>NC_136917.1:161507375-162707375 GCF_949752795.1 Hyperoodon ampullatus
ATGGGAGAGGCCACAACAGTGAGAGGCCCGCGTACCGCAAAATAAAAAAACTTAACGGGAGCAGCATTATCTAGTCCAAATCCTCATTGGACACAGAAATCCCCATGTGATTCCCAAAACCTACTTCTCTAGATCCTGCCTGAACACTGTAAGAGATTCTTCTTATTTTGTCACTGCAGACCGCCTGGGATCAGAACAGATCTGCCCATCACTCTCTTTCCCTAAGTTTGAGCGTGGTATGCACATGGGTGAAAGTACATGCTTCTATGTGCGGCATCTCTTAATCCCTAACGGTCAATAGGGCGCAGACTCTCCTTTTGTTAGATGTATACAGTTTTGACACTCTTTTGGCCTTTCCCTCCCACTCTTATGGGATAAACCTCCTCTTCATCTATTGCATGATTCTAGAGAATGGCTCAGATTTCTGTCTGCTGCCAAATTTCAAAAGTGTGGGTGGTATAAGTAAATACAAGCAGCATTTCTATGGCAGTGATGATTGTCATTTTTTACATGAGAAGCCAGCTCTTGTCATTTGATGCGGCCTCGAGGGCCCAAGCCCCGAAAGAAGGAAAAGCTGATGAAGCCGAGTCAGTGGGCCCAGATCTGCCTTTTCCATGGACTAGAATTGGATGTTTTTCTCTCCTCCCAAGTCTAGTAAACTTGTACGAGCTGGTTCAGAGCCTCTTTACAACTCCTGGGATGACGTGCATTTCAAATATATCCCAGTGTTGAAAGCATGCTGCTTTCCTTGGAAAAACAATGATGAAGAAACAATGAACTAGAATGTCCCTGCTTTCAAAGGAAGCACATAATACATAGAATCGCAACAATGGGAATTTTTTTTAATGATGAAAATGAAGATTTTGCGATGTATCAAAGCTGTTGTTAAATCAGAATTAGAACTTTCATTCTAACTCCAGAGTGCTATACTTTTAAAAACCTCTAAATCGAATAACAATAGGGACTCCCTGGAAGTTAAAGGAGACACTAGGACCTAATATTTTTAAAGCTTTATCATTCAAAATAAGGAGGCATCATATATTTTGTGACAGTTACTCTTAAGAGAAGTAAGGAACCACCCAGGGATTGTTCTAGGTTACAAATGACAAATGGTTAAGGAAAAATTTCAGAAACTCTTCTGATTGAAGTCTCAAGATTTTTTTTCATAGCCTTGTATTTCTATGATTCTGTTTTCATACCTTGAATGTAGAAATTTTAAAAACCTTAAAAATCTTAGGTAAAAGATTCAACACTAGATTTTCTTGATTTTTTTTTTTTTTTTTTTTTTTTTGGTTTGGGGTTTTGGAGTTTTTTTTTCCCTCCCTGATGGTTAGGGTAACACATTCATCCTTCTTCTAAGTCCTTTCTAAGTGTCCTGCTTCCTTTTCTCCTTCACTCATTCATCTCTCCCTCTCTGTCTCTCCTTTCACAATTAAGCACCCCAGTTACAGTCCAGGGCCTGTAAAAGTCACAGATGCCCAGTTCCATAAAATCATTTGGGGCGCACTTTGGAAGGCATCCAGTGCAAGAAGCATGCTGTCCTAAGCCCACACCCTGAGGCGCCCGCTGCAAGCTCTTCTGGACAAGCAGAGGGAGCGCTCCATCTGCCATCACCCGGAAGATACGCTTGCCTCTCCACCTACTACTCCCAAATCTTAGCTCTGTTCTTTCAGTGTTTCCACCACAGTGATTTAAATACAAATCTCCTAAATTTGCTCTTCTGTGAAAAGAGGACAAAAACCAGTTTGAAATCCCAGAGGCACGCCCTGTCCCCTGATTCGTTTCCATTTTTAAAATCAGCCTGAAATGCTAGATAGTTGATCCAATAAACCAGGTGTGGGGAGTCCAAGGAACTGATCCCAAGAGGTTGGTTTTCAGGCCACACATTATGCTTGCCCTAGAAAATAAGAGATGCTGTGCTAACGAGTTCACTCTGAGACATGGGAGGGCAGGAGACAAATTCTCCCTCATAAATTCATTAGGAATTTAGTCACCAGCTCCTTCATCTCTTTTGATGGGCAGGCCGTCTCATCACTTAATCATACCAAAAAGAGATGTGCAGGGACACCTGGAAAGTTCCACACATGAACCCTCCACTGTGGCTGTTTATGTCCCCCAGACAACTGAGGCTACAAAAAGTGTTAACCTTGACACCTCACATCTGCACAGTGCACGGCAGTTTCCAAAGGGAGCTCACAGATGTGATCTCATTTGGCTTTTACAAGGTCCCATGGTCTGATGGCATCAGAGAGCAGAGTCACAAGGTAGAGGTGGCCTCGGGGCCAGAGTGTGAGCTCCAGGGCAGACTAACCAGAATTTAAAACTCAACTCAGCCTTTTAGTTGCTTTGTAGCCTTGGGTAAGTTATTTTATGTCTCTAAGCCCCAGCTTCCTCGTCTTTCAGCCTGGGATAATAATAGCACCCATCCTGCAGAGTTGTGCGCGGGTTGAGGGAATGAGCCATCCAAAGCATTTAGCATAATTCCTGGCACAGGGAAAATGTTCAGGAAATGTCAGCTGTTGCAGTTGACCCCTGAACAAGGAAGGAGTTAGTCTACATATAACTTAGAGTGTGGCTCTGTATTTCCACGTCTGTGGATTCAACCAACTGGGACCGTGTTACACTGTGATATTTACTGCTGAAAAATATCTGCTTAACTGGACCTGGGCAGCTCAAACCCACAGTTGTTCAAGGGCAAATTGTATTATTAGTAAATATACTGAGCCCACATAAGAGCCATCATCTGCAAAAGAGTATCCAACATTAGACGCTAATCTTGTCTATTTATTAACTAGCAGGACAAAATCCTGAGTTGACAGTAGAATCCAAAGATGCAGACCTTAGCATTTGAAGATAGAGTAATTTGTGAGCAACAGGGCTCAGCACTGTGGATGGGCTTTCTCAGTTGGTCTAGTGATCAAAACTAGTTATTATTTATAGACCTTATTTAGAAATGGTTGAAGTGTTACTGTTTCACTTTTAGCTCTGCATTATCCATAAATACAAGTCATGTTTACAGTGATTGTTTTGCTGAGCTGATTATGCTCTGGGTTTCCAGACTATTAGCTGTTCTGATAACAATAGCTCGATTGGCGTGGCAGCTCATCCTACTTTCCTAAATTTCCTTGCATAGGACTCTGAGAAATCTATGGCAAGATTTACTTCTTTTCTAAAATGAGCTAACTTTATAGATAAAATAAGAAGTGTGAGAATATATTTTTTAAAGTTTACTCATGCGTTAAAATGTCCTCCATTCTTTTGATCCATGGCTGCTTAGCTCAGGAGGGTAGACTAGACTGAAACAGTTTCATTGGGAACATGGGTGTCTTTGAGTATGTTCTAGACAGCTCTCTTAGGCAAGTAATTGTAAGCAAAAAAAATAAATGAATAAACTCATGAGCTTCTAAGAGCAAATGTTTAATTCTCACTTATTTTACAGGTCAACTGAGAGTTGGTTGTGATTCTGCTCTGTGTGTCATCTTCATTCCAAGGTCCAGCCCACCTGAATCATGTTAATCTAAAGGAAGAAGGACAAAGCAATGGCAGATCCATGCAATGGTACAATCACATGGGCATCACTGAAGTCTCTACTGGGAAGAGGCAGTGTACATGCCCACTGGCATTTTACAGAAGCAGACCCTGTGGCCGAGCCTGTCATCAATGTGTGGCTGAAGTGAATTCACCCATTGGGTGGAACACTGTAAGCCACATGGCAGGAGTAGGTACACACACTTCCTCCCACAGAAGGCAACCAATGAGAACACAATCTGCTATACCTTGAGTTTCGGTTACTTTGAATGATATTCCTATCTGCTATCTCTTCTGATGGTTTTAGGGCCATTCCCAAGATTTAGAGAGCAGCATGGAGTGGATTTAAGATACATTCTAGAATAGAATAAGGGTTGGCCAACTCTAGTCCACTCCCATTTTTGCATGGCCCAAGAGTTCTGAATGGTTTTTAAATTTTTAAAGGGTTGGCTTAAAAAAAGGAAAAAGAAGAAGAATATACAACAAAGAACTAGTGTGGCCCTCAAAGCCTAAAATATTATCTGATTCTTCACAATAAAAGCTTTTCAACCTTTGAAATAAAACTAAATTTGGGATTGGCCCTAGAACCTTGGTTTCACCTTGAACAGAAGCAATCCATATCTATCCCCAGCAAAATCAACTTCTAGAAGTAACAAATATAATTTTTAAATCAGTGAATGCTAATCAGTGTAGAGTTATAAACTCCTCCAGAATCTGGAGTCTAGACTCCACAGAATCTGTCCATCCGTACTTCTGGGGTTACATTTACCACATTGGATTATAATTAGTTTTTTATATTTCTATGCCCCACAAAGAGACTATACTAATTTCCTTGAAAGAAGAGACTGAAATGTCCCACACTCAGCCCTGGGCTTGACAATGGTGTTTATAAATGTTTTAAGTTGAATTAAATTAAACTACTGACATGACAGAGAACCTTAAGCTACTAACTCTCAGTTTCATCATGAATCCCTTTCTGTTGAATAAAATCCTTGCCAGAGTTTATTTACCTGATAAACGATCGTGGAAATGTCTGTCACTGTAAATCTTCTTTAAATATTTACTCATGGATGACAGAAGGAAGTTATTTCCCTCCACTACGTTCACTGACATCCATCAGAAACAGCAGAAAGATGAAAAAAGTAAGGAAACTCCATTTTAAGTGAAATAAAGTAAAAGCCTCTCCCCCAAATTAAAATTATGAAGAACAACTGCCAAAAAAAAATGTGTCAAAATAAGAGTTGACATAATTTTCTCAGACCTGGGCTGTACAGAGTAAGTATCATAATCCTGAAAGAAACACCTGACTAGAGTGACACAATGGAAGGACATTGGGAAGACATGGGGAGACTGTTTATCTGCAGAACTGTAGAGCAGATGGAGCTCAAAGAGACCCAGACCTTGCAAGTACATCAAGCTCAAGGTCAAAAGTCTAGTGTCCTAGCTGAGGGAAACTACTAGACATGACAGAGGGAGGAGCAATCACCAGATCAAAACACAGTGTATGAGTTAACTAGAGCTGCTGTAACAAAGCACCACGAATTGGGCAGCCTAACAACAGAATTTACTGTCTTGCAGTTCTGGAGCTTGGATGTCTGAGATCAAGGTGTCAGCAGGGTTGATTCCTTCTGAGAGCCATGAGGGAAGGATCTGTTCCAGGCCTCCCTCCTTGGCTGGTCGACAGCATCATCGCATCTGCCCCCACGTTCACGTGACACTCACCCCGTATGCGTGTCTGTTTCTTCACATGGTGTTCTTTTATAAGGACACCAGTCATGTTGGATTAGGGGCTCACCCTTCCGCAGTATGACCTCATTGTAACTAGTTACATCTGCAAGGACCCTATTTCCAAATAAGGTCATATTCTGAAGAACTAGGAGTTAGGACTTTACGAATTTGGGGGAAACACAACTAAACCTATAACACACAGAATGACTGAGACTTAGGATACACCATGAGCCACCCCAAGCTCCTGAATAACAAAGGCTGAGGGGAGACAGCCTCCTGGTGCAGAAACTGCAGTGTTAAATGAGCAGTTATTCAAACACTATGTCTTAATTCCTTCTGGGAACTGCCCTGGCTCAGTCTCTCACACCTTTCCCAGCACCTCCCCTCGACTCTGTCACTCCACACACTGGTCTAGTCCAGGGCAAACACAGATAGCACTGGCTCCATTTCAAGATGATGAGTCATGCACAAAAAGGCTCTTAGCATAGGAGTTATGGACATCTATCACTGTAACAAAAACAATAAAGTTAACTTTAAATAACTAACATGTCTTTCATTTTCATGGATGAAGTTTTTTGTTTGAGGACAAAAAAATATTAATTGAACTATAAGTATGTGAAAGTCTATTTTGCTGACTTCCAATAGCACAAGAATTTGGTCAGGAAGTAGTAGCATACTAATTAGTTGTTAAATATTTGTTTTTCTGTCCTTATTGCAATTGAGAAATTACCAGTAGATAAAAGCCAATCTTTCAGAACCTAAAGAAGGCCCAGGCTGTCGTTGAAGTCCTGGCACTTTTCCCATTTTAATGATTTCTGTACCCCCATATCCATTGGGTTTTAAAGCATATTAGTCTCCCAAGACACCTTCTTCTCAGTCAGCAGCTTGCAACCTTGAATGCTCATTAAAAGTGAACTTGAGTTTGGGATTAACATATACACACTACTATACATATAATAGATAATCAACAAGGACCTACTGGATAGCACCCAAGGAACTCTACTCAATATTCTGTAATAACATATATGGGAAAAGAATCTGAAAAAGAATGGATATACGTACATGTATAACTGAATCACTTTGCTATACACCTGACGCTAACACAACATTGCAAATCAACTATAATATAAAATAAAAATTAAATTAAAAAAATAACTGGGGGAGCTTAAAAAATACCAATGCTGGGTCCCGTTTTCAGAAATTCAGATTTCATTGTCACGAGAAAGGAGGCAGAGTGAAACCAGCATTCATGTTTTTTTAATCTCCTTTGCTTTTTTCACATATAAATTTTCTCAATTTTCATTTTTCTGTCTTCCTGGGATTCCACATACTTACTGCCATCCCATATATCTCATAATTTTATATTTTGTAATTTTGTTATTCACTATTTGTTTGCTTTTTGGGGGGGGAAACACTTCCCAAATCTAATTTTACAATTTACTAATTCACCTTCAACGGTACTTATTTCACTATGTGTTCCACCATTTCTCTTCTTTATTTCAAATATTATATTTTTCCTAATATTTGTTTTTTTCCCATCATTTTATTACAAAAAGTTCCAAACATGCAGAAAAATTAAAAGAATTTTACAAAGAACACATGTACACACCAACTTAGATTCTGCCATTAATATCTTACTATACCTGCCTTTTCACATGCTAGCCCTCTTCTTTTTTCTTGCCACATTTGAAAGTAAATGACACACATCCATATACTTCCCCCTAAATATTTCAGCATCACATCAGTATTTTTAACAATTTTTTTTTAGTAATTCTTAGGTTCAGCCAGGTTTGAGAACCATTGGGGATCTTAGCAAACTATGTTCCTTCCCAGCTCTTAGTTTCCTGGCTTGTGGTGCTCAAAGGGTTTAAGAAACTTCTTTCTCCACTTGCTCCTGAGAAATCCTCTTATACATTAAGTCCCCTACATATGAACAAGTTCCATTCTGAGAGCACATTCGTAAGCCCAATTTGTTCGTAAGCCCAGCAAAGTTAGCCTAGGTACCCAACTAACACAATCATCTATATAGTACTGTACTGTAATAGGTTTATAATACTTTTCACACAAATAATACATAAAAAACAAACACAAAAATAAAGAAAACATTTTTAATCTTACAGGACAGTACCTTGAAAAGTACAGTAGTACAAAAAGCAGCTGGCGCTTGGTAGCAGTACCAGCTACATCACTGCTGCTTTTACATTTGCTTCTGGACATCCTGGGCTTGAAATAAAGATACTGTACTACTGTAATCTATACAGTACTGTACAGTAAAGTACACAGAAGCACAGCTATTTGTAAAGGATGCACACACATGACAATGTACACCAGACACGTGAACTAACTTACGTGATTGGACATGTGAACGCATGTTTACATCTTTGAAAGTTCGCAACTTGAGGGTTCATATGTAGGGGTCTTACTGTAAAGCCTAGTAGGTACAAACTATTAGGTATAAAATAAGCTACAAGGATGTATTGTACAACACGGGGAATATATAGCCAATATTTTATAATAATTATAAATGGAGTATAGCCTTTAAAACTGTGAATCACCTGTAACTTATATAATATTGTACAGCACCTATACTTCAATAAAAAATAAATTAATATTTTTTTTAATTTTAAGAAGGCTTTTTAAAGAATCAGACAAATGAGAGAGTCTAAGTTCAACATAAAGTAAATACAAGCTGAGAGATCAATATGATGTGAAACTCCAGAAAAAAAGACAAAACAAAAATGAAAACAATGTCATGTACGCTGCTTAGACTGGTAGCAAGAAAAGGGAAGGAAATAATTACATCACTTCAAGTCAGTTTGTCTTTCAACTGATGGATTTTCTCTGGATATTTTGGTAACAAGAGAAAGATTCTTTTTGAGGCACTTTGATTTGATTGACTCAGTGTGGCCTAAAAGGGATTCTCTCCCCCAGTCTCTGCAGTTGCCTTTTAGCACAGTCAGCTGTCACCAGTGCCCCTGCCCACAGGCCCAATCCAGCTTCCCTCTGGTCCTAACAGTTACCTAAATCTTAAGGGTTTAGTGAAAGTCAATAAAAGAATTTCAGAGACCCCCTTTCCAAGACGGCTAAATGAATATCCCCAATTACATGTAAGGAGTGAATTGATTTAGTGGCCTTGGCCCTAAAGCAAAACATGAATTTGGATGAGTTAACAGCATCTTACCATGTTTGCTCCTATCGTTGGTGTATCCAAAGTTACTGCTGAGTAAAATTGCCTAAGGACTTCCTGCATACGCTTTGTTAATTGATCCTTGAAGTTCAATCTTCTAATAGGCAAAAAGAGAACACACGTGAGAGACAGGAAATTGTATGTTTACTGAATTCTACCGGCATCAGTGTTCTAAGAAGTCGTGTACCTCATCTGTGAACAGTCAATGTGATCTGGCTGAAAGTTTTTACCATAGCCTCAGATTTATTAAAAATATTACAGTATAATGAGAGAATGCTGTCATGTAGAAGATCAACTCACATCAGAATAAGTGTTCTTACTCTTACGCTTCCTTTCTTTTTCAAGAATACTATTTGTTCTAAACTTTGTGAGATTTTCCAAACAATCAAATCACATATTTGAATAGTCAGTGTTTGCTAAACACTGACATTTCTGCTCTTTTGGAAGTAAGAGCAAGTTCCTTTCAAGAAGTTCAAAACATATCACGTGTATGCACACATCTATTATCACCTAATTACTGCACATTAAATACTACTACCCCTTTTATATTCTAAGCAAACACTGAGGGGAAAAATTAACTCATTAACTTTTGGCATTATTTTATTATGGGCATATTTTTATTCTCTAGCAACCAGCTCTACAAACTTCCAAGCCAGTTTTCGTCCCAGTAAGCATGTAAATGGATCAGGCTCCCTTCTGTGATAAAGGAAGTTGAGTGAAAGTGCCATTCTCATTTTATGTGACTTCACATTGCACAGAGAACGGTGTGTTGAAGATGGTGGCAGGGTTGGAAGTATTCTTCCTTCTGATGTGTCTCCCGGGTGTTTTGATCTTCTGAACACCAGGGCCTGGCTGGCAAGTGGTGGAGGAAGAGTAGACTCCATGGGCCGAGCGTGGGGTCCTGAGTGACTCCAGCCCCCTTCCCCTAGACCCCCCTCTTCCAGAAGAACAGGCCTCCAAAGAGAAGACCCTGCAGGGGAGGGGCTCTCTAAAAGGAGAAACTGCAAAGAGAAAGAAAAGAAAGAGGAGTCAGGTGAAAATATCTGAGGGCCTCATAAGGTAGTAATTATTAAATTGGGCTTCTTGTTTTAATAATATGTGCTGGCCCTGTCAACAACACTGTTGCACTAGAATTCCATGTGTTTAAGCCTGCAAGATGCAAACAAGAGTTTGCAGGCCTGTGGATTTCATTTTATTCACCCCTCTGAGGTAAACATTTTACTTTGAATGAAGCTAAAATTCTTCCTGGTTAATTCAGAGCATGTTATTAGAAGTCTTATTCAACATGGCATCTTCTAGAAGCCTGGGGCTTTACAAGGGGATGATTCACATTCAGCCAACGCCAGCTCACGTTCAATTTCTTAATTGATCCCATTTTACAAATGGGGATTTGAAATATGGAAAGAGTTCAGATGGCTTGTTTACATATCAGAATCAAAGAGAAAGCCTGTCTTCCATCTATCTATACTCCTCACACATCTTCTGAGGTTTATTGAATGAATAAAATAAAATTTTCTTATCGTCACAGGCAGGGCTCAACCTAGTAACTCTTTTTATCTAAAATTTTAAAAGGTTTCTTTTATCAAAGACAACTCAACCCCATTCCAACCCAATCCACACTGGTTACCTCATGAAATACATTTTTTAATTTAATGTATATATATGTATATATAATCATGATATAGACAGAACAGGCTGATTAAGCTTAACTTAATTAAGCTGCTTTAGCTTTATGAAATAGGGAAGAATTTCTTTTAAGGAACCACACATTAAAATGGGAACACGGTCTTTGTTTAGTCTAACATGGAGGGGAATTCAACAAAAAATGGATCCTGAGCTGATAGCATCCAGATAATTCTGTAAAAGGTGGCTTTGCACTCTACGGAGTCCAGGATGATCTGGGAGGGAAGCCTTGGTTTCCTCTTTCTGCTGATTAAGAGTCTAGCGCTTCAGAGCTCAGCTCCAGACACGGAAGGGAGATCTTATCTTGGCCCTCGGAAAAGCTCCATTGTTACTGTGGTCCTCATTTCCTTAATGCCGGAAAGAAAAAGAAATAACATTTAAAGTTCATTCTGGCTTGTCAGCCGTTAGGATCCTAAAGTTAATCCCTTACAAAGATTTTCTGAATTTATGGAAACACTTCTAAGGATGGAAAGCTGGTCCAGGAACTCTAACGAATCTGGAATCCCCCAATAAGATGCTAGTCTCTCAATTACCTAGTACCACTGGTTGTACTTGTATTCACAAGTTCTCAATTAATGTAGGACCTCTATGCCATTTATCATTCCTGCTGATAAAATAGGACATTAAACCTTTCCACAAGGTTATGGAAATCTTTCTTTAATTCAGTATCTATGCGTACATTACTGATTTCCAGTTTTATTGAATTATGATCAAATAATACTGCTTCTAAAACTTCCACTTGTTGGAATTTATTGTTTTCTCTGCGGCCAATTACCCTATTGAGTTCTGTAAATGTCCATAGTCATAAAAGTCATATTCTGTAGGATATAAAGTCATATATATATATATATATATATATATATATATATATATAAAATGTTGACAGTGTTTGTTGTATTTTTCAAACTCTATTCTTCCTTATTTTTTATCTGCTTGGTCTATTAAACTCTGAAAGAGATATATTAAAATCTCCCAGAGCAATTTTTTGTTTTTAAGTTTTCTTTATACATCTATGAGTTTTTGCTTTATATTCAGCTTTTATGTTGTTTTGGCATAAAGGCTCATAACTTTAATAAAATTCTTCTGGCTCATGTTTTTTCCATTAAATATTATTTCTCTTTGCCCCATTTAATATGTACAGATATATGTTTTCATTGAAGCTCTATAGTGTCATATCTCATTTTAAAACCTTTGATTAAATGACATGAGAGTTTAAAAGGAGCTCTATTTTCCCTGACTTATAATGGACAAAGACTGGAAAAGATATGGAAAAATTGAGAGTTATTATGTTAAGGAAGTAGATTATGAGTTAATTATTCTTTAAATCCACTTCTATTTATTCTGATTATAATTGTGTGATCAAGTAAAATCATTTGCAAATTAATTGAATAATGTTCTGGTTTCTAGTCAATGTTGACAGAGAAAAGGTAAAAACGATTGTCCCCAAATAGAAGATTTACCTATTGCCACCTCCACCTTCCCCGCCATCTGTTCCTCAACGAACAATATAATTTTGACAATAAAGTAGGTGTGTCTGGCTACTGCCTCTGGGCAATAATTAATTTTGTTCAGAACGACCCATATCTAGTCATCTGTATTGTTTTCCAGAAGGTGTGAAATCATCAAAATTCTAAATGAGTTGGAGGACGAAGGAACACGTGTCATTCTTTGGCTGCTTCTCAATGACCTCCTTCCTGTTTGAGGAACACCATGACTTAGGTGTAAAAAGGCTGGAGCAAACATACTTTTTTGTAAATGTTAGAAGCAGGAATTTGAGAAATACCTCATAGACCAGAAGCTGCAAGGCATTCTTTCAGCCGATCCTGGTAAATCATCCCGGTAAATCTAAAGGTATTTTGCATCTTGCCTTGCCTTTCGGAACTATTGAATAATCTCTGCTGCTGTCCCAAACAACCGAAGAATTTTGTCAGAACCAAGCCAGCCTCTCCCATCTTTTAGGCAAAAAACCTAGCTAGGTTAGCGTAAGATTTCCAACATTCTGCTGCCCTTGAAATGGCAATAAACACTTTTCTACTCATTGTATACGTAGGCAGGGGCAATCAAAGCAATTCTGTCTGTAAAGGACCCTTCATCACTTTTGGTGACAGCTGGACGGAAGTCTTTAGAAACTTCTCTCAGAGGGTGTAGCAGGATGTCGAAGGAATTGAAACTTATAGCAGGAATCTCCACTGTGCCAAGTTCACACATGGTTGAAAGATGTTTAATCCCTAATCAAGCAAATAGGAACAAGATGGTCAGAGGGCCTGCCGTGGATACCCGTCCTATTACTTCAGACTAAGCTCCCTACATTTCTCCAAGAAGTAGAGAGGCCGCTTTTTATTTTTATTTTTTTAACTGCATACCAAATAGGAATGTTCTAGACACAGATCACCTAGGGAGGCAAAACACAGACAAGAAAGAAATGAATGCTCAAGCAATGATAATGTAATTTTGTGTGTCTGTTCTCTTACATAGACCTATAGCAAGGAAAGGACTGCCTTGAACCCTCAGTCCATCAAGAGGTTTTATTTGATTATACAAAACTTCCATTCTGAGAGGCAATTTTTTTCTTCAATTACGGAAGGATCGTTACCAATTCCTTTGCATCCATTTCTCTCCATATTTGATGCCCAATCTGCTTCCCAAGTGCAAAAAGGGAGAAAAAAAATCCTGGGTGGTTGCTGATTCTGGAGAAGGAAATAAGTCTCAGCAGAGTGAAGAGAGTACAATCCACAATCAATGTTGTTGAAAGAAATCAGTTTCTGGTCAAGCATACACGCCTGGGGCATACACGCCCCAGAACTTGGGGAGGTGGTGAAGAGTCTGTGATATGCGTGTGCTTTTCATTTAAATTAAACTATGCCTTCCTGGGTCAAGCCAGATCCAAAGTGATCAGAGAAAGTAGAACTTCATGTGATATTTTGAGTCCAAACAGAAACAGGAAATTCCATTGACCTCTAGAGAGAGAATAAGTTCCCTTGAGAAGTTCTCACTTAGTTTTCCATATTGAATGAGTTCTGGATGGTTCGAATGACATCCTGAAACACATGTGAACAATCTCAACATATCCTTAACGTTGAGTAAGTTCAAAGAGCCTGGAATTATTTTAAGACTTGGCATATATTGCACTGCAGATGGGCAAAGTTAACTTCTAAAATCAAAGAAAAGATGAAAGTGATTATTCATATTATTTATGAGATCCTGCCCGCTAGAAAAATTCAACCATTAAAATCATTTTATTAAGCATAATATTTTGAAGTTCCTTATTAAAATAAATACACTGTAAGTCACACAAGGTAGTGTATATTACCACCCAGAACTGTAAATTGTCTAACCAGGTTAATTACCTATCACTTAACAGAATGGAAATGAGGTAAAGGAGAGAAGAGAACTAACATTTATTTAACTCTTTCTATGTGCCTGCCTTCAGCTACGTTCTTTCTATGACTTCTTTCATTGCCTTCTCATAACATTTTGATTAAATATATATTATTAGTTTTTAATTTTTACAGTTAAGGGAAATGAGACTTAGAGATATTAAGTAAGCTGCCCACAGCTTTACATCTAAGAAGAATCTGGTTTGAATCGAGGTCAGTCTGATTCCAAACCCTGCCAGGTTAGTATTCATCTAATGTTTGAAGGAGGAAAGGAATATGAAAGAAATAGAGCAGCACTGCCCAATAGAAACAGAATACGGAGCACATATGTAACTGTAAATTTTCTTGGAGCCACATGGAAAAAGTAAAAAGAAGCAGGTGAGATTAATTTTAGTCATGTATTTTATTCACTGCAATAAGTATCTAACATATTAGCATTTCAACCTATAATCAGTATAAAAATTATTAATGAGAGAATTTACATTCTGATTTTTTCATACTAAGACTTTGCAATCCAGTATATAGTTTATATTTGTAAGTCATCTTAATTCAGACTAACCACATTTCAAGGGCTCAACAGTCCCATGTGGCTAGTGGCTTCCATATTAAACATCATTACCCTAAAGCAATGAATGATTCCTTACAGATTTATACCATTCACAGATTTGATCATTATAAATTTTGCCTTCACCTAAATTGCTTGTGGAAATTTTGACCAAGACAAGTTCCTCAAAGGTTAAACTTAAGAGTTACCATATGACCCAGGGATCTCACTTTTAGGTATAGACCCAAGAGAAATGAAACAAAGCAAAACCATTTCAGAGAGAAATGAAGACATACTTCTACACAAAGACTTGTATACTTATGTTCATACCAGCATTATTCAAAATAGTGAAAAAGTGGAAAAAACCTAAATGTTCATCAACTGATGAATGGGTAAGTAAAATGTGGTATATTCATAGAACAGAATATTATTCAGCAATAAAAAAATTACTATGTGCTACAACATGAATAAACCTTAAAAATATTATGGTAAGTGAAAGAAGCCAGTCACAAAACACGTGTCGTATGATTCCATTATATGAAGTATTCAGAATAGGCAAATTTATAGAGACTAGAAAGTGGTTGCCTGGGGCTGGGGAGGTTGGGAGCTTATGGGGAGTGATAGCTAATGGGTTTACGGTTTTTTTGCAGTGATGAAAATGTTCTAAGATTGATGGTGGTGATGGTTGCACATACAAAAAAACCATTGCTTTGTACAATTTAAATGGGTAAATTATGTGGTACATACATTATATCTCAATGAAGTTGACATATAAATAAATAAAATAAATAAAAACTCATCTGAACTCCCCAAAAAATTGAGAACAAGGCAAAGGCTTAAATGGAAGTTTCTAACTAGATATTCACCTGCTAATCAATTATCATTAGATATGATGTTCCTAAAACTACTAGTCTTCCCACCTCCCACTTCAATCCCATGTTCCTGGTCTTGTCTTCAAGGAGAGAATTCATCCAACAAACCTCTAGAAAGGACCATTTGGGAGCCAAGCACTTTGTTAGATGATCAAGATAAGACCCCTGTCCACTAGAGTTTGTGATCTAGAGAGCTGACATGGAAATGAATAAATATAAACCACACTGAACAGTTCTATGGTGGAGAATCTATACAGAGTGTCATAGGATGCTCATAGGAGAATAAGGTAAATGGAGCATTTCCTGGACCTACCAGTGCAGTGATCCTACCAAAGGGTTGATTAAAATAATTTGTCATAGCTTATTTTTAGTGACATGACACTAAGTCACCAGCACTTCATTTTCTTTCTAAGCACTCTTAAGAACAAATCACATCTAATTTTTTTTTCAGAATTTTGACAAGACTCCTCATCATGTTCGTTGTTTCAACATATTCCAGATACCAACTCCTCCTTCTTTTTAAAAATAGGGAAAATGTTTGGCAGCTCCAGTCTTGAGGAATTTTCTCATTGCCTGATGATTTCTCAATCAAAGGAGTTTGGTAAACAAAGAGCTGTCAAAATCCAACTTGACATGTGTGCACCAGGAAACACATTCACAAAATTTTTAGCAGTGTTTTTCATAAAAGAAACAATACAAGTATTTATCAACAGAACGTAACTCATTGTTTTCCATACCACGGAATATTGCACAACAACAAAAATGAATAGATCAGTTTTCATGTGTCAATGTGACACATGAAATTTTTTATTCAAAAAATAATGTTGAGCCAAAGAAGCAAATCATGCAGTATTTTTTCATATAAAGATCAAAAAGCAGGCAAAGCTAAATACACTATTTCCTGATACAGTCACATTATGGCTATACATACACACACACAATAAAAAGTAAGGGTGTGATTAACACAAAATTCAGGAATGGGTACGCAATCCAATTGAATCACACAGGGAGCTTCGTGGGTACCAGTGATGCTCCATTTCTTGGCATAGATAGTGATTTAAAAGGTGTTCCTTGATTTTGTTGTTTAAACTATCCATATACAATTTCACATACTGCTTGTATATTTTACAATATTTTAAATTACAAAAACAAACAAGCAAACTATAACAGAATACCAGCAATTCTGTGGCATTACACCAAAAAGGAAATAACAGATTTACCCTCTGGCTGGTGAAGCAGGTTTCCATAGGCATCTACCACTTTATGTACATATTTTTTCTGGTTTGTTAGTTTGTAATAGATCCTGCATTAACTGGATCCTGAAATTCAATGCTTCTTAAAATATATAGATGCCTTTGTCCTCAAGGAACTTTAGAGTCTGGCAAGACATCTAACATAAAGCATTCCTGGAACCTCCGGAGGGCTGCCAGGGCGCAAGCGCACTCCTCCTGCCTCATCCCCCATCTGGTTTACAGTGCAATCAGACCACCCCCAGTGAAAGCGAGGTCAGGGAAGCAAGCGGAAGATGTGCTCTGAGGCCTGATAGCTTCATATACTGAATCTGTATCCTTGGACATCAAACACTCCCAAAGGTGGGGAGTAGGGGTGGGGGGGTCATAGTAGTCCCTTGGGCAAACACTAATGGAAGAAGCCTAATCTGCCCACTCATCATGCTCATAGATCACGCTTGCAGACACCTGCCTGGATGGAGGCCCGGAAGAGACTTTGGCTCAGGACTTGCCTTGTCATTTAGTAAGCTGGTTTATCTGAAGTCCACTAACAGCTACGAGATTGAAAGGAATGGACAGTAGCCACTGACTCCAAGACTATTCCTTTCCCTCTGGCAAACCAGCCAGACAGATTCTCAGTGCCAATTACTGTAGAGTCAGTTCTAAACCCAGCAGTAACCACATCAGTTTCTGTCTCCAGCTATATTCAGGTGTCTACTCTGCAAGAAGTAATATGTTTACCCATTAGATCTCCACCTAAGAAAGAAGAACAATGAAAGCTTTTAAACTATGCCACAGTCACTCACTCTCCCAAAAGGATAGATTAGAAAAGATGGAAAGGTGAAGAAGACATTTAAGAGACTCTAAATTTTTTTTTAAAATAAAATTTAGGTGTCTTTTCTAAAAGCAAGTTTGCACAGGTATGCAGGTCAGCAGTCTCCAAAGGTCAGCCATTCTGGAATGACTGTCCCAGAATGAATTCCCAACTCAGCGGTCTTGCTGACCACAGGGTTCTCTGCCCTTTCTGCTGAGCCTGCCTGAATTTGCTCAGCCATCCCTCCATTCCTGCTGGAATCCGGGACTGGCCCCAAGGCCAGAATGGCATTAACAAAGGGGAAGTGGAAACATTTGTACAAGTGTCCCTATACCTTTCTCCTCCCCCATTCCCGGAAGTTCTCCCATTTCCATCTCTTTTCTCCTACACAGGTGAGCTGTGGATTATCACCACCCGGGAACTAACCCCTTTAGTTAGGTCCTCCTTCTCAGTCTATAGTGCTGTTCTGCATTTTGCACAAAGTAACTTAGATCTCTCCTATTTTCCTCAAAGTATTGATTCTCAACAAAAAGGCATCAGGGTAGAGATAGGATATAACAGCCATGCCCATCAAGTAGGATCATTTGAGGGATGTATTTAATTTAATTACCCACTCCAGATTCTGATGGGTGTGGTCTATCCTTCAGATTGAGTGCTTGGGAATAGAAAAAAAGACTTAAAATTTTTTAACGTGATTTTTATGTCTACCCTTGGTCTAGCTAAATGGTCGTGATTTTCACCTGCATTTGATTTTGTCCTATCCCGTAAGCTGGTGGTTCTTACAATTGCCCAGATAGATTTAAAAAAATATAAAGACCACTGCCCCAACCTCATCCTGAGATTCTGATTGAATTGGTCCATGATCAGGTCTCAGGACCTGTGGCTTTTTTAAGCTCTCCAGGTTTTTTCAAAAGCATGACCAGGGTTGAAAAATCACCACTTAGAGGCCAAGTGAAGACATGGGAAGATGACATGGAGCCATAAACCAGAGATTTTACTGAAGATGTTTCTCTATTTATGGAGAGGAAGAGGGGAAGAAAGGGCACCTTCCTGAATATCAAAATGACCTCTGTGTTATAGAACGTGGAGCCTGCGCTTGTGGGAAAACCTGGACTGGAGTTTGGTCCCACCAGCCACTTAGCAGCTGTGTAGCCTTGGACTAAGAAAGAAAATACAAGGTGACTGGTGAATTGAGTTAAGACGAAGAAGTGCCACTAACCAGAGTTAGGAGACCCCTCACGTCTCCCAACGTGATAGAGAGTGCAGAATAATGATTAAGCTTTGGGATCAGCTGGACCTGAGTCCCGGTCCAAGTTCTGATTTTTACCTACCATGACCTTGGGTACACTACCTACTCTCATCCGTAAAACTGGAACTTTGATGGTAACTATCTCCTAGGGTTCTAGTGAGAATAAAATCAGATAACACACTTGAAGAGATGACAGCCCCTGGCACATAACAAATGTTCAGTTAATAGCAGTTTATTCAATCAAATACAATCGAATTGCTGCCCTCCCATCCCACCCAGTTCCTCACTCCAGAATCCAGGATGGTGAATGAGAGAATGTCAAAATGTAGAGTTAATTGACAAGTAGAACACATGTTCTTAGTTGATCAGAGAATGAAACTATTTATTTATTCACTGACAATGTTTAACCAACATTTATTCAGCATCAAGTACCACTTTAGATCTATTCTAAGGGTACCATTGTGATGCTACTATTCTCTCAGTCCATTCGGGCTGCTGTATCAAAATTACCATAGACTGGGTGGCTTAAACAACAAACATTTCTTTCTCACAGCTCTGGAGGCTGGGAAGTCCTAGATCAAGGTGCCTGCAGATTCAGTGTCTGATGAGATCCCACTGCCTTGTTCATAGATGTCATCTTCTCTCATACATGGTGTGTATGGGAGCCCTCTGGGGTCTTGTTTACAAGGTCATTGTCCCATTCATGCAGCTTCTACCCTCATGACCTTCTTGCTAATACCATCACAAGGGGTGTTAGGATTTCAACAGATGAATTTGGGGGCAACTCAAACATTCAGTCCACAACACATAGCCATGTTACAGATGAAGAAGTGAGGTTGATTATGGAGCCCAAACGTTGAAGTTGGAATCTGGACCCAGATCTTCTAACTCTAAGGTTGTATACTCTTCCTCAGTGTGCACGTCTGGTCTCATGGCTTAAAAAAAAATTTTTTTAACATCTTTATTGAAGTATAATTGCTTTACAAGTTGTGTTAGTTTCTGCTGTATAACAAAGTGAATCAGCTTTACGTATACATATATCCCCATATCCGCCCCCCTTGTGTCTCCCTCATGGTTTTAAATATTAATATGCTTATGTGCTCCAAACAAATATCTGCAGCTCAGACTTCTTTGAACGTTCAACTCATATATCCAACTGTGTTTTTGATACTTGTAGTGGAATATCTAATAATTGTCTCAAATTTAATGTATACAAAACTGAGCCCCTGATAACTCTCCCCCTTCCTCCAACCAACCAAGTCCTCTCAGAGTCTTCATCAATATTAGTAAACTGTGAAAGGTAGCAGAATATGCCACCCCAAAATATGACTGTAGGAATTAAGGACATGCCACTCCCAAATATGCAGCTTTGGGATAGAGACTATTTTGAGCTGTAGCCACTTGAAAAAGAGCAAGTGCAGGGAGAGGCTTTCTCTGAACTCCCCTTATCTGCCTAAAGACAGATCCTCCAAAAGAAACTCAATTGTCATAGATTCCTTCCTGGAGAGTTTCATCAGAGAAGACTGAGTCTTATCACAGGAGAGGAAACTGGAAGTCCACACTACATCCAAACAGACTCGGTCACAATCTACCATATCTTCCATCTATGCTTCTAAGGATCCCTTTGTCTTTTCTAAAAATCATTCACTCTCATCTAAGAGACCAGCATCCTCCTCCCACCCCTTTCCTTTTTAAGATGGTATTTAAGCCTGAATTCCAAAACCATGTCTTTGAGTTATTCACTTACCCTTGGTTTTTCCCACATATGCATGAGGTACACATGTTAATAAACTTGTTTTTCTGTTGTTAATCTGTCTTTTCTTACAGGGGGTCTTAGCCTAGAACTCGGAAGAATTCTTACAGGTGCTCGGGCAGAATCTCGAGAGTCATCTTTGACTCCTCTCCCACACCCCATGTCTAACATGTCAATGAATCCTGTAAACTCTCCTGAAAAATAAACACAGAATCTGGCCAGCATCCACCTCCCCCACTGCCACCTCCCTGGTCCAAGCCATCACCATCCCTTGCCTGTATCATGCCAGTCCCCTGACTGGGTTCAGGTTTCTACCCCTGTCGTCCAGCGATGCATTTTTGACCCTGAAGTCAGAGTGATCCTGTTAATACGTCCGTCAGATCACACCTTCCTCTGGTCAAAAGTGTCCAATAGCTTCCCATCTCACCCCATGACCTGTGCGTGCTCGCCCCATCCTTCCCCCTCTGCCTCCCTCTTAACCCTCCTCCCTCACTGGCTCCACCTCACTGAGTGCACTTTCCTCTCCTGTTTCTCCCTTTGCACGGGCTGTTCTCTCTGCCTGGGATGCTCTCCCCCATCACCCTCAAGGCTGGATCCCTCTCTCCTTAAAGTCTTGATACCCACCAGTGGGGCTTCCCTGAGCACTCTATCTAAACTTGCAAACTACCTCCACCCCATCCTTTTCCCCTGCCCTGTTATCCTGAAGGGGATCAGAATACACCACCCCAAAATATGTCACTTGGGCATAAGGATTCGTTTGAGCTGAAGGCAACTGAGAAAAAGCAGACACAGGGGTGCCCCTGTGCCCCTGGACCAGGGAGAGGAGAAGAATCCTTCTCACCAGAGATGGCACCAAGACTAATCTGAGGAACAGACTTTACTAAATAAGCCTGTCTACCATGAGCTTCCCCCCTAGACTTCCGCATCTTCTGCCTTTCCACAATTTATTGGCCCTAGAAGCCCCAACCCCCTTTCCTTTGTGTATTCAGTTCTCCACAATTTATCACCCTTTGTTAAAACAGTATATAAGGGACTTCCCTGCTGGTCCAGTGGCTAAGAGTCTGCGCTCCCAATGCAGGGGGTCTGGGTTCGAGCCCTGGTCAGGGAACTGGATCCCGCATGCATACCACAGCTAAGAAGCCTGCATGCTGCAACTAAAAAAGATCCCGCATGCCACAACTAAAAAAAAGAAAAGAAAAATCCCACACACTGCAGCAAAGATCCGGCACACCGCAACTAAGACCCGGCACGGCCAAAATTAATTAATTAATTAATTTTTAAACAAACCAACAGTATATAAGGCCCTGAGTCTAACCCTTGCTTGGGTTTTTCACTGCTTTTCTGTGAAGCCCCCATGAATGTAAAATGTAAAATATTAATAAAACTTGGATGCTTTTTCTCCTGCTAATCTGTTTTCTGTCAGTTTAATTCACAGACCCCACTTACTGAACTTAGAGGAAAATATTTTTCCCTCCTCTACAATTACTTCTAATGTCCCATATATTTTTCTTGTTTATCTCATTTGTGGTATGTCTCCACACACTGGAATGTAATTTCTATGAAGGCAGAGATCTTTGCCTATTTTGATCACTACTGTCTCCTCAGCACCTGGAAAATTGCCCAGCATGCAATATATGTTTAATAAATATTGGTTGATGAACTAATAAATACATGAATGGAGTACTTTCCCCTACCAACTGTGCCTAGGAAGGCAGCCATGTGAAAACTCTAATATGCTGATGTGAAGAATTTTACAGTCAGAAAAATATTCATAAGCATTGATGCAAGTAGCCAAGAAGGCAAAAGTATAGGAAATAATTCAGAGCATTGACCAAGAAGCAAGAAGGGATGTTTGTATCCTTGGTACCATGCCACTGGGCAGAGGCTCAAGCTTCTTAGGAAATGGCGATAATAACTGAAGTTTCTGTAACAATCTATAGAAAAACTCTCCAGAAACAAGGCATTAAGGCAATATCTACCAAAGTATTTTTTAGAGAGTAATTTGGTCACTTAGCTGAACTCAAAGAATAAGATGAGAAAATCGAAATGATACTTGGTCTAGGACAAAGTTCAAGATGTATTTGGGCCAAAGTGTCATCCTACAACTAGGGGAATCCCCATAAATTGCCAAAGCTGGGGCTCTGGCCAGCTGTTAATCGTTCCTGGATTAACTCCAGTAAAGTGTTCCGTTGGTGCTTTCCAACCACGCCCACTACTACACTGCGCCCTCCATAAACCCCAAATGCCCCTTTTTATTCATGCCAATTTTTATATTTTTGAAAAAGGCTTTCACAATCCAGTTTAGAAAGAGGGAGAAAACCAGTGTTAGGGAAGGAACTCTCCCTCCTGTCTGCTTCCTCCAGGACTGTAAATTCCTGATACCTGGCTTGACTCTCAGGCAGAGGCTCCAGAACTTTTCTGTTTCAAAGCAGAGAAGACTTAGCTTCTGGCTGTTTGTAAATCCCTCCCATACCTCCTATAAAAGAATAGATCATGCATATTAGTTCTTGGTGTTGTCTTCTCATGTAGAAGAAATGATCCTCAATATGCAATGTATCTATCTGTATAATATTTCCCCACTTGGGAAATTGCCTTGAGTCCCACCCCATTTGGACTTCTTTTGTAATTTAGCTACCCCATTTCCCTGAGGTTGAAGGGTGAGAAAACCAACCTTTGATTTTTCTCCTCTTTCTTTCACATTTGTTTCTTCCTTTCAGAGTGGAATCTTATTCAAATCATAGTGACCCGGGAAACCAGTTTTGCAAGGTTGTTTTTCCCTTTGGGGATTCCTGGATGCCTTGTGGAGCTGAACTAGTAGTAGCCCAGCTTAGTGGCTGCAGGTGGAACATTTACTGAATAAACTCAGAAGACTCAGCGTAACAGGTCAGGCTGTCTGGAGATTGGCAAATTCATTGGATCATCCTCCAATTCTCCAATACATCTGTTACTTGTCTGCTTTCACTAGAATAGCCTTTCTCTGCGTCAGTATGGGGACAGCCTGTTTGCCAAGGTAAAGGTGACTGCATTCATCTCTTCGTAACCAATTCTCTGGTGAATATGAAAATTGTTACTCCTTCCCCCACTGGGTTAAAGCAGGAGATTCCTACTAAATTTAATTGAACTAAACTAAACCCACTCATTGGCTTTTTATCATCCAAACTATCCAGGAAAATGGTATCATTTTAATCTAGTAAAATGAACAATGTCTCTGGTTTCTTCTCACCATTTTACTTAACTAGTTCAGAATTGCAGATATTAGGAAGAAACTTTCTTTTCAGTTGCCTTTTCCTATTTCTTGGGGTTATTGCCAGTCATGACTGCTAAATAGTTGAATATTTCAATATTTCTTTTAAAACTTCATCTTAACCTGCTCAAGTGAGATGAATGATTTCTTTTTATCCTAGTATTTAAAGAGACCCTCTCTGAAATATTTTTTTCTTGTTTATTTTTGCTTTTATTGCCTGTGCTTTTTTTTTTTTAACATCTTTATTGGAGTATAATTGCCTTACAATGGTGTGCTAGTTTCTGCTTCATAACAAAATGAATCAGTTATACATATACATATGTCCCCATATCTCTTCCCTCTTGTGTCTCTCTCCCTCCCCCCCTCCCTATCCCACCCCTCTAGGTGGTCACAAAGCACCAGGCTGATTTCCCTGTGAAATATTTGAATAGTACCGACATTAGATTTCTCAATCATATTGTTAAAATTATCAACATCAGTCTGCTTTATAAAATATCCCCAGCATACATAGCGACTTTTAATTTAATGAGCTCATGTTCTTGATGGTTATTGACAGGAAGCTAGAATTCTAGAAGAACCATGAAGTTAAATTCTAGTATTCGATGTAAGGAGCAGAGAGGTGGGCACTGGATTTCAGAAGGATGACGCCAGGGGTGGCTTGGTTCATTAGTGGAATTGAAGGGACTGGGTTTTTCACAATAGTGTTCCTGACATCGGGAAAGTCCAGAGGGTCCTCTCAGAGCCAGAATCACCACCAACATGAGACACAAATGTCACTTCCTGGTTGAACTCCACCTGCCACCAAGTGACCGCTGGCCAAGGAGACTTGAATAAGCAGCAGCTGTTCCCAGGATGCTGTGTGTCTGCCTGTCTTGTGTCCAGAAGAGAAAGCTCTTCCTCCTGAAGTAGCAGGAAGGCTAGAACTGACACCTGGGAACACTTAAGACATTCTTCCAAGCATTTAGGTGAAGCTCTTCAAAGGCTTTATTTTACACAATCCTGATGCAAACTCAACTGTAGTTCCAAGATGATTGCATAGATTTACCCAGGCAACATTTTATCTTTTTGAATATATAGAGAACTTCCTCAGTGAAGTCAATTTTTAAAACATTCTAATCTGCTTCCTCCAAACAAAAACAAGAAAATATATTGAAGCAGTTCTCAAGGAAACTAAGAGAGAACAATTAAGTTAAAATTCCTCTGAAGCAAATATTTAGGTTGTTTACATGAAGTTTTCCTATCTTTGTTTGCATGATCATGAAACCATAATAGAAGGGGTCGGTATAAGAATGACTGTAGCTGGCTCTCTTGAGAAAGACAGCCTAGTCACAGATCAGCTCTGTTTGGAAATCAAAAGGATGCCTGCCCCAACAGTGTCTGGCACCAATTTTTTTTTCTTTTTTTTTTTTTCGGCTGTGCCATCTGGCTCATGGGATCTTAATTCCCTGACCAGGGATTGAACCTGGGTGCTCGGCAGTGAAAGCATGGAGCCCTAACCACTGGACCACCAGGGAAGCCCCCTGGCATCTAATTCTTAAGCTATCCCTCCATCATTATCCGTATGTTCTTGTTTTAATTTCATCCATATTCATTTGGTGCCAAGACAAACTCCATAGTGTTCTGCAAAAGTCTGTGATAAGGTCCCATCAGACAGAATACAAAATCAAAGTATCTAACATTTATAGAGCCATTGACTATGAACCAAGTTCTGCCAGACTCTATTCAAAGTGTTTTGCCTGTGATATTGAGGTTAATCCTCCTTATGACCCAAGGAAGGACACACTGATAATACTCACCCATTTTACAGATGAGCAAACTGAGACAGGTGGAGGTGAAGCCCAAACCCTCAGGGTGTGAATGTCAGAGCCACACAAGCAGCCTCTGAGCCACCCTGTGACACTGCCTTTCACTTGGGGAAAATGCCTAGAAAAGCACAACTGGGAAGAAAAAGTCTTCATATTTAATTTTCAAACCTTACAGATAGTCTATGTACAGTATTCAGTCTTAAACTTATGAAAGCTTATTAAAATCATTATATTTTCTGGGTTGTCCCAGTGAGTAATTGCTCATCCCATGTCACCTAAAGATTTTTCATTTGGAGAAAAAAATTGTGCCTGAATTTACATTAGTTGTCTATCCCAGTTAATGACACCATTCAGCTCTGCACTTTGCCTTAGAAGCTCAGTGTAGGAGTATAAAACATCTATTCCACCCAAAAGTAGAAATCATTCATTCAGAGTTTATGAAATTCCAGAAATTGAAAGTATATCAACATAAATTGCACAACACAATATATTCAAGGAAAAATATAAGTTGTTTCTACCGTTGAGAAATAATCAACTTGAGTTAATAAACACAACGTTATACAGTAAAGCTTGATGAACATCACACAGATATCCTGGGGAAATACACTTACGAATAATTTCATTACTATTTACTTTATCTTCAGATGAAAAGTTGTATAACATCAGCATATGTAGTGTAACTTTTTACATTCTGATGGTAACCCTGACAGCAGTGTTATTGTCAAATACCAAATGGTGACAGAACTTTTTCATGTCGTAGAAAAAAGCCAGCACTTTCTACATTAAAAGCTTCTTTGAAGGACAAGTGCTATTTTACACAAATGTATGAAGTTTAATGTTCGCATCCCCACGGGCCAGTCACCACTAAACATAAAACAGAATTCTCATATCTGGCATTTTAGATCTGATAAACGGTGTGAGGTTTTCCCTCATCATCAGAGCTGACTTGTTTCCAATAGTATTGTTGTACAAGTCGCCACAAAAATGCAAAAGCTTTGAAACAAAACTTGGCATCCATATCGATAAAGTGAACCTGCGTTGTGAGGTCATGCTATTGTGGATGATGTTTACTTCAGCAAACAGGAATTTGTATTCTGTATTGTTCTTTGAGTGTCAACAAAATGTATAATGAGAATTTTTAGAATTTTATTGAATCATTCAAATCAACTAAGTTATTTAGACCCATCCATGAATTTGTAAGCTCCTTGAGGGCAGGAACAATTTTTGCTCAGCCATTTATCTTTGTATCCTTCATGGGCTTAGTCATAGACACTAATTAATAATGAACGCATACACACACACACTCATACACACACACACTCATACACACACACACTTATACACAACCAGATGCTCCAGATCCAGAGCCACTTTGCTATACTGCCTTAGCTTGGGCAACATGCCTAGAAAATTACAATTAGTGAGAAAAACTCCTGCTTAATTTTCAGATCTTTCAGATACGTTATATATTCAATTCTGAATTTGAATGGAAGTCTATTAAGTTCTATGTTCTCCTATGTTGTCTCAGTGAGTAATTTATCATCCCACTTCACATAAAGGTTTTCAATTTAGAAAAATAAAACCAACAAAAAGCAGTGACTTAATACATTAGCAGTTTATCCCAGTTAAACTGTCCCAGGGAAATACTGTGGACCCTTGAACAACGGACAGGTTAGGGGTGCTGACCATCTGTGCAGTCCACTACCCAAATATAGTCAGCCCTTAGTATCTTGTTCCTGCTTATCAGTGGTTTCTCTGTATCCGGGGTTCTGCATCCAAGGATTCAACCAGCCGTGGTTTGTGTAGTATTGCAGTGTTTACTATTGGAAAAGATCCACATACAAGAGGACCCATGCAGTTCAAACCCGTGTTGTTCAAGGGTCAACTGTATTTTGAAGGTAGAATGGGTAGGATGAGGGGTTGATCAGAGAAGGGATATAAAAGAGAGAAAGAGAGCGAAGATGACAACACCATCTTTTCTGTTTTGAGAAACTGGGTAGATGGCGGTGCCATTTACCAAGACAGGGAAGACTGGAGGAGACCCTTCCCGTAATGATTGTTCACAAGAAGCTGCCTCCCCTCTCCAGTGAGGTTTGCCATGGGTGTTAGGGTCAACTCTTCAATCAGTGTCATTGACGTTATCCTTAATTACTGCTGCTATTTTGCTCCAGTATTTCTGAAATGCTCCAAACAGTCCTGATCATGCTAAAAACAATAGTGTGTTACATGGAGAACTGAGATAAGTCCTAACAGCTCAGACTGTCTCTTGCAGAGCTGTTTACTTGCTATCACTGCTAACTGACATTGTGGATGATCCAACTGATCATCCTGCCATGCTCAAGTCTGGTGTTTCTTCAAAATCATAAGACTTAATTCTAACAGGTTTGAATTTGCGATGATAAACTACCTTTTTTATATAAGTACATCCTTAATTTGAGTGTCACAAGAACTTAGCTTTCACATGAAGTTGCAGAGGTGGCTAACGGATGAGCTAACTGTCAGGATGAAGCAGCATCCTGATCTTCAATAGAACTTACCACATTCAAATGGCTGGAGGCAGATCTACCCAATGACACGTTCTGCCCAAGAGTTCCTCTGGTTATGGAGATGCTGACACATAAAAACTTTATCTATCACCAACTTGAGAAGCTCATATTTCAAATTCCACATCTTCACAGAACAGTAAAAAAAAGTCTTCCTTTTCCCATTTGAGTCATTCGTGTTTCTTAGCACATTCCTTTTCTTTCTGCAGCCAAAGGAAATTCTAGTTCCAAAGGAAAGCCAGGCTTCTCAGTGTTGTCTGCACCCCTGCTTAGTCATCTGGGGACACCACATGCTTCTCTTGGACCTGCTCTGGGTCTCAGTGAACACCTATATCATGTGTCCACGGGAAATCTGTGCCCACGGGGTATCATGAAAGGTACCTGCATACAGGACAGCAAGGAACATCTGTGGACACACATGTTACACACATCCTGTCTGCTCCATTGTTCCTTCAGACTTCACTTAACAAAATGCAAGTTCAAAGACAAAATATTTAAGAATTTCAAGATGACAACTGCAGATCACTAAACCAAGCATAGGTCCTTCTGAGCATGAGGCCCTGTGTAACCACACAGGTCCCACGCTTGTGAAGCTGGCCCCGGTGACAATACAGGTATATAGGTAGAGGAATATATGAAAGACTCACTCCAGAAGTGTAATGGTATCGAGAAGACAATTGTCCATGTTTCTTCTTGCCCAAGCCAAAATTCTCATTAGTCTACCAAAACAGTATCCAGTTTCCAGAATATGATACTAACTGAGGTGGGAATGGCAAGAAATGACATATGATCCAAAGACTCATTTCTAGTTATCTGTTGCAATGTAACATACTACCGAAATGAGTGGCTGGAAACCATTGTATTGGTCCCTGAGTCACCACGTGGAGGACGGCCACTTATCAAGAAGAAACTGCCTCCTTGAACTGTTAGATGATTCAGAAATAAAATCCTATTTTGTCTGAGCCATTATCCTATAGGCTTGGCTGGGATGTTCTTTGGTCCCTTGTGCACTGATAGCATCAGTAGGTGGAATTCAGATGCAGCAGAATTGGATCGGAGCGTCTAGGATGGCTTCGCTCAGATGTCCGGGTCTTTCCACACGGTGGCTCCAGCAGAGCAGCCAGACGTCTTCCATGGTGGTGGCTCAGGGCTTCAAGAGCAAGTATCTCAAGAGCCAGGAAGTAGACACTGCCAGTTCCTTAAGCTCTGGACTCAAAAACTGGCACAAACCACGTCTTCGATATTGTATTGGTCAGAGCAATCACAGAGCATGCCCAGACTCCAGGAGAGATGACATAGACCCACCTCTTGATGGCAGGAAAATCTGCAGTCTCCCTCCATCTGCCACATGCCCTTTATCAAGATCATTTCCACACGTACTGTGAAAAACCATTACTTTAATTGCAGTTGTCAGATCATTGTGATTTTTCCAAATCTTTTTTCCAGGCAAGGGTTCATGAATTAAGGGACTCAACGTATCTTTCCATCAGCCCCTGCCTTGTCCCCTTCAGTCAGCATCTAAATGCCTCATTATATTCCATGGATATAACTATTTTATAATTGTATTCGTACATGCATTCATAACCCCTCAATAATTACAGTATCCTTAAAGCACCTTGCCTCTACATCTTTGTGACGTCTCTCAGAATGTAACATATTCTTTTTCAAGGGCAAGATGTGAATAAATTTGACTTCTGAATAAGTGTTGCTTTCTGCCCCCCGCAAAAAAGTTGTGAAGTCAATTTTTAAATTAATTCTCCTATATAGTTGAAATTTTGTAGGATCTTTCTAGAGAACCATCTATAACTATTTGCCATAAAAAAGGGGAAATTGTAAGGGGAAAAACTGAGCTTCCCCCCACAAAGCCTGTGTATGTTCCATGCCCAGTGGACCTGCCTCCGTCTCTTTCTGTGTCCAGTGCCTCCCCCAGGGCTGGAGATCTGCTTTCGCTGCACATCACGGTCACCTTGGGAGATTTTTCTGTTTCAGGACCCACTGTGCTTTCTGAATCTGAAGGCTTTCATCAATTCTGGGGATTTCCTTGTTGTTTCTTCAATATTAACTCTTCCCTATCCTCTTTCGTGCCTTCTGGAAATTCTAGTGCAGATAACTTAGACCTTCCTACTCTGCCCTCTGTCTCTTTATTGCCCACTTGTCTTTCTGTCTTACATTCTAGAGTCATGCCGCAAATGAATTTTTCTGCTCATACCGTCTCTCTATAAGCCCTGCTTTAGTGGCTCTTTGATCTGTTCTTTAAGATTTTTAAATACTTTTTTTAATATCTCGACGTTTTATTTTGCTCTTTTTCAAACATTCCTGATCTTCTTGCCTTTTTTTTTTTTTTCATGTTTCCTACTGATTTGCTTATTTTGGTCTTTAATTGGGTTAAACATACTCCGCGGATCTCTAGCCAATGAGTCTATAGTCTTGAGTTCTTGGCCAGTTAACTTTGCTGTTGGTTTCACCTGCTGACATTTGTTCACGTGGAGTGCTCCCTCGAGGGATGTGGAATGTGGGATGGTGAGATCATTTTCAGGGGGATTTGCCTGTGGGGAGCCAGCACTGCCTGGGCTGAGGGCATTTCCTTTCTCCAGAGTTACAGAAGCATTTGCTTCTCTCAAAGCTTTAAGGGGTAGCACCAGCCTGAGACCACTTCTTACGTTAATTTCCTGACTTTGGGGGTCCCTTGACCATGCAGGTAGTATAAATTCAGTCCCAAATCCACATAACAGTAGGGCTCTGGTAATAATTTCTCAGGAGAATTTTATTGTGGTAAACTTCAGCATTCTAACCATTTTAAAGTGTACAATTTAGTACATTCACAGTGTCACGCGGCCATCACCACTATCTGGTTCTAGAACACTTTCAGTGCCCTAAAAGGAAACCCCGACCCATTAGACAGTCCCTCCCCATTCCTCCCACCTCTCAGGCCCTGGCAACCACTGAACTGCTTTCTAGGAGACTGAGCCCAGCCCAAGACAGACAAAAATCCTTTGTCATCACCTTTGGCCACGGGAGGAATTAATTCCAGGTTCTCAGATTTTTGTATGGGTCTTATTTCTATCTCCCCTCTTTTGCTGGCCCAGGGCCTCATCTCTGTACAAGCTGCTGCCATAAACCCTTTGGATGAAAAAGAACATTCTTATTATAAATACTGAGTTCTGGGCTCTGAGCAGATATCTGTGAATAACCCAGACCCAAAATCCCTGCCCTCATGGGACTTACTTTTTAGAAGGGGGCAGAAAACAATAAGCAAATTGTAAAACAAGTTAAAGGTCAGGAGTGGGCAATGCAGGGAGCAGTGGAAGTTGGGACAGAGAGGTTGGGGGTGGGAGGGAATGCATGGATCCAGGAGCTTTGTGGGCCGTGGTAAGAATCTGGGCTTTTCTTCTGAGAAAATGAAAAGACTCTGTGGAGTTTTGTGTGGAGTCACGTGACATGACTTACAGTTTAAAGGATCTTTGGTGCTGGTACATTGAAACGAGCAGCCTGTAAGGATGGACATAGAGAGAACTGTCAGAACACAACTGCAATAATCCCAGAAAAAATGATGGCGGATTGGACCAAGAGAACAAGAGCAGTAGAGTAGTAGGTCAGTGGCTAGATTGTCAATTTATGCTGAAAACTGAGCCTGCAGGGTCTCCTAACGGTCTCCTAACATATGGTTTTATCATGTGTGAGAGTCATCAAGGATGGTATAGTAGGCAAAATACTGGTCCACCAAAGATGCCTATATCTATCCTAATCCCTGAACCTGTGAATATGTTGGGTTACATGGCAAAGAGAAATGAATTAAAATTCTAGATAGAATTAAAGTTGCTAAGCAGATGACCTTAAAATAAAGAGATTATTCTGGATTATCTGAGTAAGCCCAATATAATCACAAAGATCCTTAAAATTAGGAAAGGGAGGTAGCAGACGGAGAACCAGAGAGATGGCAGCTTGCAAAAGACTTGGCCCAAAGTTGCTAACTCTGACGATGGAGGCATGGGGTCACGTGACAGAAATGCAGATAGCCTCTAGAAGCTGGACAAAGTAAGGAAACACATTCTCTTCCAGAGCCTCCAGAGGGAGCATAGTCCTGCTAATGCCTGGATTATAGTCTGGGGAGACCCATGTTGGAGTTTTAAAATTAAAAAATGTAAGAGTAATTTGTGTTGTTGGGTTTTTATTGCCTTTGTAAATTTTTTAATTTTACTTAGTATTTTTTTAATTTTTAGTATGTTTTTATTTTTATACAATTTTTAAAGGTTACTTTCCATTTACAGTTATTACAAAATACTGGCTATGTTCCCCTTGTCATACAGTACATCCTTGAGTCTACCTGGCACCCAATAGTTTGTACCTCCCACTGCCCCACTGATATCTTAGCCCTCCCCTCTTACCTCTCCCCACTGGTAATCACTAGTTTGTTCTCTGTATCCGTGAGTCTGCTACTTTTATGTTATATTCACTAGTCTGTTGTATTTTTTAGATTTCTCATGTAAGTGATATCATACACTATTTGTCTTTATTTGTCTGACTTATTTCATTTAGTATAATGCTCTCCAAGTCCATCCATGTTGCTGCGAATGGCAAAATTCTGCTCTCTTTTATGGCTGAGTAGTATTCCGTTGTATATATGTACTACATCTTCTTTATCCGTTCATCTGCCAATGGACAAATTTGTGCTGTTTTAAGCGGCAACAGGAAACGAATACAGAGGATGCCAAAGTTTTGTCCTGACCAAGTAGAAATATGGAGCTGCCATTTGGTGACGTGGGAAAGACAGTGGGTGGAGCAAGTTTGGGGGCAAGAATCATGAGTTCCAGTTTGAATATGTTTTATCCTTAGAGAGAATCTGGCACATGTGCACCAGGAGATGTATGTGCATGTTCATAACGGCATAAGAGTGAAAAACTTGACTTCTCCCAAATGTCCGATGACAGGAGAATGAACATACTAATGGTGGTGCAGCCTCACCATGGAATGTTACCCAGCCATGAAGTGGATGAGCTCCGTCTTTAACAATACGGATGAACATTAGTCATATGTTTAAAAGAATAATATTCTTTTGTGTGCCTCAAACTCCAAGTAATTTTTTAATGTCCCCAATTTGATTGCTAGGCCGCTACACTCTTCCTCTGTTACCTGCACCCTGTCACCAAGCACGGCTGCAGAATCAGCTCATAGGTTCACCAGTCTTCTTCTCAGTTGCTTCTATGATTTTGGCCCTACAGGATTTTTTTTTCCTTTTCTTTTTTTTCCCAGAGGATTTTCATTACTGTCTTAAGAGCTCGGTTATACATGTAACTGGCATTTCTAGGTATCTAACACTGGGAGGGTTTTCTAATTAGCTATCCCTCTGAAGAGCTTATCAAAAATTCCCAGGCCTAACACCTTAATCAATAAATTGGAATTTCTGGATCAGTGCTCAAAGCATCTCTTTGTTTTTAAAGCTATATGGGTGAACTTCCGGGTAAGATGGCGGAAGAGTAAGACGCGGAGATCACCTTCCTCCTCACGGATACACCAGAAATACAGCTACACGTGGAACAACTCCTACAGAACACCTACTGAACGCTGGCAGAAGACCCCAGACCTCCCAAAAGGCAAGAAACTCCCCACATACCTGGGTAGGGCAAAGCGGAGAGATTCCCGCACAGAGGATCGGTGCCGAGCGGCACTCACCAGCCCGAGAGGCTTGTCTGCTCGCCCGCCGGGGCGGGCGGCGCTGGAAGCTGAGGCTCGGGCTTCGGTCAGAGCGCAGGGAGAGGACTGGGGCTGGCGGCGAGAACTCAGCCTGAAGGGGGCTAATGTGCCACAGCTAGCCGGGAGGGAGTCCGGGAAAACTCTGGAGCTGCCGAAGAGGCAAGAGACTTGTTCTTCCCTCTTGGTTTCCTGCTGCGCGAGGAGAGGGGATTAAGAGCGCTGCTTAAAGGGGCTCCACAGACGGGCGCGAGTCGCGACTGAAAGCGCGGAGCCCAGTGACGGGCGTGGGACGCTGGGGCTGCTGCTGCCGCCGCCAAGAAGCCCGTGTGCGAGCGCAGGTCACTGTCCACACCGCCCTTCCGGGAGCCTGAGCAGCCCGCCACTGCCGGGGTCCCGGGATCCAGGGGCGGCTTCCCTGGGAGAACGCACGGCGCGCCTCGGGCTGGTGCAACGTCACGCCGACCTCTGCCGCTGCAGGCTCGCCCCGCACTCCGTGCCCCTCCCTCCCGCCCGGCCTGAGTGAGCCAGAGTTCCCGAAGAGGCTGCTCCTTTAACCCTTTCCTGTCTGAGTGAAGAACAGACGCCCTCCGGCGACCTACACGCAGAGGCGGGGCCAAATCCAAAGCTGAGACCCGGGAGCTGTGAGAACAAAGAAGAGAAAGGGAAACCTCTCCCAGCAGCCTCAGAAGCAGCGGATTAAAGCTCCACAATCAACTTGATGTACCCTGCATCTGTGGAATACATGAATAGACAACAAATCATCCCAAATTGAGGAGCCAGGAGTCAGTACTGTGCCTCTGAGGTGGGAGAGCCAACTTCAGGACACTGGTCCACAAGAGACCTCCCAGCTCCACATAATATCAAACGGCGAAAATCTTCCAGAGATCTCCATCTCAACACCAGCACCCAGCTTCACTCAACGACCAGCAAGCTACAGTGCTGGACACCCTATGCCAAACAACTAGCAAGACAGGAACACAACGCCACCCATTAGCAGAGAGGTGGCCTAAAATCATAAAAAGTCTGCAGACACCCCAAAACACACCACCAGACGTGGACCTGCCCACCAGAAAGACAAGATCCAGCCTCATCCACCAGAACACAGGCACTAGTCCCCTCGACCAGGAAACCTACACAACCCACTAAACCAACCTTAGCCACTGGGGACAGACACCAAAAACAACAGGAACTACGAACCTGCAGCCGGCAAAAAGGAGACCCCAAACACAGTAACATAAGCAAAATGAGAAGACAGAAAAACACACAGCAGGAGAAGGAGCAAGATAAAAACCCACCAGACCTAACAAATGAAGAGGTAATAGGCAGTCTATCTGAAAAAGAATTCAGAATAATGATAGTAAAGATGATCCAAAATCTTGGAAATAGAATAGACAAAATGCAAGAAACAGTTAACAAGGACCTAGTAGAACTAAAGATGAATCAAGCATCGATTAAAAACACAATAAATGAAATGAAAAATACTCTAGATGGGATCAATAGCAGAATAACTGAGGCAGAAGAACGGATAAGTGAGGTGGAAGATAAAATAGTGGAAATAACTAATGCAGAGCAAAATAAAGAGAAAAGAATGAAAAGAACAGAGGACAATATCAGAGACCTCTGGGACAACATTAAACGCACCAACATTCGAATTATAGGGGTTCCAGAAGAAGAAGAGAAAAAGAAAGGGACTGAGAAAATATTTGAAGAGATTATAGTTGAAAACTTCCCTAATATGGGAAAGGAAATAGTTAATCAAGTCCAGGAGGCACAGAGAGTCCCATACAGAATAAATCCAAGAAGAAATACGCCAAGACACATATTAATCAAACTGTCAAAAATTAAACACAAAGAAATCATATTAAAAGCAGCAAGGCAAAAACAACAAATAACACACAAGGGAATCCCCATCAGGATAACAGCTGATCTCTCAGCAGAAACTCTACAAGCCAGAAGGGAGTGGCAGGACATAATTAAAGTGATGAAGGAGAGAAACCTGCAACCAAGATTACTCTACCCAGCAAGGATCTCATTCAGATTTGATGGAGAAATTAAAACGTTTACAGACAAGCAAAAGCTGAGAGAGTTCAGCACCACCAAACCAGCTTTACAACAAATGCTAAAGGAACTTCTCTAGGCAAGAAACACAACAGAAGGAAAAGACCTACAATAACGAACCCAAAACAATTAAGAAAATGGGAATAGGAACATACATATCGATAATTACCTTAAATGTAAATGGACTAAACGCTCCCACCAAAAGACACAGATTGGCTGAATGGATACAAAAACAAGACCCATATATATGCTGTCTACAAGAGACCCACTTCAGACCTAGAGACACATACAGACTGAAAGTAAGGGGATGGAAAAAGATATTCCATGCAAATGGAAACCAAAAGAAAGCTGGAGTAGCAATTCTCATATCAGACAAAATAGACTTTAAAATAAAGACTACTAGAAGAGACAAAGAAGGACACTACATAATGATCAAGGGATCGATCCAAGAAGAAGATATAACAATTGTAAATATTTATGCACCCAACATAGGAGCACCTCAATACATAAGGCAAACACTAACAGCCATAAAAGGAGAAATCGACAGTAACACAATCATAGTAGGGGACTTTAACACCCCACTTTCACCAATGGACAGATCATCCAAAATGAAAATAAATAAGGAAACACAAGCTTTAAATGATACATTAAACAAGATGGACTTAATTGATATTTATAGGACATTCCATCCAAAAACAACAGAATACACATTTTTCTCAAGTGCTCATGGAACATTCTCCAGGATAGATCATATCTTGGGTCACAAATCAAGCCTTGGTAAATTTAAGAAAATTGAAATTGTATCAAGTATCTTTTCCGACCACAATGCTATGAGACTAGATATCAATTACAGGAAAAGAGCTATAAAAAATACAAACACATGGAGGCTAAACAATACATTACTTAATAACGAAGTGATCACTGAAGAAATCAAAGAGGAAATAAAAAAATACCTAGAAACAAATGACAATGGAGACACGACGACCCAAAACCTATGGGATGCAGCAAAAGCAGTTCTAAGAGGGAAGTTTATAGCAATACAATCCCACCTTAAGAAACAGGAAATATCTCGACTAAACAACCTAACCTTGCACCTAAAGCAATTAGAGAAAGAAGAACAAAAACATCCCAAAGTTAGCAGAAGGAAAGAAATCATAAAAATCAGATCAGAAATAAATGAAAAAGAAATGAAGGAAACAATAGCAAAGATCAATAAAACTAAAAGCTGGTTCTTTGAGAAGATAAACAAAATTGATAAACCATTAGCCAGACTCATCAAGAAAAAAAGGGAGAAGACTCAAATCAATAGAATTAGAAATGAAAAAGGAGAAGTAACAACTGACACTGCAGAAATACAAAAGATCGTGAGAGATTACTATAAGCAACTCTATGCCAATAAAATGGACAACCTGGAAGAAATGGACAAATTCTTAGAAATGCACAACCTGCCAAGACTGAATCAGGAAGAAATAGAACATATGAACAGACCAATCACAAGCACTGAAATTGAAACTGTGATAAAAAATCTTCCAACAAACAAAAGCCCAGGACCAGATGGCTTCACAGGCGAATTCTATCAAGCATTTAGAGAAGAGCTAACGCCTATCCTTCTCAAACTCTTCCAAAATATAGCAGAGGGAGGAACACTCCCAAACTCATTCTACGAGGCCACCATCACCTTGATACCAAAACCAGACAAGGATGTCACAAAGAAAGAAAACTACAGGCCAATATCACTGATGAACATAGATGCAAAAATCCTCAACAAAATACTAGCAAACAGAATCCAACAGCACATTAAAAGGATCATACACCATGATCAAGTGGGGTTTATCCCAGGAATGCAAGGATTCTTCAATATACGCAAATCAATCAACGTGATACACCATATTAACAAATTGAAGGAGAAAAACCATATGATCATCTCAATAGATGCAGAGAAAGCTTTCGACAAAATTCAACACCCATTCATGATAAAAACCCTGCAGAAAGTAGGCATAGAGGGAACTTTCCTCAACATAATAAAGGCCATATATGACAAACCCACAGCCAGCATCGTCCTCAATGGTGAAAAACTGAAACCATTTCCACTAAGATCAGGAACAAGACAAGGTTGCCCACTCTCACCACTCTTATTCAACATAGTTTTGGAAGTTTTAGCCACAGCAATCAGAGAAGAAAAGCAAATAAAAGGAATCCAAATTGGAAAAGAAGAAGTAAAGCTGTCACTGTTTGCAGATGACATGATACTATACATAGAGAATCCTAAAGATGCTACCAGAAAACTACTAGAGCTAATCAATGAATTTGGTAAAGTTGCAGGATACAAAATTAATGCACAGAAATCTCTGGCATTCCTATATACTAATGATGAAAAATCTGAAAGTGAAATCAAGGAAACACTCCCATTTACCATTGCAACAAAAAGAATAAAATATCTAGGAATAAACCTACCTAAGGAGACAAAAGACCTGTATGCAGAAAATTATAAGACACTGATGAAAGAAATTAAAGATGATACAAATAGATGGAGAGATGTACCATGTTCTTGGATTGGAAGAATCAACATTGTGAAAATGACTCTACTACCCAAAGCAATCTACAGATTCAATGCAATCCCTATCAAAATACCACTGGCATTTTTCACAGAACTAGAACAAAAAATTTCACAATTTGTATGGAAACACAAAAGACCCCGAATAGCCAAAGCAATCTTGAGAACGAAAAATGGAGCTGGAGGAATCAGGCTCCCTGACTTCAGACTATACTACAAAGCTGCAGTAATCAAGACAGTATGGTACTGGCACAGAAACAGAAAGATAGATCAATGGAACAGGATAGAAAGCCCAGAGATAAACCCACGGACATATGGTCACCTTATCTTTGATAAAGGAGGCAGGAATGTACAGTGGAGAAAGGACAGTCTCTTCAATAAGTGGTGTTGGGAAAACTGGACAGGGACATGTAAAAGTATGAGATTCGATCACTCCCTAACACCATACACAAAAATAAGCTCAAAATGGATTAAAGACCTAAATGTAAGGCCAGACACTATCAAACTCTTAGAGGACAACATAGGCAGAACACTCTATGACATAAATCACAGCAAGATCCTTTTTGACCCACCTCCTAGAGAAATGGAAATAAAGACAAAAATAAACACATGGGACCTAATGAAACTTAAAAGCTTTTGCACAGCAAAGGAAACCATAAACAAGACCAAAAGACAACCCTCAGAATGGGAGAAAATATTTGCAAATGAAGCAACTGACAAAGGATTAATCTCCAAAATTTATAAGCAGCTCATGCAGCTCAATAACAAAAAAACAAACAACCCAATCCAAAAATGGGCAGAAGACCTAAATAGACATTTCTCCACAGAAGATATACAGACTGCCAACAAACACATGAAAGGATGCTCAACATCTTTACTAATTAGAGAAATGCAAATCAAAACTACAATGAGATATCATCTCACACCAGTCAGAATGGCCATCATCAAAAAATCTAGAAACAATAAATGCTGGAGAGGGTGTGGAAAAAAGGGAACACTCTTGCACTGCTGGTGGGAATGTGAATTGGTACAGCCACTATGGAGAACGGTATGGAGGTTCCTTAAAAAACTACAAATAGAACTACCATATGACCCTGCAATCCCACTACTGGGCATATACCCTGAGAAAACCATAATTCAAAAAGAGACATGTACCAAAATGTTCATAGCAGCCCTATTTACAATGGCCCGGAGATGGAAACAACCTAAGTGTCCATCATTGGATGAATGGGTAAAGAAGATGTGGCACATACATACAATGGAATATTACTCAGCCATAAAAAGAAATGAAATTGAACTATTTGTAATGAGGTGGATGGACCTAGAGTCTGTCATACAGAGTGAGGTAAGTCAGAAAGAGAAAGACAAATACTGTATGCTGACACATATATATGGAATTTAAGAAAAAAAAAAGGTCATGAAGAACATAGGGGTAAGACAGGAATAAAGACACAGACCTACTAGAGAATGGACTTGAGGATATGGGGAGGGGGAAGGGTAAGCTGTGACAAAGTGAAAGAGCGGCATGGACATATATACACTACCAAACGTAAGGTAGATAGCTGGTGGGAAGCAGCCGCATAGCACAGGGAGATCAGCTCGGTGCTTTGTGACCGCCTGGAGGGGTGGGATAGGGAGGGTGGGAGGGAGACGCAAAAGGGAGGGGATATGGGAACATATGTATACATATAACTGATTAAATTTGTGATAAAGCAAAAAATAAAAAAAATAAAAAAAAAAAAAAAAAAAAAAAAAGCTATATGGGTGAATATATATATAAAAAAAAGCAAGCTTAATAAATCACTGATTGACTAGCTGGGGTGGGGGGAGGAGGCTGTCCTAGCTCAAACCTAAATTATGTCTAATCCTGGGGTTGAGACCTACGTGAGCACATCTGGGGCAGACCCACCAGATGTCTGCGCAAGGGGCTAAAGGGCTCCAGGAAGACAATACAGCCCAAAGGAAGAAATAACCAGGTACAAGATTGATTCCAAGTAGCGTTCAGTGTCTGTGGCTCAGGCTTTCAGGTAAGAAGGACAAAAATCAGACACACCAAGTTCAACTCCTCTGTGGTCTTGGCTTTCAGGTACCTCCGTCTCAGCTTTCTCACTTGGAAAATGGAGATGCTAGGAGGACTATCTCTTGGGGCTTCTGTACATACAAAGTGAGGCCATGCTTGTAGAGTTTCTCCCATAATGCCTGGAGCACAGTGTGTGCTTAGTAAGCATTAACTTTGTAAATTAAAATGGAAATCGCCCTTTCACTAAAAGCTCTGGTTCTCTGATTGCTGTTGGAACAGAATACAAAAAGAAAAAGAGACTGAAAACAGGATGAAGGAAGTCACCCCTGAATGGCCGAGCCCACCAGCTCTGGCACTTCTGGGAGTTGGAGACAAGAGTGCAGACACCCAGGTGATGTCTAGCAAGAAGGGCTTGGGAGTCTCGCTGAGGCCACATGGCAGAAGCAAGGACAGCAACCTTCCAGTTGCACAAAGAAATCCTCCAATAGGTTGACTTTGAATCCCAGTGTGAGTACCATCCAGACAAGCATAAAGATGAATCTTTTGTTTAATATATATATATATATATATATATATATATATATATTGGCTGCATCGGGTCTTAGTTGCAGCACACGAAATCTTTCCTTGAGGCGCACAGGCTTCTCTCTAGCTGTGGTGCGTGGGCTCCAGAGCGTGTGGGCTCAGTAGTTGTGGCACACGGGCTTAGTTGCCCTGCGGCACGTGGGATCTTAGTTCCCCAACCAGGGATCAAGCCCACGTCCCCTGCATTGCAAGATGGATTCTTAACCACTGGACCACCAGGGAAGTCCCTAAAGATGAGTCTTGATCCTAAAACAAAGAGTATATCAAACTATTCCAGAGGAGATGAGCTCTCCTGAAGCTCTGTGTTCTCCTAAATCCAGTGGTGTGCTGGTAAACCAGCTCTCACAAAATGAAAAATAAAAGTCCTCACTTACAGTGTTTGCCAATTTCCACGTCATAAATTCTCCTACCATGGCTGAGACACCCACGGATATCACTGAATACTGCCTTGGGGAGAGGCATGCTCATCTGGCTGTCACGCTCTCGAGCACACGCCTGCTTCGTCCTTTGAATGACAGGGCCTCTAAAAGCGAGGTGTAGTGACAGACACCTTGTAGCATTTAAGTGATTATACTGTCCCCGGAGAAGGAATATTTCTATACACGACTTAGCTCATCTTTATCCTAAGACTGCCGTGTACATAATGTATTCTCCCAGCCTAACGGGGACATTTACTGCCCACGAGGGAAACATTGTAAATAGTCCATACATCAGCCTGTTTGCAGACTACTTGATGGTACTTTGTCCCACTCCTCTATTATAACCCTGTGTCTTTGTGGGAAAGATAACATTTTTTTAAAATTAATTTATTTTATTTTTGGCTGCGTTGAGTCTTCATTGCTGTGCATGGGCTTTCTCTAGTTGCGGTGAGAGGGGACTACTCTTCGTTGCGGTGCACAGGCTTCTCATTGCGGTGGCTTCTCTTGTTGCAGAGCACGGGCTCTAGGCGCGCGGGCTTCAGTAGCTGTGACGTGTGCGCCCAGTAGCTGTGGCACGTGGGCTCAGGAGTTGTGGCTCGTGGGCTCTAGGGCGCAGGCTCAGTAGTTGTGGCGCACGGGCTTAGTTGCTCCGCGGCATGTGGGATCTTCCCAGACCAGGGCTCGAACCCGTGTCCCCTGCATTGGCAGGTGGATTCTTAACCACTGCGCCACCAGGGAAGTCCCGAAAGAGAACATTTTTAAGGTGCTATTGGAAAAATGGTTTACAATGCTATCAGGTGAAAGAGTTATTGTAATGTGGGTTCCAGTGGTGGAAGTTATACCTGAAACTCAAAGTATATAGGAGAAAAGTCTGTCACAGGGCTTTTTACCAAGTTTTACATAGAATAAAGACTCAGAATGATATTGACTGGAAATGTTGAAATTATGAAAAACATCCATCAGCATGCATCAGAATCCCCTGTATGGCAATTAAAATACAGATTTCTGGACCCTACCCCTTGATTTTCTGATTCAGTGGGTCTGGGACCCCAGAATGTGCATTTCAAACAAGTTCTCAGGTGATGCTGATGCTGATGATCTGGAGATGACACTCAGACATGCATGACACCTTAGTACTGGGATTTCTCCTGAACTAGTCTACTGATGGCCAGTGTTTTAAAATTAATCATCCACCATTCATTGAAACAGAACTGGAGTTCCCTGATACACAATAAAAACATTTCAAATCTATGCCTGGACTGAAATGAGACTTCCAGAAGACTGATAACATTAGCATGAAGTTTTAAATGAAATTTCTTTTAGGGGTTTCAAGGTGATGTTCGGTTCTTTTTCTCTCCACTAATAGTGATTATTCTATTTTTAGCCTCAGCAGACAGAAGGGTTACACAAATTGCTTGAGATTCCACAGCAAAGTGGAAGAACGTCATCTCCACAAAGGAGCTTTCTACTTTCCGCCTCTCTCCAGAGCCCAGAATACAGTAGATGTACAGGAAATGCCCGTGGACTTGTGACATTGTGGAAGGGAGGGAGGGAGGGAGTGAGGGAGAGAACCACAGTCCCGGTAGATGAATCTTCAAGGTTGTCAGTGGTAGTCAGAGCTGGGCCCTCACATTTCTGTAGTTTTTAGCCATACTCTGAAATTCCCAACTTGCCTTTTCTTTGGATGAAGTTGCTCTGTGTACAAAGGTGGCTGGCTTCAGAGCCTATGCCCAGGAGACGCTAAAACAAAAACCCCCAAATGCTAATTTTAACACCTGGTCTAAGCAGGATGTGGAGGTCATTGTTTTAAAATCACATCTCCCAAATAATAATAATAATAATAAATAATAATAATAATAAAAAAATAAATAAATAAATAAAATAATTAAAAATAATCATGATCGAAGTGTTTTGTCTGGGTTTGGTTTCTCTGTCTCACCATACTCTGCCCTCCTTTTCTAATTGGCCTGGAAACTGCTATGTCACCCTTAGTATTTCTTTTTGAGCTCTTATTTTTGTAAACAAACTTGAATTGAATTAAGATCTCCCACTTGCTTTTTAATTTTACCCATATTAGGTGTCATGGTCAAGTGGGGTTTCCCTGTCAGGGGTCAAGATGGTCTTGCAAACCACCACCCAGCAGTCCCCTCACTCCAGTTGCCCTGTCGGACCTCAAAGGGACCCCTCAGCGAGTTGGAGCAGGTCTGTGCACGTCGCCCACGGTGCGGCCTGTAGCTCTTATGGACCACTTTCATTCCTGCCTTTATCCTACAAGCTAGTCAGATGGCACAGGTTTGGTTTTTCGGTTTGGTTGGATTGTTTTTATTTTTCTCCTGCTGCTCTGATAGCTTTTAGAGTCGGTGAGCAACAGGCATTTTAGAAGTGAGATGTGCTCAGCAGTTTGAGGGGCGAATAATCCATTTGAGGGGACTTAGCCCAGTAACCCCATCCCTGGCACATCACTGGCTGATGGGCCTCAGAAAGAGTGGTCTCTTGGGGGCTGTACAGAGCAGAATGAGACTTCAGGTCCTCAGTTGATCCTCTGTTTAATGGGAGGCAGGTTTTCTTTGTAAAAAATTGGTTGTTTCAGGCTTCCCTGGTGCCTATGCAGGGGACACGGGTTCGTGCCCCGGTCCGGGAAGATCCCACATGCCGCGGAGCAGCTGGGTCCGTGAGCCATGGCGGCTGAGCCTGTGCGTCCGGAGCCTGTGCTCCGCAACAGGAGAGGCCACAACAGTGAGAGGCCTGCCTACCGCAAAAAAAAAAAAAAAAAAAAAAAAAAGGTTGTTTCTAGAACTTGGGATTTTATATAATAGCTAATATTGCTGAAAACTGCTGATTATTCAGCTTCCCTGATCTGTCAGCCAACGTGCTGGCAGCGGCCCTGGGAGGTAGGTTTTATCATTGTGTTGCTTTACATAGAGGAAACTACAGTTTAGAGAAGCTGGGTAACTTGCTATAGAAGACAAAGTGGTGGCCAGTTCTATCTGTCTCCGAATAATAATAGCTAATGCTTATTGTCTTGGTCAGCTGGGGCTGCTCTAACAGAATACCACAGACATGTATCTCTCACTTCTGGAGACTGGGAAGCCCAAGATCAAGGTGAAGCTGATTCGGTGTCTGATGAGTTCCTTCTTCCTGGTTTTCAGACTGCCACCTTCCCACCATGTCCTTACATGGCAGAGAGGAAAAAAACACCAAAATCTCTGGTCTCTCTTCCTCTACTTATAAGGACAGGAAACTCATCAATGGGGACCCCACTCTCATGAGCGCATCTAAACCTAATTACCTCCCAAAGGCCCCATCTCCTAATACCACCACATTGGGGGTTAGGGCTTCAACATATGAATTTGGGGGATCACAAACGTTTAGGCCATAACACATATCAAATTCTTTTTTTTTTTTTTTTTTTGCCGTACGCGGGCCTCTCACTGCTGTGGCCTCTCCTATTGCAGAGCACAGGCTCCGGATGCACAGGCTCAGAGGCCATGGCTCACGGGCCCAGCCGCTCCGCGGCATGTGGGATCTTCCCGGACCAGGGCATGAACCTGTGTCCCCTGCATCGGCAGGCGGACTCTCAACCACTGTGCCACCAGGGAAGCCCTCGAATTCTTTATGTTAATCCCTCTGTGACCATTACTTCTTATGATCCTCACAACAGCCCTAAGAAGGGAAAACTATTGTCATCTCCATTGTGCAGCTGATGAGACGAAAGCACACAGAGGTTAAGCAAGCTGCTCCAGGTCACACAGCTAGGGGAGGGCAAAGCTGGGACACAAACTCAGGCAGGCAGCTCCAGAGCCCACCCCTAACCATGGGGCCACAGTGCCCTCATTTATACGTGTATATTTAGAACTGTTTCTCCTGTGATGCCATCATGACTTCTCCCCAGAACTCCAGGGTCAGGGGAAAATTTGAAAGACACAGTGACTGGCAGGTGGAGCTGTGGGTTCTAGTTCTAGAACTTTCTCTATTTCTCTATTATCTCCTTATGTGAGTTGGGTCCTCCTTTCTGTATAAAAGGAGGGACTTATGAGTAGCGCTAAGCTGGCTCTCAATTTTAATTGGTGTTTCTCTGCTTATGTCCTTCCAGCCAGCAGCTTCTCTCAGGCACCGATAGCATCACTCACTAGTGCTTACGAGCATGATAAGGATCCAGCTGAAATCTCGGAACTTGCCAGGTGCTGAGTTGTCTCTTGATAAGGAATCTCTCAGGAGCACTCCCCGGTGTCAGCGCCTGGATCCAGACCCCCTCAACAGAAACGCACTGCCACAGTTCCTTCTGTGGATAAGGGGACACCCCCCCCACACACACACCCACAGAAGGGCCCTGGCTAATGCTCTGCTGTCCCTGTCTTAAATTCTTAGCAAGTTTTGAATAAGGGGCCCTGAATTTTCGTCTTGCCCTGGGCCCTCCCATCTCTGGAGCCGATCCTTCCCTCCTCCCCCCTCGTCAATGGCACTTGTCCTCCAAGTCCACAGGTTTAGTTCTCTCTGAATGGTGATCACTCATAACACCCTACTTTATAAAGAAAGTAGAACACAGAAGAGCTATGGGGTGTGTCCAAGTCACATAGGAAAATAGAGAAAGTACTAGAGCAAAAACCCAGGCTTCCAGCTCCCCGTCCACTTGTGTCTTTCTTGTCCTTGACACAAATTTTCCCCCTGATGCTGGAGTTCTGAGGAGGAGTCATGATGGTAACAATAGGAGAAGTAGTCCTTACTATGAGGGCACTGCGGCCCAGTAGTTAGGTGTGGGCTCTGGAGCTGCCTGCCTGTGTTTGCTTCTACTTCGTCTTCTGTACAAAGGAAAGGACATCTTCCTCCTAGGGCTCTTGTGAGGATCATTCTAGTGAAACAGGGCCTTTTGATCAATAATTCTAATTTCTTGTGTACACAGAAGAAAAAATGTGGTTGATTCTTTCTCCATTTTTTCTGTTCTGAAAAAAAGGGGGGGATGTCATTGCATTGAATGTTCTGGTTTTCCTCAGAATGAAGGTGATGAGATTTCAGGTCATTAGGATTAGCTCAGGGAACAGGTAAGATACTAACTAAAGAAATTAGGGTAACTAGCTAATTAAAGTCTTGAAGACACTAAATAGGGATCAGGTCACGGCAAGTTCCAATTCTCGGCATCCTCAAGGGTCCTGAATTTTCTGGAAACACTACCAGGAAAGGACAGTCCAGAAGAATCCTAACCTTAAAGAAGGAAAAAAAAATCAAGTTTAAATTAAAGAGATTAACCAAAGTTAGGATTGATGTGAGCGGAGGCATTAATACTTGGGCAATTGTATAAATGGTGACTTTAACATAATGACTGATGCATACATTTGCCCCTTTCAAAGTGGCAAGACATAGACTCTTAGAAATAACTCTTAAAACCAAGGTAGGGGATAGTGGTGTTGGTTGCACAACATTGTGAATGTACTTAATGCCATTGAATTGTGCACATCTAAAATGGCTAAAATGGTTAAAAAATTCAAGGCTACCCTTGTCCGCTCATGGAGAGTTGTTCAAGGGAGTTCTCCCCTAGAGCACACGCTCCCCAATTCAAACCTTTGCGAGCCCCTGGAGTGTTGCTCACACGTGGTCTACTCACGGTCTAATGGTCAGTGATGCTATCATGAGTGAATGAAAATCAAATCAAAAAGATATTCTTAGTGATTCAACTTTGCAACAAACAGTTCCTGCTACTCTTCTTCCAAATTTCTGGATCAAATTTAAACGGGGAGTATCCGGAGATTGCAAGAATGAGGTGTTTCTGAAATGCTTACCATTTGCTATTATTTGGTTGGATCGGTCAGGATTTTTCTCAGTACTGTGCACACAAACAAAACAAAGGAAGAAGTAGATGGCTGAGTCTGGCAACTGCAAATCCATCTGCGAGTTCAAGTTCCCATCTGTCTGGATCAAAATTGCCTCATTTTATTATTTGTTGCTTATATTTATAGTTGTCATAAGTCTGGAACGTTGACATGTGTTTGTGCGAATAAAATGCCATTTTAATTATTTTTTAAAAACCAAAGTGGGGCTTCCTTCGTGGCGCAATGGCTAAGAATCCGCCTGCTGATGCAGGTGACACGGGTTCGAGCCCTGGTCCAGGAAGATCCCACATGCCATGGAGCAACTAAGCCTGTGTGCCACAGCTACTGAGCCCGCATGCCACAACTACTGAAGCCCGCACACCTAGAGCCCGTGCTCCGCAGCAAGAGAAGCCACCACAATGAGAAGCCCGCACACCACAATGAAGAGTAGCCCCCACTCACCGCAACTAGAGAGAGCCCGCGTGCAGCAACGAAGACCCAACGCAGCCAAAACAAAACAAAACAAAAACCCAAAATGGGACAATTAAAGAGTAGTTCATCGTCCCTATTATTCATTAAATATGTGATATACAGCTAAAGAAGAATTATGTGCACTAGAACCCTGTTTTTCAACCCCGGGGATGATCGTACACCCCCAAATGAGACATGGCTGATCCTCAAAACTTCAGGAAAAGTGACCAGGGGGAAATAATCAACCTCCCTGCAGAGGATGATGCAGAAATGAACATGAGCTTTGAGCCAGCAGTCCTGTGATTCCCTCCTAGCCAAACTCTGTGTACTAATTCATAAAATTGGGATAATAGTCTTGAAAACTTAACAACAAATGAGGAAGAGGGGTTGGAATTTATTTTCCATACGGAAAAAAAGAAACTTCTTTCTTTTTTTCTTTCTTACATTTTTCTTTCTCTCTCTCTCTTTCCTTTCTTCCTTCCTTCTCCCACATTTAAATTTTTCTGTGACAACAAGATGAAAACACATATACTTTGGAGTCTTTGGTTTCTCTGAGAGAATAAGAGATTCATGGATAATGGGAGATAATTCATATGGTTCATTTTTTTTTCATTGCCACTGCTCTGTGATTTGGAGTTATTCTGTAGGCCAATGTTTGTCATTTAGTTTTGTCTCATGGTTTGATTGGACAGATTAAATAAAAGTAATTTAACATAGGAATTTGGTGTTGAGGGCTAATTTTTATTCTTTTTTAATAAATTTATTTATTTATTTGTTTGTTTGTTTTTGGCTGCATTGGGTCTTCATTGCTGCGCATGGACTTTCTCTAGTTGCAGCAAGCAGGGGCTACTCTTCGTTGTGGTACGTGGCTCTCTCATTGCAGTGGCTTCTCTTGTTGCAGAGCACGGGTTCTAGGCATGTGGGCTTCAGTAGTTGTGACACGTGGGCTCAGTAGTTGTGGCACACGGGCTTAGCCACTCCACGGCATGTGGGATTTTCCTGGAGTAGGGCTCGAACCCATGTCCCCTGCATTGGCAGGTGGATTCTTAACCACTGCACCACCAGGGAAATCCCTTTTTCTTTTTTTTTAATTGAAGTATTAGTTGATTTACAATGTGGTGTTAATTTCTGCTATTCAGCAAAGTGATTCAGTTATACATATACATACATTCTTTTTTTTAATATTCTTTTCATTATGGTTTATCATAGAGGGCTAATTTTAAATCTAGAATCAAGACACTCAAATGCACTCAAAAAACTCAATGCCCTGTCTTGCTCTATTTTAGAAGCTTCTCAGGGAAGCATCAAAGCGGCATTTTTTTTTTTTTTTTTTTGCGGTACGCGGGCCTCTCACTGCTGTGGCCTCTCCCGTTGCGGAGCACAGGCTCCAGACGCGCAGGCTCAGCGGCCATGGCTCACGGGCCCAGCCGCTCCGCGGCATGTGGGATCTTCCCGGACCGGGGCACGAACCCGTGTCCCCTGCATCGGCAGGCGGACTCTCAACCACTGCGCCACCAGGGAAGCCCCAAAAGCGGCATTTTTTTGAAGGTCATCGGGGGTTAAGAGGTGGAGTCCCCTAATTTCCTTGCTCTCAGGAGAAAACCCCGGGGCTAGGGAAGGGGTCAGATGGGGCTATGTGAACCATGGACCTTACCCGATATTGCACTGATTTCTCCCCCACACACACACCCACCCAGGGAGGTGGTATATCACAATACTGACTGTCAAGCCTAGTGAGTTATCAGGAAAAAGAACAAAAAACCAGAGGAAGGCGACCTACAGGTGAAGAAATTCAAGACCCTCCCCCAACCTAAACCCTCTCTTCAATATTTTCTCAAAAGAAAAACTGAAGTCTACAGGTACTAAAACAGAGCATTCCCAACAACTACTTTGGGCAAGGGTGCCTTTAGGGTACAGTGTAATTTTCCTGGTTTCACACTGTCAGATCACCGTGGCTTTAACTTATGTTTTTGGACTGTTCTGAAGAGTCGTCTTCTGGTCTCTGCCACATAGACATTCTATGCTGCCCTGCAGAAGCCTGTACGGAGCAACTCATGATGACTGAAGGCTGCAGGCTGTAGAGAATTAAGAATTCCAGTTCAAATATGCAGCACTGTCTACAGCTCCAGGACTGGCTTTTTTCAGGCTGTTGACTTTCACGGTTATTAAGGGCATTACCGTTTTAGAGACGTGGGAAGAGCCAAGGTTAATATAGCGGTCTTTTTCTTTCCCTTTAGTGTCAAGGCCTAACAATTGCAGGAATTGGGACGAGACTTCTAGACTTCCTATTTCATTTTTAGTTTTTAAATTCATACAGATTTAGCAATTGTAAATTTTGTTAAGCGTCTCACTGCCGTTCTCATTAGAAGTGAGGTAATTTAAGCACACTATTGAGGGCTCTCTCTCTGCTGTTCTCCTGAGATATTCCACGACCTTGTTTAAAAAGTGAGCATTGTATTAAAAGACATCTTTTTGTGTATCGGCTTTCCCGAAAGAATATAACTACAGACTCCAAATTAAGCACAACAAGAAGATCAATTAGGTTTGCTTCATCCCTTGAAAATGATTCATCAATTATTTTCACCACGACTTATTCCAAATTGGATTTTTCAATGTCAAAGAAGAATCCTTTGAGATACTGTCATCAGTTTATCCTGGCATCCTTACTCACTGCAACGTACAAACCAAGTATGCTCATCCTCTGTACCATGGATGGGACTATGTGCTCCCAAATTATATGCAAAATGTTGTGTGTGGCACCTTTTTCTGGGAAAAGGGTCTCTAGTTTCATAAGATTCTAAAAAAGCACTGGTAAACCAAAAAAGTTAGGAATTGGTTTGACTGAGAATATCACCTCTCACACATAGTCAAAAACAATATCACTTCTTGGAATTTCCTTTTGGACCTCATCACTCCAAATGGAACAGGGATCAAGGTTTTCTGGGTAAATGATGGTGAGGCCAGCCTGCCAATGTGTCTTATTGGGTTTGAGGAAGGAGATAGATGAGCCCCAGGCTGAGCAGCTGGAATTTGTCCCCTGTGGACAGATACTCCAAAATAGCAGGAGCAAGAGAAGAGCTGAGCCCCGCCCAGATAAAAGATAGAGACCACATATTTCTCATCTCAAGGTCAAGGCGATCCTCCCGACTATACATGCGCAGAAAGGCTCCTGGGGGGTCAAAAGGGGAGTGACGTCAACCTACCCATAGGCCTCTTCACTGGAATCCATCTTGGTTAAGAGATGTGCACGTGTACATGGGAGGACCCTGAGATAAACCAAATATGGACTCAGAACCAGGTAAAGCAAGATGATTGGCCAAAGGAAACCCAGAAAAAATGCCCCACATAAGTGATTCAAAGTACCATGAGGGCGCGACTCTTTCTCTGAGTCCACCTGTGTGTCTAACCACACATACCCTTTTTCCTCCTAATAAACACTTTACTTGTTTCACTACTTTCCAGCTCTTTGTGGAAATTTATTTCTACAAGGCTGACAAGGCCTTGTCACTGGCACTGGTCCCTGGTAGTCCAGTGGCTAGGATTCAGTGCTCTCACTGCTGTCGCCTGACTTCAGTCTCTGGCCGGGGAACTGAAATCCTGCTTCAAGCCGCTGCAGGCAGAGGCCACCCGAGATCAGGTTGGAGCCTCCCTTGAGCAACTTTATTGGTTGAACAAAATTTCTCTGTCCAAGCAGCCCTTACTCCAACTAACGGGAAATGAATTGTTCAGAAAAATGAAGCACCTTAAGACCCCTGACTTGACAGTTTCAGATATAGTAAGTCCCATTTTGTGGAGGGTGGATGCCTCAGTAAGAAACCACTTAACAGAAGACCCTTCCTTCTAGGAGTTAGGAGTCAGGTCTTAGGGCTGAGCTAAAGTTCAATTTCCATCAATCCATGACCCGGACCCATTATTCGTGTGGTGGTACTCCCACCCACTTCTTCCACTATCATGGACCATCACCACACCCACTCCCCACCCATTAGCCATGAAACTTGGCAGACATCAAAGCCAATCTTGCAGGGGGGAAAATGTTCCAAAAGGACTGCTGTAGAAACAGTGCCTGAAAGGCAGGACTCAGCACTGGAGATCAGAAATTTGACACGGGTGGTGCGATAGACTGAATGTTTGTGTCTCCCAAAATTCAAATGTTGAAACTCTAATCCCCATTGTGATGGTATTTGGGGAGGGGGACTTTGAGAGGTAATTAAGTCATAAGGATAGAGCCCTCATGATGAGATTAATGCTTTTATAATATAATGAGAGCTTGCTTTTCTCTCTTCACTCCACCACATAAGGACACAGCAAGAGGACAGCCATCTCCAAACCAGGAAGAGAGTCTTCACCAGACCCAGCCAGGCTGGCACCCTGACCTTGAACTTTCCAGCCTTCAGAACTGTGAGAAATAAATATATGTGTTTAAGCCACCCAATCTATGGTATTCTGTTATGGCAGCTCAAACTGACAAAGACAGTGGTTTAGAGAAGCACAGAAGTCTCTCTTTTAGCATCAGCTACTAGAGTCCCAGACTCCAGCCGCGGATGGATGGATCCAGGCATGGAGCCTGAGAAAAGGCGCTAAGGCTGGTGCTTGAGATTAAGCATTCCCACCACCTCCTACTCTTTCTTGCCTCTCTTTCTCCCTTTGAAATGTTATAAGTACCATGTGGACTTAAACCTTCATTCTAATTCTTCTACTTACTGTCATTTAATTTTTCGGGGCCTTTTATTTCTTCAACTGGGAATAATAACATTCCCAGGTGCAATAAAAGATTAAGTGTGACAACATTCATAAAGCTCTGAGCACACACCTTGGCACTTAGTAAGGGCTCACAAAGGCAATCTATTAAAATTAACTTCCAGCCAATTCAATGAAAATTGGATACCAAGATATTCCTTCCACTTGGACAGCTCCACTCATCTGTCTTCCTACTGCCCTTTTCTTATCTAATTTCAACTCACTTTTCAGACCTGGGTTTACATGTAACTTCCTTGGGAAGCTCTTCTAGGAATTCTAGATAAGGTTGCTCGTGACACTAATCTATGGCAATGTCATGTCTTGTCATGTTCCTTCTGTAGAACTATAAGCAAAATTATCTGTTGACTGCTGTAAACAAATCTGTTTACTCTCCCTTTCCTCTTCTCTACCATGAGCTCCATGAGGGCAGAGATTCAATCTTCTGAATTGTCTCCCCAGCCAGCAGCAGGGTGTCTAGCATTCATAGTTGATTAATAATTACTGGTTGCAAGAGTGACTGAAGAATCAATGAATAAATGAATCAGTTCTTCGTGAGGACTTGGCAGTTGTGTGAGCCTTAGTCTCTATATTCCAATTACTCCTCCCTTACATTCTTCTAGTGGTGTTGGGGGGAAAACATTATTTTCCCATTCGGAGCTGAGAGAGTTTATGCTGAACACACACCAAAAAATGTCATCGCATTCAATAAAATATTTGTTTCTCTTAAGTCGGTCCTCTGTGTTTTATTTTCTTTGTCCTTAAAAAGGGTTGTGTGGGCTATTATAAATAGGCACAGGTGACGACAGGAGACCTTTGTGCGCTCAACACTTAACGTGCAGCTGGGAGCCCCAGGGGCTCGGATGCACCCTGGAGCGCGCCTGCAGGATGTTATGACCCCCATGCTTCCTCCAGGGTGGAGATTTTTTCCTCCACTGTCTGTGAGCTTGTCTCCTCTCAATATGACCAAATGATCATCTTAGCTTGTGATGGGGGATTCTTCACAGGGTCCAACTCCCAGGGCTGGGCCCAGTAGAGGGAAATGTACATGGCTCAAAGCAAATCAGAGCTCCATGTGTTCCATCAGCACGCGGCCCGGACAAGGCAGTAAGCAGACCTCTGCCCCTTTCTCTGTACTCACTTGTTTCTTTTCCCGTTTAAGAATGTACATATTTTTTCTACACAGAAATGTAGAAATACTATGCTAAATGAATTATCCAGCTCCTTACCCTTCCAGAAAGCATCTCCATTCATGATCAATCCACAAACCCCTCAAGAAACAGCCCTCCTCTTTCCTACACGGAGAAGTTATTTTGAAATTTTGCCAAGTAGTAGTTGACTAATTTTGTCCGTAGAGGTAGAAAGGATAATGTAGATATAAAGAGATCCATCTTGAACAAGAAATCATTCGGGTTCACTATCAACATTAATAAAAGTAAACAAATATTGTCTAGCATCTTATCAGCAAACTAGATGTGTAAGCTTACAAGGAAAAATATTTATTTTCTATTTCTTTGATTTGGTATCTATATGAGATTTTGGATGTTCACTAAAGTTATTGTGATAATCATTTCACAATGTATGTAAGTCAAATCGTTATTTTGTACTCAAACTTTTATAGTGCTGAATGCCAATTATATCTCAATAAAGTTGGAAGAAAAAAAAAACTAGATATGTAAGCTTAAATAAGGATTAAAACCCATTAAGTCTCAGTTTATCCACCCATAAACTGAGAACAATAATTTAATTAACATAAAGCAACTTGGTTCAATCAATAATTGATACAAGTTGGCTATTATTATAATTGTCATCATTCTAATCATTGCTAAATACCTACAGCTCCAAGGCCACAGTGAGAACGAGGAATTTGGCTGTTATTCAATCTACAGCATAGAATGAACTTGCAGCTGCCTTAAGTTTTCAACTAAATAAACCACTGTCCATTATTAAATTCCACAAGCTCAAGCTGATCACAGTCTATAGTGAGGAAATAATTTAACTAGTTGTGCAATATTTAACAAAAAGGCATGGATATTTGTGGGAAGGGGTGGGTGTAGGATTCCAAGAACAGCTCAACAAGTCAACACTTATGACATGAAAATAGCCCCCCAGATTGTCAGTGTTTTGTTCCAGCATAATTTTAGTTCTACAAATTTAGTGCTACAAATATTACCAGATGGTATAGGTTGACACTAAGCCCCCAAAGATCACATTTTTACAAAACATTTTTGAATTACCAGTGGAAGTCATGGCCACTTAAGGCATCTTCATTGACCTACATGGATTTGGTTGACAGCAGCTAACAGGCATTTAGAAACTTCCTGTCCAAATGGGGCTGAGTACATCTAGGTTGGAGACAGCTGTCCCATGTTCTAAGTTCTATAAGGAGAAGAAAACAAAGATTTCACTTTGAACCTTATAGGACTTCTGTGATGGTTAATTTTATGTGTCAACTTGATGGACCATAGGATGCCAGATATTTGGTCAAACATTGTTCTGACTATTTCTGTGAAGGCGTTTTGGGATGAGTTTAACATTTAAATTAGTAGACTGGTTAAAGGAGATTGCCCTCCTTCATGTGGGTGGGCCTCATCCAACCCACTGAAAGCCTGAATAGAATGAAAGTTACCCTGAATAGCACTCTGAATAAGAGGGAATTTCTCCTCTCTGACAGCCTTCGAGCTGGGACACCAGTTTTTTCTTACTTTTAGAACTGAAACACTGGCTCTTGAGAATGCTAGCATTTGGACTGGACCTACAGCATCAGTTCTTGTGGTTTTCAGGTCTTCAGATTTGAACTGGTACTATACCACTGGCTTTCCCAAATCTCTGGCTTACCTACTGAAGGTCTTGAGACTTCTAAGCCTCCGTAACTGCACAAGGCAATTCCTTATAAGATACATATGGTATATAGGATATAAGATATATGGTACCTTGTAAGATTGGTTTCTCTCTGTCTCTCTCTCTTTCTCTCTCTCTCTCTCTCTCTCACACACACACACACACACAGACACACACACATCCTACTGGCTCTGTTTCTGTTTCTCTGGAGAACCCCGCCTAATACAACCTCATGCCCTGCTTATCCTATAACAAGACAATTGCTCAAACATGACATGTCAATTCACTGAATAGTCCATGCTCCATGTCTCTCTCTCTGCCTGGGGTGCCTTCCCCCATCTTCCTGTTCTGACAAACATGTACTGATCCTCCAAGACCCATCTCAAGTGTAAACCCCTCCTAGATGCCTTCCACAAGTCCCTCAGCCAAAATTAGTTGCTCCATTCTCATTTCTGTCAAGCATTGTATGAATTCCTCTATTTTAAAACTTATGATAGTTATGTGTATGCCTATCATAAAACTCTGGGCCAGTAGTGTGCTGAAAAATATTTATCACAGAGTTCACCACCCAGCACCCCTCTGTATTTCCAGAAGCTAGCATGGAGCTGGAAAATGGTAGATGCCCAAAACTTCTAGACTGCTCTCATTTTTTCCTAAAGTGGTCCCATTCAGGTTCAGCTTTTGGCAGGTTCATGAGGTAGAGAATAGGATTGTCTTCAGAAAATATTCTACTTTCTGTACTCCTTCTTTGTCTTGATGCTTTTACTCTTCCCAAGGCTCTTCCTGGCAGTAAAACTGATTCAATAAACTAATTCAAAGAAGACATTAATGAAAAGCTAGGTGTTAACAGTTAAAAATGTACATTAGTGGGGCTTCCCTGGTGGTGCAGTGGTTGAGAGTCCGCCTGCGGATGCAGGGGACGCGGGCTCGTGCCCCGGTACGGGAGGATCCCACATGCCGTGGAGCGGCTGGGCCCGTGAGCCATGGCCGCTGAGCCTGCGCGTCCGGAGCCTGTGCTCCGCAACGGGAGAGGCCACAACAGTGAGAGGCCCGCGTATCGCAAAAAAAAAAAAAAAAAAGTACATTAGTTTAAAAGAGAATGCCTGTAGAAGGCAATGCTTAGTCCAAAATCACAGGAACTCAATAGTGGAATTTCATTCACTTTATTTATATCAGTGAGGTAGAAATATGGAGCCTAAAGGCATTTTTACCAGAGCATCTCAAGTCATATAAACCAGCCATCTTCATGCTGCAATGAAGGTCCAGTGCCTCCACTTTCCAAGTCTGGAACCACAGTCAGCTCTGTAAGCCGTATAGCAGCATAGAAGTTTTCCTGATGGACCTCCACTTAACCAACTTGTTGGGTTAACCAAAACCCTCAAATCCATCTGTAAAGCAAAATGACCGGGACACATAACATGCTGAAAGCTCGGAGCTAACAGGCTCCTGTAGAGCCGCAACTTTCAGATGCAAGCAGATAGCCGTGTTCTTATCAAAATTAGCTGTGTTTGTTCCCAAGTCTTTTTCTCTGAACTGGGCTTGTTTTAACTAAGGATTTGATTAAATCCTTTAACTATTATGAAAACCAATGAGACATGAATGTGAAAACAAAGATTACCTTTTCTACAAAAATGCAGTTGAATACTGTGTAAAGATGGAATAAAAGTGAGGAAATAACCATTGCTGTCAAAGTAAATATGGGTGAAACAACCATGAATGACTAGAAGTGTGTGAGGGAGGGGCATCCCCCCAAATCTAGGATTATGTACTTTGATTGTTCCACGGGGGTCCTTAAATTCTCCCTCCATTGTAAGGAAACTGAGGTTAAAACTCATAGATAGTATATTAGGGAATGTTATTTACCCAAGAAAGGTGACACTGTACGCCAATCAGTAGACCCAAACTCGAAGACAAAAAAAAAACAAAACAAAAACACCCTCAGCCCTGTATCAGAAGATTGGCAAGACTGTACCTGTAAATGTTTTAAATCAAAGAAATTGTATTGCTTTTTTAAATGACTCCCTGCCTTAATCTGCTTCTTCAGTTAAATGAACAGCCTCTGGTCTCATGTGACAATTTCAATCCCATTGGAAGAGAGGTCCTATAAACTCCTTAATTTTTCATTAACCCAATAATAATGAGAGCTGTTTCCCCAGCAACTGGCTCTAATCTCAGTCCATTTTCTTTTTACCTTTCTTTCTCATATTCCCAACCTCCAAAAGGAAGAGAGGATGGGGAAGGACTTTTGATTACTTTATTCTTTTTAGGTGCTACCCTGTCATTCCAGACAAACAAGGATGCTTTTGGAATCAAGAACCAAGGAAGAGCAAGTAACAAAACCAAATAACTGAGAAAGACAAGGTGGCTTGGCAGGAAATAAAGAAGAGGGCAAATGAAGATGTTAAAGAGGGCCGTGGCGGGTTGGGACCCAGGCATACTGCTCGTGATTGGAAGCTGAGAAAGAAAATAGTTTTATACTTTCAAGCCTCGATTCCATCTACCCAATTTGGCTCCCAGTCTTAAAGGATCAGATATAAATGGATCCCAAATTGACACTACAGTCTCCCTGAAAGCTCTTCAAATGCTTCCTTTTACTCTCATTCAGCCTAATTGATAAATTACCATGCTTTGGATATAGCACAAATGTTCAAAAATAACACAGCCTTGTCAATGCAGTTAAGCATAAGAAAAGTTCATCAGACAAGCCTTAAAAATGGAACTAAATGTGGAATATTCTTGTGTGGGAAAGGGTAAATTTAGCGTCTTTGCAAAGCTTGCCCTCTTGGCTGGAGTGGAAACAAGTAAACCAATACCAGCTCTTGTGAGTTCACGTCTTCTTAGTTTTGCCAGTGCTCCCATGAATCAGGTAGCATGTACTATTATCCCCATTTGTCCAAATTGAAGTTTTACAACTTTTCCAGCATCAAACACCAAGGGCCCAAAATTGGAGCCCAGCTGATCAGTAGGAACCAGGAGAAGTCTGGAAGTCTTTTTCTCCTTGATGTGTCTTTTCTTTTTTCTATTTATGTATGTATGTATGCATTATGTATATGTGTATGTATGTGGCTGTGTCGGGTCTTAGTTGCAGCATGCAGGATCTTTGCTGCAGCACGTGGGCTTCTCTCCAGTTGTGGCGCATGGGCTCCAGAGCGCCCAGGCTCAGTAGCAGCGGCGCACAGAGACGCACAGGCTTAGTTGCCCCACGGCATGTGGGATCTCAGTTCCCCGACCAGGGGTCAAACTTGCGTCCCCTGCCTTGGAAGGCAGATTCTTAACCACTGGACCACAAGGGAAGCCCTCTCCTTGATGTGTCTTTTCTTGATGACATGTTTATTTTTTAAAAAGTTTCTCTTCATATTTCTTCCTCTTTGATTATTGTCTTAGATGATATTTAGTACTGCAACCACTTTCTTTTAATTACCAAGTAGTATCCATTGCATGAATATATCACAGTTTGCTTATTTATTCTCCTATGGATGAACATCTAGACTGTCTCAAGTTTTTGGTTATTATGAAAGACACTGTGAATATACTTATATAAAATTTTTATAGACATATATTTTCACTTCTCTTGGATAACTATCTAGGCTTGGAATTTTGTTTGTAAGTTAGATGTATGTTTAGTGTACAAGAAACTGTCAGATCTTTTCCCACAGGGCTTATGTCATTTTACATTCCCTTCAACAATATATGTGAGTTCCAGTTGCTCCACATTCTTTCCCCGACATCTGGCATTGCCAATCTATTATATTTTAGCCATTGTGGTATATGTATAGTGGGACAGGTGATATTTTTTTTTTCTTTTTGTGGTACACGGGCCTCTCACTGTTGTGGCCTCTACCATTGCAGACCACAGGCTCCGGATGCGCAGGCTCAGCCACCATGGCTCACGGGCCCAGCCGCTCCGCTGCATGTGGGATCCTCCCGGACCGGGGCACAAACCTGTGTCCCCCGCATCGGCAGGCAGACTCTCAACCACTGCACCACCAGGGAAGCCCTGGGACAGGTGATTTTTAAAAGTACTCATTTCTGTACTTTTTGTGTGGACCTTATTAACTACCCCATCTTAGTTGCAGGTTTCTGTAAAATGGTCATTGGAAAAGCTGAACATGGGGAAGAATAGTCCCATTAGAAGATAAGCTCCATGAAAACAGGTATTTACAAAGCTAGCACATAATAGGAGCTTAATAATATTTGTTGAGTGATATGAATGAATAAGTGAATGATTGTACATACCCAGACTTACGGAAATAAGGACACAGAAGGATTGTATCTGTGAGCACATCTGTGTAATCCCCTTCCAGGCTCTTCCGTGTCATGCTGACAGCTGCTTTTCTTCTCCCTCTGGTGTATTTTTGTTACATCCAAAGGGTATAGTCTAGTGTAAAGACCATTCTCTTCTTTTTTTTTAATTGCCAGTGTCTGAACTGAAGTATCTAGGGGACCCTTCATTTACCTAGGTCTCATCAGCCTAATGTGTAAAACAAAGGGGAAGTTATGTTAAATTTTTCTATCACTAAGGTAGAGTAATTCTGATTCCTTCCTCACCCCATCTAAAGTCAAGATTCCCATGACAGCCTTGCTTGTTTCTTCACTCTTTCTTTTGAGGATCTACACAATAGGGACTGAGACTCAGGATTTGCTGAGAGGTTTCTGCACATTGGGAAATTTATGTTAGAAAATAAATAACATTGGGGACATTTCTAGCTACCAAATAACCTTAACTCATGTTTTCTTTTGAGCTAAGCTCTTTCCTTCTTCGTCAAATTTCACAGTTGAATGAAGGATGTCATTTACTCAATATAAAAGAAAATTACTTCTGGTCTTCTATTGCAATGAATAAATATTGTTATTTCTGGTAAGAGTTAATGGAATAGTAATAAACCTGACATTTATTTTAAATGTTCCCAACGCTCTGCTTATGTCCCACAATTTGCTGCCTAATTCTAACCAGGGCGAAGTTTACAAATCCAATGACCTCATAAACAACGTTCAATTTGTAAGCTACCAGAAACCATCACAAGGGTTAAGTAAAAAAATGTTTTAGGCTTGCAAGTTCAAAGGGTAATATGAAGCAATAAAAGGGGTAGGTGATGTTTTAAAAACTGTGAGAAAAATATAAGTATGTGAATAACTGCCATATGCAAATTATCTTTAAAATATGTAAAAATACTGCTTTAAAAAGCATTTTCTTTGCAAAGATGGCAACCTGTGTTCCTGGCAGTTGGTAACAGGATTATTGGAGCTTTGGTTTTGAATGAGAGCCCTCCTGACTGAATGAGCAGAGCAGAGCCCAAGGGGTAATTCTTATCTTTAAAATCAGAGAATGTGGGCAGTATCATACTAATGCTGTGAAATGTATTAAAACTTGCTTTTTGGCCTAGAAAATGATCAGTTTTTGTAACTTTTCTCTGAGTGATGAAGCAGAATGGGTGGTTTTAATCTTTTTGTATCCATAGGTTCTATTTGTATCCATTAAAATCAAGCTTGTTAATTGGATTCTCAAATCTTTTTTATCTTTACTAATTCTTTTGTTGCTTGATCAATCAACAATTGTTGAAAGTTTTAATTATTTTATTTAATTATACTTTACTTAATTATAATTAATTTTTAATGTAATTTAATAATTATTGAATTTTTTTGACAAATTATGGATACATACATAAGATCCCTAAACATCCATCTTTGGGAAGATGGCTAATTATCTGCCCAAACCTGGGCTTCCTCTCATCATAACTTTGTTGCTGGGAAGTACTCGGGAACCAGGGACTGGGTGAAGCTGTACAATTAGAGCTCACCAAGAGAATGTGGGCAGAGATAATATAAGTTTCTTCCTGCCCAAACTGGTAAGAAGCAGTGGACCTTCTACTGCCTCCTTCCCAATCTTCCAGCTTGATGGAGCTAAGCACAGGGACCTTGGAAGCCACATGATAAAGAAAGCAGAGCCACAAGATGTAAGGAGTCTAGTTCCCTGAATCATCTTTGAGGGAGAGACATCCACCAATCAGGAGCACCCAATTTGAACTTGACACAAGTGAGGAAGAAACATATCATGACTGCGCCATTGCACATTTTGGAGTTTGTTTGTTATGACAGCTAGCATTATCCTTTCTAAAGCATTACTCCTATTGTAAGCCAGAATACATTACTGTCCCTAAAGGTATGAGCTTAATTTCTGATCCTAAAAGCAAATATTTCAGAACAGCAACAACAAAGCCATTTGTTAATTGCAAAAGTAATCATAAACAAATACATGTCTAATAAAAGAGTATTTATTTTTAAGATAATCACCACTCTGTTCTTCCTGTTGAGTCATCTGTGAGACTCCAGAATGTCCTTTGTTCCCTCAAATTATTTTAGCATGACTTAATCTCACTAGTCATTCAATCCTCTACCATCGTCTTTTCCAATATTAATACTCATGCTAAGGACATTCCTAATATGTAGATCTCACAATTCCTCAATTTCCTCTTTAATAATGGTCATCTCCTTTCCATTTAAGATATTGGGTAAGACAGGTAACCACTCATTGCCAAGGGGGAAGGCGGTGGGGGAAGGATGGATTGGGAGTTTGGGATTAGTGGATGCAAACTGTTATATAGAGAATGGATAAACAACAAGGTCCTACTGTAGAGCACAGAGAACTATATTCAATATCCTGTGATAAACCGTAATAGAAAAGAATATGAGAAAGAATGTGTATATATGTATAAGTGAATCACTTTTTTGTACAGTAGAAATTAACAAAACATTGTAAACCAACTATACTTCAATAAAATAAATTTTTTTAAAATGGCAGGCAACCACTCAAATCCATCAGTCACCAAGATATTATACTCTAGTATTCTTTGCCTTCTTTTTTTCCCCTTCATCTTGTCCTGAGTGTAGTATGTTCTATCATTATGAATTCTAGTCTTTCACCCCATCATTATTATCCACATCTATGCTTCCAATCATAAATGCTGAGCTTACAGCTCACCCCCATGGATATTTTACTAAATGCTAGGGAACAGATATAAGGATGAGATACTGAATACCCTGAGTCACAGGTCTCTAAAGGGGAAAGAGAGTTGCAATAAATATCCAGGATGAAGCAGTATTGGAGAAACGTTTCTATCCCCTTCTCCACCTCTTTCTTTCTTTCTTTCTACACGCAGGGAGGAGAAGTGCTTTATCCAGATGACCCCAAGTCCAGAGTCCTCTCCCAAGTCCTGTTCCCATGCTGGGGGCACGTATGACTCAGAGCCACAGGCCTGTTGTCTTTCTGGAAACAGACCTGGAGGTCCATGCCCACAGCTCACTGTCTCCACTATGGAATCAGCATTGCTCCAAATGGGTCTGAGGTTTAGACTCAGGGGGCTGTGTTTATGCAGATTTAGGGTAGGGGTAGTAGGGTTTACTGAATAATTTCCTGAGTCAAGGTGGATCTAGCCTAATGCGCCAACAAAGTATACCAGAAGTCTTGTACATGGAGGTAGAAGGTCCCTGATTCTCATCTAAGTCCTTGTCTGCTCAGGACCCCAAGCACAAAGAAAGACAAAGTATAAAACACAGACCCTGGTCTAAATATATAGCGTAGAGCAGATACGGATATAAAAATCGGTAGTTATATTAGCGTGTGTGTGTGTCTGTGTGTTTGTGTTAGATGTGATCATAGCATATGTATTAATTGCTATGGAAACAAAGAAAAAAGAGAATGGATGAGATAAAAATCCCTTTGCCCAGGGATGAGTGGGAAATAGGAAAGAAGCAAAGGTCAAGAGAGATTTCCAAGATGCATAATGTCTGTGCTGAATCTTTGGAACATGAAAAAGTTAGCCAACAAAAAAGTGAGGCGGCTTATCTGGCAGAAGAACAGTATGTGCAAAAAAAATATGGAACCAAGAGAAATCATAGCACTTTCAGGAATTTTAAGTAGTTTGGATATGACAAGTGTATTGGACAGGGAGTGGTTAAAAAAAATCAAGATGAAGAGACAGAGACCAATTCAGAGAGGCCTTTAGAACTAAATTTTTTCAAGTTTTGGTCTTGAATCGTTATTGGACTGTGGAATCAGTTTAGTGAGTCATGACAGTTTTCTAATGGACAACATCAGAGTATTTTTGCACTTAGTAAATTTAAATATTTTTTCGTGAAATTTGGGTAGGGAGGTTGGTACCTGTGAGTGTTTACTAACTCATTGTGTGAAATGCATTTGTCACCATACAGTTGTTGCTCTCCTCTGGGGGACCCCCCCTCCCCAGTGAAAATGCTGGCTCTCCACCTTGAAGACACCCACCGCAGTCCAGAAGTCCTAGTCCAAGACACACAGCTGCCAATCAGCTTGTTTGGTGCCTCACTCTGTATCTACCTAGCTAGCTATTTAGTGTATAAAAATAGTAATCACTATAATCTCTTGGGTATTTTACATTTTAAAGATAAGCTTCTGTCCCTAATTCTGACTTATAACTCGGGGAGTATCTTTTAGTCACCAATAGATGAGCATCTCATCAATAATAATATCATTCCTTTTCATAATTACAACCAACCAGTCAGTAGGTTAGCACAGGAAATTATTTAGATAGTGTTTTACTTAGGCACTTTAGTAATTTCTAAATCATTGTGCCTCACAATTGGACATATTTAAGTAACCAAAGATCATCAGATTTTTGAAGAACGTCTCTAAGACAAAAAGACAGAGGCCAATATCAACAAACAAAGGGAAGAAGAAACAGAGACAATCCTGAGAACAGAATGAATTCTGTAAACTGCAATTAATATCCTTAGGAAGAGAAGAGAAGCTATTGTAACAGAGAAGAACAAACATGACTCCATACTGGATCTCTAACCCTTGTTCTCTGTTGCCTGCACTTGGTCATTCTTTTGTTAAAGAATGTTGCCTATATGCTGAAATATACAGGATTGCTCATTTTCAAGGCTCTGGCCTTTAAAGGTATAACGCTTTTCCATTCATGTAGAGATAAAAAGTTGCAGAACAGAGAATACCATTTGTCTTGTTGGAGGTTTATAGGAACATCGTGACCAGACCTATGTGGACAGCTGTAAGAATGAAGGATTCTGGCACCAAGAAGTCTGCAACAGCCAGCCACACCCCCTACCCTTTTAGTATAAAAGAAGCCTGAATTCTAATTCAGGTAACATGGTTCTTTGGGACACTAGTCCACAATCTTCTTGGTCTGCTGGCTTTCCAAATAAAGTTGCTATTCCTTGCCCCAGCACCTCATCTCTCAGTTTATTGCCCCATCATGCAGCAGGCATTACGAGCTTGGACTCTGTAATGGTATCAATCCATTTTAAAAATAGAATCATTAGAGAAAGAAAAAGAGATGTTGGAAATGAAAAAGAGATTGGGGAAAAAACACTCAGGAGATGGGTTGAAAGATAAAGTTAAAAAATATCCCTAAACAAGATAAATATCCCCAAAAGATTAACAATTCTGAAACCACTACACATGTATAACTGGGACTGAACAATTAAATAAATGGGTGGCAGATGGTGGGAGCCAGGTTTCTCTCTGTTGGAGCAGGACGTTACAGACAAACAAGGGAAGGAGGCTAGAATAATCCGTGTGGTACTGGATTAGAGTTGGAGGCATCAGTATGAACTCATGTTTAACTTCATATAAAGGTGGATACATGCAGAAATACTTATAGATGTACATATATACAAGGGTTCAAATATGCATACACATTTCCTTGCTCTGTTGGCTGAATGGGCCACCTAGAAGCAATGACAGCCCAGTAGAACAAGCACACCTCACATTTCTAGTGCCAAGATAAAAAAAGAATTTTTCAATTTAAAAAAATCATGCTGCTTAGAGAAATGACTGATTCTAGGACTAGTACAGGGAATGTACCGGATGAAACTGGAGCATCTTATACTGCTGGAAAATAGAAAGTGCTTTAAAAAGAACATGAAAGGGGGGGGGGACTTCCCTGGTGGCGCAGTGGTTAAGAATCCGCCTGCCAATGCAGGGGACACAGGTTTGAGCCCAGGTCCAGGAAGATCCCACATGCCGTGGAGCAACTAAGCCCATGAGCCACAACTACTGAGCCTGCGCTCTAGAGCCCGGAGCCACAACTACTGAGCCCACGAGCCACAACCACTGAAACCTGTACGCCTAGTGCCTGTGCTCCGCAACAAGAGAAGCCACCGCAAAGCCCGCACACTGCAATGAAGAGTAACCCCCACTCGCCACAACTAGAGAAAGCCCGTGTGCAGCAACGAAGACCCAACACAGCCAAAAATAAATAAATAAAATAAATTTATTTAAAAAAAAGAACATGAAAGGGGTATGTCAAAAAGACAGTAGCCAACTGAAAGAGGTCTCAATGACTAAAACTGAAACAATTCAAGTAACAAAATAAAGTAGTATTGGATTATAATCCAAATTAGTAAATAAATATCCGTGAGTACATACCATTATAGATACATAGATAGATAGATGTAAATAAATAGTGGATAAATCTCTCATGCAAAATTCCAAATAATTTATGTACATATTCCACGCCTTGGTAGGTGGAGGAGCATAACTACCCCTTAAGTTTAGGTGGCACAGAAGAACCTTTTTCCAGAGTATAATATGGAAGGGAGTAACTTTTTTGTGTGTAGAAATCTTACATAAAATCCCTCTGTCCTTCCTGTCTTGCATCTATGGGTTTCCAGAACATTCTACCCTACCCCTAATCTGATAAACACTATCTCAGCCAGGTGATTAAGGTTAATATCAAGAGTAATAAATCATGTACCTTCCAAGAACTCATAACTCCAGTCAAATCATGAGAGAAACATCAGATGGATCCCAACTGAGGGACATTCTACAAAATACTTGATCAGTCAAGAGTCCTTGAGTCTGTCAAGAATATCAAAACAAAATAAGAAAAGTCTGAGAAACTGTCACAGCCAAAGAGGAGCCTGAGGAGACATGATTTAATGTGACGTGGTGTCCTGGGTGGGACAGAAAAGTAGTATTAGATAAAAAGCTAAGGAAATGTGAATAAAGTATGAACTTTAGTTAGTAATACTGACAATATTGGTTAATTAATTTTGACAAATGTACTATACTAACGTAAGATGTTATTGATAGGGCAAACCGAGCATGGAGTATTTGTAAACTCATTACTACTACCTTCAAAACTTTTATGTAAAGCTTTCAAAACCTTAAAATTAAAAGTTTATTTTTTAAAAACTCCTAGAATGTAGCACAAAATGGGAGAAAAAAATCAAAGAAAATATTTTATGTTATTTCAAAAATTAAAATACACTGAATTAAACAAAAAGTTATTGGGTGTTTTACCCAATGCTTATATATAATTTAACATTTCCAGTCTAATATTTAAAATACAGGGTCCCTACTTTAGAATTCATATAATAATTCTGCAATATGTTCAGACAGAAGATTATGGGGAAAAAACATATAAAATGTATGAGTTTTAAAAAAATCTAGCATCCTGCAGAGAAAGCATTAAAATTGAAAACTAGGAAAATATGACAACCAAACCCTTTGATCTAAATTAGGTGAGGTGCATTAGACAAGGCACAGGGCTTGGATTCTAGTTTGTGTGATCCCAGCTAACACTAGACACTTATAGGCCTCAAGTTTCTCCAACTAAGTAATGAGTAAGATTATCCTAAACAACCCCTAATGTCCCTTGGCCTTCTGATGGCCCATCAGTCTATCAAGTGTAATGGGAGAACCAAGAAGTACCTTGACCTAGCGCCCAAAGGATTTAGGTTAGAAAGTGAAAAATAATCTACCAACAGTAAGAGTTGATTTGCTTGAACGCGACAATTTTTAAATGTCTTCAGTAATAATCTAGACTCTTTATGACTTTGTATCCAAATGTTTTATCAGAAACAGAGAGGATTGGCTGACTGCATACATTGTTTTGCCCCTAAAAGCCCCAAAAGGAAATACATAGCAGAATTTTAGAAGGTTTCCAAATACCCCCCCAAACCTTCACTTCTCAAGCAGCATTTGGAATTAGTCTAAAAATATTTACCATTTTTTACAGTGCCTTTGGTCTTCAATGTAAAGTGACCTGTAATATGGCATCTGACCCCATTTTGATGTTTGACCCCTGACGGCTCTCACGTGCCACCACTCCCACTTTTCCTTCTCCCCCCACTTCCCATCTTGTCTAGCTGATGAGGAAGCCTGGGTGCTGCCCTTTCTGACACCAGTGGGAAGTTCAAACCACACAAGCTCTGGGATATATGTGGAAATCCTCACCTCTGGCTATCTCCGAATATAGTAAAAAGCCAAGCTGGCCTCCTTTACCTACTCTCTGAAGCCCATTTTTTGTTTGTTTGTTTGTTTGTTTGTTTTTGTTTTTCTTTTGTTTTGTTTTTTTGTGGTATGCGGGCCTCTCACTGTTGTGGCCTCTCCCGTTGCGGAGCACAGGCTCCGGACGCGCAGGCTCAGTGGCCATGGCTCACGGGCCCAGCCGCTCCGCGGCATGTGGGATCTTCCCGGACCGGGGCATGAACCCGTGTCGCCTGCATCGGCAGGCGGACTCTCAACCACTGCGCCACCAGGGAAGCCCCTGAAGCCCATTTTGAACCTGTCGGGGAGCCTGCCCCGCTCCCTGCAGAAAACCTCACTATGTGAGTGATCCAACTATTCCTACCCTCTTGGTGCTTGTGTGGTATCATCAGCCTTGGCCTCCCAACCAAATCTGGGGTGGGATTCCTTCAGGCCTCCACAGGGTGACCACAAGAGAGGGGGACTTTTTCTTTCTGTTTTCATGAAACAAACAAGTAAAACTCATTTTCCAGGTGATTCCTACTTACAATGACTGTGCCATCTCACAAATCATCCTGACAGGACTGTGCCTAGAGGTAAAATACGATAGTTAAGTCATGTCTTTAGAAAGACGAGAACCATCTGTTTTAAGTACCCAGTTGGGTTTTGGCACAGGTTTATTTAGTTAGAACAAGAGTAAGATGGCAAGTCCATTTCTATCTGTTAATAAACAAACTCTAGAAGGTTCGACAAGGCTTATGGACAATCTGTTCATAAAGTAGCTTATGATTCAATACAACCCATCCGATCCGAGTGAAAAAATGTCCAAGGGTCTGATCATTTGACAGCAACTCTGACAAAGAAAGGATTAGATGAGACTTTAACCCTCAGGATTTTTAAAATAGAAAAGAGCACAGCTGGCTTTTAGATCATCAGAGGGTGTACATTATTTAGCAACTCCTTTTATAAGCGTTTGCGCTACAGGTGCAATAAGAGAATGCTAATTTTATCTGCCAGGGTATTTCCATTTTGTATACGTGTGTGTCATATGATTCTTTCTTAAAAGCCTCGCTTGAAAGCTTCAGTCAAGATGGTTCTGACGAGGTAGAACTGGGACAAAATGCTTCTATTCTATCCCTGCACGAGTGGGGAGCTCTGCCACGGACAGTAGAGAATTTTCTCATTAATATTTCTAAGCTCTGTAATGCTTCCATTTTCAGCTGGATTAAAAATAAAAGACGTCCTAATAGCCCCAACAAAGTATTTTTATCAGGGTAAGAGTAGTAAGTGGCTGAGGTAGCTCCACTGGGATTACTGTATTACATTCATGGAAAACCACCAACGCAACCCAGGCGACATTCAAGTTTGCCGTTAAAAGTAATATATAGTTGTCTTGTGCTGAGGTCAGACTAATCTGGATAAGAAAGAAAAATGCTCTAAAAAAATAAAAGAAAGAATGAAAGGAAAGACAATATTCCCCTTGTTGGCTTGCTCCTCAAGCTGGGGCCCGTTCAATACGCACACCCCACTGCTTCCTGCTGGCATGGTGGGAATCAATCTGCTCTTTGTAGATGCTAAGAAATTGTGGAGGCATTAAAAGGGGAAACACTGAATAGATCTAATGTAGTTGGAGACAAAGGATTTAAGTGATTTGGAGGGAGAGGGCAAGAGGAAAGCTGGTCAGGATCTGGGGTGACCGGTCTCCCATTGGAAGGAGTCTGGGACTTTGAGGTCACACAAGGGTCCACCCAGCAGCTCAGAGGTTACCCCTGTTTCTGCTACTGTTAATGTTTCATGTCACCAACCAAATGCAAACAACTGATTTCACTTGGGACTAAGTTTAAAAGGGACTTTCACAAAACACCTAAAATGCAATGCTTCTTAAATGTTCCATTTTTAATTAGCCTTTTTGTGTGTCTGTGTAATTTACTCATCCTGTGCACAGTCATGGGAATATATTTTTCCTTTGCCTTTTAGGAAACTCGGGCTCTGTATACATCAATGCTAAGGTGCACGTCTATTTTAGGTCTGAGGTACAAAATTGTTTTAATGATGACTTAACCGCGACTGTTTAAAAGTTTCACTCCATACTAGAGAATAAAACAGAGGATTTTCTTTTCTTTTTGAGTGAATGAGCAAAGCATTATTTTGCTAAAGCCATAAACCTCAACTGTAAATCATGCCACGCAGTAAGTAGGTCACTGAAAACTAAAATGATATCAGATGTAGTCTAGGATTTCAGTTCAGCAAGATTATCTTTTTGTAATTGCTGTAAAAAAAAAAAAAACGATTTTTACTAAAAGCTTGGGGGAAAGTTAGAGTGTTTTTAAAGCTGTGTTATAAGCAGAAACTTCTTCTTCTCATGCCAAGTATTTATAAAACCCCATCGGTTCACCTTCCTGCTTTAGTAAAGTTGTTTGCTGAATAGAATTTTACTGACATTAAAGGTTGTGAGTCTTATGGAACCACAGGGCCACTGTTAATATGGATTTTCAACCAGGCACTTGACTTGCCTTTCCTAGACCAACTCTATATACTATTAAGTAAGCAAATAATAAATGAGGGGAAATTACTCTCTATGGGATTCCAGCCAAAGAAGGAAAGATAGAATTAGAATAGGACCACTTTACAACCTTTATGAATGAATAGCCCTAACCATTGACCATCAATGGCTGCAAACATCTCTAAAAGAGAGACCACCATCGGCCATGTGCCTTCGGAAGGATATGGCCCACACTCTCTGTGAAGTAATCTCGGCCCATCTACCACCCCCCCCCAAAAAAACTGAACCTGAATCTGAAAAAGCCTTTAAATCTAACACGATATTTATAGGAAATAGAAGGAATAGAGGAAAATGAAGATGTAATTAGCAAAATCCCTCTATGGAATACAAGATAAACAACCCAGTTTTTTCAGCAAATAGATTATAAGGAATGAGGGAGAGAGAGAGAGAGAAATGGAGGGGGCACCTAATATAGATTAAGGGACAGTTAAGATTAAGAGACCCATTACAAGATACACCTTTTGCATCCTGATTCATTCAAACCAACTAAAAAATAATGTGACATGTAGAGGACTATTGATAATCGACCATGTATTATACTATAGTTAAGCAACCATTATTATTATTTTTAGGGGTAATAATAGTATTTTGTTTAGAAGAGAGAGAGAGAGGGCTTCCCTGGTGGCGCGGTGGTTGAGAGTCCGCCTGCCGGGGACACGGGTTCATGCCCCAGTCCGGGAGGATCCCACATGCCGCGGAGGGGCTGGACCCGTGAGCCATGGCTGCTGAGCCTGTGCGTCCGGAGCCTGTGCTCCGCAACGGGAGAGGCCACAACAGTGAGAGGCCCGCATACCGCAAAAAAAAAAAAAAAAAAAAAGAGAGAGAGAGAGAGAATTCTTACCTTTTAGAGAAACAGGTTGAAACGCCTATTGATTTTTTTTAAATCAAGTTTTATTTGACCAAACACATACTTAGGGGATTACTTCCAGGAATTTCCCCTGACTATTCCTCCCCACTCTCCCCAGCCCCTCCATCACATCTCAGTGATACCTTGTACATACCTCTATCTTTGCACCTACATATTGCATAATAATCTCTTCAGGTAAGTGTCTTTGCCACTGGACTGAGCATCACAATAAGTCAAGACATAATTGACTTGGTATCCCCAGTGCCTGGCACATGGTAAATCTATAAGTGAGTGAATACAGGAATGGTTCATTAAAACCAGTATTTTATTTTCGGCTATACATGTGTATAGCAGCCACGGAGAGTTTTTTTCCCTTCTTTTCCACTTTATTGAGGTGTAATTGACAACCAAACTTGTAATATATTTAACATGCACTTGATTTGATACAGTCACTGAGTTTTGAGCTCTCCAATGCAGATACAAAAGGGTCTCTGAATCACAGGCAACAGACCTACCACACCAGCCTTCACCCTCACTGTTTTAGCCATGTCTTCCTCTAAAGAAGAAATGATTCATGGTAATAACAACTAACTTTTACGGCCTAATTCCTACATGTCAGGCACTGTTCTGAGTGCTTTACAGGTTTTAAATCATGTTTCACAGCAACCTATGATGTAAGATCTATTGCAGTCATCCTCCTTTTAGAGATGACAAACCCGAGGCACAGAGATGTGGGCAAATGCTTGAAGTCTCATCTTGTAAGAAGCAGACACGGGATTATTGCCAGGAAGTCTGGCTCCAGAATATCTTTGCTTGAGAATACTCAGCAGCATCCTTAAGATGACCAGATTCCTGCTAATCTAGTACCACAACTTCACAGAAAACAGCCACTCTTAGCCATGGCAGTTTCAAGCACCTGATTCGTAAGTTATCATTTTACCCCAACCAGAAAACACTCAGAAATAAATGCAACCTCAGGAAGATAAATAATTAGCATAGATCATTATCAGAATAATTTGACTTTCTTCAGGTATTTACTTGAGTCAGTCAAGTTGCTTTACACTGAGTCCAGATATTTTTCCCAGCTAGTTAAAAAGTGTCTTTGCTCAGGGTGAGATCAGAAGTAGCACTGACCGCATTTGTAAGACATCCATCATCCGGCTGGGATCAAAAACAGATTCCCGATTTAGCTCTTTCCTTCCCACCTCTTGCCCCCGTAGGGGTTTCCCTCCTTGCTTGGAATAATACCACAGTTAGTCAAGTTACAAAAACACTGAACATTCCTCCCTCGTTGGAGGAATTTGGGGTTGGTCAAAAATCATTGTTGAATAAAATACACAAGATAGAGTGGGATAGAATTGACTTGACCCCCTTTTTTTTTCCCCAAGGAAGAAAGAGTCTAACTGACTCCAGGATTCTTGGCTCGGCCATTACTCAAGCCCCAAAGACTCCAGTTATCCAGTGAGTCAGCGGCCTTCACCACACTTTAAATAAAGGCCTTCTATCATGATATTTTTCACATGTGTTTTACTCCCAACTGTGTACCCTATAAATGCTAAGCTGTTGAAATTTCTTTCCTCATTTCTTTCTGCAGAGATAATGCCCCAACAGTAATTTCAGGAGGACTATTGCCTGTTCTCTGCTAAGGCTCAAACAACAAACGTTCCAGTTAATTCAACGGTAACATCCTGTAGCCAGTCCTAGAATTACTCCTTTTTTTTTCTTTCTTTTTTTGCCTTTATTTATTGTGGTAATATTTACATACATAAAATGTGCCATTGTAGCCATTTTTAACTGTGCAGTTCAGTGGTACTAGTATACTCCCTTTGTTGTGCAACCATCACCAATATCCGTCTCCAGAACTTTTTTTATCTTCCCAAATGGAAACTCTGTGCCCATTAGACACCAACACCCTGCCCCCTGCCAAATCCCTAGCAATCACCAACCCGCTTTCTGTCTCTATGAATTTGTCCTTTGCTTTTTTGATGGCTTCAGTAAATGTGATGATCATTATGAGGGTAATGGGTTACTAGAGCAAGGAAACCTCTATCTTTTTATACTTAATTTTCCATTTTTTCAACCTACAATTATTAAATTTGTAAATGCTGTCAGTTCTGATTCTGTGTCAGTCCACTGCCCACCAGACTGTCTGAGGTGCATTTTTATAGTTCTTAATATAATCAAATATTGGACAGGAAAGGGAAAGGGACTCTGCTTAAAAGTATCCTAGAGAAATAAGTTGCACCACTGGTTTCCCAAAATTTTTTAAATGATGTGTACCTCGATGGCATCTCTCCACATGGACACAGCCATGGAGAATTAAGAATTTTCTGGGAATTCCCTGGCAGTCCAGTGGTTAAGACTCAGTACTTTCACTGCCGTGGGCCGGGGCTCAATCCCTGGTCGAGGAAATAAGATCTCACAAACCGCGTGCCCCCCCCAAAAAAAGAATTTTCTAAGTTTGAGGCCGTTGATTGATTACTCACTTAACAAGTTTTAAAATAAATAACATTTTCTCTTCCTCACGTGTCTTTGAACTAATACATCGGAAAGCAGGCAAAATAGTGAACCTCAGAAGGGAAGAATCAGGGAGAAGCCAGTCAGAAATGAGCAACCAGTAAAACAACTTCTCAGTCCCCGAGGGCAAATGGAGAAGCAGAAAAAAAAATCGATAGCTCTGTGTTAAAGGCCAAGTGAACGGAAGGCGGCACCTGGATTCTAAGGCAAAGGGGGCGGGTCCCCGAGTCCGGCGGCAGGTGAAGAGGTAGCCGGGTTAACATGTGTGACTTTGGGCTTGAAGAGCAAATTTCGTAAGAGTTATTATGTGTTCTCATACACATAGGGGGTGAAAAACAAGAGTCTGGATAGTAAAATCTATCCCAATCTCAAGTCCCTCACCTCTGTAATAAAGTAGAAATAAAAAGGGGGTCAGACCTGGAGGGGTGGGATAGGGAGGGTGGGAGGGAGGGAGACGCAATAGGGAAGGGATGTGGGAACAGATGTGTATGTATGACTGATTCACTTTGTTATAAAGCAGAAACTAATAAAAAATAAATAAATAAGAAGTAAAAATAAAAAAAAAGGGGGTCAGGGGACTAGTGAGCAATAGGAGGGGGTTCTTCAATGAGTTTTCAAGGGTCTAATTTAGGTTTTTAAATTTCTGTTGACATATAGGTGATTTACAATGTTGTGTTAGTTGCAGGTGTACAGCAAAGGGATTCAGTTATACATATACATGTATATCTATTCTTGTTTAGATTCTTTTCCATTATAGGTTATTGCAAGATATTGAATATAGTTCCCTGTGCTATACAGTAGGTGCTAGTTGGTTATCTATTTTATAGATAGTAGTCTGTATCTGTTAATCCCAAATTCCAAATTTATCCCTCCCACCCCCTTTCCTTTGTGGTAACCATAAGTTTGTTTTCTGTGTCTGTGAGTCATTTTTGTAAATAAGTGCATTTGTATCATTTTCTTAGATTCCACGTATAAGAAATACCATATGATATTTGTCTTCCTCTGGCTGCCTTACTTCACTCGGTGTGATAATCTCTAGGTCCATCCAAGTTGCTGCAAATGGCATTATTTCATTCTTGTTTTATGGCTGAGTAATATTCCATTGTGTATATTTACCACATTCAAGGGTCTAATTTAATAAAATGCCTTTTTATTATCATTAGTGTCTTGTTTTTGAAAATGTCTCTCACCCCCAAATATCATTGGAATGATACTACACATATTTTAACATCTTTAAACAACCTTTCTATGCACTGTGTTTTATTAAACATATTCAATATAATTACATTCAGTATCAGTTATACGTGGTGTGTGTGGGTATGAGTGTGGAGAGATCTAAAATATGGATTAACAAATGAACCACTGCTTTTGGATATTACTCTCCCGATAGGCAAAGTATAAAGAAAAGGGATTTTTGCCTTGGTGAGATTCTCCTTAGGATAAAAGGCCAAACATGGATCATTCAATGGTCCCACAACCCCTTCAATTTAGTCCTGAGAACATTCCTGATGGGGTAATTACAGGGAACTTTCTATGAGCACAGTTTCTGCTCACCATTCTACACGCTAATTATCCTTCCAGGGAGCAGGGTTTTGCCCAGAGGTTCCTCCGTCTAGACCCCCAGTCACTTTCCTCTGAGGAAAGCATTCATCTCTTCCTTCCAGCCCAGGCCTAAACTGTGTTGAATTGTTATGCTAGAGGCTCTTGGCAAGTCTAAAAACAATCGTATTTGTGGTACGATTTTATCCCTTGAAGGCAGAGAGAAGAGATTTTCAGAGCTTTCAAACTCCTTTCAGTGACAACCCCCAAAAGCCCTTGGTCTTCAAAAGTGATCAAAACCTCAAACAGTTTTATAGTAAATCTATCACCCAGAACCACTAAACACTTGCTGAAATAAAGCAGAATCATGAGAAACAAACCCCACCAAACTAAAGGGATAAAAAGATGTGATGAGGAGGTGGACAGAAGCCTAGAGCCCTTAATTTTTTTAGACAAAACAACTGTAAAGCTCACGTCAAACATTTCCATTTTTCTTACATGGAGTGGACACAGCCAGGCTGTTTCTGTCTTCTGGAAGTGTTTTTTCCCTTGCTTATCCTAACAACTAAATGTAACCTCAAAGAGAACACAGTATCTCAAGTCCCAAACATTGTTTCTCTGTTGGATACACTTCTCTCTCCAGCTGAGAAGTTCATCATATCCTAATTTAGTAGCTATTCTTTTTCAAGTTGCAGTCAACATCATCATAGACACAAACACAAGTGGCAGGTAGTGAGAACATCCCTGCCAAAAATATCACAAGCACCCCACTGGCAAACTTCCTTTCTCTGACTTCCTTCAGCATTTCAAGGATGCGTGAGCATTTGCCATATGACAAAGCACACTGCCGTCTTTCTTGGAGTAACATCCCTCTCGCTTTCCTGCTCCAACGACTGGGTCTGTACCTGGAGGCTGTGAGCCAGTGACCTGGACCAACAACTGGTTCGGGGATGAGTGTCCACTAGGGGAGAGAAGAGGTCGTTTGTAAAGGAAACCTGCTGGGGTAAGTGCCTTGCTCAGCAAGATGTAATGAGTATCCAAGTCACACAGAGATCAATTGTTATAATAGTTTATTGGCGAACAGAGCATTAACAGCTTTGGAAGGGAGGAGAAAATATGTCCTTTCTCCCTTCCAGCTATCTGGCAGCGAGCATCCTGACTTCTGGTTGGAGAGGATGGGGCACAGCCAGGGATTGCCTCCCATTGTCCTGGGTGTCGCAAAGTCCCCAGTCTGGGCTACAAGACAGAAAAGGGATTTCTAAGCAACATGGTACAAATTTTAAACCTTTTAGATTTTGTTATTCCACTCAACTGAAGCTCTTTAATAAGTAAAACATAACTACTTTTTTAAAGTTCTCTTTATGTGTATCTCAGGACACAAGTATAGCTAATTAAGTCTTCCCATCTTTTAAAGTCTGATTTCTGCTCTTAACTGTAAATTCTTGGAGATAAGAGAATAAGACTAATTGGTCTGCACGGTCAGGGTCCTGGCAGAATCATTTGCACATAGTCGCTTCTGAATTAATTTTTTTTTGTTTTGTTTGTTTGTTTGGGTTTGGATTTTTTTGGCCTCACATTGTGGCTTGCAGGATCTTAGTTCCCCGACCAGGGATTGAACCACTGGACTGCCAGGGAATTCCCTTGTTCTTTTTTTGAAAAAGCACATTTGAACCTTTTCATTTTCTTGTCCACTTTGTTCATTCCATCAATTTCCTCTTCAATTCCATAGTTCTCTCCTACCTCTGTTTCCTTGATTTCTTCCTCTTTGCACACGTCAACCCATCTCTCCCCTTTTCCTTCCAATGTTCATTTCATAGGTGTCTGTCTTCTAGCCTTAACTCAGGCTTTCAGAATAGGTCTTGAAGTTATGATAGAACTAGCAGGTGCTTATTGAAGAAACTGATGAATGAATGAAATGGCCCTTCCTTCAGATAATCTGGGTCTGCTCCAGAGACTCAACACAGAAGAGTGAGAGGGGAAATGTAGTGGAAAAGTGAAAGAGAAATGGATTCTGTTGGGAGAGAAGACTGGCCACTTCCCCTCTATCCTTGTTCTTCTTGACTAATGGGAAGAAGGGGACAGGCTTGTTGAAATAATTGACAAATCATGCCTAGCTGCAGGAAATGAGCAAGCACATAAGAAAAAGTCCCTAAGAGAATAATGACGGAAAAAGAATAGTCATATGCCAAGAAAAAGTTACCACCTCTCCAGGAAAAACTCATTCATAAATCGGAGCAAATGAGTGTCTACCTACTTAACAAAATATAAGAGAAAGAGCCTTCCACGTGTAACCTGTACTACAAAGACCACAAACACTGCCATCAGACAAAAGACAGGGGAGGGAACATCTGTGAAATGCCACAGCTAAGCATAAAATCACTTCACACAGCCAAGAGGCCACCACCATACAGGAGCCTCCCGTATACATCCAACTATCAGAACAGATATCAAAATATTCTATAATAAGAAACGTGAATGGTTCAACAAGGCAGCAGCATTCTATGCTGTACGAGGAAGAGCATCTATCTCCTTTTCCTTTAGTTATCTCATTTGAACACAATGAATTTAATTTCATCATGGAGTCTTCCTGTCCTGGGCAATTCCACGTGTGGACAACACCAACGTACCAAGGTATCAAGGGTTATTTCTGCCAGTGTTGCTACATGTTTCAGCACCACACCCCACATTAGTCATAAAGCTCAACAGAACACAAATCTATGCAGAGGTGACAGGCAAAATTCATTCTAGGAGGCTTGATTTTCCCTCCCACCAACTGTTAGCGTCATTGTGGTTCAACTGGCAGTAAGATCATTCCCTTCATCCGCATTTCGAAAGAGGTCCATGTAGGGAGGAATGAGGGCAGAAACGGAAAAAGGAAGAGGGAAGGGAAAGAAAGATCCTGTATCTCCATTTTTTTAAATAAAGAAACAAATGAGAACACATAAAGTCCTTTTTTGAAATTCATTAATATAATTTCTTTCTTGGTAAGTAAAATTTAAACATCAGTAACCATATGGCATTATACGTACTTTTTTTTTTTTTAACAACTTATTCTTCTGTCATGTCCAAGATTTTGAACCATGGGCTCCATGCAATTCCTCAATTTTTTTTTCTGTTTTTTTTTTTTTCTTTAAATTTCTTAACCTAACTCAAATCACGTCAGCTTCACAGGTTTTCAGCTGATGATATAACTTCCCAAAAACAAACGTTGGTGGAAGGAATACACTTGTATCCACTACATTCGTAGCCCGGGCTAGATTCTTTACTGCTCCTCTGTTTCCTAAACTGTTTAAAGTAAATCTTAAGAGAAAAGTAAATATCCTCCAGAGCGACCCTCCTCAGTCATTGGTGGTTAACTCATACTTTCTAAAAACCAGGTTTCCAAAGAGAAACAAAAGGTATTAGTCCCAAATCCTGTGGCTTTATTTTAAATAATTCCAGATTAAGGCCAGATTAAGCCCACTCATGGATCATTTTCTCTTCTCAAAATATCAAAGCACTTTATAGAGATGTACTAATTTAGCCTCATAAATCTTGTTTGAAGGTGAAAAAATTCACACTTGTTTACAGGACAAAATTTCAGTTTTTTGTTTTCTCCCTTTCTTTCTTTCCCTCTTTCCTTCTTTCCTTCCTCTTTCTTTCTCTCTTTCTTTCTTTCCCTTCCTTCCTTCCTTCCCTCCCTCCCTCCCTTCCTTTTTTCCTTCCTTTTCTTCCAGTGGTAAAGCAAAGATGACAGCTCCAAGCAGTGCGAAGTGTTGGAAAGATGGTGATAAGACTACTCTTTACTCTCACTAGGAAATAGCCAGGCTGATCTATTCCTTCTCTTCATGGAGAAAAGAGATACGGAAGGTTTCCCATGAAAACCACTCTGGCTCAGTGGGAGCCCCAGAGACTGGACTCGCAGACTGAAACTCAAGTCTGTTGGGTTCCCGCAGGACTTTCCTCTTTCTGTAATTGTCCAAATCTCAGGCTGCGTTTGGCAATTTGGGGCCTTTCTTGCCATTGTGATTCTGGTAGACTCTATATTTTCTTGCAACCTTCCAAGGCTTCCCATGTCCCCCAATTAAATGCAGTGTACCCAGATGGGGAGGGAGTGAATCTTTTAGAAGACAGATCAGTTCTCCCCTTATACCTTCTTTCTCTTTCCTCTACCTCTTGTCCTAAAATAATCCCATTTATTCTTTCGATGTTTTAGTGTCATTAAAATTAAAATGCTCTAATGAGGGGATGGGGGGCGTGGGGAGTTGCTGTTCACCAGGTGCCAAGTTTCTGTCATGCAGGATGAAGTTCTAGAGATCGAATGAACGAGATGTGCATGCAGTTAACAATACTACATGGACACAACAATTTGTTAAGAGACTAGATCTCATATTATCTGTTCTCACCACAATAAAAGAAAAGAGAGAAATTAATATGAAATGATTCAAAAAAGTTTCAAACAGAAGAAAAAATCCTCTAAGAAGAGTTAATATGTTAAAGTGATTGAGAACCTTGGATAAAGGATCTAAGAGAAACAACAAAAAAAGAGGAAATGCAAGCACATCTCATAAATTGTTTCAACATCCATGCTGAGAGATTAAAAGCAGGCAGAAAACAAAAGGCTTTTATGAAGGATTTAAGAGATAAATTGTATCCTGATCTACAACTGCAGCGTTGTTACAAAGGGTTCTTTAAATATTTCTGATGGGAACGAAGTGAATTACGGCTGACAAGTGGAGAAGGAGGAATGGAAAGGGCAGGAGGTTGGGTAAATAAAAACGGTGAATGTCCTTGTCAGCCAGCCATACCTGCCTCACCTCTTCAGTGAGGTTTTTCCTCCTTATTTAAGCTTTGGGAGTTAATTATCCTTTGCATAATTTGTTTCTCACCTCAATAGAATCTAGTTCAGAATTTCTTACGTTCTGATTACCCCTACATTCTAAGCACTGTATTTTTAAAAGTACGAAATTATATGGGGTTCTCATATAATTCATTAAAAGACATTACCATCCTCTGAAGTTTATAAAAAGCTCTCACCACTCATCATTCATCCATCCAGTCATTAGATAAGCTTTGATTCGGAACCAAACACAGCACCAGGCAGCGTGCTGTGGGCTGAATTACGTTGTAAACGGAGTCCTTTGTATGGAGACCTGGGCCGAGTAAAACCCACACTATGTGACTTCTTTCAGACATCAGTGTTGTTCATAACTAACATTTATGAGAACTAGCTAACTGCCAGGCCTGCATTATATCATTTAAGCTTCACAAGTCCTCTGGGGAAAAGGAGCGCCGTTATTCTACACTACGAAAGAGGAAACTGAGGCCCTAAGCTGCTGAGTAATTGACCAAAGGCGCCAGAGGAGGCTCACCCGCTGTGTCTGGCAGCTGCCACCCAACTCTTGGCAGAAATAGTGGAGAAAGGCTGGATCCCAGTTCTTCAGTTCTGCAATCCAGCTTTTTTTAAAGGCACCAACAGTAAAATATATGTGTAGAAAATCTACTGGACCCCGACATGCACAGAGCCCCCTCCCTGGTTCTGCTCCTACATGCTAATCCAGGGGTCAGCAAGCATTTTCTGTAAAGAGCTAACTAGGACCATTTGGGGTTGTCCAGGCTCTATGATCTCTGCTGAAACTATTCAACTCTGTCTTTGTAGCTCCAGAAAGCAGCCATAGACAGTTCATAAATGAATGGACACGGTTGGGTTCCAGTACCTGTATTTTTAAAACGGCCCATGGGCCTGCTTTAATCCACCCTCTTCTGCCAAGCTGTACTTTCCTACAGGGTCTCCTTCAATGTCAAAATTCTTAACCTGAGGTCCTTAGGCTTCTAAACTCCCTGAAATCCATGGCAAAAATGTGTTTATAAATCTTTTTGTTTGCATGGGGATTTTTCAGGGGTAGGCTCCATAGCTCTCATCAGATTCCCAAATGTCCTAAGACTCAGAAAAGGTTAAACCTAGGTCCTCAATTCCAATACTCGCTTCAGCCTACAGGGCCGGCTCCATGGCCTGCGAGGACCCTTACAACCTGCTGTATTTTTACAGTTACTTTTCCCTTTTATTTCTGGGCACCACTCACACTAAACTATTACCTGGGTCCCCAAAACATGTGCACGCCTTTCAAGTGTCTGAACCTTTGCAGATGCTTTTCAATCTGTTGGATGTGGACTTCTGAGTTAATTTGATTCAATTCATGAACACTTATTTATGAAGCAGTTTCACACAGCCAGGCCGTATGTCCTGGGAATAGAGAAACAGATCTTATGGTTGAGTCGTTTAGAAAAGCAAACATGCAGTTACCAATTCAGAGTAAAAAGGTGCTGTCTGGGGTGCCTACCCCAGATTTGGGGGCATCAGGCCATGTTTCCTGAAGGAAATGCTGGTTAAGGGGGACCTAAAGAATGCTTAGGATCCCAACTCTGGAGCCAGAAGTTTGATGAACAAAGAGAAAGAGGGTGAGTGGAAAAGAAGTTACATGCAAACATTTGTAGACAAAACTCGGGTGAGTCTGTCAGAACAGAGTACAGGATGGTAAGAGAAAGATTAGACCAGAGAGGTTGGATCACAAAGGATCTTGTGTGCAGATTAAGGGTTTGTTCTTTCTTACCAAGACAATGAGAGGCCCTGTGTGGTCGGCTGACCAGCAGCTTCACTGTAACCGGGAGCTGGTTAGAAATGAAATCATGGCCCCAGCGCAGAACTACTGAATCAAAATCTGCATTTCAACATGGCCCTGGGTGATTCCTATGCACACAGAAGTTTGAAAAGCTCTTCTTTGTCGCAGGTGAACTCTGTTCCCCGTTTCACCTGATCAGCTCCTACTCACCCAAGTTTCCCAAATGGCCCTCGGGTAACCATCCTTTACGGCAGTTGCTTTGTAATCAGATTCCTGGGCTTCTCCCTGGGCCTTCTCATTCTGCAGGTCTGGGTTGGAATCAAAGAATCTGTTTTTCCAGGAAGTGTTTCAGGATGATTCTTACTTTAGGAAAGTTTGGGACCACACGAGTCCTGATCCCCAGCTCAGCAAAATGAATTACTTCCAGGTTCCTACGTTGCTTTATCCTCACTTGTATCACAGCATTAATGGGCTGTTCTATAATTATTTTTTTTACGTCTCTATTTTCCCTGGTAGACTCTGAGCTCTTCCTTTCTGATTTCCTTTTGTGTTGCCACTTCCTGGCACAGGGCCTTCAACTCAATCACTGCCCAAGTGCATCCACGAATAATAACCCCACATGACCCGTCCTCTGGGCAGACCAAAGGTCAAAAGTGGCATTAAAACGAAAGTAGCTTCAGTTTTAACAAGGGATGTATCAGCAGGATCTTGATCTGAATATTCAAATCAAGGTCAGGAGAGCGTTCCTGTTACCAGTTAAGCCGAAACTCTTCTTCGCCCTAAAACTGGACACCTCATCTCCTCTTAACAGCTGATGATCAGGGCAACCCTTGCCTGCCTTCCTCCAGACTTCCTGCAGCCATCACACCCTGGAAATGCCTTCCTTCCATGGGCCTTTCAGGTCATCTAACAACTGCATTTGACCATTTGACCTTCTGTGACATCAAATGCCTCTAGGCGACCACAGCTGCATGAAGAAGTTATTTCCTTCAATTTGTTCTAAATTCCCTTCTTAGCCAGTTAGCCTAATTTAAGGGATAACTTTTAAAGAAGAAATTAATTCAATCATTTTGTTGTGGTGGGGATAGGGAGAGGTCAGGGGATATAAATGTTTTTATTTTATTATTATTATTATTTTTTTTTTTTGCTGTGCTGCATGGCATGTGAGATCTTAATTCCCTGACCAGGGATCGAACCCGCAGCCCCTGCATTGGAAGCACAGAGTCTTAACCACTGGACCGCCAGAGAAGTCCCTAAATGTTTTTAAAACCCCCTCAGAATCCCTTATTTAGTTTTCAGCTATACATATTTTTTTTCTGGGTATATAAATAATATGTGTCCATTTTGCAAATTTTGGAAAATAAAGAAAAATGTAAAGACTATAAATCTTACCACCTAGAATGCTATGGTTATATTATTTATTAATAGGATTTAGTTTCAAATAGTCGCATTAGCATTTTCTCATATGTAAATCATTTTGTCATCTAAGCCTCCTGTAGCTAGATTCAAACGCAGGTCCATGCAATGCTTCTGACACCTGAAATATTACTGCTTCCCAGGCAGAAAAGTGATGTGGGGAACCCATAGAGACAAGACGACCTGTGGCCCCAATGGAAGGGAAGAGATGGGAACTGCGCTCCCATAAGGAATCCTGGCTTTGGCAAAGAAGTTGCTAGGAGGATTTGTCACTCCAACTCTGGGGTTAAGGAAGAAGCAGAAACACCGGAAGGACAGTATGAAAAATCCAACTCACTTCCCAGATGTGCTTGTCCTTGAAACAAATCTGTGTAAGTACTTCTTGGGACCCTTTTTCAACCATTTTCTTCATTAACCAGTTCTGACGCCGAATTTCTCAAGTCTCTGAAATGTATTGGATTAGGTAAGTGACAGTATACTCTCTGTTTAGTCTGACAGGGAAGAAAGCTCACAGGGTGATGAATCACTTTAATTAGTCCATGGGAGAGCTAGTTTTTCATTGGCAAGCTGAAATCTCTTCCCTAAGGGGATCCTCAGGAAAAGCCAAAAATGGGCTTTATCGAGATGGGGTTTCTTAGGGGCTTCTTTCTTTTTCTTAAGTGTCTGTGACTTTATTGTTTTATTTTTTAAGGGCCTTCACTCATTACAAAACATTTAAGTGATGAAGAATACAAAGATTAAACTATGAAATCATCTAACACCCAACACCCAGGCTCTGCTCTCCTGTCTAAGTTTCTATTAAATGTCTATGCCAAGGCTCACTCCATCGAGTCAGGGATGTAGCCTATGTTCATGAAGGTTCCTGCAGGACTCAGCCCCACAGTTCAGTGATGAGCCCTGGAAAATGGAAAAGCTTGGCCTATCCTTTGCTCACTGCTATATTCTAGATCGGTAAGGTAAAGCCGTGGCTCCTGCTACCTTTCCCTTATCTTTTCCCTGGACCCACCCTCTCAGTCTCCTTCTCTCCAAGTTGGGGAAGCTTGATGAGCATTTTTAGAGGCTGAACGAAGCCACACCAGGATCTTCTGTTCCCCTGCTTGACATCCAACCCCGTACTGTAGGTAATGACATGAGGCTATACCTTTTGCCTTGTTTGGCTATAGCTGAAGCTATAGCATTGGTTGACATTATTATTCATTCATTTCACAAATATTTTATCTATCCACTACATGCCAGGTGATGAGCCAGCACGAGCATAAAAGAAGAAGGAAGAGATTATCAGGGCAGTATTTCAGAGAGTGTCAGTATTTAAGGTAGTGGGTAATCAACTTTAAGGAGTGAAGGATTCAGCTGGAGAGCTGGCTAAGAACTGAGAGTCTCAGGCCCCACCTCTGTGACCCTGGCATTATTAACCAGTCCCCCTGGTGATTATGATGCATGTGAGGCTCAGAGAAAACATGATCTCAAAGGATGGAGGAGAAGGAGATAGTAAAAGAGACTGCAAAGGCAGAGAGGAAAGAGGGAAGCAGACTGTGAGAAGATCTAGCCTTAACTCTTAAGCTCTACAGTTGACCATGGGATTTAAAAAACAGATGGGGGCTTCCCTGGTGGCGCAGTGGTTGGCCATGGCTCTTGAGCCACAACAGCCACAACAGAGGCCACAACAGTGAGAGGCCCGCGTACCGCAAAAAAAAAAAAAAAAAAAAAAAAAAAAACCAGATGGGATGGGCTTCCCTGGTGGCGCAGTGGTTGAGAGTCCGCCTGCCAATGCAGGGGACACGGGTTTGCACCCCCGTCCGGGAAGGTCCCACATGCCGTGGAGCGGCTGGTCTCGTGAGCCATGGCCACTTAGCCTGCGCGTCCGGAGCGTGTGCTCCGCGACGGGAGAGGACTCAACAGTGAGAGGCCCGCGTACCGCAAAAAAAAAATCTAAAAGGCTGAGTTTATTTTTATTTTATTGATCAGTTTATCAAAATAAAGTCTTCTTAAATATCCATCAGACTGAAATTTATACTGATTTTTTTTAATATTTATATATTTATTTTTGGCTGCTTTGGGTCTTTCTTGCTGCACGTGGGCTTTCTCTAGTTGCGGCGAGCGGGGGCTACTCTTAGTTGTGGTGCACGGGCTTCTCATTGCGGTGGCTTCTCTTGTTGCGGAGCACGGGCACTAGGCACGCGGGCTCTAGAGTGCAAGCTCAGTAGTTGTGGCCCACTGGCTTAGTTGCTCCGCGGCATGTGGGATCCTCCCGGACCAAGGCTTGAACCCGTGACCTCTGCATTGGCAGGCGGATTCTTAACCACTTGCCACCAGGGAAGTCCCTATAATGATTTTTGAATGAACAAAAAAGTGATCTTTCATAACATTATCGATGATATAGAGCCTATTATTATCCCTATTTTCATTTATAAATCTTTTTGTGTGTGATATGTTATACTGAGTGAAAAAGGAAGCTCATCTGACTTGTCTGTCCATGTCTCTCCCTTCCCCCCTTCTCTCTTTCTTTAAAACAGGATATCTGTCATTCATTTGGTTTCGAGAATGCTGAGACAATATATAATGAAAGCCTGAGTATCCAGACTCTTTCATCTGTGTGCTTATTTTCTGAAGTGCATTCCTTCACAAAATCATGGTCAACTCCACCCTTCCTAAAATAACACCATGGCACTTCAAGCTCTACCTCACCCCTCCCCACTACCCTAATTGCACATAAAACTACTGTTGCAGCATTTGAGAATAGGGGCTGTCAGGGCTGGCTACATAATTTATGGGGCCCAGTGCAAAACAAAAATTCACGACCTTTTGTTCCAAAAGCAAGAAAAAAGTGCCACTGAAAGCACAAACATAAAAAGCTTTTTCCTTGCTGTATTCTCTCTCTTGACTTGTCATGGTGTTTTTTTTATTTGCTAGGTAATGTCATTTAAGTAAAGAAAAATTTTAAATGTACATTATTAACAGGGATTTCACTGTCCTTCTTTTGACTGTGCAATGCCAATCTTAAATAGAATATCAGAGCATTTGACTCATAAGCAGAATCACAGAAATCACACAATTCATATTTCATTGCTTGTACGCACATCATATATATTTTATTCTTACAAGACTAGTGGAAATGCACAAAACTCACTGAACCGTTTTAATTTCACTTCTTGCTGCACCCATGTTTGACCTCCACTTTCTGTCTTTGAATTAATGATGAGTACGGAAGGTTGAAAGGAAAAGTAAACAGGCACCGCCCTTTCTTTCCCTTTCCTTCTATACCATCACTCTCAGCATTCGTAGTTGGTGAATAAGGGAAATAACATGAATAAGAAAGGATATGATACAGTTCCTTGGTGGTTGGTTTCTGCGTTCAGAGCAAAAAGAAGTGAGGCCACTTGGGATATCAGCCGTCCCTCACCCATTTTACCCAGTCAGAGAAAGTGAACACACTTACCTGGTGCTCATTTGGAGCCTCACTCAACTCCCATGCATCCTGGTCCTCCAGAATTCTGTGCTCCTGGGGCCATACGAACCCTGTGCAAATGGGGCAGCACGGAATGGCTGAGAACAGGGATGCTGGACGTTTCTCCATTGTCCTATCAGACTTCACTTACAAAACGTGATTCCAAAGACAGAATTATTAAGAATTGCAAGATGGTGACAGCAGAGGATGAACCTACGCATGGAACCCTTCTCAGCACCAGGCCTTTCTGAGCATGGGCTCCTGAGCATGAGGCCCTGTGAAATGCCCAAGAAGCTGGCTCTATGTGCTGTTATGTTGGAGCCCAGTGGCTGTTCTTGTGTAATAGGTAGCCTGTAGACAGTTAGCAGGGAGTTCAGCAGATCTTCAGAAAGCTAAACATAGAATTACCAAATGACCCAGAAATTCTACTTCTGGGTCTCTATCCAAAAGAATTGAAATGGGGACTCAAACAGATACTTGTGCGCCTATGTTCATTGAAGCACCGTTCACTTTAGAGAAAAGCTGGAAACAAACGTCCATTGGCAAATGAATGGATAAACAAATGTGGTATATATGTACAATGGAATATTATTCAGCCATAAAAATAAAGGAAGTTCTGATATACCACAACATAGATGAAACCTTGAAAACATGATCCTAAGTGAAATAAGCCAGTCACACAGGACAAATAATGTATGATTCTATTTGGACGATATATCTATAATAGGCAAATTCCTAGAGAAAGTAAACTAGAGATTACAGGGGCTGGGGGAGGGGGAGGGGGAGTTATTGGTTAATTGTTACAGAGTTACCATTGGGGAGTGATGAAAACATTTTGGAAACAGATAATGGTGATAGTTGCACAACACTGTGAATGTACTTGATGTCAATGAATTGTACACTTAAAACTAGCTAAAATGGCAAATGTTATGTTATATATAATTTTCCATAATAATTTTTTTAAATGAATAGGAGCAAAACCCCAAACAATCGTATAAAAAATATGGGCGAAGGAACTGGATAGACATTTTTCTGAAGAAGACCTACAAATGGCCAATAGGTATATGAAAAGGTGCTCAACATCACTAATCACCAGGAAATGCAAATCAAAACCATAAGGTGATCTCACCTCACAAGTGTTGGTGAGAATGTGGAAAAAAGGGAACCCTTGTGCACTGTTGGTGGGAATAAACATTGGTGGAGCCATTATGGAAAATAGTATGGAAGTTCCTCAAAAAATTAAAAATAGAACTACTATATGATCCAGAAATTCCACTTCTGGGTATTTAGCTGAAGGAAATGAAAACACTATGGCAAAGAGACATCTGTACCCCCAAGTTCATTGCAGTATTATTTACAGTAGCTAAGATATGGAAACAACCTCACTGTCCATTGACAGAAGAATGGATAAATAAGATGTGGCATAAATATATATATATATATATATATATATATATATATATATATATATATATATATATACATGAATATTACTCAGCCATGAGAAAGACAGAAATGCTGCCATCTGCAACAACATGCATGGATCTTGAGGGCATTATGCTAAGTGAAATAAGCCAGACAGAGAAAGACAAATACTACATGGTATCACTTACGTGTGGCATCTTAAGAAAAAAAAAAAGGCAAATAACAGAGAGTAGAAAAGTAGATGCCATGGGGTGGGTGGGGGTGAGGGAACTCGGGAGAGGTTGGTAAAAGGGTACAAAATTTTACCAACAAGCTGGATCCAAACCTTCACCTACAAGCTGGATCGTTCCAAGGAGCTAGCATAAAACTTGGTGACTATTGTTGATAACACCAAATTGTATACTTAAAATTTGCTACAAGAATAGAACTTAAATGTTCTCACACACATGCAAAAAAGATAAATATGTGAGGTGATGGGTGTGTTAATTAAGTAAATGATGGGAATCCTTTCACAATATGTGTGTGTGTGTATATATATATATATATATATATATATAAAATGACCATGATGTACACTTTAAATATCTTATAAGTTCATCAATTATACCTCAATAAAGATGGAAAAAACAGTAATAAAAATAAAATAAATATATAAAATTAAAATGAGTAGGAAATGAAGAGCCCAACATCTAACCTTTTCGGTCACCTTTTGCCTTTTGGTTTTTTGTTTTGTTTTGGTTTGGTTTGGTTTTGGTTTTGGTTTTGGTCAATGCCTTTTGATCACAATCACCTTACCTCACAGGCTAATCTTCAGCTCTGTTACTCTTACTACATCACCCTGCTTGCTCCAAGTTAAACTTCATCCTCTTAGTTATAGAGAGTGTGCAACAAATTTGTGAACCTGGATTGGAAGTCAATTTGGGGAGATCATTTCGATAGTTCACAGGATTTTCCCAAAAAGAGACACAAGTGCCTAAAATAATGCTTTCTTAAATCTAGAGCAAGTTCACCTGTATCTACATACAAATCACCTGAGTAAACTGCTTAAATGTATTTTTAAAAAGCTCACCAGATAGTGTTGCCAGACAAGATACCAATATTGCAATGGGACATATTCATACTAAAACATTATTTGTTTTTATCTGAAATTCAAATTAACAAGGCGTCCTGTGTTTTTATTTGCTAAATCTGGCAGCCCTATTCCTTGGTGATTTTGAGGCAGATGGGACACATCTAAACTGCCAGGTTTTCCCATGATGAAGCAGTTTTTAAGTCCTGAAAGCCTTTTGATGAGCAGGTGTGAGATTTTTGACAGTAGTGTCTCTCAAGTCCCTGAATATTCTATACCGCCAGCCACTCCCTCCTTGAAACGGTCCTCTCTCTGACCTCCAAGAATCTTCCTGATTTCTTCCCCTCCTCAAGGGCTCCTCCTCCTCAGCCCTTCTCAGGGGCGGATCCTACTTTTGTGGGACCCAGAGCTTATGCGACTTGCAGAACTCACTTCATAAAAAATAATACACAATACAAGTACAACAGGAGGCCAAAAATGAGAATTATGGAGAATGAATACAGAAATCACCACAAATTGCAAATTTTAAAAAGCTTGTTATGAATGAATACTCATCTCTAAATAATGTTTTCCTACATTCTTTGTCGGCCTACCCTTTAATCACTTCTTCAAATGATAGGTTGTTTGGTAATAATATTTTCTGTAGAGAGACTAAGAATGGTAATTCAGTCTTTCTCTAGCACGATGAATAGAATTTGCTTTTGATTACTGATAGTGTAGAAGAGTTTCTTTCCACCTCACAAAGCATAAATGGCAATGTCATGTACATTATTAGGATTATTGGAAATTTGGGCAGACTTTGTTCAAATTTCTTTTATATTGGACTGGGAGATTTGGAAGAACTTTCCACAGACTTGCTTCGTGTATTTCAAACTCAGTATTTCCTCTGCTTCTGGTGCTGGGCAGCATGGGGTCACAGTCACGTCTTCATAAGACCTCTGGTTTCACGTCCACAGGTTCCATCCCGGCCGAGTCAGCCATGTACAAGGCAGGAGTATCCTCTGAAGTAAACTGAAGCGATTCCTGCACTCAGCACGCATTCACTTAAAGACAAACAGTAAACATTCCCAAACACACAAAAATACATCTCATCTGTGATGGTTAATTTTAGGTGTCAACTTGGCTGGGCCATGGTGCCCAGATATCTGGTCAAACATTGTTCGGGATATTTCTGTGAAGGTGTTTTTTGAGCAGATTAACATTTAAATTGGTAGACTGTGTAAATAGGTTACCTTCCATAATGTGGGTGGGCAACTGCAAACTTTGAAGGCCTTAATAGAATGAAGACTGAACTCCCCTGAGCAAGAAGCAGTTCTGCCAGCAGACGGCCTTTGGACTCAGACTGCAAGCCTTCCCTGGGTTTCCAGCCTGTAGCCCACCCTGCAGATTTTGCACTTGCCAAGCCTCCACAATCATGCGAGCCAATTCCATAACATAAACCTCTCTCTCTCTCTCTCGTCTCTCTTTCTCTCTCTCTCTCTCTCCATCTATATATGCACACACACACACACACATGAACACGTGTATGTGTGTGTGTGTGTGTACACATTCTACTGAATCTGTTTCTCCGGAGAACACTGACTAATACACCACTTAACTCACCCTGACACACATTCCAAAAATGCTCCCACCACACCAGTGTCCCAGAATGTACAGCAGTGTGACAGAGTAGTCTCGGAGTGAAAACATACAACAGTCTTCAGGTTAGAGCAGAATCGATTACAGTGAAAGTATCTCATAAAAGGTTTACAAAACCCTGGAACCACAGGAACAGAGGGCCAAGGTCCCTCCCAGGCCTTAGAAGACACTGTACCAGGGAGAGGCCCTCGAGCTTAAGTTAGGTGAGCTCCTTGTTCAATTCCCCCCCGGTCCTACCTGCAAGGTGGGACCTCCACCTCTTTCTTCTCTGCAGCCCTCCTTCCTATTCAGCTCTCACTGTACAGTCTGGGTACTAACTCTCCGCCTGCCACCAGTGCAAAGACATCTCTCTGACTATGCTTCCTCCCCTCTATCTCCCTTTCCCTTTCAATGGGGCCATTCCCAACAGTATCCAAACCTGCATGATTTCTCCATCTCCAAATAAAACCTCTCTTTTGTCTTTACTTTCCTCTCCAGGCACCTCTCTATTTTTCTGCTTCCCTTTATAACAAAATTCCCAGCAGCTCTTTGTTTAATGCCATCCTGTCTTCTTCGTCCACTGTCTCTTAAACCCATTCCAACTAGCTTCATAGAAAATAGAGGAACCAGAAGGCCCCGAGAGCCTTGGACCCCCTGCACCAGCTGCAGACAGCTTACTATCTTATTTTAATGAGAGAAACAATAAGCTTCTGTCTTACCAAAGCCCTGATTGTTGGGATTTTCTTTTTATCATGTGTTCACGTACAGCTGGTCTTCATCAGTGGGAATCCTGACTATGTTGGGATGAGAGTGAATTCTGACCCAAAAGATTTGCCCTAAAAGGGCTCTACCTATTGTATGTGCTTAAAATGAATTTTTTGCTTGGGTTTTGCTGGGCCCTTGGGTAATCTATTAGTTTGCTAGGGTCGCCATAACAAAGTTCCACAGACTGGATGGCTTAAACAACAAAAATGGATTTTCTCGTAATTCTGGAAGCTAAAAGTCCATGATCGGGTTGTCAGCAGGGTTGGTTTCTTCTGAGGCCTCTCTCCTTGACTTGCAGATGGATGTCTTCTTGCTGTGTCCTCACATGGTCTTTCTTCTGTGTGCCCACATGTTACTTGGGTCTCTCTGTATGTCTAAGTTTCCTCTTCTTATAAAAACACAAGTCACATTGGATTAGGGCTCACCCTAAGGCCTCACTTTACCCTAATCACCTTTTTAAAGCCCTGTCTCCAAATACAGTCATATTTCAAGATACTGAAAGTTAGGACTTCAACATACGAATTGGTGGTGGGGATGGGTGTCAGTGTTACATAATTCTGCCCATAACAGGGAGTGCAAATTGAAAGTCTAAACCAGCAGAAGAGCTGTTTGTGTTTATGAGTTCCCACGAAAGTTTCTATTTTTCACCCCACGTCAAGACCTTAATTGACAAATTTTCTTGTCAGTACCTTTGACGAGAGTTGGGAAGTTTCAAGGCTGTGCATTTCTGAGGGTGTAGCCTTTGAGGAGTCATGTTTTATCCAAGAGTCTCAGCTGTAACTCAAGGCAGCCTTGTCTCCCACCCCTCTTTGGCATGGGGACGCACCTGCCATTGTGGTTTTTACCTTGCCTTTCTTTGGGCCTTTGTGGATTCCCTGTACCTTTTAAATTTTCTTTTAAAAACGCCCTTTGGGGTTGGGGGGGAATAATTTTAGATTTATGGAAAAGCTGCAAAGATAGTACAGATTGTTCCCTTTGTGTTAACATCCTATGTTACCGTGTACATTTGTCAAAAATGAAGAAACCAGCATTGGTACATTACTATTAACTAAACTTTAGACTCTATTTGCATTTCAATAGTTTTTCCAGGAATGTCCCTTTTCTGTTCCAGTATCCCACGTTACATTTAGTCCTCAAGTCTCAGCCTCCTGGGTCTGTGACAGCTTCTGTCTTTCCTTGTTTTTTTTTTGTTTTTTTGTTTTTTTGGGTTTTGTGTGTGTGTGTGTGTGTGTGTTAGTTTCTGCTTTATAACAAAGTGAATCAGTTATACATATACATCTGTTCCCATAGCCCTTCCCTCTTGCGTCTCCCTCCCTCCCACCCATGTCTTTCCTTGTTTTTGATGACAGTTTGAGGAGTACTCGTCAAGTATTTTTGTAGAATGTCTCTCAGTTTGGATAGACATGAATCTTAAAGGCTGCCCATGGTGTTGTATCCAACATAATAACGTGTTCACGGTGAGAGGTGCTATCTCTTCAACATGGTGCTGAAAGAGGAAGCCTCTGCCCTCTGATCTACCCTTTGATTCTACAAGCTACCCAATACCCTGCAAATAAATTCCTTTCCCCCTTAAGTTTGCCAGGGCTGGGTTTCTTGCTTAATTCAAAGAGCTCCATGACTAATTCACAAGCCACAATAGATCTCCCTGTCGCTGTTCTCACCCCCCCACCCCGCCCCATGTTTTTTTCTGGCAACACCAAATTAATATATTTTTAACATATTGAGATTCCTGCAAAACTCTTCATGACTTTCTCCGTTTGCATCATTCTCTGCACTTATTCAGATACCAGTGCCCAGACCACTGGCATTTTATTTCTTCTGAATATTGCGTTCGGTTGCAATTTCTCTGTTTGCTCTGGGGCAGTGATCGGCACGAGAAAGTAGAGGCAGAAGGCGTCTAAACAGAACTCTGTGTCCCAGAGGCAAAGCAGCTGAAGAGACGGTGGGATCGTCTCCAATCAGGTAAGTGGCCAGGGGCAGACAGGAGAAAGGTGTCCGGCACAGGGGCTCACAGGTGCTCTAGGCCAGGTCAGGGCTGTCCCCGCTGTGAAAACACAGCTGCCTCTGCCTGGACAGGCGGGACAGCGGGCTCAAAACACTCTGGTCCACTGCCAGTAAGGTCAAGTGTGGAGCGAATGAAACTTGTCCCATCTGTTGTCTTCAAAAAAAGAGGGAAGGAAGTTAACATTTTTGAGCACCCACTACGTGTCAGGCATCACTTTCTGCATCTTATTCAATCCTGGGAATTAGGGGGTAATTTCCCAGCCTCACACTAAGCAAATTGTCAAGTTCAAAGTTGTAGAGAGGTAGGGACTTCTCCACCTGGTGGTCTAGTGGTTAGGACTCTGTGCTTCCACTGCAGGGGGCATGCGTTCCATCCCTGGTGGGGGAACTAAGATCCCGCAGGCCACATGATGCAGCCCCCAAAATCTAAACATGAAGAAAAATAAAAATAAAACAAAATTGTTGAGAGGTAAAGCCTGATTTTGAACTCAGTTCTGTCTTATTCTGAAGTTCATGGTCTTTCCAGGGTAGGACAGAAAAAAGAGCATAAGCTTGAGAGACCTCAGCCAGCTGTGTGCCACTGCTCAGCAGTGGGAAGGTGGGCAATTGCTTGAATTCTGAGTGTCAATTTGTTCCTGCATAAAATGGGTAGCATGTAACCCCCCTTGCTGATTCGATAATGCAAGCAAAGCATTTAGAGCAGCGCCCAGCACAGACTAGCTCTTGTTAATATACCTTAGCCCTTAGTGGTGATAAGAATGCTAGTAGTATGGGTGTTATGATTACGCTGGGCCAATGTTAACATAAAAGTGCTTGTGCTAACACTGCTTTCACTCCTTTGTTATCACCTCTTCATTTATGCAACAGTGACAGACATTCCTGGCTGCTTGAGATACAGCAGGAGATAAAATAAAGACACACCCCTGCTCTCAGGGAGCTGGCATTCTAATAGAGGAAGGCAGACAACAAAGACGTAAACACAGTAAACAAGGAAACCAGGGATCAGCATATCTTTCTTTTTCTTTTCTTTTTTTAAATTTTCATTGGCGTCTAGTTGATTTACAATGTTGTTAGTTTCCGGTGTACAGCAAAGTGATTCAGTTATGCATATACATACATCCAATCTTCTTTTAGATCCTTTTCCTATATGGGCTATTACAGAGTATTGAGTAGAGTTCCCTGTGCTATACAGTAGGTTCTTATTAGTTACCTATGTTTTATATAGTCGTGTGCATATGTCAATCCCAATTTCCCAATTTATCCCTTCCCCCCTTATCCCCTGGTAACCATAAGTTTGTTTTCTACATCTTTTATAGCACTTATTGTGTACTAGGCACAGTTCTTGGAAGGACCAAATCTAAATATTTTAGGCTCTGTGGGCCATAAGATCTCTTACAACTACTCAACTGTTAGTGCAGAAGCAGCCACGGACAATCTGTCAGTAAATGGAGGTGGCTGGTTCTAATAAAACTGCATTTCAAGAACAGGTTTTGTGCCACGTTCGGCCCATGGACCATAATTTGCTGACCCCCGAGGAAAACAAAGAGAATGTAAGATAATTTCAAAGAGTGATAAAACACTATGAAGCAAGTAGGTGGAGCAATGTGATACAGTGTGACAGGTGTGTCAGTGCAGAATTAGATGGGCTGGTCAGAGGACACCTGAGCTGAGCCCTGAACAAGGAGACAAGGCAGCCATGCAGAGTGAATGGGGTGATGGAAGGTGAACAGATATTGAAGGTACAGGAAACACACATGCAAAGGCCCTGAGGCAGGATCAAGCTCCAGAAGGCCAGTGTGGTTGCAGGGTCAGTCCTGCAGGGTTTTATCAGCCTGAAAGGCCCTGGTATTTGATGCTAAGTGTAAAGGAGTCCCTTGTAGAGTTTAAGTGCAACGTAGTGTTGATTTACATTCTAAGACATCACTCTAGCTTCTGCGGAGCAGAGAAATCACTGGTGACACTGACAGTGGAGAGGAGGGACAGTTGAGGAAGAAGCAGCAAGAAGGCAGTGGGGGGTCCCCAGGAGAGAAAATGCCTTGGGCATGTTTTGCTGTGAAGACCATGGGGTGGTAGCTGGAGGACGATGTGCCTTCACTGAGAGATTTAGAGATGGGGCTACTAGAGCATGTGGTGAGCTGATCAGAAAGGCCTCATAGGGAAGATGATGGTGGAGTGAGAAGGATGAGGAGGAGGGTAAGGAAAGATGGGACCAGAGAGCAGGAGGGGGAGGTGGTGCTTCTGCTGCGAGCAGAAAGTAAAGCGCACGTAGAATGGTGGCCTCGAGAGAGAAGACGGAGGAGTCCCCACCTGTCTGCAGCTGAGATCTCAGCGAGTGTGGGGTCCCCAGCCTAGTTCTTCTGCATCTTCTTCTCTTGATGCCTTCCCGCTTGGACCTGACTTGGACCTGATCCTGTGTCACCATGGATACACCGCCTTTTCTCTCTCCTAAACCTTCTTACTCTATGATTTACAGTTGACAGAATCCCTTCGTCTCTTGCTCTCTGAAGGCTGCAATACTCTGGCTTTCAAGATGACAATGAGTTAACCCAGTACATTTATCAGAGCAAAGGAGCAAATCTCCTGCTCTCCCAGTTTGCTAAGGAGCTGAGCCCACAGAGGGCATCTGATTTGAAAACTCCATCCATCCTTCCTTCCATTGCACAATCTCCATCCTTCTTTATCTTCCTCTTGCATTCCCAAAATTCCCTTACCCTTCTTCTAGAAGATTCCAGTGAATACCCTCTCCTCTGTGATGGTTAACTACTGCTACAACCATGGAGATTCCTCCTCCTGTCTCCCACAAACCTTTACCTTCTAGCAATTATGCCAAGTTTCTTGAACATGTGTGTGTCATCTCCTTAACCCGATGGAGATAATAAAAGCTGTTATGCATTACTTTAGTTTTTGAGTCTTAACACCCCCCCAAGGGAAGTGCAATAATTTATGAAATAGTAGATATAAACAGTGGTGTGCTCATCCTGACTCATGAGAACACATTGTTAAATTTTCAAAAATGTTGCGAGCCAGTTGTTAAACACAGCCATTAGTCAAAATTAAGTTACATGAACTTACAATTAAATAAATTATATTAAAATCCCAAAGAGTAAATACTCAACACTTACTGCTTACAAATTATTCTAGTATATTTTTACTCTTATCGATGCACTTGAAGTTAGTGATATCTCTTGTATCTTATATGGTGGAAATACTGAATAATGAGGCGCTTCTGTGGGGCTCTTCCCAGATCCACATTCAGTGAACCCCTGAAATCAGACACAGTGTGAGCATTTATACCACAGAAATTGGCAAATGCTGTGGTGTAAATCAGGGCTACCCTTTCCATATATAGGACTAGTCAAACATGGACTAGCAAACTACTAGTTGTAAACTAACTTAGCTTAACAACTACTAAATCGTTGTAAACTAACTTTGTCTCCTGTAGCTCTACACACGCACTCTCTGCCCTAACCGTCCTTGGTATCCTTTACTGAACATGCTTTTCATACCTCTGGGCTTTTCCCTTTGCCTGGAATGTGCTTTCCTCTCTTCCTTACCTGGTAAAAGCCTACTCATCCACTGAGCCCTGCTTCCAGTGCAGCTCTCCGGGAATTTTCTCCTGATTCCCTGTATTAGTTTGCTAGGGCTGTCATAACAAAATATCGCAGACAGGGTGACTTAAACGACAGAATTGATTTTCTTGCAATTCTGGAGGCTAGGAGTCCAGATCAGGGTGTTGGCAAGGTTGGTTTCTTCTGAGGCCTCTCTCCCAGACTTGTAGATGGCTGCCTTCTTGCTGTGGCCTCATGTGATCTTTCTTCTGTGCAAGCATCCCTGGTGGCTCTTTTTGTGTCCAAATTTCCTCTTCTCTGAAGACACCAGTCATGCTGAGCTAGAGCCCATCCTAATGGCCTCATTTTTTATTAATCACCTTTAAAGGCCCTCTCCAAACACAGTCACATGCTGAGGTACTGGGAGTTAGGACATCAACATATGAATCTGGGGAGGGGCCATGATTCCGCCCATAACACTCACCCCGGTTTCACTTTTTATTTTAAACGTTCCCTTAAAACTTTGTGTATGCTTCTACTATAGAAATTTCCAGTCATTTCAAAATTCTCTTTTAGTATCTCTCTGCAACTGGTCTATTGATTTCCTTAGAGACCCTGTCTTACTCATCTTTATATCTTCTAATACCTGACATCACAGATACAAAATGAACATTTAAAAAAAATAATTGAACAGACATAGAAAACAGAATTATGGTTACCAAGGGGGAAGGGTACAGGGAGGGATAAATTAGGAGTTTGGGATTAACATATACATACTACTATATATAAAATAGATAACCAACAAAGACCTACTGTATAGCACAGGGAACTATACTGGAGAACAGGGAACTATCTTGTAATAACCTATAATGGAAGAGAATGTAAAAAAAGAAAAAATAATTGAAAGAAAGGAAGTATAGCACAGGGAACTCAACTCAATATTCTGTGATAAGCTATATGAGAAAAGAACCTGAAAAAGAATGAATATATATATATAACTGAATCACTTTGCTGTACATCTGAAACTAACACAACATTGTAAATCAACTATACTTCCATAAAATTAAAAAAAAGGAAGAATAAATGAAGTTCTGCTCTGATAAAAGAAATATACATTTTATTATTTTTCAAAATAAGAATAAATAACCTTATGATTATATAGGTATCAAAAAATTCAGAAATTATAGAAAAGGGTCAATAATAATTTTTGATTGCCCTGCCCTTGTTATCTAGAGATAACAGCTATTAAACATTTTTGTTTTTTCTTTCTGTTCCCTAGTATCTATTCGTTCCTTCTTCCAAGCAACAGTTTTTAGCTGGGTAAATAAAAGCCCAGAATAAATATCACATTTCTCAGTATTCCTCACAGCTGGTAACTAAGTTCCAGCCAACAGTGAGCAGGTGTGCTATGTGACAATTCCCAGGAATCCGCGTAAGAGATCGTGGGCCTGCTCTTTGCCCCCTCCATCAGTCACTGCCCCCCACGGCCTCTTGCAGCCTAGGAAGCTGAGGCTGCCTTCTTGAACTGCGAGGCTGTGAGCCACCATGGCCCACTTCAGAGAGAGAGCTGGAAGGAGTCGGTGTCCTTGGAGACTTTATGGAACATCCCAACCCTTGGGGCTTTGTTTATGAGAGAAAAACAGACATGTCTGCTTATAGCCACCATTTGTTTTTCTTAAATTTCTGTAGCCTACAGATGAAACATGTTATTTTGTAACTGTTACTTATTCCTATCACCACATCAATAAATATGGATATTATGGTGGATTAAAAATGGCTACAGAGGAGTACGCTTCGGTGGTTCCTAAAAAAGGGAAACCCAGAATTACCATACGGCCCAGCAATTCCATCTCTAGAGATATACCCAAGAGAACTGAAAACAGGTATACAAGTATTCATAGCGCCACTGTTCACAATAGCTATAACACGAAAAAACCCAAATGTCCATCAAGTGACAAATGGATACACAAAATGTGGTCTATCCATACAATGGAATATTACTCAGCCATAAAAAGGCATGAAGTACTGGTACAGGCTACAACATAGATGAACCTTGACAACATGATGCTAGGCCAGTCACAAAAGGTAAGCATGCTTCCATTAATATAAAATTTCCAGAATAGGCAAATCCCTGGAGACAGACAGCAAATTAGTGATTGCCAGAAGCTGGGGATGGGTGCGAATCTGAGTGACTGCTTAATGGTGATGAGGTTTCTTTTTGAGGTGATGAAAATATTTTGGAACTAGATAGATAGCTGTAAACATTGTGAATGTATACTAAAAGCCACTGTATACTTTAAAATGGTGAATGTGGTGTTACGTATATTTTAACACTCTCCCCCACTTCTCTCTCCAAAAAAAAAAAAAAAAAAAAATGGCCACAGATGCTTTGCAGCTCCTTCCTTCAAGAGAGCCTGGAATCTGGGATGGCCTTAGGTCAGGCTTTGACCCAAAAAATGTGGCAGAAGCAATGTCACGTGACTTCTTTGCAAATCCTCAGAAGGTCTTACAATTCTGTTCTTGCCTGAATGGAATCCTGAGTCCTCCACAGAGTGAAGAAAGACAAGGAAGAGAGCTGCCCACTGTCCCAGCTGTCCCAGCGAGGCTCCTGCCCCAGGAGGAAGGCCATGTCCCATCACCAGCCACAGCTGGTATCCATTTGCCTGCAGCTGCCTCTGAGAGCCCAGGTGACAGCAGCAGTCAAGCCCAGTCAGGCCAGAGAATTGTGAGAAATAATAATAAGTCATTGTTTTCTGAAGCCATTTAGTTTTAGGGGGCTTGTCATGCAGAAGCAGATAACTCAATGCCAACAAGATATATTGCTGGGCATTTACCAAATTTACCATAATTTACTCAACCAATCTCCTGCCAAGGGGCATTTAAGTTGTGTCCAGCTTTGTAACTATTCTAAACAACTCTATCCTGGACTTTTTTATATAAACAATTTTCTGCATTTATCTGCTTTTTTCCTAATACTCTCAGCAGCTGCACACTTGTATTTAATGGAAACTCAGAAAAAATATTCTTCACTCATTTAAGAAGCAAAAGCAATAGTGGTGATTTCAGGCGATTTCAGGTGGGGAAATCAAAGCCATGCCAGGTTGCTAAAGAGAATTTATAGAGAGCTGGCCCTGGGATGCATCCCATGAATTATGCCCTCAAATTTCTCACTTGTAGACCAGCCTTAGGCTGTTTTTTCTACTGTTCTTCCCTTAGGATGTGGGGACCCCTGTGTATATAAATAATTTGATTTAAAAATATATTACAAAATGCATGAGCCCATGTAATGTACAGTGATTCCTCCATGAAAATTGACAATAATGAATCTTTCAGTATTTGTTTATTCCTCTGAGTGTACATAAAGATTCTTCTAGGGTCCAGGCACCAGCTCTTCCAATTCACATCCAGGAAACATATCCTCATGTTCTTGTTGTCAAATGTGCCATCCGTGGCTCATTTCTTATTTCTCATAATGAGAAAAGGATAGGGAAACTTCTTCACAGTGTCCCGGCTGTTCAGAACCTGGTTGTTTTAAAACAATATAGAAATTCTGACCCCTGCAGTTTCTTAATGTCATTTATTTAGTGCTGTTGCATCATCGTTTATGACATTACATCATACATCCTGTGCCTGTGAAACTGGCTGCCAGTGACACTCTCAAAGGTTGTCACGGTGCTTTGTTGATGGTGGCCACAAATGCAAGTCCAACCCCGAGTATGCAAGAAAATGCGAATGATAATTCATCTTGGCGTCATGCTACAATAACCACTGAGGATTTTATAGCAGAACCATTGAAAAACACATCTTCCAATCAAATCTTCTCTTGAACCCTTCAGGCTGCAATCAAGGCATTCTGAGCACATGGTCGATTTCAATGTTGACTGCACTTTGCTGTCCACACACCAACACCAACGGGGAGGCCAGGGAAGGGGGGCATGAGTGCAGTGGGGAGAGTGGTTCCATTCGTGCAAGAAATGTCCATCTCTCATCTGGCTCAGATTAAGGTCCACCTAGAGGAGTACAGCGACACCACACAGATTTGAGGCAAGTAAGGACATTGATAGCAAGGGCCGATTGACACTGCAGGGCAGCTGTCTAGAAAATCAAGGAGGAGATGGGTGCAGTTAACCCAGGAAGACTGCCTGACATGAGAAGCAGAGCCAGCAGAAGGACTACAGTGATCCTCCTGCGTGCCAGGGGTGGAACGCACACAGGACAAAGATGGCTGCCACCTCTCCACTGCCCAATGATGCTGTAGGCTTGGGCAGTACCACTGCCGGTTGGAACACATAGGTGAGACCTGACCCAGGAGTCCACACACAGGCTAAGCCCAAGGTCACTGGGGGACCATTGGCGAAGAGTACTGCAGTCCTCCTGTGTCCAAGGTGAATGAAAGTCACTCAAATCAGCTTGTCAGCATTATTCTGGTGGCCCAATTGCTCACCATCCTGTGGAAAACACATTGCATTGGCCAGCAGGAAAATCTAGGCGGCTGTCTTCCTGGGACTGAGGTCCAGCCATTAGCTCCATGAACACCCCCCATAAATGCCAGCTCTGGACTTCTGGATGACACCATGTGCATGGTAGAGGGCTGGTGAGTACCCCAAAGGGGAAAGGCAGAGACTGAAGACCACATAGGACCTGATCTGGGTCCAGAGTGGCCTCTCTGGATGGCACTGCTGGCCCCAGCCAATCTTAGGTACCAAATGGGACTTAGACCATTTTGAGAAAAGCACCCCCAAGGACAGGACCCCACTTTCCTCAGTCTACGGGTGTCACTCCTCCTAAGGTATTGGCACGTGGTAGAGAACAAAATCCACTTCAGAGAATTTAAGCAAGAGGAGATTATTAAACAGTATCACACAGCTTGCCATATCATTGGAAGGGCTGAAGGAATGAGCTTTAGGCTAAGCTTCCAGAAATAATTCTTAGAACCACAGCACAGAGGAGGCCTGGCTGGTCACAGGCTGCTTCACCTACCAACTTAAGAACCCCACCAGGGCAGCCTAGGAGTGACGTCCCCACAGCTGACCACTAAAACATACCTTCTGCCTCCAGCTCTGCCACCAACGCTGACGCTCTGAGCCTCCCCTGTGTCCTCATGTAGTTTGTTCCCCAGGTTAAACCTTGAGTGGGTGCATCCAGTTGGTAGTACTGAAGTCACATGTTTGGCACAAAGGAAGCTTGAAGATTATCCATTGGGTTGGAGGGATTCCCAATGAGAGGACACTCTCAGCATGTGGATAGGCCCATCAGAAGATATGGGTCAGCCCTGAATGATGGATCTCCACTCCATCAGGATGACTGAACTAGGGTTATTCCATTCATATATATAGGGAAGTTGGTAAAAGTGAATGGAGGGTGAGGAAGGGTTAGTTTGGGAGCATGAGAGATGAGAAGGACCTCACTAGAAGACATCGAACAGATGGTTGGAAACGTGGGGCTGGGACTTCTTTGAGCTTGAGTTATGGGTTTGGGAATCATTTATGAAGAGACGGCAGCTGAAGTGCTGAGAATTAATGACAAGAATGGGAGAGTGGAGAAGAGAGTGCAGGCTTAGGATTGACCATATTTTGGAGGAGGGAGAGAGGAGGGGAGCCTGTAAAAATGACAGAGAAAGGGCCTCCCTGGTGGCGCAGTGGTTGAGAGTCCGCCTGCCAATGCAGGGCACACGGGTTCGTGCCCCGGTCCGGGAGGATCCCACATGCCTCCGAGCGGCTGGTCACGTGAGCCATGGCCGCTGAGCCTGCGCGTCCGGAGCCTGTGCTCCGCAACGGGAGAGGCCACAACAGTGAGAGGCCTGCGTACCGCAAAAAAAAAAAAAAAAAAAAAAAAGACAGAGAAAGAGGCCAAAGAGATGGGAGAACCAAACAAATGCAGTGCTTTAAAGCTAGGTAGAACTGGCTATATAAAGCTAGGTAGAATGGGGCTCAATGCAAAATGGAAAAGCAGGGCTCCTGGTTCAAAAATCATTAGAATTTTAAGACAACACAATAGAGTATTAAACCAAGCCCAGGACCCCTTCCGAGCTTAGGGTCCTGTGCATCTAACTCTATAGCTGCACCCCCGTGAAGCTGGCCCCAAAGCTGAGAAATGAGAATTTCAAAAGAGGGGTGGTGTCAAGGAGGATGGAATTTGAGAACAGGCTGTGGAATTTGATTATTTCAAGGTCATGGTGATCTTCAAGAGAATGGGGTTATGATCTCCACTCATAAGAGGCTGAAGGGTAAATTGCTTGGGATGAGGTGTAGACAGTGAAAAGCTAGGGGTCTGAAGGGAGATGGCCCAGTAGTTCAGGGAGCAATTGGGTTAAGAAACAGTCATTCTCAAGTGGAATAGACACAACCACATTTATTGGCTCAGATAATGTGAGCAGGAAAGATTGAAGATGCAGGAAGAGGGGAATATGTGAGGGCACAAGGTCTGGAAGTGGTAAACATGGGATTAACAACAGAGATGGAGAAATGGTAAACTTGAGAAAGTCATCCTGGGAGCTACTCTGTTCTAAGAGAGAGAGTGTGAAGACAAAAAGAAATCGAAGAGAAAGGGAGGCGTCAAATGTACTCCAAGTGGGCAGAATCTATCATCATGGAGGGATTCATGGATCTTTATACCATTTATTTATTACACCCAACAGGACCAGGACTCAGCACTTTAAACGGAAATGGATTCATTTGTGAAAACAACTCTGTGTTTGTGTGGGATATCAATTTAGAAAGCATTCTTGCTGTACTGTGAAGTGATGGGGACTTAGTTGGCATTGATTGTCCATTGAGGGCTCTCTGATTAGGTAAATTACATCTTAGCTGTAGCCCATTTTGTTTAGAAAAATGACTGCTAGCAAATCAGTTTTTGAGTGTCTTATCCCTGCTTCATTTCCGAGTTTACTTTTTTGTACTTGTTTAATTCTACTACAATGTGAAACATATCAGGTATTTTTCCCCCCGAATTTTATTCTTTCACAACTGTTTTAAGTTTCACATGAAAAAAACAAAACAAAACAAAACTTCTTCAAGGGTTTTTGAATTGTAAGTTATGAGAAATAAAAGGAACACTTGTTTAAAAATTTAAAGAACACGAAGATTTCCTTAATATTTGCTTGCTCAAAAGGCAAAAACACGTGAATTTTTAAAGATCCAAGACTATTAAGTGAACCGAAAGGAACTGCTGTTTAGTTAAGCATAGAAAACAGGATTTTAAGGTTGTGTCAGTTATTAACTTCTAATCTGTGTGAAAGAAACTCCAGCACTTTCTCTTCCCATAACTGGTAATTAAACCATTAGTCTGACTGGAGCAATTAGAGCCAGTGTTTTATAAAAACAAAGGTAATGAAGAAGACTCTATACACTAAGACACATCCAGATTAGGAACTGCCAACAGCAATGCAACAACAAAGGAACTCAATTCGAAATCACAAAGGAAATTAAGACAAGCTATGTCAACTGAAAACAAACAAACGTGGTGGAAACAAAAACCGAAGAGGATCATAGTACTTATTCACACACATACCTGTACGGAAATCTCCCTTAAAGTGGGGAAATGGTCCCATCTATATACAAATAAATTTCTGTCACTTATGGGTTAATTTTTGCAGCTAAATAAGAGAATGTAACTTGAGCTTTTTTTGTTGTTTTATTTTGCGAATGTAACACTCCGTGAGCATGTTTGAGAAATAAGTAGGATAATTAAGAAGAAACTTGGGGGCTTCCCTGGTGGTGCAGTGGTTAAGAATCCGCCTGCCAATGCAGGGGACAAGGGTTCGAGCCCTGGACTGGGAGGATCTCACATGCCACAGAGCAACTAAGCCCATGCACCACAACTACCGAGCCCGCGTGCCACAACTACTGAAGCCCGTGCACCTAGAGCCCGTGCTCCACAACAAGAGAAGCCACCGCAATGAGAAGCCCACACACCGCAACGAAGAGCAGCCCCCGTTCAACGTAACTAGAGAAAATCCCGAGCGCAGCAACGGAGACCCAACACAGCCAAAAATAAATTAATTAATTAATTAAAAAAAAAAATTTAAAAAGGAACTTGGTTTCAGAGAAATGTGCCCATTCTGGCATTAACATTTGTGAGCCTCTGTCACTTCTCAGAGGTCATAGTTTAATGTTTTAGTCCAAAGAGCTTTGACCATTGGGTAACACAGCTCCTTAAAAGGAAGCACTTAACTTTTCAATGCTTCCCCTTCTCTGTCCAATTTTGTCAAAGCCCTTGTAAATGTAACATATTCCTTTTAAACAACTGATTCCACCCCAAATACTTGAAACTTTGATATCCTGTTTAGAATGCTTAAAATAACATGCGCTTTGCTGTTTGTTCAGCAAATAGAATCTTACTGCTACTGTTTATCTTTACACCTTTCTGAGACTGTGCATTTATATGGAAAATCTGATGACTTCTGAAAGCATGAAGTGATGATACTCAAACATAGAATTGTCTACTTGGGTGATTACTAAAATGCAGATTCTTAGGCACCCAGCCCACCCCTGAGATTCAGAGTCATGTGTTTTTTTGCTTTTTCATTTTGACAACTGTCCTAGGGGATTTTGATAAAGTGGTGTCAACTTTTAAAAGAAATATAATTCAGTAAAATTCAACCCTTATGTATTGGATCTGCCTCACAATTCTTTTGAGGCAGGTTGGGGGTACGTAATTATTAACCATATCTTCTTAATCAATAGGGAAGTAACTTTCAAAAATAGTCTATTTTTTTGAGCAGTTCTAACTTTACAGAAAAATTGAGGGTAAAGTGTCCCTATATCCCAGTTCCCTTTATTATTAACATGTTGTATTAGCGTGGTACATTTGTTACAACTGATGAGCCAGTATTGGAAAGTGACTTTGAAATGACCATGGCCAAGGCTGCCAGTGGCTGGGCTGATTCTGGGAACCAAGCCGCACCCACATCCTCATTTGAACCAGCTGCCTGTACTTTCTCTCTTGAAAGATGTTCTATACAGATTAACACCATCATGACTGTAATTGCTCTGCGCCAGTATCTGAACACAGATGGCAGCAGGACTCATTTGACTAAGCACTATGGTGCCTGGGGTGGTTGGTATTTATCCTGGCTCCATCTTAACTTTCCACGCAACCTGGGACACAATCTTTAATGGCTTACATGTGTAAACCTGTGAAACAGGGCAATCACAGAGCACATCATGAATTAATTTAACCTTGAGTCTTTCCAAAGGGGAGTGGAGTGGGTACAACGATATTAATGCTGAAGAACTGCTCTGAGATAGGTTACAAACATGCTTGAATTTTCACACAAGGATTAGGGGGATGATTCATTCATTCATTCAGTCAGTCAGTCTCTGAAACAGGCTGGGGATACCAATTTGAAAGCAGTTTCCTCTCTCAAAGAGCTTCTATTCTCCCAACTGAAGATGGGTAGGACACCAACAAAAAGACCCTTGCAGAATATAGTTTTACCCCAACAAGATATAGTTTCCTCGGTAGTTGTAGGAATAAGCCACGCCCGGTGATTAGGTGGAGCTGGAAGTGGCACGAGTAGCTGGACATCTCTGGGCAGGCTTCCCATGGAAGATGTGACTTTCCAACTTGAGTCTTAAAGGATGGGTAGCAGTTGGCAAATCCCCTAGAGAGAACTTCTTAAACCATTTGTGGTTTGAGAAACCATTTGTTTCCAATCTGCCAGGTACCAATAGGAAAACCCTGCTGTGCCAGGTATGAGTCACCACGAGTCTGACAACACCCAAACTGGTTTATACTCGGTTCAAAGAGTCCACAGATCATGTGCTTGTATGTCGTGGCATTTTTTAAATTGCTACGAAAGTTTCTAAACCGTTGCTCCCAATTTCTCTACTTGTTACAGACAGGTTCCAAACAGTTTGCAGAACAGCACAAGGCCAGGTGTCATCCTTTGAAGGCACCTGAAATTTGATGGAAATGCAGATTATCAGCGCTCATTCCACTCAATTCCAGTCTGCATTTTAACAAGATTCCCAGGTGATTCCTGTGCACGCGAAAGTTTGAGGACCTGCCCCAGAGAAACCAGGACTCAGTACCAGGGGGTTTGATCCTTCATCCATCTCGCTTCCATTTGACTATCTGCTGCTTCCTTTAGGTCCAGGAAAGTGTTACATTTTTTAAGGTGCAATTGGCCACGTCCTCTTCCAGTTTACAAAACTACATTTTCCCACTGCGATGAAAACGTCTTTTATCCTGGGTGCAGGGGAGAAACTCCACACGGGTAGGCAGCTTCCAGAAATTCTGATTAGCCTCCCTTCTCCGCTTTGATCTAGCCCAACAGCCGGGGCAGCTCCACGGACCGCGCTTCCGTCCCCGGGGTCGCTCATCTGCCGAGCTGCATTAATGAGATCCGTGTTGAGCCGGTTCCAGGGCGTGCTAAAGATCAAAGGCACACACACACAAAAATCCCCGAACCCCTCCTCATTGGTGACTATTTGGTCTTTCTCACCAGAGGGAAGAGTCAACTCCCCCGCCCGCACCTAGGTGAGGAAGCGGGGAGGGAGCTGGGAGCCGCTGGGGCCCCGCCTTCTCCGCCCACCCCCGGAGCCTGCGGCGGCCCAAGGCGCAGAGTGGGCGGGGCCTGGGCGAAGATGGGGGCGGGGCGCGCCGGCCGCGCGAGGCCGAACCTTGCGGAAGCGCGGGGAGGGGTTGGCTGAGGGCTGGGCTCCTGCAGGGGCGGGGCGTGGCGGAGGGGCCGGGTGGGCCGGCTGAGTGGGCGGGGCTCAGCCCTTGGCGGGCGGGGCGAGGCGAGCGAGTGGGCGGGGCCGGATGAGCGGGCTGGGCGGGCTGTGCTCTCCTGTCCGCAAGTCTCCGTGTGGCCGTGAGCCGGTGAGCCCGGGCGCCCGAACACTCACCGGGGCGGCGCTCGAGCTGGGAGAGCCATTCCGGGCTCGCTTTGTGGCCGTTGTCCCCCTGCCCACCCCGAGTGCCTCCGGCCGGAGCGCAGAGGGAGGGGGCGCACTCCCCAGCCCCCCGCCTCCCTCCCCCAGCCGGGGGGAAGAATGTGCCACCAGCTGTTCTCCGCTCGCGATCGCGGCGCCCAGGAGTGAGGAACTTGCAGAAAGAGGAGACAAAGGCTGCAGTTGGGACGGATGAGTTAGAGACTTGGGTTTGGGCAAACAAAAGGTGCGAAAGACGAGAAGGGGAGAAGGAGATGGCAGCGGGGGAGCCCCGCGGGCTCGAGTTTCTGGGAGTCGCGCTGTGACACGCATGGTTTCCCCGGACCTTCTGCTGGGCTGACTTCCGCGAGCTGGGAGCCGGACTCGGGCGAGTTGGGGAGCGCACGGGAACAATGGACAACTTCTTCCCCGAGGTGAGTGCGCTCGCGGCCGGGAGGGCGGGCGCCGGCGTCCCGGGCCGGGCTGCTTTCCGTGAGCTGGGCGCGGGCTCCTTTCCTGCCCGGACCTGGCCTCCCAGGAGGGAGGGAGGTGCTCACCGCGCCGCGCGCACACACGCTACCGCGCGCACTTAGCCCGAGAGGGTGAAACTTTCTGGGAGTCGTCAGAAATCAAGCCCCGGGGAGTCTCTGGCTGAGTAATCCCTGGCGGGATTTATTTTGTCCCGCGCTCGCACTTGGCCCCAGGATGCAGCGAAGGTGAGCGTCCTTTTGCGGGGGTGGCTGGCTCACCGGGTGTCCCAGCGTCGACCCGCGCGAGGTGAGCTGGCGGACGAGGGGCCCGGCGGGGAGATGTGCCTGCCCGGCTGCCTGGGTGCAGGAAGCCCAATAAAACGTTCATCGGGGACTTGCCTTTCTCCAAGAAAGGTCTGGTCTGGAATTTCCTTTGCAAAACGTGCCGGCTTCCTGTGAGAGGGGTGCAAACACTTCCAGAGGAGACGCTTAATGAAGTGTGAGAAGGGAGAGACGAGGGTTTAATCGTTCACCATGTTCTCGGCCTGTCGGACCTTTGGAGTCTAGGTTCTAGTGCTCACCAAGAAGTGCTCTTCTAGGATTTGAGATCATTCCAGAGGGTGAGATCAAAAGATCACGTATTTGTGCTGACTGTCCCTGGCAGATTTGGAATTCGAATTTAAAGAAAATCGTTAAGAGCGAACATTGGTTATTTTTGAAAGATTAAACTGATGCTCCTTTTAGGGTCATTGAGGGCGGGACACCACGGTTACTTGAAACCCTTGACTTGAGAACCCTTTTCTCTGGGATCGAGAGTTAGCGTGGTTTCTTGGCTCCCTTTCCTTTCTTGGTTGTGTTTATTTAACAAATTCTATTTAAGTTTGAGGTTTGAAGTGGCTCAAAGTAAACTTAGTTGGCTTAATGAGTCTGGTGTGACTTTCATTGAAAGCCAGGGGATGTTTTGTAAATCCAGGACAGTTTTGGAACCTTCCAGCAAATTAGATTGGTGAGGGTTTGCCTCTGTGTTGGCTAACTTGCTTTCTCAGACTTATCTGGATTTATTATTTCAAGTCATTGTACTTTCTGGATGCCCACTTACTATAAATAGCCTGATGATTATTTATAGTGGCCAGAGTGGTATATTCTTGTGTAATAGTAATATCCTTTTTTTTTTTTTACGTGGTGTCTCACAGGTGATACCCACATTCATGGTGAGAGGTGGACTGGAAACGAATTAATCATTCATTAATACATATTTCTCCTTTTTTCTTTTAAATGAGACCTATAATTATGAGACTAGCGTTTGCTAATCCATAGACCTTCGTTTTCATGCCTGTAAGAAGGCACCAGAACTTTCTGCAGGAGTTGCAGGTTAACCAGTGATAAAAGACCAGTGGGCTAGTTTAATTGCTTTCATCTGTAAGAAAACCTGAGGCTCTGCCTGCGGGACTCTAATTCTTAACTTGTTTTTGGCGGGGGGAGGGAGGCCTTTATTTTGCTCTTGTGTTGTGACTTCTTTAGGAAATTTGATGAGACGTAGAATTTGTATTCGATTTGTTGGGGTCCCCGTCCCCATGAAGTCTGTCTGTGGACTGCAGGGGGCCAGTGACCTCCCCTTTGGAAGAACTCTTCCCCCTAGTGGAAATGGGGAGAACTGCAGGATAACATGGGGCAGCTGCAACCTCCTGCCCTGGTATCCTCCCATTGGACTTTGAAGTACTGTTTCTCCTTACACTATGCCTTGGTTCAGTGTAAGGAGACCTAGTTGTTGGATTTTATATCCATGATTAATATAATATTGAAGTTGGCCTTCAGAGATCTTCTTCTCCATCCCCTGCCTTTCCTAGATGAAGAATCTTAATCCAAAGACGTTAAGTCACTTGCCCAAGGTTGAAGAGGTTGTTATAGAACTCACAGCCTTTTTGCTCTTTTGCTGGTGACTTTAGTATTGGGGGATATTTTTATTCAAAGTTATACATTTACTCTTGTGATGTATTTCTATTACAATGTTAATTTCTAATCAGAAATTAACTTCTGATTAATTTATTTCTAGTCAGTAGTAATTTCTAATCAGAGTTTTTCCTCTAACCATAATTACTTTGAATGGGAAGCCAGCAGGGCCAGAGAGGCTATACAGTGCTATTAATTGAAGACATACTCCTAACATAGATCCTGTCTCTATGGATCTCTCTGTGGAGTAAGTGTGGAAGTGATATATTTCCAAGGACGGCAAAATTGTAAGGCCTCTTGTGTCACAAAGTGGTGTCCTGTTCTTTGGTAACTTTTCCCATTGTGACTTAAGGATAATAACTTATTGCTTGTTGGACAGCAATTTGAAGCTAATGTTAACAATTGAAAAAAAATTGAATGAGATGTCGCATGTATTAGCTTTATGTGTGAATGGCCAAATAACAAGGAAACAAGAGCTCCATGTGACTCGCAGCTGCTATTTAGAGCTAGACCAGAGTTTCTCAAACTGGGTACCATTGACATTCTGGGTCAGTCAATTCTTTGGTGTGGGGGAACTGTCCTGTGTAGAGTGGGATGCTAGGCAGCATCCCTGGTCTCTACTCGCTAGATGCTACTAGCATCCCCAAGTTGTGACAACCAAAATGTCTGCAGACGTTGCCAAATGAGCCACAGAGGACAAAATCATTCCCCGTTGAGACCCACTGAATTAGACTCACGAAGCAGTTGCCTCGTGGAATTCATTCCCGTGCGTGTTGCAGGCATAGCTTTCTTGCCCACTTTACGTAGCATCAGGCCTCTGACTGCCGGTCACCTGGAAGATTGTGAGGCTTGTGCCCGGCAGCTGATGGCTACTGACCTCAAAATGTACCCGGGGATTGGAGAAACTGAGCACCCTACACTCCCCAACTGAGTTTCAGTTTCTTCACGGCCTTAGATCTTTATGACATCTCTCGAGTGAATTGTGTGCGCACTTCTCGGAAATTTGCTTTTTCAGCATTTAGAGGTAAGTTGTTAAAAAGTTACTTCACGAAGAACCTAAGGTTAGGTATATCTGTAACCAGAAGCAATTTTTAAAACAAACTGAAAAGGCTCAACCGGCAAAGTGGCAAGACTGCTGTGCAAGCGTGTTGATGGTTTGAAGTGGCCGCTGTTTCCAAGTCCCCAGTGCTGGGTACAGTGCCTAGAATACTGGAGGGGCCAGTCAATGCCAGCTGGACACGTAAACGAGCGGGACTTCTCTGTCTTGTTTTAGGAACAGGCATGGCATGATGGCTGTTCAAGCGAAAGATCTTTTGAGGCTCATTAACTGGACATATATGAACACTTTGATTTTTTAGGAGTGTGTAAAATATACACAAGTAAGATACTCATAAACACATAAATACAAACATAAAGTAGGTATTAATGCCAAGCGCTAAATTGTTAGTGGCAAGCATTCCAGCTGTACCTGTTTCTTACAGCCTGGTTCACCCTGGGCTGGAACAAACGCACCTCTCCAGGTGTTAAGTGGAAACACCTTCCTCATTTCCACTTAATTTGGGGTGGTGTCTTAATTTCGGTTGTTACCTGGGGTTCAAATAGTTTTTTAAGCTGGAACGAGTTCTGGAGCCTATTTTTTCTCCCCTTTTTATAGTGTTTTGTTTGTTTCACATCTTACTGATATTTTTTATCTTGGTAAAAGAAATAAGACTATTGATTTTGACAGCTCCTTTCTCTCCCTTCCCCCGCCCCCCAATCATCTCTCAAGGGCAAAAGGCAAGCGCCGAGGACTTCCTTGTCCCACCACATCCTGCAGGCCACCCCTTCGACGACTGTAAAATGGAATCATCAGAACATTCCCTGGTGTCCCCTTTTCCCACAGTGGAGTCACAGTGCCGTGCCCTTTCTGCACACCCCGCAAGGATTCCTGTTGTCACTTTTGGGCCTTGCCATGTTGGGTGCAACAAAGGCACGGAAGCAGCTGGGAGCAGGGAGCCCTGGTCTTCTGGGCGCTCACCTCTCCCCAGATCAGGCCCAGAGCAGTGTGGGTAGGGCCGGCACTGTTTAACCAGAGCTGTGCAGAGAGAGTGCCGAGTGTTTGTTTTTCCGGCTCTGCTGGCTTTTAAGTGAGGTCACCTTTAAGGACACAAGCCTTGAATGCGCTCTTCTATGGAGTGATGGGAAATAGGGTACCTCCTTATAAATGGGTTTCAAAATTTTGCATTCGGAATAACTGCTACGTAATTCAGTAAGTCCCCTACATAACGACCGAGTTCCGTTCCCAGAGCACGTTCGTTAAGTCCAATTTTGTTTTTAAGTCCAACAGAGTTAGCCTAGGTACCCAACTAACACAATTGGCTCCATAGGACTGTACTGTAATAGGTTTATAATACTTTTCACACAAATAATACATAAAAAAACAAACACAAAAAATAAAGAGAACATGTTTAATCTTACAGGACAGTACCTTGAAATGTACAGTAGTCCAGTACAGCAGCTGACATCCAGGGCTGGCATCAGGTGAACAGGCAAGAAGAGCTACTGACTGGAGGAGGGAGAGGAGGTGGGAGATGGTAGAGCTGAACGATCCTCAGCCATAGGAGATGGAGGGAAAGCTGCAGTTTCACTCGCGCCTGACGTTGATGGAACACACATTCGCATCTTTGAAAGTTCACAACTTGAAGGTTCGCGTGTAGGGGTATTATAGTCTCAGGTCATTGATTTGCAGGGCAGGCTCAAGCAGGAGCGGCCAATGACGTCTACAGGAAGCTGGGCCACACCTCTCTGGGCCTGAATGCCCCTGGGTGGATTGAGAGCCTCGTCCCTAAGAGCAGAAGAGATGTGGCCTCTGGGAGGCTGGCTGTACCCTCCACACCTATGGGCTCTCAGCCAGGTTATCTGACCTTCCTGCGCTTCCTTTCTCTGTCTGTAAGTGAGCATAATAGTGTTGACCTTGCATGGTTATTAGAATTCGAGATAAGATTTACAAAGCTCTTGGCACCTGGTAAGTGAGTAATAATAAAAGGTTAGAGTAACTTAGGAATTAAGAAGGAGTGGCCTTTGATGGTGACTGAAATCCCAGTACTCTATGGTGCAGGGAAATCTTGGTCTTCGAGCTGTTCCCAGTATCATTTCTGGTGCTAGATTGCACTTATTGATTTTCTCCCTTTTGACCAATACACTTCTGGCTGATTTTCCAGAATTCTGTCTAAAGCATGTCTAGATTGCTTATAAAGTCAAGCTCACGTTCTTAGTCCGGTTTCCAAGGCCTTCTGATCTTGCACCTCTCTTTATTCTTTTCCCGCATGTGAGTTCTGTTCCAGAGGGTCTGTTGCCAGTCCTCCTCCATACCTTCGCGTGTGCCCTTCTCTCTGCCGATCGGATGTCCTGCCTGTCTAGCTCCTTTTTGAAACCATCTCCAACAAGTCTAGTTCATGGTCACTCCTCTCTTTCCTATGAACTTGACTCTACTTCTTTCTGTCCTGGTTGTGTGAGGAATTTACCCCTTTTACCTAGAGGCTTTACTTATTTTGTTTTTCCTTCTCAGATGAATAGACAGAGCCTTGAGAGGTTAAATAATCCGATTTATGAGCTACACGTGGAACAACTCCTACAGAACACCTACTGAACGCTGGCAGAAGACCCCAGACCTCCCAAAAGGCAAGAAACTCCCCACATACCTGGGTAGGGCAAAGCGGAGAGATTCCCGCACAGAGGATCGGTGCCGAGCGGCACTCACCAGCCCGAGAGGCTTGTCTGCTCGCCCGCCGGGGCGGGCGGCGCTGGAAGCTGAGGCTCGGGCTTCGGTCAGAGCGCAGGGAGAGGACTGGGGCTGGCGGCGAGAACTCAGCCTGAAGGGGGCTAGTGTGCCACAGCTGGCCGGGAGGGAGTCCGGGAGAACTCTGGAGCTGCCGAAGAGGCAAGAGACTTGTTCTTCCCTCTTGGTTTCCTGCTGCGCGAGGAGAGGGGATTAAGAGCGCTGCTTAAAGGGGCTCCACAGACGGGCGCGAGTCGCGACTGAAAGCGCGGAGCCCAGTGACGGGCGTGGGACGCTGGGGCTGCTGCTGCCGCCGCCAAGAAGCCCGTGTGCGAGCGCAGGTCACTGTCCACACCGCCCTTCCGGGAGCCTGAGCAGCCCACCACTGCCGGGGTCCCGGGATCCAGGGGCGGCTTCCCTGGGAGAACGCACGGCGCGCCTCGGGCTGGTGCAACGTCACGCCGACCTCTGCCGCTGCAGGCTCGCCCCGCACTCCGTGCCCCTCCCTCCCGCCCGGCCTGAGTGAGCCAGAGTTCCCGAAGAGGCTGCTCCTTTAACCCTTTCCTGTCTGAGCGAAGAACAGACGCCCTCCGGCGACCTACACGCAGAGGCGGGGCCAAATCCAAAGCTGAGACCCGGGAGCTGTGAGAACAAAGAAGAGAAAGGGAAACCTCTCCCAGCAGCCTCAGAAGCAGCGGATTAAAGCTCCACAATCAACTTGATGTACCCTGCATCTGTGGAATACATGAATAGACAACAAATCATCCCAAATTGAGGAGCCAGGAGTCAGTACTGTGCCTCTGAGGTGGGAGAGCCAACTTCAGGACACTGGTCCACAAGAGACCTCCCAGCTCCACATAATATCAAACGGCGAAAATCTTCCAGAGATCTCCATCTCAACACCAGCACCCAGCTTCACTCAACGACCAGCAAGCTACAGTGCTGGACACCCTATGCCAAACAACTAGCAAGACAGGAACACAACGCCACCCATTAGCAGAGAGGTGGCCTAAAATCATAAAAAGTCTGCAGACACCCCAAAACACACCACCAGACGTGGACCTGCCCACCAGAAAGACAAGATCCAGCCTCATCCACCAGAACACAGGCACTAGTCCCCTCGACCAGGAAACCTACACAACCCACTAAACCAACCTTAGCCACTGGGGACAGACACCAAAAACAACAGGAACTACGAACCTGCAGCCGGCAAAAAGGAGACCCCAAACACAGTAACATAAGCAAAATGAGAAGACAGAAAAACACACAGCAGGAGAAGGAGCAAGATAAAAACCCACCAGACCTAACAAATGAAGAGGTAATAGGCAGTCTATCTGAAAAAGAATTCAGAATAATGATAGTAAAGATGATCCAAAATCTTGGAAATAGAATAGACAAAATGCAAGAAACAGTTAACAAGGACCTAGTAGAACTAAAGATGAATCAAGCATCGATTAAAAACACAATAAATGAAATGAAAAATACTCTAGATGGGATCAATAGCAGAATAACTGAGGCAGAAGAACGGATAAGTGAGGTGGAAGATAAAATAGTGGAAATAACTAATGCAGAGCAAAATAAAGAGAAAAGAATGAAAAGAACAGAGGACAATATCAGAGACCTCTGGGACAACATTAAACGCACCAACATTCGAATTATAGGGGTTCCAGAAGAAGAAGAGAAAAAGAAAGGGACTGAGAAAATATTTGAAGAGATTATAGTTGAAAACTTCCCTAATATGGGAAAGGAAATAGTTAATCAAGTCCAAGAAGCACAGAGAGTCCCATACAGAATAAATCCAAGGAGAAATACGCCAAGACACATATTAATCAAACTGTCAAAAATTAAACACAAAGAAATCATATTAAAAGCAGCAAGGCAAAAACAACAAATAACACACAAGGGAATCCCCATCAGGATAACAGCTGATCTCTCAGCAGAAACTCTACAAGCCAGAAGGGAGTGGCAGGACATAATTAAAGTGATGAAGGAGAGAAACCTGCAACCAAGATTACTCTACCCAGCAAGGATCTCATTCAGATTTGATGGAGAAATTAAAACCTTTACAGACAAGCAAAAGCTGAGAGAGTTCAGCACCACCAAACCAGCTTTACAACAAATGCTAAAGGAACTTCTCTAGGCAAGAAACACAACAGAAGGAAAAGACCTACAATAACGAACCCAAAACAATTAAGAAAATGGGAATAGGAACATACATATCGATAATTACCTTAAATGTAAATGGACTAAACGCTCCCACCAAAAGACACAGATTGGCTGAATGGATACAAAAACAAGACCCATATATATGCTGTCTACAAGAGACCCACTTCAGACCTAGAGACACATACAGACTGAAAGTAAGGGGATGGAAAAAGATATTCCATGCAAATGGAAACCAAAAGAAAGCTGGAGTAGCAATTCTCATATCAGACAAAATAGACTTTAAAATAAAGACTACTAGAAGAGACAAAGAAGGACACTACATAATGATCAAGGGATCGATCCAAGAAGAAGATATAACAATTGTAAATATTTATGCACCCAACATAGGAGCACCTCAATACATAAGGCAAACACTAACAGCCATAAAAGGAGAAATCGACAGTAACACAATCATAGTAGGGGACTTTAACACCCCACTTTCACCAATGGACAGATCATCCAAAATGAAAATAAATAAGGAAACACAAGCTTTAAATGATACATTAAACAAGATGGACTTAATTGATATTTATAGGACATTCCATCCAAAAACAACAGAATACACATTTTTCTCAAGTGCTCATGGAACATTCTCCAGGATAGATCATATCTTGGGTCACAAATCAAGCCTTGGTAAATTTAAGAAAATTGAAATTGTATCAAGTATCTTTTCCGACCACAATGCTATGAGACTAGATATCAATTACAGGAAAAGAGCTATAAAAAATACAAACACATGGAGGCTAAACAATACATTACTTAATAACGAAGTGATCACTGAAGAAATCAAAGAGGAAATAAAAAAATACCTAGAAACAAATGACAATGGAGACACGACGACCCAAAACCTATGGGATGCAGCAAAAGCAGTTCTAAGAGGGAAGTTTATAGCAATACAATCCCACCTTAAGAAACAGGAAATATCTCGACTAAACAACCTAACCTTGCACCTAAAGCAATTAGAGAAAGAAGAACAAAAACATCCCAAAGTTAGCAGAAGGAAAGAAATCATAAAAATCAGATCAGAAATAAATGAAAAAGAAATGAAGGAAACAATAGCAAAGATCAATAAAACTAAAAGCTGGTTCTTTGAGAAGATAAACAAAATTGATAAACCATTAGCCAGACTCATCAAGAAAAAAAGGGAGAAGACTCAAATCAATAGAATTAGAAATGAAAAAGGAGAAGTAACAACTGACACTGCAGAAATACAAAAGATCGTGAGAGATTACTATAAGCAACTCTATGCCAATAAAATGGACAACCTGGAAGAAATGGACAAATTCTTAGAAATGCACAACCTGCCAAGACTGAATCAGGAAGAAATAGAACATATGAACAGACCAATCACAAGCACTGAAATTGAAACTGTGATAAAAAATCTTCCAACAAACAAAAGCCCAGGACCAGATGGCTTCACAGGCGAATTCTATCAAGCATTTAGAGAAGAGCTAACGCCTATCCTTCTCAAACTCTTCCAAAATATAGCAGAGGGAGGAACACTCCCAAACTCATTCTACGAGGCCACCATCACCTTGATACCAAAACCAGACAAGGATGTCACAAAGAAAGAAAACTACAGGCCAATATCACTGATGAACATAGATGCAAAAATCCTCAACAAAATACTAGCAAACAGAATCCAACAGCACATTAAAAGGATCATACACCATGATCAAGTGGGGTTTATCCCAGGAATGCAAGGATTCTTCAATATACGCAAATCAATCAACGTGATACACCATATTAACAAATTGAAGGAGAAAAACCATATGATCATCTCAATAGATGCAGAGAAAGCTTTCGACAAAATTCAACACCCATTCATGATAAAAACCCTGCAGAAAGTAGGCATAGAGGGAACTTTCCTCAACATGATGGAGGCCATATATGACAAACCCACAGCCAGCATCGTCCTCAATGGTGAAAAACTGAAACCATTTCCACTAGGATCAGGAACAAGACAAGGTTGCCCACTCTCACCACTCTTGTTCAACATAGTTTTGGAAGTTTTAGCCACAGCAATCGGAGAGGAAAAGCAAATAAAAGGAATCCAAATCGGAAAAGAAGAAGTAGAGCTGTCACTGTTTGCAGATGACATGATGCTATACGTAGAGAATCCTAAAGATGCTACCAGAAAACTACTAGAGCTAATCAATGAATTTGGTAAAGCAGAGGATACAAAATTAATGCACAGAAATCTCTGGCATTCCTATATACTAATGATGAAAAATCTGAAAGTGAAATCAAGGAAACACTCCCATTTACCATTGCAACAAAAAGAATAAAATATCTAGGAATAAACCTACCTAAGGAGACAAAAGACCTGTATGCAGAAAATTATAAGACACTGATGAAAGAAATTAAAGATGATACAAATAGATGGAGAGATGTACCATGTTCTTGGATTGGAAGAATCAACATTGTGAAAATGACTCTACTACCCAAAGCAATCTACAGATTCAATGCAATCCCTATCAAAATACCACTGGCATTTTTCACAGAACTAGAACAAAAAATTTCACAATTTGTATGGAAACACAAAAGACCCCGAATAGCCAAAGCAATCTTGAGAACGAAAAATGGAGCTGGAGGAGTCAGGCTCCCTGACTTCAGACTATACTACAAAGCTGCAGTAATCAAGACAGTATGGTACTGGCACAGAAACAGAAAGATAGATCAATGGAACAGGATAGAAAGCCCAGAGATAAACCCACGGACATATGGTCACCTTATCTTTGATAAAGGAGGCAGGAATGTACAGTGGAGAAAGGACAGTCTCTTCAATAAGTGGTGTTGGGAAAACTGGACAGGGACATGTAAAAGTATGAGATTCGATCACTCCCTAACACCATACACAAAAATAAGCTCAAAATGGATTAAAGACCTAAATGTAAGGCCAGACACTATCAAACTCTTAGAGGACAACATAGGCAGAACACTCTATGACATAAATCACAGCAAGATCCTTTTTGACCCACCTCCTAGAGAAATGGAAATAAAGACAAAAATAAACACATGGGACCTAATGAAACTTAAAAGCTTTTGCACAGCAAAGGAAACCATAAACAAGACCAAAAGACAACCCTCAGAATGGGAGAAAATATTTGCAAATGAAGCAACTGACAAAGGATTAATCTCCAAAATTTATAAGCAGCTCATGCAGCTCAATAACAAAAAAACAAACAACCCAATCCAAAAATGGGCAGAAGACCTAAATAGACATTTCTCCACAGAAGATATACAGACTGCCAACAAACACATGAAAGGATGCTCAACATCATTAATCATTAGAGAAATGCAAATCAAAACTACAATGAGATATCATCTCACACCAGTCAGAATGGCCATCATCAAAAAATCTAGAAACAATAAATGCTGGAGAGGGTGTGGAAAAAAGGGAACACTCTTGCACTGCTGGTGGGAATGTGAATTGGTACAGCCACTATGGAGAACGGTATGGAGGTTCCTTAAAAAACTACAAATAGAACTACCATATGACCCTGCAATCCCACTACTGGGCATATACCCTGAGAAAACCATAATTCAAAAAGAGACATGTACCAAAATGTTCATAGCAGCCCTATTTACAATAGCCCGGAGATGGAAACAACCTAAGTGTCCATCATTGGATGAATGGGTAAAGAAGATGTGGCACATACATACAATGGAATATTACTCAGCCATAAAAAGAAATGAAATTGAACTATTTGTAATGAGGTGGATGGACCTAGAGTCTGTCATACAGAGTGAAGTAAGTCAGAAAGAGAAAGACAAATACTGTATGCTGACACATATATATGGAATTTAAGAAAAAAAAAGGTCATGAAGAACATAGGGGTAAGACAGGAATAAAGACACAGACCTACTAGAGAATGGACTTGAGGATATGGGGAGGGGGAAGGGTAAGCTGTGACAAAGTGAAAGAGCGGCATGGACATATATACACTACCAAACGTAAGGTAGATAGCTAGTGGGAAGCAGCCGCATAGCACAGGGAGATCAGCTCGGTGCTTTGTGACCGCCTGGAGGGGTGGGATAGGGAGGGTGGGAGGGAGACGCAAAAGGGAGGGGATATGGGAACATATGTATACATATAACTGATTAAATTTGTGATAAAGCAAAAAATAATAAAAAAAAAAAAATGTTGAAAAAAAAATAATCCGATTTATAAGTTTTATCACCTCGTTTGCACTCAAAGGTCCTTAGGGATGGGATTCTATCCTTGTGTAGCCGTTATTTTCCTCTCGAGTACAGATTTTTTTTATGGTGGGAGGGGAGATGCTTCTAACTTTTTCCTTTGATTATGAAGCATTTTACAGTTCTTTGAAGACAGTAAAAAATATGTTTGCTGTTTATTGAGTGCTTATTGTGTGCAAGGCATGTTTCTGAGCACTTTCCATTCAGTAATTAATTTATTTAACAACCCTATGAGTAAGGCTCCATCGATGAGGAAAGTGAGGCAGAGAGAGGTTAAATAACTGGCCCAGGGTCACACAGTTAGAAAGTGGTGGCCAGGCTTTGAACCCACACAGGATGTCTCCAGAGGGTCTGCTCTTCACTGCCATGCTTTACTCTCCTGTGGGTGTCATTTGTCTTATGCTTGCATCACTGTTTCTTTGATGAAGTACTTAAGACCTTAGGCAGTTAGTGAATGATTTTTGAGTTGAAAACTGCATGGGGGTTTGGGAAAACAAGCCCACGCCCCAGAAACACTGCAAACCCAGCAGGAAAATGTTCATCAGTTTTTGAACATGCCTCCAATTTTTATTTGGTGTGCCTTTTACTTAGGAAAGACAATTACCTTCTGTTTCCTTGTAAGATGTGGTTTCTAAAGCTGCCGGCCCCAACCTCATGAGGATGGTAGGGAGATTTAGGTAATAAGACACTTAGAAAACTAGATTTTTGAGAAGTAGTTATTTTATTAAAAGAAAGGATAGGACTCATTTGTCTCCCTATTCTAAGTCTCAATTATCAGAGTGTTCCTCTTGGAGGTTTTCTGATGGAATCTTCTCTTTCGATTAAAGATTCTGGCCACCTTCCCAGAGTTTCTCTATATCCGTTGTTTTACTTGTTAGCTTATTAATGCTTGTGGGTGAAGTGATCTTTGACAGGAGAGCGGAACATTTCTCATAGAGTATTCCTTGAATAAAACATTTTGATACCTCACTAAAAGCTGTTTGGGAAATGTGTCCTCCAGGCTTAATATATGAAACTTGAGCCCCCAGTTTAAATCTAGCCCCTCGTGTCACATGACATCACATCATCTGACTCTGCCAGTTACAGGAAAAAGTGTTAGAGTTCTTGTGGCAAAGCCATGCCACATCTGTTGAAACACAGCCAGAGCAGGGGCGGACCAGATGGCAGTTAGGCATTTCATAGTTCTATCTTCTCTCCAGCTTCAGTATCTACTCTTCAGGATGAAAATTGCCTCTGTAGAAAGGCATTTAAAATTGCGGTAATTAAAAAAAAAGAGAGAGAGATTTATATTAGAAAAGGTAGGCAATGTTGAATTTTTGTATTTTGTGGTAGGGATGTTTATCTTTATTACCTGTCAGTGATTAAAGGGCAAGGTAAAATGAGATTTGGACGTTGGAATAGAAAGTAGCTTTTTCACTTGGCCTCTTACCTAATACTGGGTCCTCATAATTCTTTTAAGTGTCATTTTTGGGGGTCAGTTAATAACATGTAAGCAGTATCCATTGACAGTGATGTACATTGTGGAGAGAAGTGGACTTACCTCTTTGTAGAGTCTGTGTTCATGCTATCTACTTTGTGTGTTAAAAGTCTATTTAAAAGTTTTTCTGGTAGACTTCATGCTCATGTGTGTGGCTACCATTGATTTTTGGGTTTTATCAGCTTCATAGATACTTAAATTGGGTTGCTAGGAATATATGTAGAATTAGGAGTGTTCTTGCTTAAAAACAAAAGCTTTGATAAACATAGATTTACAATATTACTTTTCCATGTCATTCTTAAATTTTTTTCTTTCCTTAATCCTGCAAAGAGTATGTGCTAAGTTTAGAAAATTTAGGAAATGCCATAAGCAAAGGACAAAAACTCTCTCAGTCCTACTCTTAATGTTTTGTGGTATATGCTTTCTTTGCCTCTGTATCTGTTTCTGTGAAAGCGCACCTGTAATGTTTTTCACTTAAGAGTTGCTTGAGAGGGCTTCCCTGGTGGCGCAGTGGTTAAGAATCCGCCTGCCAATACAGGGGACATGAGTTCGAGCCCTGGTCTGGGAAGAGCCCACATGCCGCGGAGCAGCTAAGCCCGTGCGCCACAACTACTGAGCCTGCGAGCCACAACTACTGAGCTTGCGTGCCCGTGTTCTGCAACAAGAGAAGCCACTGCAAGGAGAAGCCTGAATGCCGCAACTAGAGAAAGCCCGCGCGCAGCAACGAAGACCCAATGCAACCAAAACCCAACACAACCAAAAATAAAATAAATAAATTTAAAAGAGTTGCTTGAGAAAAGCTTTAAATGGCAAGGATCTTGCATGTATACAGACGGCCCCTGTGATTTTCAGGGCCGGGGACAGGAGTACAAATGCAAGCCCCATATCCCATCTGTAAAATATTTAAGTTATAAATCAAGCTTCCAAACTGGTAAATAAGTGTCTTCTCTTCTCCTACCTTGATAAATATACCTTCATTAGGACACAGTCGAAAAATGTCTAAAGCTATGGGTTTTATTGCCCAAAGTCAGACTATGAAAGATGAATGAAGATAATTATAGTTGCACACGTGTGGGTGTCCTATTGATGAACCAGTGATGTCTGCGTGAGTAATAGACATATACTCCATAGTAAATTTTCCATAGGTCTACTTTTCTTGCCCATATTTCAGCAGAATCACTAATTATATGGTTACAGTCAAGATTTTCACAATAATTTATGTGTTACTGACAGTAATGCTAAAGTAAAAAACCTTTCTTGAGTCATTGTGGTTCTTTAATTGATTTCGGTTTGGGGATGCTAAGGCAGCCAGTAGTTATTGGCATTGTCAACAAAATTCATACAGCAATATTTAGGTTAAAAAAAGGAATAAGATTATTGGGCTTCCCTGGTGGCGCAGTGGTTGAGAATCTGCCTGCTAATGCAGGGGATACGGGTTCGAGCCCTGGTCTGGGAGGATCCCACATGCCGCGGAGCAACTAGGCCTGTGAGCCACAACTACTGAGCCTGCGCGTCTGGAGCCTATGCTCCGCAACAAGAGAGGCCGCGATAGTGAGAGGCCCACGCGCCGCAATGAAGAGTGGCCCCTGCTTGCCAGAACTAGAGGAAGCCCTCACACAGAAACGAAGACCCAACACAGCAAAAATAAATTAATTAATTAATAAACTCCTACCCCCAACATCTTCTTTAAAAAAAAAAAAAAGAGGAATGAGATTATGTGTGATAGGTTAGTGATACTGCAGGAAGCACAAAATATTTTAATTTTATTGTATAAGTCATATCATTAATATTGTGAATTTCCAGTGTTTCTTAAAATATTCCTCAAACTTTTCAATCCTGTGTATATTATAAAGAAAACTGAAAACAGAAGTCAATTTGTTAAAAATCTGTTTTCAGATGAGACTAAACCTTAATGCATCTCAGCCAGAAAATAGTCTACATATAAAGATGTGTGAATCTTTTTCTTCCTAGTCATGCAAATGTTTTTATTGCCTTATATTTTCTTAAAATACCAATTTTGTTGCCTGTTTCACATGTAGTTCCTGTTTGAAGAAATTTTTCTCTAAAATTTTTAAAAACACATTTTTTTAAGTGAAGTGGCCAAATTAGGTTTTTTGGGGAGGTTTTGGAAGCTTTTGCTAATATTAAAAGTAAGCAATAGTTTATATCAAATAGTTGCTGCTACTGCAAGTTCAAAATTAATATAATATCATTTTCTACCAAAGACCGTGATTTACTCTTTATTTGAGGAACTTCTGTTTGTTTACTTTCTTTTTTCTTTGTGATTCACAGTGCACTCTGAAGCCTACAGCCCAAGACAGAGGTCCTAGATATCTGGTCTGAGTGGCCCTGCATTCTACCTGGACATGTATCCCTATTTATGTGTCCATTATAGGTGTTTCTAGGTGTTTGCTATTATAGAAAACAGGACACATACATTCTCGTACCCAGGTCATTGCAGGCTTGTCTGATTATTTCTTGAGGGTAAAATTTTCCAGGAGTGGGGATGTTTGTTCAAAGGGTTCGCACATTTTTACTTAGACTATTTGGCAGCAAAAGTTTTCTGAGAGGTGTCGGTGCAGATTACAGCAGGCACAGCTGAGACACCCTGTCACGATGTATTTATGGTAGCAGGGATTTTGTAACTTCTATTAGGGTCTTAATGACATGCATTGTTTCACAGAGGAAACACATAATACTAGATTTCTGCGTCCACTTGTTAGGTCCTTCTCTGAACCAGAGTGGAGGAGGGAGGCATTCTTCTCAGTTAATTACAAGCGGGATGTTGATTCGCATCTGACCCCCAGAAATCCCAGTGCCGGTACCTGATGTTCATTTAAGGCCAAAGCCTACACAAGGGACCTTGCTGTATACCGCCTGGGGAGCCATCGGCCATTTGTTTGGAGAATCGTTTGTATGGATTTTTCTTTTAATTCTTATTCCTTTGCATTGTAAATATCCTTGTGAGTTAACCCTGGGCTACAACAGTTTTGTGGTGGTGGTTCTAACTGTAGGGATTTAGGTAACGTACAACACTGTTGACGGGTGTGTGTGTGTGTGTCTGTGTGTGTCTGTGTGTGACTGTAAGGCTTATTATTTCTATTAATTACCCCTGGGAGATCTTTCCATGGACTTTGAAATAGAAGTGTTGAGTTCTGGGTGAAAATAACACTCCACCTTTTACAACGTATACCACTGTCATTTAGTACAGGTTTGCTTCTGTTTATCTCTGCCCACATTTTGTTCTTTTAATGATGTGTGCTAAGGGCCAAGGGGTATGTACAGCCCTCCCATAGCTTTCAGCCTCAGATTTTCAGAGGTGGGCAAGGGTGCCCTCTTTCTAGGCCTTCTCACCCTTAGCACCCTTGACATTTTGGCCGGATCAGTCATTGTAACGCAGGGCCGTCCTGTGCTTTGTAGGGTGCTGAGCGGCATCCCCGGCCTCTGATCACGAGATGCAGTAGTAGCACTTGCCTCCCTGAGTTGTGACAACGAAAACCATCTCCAGACATTGCAGATATGCCCTGGGGAGGAAGGGGGAGTGAAATCGCTCCAGTGGAGAATCATTGTGCCATGGCCACACTTTTGTAGCCACAGCTTAAATTTGGATCACTCCCAAACTTTCTTCACCCTTCCTCATTTGTGTCGATTCCTAATTGCTTTTCATCTCTTTGGGTGATGGGGAGCACACATTTATCAGTGTTGACATTTTATTCTCTTTAAGATCCAAACTCTCCCCGTGAGACTTGGACACTTAGAATCGGTTTTATCCTCTATGTTGTGTCGTCCCATCTGGTGGGAACATTCACGTCCAGCTGTACCCTCTGCCCTCAAGCTTTTGTTGATCTCCCTCCTAGTGTTTTACCATATATTCCTAAAGTCCTCTCCTTAGAGCATTAGGGAAATATTTATTATACCGAGTAATCAAACTAGCTGTTGTTTTCCACCAGGAAAAAAGGAGGTCATATTTTCTCAAGTTTTGAGGACATGTTGAGGTAAGTTATATTTATTGCCCTCTCCCTATATAGTTTGTACAGTTTTACCCTGACACGTTTTGCTTTTTTTAAAAAATAAAAAGAAATACAGACTCAGATGTTGCCAAAATAGAAGAGACGTCCTGTGTACCTGTCACCCAGCTTCCCTGGGGGTGATATCTTACATAACAATAGGTAACAATAGTACAGTATCAAAACCAGGAAATTTTCATTGGTCCTGTTTACAGACCTCGTTCGGATTTTTACATCCACTCATCTGTATGTGCGCATGTGTAGTTCTAGGCAGTGTTACCACACCTATAGATTCGTGCAACCACTAGCACATCCAGAATACAGAACTCTCCCATGCTTCGTGCTGCCCCACGAGAAACAGTCCCACCCTCCCCCCAGTCCCTAGGAAGCACTGATCTGTTCTCTATAATTTTGTCATTCGAGACTGTTATATAAATGGATGTTATATAAATGGAATCAGTGTGTAAATCCTCTGAGATTGGCGTTTTTCACTCGGCGCTCTTGAGACCCACCCGTGCTGTGTGCATCAGTAGTTGCTTTTTATTGCTGCGTAGTATTCCAGTGTACCGGTACTCTTTTTTTTTTTTTTTTTTTTTTTTTTGGCGGTACGCGGGCCTCTCACTGTTGTGGCCTCTCCCGTTGCGGAGCACAGGCTCCGGACGCGCAGGCTCAGAGGCCATGGCTCACGGGCCCAGCCGCTCGCATGTGGGATCTTCCCGGACCGGGGCACGAACCCGTGTCCCCTGCATCGGCAGGCGGACTCTCAACCACTGCGCCACCAGGGAAGCCCCCGGTACTCTTTTAATACCTGTGCTAACATCCATTATCATTCTGAGGCTAGCAGTTATTTGCGTAATATGCTATTCTGTCCCATGGCTGCTGAGAGCTCAGATTCTCATGGCCCTCCTTGTGTATTTCTTGCAGTATATTTCAGTGCTGCTGTCAAGGAATGTTTTGACTGCGGACTCTGTCTCAAGCAATTTGAGGTCGATTCATTCGAACCCGGTGCATTTGAACCCTTGCTCACCATCCTACCTACCAGCAGATTCCTACTCGTGGTCTCTTTCCCCGAGACAGAAGCTGTGTGAAATCATTGCCTTTTGATGGCTAGGCTGTCGAGGTCAGAAACATGTGACAGCCCCACCTGGACCAGCCAGGCGGGCAGTGTTGGAGTTCGCTCAAGCCCAGACTTCTTGGGGTGCAGAACAAGAATGCTCCAAGATATTCCGGTCATCCACCAGTATCTTGGCAGGCCGGGATGGAAGGGGGTTTCTTTGATGTAAGCCAAGACTTCCACGGCCAGGGAAAGTGTCCTGACTTGTCGGGTATGTGGTCGTGGCCACCGTGAGGGATCATCTGGGCGGAAGGTGGAACAGACAAGGCCCAGCCTCCACCCAAAGGCTGGTCACCCTGCAGGCTGAGAGCCACAGAGCACAGAGCAGGGACACACCCTCACTCTGGTCCTGGGTCTGGCCAGTTTGGGAGGAATGCCCAGTGCAGATGAGCCCAGGAGAGAGGAGAGTATTTCCCAGTTATTTCTTCCTGGGCTCCTTCTTACAGCCCACTTCTTACTGCTTCTGGTCCCATGCTTTGAAAAAAGAGTTTATCAGGCACAGGGGAGCAACATGTAGAGAGGTAATAAATCCCGTGGAAAGGAACTCTCCTTACTGGTTTTAATCGCCCCCCCACCCCCACCCCCGCGGTGAGGGGCCACATGACAGCTCCCCCGGTCCAAGGACACGCAGCCTGAACTCCCCTGACGCCTGCTGCCAGCTTCTGAGCCAGCCCTCCACCTAGCTCTGCTGTCTCCACCCAGGGTCCCTGACCTTGCTACCCTCTTCCTTTTGTAATTAAAATCTGAGCCCAGAATGAGCACTAGGTCCTAGAGAGACGCCCTGTGCTCTGCTGTTCGCCGCCTAGGTTGTCTATCACAGGGCTTCTCCACATATGAATTTCCTGTCCTTGTAACTCCTGTTTTCTATGAATAATGCCCACCTGCTCTTGTTTTTCTGCCAAATATGTGTCTAGAGTATGACCAGTGAGTGTTTCAACAGCAAGTAGGTAAGCTGTTGCTTCTCAAGTGTAAAAGAGAGATTTTGTTTGTTTGTTTAAACTGGTTTATATATGAGATTAATATATCATATATGTACATGTATACCTATGCGCATGTGTGAATGTCTGTAATATAGATACACATATACATATGTTACATATTCATATATAAAACATACCTGTTCAGTTTAGCATCATGGTTGCTGACTGAGGCAGGCAGAACTGTTGGGGTGGGGACTGAAGTATCTTATACCAAGGTCCTGTTGCCTAAGGGTTTTTTGGTCCACATCTAGTAGATGTATTGTTTGCTGTCCAGAAGCAGAATCTTTATGAGGCGGTGTTTATGAACTGCTTACAGTTTTCTAAGAAGATGAAAGTTACAAGCAGCCTCCCCAGTGTTTTAACACCCTACTTGCCTTATTAGAATGGGGTCATCAGAATACCGCCTTGTTAATCCTGAGTTTCCATAAATGTTTCATTCCTTTGGGGATTCTCACAAAAGTAGATACCATGTTCAACTTCAAGGATATGAAGTCAGGTGCACACTGTAAATTCTGGCGTTAATTTTCAGACCTTGAGAACCACTGAAATTCTTGGATGTGTCTCTTGGGAATGTAGCTTTTTCAGCTGTAACAATTTCCTTCTTGCCTTTGGGTAGGTCTGGTGGGCTAGCTTACTGTACTTTGGGTTCGAAAACCACGTTCACTTAAGGTTCTCTTTGAAAAGGCCAATGTGCCTTTTCTATAAATATTTTAAAGATGGAATTACCTGTTTTTCAAAGTATATATCAGAATAAAAAACATCTGATAAAATGAGCTCTTGGCTGTGAAGTTAAGAGGATTGGCTTTTGCCGTACAATATTTTGGATAGCAAGTCAGGGACTCTTTGCATACATTGTGAAGGGTAAATTGTGCATCTGTATTTTCACCATTGTTATTATTTTTCAGTATTTTACCATAAACATTAAAACATGAGTCATCAGTTTTAAGAGTAAAACAGGTAGCAAAAAGTGGTCTAGCTTGGCTGCCTTAGGCTTTGCCCTTTTGTGGATTGTATGCAGTGTTGAGAAAATGTGCTTCTGAAATTAAAATCTCTTTCAAGGAGTTCAGATGGCTCTTCACCGGGAATGTAACTTTATATTTATTCACTATTGTCTTTGAGATATCAGGTAGATTCCTTTCCTGTGAGGCACAGAGAACTAGGTTCCTTTACCCAGGATTTATCACCAAATGATGGGGTCAGAAATATGCCTTAGGTTGTGTTCTTTTGAGTCTCTTAAAATCCCCATGGGCTTTTAAACCTCCACCAGATCCCTAAATGGGGATCTTTAGAGTTGGCATGTGCATGTGAATCAAGGAAACAGGATATGTCCGAAGAATAAAAGGTCCCTTGAGGGTGTTCTTTTGCATTATTATAAAATGTTTGATGAAGTTGAATAGCTGTTCCCTCAAGGAAAGTAAGTTTTTGGAAGCTAATTTTAAAAAATGGTATATCCTGTCTTTTTCACACCCAGCTTAGGACAAAATGACCTTTTAAAGAGGAAAAAAAAAAGTATATTCTAGCAGTGTACTCTAACTCAAGTCAGTGGTTTATTTGTGCAAGGAGGAAATACAGTGTAGATTTAGGATTTAATATGGTGCGGGATTTTGGTAATAATTTGAATACATGGAATCTGCATCGTGGCTTAGCCCTTGTGCTCTTTTCAGCCTCCACGCCATCTGCGTTTTCTTTTGTCCAGTTGTTTAACTTGCAAAAGTGTATTGATCACTCACGTACGTACCTTGGGCTGGGGCTGTGCTAAGTTCTAGACGTGGATTAATTCATTTAATCTGCCCCTGTAGCCTTATACGGTTGGTACCAGTCTCATCTCCATTTTACATATGAAAATAGAGTCTTAGAGAAGTGAAGCAATTTGTTTAAGTTCACACAGCTGGGAAGTGGTGGAACCAGGGTTTGGACGCAAAGATATTCAGCTGAGTGGAACTACAGAAGTGAAGCTGAACAGCAGTTTGTGGAGAAGGAGGTAAAGACAGAATCTGTGTGGAGAGCTTTGGGAATGTGTATTTGCTTCTCCATAGAGAGCAGACCAACGTCGCGAGATACAAGCCCCAGAAGAATCACCTGATTTGCCAGCGACTGCAACAGAGGTTAGAAATTTTCCTATAATCAAACAAACCAAAGACATAGTCCTTCTGATTGCTTTTGTGATGGCAGCAACTGAACATTCATCCTGAGTGACAGGCATAGTAGGAGTTGTGTTTGGAGAGAAGATTTCAAAGAATAGCTTCAATGAAATATTTGTAGGTTCTGGAGAGCATCTCTATGGAAGGTGAAGGTCACACTGAATTTCCTGTCATTTTTCTTGGCTTTGGTCTGTTGCTGATAAACTCCAGATTCCCGTGAAGCAATGTTGAGAGAAGGCGCATTTGCTATGGAACCTGTGTGCAGTTTGTGAATCTTGCTTGTCATCTGCGGAGCTGATCGCTCTGTCTGCCCTGTAGATGTAAGTGGCACTCAGCTGACTGGTCATGGTTTAGGACTGTTCACATTTTCCTCAGCAGAAATAGATGAAAATGCTATTTCATTCAAGTTTAAGGATGCATTTTTTTTCTTTTTTTGGTAATAAAGACTTTCTTCTTGTAGAGCAGTTTTAGGTTCACAACAATTGATAAAACTTTAAAAAAAACCCATTTTGGACATTGACCTTTCAACGGATGTGAGATTTTTAAAAGATAATGGTTTACATCGAAATCAACTTTTCAAAGCTATAATTCAGTTAAGGTGGTGATATGGTAGCTGCTAATGTTTTTCCTTCCTAAGAAGATACAGATTTTGTAGTTTAAAAAATAAAGTGCTAGCCTGGTTGAATCAGCATGTTCTTGGTCATAAAGTGTACACTTTGGATGTTGCCAAGGGCTGGGTGCATCATTAGGGATGGAATTAGAAGTCTGTTTTATATAGAAGAGTGATTCTCAACAGGGAGCGACTTTGGCTCCCCGGGGACATTTAGCAATGTTTGGGGACATTTTTGGTTGTTACCACTGACGGGGGGAGGGGGCTACTGGCATCTAGTGGGTAGAAACCAGGGATGCTGCTAAACACCCTAGAAAGCACAGCACAGCCCCACACAACCCAAGTTGATTCAGTCCAAACGTCAACAGTGCCAAGGCTGGGAAATCTTGAGTTAGAAGATTGACTTGATTCTATAACCCTTTTTAATTTTATTTTAATTTTCTGTGTTTTCCAAGTAAAATTCTTCCTGTCAAAGCAGCTTCTGTAGTATAATTTTTAGGGATATGTGTTTGTGTATGATGCATTCATCTGATTGTTATTTAATTTTAGTATCTGAATTCTATTTATTATAGCTTAGTAATATATCTAGATCGATTGTTATATCTTAGTTATATTTATTCCAAAATTTTCTAAATAAAACATTTATACATATATATATAAATCTATGTATTTATGTAGTGGGATATAAAGTAATTTGTCTAGGCCTTCTTAACTAGGAGCTTCCACTTATCCTAAAAAGCAAAGGAACAGGCCGTAGGACAAGTTTGGTCACAGAATATCAGGAAATGGATGTGTACATTTCTGAGATGGAAGAAAGCTAGCAGGGGCCAGCACTCAAGATCTGCCCTCTTGCTCTCTGACCTCTCCTGTCATTTGTCAATGTCCAAGCACTTGGGGTAGCAACCCTGATAATGAAAGAGCCAGCTTCTTTGAACAGGATAAGTGAACCTGTACCAACAAATCCCACACCTTCTCTTTTCTGCGTCTCCCAATTTTGATGACTGTGATTTTTTTTTCTTTCTGCTTAATTTTCACCCAGTATGTTGTTCTGTTGCAAGCCATAGTAATGAATCACTGAAAGCTTGGTAAAGGCAGTTGAATCAGCAGGCAGAACTTTTATTTGCTGAAAATCAGTGGAAGAATACTTACTGTTTCTCACCAAACCTTTACTGTTCTCACCAAACCTTCAGGCAGGAGGGAAATTAGGTTGGGTTCATCTTACAATTCTTGGATTTAATTTGTGGTGTAGGAGTGAGTTTTTTGTAAATTTTTGGCTTAATGAGGTGTAAATGACATATAAAATTGTAAGATATTTAAAGTGTACATCGTACTAGGAGTGAGTTCTTTCCATGATTCTCCTCACCTTTTTCTCCCGTCCAGCAGGTGGACCAAAAAAGGAAATATTTATTTTCTATTACTTCGTTGCTTTTCAACCCGTAAATGAGACATCCTTCTAGATGAATTTTAGTGTCATGCATGCTTTGTTTGTTGATTGGGCATCATTTAAATAAAAGGACTCCTCAGGGCTCTAAACGGGATGTTTAATTTGTTAGAACAAGGGTCCATACCACTATCTGCTAACATAACATTAATTTACTAAGTGGATCATTTGTTGCACATTAACCGACCCTGATGTGGAATTAAGGACTCTGGACGTGGTTCATGATGGAAATCTGGGCTTGGTATTGGTAATGAGGTTTCAGCAATGACATCATCACCAAGGCGTGGACTCACCACTCTGGACCAAGCCATGCCTGGTAAGGGACATGTACCAAGGACTTATTCACCAGCTCGGTTAGTTCAGATTAATGATAAACTCAAGGATGGTGAGTGATTTCTTTGCTTCAGAGACCACTGCTCATTAAAGACCAGTGTTGATGGAATTCAGCGTGATTCAGTTGTGCCAGCAAGCCTGTGACTGACCTGGGATGCTTGTGAGACCAAGGCTGTGCTAAAGCTGGCATCTGGCTGTGGGTGGGATTCCCACCCATCCTTACTGAGACCAAGACTAGATGGAGAGGGCACCAGAGGACACCAAGGAAATACAGCTGACCAATTGATGCACCTTGAAAGGTCCCTCAGATTTATCTAGAAGCTATAAACCTCTACAACTGACAATAAGAATAGAGGACATTTATGAGACACTTACTTGGTGCCATGTGCTCTGCTGAGCCTCTTATATCCATCACCTCATTGAATGCTCTGCAGGTTAGGAACTATTGTTAATTCCATGCAGAGTTGAACAACCTGTGGCTTAGAGAGGTTAAGTAACTAGTCAAGTCACGCAGCTAGTAGATGGGATTCCAGGTCTCTTGTCTGACTCCAGAGCCTGTGTGTTCATTTCTCCTCTTCCAAGTTGATGTCTTGTGAGCTTATTACAGCTTTCCCAGCCAGGTGGATATTGCCAGTCTGGAAGATTGACTGTGGATTTTATCAAATGTTTGAACTTTTCCCAGGGCAGTAGGATCCCATGCTTGGCAGCGACTTTATTTCAAGGTTATTGTCATGGCTTGTGTACCTAGTTGAGGGTGTGTTTTGTCTAGGACTCCCTCAAATATAGGACAAGGCTGGGGCTCAGAACTCAGTATTTGCAAATTGGCAAAATGAAAATAGTGGACTCGGCAGAAATAACGAGCCTACAGAATTAACAGTGACATAGTGGGCTTGTTGGGATATCACTGGTCCCAGTGAGGAGATGGCCATGGACATTTTGATTTGCCCTTTTGCCAGCCACTGTCTGACAGCATAGCTTTACTGATGATGGATATTTAGGTTATCTCAAGAATGGGCCCTGCATGCTCCCTAGAGGATTCCAGCGGAAGCTCATGAAGGACCTTGGAAAGGTTGTCATGGGTCAGAATCACTTGGAGTGCCTGTGGGGCCAGCAGGTGGGATCTGTGGTGAGCCTTCTTGGCCCAGCTGCTCTCACGTTGGAATATTAAGGTCTTTCTCCTTTTGTTGAGATCAGACGTTGCTCGTGTGCCTTTGCCTTTCCTGACTTAGCTTACTGCCCAGCATGTTCCCAGGGACCTGCTTTCTTTCCATAAGGAGCCCAGGCGAGCTGAGTGTGGTGTATCGTTTCTTGCCTTGACTGAGACGATATAAAAGTTTTCAGCACTGAGGTGCAGAAAGTAACCCACATTATGGAGGTTACTCCTTCTCTGGTGTCTCTTCAGCAGCTGTGTCCCATGGCCTCCACTGCAGGTCTGGGCTTTGCTCTGCCTGTTGTATTCGGAGCTCTGCTTTTTCTGTCCTCATTTTTGAACTTTCGTACATACACGTGAATTGGAGCTCTAACCTGTCTTCACACACCTGCCCCTGGTTTGGCCACTGCTCAGGATTGATCGTGCTTCTGTGTGGGACCATCCCCTCCTGGTCTCCGGCCCTCACTCTCTGGCTCGTTGCCATCTGGGGTGTCTCAGTGATGACAGGTCTCTTCGTCCTCCCTCACCTGGAGTATCCACCCTACAGGTGTGGTTTCTCAAGAGATGACTTCATTCACAGACTTGTAAAGGAGGTTCTCTGACACCAGGGGTGAAACTTGAAATTAATCATTCGATCTTGAGTTTCAGATGGCCGTGCGAGAAGAGGCAGAGAATCACAGTTTGAAATGTTCACAAGTAATTCATGGCACAAAGGCCAGGAGTCCTTCCAAAGTGACCAAGCTTACAGCTGCCTGCTCTGTTGCTAGTCAAAGAAGAGTTGATTGTTACCCAAGGTTTGGATTTTTTAAATTAATCGACAAGGGTGATAAGAAAATATCGATAGCTGCTTGGACCTTTTAAAATTTGTTTTTAGCACCTTTCAATTCTGAATATGAAAACCGTTTGTTTTATAACTGGGAAGAGAGCAGTGACTTTTGAGATTTGTGTTAGGTTATCCAACAGAATAGAAGCACTGTGAGAAACGCAGGCTCCTTTTCGGTGAACTTTATGAAAACCAAAGGGAAGATAGAATCCGTTCCTTATTTTTTGAGGAATAAACAATTTTCTTGCATTCTAGTGTTCACTTGGCGGTTGGCCAGGAAGCGTGCCTACAGCTCAGGAATCATCCCAAACCTAACTAATGGAAAAAGTCTGACTTGCTGGAGGCTGAAATTCAATACTGAGGCGGTGACATGGTGGGGGGTGTGTGTTAGTGGTGGGGCAGGGTGGTGGGTAAAAGACGTTGAAGCCTTAACCCCTGGCAGCTATAAATGGAATACTCACTTGGGTGGCTAGAATTCATGCTTTTAAAAAGAGCTTTATTCTGCCATTTGGTCAGAATTAAGATATGATTTAATGTATTATGTCCAAGACTGGTCTAAAAACATACTCCTTTTCTTTTGATTTGAGCCAAGTTTAATTAAGAGCACTGCTTGACAAGCCCATTAAATAATTGAAACATTTTCCTTCAAAATCTTACCCTTAATGGAGGCATTATGTGCAAAATAATGCGTTTTCTAAAACCTGTATCGAGACCCAGACTACAGGAGGCACTATGTAAAAGGATTGCAGATTAGGAGCCAGCAGGTTAGAAAGTGAAATGATCCAGGTTGTGAGCTACAGGGAGCAGTGGGGACTGTGGTTAGCTGGAGCTCACAGACCTGAAAGAATTAAAGCTCCATCTTGCTAGGTCTTCTAGTTTTGTTCTTTTTTTTTTTTTTGAGGTACGCGGGCCTCTCACTGTTGTGGCCTCTCCCGTTGCGGAGCACAGGCTCAGCGGCCATGGCTCACGGGCCCAGCCGCTCTGCGGCATGTGGGATCTTCCTGGACGGGGGCATGAACCCGCGTCCCCTGCATCGGCAGGCAGACTCTCAACCACTGCGCCACCAGGGAAGCCCTGTTCTTTCTGTTCTTTTTTTTTTTTTTTTTTAATGATTTTGTTGTTGTTGTTGGGGTATAGTTGGTTTACAACGTTGTGTGAGTTTCTACTGTACAGCCAAGTAGAGTTCCCTGTGCTATACAGCAGGTTCTCATCAGTTATCTATTTTATACATATTAGTGTATATATGTCAGTCCCAATCTCCCAATTCATCCCACACCCCCTTCCCCCCTTGGTGTCCATACATTTGTCCTCTACATCTGTGTCTCTATTTCTGCCTTGCAAACCGGTTCATCTGTACCATTTTCTAGATCCCACATATATGTGTTAATATACGATATTTGTTTTTCTCTTTCTGACTTACTTCACTCTGTATGACAGTTTCTGGGTCCATCCATGTCTCTACAAATGTAGGTCTTCTAGTTTTTGTGTTTTTTTTTTCTTTTTTTTCATTTTTTTTTTTGGCTGTGTTGGATCTTAATTGTTGCGCACTGGTTGTGGCGAGCGGGGGCTACTCTTCATTGTGGTGCTTGGGCTTCTCATTGCGGTGGCTTGTCTTGCTGTGGGGCACAGGCTCTAGGCGTGTAGGCTTCGGTAGTTGCAGGACGCAGGCTCAGTAGTTGCAGCATGGTGGCCCTAGAGAATGGGGGCTTCAGTAGTTGTGGTGCGCAGGCTCAGTAGTTGTGGCACACTGGCTTAGTTGCTCCGTGTATGTGGGATCTTCCCAGACCAGGGATCGAACCCCTGTCCCCTGCATTGGCAGGCAGATACTTAACCACTGTGCCACCATGGGGAGTCCAGTCTTCTAGTTTTTCAAGAGAGACCAGATATGTAGATTTCTGTGAATTTTCCCAATTTGTAAAATGTTGACAAGTAATGCTGAACATTTTGGTTTTCACCGAGTGGGCCAAGCACAACTTGACTGGGGCTTGTGTCCTCTACATAGTGAGGCAGTGATGTTTCTTAACTTTGGAGCAAAAGAAAGGACTAGAATGGCCTCTCTTTTCCTTTGGGTTAGTTTTAATTTGCTTCCAAAAAATATTTACTGTGTTGTGAAACCGCTTTGCAAGGGTGGTATCTAGGTTGAATTTCTGCATTTTCAGAATGGATCCCCATGTGATTCAGTCTTTTCGGACTATTCTTTGTTTTACTTGGCTAAGCCAGGGATAGAAGTTGGATAATCTTGTCTTTTGGGATAAAACTTTATTTTTCAATTTTAAAAGTTTACTATTGGGCCTCCCTGGTGGCGCAGTGGTTGAGAGTCCGCCTGCCGATGCAGGGGATACGGGTTCGTGCCCCGGTCTGGGAGGATCCCATATGCCGCGGAGCGGCTGGGCCCGTGAGCCATGGCTGCTGGGCCTGTGCATCCGGAGCCTGTGCTCCGCAACGGGAGAGGCCACAACAGTGAGAGGCCCGCGTACCACAAAAAAAAAAAAAAAAAAAAAAAAAAAGTTTACTATTCTTTTTTTTTCTTTCTTTCTTTTTTTTTTTTTGCAGAGATGAGAGGTTTGGAGGGTTGGATGCCATACCAAGATTCTGCTCCATCCCTCTTCATCTTTGCATTCATTCACCAAGACTGAGCACCTCCCCACAGAACGTAGTATAGAGGGAAGGCCGTGGAAGCACACCGCCTGGGTTTGGATGCTGTCCTCCTGCTTGCTGGGCAAGTGGCCTTGGGCAGGTGCCTCGTGTTCCCATGTATAAATTGGTTTTGACCATCACCATTCAGTGCCTCATGCTCCTATTTGTAAAATGGATTTGATCATAACTCTGCTGTCTTAGCTCGGGCTGCCATCACCAAATACCACAGACTGGGTGGCTTAAACAACAGGCTTTTAGTTTCTTATGTTTCTGGAGGCTATAAGTCTGAGATTAAGGTACTGGCAGGTTTGGTTTCTGGTGAGGACTCTGTTCCTGCCTTGCAGAGGACTGCCTTCTGGTTGTGCCCTCACATGGATGTGGGGAGAGAGAAAAAGAGCATGTGGGATGAGCGAGGTCTCATAGAAAGACACTAATCCTGTTGGCTTCACCCTTATGAGCTAATTTAACCCTCAAATAAAACCCCAAACCCATTAAACATTCATTCCCCATTCACCTCTCCCCCGGTCCCTGGACACCACCAATTTGCTTTCTATCTCAATGGATTTGCCTATTCTGGATATGTCATTTAAATGGTATTGTACAATATGTGACCTTTTGTGTCTGACTTTTTTCGCTTAGCATGTTTTTGAGTTTCATTCACTTGGTAGCACGTATCAGTACTTCATTCCATGTTACATCCGAATAATATGCTAGTGTTGGCTCTGATTTTATATAAATAAGTGTGTATAAAACACATTGTATGAAAATGTCTATTTATTGATATATTTTATATATATGTAATATGTATATGTCTGTACTTATTTATGTTGATTTCTATCTGGCAGGAGGCCTGCATTTAGAGAGAAGGGAATGGATGTACTTCTGTGGCCTTGGAGCAGAGTGTCAGGGTGGCTTTAACAGAGGTCCCACTTTGTCCCTCTGTTTTCAATTGGTTTAACTAATAAACTTATTTTAAATGGTTTATCTATACCCCACACACCCCTGCCGACATATGCCAGAGGTAAAAGAGTCTTTAGAAAACATAATGGTAACTTCATTCACAGGAGCCTGAGGCTCATCCTTTGACCGTCCGTTTGCTCACATGTGTGATTTCACATGCATGATCACACAGTTGTATATTGGTTTCATCATTCACCTTAAGCATTGCCAGCTGATAGGAATTTATAGCTTTTCTGCTCATAACTGCTTAAGATAATATTCAGAGGTGATTTCTGCTTTAGTTTTAAGAGATTCATCAATTTTTTACTCTTTAATAGTAGAGAGGTAAGATTTTATATTACACTTTATTTATTTTTATTTTTTATTATTATTTTTAAAATTTATTTAATTAATTTTTTTTTGGCTGTGTTGGGTCTTCATTGCTGCGTGCAGGCTTTCTCTAGTTGCGGCGAGTGGGGGCTACTCTTCGTTGCGGTGCACAGGCTTCTCATTGCAGTGGCCTCTCCCGTTGCAGAGCACAGGCTCCAGGCTCACGGGCCTCAGTAGTTGCGTCACTTGGGCTCAGTAGCTGTGGCACGCGGGCTCTAGAGCGCAGGCTCAGTAGTTGTGGCGCATGGGCTTAGTTGTTCCGCGGCATGTGGGATCTTCCTGGACCAGGGATCGAGCCCGTGTCCCCTGCATCCGTAGGCGGATTCTTTGCCCCTGCGCCACCAGGGAAGTACCTCATGGTGGGTTCTTGAATGTAGATAGTTTTCTCCACATCAGCCAAGGGGGTTGAGCGGAGAGGGGTGAGTCAGGAGACATGTCCGTGGAAGGCCTGGCAGGATCTGCAGCTTTCTGGCACTTCTTGGTTTGGGAGATGGGATGGGTGAGGCTGTCAGCTTTGCACCTGGTGATGGTAGAGACCTTTAAGCTGGGGGTGGAGAAGGAGAAAGCCTAGAGAGATGATTTGAGGTGGATCGGGCCATGCTGGATTTTGATGTCCAGACCTTGGTGGTTAACGAGTTAAAACCGCTGTCAGGTGGGATGTCAGTGGGCATTAAACAGTTTTCTCCCCTTTTTACCAGTGACTTTCAGTGAGGGTATTTTGGCCCCAGAGGACATTTGACAATGTTTGCAGATCTTTGCTTGTTACAACTGGGGGTCGGGGTTATATAGTGAGTAGAGGCCCGTGATGCTGCTAAACTTCCTACAGTGCACCGGACAACCTCCCACAGTAAAGACTTATCCGCCTCTGTTGTCAGTGTTGCTGACGTTGGGAAACCTGCTTTAGGCCCTTTCTGAAGTAAGGCATGCCCGTTCCTTTAGTCCTCGGAGCAACCCTCCAGGTCCTCATCCCAGTCCGTAGTGGGGAGGGTTTGCGGGAGGTCCATTTGGGACCCTACCCCTCATTCCCATCAGGACGCCCTTTCAGAAGCCTGCTGGTGGCCCAGGGATGGGACAGCAGCTGTTCTGCCAGGCAGTGGGTACCCTCAGGGCCTGTAATGGATATGGGCCGTGTGTGAGAGACACTTATCACTTCTGTGAAAAATGCCAAGATGTCTCTGTTGCTTCTGACAGAGTCTGCAGTTGAGGATGTGTCTGTCCTAATCTAAGGGGGCTTTTTTCCCTTTTTTTAAAATTTGCCACGGAAGATATGGAACAGGAAATCGGACTCGACAATGGCTGGATTGTTCTCCCTCCTCAGATGTCACTTTGTTAACAAGTTACTCTTCACTTCCCCCAGCTCTTACCCCGGACCCGTGCATTGTCTGCGTGTGGGTCAGCGCGCAGGGTGATTTGCGTGCGAACGCTCCGGCCGGCCAGTTAATATCTTTGAAATCAGGAGTTAAATTTCTTAGTTCTACCCAGAGAAGGGAGTGTATTCTCTAAAGCAAACAACAAATGATCACTTGGTGTCACTGGGTTCCTGGGAGCCATAAAACATATTTGAAAGTGGGTTACGTCTAAAGTAATGCTGTCTTTTGCTGCGGGTGACCTCTGCAGACCTTTTGTGCTTGGTGGTCCTTGCCAATCAGTGGACCTGAAATAGGCCTATGGCCCTGGCAGGTGGGGGGCTTTTGATTGTGGGAGAGCGGCTGGCCTTAGTGCGGGAGTCCATTTCCTTTGTCAGCCCTCTTTGCCCCGCCCGCCCTCTCTGTTGAGAGCCCTGGGACTCTGGCTCCAAGGTCAGTAACAGTTTGGGAGAAAAGGGTTTCAAGGTCAGTAAGGGAGATGATTATCCTCAGAAGACAAGAGTGAGCTTTGCGGAATGAGACCAGACACGTGTATGGGGCTGAATACACTCAATTCGTTCTTGCAAGTGTTTCCTTCGGAGGGTTTGGAAGCCAAGTGTGTGTTGGTTTGCCGAAAGAGTCAAAACCGTCTCTCGAAAAGGGGATTTAGACTGCCCTCCACAGCAAGCGTGATTCATTGCCTCATGTTATATGTGTCAGATACGCAAGACTCATCTCGTTAACAGAGGCTCTGGGCCGTTCTCCCGCAGTTTGTGTTTTGAGTGATGGTAAACTCGGCGTTCCCAGCTCGGCTTCTCTGTTGCAAATATTTCAGCTCCAGGAATACAGATCCCCCATTTAAACACACAATTCCCCTTTGTGTTTTTATCTGCCCTTCTTGTGTCATTTGTCTCTCTCTGCATTTTATTATGGCTATTTTCTGTATTTACTAGTGTTGTTTCTGATTAGATTAAACTCTTGGAGAGCAGACTGTCTTTTATTCATTTTCAGGCTGTTGGGTCGTTCTCTGAGCCAGGTACTGGGTGGGCTGCTTTTTCTAATATTCATTCCCTGATTTAACCCCCTAACTGTTGATCACTGGCATTTTGTAAAGTAGGAAACTGTGGCTCAGGAAAGCTAAGTGACAGGAGAGACAGAATTATGTGGGATGAGGAGGAGGATGGACTTGCTTGGGTGCAAATCCTTTTATGGGACATGAGTTCCATGTGAATAAAGCTGTTTTTTCAAAAAGAAAAAGCAAACCCTTTCCACCGCCTGTTAGCTCTGGGACCTTGGGCAGGTGTTTTTAATGGCTCTGTGCCTCGTTTCTCACATCTGTTAAATGAGGCATTATCCGTTGTGGCTCATAGGGTTGTTAGAGTTAAACCAGTGGGTGCACGTGAAGTGCTTAGGATGGCGGCTGGCACGGGGTCAAGGTGTCCCGTTACTGTTTTTCTCCAAGGTTACGTGGTCAGTGGGGGGATTGGAGTCTGGTCTGCTGGATCCCGAAGCCCATGTCCCCGTCACTGAATTCTGTGACTTCCTGGCCCTGGCGTGGTGCCTTGTCAGCCAAAGGCTAGGTCAACATTTGCAGAGTGAATGAATGCATTTGGAATTTGGGTGGCGGTGGTGGTGAGATACAGGTACAATGAATTTGCTGAAAGGGGAGAATCTACCTTGGGGTTCATGAGAGAAGTAGACCACCAGGTCAGAGTTCTGGAAAATCCTTTTGCACACCTTCTTCTGGACTGAAAAAATGGCCTCTCAAATCAGTCATTTTAAATATGGAGAATATGGCTTCATGATGGTCTGGCTCTAGAAGCTTCCAGGGAGCCAAGACATTGGGGGGGTGGGAATTCCGAGTGCCCTTCTGTGTCTAGAAAAGGAGTCTGGCCAGCCCTGGGGGGTAGCACAGTAGAGCTGGTGGTGAGCAGGCCAGGATGTGCTGTGTTTTTTAGGGTATAGCTATCACTTTTATTATTGGTTTCTACAAATGTGAGCCCAGAATCTGTAATACAAGCTTTCTCACCTATTTAAATGCTGTAGAGGTCTGTTTAGGGCAACTAAGACACAGAAGGTCAAGGTCATCATTAATAGGGCAGGGCTGGTAAAAGACAAACATACTCTCCTTGCCCAGCGTCAAGATGGGTGGAGTTTGTGCCGAAGTCCCCATGTCCTTGGGTCACTGTTAGAAGTCTATATCCTTCTGTCCGTCCTAGCCCAGGTGGTGCCAGCCCTCCCATCTAGCAGGGAGGGCTGGTATCATGAGTCATTTATTTATGTACTGATTTCTCCGTCATGGGACAAAGGTGCAGCGAGCAGGCCAGGGCCTCCCAGGGTGGGTGAGGTTGATGCCCAGGCTAAAAGGGTGCATTGCTGGCAGGGCAGCGGGCAGAGACTCAGGGCAAGCTGGGTGGGACCTGAGAAAAATCCAGGCGAGGCTGAAGGGGGAGGAAGCGGCCAGAGTGTGCATAGGCCATAGGCCGCAGGAGGGATTTTGTCTGCATGCAAGAGGCTTTAAGCAAGACAGGAAGGAGGGTTTGCAAGGATCACGCTGGTTCCAAGGCGGCTTGTAGATTGAAGAGGGCTAGGATTAGGTGTAGGGGACTAGGGCAGGGGTCGAGGTCGGGGTAGAGGTGGATTGGACATGGGGAAGTAGTGAGAACAAATGGCTTGGCCGGGTTGGACCAATGGCTTGGATGGAGCGACCCCCTGGGGTGTGAACAGCCAGTTTGCCTCTCAGAGCTGCTTGCCTCCTTCTCTGCTGGGTATTTGGGGAAATCTGCCAGTTTTTCTGCAGTCAGTCTTCAGATCCCCACACACTGGGCTCCAGGGTAGTTTTTACTGTTCCTCAAGTACATTCCACTTTCTAACCTATAGCTCATGGAAACCCCAATTAAAAACACAGTTGCTTTGGACAACTCTTATTATATCCGCAAGACTTTTTCCTCTTTCTGTTACCACATTCAACGTATCTGGTCATGGATGCGAGCAGAAGAGGGCCGTTTCAGGGCGAAAAGCACATACTTTCTGCTGCTTAATGTATAATTAATTGTCTAGTTTTATTTGTCTTAACTCTAAGCCACCAATAACTCAGATAATGAGCCGACATGTGCAATTACGAGTTCAAGAATTTAGAAAACGTAGCTGCTAAAATGGCTGTGGGTTTTGTATTACAGTAAACAGATATGTTTTTCTTCCTCCCTTTGGTTAAAAAAAAAATGTCACAGGGCAATTTGTGTACCCAGTTCCCCCAAGCTGTTTTAATCATCTTGTATACTGGGCATGTGGAATTCACATTCTTAGAGCACTTCTGACTTATCACATTCTTTTATTGTTATTTCAGAGATTAGAGACAAAGATTGTTCTTTTATATCCCCCAGGTGAATGTTGAACTAAGGTAGGGGAGGTTGGGGCAGGTGAGGATGAGTAATTCATATTTACCTTTGCTGGTTGTCACTGGGACGTTGTATATATTCCCGAAAATGAGAAAAAGCAAATAAAAAGAAGACATTGCATTCATGCCTTTGTACACACACCACCATCTTAGCTCACAAAGTTACATCTGTAGAGTCTAACAGAACTTCCTGGTCCAGTGCTGTAGCCACTAGCGCACGGGGCTAGTGGGCACGTGGAAAATGTCTGTTCTGAACGGAGGTGTGCACTGAGTGTAAAATATTCACCACGCTTTGAGAATCAGTGCGGAAAAAAAGAATATAAAATTCTTCATTTTTATATTGATTGTACGTTGCAGTTAAAACATATAATCTCTGTGGGGTTAAGTAACAGATGTTATTTAACAGATATTATTAAAATCAATCTCGCCTGTTTCTTTTCTTTTCCCCAAAGGTTCGTGATTGCTAGAACATTTAAAACCGTGTATGTGGCTTGCATCAGTTTTGTTGGGGAGCGCTGGGCTCAAGAGACACTTACCTAGGAGGCAAGTAGGGTCCCTAGGGAACTGCCCTCCAGGGAGCAGGGAGCTCCTGGAAGTCTCTCCCGGGAGTCCTGGGAGCTGATTTCAGCCACTGTTATCCAAGGGGGACAGTACAACTTCCTCTGTGACTTTGCTCAGCTCTCCCGGCCTCCCCTGCCCGCCAGCAGTGCTTCTCGGAAGAATTGGGCTTATCTCCCAGTCTGTGATTGATGACAGCGAGAGGGCACGCAGACTTGCAGGTCAGCGGTTTCTTAGAGCAACAAGAGTTCAAGGAGTTCTTGAGATGAATGGGGCCTGTGGACTTGTAGTGACACCTCTTGAAATGCTCGATGCCGTTTGGTGGGTCACCCTGATCGGGCTGAATTCTCGGTTAGGCACCTTTTGTCCTCACTGGTTTTCTGTGATCCACTTGCATTTTAAAGAAACCTCTGGGGGTGGACGCGGGTACTTTTGCTCTTTCCCGTCAAAGGAAGGAGTCTCTGAACCCTTTTGGCTCTGCCCTTCTAAATGACTGGATTTCGGAGCCCAAATACGATGTCCCCAGGAGAGCCATCACCGTCGCCTGGATCAAGGCAGTGGAGATGAGTGGTGATTTCTCTAGATTTCCAGGGTCTGTTGACAGACTGCTGTGGCATTTGTAGGGGGGGACAAAGAAGCTTGGATTGTACAACGTAAGAGGCCTTCGAGTTTGCCTGGTGCTAGTAAGAGAGAGAAGTACCCAGGCATTCTGTGCAAGTCTGGAAGGAAGATGCATTGCCGTTGGCGCAGCTGAGTTATGGTTAAACACGGATTTATGTGGGTTTGTCCAGGGATGTTGGTTTCACGCACCAGTATGGCACTTTCAGTAATCTTGGATATTATGGTGTTTTATTGGCGGGCCAATGCAATGGTGGTGGTACTGCAGAGTCCCTGATAATGCTAGTGAAGAGCATTTGCTTACAAAGCGTTCCTTTTTTTTTTGTTTGTTTTTGTTTTTGTTTTTGCGGTATGTGGGCCTCTCACTGTTGTGGCCTCTCCCGTTGCGGAGCACAGGCTCCGGACGCACAGGCTCAGCAGCCATGACTCACGGGCCCAGCTGCTCCGCGGCATGTGGGATCTTCCCGGACCGGGGCACGAACCCGCGTCCCCTGCATCGGCAGGCGGACTCTCAACCACTGCACCACCAGGGAAGCCCAAAGCGTACATCTTTAGGTAATGTTTAGCAAGGCAGTTTTGTTAGAGGTGCAGTTTTGTGAGAACTTCTAAAATGATTTTTAAATAACATGTTTGGAAATGACGTTCGGCTAAATAATTTCAAGACAAACACTTGGCTTGCAATGAGCGTAAATTATTGGGGTAAGTTAGAGAGGCGGAGACATACTTCGCGTGCATAGTAAATTACTCCCGAGCAGTGCATTCTGCTCTGTGGGCAGGCTGTTCACCTCGTTAACTAACTTCCTTCCTTTTCCTTCCTTTTCTTTTTCTTCCTTCCCTCCCTGCCTCTCTTCCTTCCTGGTTTCGCTTGGATCTGATGCTTTCCCCTCTTGGGGCAGCTGTTCAGATCAGTGGTTTAAGCGAGGTGTTGTACCCGTTTAAGCTGGAGTTTGCTTTGCGCAGGGGTCTAAGAAGGGCATCAGGTGTTTCCTAGGAGTCAGAGGAGGTGTGAGGATGTCTGAATTGGTGAACTTGCGATGCGGGGAGGAAGGAGCCCTCCTTCGTTTGGGTCCCGCCCCCCGTCCCGAAGGCCTGGGCCCAGAGTCAGGGTGCGGTCCCACCCTTCCAGCTCTGCCTGTCTGGAGTTAGTCCCTGGGCGCTGTGCAGGTTTTAGAGCTCCATGGGCATTTGGTTCTGCTGTAAGGTCAGGGGACGAGAGCCTCCCTTCTGGACCCTTTCTATCCCGTGATAGCTTATTGGATATTTGCTCGGCCTGACGTCTGAGTCCTGAGCTTCCTCTCCCGTAGTTGCGTTCCTGCCGTGGTCCCGTCTTGCAGAAAGATGTGAGGCCGGGAGCCGGGCAGTGGCCTGAAGCTGGCCTTACCTCAGTGGAGCTGTTGCCTGGCCCCGCCTACCCCCATCCCGTGTCCACCCTGCTCCATAAGAGGGGCCCCCCTGTGTCAGGGGTTCACCCTGGTGGGGTTGCGTTGCACGCAAGCCCTCGCTGCCAGCCATGAATCGGGCTTTTTTTTTTTTTTTTGCGGTACGCGGGCCTCTCACTGTTGTGGCCTCTCCCGCTGCGGAGCACAGGCTCCAGACGCGCAGGCTCAGCGGCCATGGCTCACGGGCCCAGCCGCTCCGCGGCATGTGGGATCTTCCCGGTCCGGGGCACGAACCCGTGTTCCCTGCATCGGCAGGCGGACTCTCAACCACTGCGCCACCAGGGAAGCCCGAATCGGGCTTTTTACTGAGCGGGGCAGTTGGTGTGTGTGTGTGTGTGGTGAGGTTTCAGGTGTGGCTAGAGTGGTCTGGGGAGGACGGAGGCGGGCGGGACGGAGGAGGACTGGGCTGCTGGCCTCCACTCCTAGGAAATTTCCTTTCGCCCCTCGCTGGGCAAGCAGCTCTTGGCTGGACTGAGCCTGTTGTTCTCACCGCTGGCCCACGGGTAGTGAGAGGTTTCCCGGGAACGAGAAAGGGGAGCACAGGGCCTTCGCACTGGGCCAGGGCCGCTTTGGTGCTGGTGGGGCCTGGCAGCCAGGGGTCCGGGAGGAGCCTCCCTTAGCGTCAGGACTCAGAGCTTCGAGTCACCCGCCCCAGTGGCCCTGGGCCGATTTGTTTGCAGGCTCCAGACTTCACCCGCCCGCCTGCCCCCGGGCTTGGCTTATTCATGTCCCCCGCCCCCCATTAGGGTCTTAACTACAGCCCTGGCCCCTGCTTCTGCCCACCTATCAGTTCTACTCGAGGAGATCTTGAGAATTTCCAAGCTTTGAGTGACTCGAGTCTTATGGACTGAGGTGGAATTAAAAGTTGATACCTCAAAGGGCTTCTTCCCTGGTGGCGTGGTGGTTGGGAGTCTGCCTGCCGATGCAGGGGACGCGGGTTCGTGCCCCGGTCTGGGAAGATCCCACATGCCGTGGAGCGGCTGGGCCCGTGAGCCATGGCCGCGGAGCCTGCACGTCCGGAGCCTGTGCTCCACAACGGGAGAGACCACAGCAGTGAGAGGCTCTCGTACCACCAAAAAAAAAAAAAAAAACCCACTCCCGTGAGGCCTGCTTCCTTCGCCAGCGCCCCACACGCGGGTACTCTGTGTGTGTCCCCAGATGAGTCCCGTGGCGTCAGGTCTGGACTGCAGGTTTCTGGAAGTCAGGTTTGTCTGTGACGAATCTTTGTCCTGTGTCTCTGGCCCAGCATCTTTGTTCAGTCAGTCGGGGACCATGTCTCTCCATGGAGAATTCCTGATTATGCCCTCACCTTCCGAGTTAGCCTGTTTAATCTCCACAGTACCCTGGAGGGAGGGAGGGTTTATTTCTGCTCTTCTGAAGATGAGGAAGCCGAGGGCTGTGGAGGTTAATTTGCCCCAGGCCACGTGGCTAAGAGGCAGTAAAGCCAGGATTCCCATTCAGGCAGTTGGACTCCTGGATTTGAACCATCATTGGAGACCACTACACTCCAAGGTAACCTAAGACAGTCCCTGATGGAGGCACATTCTACGGAATACCTGACCTGTATTCCTCAAAACTGCCAAGGCCTTTAAACACTGTCACAGAGCAGAGAAGCCTGGAGGAGGCATGAGGACTAGGTAGAATGTGCTGGATGGGATCCTGGGACAGGAAAAGGACGTCAGGGAAACACTGGTGTGAAATCCACACGAAGTGTTGGGTTGCATTCATAGTAATGCACCTGTGTTGGCTCCTTAGCTGTGATGAACGTTAACAGTTGAGGGAACCCAAGTGAAGGTGTGTGGGGACTGTCTGTATTAGCTTTGCAACTTCTCTGTAAAATCTGAAACTCTTCAAAAAATAAAAGGTTGACTTAACAACGGCCAAACCACCACAAACCCCACGGCCTTCTGCTGCCTCGCTGGCCTGTCGTGTGCCGGGTGCCTGTGTGTCCTCCTCCATGTCTTGTACCTGCCCTCCAACGGAGGGGCCTGTGTCCTTGGAGAAGAATCTCAGATTTCAGCCCAAGTTAGTGATGGAGACATAACCCGGCATTGCCACTGGGCTGTTGGATACGCTGCCTTTTTAAGACAGTGTCATTCTCTACCCAGATCTCTCTGGAACCCAAGAAGAGATGGAATGGGTTTTGGCACAGGAGAGAAATAATTTTATTTAGATAAAATCATGGTAGATGTCGAATGGAACAGACACAGGCACTTCGGTCACTTACACTGTTTCCACCACCCTCAGCAGCCCCGTCACCTTCCTGATGGGTGTAGCCTGTCTTTGTAAGTTATTTTTAAGTGCTTCGTAGCTGGAAAGCAACCGAAGTTGTAGTTTTGGTGGTTGGGAGGAGAGGTCAGTTCCCGTGGTTATTTAAACTAGGCCTGTGTGTTTTTAGGTTCTGTAGCTTGGCATTCAGAGGAAAGCGAAATGAAAGCCGTACGATGGCTGAAAGCCCTCCTGGGTGTGACCTGGGAGGTGCTGGCAGCAAGACCCCAAATATAGATACTGCCACGCTGTGTCAAGGGCCCTGTGGCTTCGGAGCACTTTGGTAAGCTGTCTCGTGTGATCTTCTTGGGCTTGTACAACAGACAAGTTAGATGACTCCTCAATTTGCATGGAGAAGTCTCAAGTAATTTACAGCTGTCCTGAGCTACAGGTAGTAGACCTAGATTTGAGTCCACACCTTCTGGGGAAGCATCCAGTGCGGTTTCTGTGGCCTCTTCCTGACAGCTTGAGTGACCCTGCATCTCTCTGTGAGCAGCACGGTTCCTGCAGATGCCACCGTGTGTTCCCTGGGCAGTGAGCGGGGCCCTGAGATAGGGTTTGGGATTGAGAGTGAATGAATACTTATCCGTCATCCAGTGTGTCTGGCCCTGTTCTAGGTGCTGGGAATTCACTGGCTAGTGAAACAAACCCGCCACCGCCTCCTATAATACAGATGATAAAATCCTAGTATAACATACATCACATCGTCAAAGCCCTGAAATAACTCGTTTTGACGTTCTAGGGAAAGCATATAAAACTTATGGTCATTGACATGGGTGAGTGAACTGCATTCTAGATGTCTTCTGAAAGTCATGACATTTGTCTGCTGCAAAAATAAAAGCTGGTATCCCTTTGCTTGTAAATGATGGAGACTCAGTAAAAACCAGTGTAAACTGGAAAGAGGAATTTCTTGGACCTGTGTAATGAGGGGGGTCAGGATTGAAGGTGGCCTTTGGGGTCACTGGATCCAGGGTGTGAATGAAGTCAGGTGTGAGCCTGTTTTTCTTGTAGCTGTTTGTCTCTCTCCCCCCTCCTCTTTTTTATTTGTGAGATAATTCACATATAGAAGTGAGCCTTTTAAAGTATCCAATTCAGTGGTTTTTAGTATATTCACTAAGTATACTACTGGTATAATATTTGCATATACGAACGCTAATATATACGAATAGTTGTGCAACCATCACCACTATCTAACTCCAGAGCATTTCCATCACTCCATAAAGGGAACCCCACACCTATTAGCAGTCACCCCCCGTTCCCAGTCACTGCCTATACCTGCCCTAGGCTGCCAGCAATCTGCTTTCTGTCTCTTTGGCTTTACCTTCTGGACATTTCATATACATGGAATCCTACAGTATGTGGTCCTTGGTGACTGGCTGCTTTCACTTTGTGTAATGTGTTCAAGGCTCATCCATATTGTAACATGTATCAGTTCTTCATCCTTTTTTATTGCTGCATAATACTCTGTTCTCTGAATATACCACATTTTTTAAAAAGTCTGTTCTTCGGTTTGTTGGTTTCCCTGTTTGAGCTGTTGTGAATAATGCTGCTGGGAACATTTATGTGCAGGTTTTCGTGTGGCCATATGTTTTCATTTCTCATGTATATAGCTGGGAGTGGAATTCCTGGGTCATATAGTAACTATGTTTCACTTTTTGAGGACCTGCCAGACTGTTTCCCAGGGCAGCTGCACTATTTTACATTCTCACCAGCAGGGTACGCGGGTTCTAGTTTTTTCACGTTCTCACCAGCATGTTACCTGTCACTCTGGGGCTGGATGATTTCTTGTGCGCAACTCTCAATTCAGGAAGTAGGATTTTATGAAAAAGATTAAATGTTTTTGAATTCAGTAAAATTCTGCAGAGGAATTAAGGAGCATGTACGCAGCCGAAATGAGAAATAGCTGTTTCAAGTTTATTTACTTCCTACTGTGTTCTTGGGTCATTCGCTTTTATGAAGTAACGACAAACTCCTGAGTAAGTTTGTGTATTTTTTCTGAAAACAGATGGTAGCCAGAATACAGCCAGGATTTCATTAAGATTATCTTACCAGTTTTTGTTTGTGTGTGTGTGTGTGTTTGAAAGAAAAGTATTCTTGTCAAGAATAGAAAAGGACAGAAGTCTAGGAAATAAGAGGTAGAGGACGTCTCGTATTACGTTCCACGAGGGGTGAAGACATCTTGTGATGTTCTTTTATTGTCCCTTCTGTTCTGTATCTCCTACTGTTTCCACTAAAAGGAAGAATGGAACGCAGTTCTGAAGCCAGTTATTTTGTTTTGTGTCCCTTAGACAGGATTTCCAGGTTTTTGAGCGTTCTTAGAACAGTTGTATTCATTTTATGAAGTCTGCAAGGCCTCCTCCCAATTACCTACTTCTCTTCCTTGTCTTATTCTTCTGCTCTTTCTGTTACCTAATTCCTTTCTTCAGAAGAAAGACTATATAGGAAGAGAGTATTAGAACAGGCATAGTTGTACCTCTAACATATAAATGTTTTAGAGCAGGAACGGTTTTATATACTGGTGAATCTTTTCAGAGTGCCTGGTACGTAGAAGGGGGCTCAAAAGATGCTTGTGCAAAGCTGGCCGGGTGGGTGGGTGGATGGATTTATGGGTGAAGTGACTTATAGATGGAATGGATTTTAGGTGTGTTGGCTGATTCTTTGGGTCCATTTTCTGTTTTCTTTTAAACACATATGTGTTGGCTGTGCGATGATGGGTTAACTAAGAGATGGAATAATTTGCTTTTTGTTCCTTGGATTGTCACATTCCTACACTGTCTGAGATTGTCTCAGCGGCTTGGAGATGTCTCGTTTCTTTCAGTGTCAGATTGTTTCTGGGATTATTTCTAGTCACTGTAGTTTGAAAGAATAACTGAAAAGCTGTTTGGAGGATTTGTGAGGAAGGCAGAGAAAATTAGAATATAAAGCCGGGATGGAATCAGTTGGCAAGTTGGAACCCCATAATCAGGGAATAAACTTTCTTTTAAAATTTATTTATTTTATTTATTTATTTTTGGCTGTGTTGGGTCTTTGTTGCTGTGTGCGGGCTTTCTCTAGTTGTGGTGAGCGGGGGCTACTCTTCATTGTGGTGCACAGGCTTCTCATTGTGGTGGCTTCTCTTGTTGCGGAGCATGGGCTCTAGGCAAGCAGGCTTCAGCAGTTGTGGCACGTGGGCTCAGCAGTTGTGGCTCGCAGGCTCTAGAGCGCAGGCTCAGTAGTTGCGGCTCACAGGCTTAGTTGCTCCGCGGCACGTGGGATCTACCTGGACCAGGGCTCGAATCCGTGTCCCCTGCATTGGCAGGCGGATTCTTAACCACTGCGCCTCCAGGGAAGTCCGAATAAACTTTTTAAAGAATTACAAGTTCATAAGTAAGGTATCTTGCCCGTTAGCATAATTTGTTTTTGTTTTGATTGGGAGCGGGGGATGCCAATGTGTCTTTGTATCTTCACCTGGGCAACAATGAGCAAAGATTAGTTTATTGTTGGCAAAATCTTTTACTGTTTTCTTTCTTCTCTTTTCTGCCTTTCCACCTCCTACTGCTCATGTACTCTTCATGTTATTTTCTGCATGGAAGCTGCAGCTCATAGTGGTGACAGAGTTTGACCTTACGGGCAGACAACGGGAAAGAATATGGATGCCACACGATCCTTCTCACTGGGAGCTGTCCAGGGGCACGGGACAGATTGTGAACTTTATAGTATTGAATGTAGGCAGTCTCAGTTTACAAACATACTGTTTTTTATGTGTTGATGGTTAGGTGTTTGGGACATGACACATCTTCCTGTGGGAATAGTGCTATAAATGATCTTTAGGCCCATAGGCAGGCCCAAGAAATGATGTTGATGAGGATGATGACGTAGCTGACAGCTACAAGCGCCTTTCAGCTACAGATAGCTGGAATATATTCCTTATTAAAAAAAAAAAAAAGTGGTGCCTTTAAAGACTTCTATAGGCCAGTCTGGGGAGTTAACGCCACACTCCTCACACAGTCTTTGGGAGTGTTTGTGCGGGAGGGGTTATGTCTGAGTTCTGAAGATGAGTGTCAGCAATACATCTTCCCCTGGAATTTCATGGTGGCATCAGCTCTGATGCGTGTAGAACAGTTGTTCTTGGCGTTGCCTATTATAGAAAACAAACACCATCGCTGTTCCGTAACCACAGGGAAATGGTACAAACTTGGGTTCCTTACGCCGCATGTTTCTGACATTCCGGGCTGTGTGCTCACAGCCTCCTGTCATTACTTTTCCCTCCTCAGCAGTTGGTGCTGGGCCCGCACTACCTGAGTTCTGCATCCTTTGAGCACTGAGCCTGAAACCGCCCAGGTTCCACTGGGCGCCAAGCAGTCAGTCCTGGGCTCTTTGGCATCTGAGACGGTTGTGCAGAAAGGAGCGCCAGCTTCAGGTCTGAAGCCTCACAGTCACGAGGAGGAAGTGAGTCAGGGGATCACTCAGCCTCGGCGGCCCCATGCTCTGCCTGCTGCGTGGCGAGGAATGCACGGACCACCCGCCGCAGTAGGGAGGCTGGGGACGGTGGCTGCCCAGCTGTTTCACTTTTTCCAGGTCCCCTCTTGAGGGGTGGCTGTCTCTGCAGGGGAGATGCCCTGGCTTCCACCTTTTCCTTTCATTTCTAAGTTTGTCCCCAGCCAACAATGCTCCTTTGTCCCCACTGCTCGTGTTCACGCTGTATTTTTCATACCCACTTTGTACGCGTGATGATGCTTCACTTCGTTCTCACCTGCACCGTTTCCAAACATTCTGACAAGTTGTGCATTGAGGTTTTGCAAGGACTTGGGGTTGAAATCTCCCCTGAGGTGAAAGAGCACAGGGTTTGGAGAGGCTTCGTCTCTGCAGTTCCAGTTGTCCGCATTAAAACATTGTTAGTTCTAAACATGAAAAGTACATTAAAAAAACCCCAAAATAGCACAGTGGAAAGAGAGGAGAAAAAGGAGGGAGTCCCCCTGGTACTGCCGTCCAGCCATCTGCCTCGGAGACCTCCTTCCTTCTGCTCCTCAGATGTTTTGAATCACATTGTACAGGCCCCTCCCTTCCCTGTGTAAGCACTCAGCCAAGGTCGCCGGAAATTAGATCTGCCCCAGGTAGACCGTGTCTGGGCTGATCCTACTTTGGGAGGTTGTGGAAATTCCTAGAATTGAGACAGTGGAGTCTGCTTTCAGTTAATGGGTTTGAAAACTCCTTTAATTTGGCTGTGGCTCTAGAACTTTCTGTTACTCTAGACCAGTGGTTCCCAACTAGTACAGTCATCTCCCCTCAACAAAAAACTACCTCACCCAAAATGTCAGTAGTGATGTGGTGGAGGAATCTGTGTTAGAACTCTGTATGTTATAAAAGCCCTGTGTCCTTTGAGGTGGATTTGAGTGATAAGGATTGGAAACAACTAGCATCTGTTCAGTTGATGAAAAGGTGTTCCTACTTCCACCGACAACAAAAATGACTATAAAAGAGGAGAGATCTCACTTCCATGGGGACATCCGCCCCCGCCAACCCCCGCCCCCGAACTCATAGATAGAACAGATTAGTGGTTGCCAGACGTAGGGGTTGGGGGAATCGGGTGAAGAGGGTCAAATGGTACAAACTTACTGAACATATATAAAATAAATCCTGGGCACCCAACGGACAGCATGGTGACTGGGGTTAACAATGCCGGATGGCATATTTGCTACGCTCTTAGCAAAGAGAGTAGGTCTTAAAAGTTCTCATAAGGGGGCTTCCCTGGTGGCGCGGTGGTTGAGAGTCCGCCTGCCGATGCAGGCGACACGGGTTCGTGCCCCGGTCCGGGAAGATCCCACATGACGCGGAGCGGCTGGTCACGTGAGCCATGGCCGCTGAGCCTGCGCGTCCGGAGCCTGTGCTCCGCAACGGAAGAGGCCACAACAGTGAGAGGCCCGCGTACCGCAAAAAAAAAAAAAAAAGTTCTCATAAGAAAAAAAGAATTAACTATGTGCGGTGATGGATGTTGACTGGATTTACTGTGTTGATCACTTCTCAGTATATACAGATATCAAATCGTTATGTTGTACACCTGGAACTAATATGTTACATGTCAGTTATACCTCAGTTTTTAAAATACTGTTTAAATCCTTGTACTAACACATTTTACCCACATCTCGTTTCCGGAATTCAGTATCTTCAAGAGCAGGGACCCCCCATGTCCCAGCCTGTTACATTAGACATCTTCTAAGCCAGGTTACTTCTTTACTAAGTCATTGCCGGCAAAAGAGGAGAACTTTCTGTTGGCTGATTAACTTACTGCAGATTTAAATAACCATATTAATCTTTCCATTACAAATCTATTTGACCTCTTTGTCTTTAAAAAAAAAAAAAGAGCAGATCACATTTGAGGAACAGATTGTGACTTTATCGTGTAGCTTGTTAGACTCCTGAACCACGGTGCTCAATGTGGGCCAAGTAAGCAGTTATGGGAGAAAAATAAGTGCGGTGCCCTGTTCTGGGTCTAAGACTGAGCTGTGTGTTTGGCTAAAGAATGTTCTCTTTTCTGTGAATCTGTAATTAGAACATGCCACACAGCATGGTATTTAAAGTCCATCATCATTATCTCTTTTTAGGGTTGTTTTCCTACCTTATTTTTAAACTCATTTTTTTTCAAAGTTCAGGGAGGAGAATCATTCTTCAAATCAGAAGAGAAATGTAATAGTTTAAAAGAAAAAAATCTATTTTTTAAAAATGGGGCAACAGTAAGTTGAAATCTGTGGTAGAGGTTTTATCTTCTTAAATGAGGATCAGTAAACTTTCTGTGTAAAGGGTCAGAAGGTAAATATTTTAGGCTTTGCAGAGCTACGTCGTGTTTCCGTGGTAGCAGGGAGGAGATAGGTGCAACTTCTTGCCCAAGGAGGTACTGCAGTCACACACAGTTGGCCGAGGATTTATGATAATCTTCCAGGGTGGGGGGCCAGTAATTGAGACAGGGATGCCCTCTACCACAGCCTCACCTGGAGATGAGCTCGGACACGTCTCCTTGTAGCCTTGTAATCTCCGAGTTGTCTACCTAATGAAGAGCGGAGACGTTAATGAACCCAACACCAATCTTCAGGGTTTTAACACAGCTCTTCCATGCAGTCATTATGGCTGTGTGTGTGTGTTTCTTGATACTGCAGTTGCTCAATTATAGAGACATGATTGGGTTTTTCCCATTATGGAGCGGTTAAGCATGTTCATGTACCATTGAGAAGTACATAGGCTGGGAGACAATTTTTTTTTAATGATTTGCAATGACCAAGGTATAATTACATACAATAAAATTCACCCATGGTAGATTCACGGTTGAGTGGATTTTAGTGCATTTATACAGTTGTGCAGCCATCAGCACAATCCAGTTTTAGAGTAGTTCCATCGACCCCCCCAGAGTTCCTTTTTCCACATGCAGGCAGCGTGCCCACCCCGACACCTAGCTCTGGGCATCTTTTCATCTAGTTTCTGCATCGATGGATTTACCTCTTCTCTACTTTTTTGTGTGTAGCTTCTTTCACTTAGCATAATGTTTTTGAGATTCATGCTTGTTGGTGATTCTGTGATTTGTTTCTTATTACTAAGACTTGTGTAGATTTATTGCATTTTGTTTCTGAACCAGTTGATGGACATCTGAGTGTGTGGACAAAAAACTGTTGCCTGCCATTCCCGTAAAAAAGTGAATGTCCCCACCATCAGCCACTGCCCCCAACGGTGCCCCCTGAGGGGAATTCAGGATGGAGAAAAATAGGATCCTGACACTAGATAGTTAAGATGCATATCTAAGAAATAATTTCAATGAGCCCAGACCCTTGCATCTTCCCACACATAGAAAAACACTAAAATCATTAACTTGAGATGTTGCGTTTTGTGCTTAGCAGTAATCTTTTGATGTTTGACCACTTTTTTTTTTTTTTTTCCCAGCACAAACTCCTATATATCCTGGCTCCTCCCTTACCTGTTGGCAACCGTTAACTCGGAACTATCCGAGAGGCTGGCTCCCAGGCCGTAGTCCTCCATAAGGTCCCCGAATAAAACATAACTCGCAACTTTTAGGTTGTGCATTTTTCTTCTGTTGACAAGTGATTTCTAGTATATGGCTATTATGAATGTTTGCTTACAAGGCTTTTTAAAAACTTTTTTTTTTTTTTGAGTAGGTAGATATCTGGAAGTTGAATTCTTGGGACATATGGTGAGCTTATGTTTTGATTTTTAAGAAACCGCCAAACTGTTTTCCAAGGTGGGTATAACATTTTATATCACTGCCAGTTTCTCCACATTGTCACCAGCACTTGGTATGGTCAGTCTTTTTTTTTTTTTTTTTTTTTTTTTTTTTTTTGCGGTACGCGGGCCTCTCACTGTTGTGGCCTCTCCTGTCGTGGAGCACAGGCTCCGGACGCGCAGGCTCAGCGGCCATGGCTCACGGGCCCAGCCGCTCCGCGGCATGTGGGATCTTCCCGGACTGGGGCACGAACCTGTGTCCCCTGCATCGGCAGGCAGACTCTCAACCACTGCGCCACCAGGGAAGCCCGAGGTCAGTCTTTTTTTCATTATAGCCAGGAAATCATTTGTTGGCAATGGAAAAATAGAACCCCTACGGACCTCATTTCTGAAGGGATGGTATTACTCGCCTCCTTATAGGATTGCTCTGAAGATCAAAGAGCTGGGAATTTTCTGTGCAAGTGCTTTGTCTTGTAAAACTATTACTGCTGATTATGTGCAGAAAAAGTTTTTAGAAGTTGAATTTAACACATATCTGTCTCAGATTAAGATGAAAACGTCCCAAGTTTTAATAAAACATCTATTTTATCATCAAACTTGTTCCACCTACTTTTAAAGGCATATCTTTGCTCCAGTTGTGAGTTTTCTCTATCAGCTAGGAGCTTTCTCCGTATGCCTGCATTGTACATTAAATTATCAGTCTTATTTAACAGTGACAGAATATAATGGTTTGCATATGGTGGGCACAATTTTCTTCCCCACTCAAATTTGGATGGTCTGGTAAATGTCTTTCTGTTATTTCGTTTTCAAATGCTTGTGGGTGGCCTCTTTCCTGGACCTGGGCATATGTGTTCTATTCGAATAGAATGGAAGCAGAAAGTTTGGGGGCTGAGAGAAACCACCCAGAGCAATCTATGTAAAAATATCCATTTCACCAGTTTTACTTTGCAATTCTGATTCTATGAAAATTGCCTGTTTAAGCTTTTTCAAAGAACAAAGGGAGTGTTTTGAATGTATTTCCCTTCCTATCTGGGGAAGATACCGCTGTAGGTTTTAGGAAAACTGGCCAGTGGGGCTCTAGATTTGAAATCTGGGCTGGATTTTGTAAAACTTGGTTATTAGCAGCTCTTCATACCTGTTGAGAAAGACCTTTGGACTAAGGAGGTTGAGCTGTGTGTTTGATCATGTAGGAAGGACTGTGTCAACAAGGGCTTGGTCATACTTTCAAATGAGAAGGTGAAAGGAACCACAAGAAAACTCAAGTAAAAGAAACTTCATGCAGTGTACCCCCTGGGAGTTGGGAGGTTTATATTATTTCTGGTGACAATTTATATTAATTCAGTAATGTTTCATAACATAATCTCTATTCATACTAAATAGACAGTTTTGATACTTGGTAAACAGGGACATGAAATCCTTTTTGATCAAAGCAAAGCAGGTGATGGTCATAGCAAACAAAGCTTTGGACTCAGGATTCTGGGATGGAGGTCCGCTGTGAATTATTTTATGATTTTACCTAATGAGTAAAAGTTTTTACCTTATGGGTTTGGAAATTTCCATTTGAGTGAGTGTGTGTGTGTGTGTGTGTGTCTGTATGTGTGTACATGGAAGTATTTGAAAGCTTTCAATGTTGCAGTCTCTGACATGTGAATTTTTTTTTTGGGGGGGGTTACACGGGCCTCTCTCACTGTTGACAAGGCCTCTCCCGTTGCAGAGCACAGGCTCCGGACGCGCAGGCTCAGCGGCCATGGCTCACGGGCCCAGCCGCTCCGTGGCATGTGGGATCTTCCCGGACCAGGGCACGAACCCGTGTCCCCTGCATTGGCAGGCAGACTCTCATCCACTGCGCCACCAGGGAAGCCCTGACACGTGAATTTTAAAAAGGATGAAAAAGTAGTTCAGGCACTTGGAAGTCTCTTTCTAGAACATTACAAATGCTGCAGTTTTGGCGTGGAATGATATTTGAAAGAGCAGGCTTAGAGATGCCTGTAGTAAACGTCCTTTTTGGAAAGGAGCTGTTTGCTAATAAAGAAATCGGGACTGGCCAACAGTCGTGTCCTTCTTTCTGGATGTTACCTGTGTCTCAGCCCAAAGTGGGAATTGGAGGTCTGTGACTGACCTGTGTAGGCATGGCAACTCGGCCGTGTTGGTGTTACATGTGTTCTTTAAATAAGACAGTTCAGGGTTTATAGAGAAACACTTCATACTCATTTTTGATGCTGTTCTCCATCTTTATCATGGAGGGTTTCAACACCTCCACGGAGGGAGGGTTGAAGAAGTTTGGAGTTAACAACTTAAAATTCCCACAATAAAGAGAAAGGGGATACCCATGTGGAGGTCTTTCTCTGTCTTATTTCACTAAGCATAATTTATCTATTTCCATCCATGTTGCTGCCAATAGCAGTACTTCATTCTTGTTTATGGCTGAGTAACTTTCACATACACACACACACACATCTTCTTTATCCATTTGTCTGTTGATGGGCACTTGGGTTGCTTCCCTGTCTGGCTGTTGTAAATAGTGCTGCTGTGAACACTGGGGTGAGTGTTTCTTTTGGAACTAATGTTTTTGTTTTTCCTGGATATGTACTCAGGAGTGGAATTGCTGGATCATGTGGTAGTTCAACTTTTAGTTTTTTAAGGAACCTCTGTACTGTTTGCATAGTGGCTGCACCAATTTATATTCCCATCACCATGTACAAGAATTCCCATAAAGATAACTCTTTATAATTTGACCAGTGAACACCCAATAATTTCCTCAAACTTTTTTTTTTATCACTTGTCCTTGAAAACAAACGGTTTTCATGTTGTGAAATCAAAGAAAGAGGAAATTCAGCATTGAAAGGCTAAGTATTATGGTTGTCATTTTATTTGCCCAGTGGAGAAATAAAAAAGGGAAATGAAATGAATGCCAAAAAATTGTGCCCCAGGTTAAAACAGTAGGCTCTGGAAGTTGTCATCTGTTGGGATATCATTGCAAACTTTGCAGTGCATTTGGTGTCTGGTGGAATCCTACCAAAATTCACACCAGTGGATTGGGTTGTGATATTTCCTAAAACTTCATCCGTCTCTTGGAGAGTCTAGTTGACACGTGGATTTGGTCCAAGTAGGAAGTCAGTGGAGTGTCCTGATGCCCTCCAAGTGGGCAAGTGCATGGGGCTTGGACCCGGGAAGATGGAGCCTGAAGGTCCCAAAGAGTTCTTGACTTGGGGTGAAGCAGTGTGGTGACCTGGTTAGACTTGTGGTTTCTGGATGTGTGATGCTGGGCAAGTTTCTTTACCTCTAGGCCTCCACTTCTCCATCTGTAAAATGGGATGATAATGGTGCTTGCCTTAAAGCGTGTATGTGAAGAGATAATCCACATAAATCAATTGCATTTTAATTAATCAATTTTTTGTTTTTGGCTGCATTGGGTCTTCATTGCTGCGTGCGGGCTTCCTCTGTTTGCGGTGAGCGGGGGCTACTTTTCGTTGCAGTGCACGGGCTTCTCATTGCGGTGGCTTCTCTTGTTGCGGAGCACAGGCTGTAGGCACGCAGGCTCGGTAGTTGTGGAGCATGGGGCTTAGTTGCTCCGCGGCATGTGGGATCTTCCCGGACCAGAGCTCGAACCCATGTCCCCTGCATTGGCAGGTGGATTCTTAACTACTGCGCCACCAGGGAGGTCCCTCAGTTGCATTTTAGTACTATTTTCTCTGTCTGGTGGGACTCTGTCTCAGTCACACTTGTACATGTGTAAGGCTGTGGGTGATGCTTTCTTTGAAGATTCATTCCTTGCTTATTTGAGAAAGATGTTTGCTTTTCAAAAGGTGATTTTTAAGGAATATAGTAGTCATAGTAATTTTAAGAGTGGTGTTTTGCCACAAAATGCAATCCAAACTCATAGTTAAATCCTGCTTGTTTTGTTTACAGGGAACACGGGTCTGGCTGAGAGAAAATGGCCAGCATTTTCCAAGTACCGTAAATTCCTGTGCAGAGGGCGTCATTGTCTTCCGGACGGACTATGGTCAGGTGAGCAGAGTCCCTGCAGCTTCGTGACATCCGTGTGCTGCTTCCTTGGGTGGCCCTGCGTAGGGGCACGTGTGCTCATTCTTCTCGCCCTTCATACCTTAAACATCTTTTCTAAGTGATACAACAGAATCCCAAAAGGAATGTGTAATGCACACCTCGAGTGTGGGAGAGACACAATAAAAAATTCTCCCAAATCGAAACCAAAGTGTTCTAACTAGTACTGGACAGAAGAGCCCTACACTTGGCTGGTTTCCTTCCTGGGGATCAGGAAGAATCAGAAGTATAGGGTGCAAGCAATTTGAGAAAAAGTTCAAATATATCAGTATTTCCCGATTGGTTTCATGACCACTTTCCCTTAAAATTCGTCAACTTTCCTAGTGTTGGAACTACTGGCCTGCCAGTGAGACTGTATCAGTGTCCTGGTCCCTGTAAGGACAGAGACCTGACCTGAGCCTCTTCATCCACCTCGTGAAGCAACTGAAGATGCTCCTTCTGTTTGTGGGAACCACTGCTCCAGGGTCCTTATTCTTTAGTGCAAAACAAGTGAAAAGCCATATCACTGAAAACAAATACCTGAATCCAGAAACTGACCCACTGCTTATATTTGGACAATGGTGAAAGGAGCCCAGTTTCTCCATTTTATAAGGAAACCAATTAAAAAAATTTTAAATTGAAGTATAGTTAATTTACAATGTTGTGTTAGTTTCAGGTGTATAGCACAGTGATTCAGTTATATATAAATTCCTTTTTTCAGATTCTTTTCCATTATAGGTTATTACAAGATATTGAGTAGAGTTCCCTGTGCTACACAGTAGGTCCTTGTTGGTTACCTATCTTATATATAGTCGTGTGTGTCTTTAATCCCAAGGAATTTTAATTTTAGAAATGGGTACCTCCCACAGGGACACATATTAAAATTTAAGACATAAAGGACTAAAAGGACATCATATGCCAGTATTTAAAACTCTCAGTTGCTGAATTTTGTTTGCAAGTTGTGTTGAGAACAGAATCTTCAAGGTCAGTGGTGTATAGTTTGCGGCTGTTGGGCTACTTGTTTATCAAAACCTTGAGCAGAGATGATCCTCTTGGTGGTACATTCCTCATTTCTTGGCTTAATAAGCAGTGATGTTTCTGGGCTTTTTGCAATTCCTCAGTTACTTTTTCATCCAAGAGTCTTGAACGGTGCTTCAGTATTTGTCTGGTGGTGAAGATATAGCTGTGATGTGCAATGGAGAGAGGTGGGGGTGGGTGCAAGGAGAGAGGAGCAAAGAGACCACTGGGAATGCAGTGTCTCCCAGTCACTGATGCCCAGTCTGGTCTCTTTCCCTTCAGGTTCTCGGGTAGCGTGATGTGACCTGTAAACTAAGGACCAAGTGACCCGGCCAGCATTTTTCTGTCTTGCTTTACTCCTCCCCTCTTGTCATCTCACTTTCCCCAGATGAGAATTCAGTTTCTTTCAGGCCTTGTACATACTTCTCAAGATGATAACAAAAAAGGGAAAACAATATTTAAACCGTGTACCTGACTTGACAGAACTTAATGGGGAATTCTTTTCTTTTTTTGTCGACTTATGTTTTTTTTTTTTTTTTTTTTTTTTTGCGGTACGCGGGCCTCTCACTGTTGTGGCCTCTCCCGTTGCGGAGCACAGGCTCCGGATGCGCAGGCTCAGCGGCCATGGCTCACGGGCCCAGCCGCTCCGCGGCATATGGGATCCTCCCGGACCGGGGCACGAACCCGTATCCCCTGCATCGGCAGGCGGACTCTCAACCACTGCGCCACCAGGGAGGCCCTGTCGACTTATGTTTTAATCCCAAAGATGCTTTACTTTTTTTCCCTTTTTTCCTCTTAAGAAGAATTGTGATAAAAACCACAGAACGTTAAAATTCCCATCTTAACCACGTTGAAGTATATAGTTCAGTAGTGTTAAGTCTGTTCCCATTGTCGGGCAGTAGATCTCCAAAACTTTTTCATCTTGTAATACTGAGACTCTGTACCTAGCAAACGCTTAATGCCCCATCTCACCTCCCCAGCACTTGGTAACCACCTTTCTCCTTTCTGTCTCTATGATTTTGACTCCTTTAGACACTTATATGAGTGGGATCATAACAGTATTTGTCCTTTTCTGTTACTGGCTTATTTTGCTTAACGGAGTGTCTTGGAGATTCTGAAGATGCTTTCTGTTCCTATCCAACTCCGCTTTACTCCACAGAGGCGTCACAGCAATTCTAGCAGCCTGTTAATGCTACTTACTGTCTGTGTCGCGTGGTCAGCAGTCTGTGTCCTGTGACACCATTGCCAGCTGGTCAACAGGCAGCCCTCCGTGAGGCATGGAAAGGGTTGGTCAGGCCAGCCGTTCTGTTCCCTCTTGACGGTACTTATGGATTGTGGCTTTAGAAAGAACTAAACCAGAAAAGTATATACTTAAACGTGGAAACAACTCCCGAATTTGACTTCGAGTCTTCAATCGGTCATCAAAGCCTTGGTCTTACACTGTCCACTCTGTCATTCCCAAGTATGACAACTATAATTAGCTTGGCGACCCATGTAGGAAATACAGGGTTTAAAATGTGACAAAAGTGAGGCAGGTTGGAAAGACATGGATCACACGTGGATCAAGAGCTTGGCAGTGGCCAGAGGACTTTTGTTTCTGTCTTTTGTGACCTACTTCTTCCTCTCTTGACATTACAGATTCCCTGTGGAACATACAGGCGTAGCCACCAAGGGTTAGAAGTTCATTACCTGGTTCTGGTCCCCAGGACAGGCACACCTGCTGTTTATCGGATGTAGATTCCTGAAGGAATCAGGGTCAGAGATGTAGAGCATGATCTTGTCCTGGTCAAACCCGTGGTAACTTTTCAAAGTATGGGCTAATTTCAGCCCCATTTGGTATGTTATTAAAGGGTGTTAGGATATTGGTGTTTCTACAGAAAGGAAGAATGGGGAGTTATTTAATGGGTCCAGAGTTTTAGTTTTGGAAGATGAAAAAGTTCTGAAGATGCATCATGGTGACAGTTGAACAACAATGTGAATGTGCTTGATGCCACTGAACTGTACACTTAAAATTTGCCATTGTCATCCTTTTTATGTCAGTGTGTACATCTTACCACAATAGAAAAAAAAAGATATCAGTGTTTGAGGTCAAATGGTAACGGGTAAAAGCTGTCAAGTGGGTATTTTTCTGTATCTTTATAAACAGTTCTAGTAAAATTTTTTTTTTTTTTTTTTTTTTACGCGGGCTTCTCACTGTTGTGGCCTCTCCTGTTGCGGAGCGCAGGCTCAGTGGCCATGGCTCACGGGCCCAGCCGCTCCGCGGCACATGGGATCCTCCCGACCGGGGCACGAACCTGTGTCCCCTGCATCGGCAGGTGGACTCTCAACCACTGCGCCACCAGGGAAGCCCTCTAGTAAATTTTTTATGTTATCAAAATAGGACCTCTCAGAATCTGTGAAGAGCTTCCAAACTATTAGTTCAATTTCCCTTTGGTCTACTATACAGGAATCACCTGGGGGTCTTGTTTTGGATGCAGATTCTGATCGGCAGGTGTGGGCTGGGGGCTGAGTGTCTGCATTTCTCACCAGCTACCTGGTGGTATGGATGCTGCTGGTCCATGTTTGAGTCGGAGAACTGCCTTAGGGTCGTAGTTACTACAGTGAAGAGGAGGAAGTACTCTCAATCCCCTCCGTGTACCACCCGTGTACCATCCGTGCTACTGTTTCGGACGAAGCAAAGGTAAGGAAAAGAGCTTGAGGTAGCGGTGGAAAATTTTCCCTAGGCCTTGAGAAGCTTTCCCTAGGCCTTGAGAAGCTTTCCCTTTCTCTGTGTGCGTTCCATCCCTCCCCCCACCCCACCCCCAATTCCAGCAATCATTTCACCTCAAGCGTGGCCAGGGATTGTGCTGACTGCAGTGAAATAGTGCTCAGGTGGATTAAAAAGCAGTTTCCAAAATCCTGTTTCGTGTTGGAAACCAAGCGGAGCCACAAGTAACTAAAATCCTAAAACGAGGTCACGGGGGACAGGGGGTAGATAGGAGATAATATGGTGTTGTTTTTCGGTGAGAGCCCTAAAGGGCCCGTTGTCTTGTTTCATTCAGTCTCTGAGGGTTTTGCACATTTGCTCAGCTGTTCTTTTTTCGCCCAGGAGATCGTTTTATATTAATCTAAAATTCCATCCCACGCCCAAATTTAAACTACTGTAGTTTGGTCCCAGGAGTGCGGAGGACCAAAACATTCCCATGTGACTCATAGCTTATGGTATACTCGCTGTGAAGTATTTGCCGATGGGAAAAGAAAAGTGCGAGTGACATGCTAACACACTTTGAAACAGTGCATGGTTGTGGCTTCTGGAGCACGAAGCACGTGGGTAGGTCAGCACGTGCTCTGCAAGTTAGAAATGACTTGTCTTCTTGCACGTGAAGCCTTGGACAGAGTTGTGGAAGGGCACCATGCTTTTGTGGCTCTGCAGGGTCCATATTTGGCTAAAAGACTGACTCTGGTGAAAAGGGTAGGATGGACGTTGGCACTGAATGTTTTTGTCTTTTCTAAAACGTTTGCCAGGCACGTGGGTGATCGCTGAAGCAGCCTTTTGGAACATTGTGGAATTGACTAATGAGTTTTAAATTAGATTTTTTACTTTGAGAGTCAACTATTTTATTATCCTTCCTGAAAAGAGCCTAATTTGATCGCTCTGAAATAGCTTATAGTGATATCAATTTACCTAATTGTATTTTAAGGGGTAGTTTTTTGTTTTTTGTCTTTTTTTGCGGTATGTGAGCCTCTCACTGTTGTGGTCTCTCCCGTTGCGGAGCACAGGCTCCGGAGGCGCAGGCTCAGCCGCCATGGCTCACGGGCCCAGCCGCTCCGCGGCATGTGGGATCCTCCCGGACCGGGGCACGAACCCGTGTCCCCTGCATCAGCAGGCGGACTCTCAACCACTGTGCCACCAGGGAAGCCCTGAGGGGTAGTTTTTTAACTTACCCCAGTCAACTTAATCAAGACACTTCTCTCTGCAACCATTCTGTTGAGTTTTCTGTTTGCATTGTCTCTCTATGTGGTCTTCTGAAATATTTTACTGGTTGGAGAATTAATCACCCCAACCTACAAGTAAACGCCCTCCTCCGTGCCCTTCTCTTATTTGCACCAAGTATAATTAGACTCGGTTTTAAAAGTTATTCTTCTCATTTTATTAATCCACAAAAAGGCCATTAGATTGCCTGGTTCTTTCAAGTCATCCCCACCCTCCAAGATAGTCAGAATTCCTCAGGCCACACAGGAAACATAACCCACATTATTTATAATCACATCTCCCATTTAAAGCCATCTCTAACCTTTTGGGTTTGACCTTCACTTTGACTTGTTGGAATTAATACTGTGGGCCCAATTTTGTCGAACTTGATGATGGGTTAGTGTAGTGATTTTTCATTGCACTTTTGGTCATTTTTCATACACTTTCTGCTCTGTCCAGCTGCTTTTCTTTGCTTTTTTTACCCCTTCACTTTGCCCCCATTGATTGGTGTCTTTTTGTGTTCCTTGAATGTCATACGGATGTGGCAGCTTTTTGACCTCTCCACATCCCGTATGGCTCCACTCCTGGGTCACAAAGAAATCTCCCGCAAGCCTGTTGAGTGCTGGAAAATTGACCGTGGGACAGCCCAGAATGTCTCCCATTTCAGAGCTCCGAATATTACCCTGCAACCCCCCTGATTGTCAGGAATCAGACAACTAGAACTGAGTGATTTCATCTTGAGGTGGGAACAGGAACTTCTCAAGGGAAGTGTGGAACCTGGAGCTTTTAACCGAGCTGAGAATGTCATCTGAGAGGAAGCTGACTGCGCACGCCGGCCCCCGAGAGCCCAGGAACGCCAGCCCTTTTCAGCAGCCGCAGAAGCTGCCATCCTGGCTTCACTGGCAAAGCCAGCTGTTGGCAGAGACAGGTGCCGGCTAAAGAGGCCTCCCCCGCCAGCTCCTTCTCTGTGAGCGGATGCGGAGTGAGTGAGCAGCAGTTGACATGGCCCCCCAAGTCGGGTAGGGCCCCCCAGGGCAACTCCCGTGAATAGTGGCGGCAGGTGGGGGGAAGCCAGCAGGGAGACAGCTAGACTTACAAAGATGGAGGGAAGGAATTTGGGGGGACGACGTTAATGATGCAGAAGTGGTGTCATTAGGATACTGTGACTCTCAGAGCCGAACTCTTGAACAACAGGACAGATTCTTTGTAGTCAGCTGGCCTGCACATAAGTCCCTTGCTTTTATGTTGTTTAAAAAACAAAAAGCAGGGCTTCCCTGGTGGCTCAGTGGTTAAGAATCTGCCTGCCAATGCAGGGGACACGGGTTCGAGCCCTGGTCCGGGAAAATCCTGCATGCTGCGGAGCAACTGGGCCCGTGTGCCACAACTACTGAAGCCCACGTGCCGCAACTACTGAAGCCCGCGTTCTACAACTGCTGAAGCCCGCATGGCTGGAGCCTGTGCTCCTCAACAAGAGAAGCCACCGCAATGAGAAGCCTGTGCACCGCAACGAAGAGTAACCCCCGCTCGCTGCAACTAGAGAAAGCCCGCACGCAGCAACGAAGACCCAGTGCAGCCAGAAATAAATAAATAAATAAAATAAATTGAAAACAAACAAAAAACCAGAAAGTATATTCTATCTCTTTTTTCTCCTTTTTGGTAAAGAGAAACAGTCTCATATTAATGCACTTATTTGGGGGAAACTTTACCCATTTTTTCCTCAAAAGGAGAGAAACAGATTATATTTTCGCTCCCTGTAGCCTCTCAAGTGTCAGGTATCCCTGGTGTTGCAGTTGGTGCTTCCAGCCAGATTAACCTGTGGGTTCCGTTGAACCATAGGAAGTCGCCATCTCTGTAGGATGAGGGAGCTGAAAAGGCAGTTTCCTGTGGTTATGCCTAAGAGTATGTTAATTGCCCTCTATTTTAATTGTGTGTTTTAGCTTATCGATATGTTTTTGATTTAAAGGTAGAATTTTTGGCGTACAGTAAAGTTTAACAAAGTAGTTTTTTTGCAGTCCGGTTGAGAGGCAAAGCATATCCCTAAAATAGTATACAGCCCTGGCTTTTGGGGTACCACTGCCATATTAAATTCTGTTGTGCGTGTGTATGTGTGTGTGTTAACAGCTATGACATTGTATTCCTTTTGGGGTATTCAACTTTTTGGATGGGTGTGTAAAATATTTGCTATGATTGATCTCTCCTGCAAAGGTCCAAAAATTTTTTTAAAATTTTAACCATCTTTAGAATGGAAGTATAGTTAATTTACAATGTTGTGTTAGTTTCAGGTATATAGCAAAGTGATTCAGTTATACATATGTATAAATATCTATTCTTTTTCAGATTCTTTTCCATTATAGGTTATTACAAGATACTGAATATAGTTCCCTGTGCTATACAGCAGGTCCTTGTTGTCTATTTTATATACAGTATTTTGTTAATCCAAAGCTCCTAATTTATCCCTCTCCTCCCCCGCTTCCCCTTTGGTAACCATGAATTTGTTTTCTATGTCTGTGAGTCTATTTCTGTTTTGTAAATAAGTTCATTTGTGTCATTTTTTTATTTCCACATGTAAGTGATATCACATGATTTTTGTCTTTCTCTGTCTGACTTACTTCAACAAATGTCCAAATTTGAGTTGAAAGAAAAATGAATGGATAAATATAGAATTTATTTTTTTGAACTGGAATTTGGGCTTTCTTGTGTGTGTTTATTTGTGGTAAATGTAAATTACATACAATTGACTATTTTAAATGTTTTTGAGTGTACAATTCAGTGGCATTAATTACATTCATAATGTGTGCAGCCATCACCACTATTTCCAAAACTTTTTCATCACTCCAAACAGAAACTCTGTAAGCATTAAGCACTAACCCCCTGTGCAATTTGTTGTTAAACTACTTTCCTCTTGGATACCTTTTGTTGTGCTGCTTCTAGGTATACAAGCACGTTAGAAACTCTGGTTTGTATTCTTTCTTAAGGAATAGACACTGTCAAGAAAGAAGTGGTGTAGACCTAGCTCAAGAGTCCAAGGATGGAGAATTGAATGTTGACTTAGATCTGCTGACCACCGATGGGCATTTGGCGCTGACCTTGTGATGTGTGCATGGGGGTGGATGGTGCTACCCCTGTGGGTGGGTGAAGGGCCCTTCTCAAGAGGAAGGTGGCTGCACAACCATCCAGAAAGCCAGAGGAAAGAGGGACATGCTTTTGACAAGTGGTAGATAATTTTTTTAAAAATCAGATGTATGCGGTTTCCTCTGTTAACTTCAGTATGGCTCCATCTGTTATTCTTGGAATTCACTTCCATCAAAACAATGCAGCTCTATTAAGCTGGGAAACTCTTAAATTCCTGTGCTTTTCTCACATTTTGCTGTTTCATCCTGGAAATACCCGTCTCTGAGATGGATATTAAACACCAGCCCATGGAGTTTCTTAGAGTCAGAAGTCTATACTCTATAGAGACTGAACACCACTGGGGCTTTGTCTTGCTATAAAGACCAGGTAGACTGCAGTTTGTCCAACTTCCTTGGTTTAGAGTGAAAAAAATTGTTTGTAGGCCTGAAAGCCACGTGATTGACTATCTAGATCTCTTCCAAGAATCTGGTTTGGCATCTTGTGGCTCAAAGATAGAAAGTCAAATAATTTTCACTCTGGGAGTATAGGAAAAAAAACAATGTCTGATTGTTGGTGCACTAAGCTCCAGGAAAAAACATGTACGTATTTGTAAATCTGCATAGCTCTGTGCGGACACTTGCTTATTGTAACTTGGGAAGAGATGGTCACTCTAGCCGACTGAGGGCTTGTCTTTCCCTTTCGAGAACTTGGGTCCTGCAGAGATGTGCCTGGCCTTCCCCACCTTCATTCAGGGATGAATGCCTGGATGAAGACCTTTTCACAGAGGCCTTTTCAACCTCTCCATCCAAGAGGGCCACTACCTTGACATTGTATCACGTGTAATTATTTGATTTTTTTTTTTTTCCCTGTGTCTCCTCACCAAGCTCTCTGAGAATGGACACATTGCTGTATCCTTAGCTCCTAGAATCAGAGCCTGGCCCGTGAGGACACTCAAATGCTGAATGCTGAATGCGTGGTGAAGCTCCATTTGTAGTCAGCACAGGGCCAAGCAAGTTATTAGAATGATGTGTGCTCTGTTGAGACTGTTATCCTATAACGTTTTAATAAAGAAATCACAAGTCTGAATGGACCACAGGGGACAGAAGAAAAAGCCTCCTGTCACAAGAGTCCTGTTGGGAGTTTCTCTGTGTTATTTCTGTCTAAACCACCCTTAGGCCGTAAGACCAGAGCAAAATAAAGAGCACTGAAGATAATTAAAGGGAATTTCTTTTTCAAAGGAATCATTTCACTTGATAGACTCCAAAAACATATAAACTGCACTTTCATTTTTCAAGGGGGAGTAGATGGGTGTTGAGTTTGGTACAGAACATTTTTCCAAAGTTTGGCATTTTGAAACCTGAGATGAGAATTCTGTGTACTTCAACATCTACACTGAAACAGGAAGCAGTTTACCGCGACAAACCCGACAAGATCCACTGGTGTTGTGAGGAGCGTGGGCTGTGTCAGGTGTCGCTGACCTTAGCTTGCCAAGGGTGCACACCACTTCTGTCATCGGCCCTGTTCCCAGCACCTCTGAAAAATTTGCTGGAGAGACCCTAAGATTCCCCTGTCCCCGGGGCCTGTCTCCCTGCTCCTTTAAGTAAATCCAGCTTAAGTGGATTGGGAATCCAGTTTATTTCTGACCCTTGCTTTCAGGACAGGCGTTTGCCTTCCCACCAAGCCTTTGGACTGACCAGCTGGGCCCCTCCCTGTCTGGCATCCCCTCTGGGCGGGTGGATGGGAGGGAGGGGTTGGATCTCTGTTCACAGTATTTACTGGCCCCAGTGAGCCTCTAGCTGACCACACACACAGTGATTATGCAGGAGAGAACAGATGACTTCTGCCCTGGGTCATGACCTTCTGTGGCTTCCTGTCCTTGGCTGGGCCAACTTGTTGACTTTCTTTCTCCTTTGTGGATATCTCTCGACTTTGGCCTCCTCTTTCCTTCCTGGGTCCATTGAATGGGCCTCCTCTTTCCATCCCTTAGGTGTGCCTATTTATTGGGATTCCAGCCTGCCTCTGGCCTGCCTGTGCGTCCCATCTTCGGTCAATTGCTGTATTCCAGGCTCTGCTCTGGGTAGCTCAGCCGACGTTTGCCTCTGGGAGCCTGTGGTATACCCAGACTCTTCCTGCAATCCCCAGGAATCCTGGTCCTGCATTGCTAGTGTCCAGGCACAAAGAGAAGGGCTGATGGTTTGTTCCTTTGGACCCATTGTTGCTTTCTGTTTTGTAGTTAGTTTAGCAAATTACATTGCTCATACTTGAAGGTAAGCAGGAGACTACCTTGCATTCTTGATACCCATGAATACTGAAAATAGTCAGCACATTAATGCTGGATCCCAAGCTCAGACCAGGTGGTAACTTACTACTGGGGGAGGTGATGCCGAAAACTGATTAAATCAAGGCTCAATTTTTTTTTTTTTTTTTGAGGCTTTACTACTATACCTTTATTATAAGTGTCATTTTGTGAAAAATGTATGTGAAGACTTTGAAAACAAAAACAGTTCAGAAAATTATCTGTGGGAATCAGACATGGCACCACTGTATGCTGTGTGCAATTTCAGTAGAAAATGCCGAGGTAATTTATTAGAACAAATTCAGACAGTCGTTGGGTGTGACTGAGATGCAGCCCATTTCAGAAGTTCAGTTATAGGCCTGTTATTTGGAACCAGTTTTCCGGAAGACTCAGTGATACGCACAGGGACTTGATTACGCAGTCTGTCTACAAAGACCTGTTGGGGTACCCGCACTGCAAGACTTGGGATGGTGTGAAAGTCCTCTCTTGCCTGATTCCAACTTTAGCTGTATGTTGAGTTCCACCCAGGCTGCCACTATGATGAGGCTAGGGAACCACATTCTCCCACGGTCACCTCCCTGAGAGCTGTGGGAAAGGGCACCCCATTTCTAAGCCGTGTCCTCCTCATGAGGCTTGGCGTTTAGGATGGGTAAAGGGAAGAGAGTGCCATTTGCTGGTGACATCTCCCTGCGAGGCACCATGCTGCTGCATATTCCTTCCTATTTAATCCTCAACTCCCCTAGGAAGGCGTGGTCAGCCGTACTTACTGACACAGAGATGGACCTTCCGTGAAATAGCATGTCCAAGAGCCCACACTTGGTCAGTGATGAGTTAGTAGAGGTGGGGTTTGGATCCAGACTTGATCGACTTTTCACTTGATCATGTTACTTCCTGCAGAGAAGTGTTAGGTAGGACAGGGTGAGGTGGGAGTTGTTGCCTGTTTACCTTCTCAGGCCCCGTGACTGCCCGTCCTGGCTGTTTCCCTGAGTTCATTTCTTTTCTGTCTTCAGGCCCCTGGGATTGAGTGTCCTTGTCTCCTTTCTGGTCATGACCTTTGTGCTTTCTCTTGAAGTTACTCTTGAAGATCGGTAGGTTGCCCCGGTGGTGGTACCACTTTCCCAAGTTCCTCTTCCTTTGTGGTGCCTTTTTGCTTTTATTCTGTTTTATTGCTCCAGGGAAATAGAAGGATCGGCGAAAATCCCCCTTCTTTAAATTTTAATGTTTCATCGTCTTGTGTCCACAATCTTGTTTCCACGCTGCTGCCTCTGCCGGGTTAGTGCTCAACCCTGGCTGCACATTAAATTCACTGGGAAGCTTTTACCAAGAGCCTTGGCCCTGCCCGAAAACAATGAAATCAGAATCTCAGCTGGGACTCAGGCCCTGTGTGTTTCTAGAAAGCTTCCTGGGTACCACTTAATAAGCAGTCAAGTTCAGAACTATTTCGTAGACCGAATGAGCATCCTATCGAAATAGTCCATTAAAAGTTGTTGAAAGGGCTTCCCTGGTGGCGCAGTGGTTGAGAGTCCGCCTGCCGATGCAGGGGACACGGGTTCGTGCCCCGGTCCAGGAAGATGCCACATGCCGCGGAGCAGCTGGGTCCCTGAGCTATGGCTGCTGAGCCTGTGTGTCCAGAGCCTGTGCCCCGCAACGGGAGAGGCCACAACAGTGAGAGGCCCGCGTACTGCAAAAAAAAAAAAAAAAAAAGTTGTTGAAAAAGCACAACTTTTGCACACTGGGCTTAGAAAATGCTCCTGTTACCCATGATTTCTAGGCCTTCACTTTTTCTTATATAGCTTCTTTTCTGGACACTTAGATGGTTCTGTGGAATGTCTCCAATGCCCACATTATCTCTGAGAATTCAGTTCCCTCTGTCTGTCCAGCTGTCCACTGGGCCCTTGTCTCCAAGGGACCCTGGAGTGCCCCTGTCTCCCTCTTTCTCCAGGGAATTGACCTGTTCTTGGTCTTTTCATCTCCATCTCTCTAGTCCCACCCTCTCTAGTTGGATGCTCTGTTTGAGTGGGACATTTGGGTTTAAACGTCCCAAACACTAGTGCGGTGTTGGCCCGTGTGTGATTCTCCGACTGGCTGCTTCATAGTCAGTCATCAGGGCCCTCGTTAAAGATGCAGCTTCCTTGGTCCTCCTTCCCATCTGCCAAGTCCACGTCTCTGTGCAGGTGGTCCAGGGGTCTGTATTTTAACAAGGTTCCAGGTGATGCCTTGCATGGTGAAACTGGAGAACCACAGACTCAGTGTGTGTATTGTGACATGAGATGAATTCTCCCCGTCTCATTTGCTGTTTACTTCACATTGGGCTGCTCCCTGCCCTGTGAGGCCTGGGGCTCTGGGGAGGACCTGTCCTTCCTGATGCTGTGACCCTGCAGACAGGTTTGGTTCTTTCGTTGTCCGCATCTTCCTCGCACCTGCAACCCTGCCTCCTTTCCTTTCTGTGTCTGGAACAGAACCCGGTGTTTGGGCACCTCTCCTTCTGGCTGTGAGGCACTGCAAAGGTTTCTCTGATTTGTACTGGGAGAAATCCCAGCGGTAAAGCAGTTTCCTGAAATCCCTTCACTGAGCTCCACGCCCGGAGGCTGTCAGTGATGGTCTCTGTGTTCCAACAATTCAATGAAGTTATATTCGTTTCTGAGGGAACCTTATCTGTTTCTACCTCAAAGCAAGAGGGAGGTGGTTGGGATCTGAAGGAAGGATGAGGCCCTGGGGTGAAGAAAAGGCCTGGGGAGGAGGAGTGGCAGGGGATGTAAAGGCAAAGGCAGTAAGGGGCCTGTTTCCCGCACCCCCTCCAGCCCTGCACTTGCCCTGTGGCTTGGACAGCCCCACGTGGGCTGGATGAGATGCAGAGGGAAGGGTGAGTGGCAAGCAGCTGCCCCACACTGGAGAGGACAGGGGCTTATTTCTAACCAGTGGGTGCCTGCCTCCTCTGCTAACTCCTGCTTAAGGCGTGTCTGTTACTCAGACCCGCAGCGAAAGCGCGACTGACTTCCAGCTTTTATTTCAGACTGCTGGCGCTGCCTTTTTAAGGTAAGGATTCAAACTCCACAGGCACTTGGGAGGCATGGTGCCCGGGGAGGGGGCCCCGTGACCTTTCCAAGGTGACGAGTACGTTCAGTATACTGCTCTGTGTGGGTCGTCAGGCTGTCTGTTTGTGTGCAAATGAAAACTCGGTGTTTTTCTAAAAAGTAACATCTAGCTTGTTTGAAGGCAGCTGTTTGTATTGAAGTTACATCTGTCATGGACACGGCATGACTGAACTCAGTAAAGTTGATGCAATTACTCCAGAGTTGAACTGAAGGAGCAGTGGCAAACCATGGCCTGTGCCCAATGCCTGTTTCCATACAGCTTCCAAGCCAAGAATGGTTTTTCCATTTTTAAATGTTTGGAGAAACATCAAAAGAATGATATTTTATGACCCATGAAAATGGTAAGAAAGTCACATTTAAGGAAGTTTTATTGGACACAGCCATGCCCATTCATTGGTTTATCTAAGACTGAGTTCACGCTACAGTGGCACAGTCAGGAGCCAGAAAGCCTCAAGTTAACCATCTGGCCCTTTGCAGAAAACGTTTGCTAAACCTGATCTAAAGGATCATTTTTCCCAATTACTTCTGATGGGATGTTTAGTGCTGCAGGGGGCCTTCCAGTGGTTCCCAGTCCTGGCTACACATCGGAGTCACTAGAGGGGTTACTAATTTGGATGCTTGGGCCCCTACACCCTGCCCAGTGGTACAGCCTCTCCGGAGGTGAGCCCGGGACCCAGTGGTACGGCCTCTCCGGAGGTGAGCCCGGGACCCAGTGATACGGCCTCTCCGGAGGTGAGCCCGGGACCCAGCGGTACGGCCTCTCCGGAGGTGAACCCAGGAATCTGTACTTGCTACCAGTGCAGCCAGCCACAGTATTCTGTGCTGTGAACCCCCAGCTAGTAGATGGATTCGTTGGCAAAGCTCCATCATTTTGTTTTCCCTATGAGGGAAAATACCTTCCCCCAGAGGACAAAGATTGACAGTGGCAAAACCCATGTGTCCTGCTACCAGGAACCCTACCTGTAGGGTAGTGGCCCTCAGAATGGAACAGGCATCAGAATCCCCTGATATGGGAACATATGTATATGTAGAACTGATTCACTTTGTTATAAAGCAGAAACTAACACACCATTGTAAAGCAATTATACTCCAATAAAGATGTAAAAAAAAAAAAAAAGTCCCCTGGAGAGGCTTGTTAAACCCCTGACTCCTGGGCCTCAACCCAGAGGTTCCGGTTCAGCGAGTCTCAGGTGGGGCCTGACCATCTGCATTTCTACAAGCTCCCAGGTGCAACTGATGCTGCTTGGTGTGGTGTGCACACTCTGAGGACCAGCGTGTAGGGCTTGGCAGGCTGTATGTGGGGGGTTTCTTTTAAAATCCGTGTTCTAAATACAAGCATCTGATATACAGTCTTCCCCGCAAAGCACGTTCTGGAGAAACACAGACGGTCGCAGTCCAAGTACCCTTTTCGACTGCTGCAGCCATAAAGGACTCATTCTTGAACAGTGTCCTGTCAGCGACTGTCTGGTGATCTTAGTTTTAAATACTAACACCTGTCAGTGGTTTAGTCTGTAACTGTATTTTTTTCTGGTTTAGTGGAGAGCCACGCCCAGGCACAGCAAAAATAAGAAAAGCCTGTGTTCTGTGTTAATTACGTCCCATCACATTTCTAAGGTTGACTCATGGAAGTATTTCCAAGAAGGAGTTGATCGTGCGTACACACTTTCGGAGGTTGCTGTGTAAAGTTGAACACTTCATGCTTATTTTTAATACTGAAGAGTAGTTAAATTGTTAACTTACTGTTTGCCATGCTAGGCAATCATATCGCCCTCATTTTCTAAGTGAGGTGTCAAAGCTGGAGAAGGAAGGAGAGCGATTTTCATGTTTAGGAGCCGCTGTTAGAACAGCAGCTGTTAGAACTCCCAAGCTCCTGATTACTCTTAGGTTTAATATACTGTTTTCTCCCATCGCCTGTGCCATCCTGGACTGACATTGGACTGGTAACCAGAGAGGGGGCCAGGACTAGGGTAAGGCGAGTGGGGTACCGAGGGTACAGATATAGAGAAGCACCGTGCAGGGTCATTGCAGGTGCTGAAGCTGATTTGCACGAGCCCCAGGATTGGTGCATCCTTGAATTGTACACACCGGGTACCTGCCTCACCCTAGTCCCAGCCCTGATCAGAACCTAGGAGTTTAAGCAAGACTCCCTAAGAAAGAGGCCCATCTGTAGAATTAAATGCCCTCCTTCCCCTCCCTTTGCTTAAATGATTCATTGATACTTTTAAAATCTTCTGAGAAACGACTCATTTTGAACAGTCCTTTCTTGGATATTTGTTTTCAAACATCTGCGTCAGTACATCTTAGTGAACTTGTTTAAGATTAAATTACTGCAATACGGACTGCTGTGTGGAATATGATGGTTTTGATTATTCACATGAATTTTTGAGGGAAAAAATGTCCCCAAAGGGTTTCCTAGATGAAGCCTTTATAGCAGACTTGTGCAGTCTCCCATAAAATTCTAACATTACATTTGTAAATTCAGCACATGGCCTGTATTAGAAGTTCCACATGCAGTGGCTTCATTTCAGAGGTTTGAGTCCATCATTAATCTAGCTGCTCTTTGGGTGTTCCAAATGGCTCTTGTAATAATTTTGAAATAATTAATAGTATTTCTAAGTCTTCCAGTGAGGGTAAGCGAGTAGCTAGCCCTTGAGAACTGAGCAAGTATTTTTGTCTTCTGGAATGATCCTCTGTTCTGAAATGCATCCATCTTCCTGCCCTGTCAGAGTTCACAGTGGGCTTGCTCTAAGCATCTGCTTTTGCTCTTGCAAAGGGAGCTGATGACATGTTTACTGGGTGATGCTGAGAACCCCTCTCTCCTGTGACAATGGGCTAGAGCATATGCTGTCCCCAGTTTCAGGAAGCTTTTGTTAACAGAGGACTCAGAGCAGATCAGGCCACCGGGGAATGTTGCCAGCATGCCTTTGTGGAGGGCAAATCCTGTCCGAATAACCTAATTTCCTTTTCTGAGCAGCAGTAAACCAGGGAGATGAAAATTGCAGATTTTCCAACCTTAGCGATTATTTTTTTCTGATTTAAAAACATCCAAAATTTAAAGATTGTTTATTTCAAACATTTATGGAACTTTATTTTTTTCCCCCTTCATCAAAGGACCTTAACTTGACTTAGAAAATAGTACCATGGGTCTCATAAACATTCACTGGAGACAGCCCTAGAGAGAGTAGGTGTCAGCACCCCAATCCCCATACTTATTTTGGATGCTCTTCATTTGGGACATTCTCTGAAATGGTAAGGTGATGTAAATACCATAGAGAAAATAATTTCTGCCTTTTGAGGAAAGTCATACTCAGAGATACCCATTATCGGCTCATTGCTACCTTTGATGGAGATTTTAAAACAGTTTGCAGATGTTACTTTAGCTACAAGAGCAAAAGAGGCGGTAGTCACATTTTAGCACCTAGACTATGATTAGTTAATAACTTGCAGAAGTTTGAGCTGTGGTCTGAAATGGAAAGAATAGACTTTTTTTCTTTTAACAGCTGAATATGGATAATTCACAGCCCATACAATTCACTCACTTAGAGTATACAATTCAGTGGCTTTTATTATATTTACAGAGTTGTCTAACCAACACCACAAACAATTTTGGAACATTTTTATTGCCCAGAAAAGAAACCCTGCACCCCTTAGCTGTCGCCCCTAAACCTTCCCACCCTACGTTACCCCCCAACCCCCTGGCCCTAAGCAACTACAACTGCTCTGTCTCTGTTATCTGCCTATTCTCTACCTTTCATTTCAGGGGAATCATGCCGTCTTTTATGGCTGGCATCTTGCACTTAGCGTAATGTTTTCAAGGTTCATGCATGTCCCAGCAAATACTTCATTCCTTTTTTTTTTTTTTTGCGGTACGCAGGCCTCTCACTGTTGTGGCCTCTCCCGTTGTGGAGCACAGGCTCCGGACGCGCAGGCTCAGCGGCCATGGCTCACGGGCCCAGCCGCTCCGCGGCATGTGGGATCTTCCCGGACCAGGGCACGAACTCGTGTCCCCTGCATCGGCAGGCGGACTCTCAACAACTGCGCCACCAGGGAAGCCCCCTTCATTCCTTTTTATTGCTGAAGAATATTCCATGGTATGGTTATGCCACGTTTTATTTAAAAGGAATAGTCTTTTAAAGCTAAGTAGAAAAGAAAAATATAAAAGAAAAAGAATGGCTAGCCATATATAGCCACTTTTTGTAGGGTTCATAATGGGTCACATATGAATATTTCTGAAGGTGATATTTTGATGTGTAAGCCCGAAATCAGAATAATCATTCAGAGCAGTGAGATAAAAAGGAGAAGTGTTTAAAAAAAAAGTTTAGGCGTCGGTACTATTCCTACTTATCGTCTCATATGTGAAAATGGGCACCTTTTTTTCCCCATAGTTTGGAGAAGGTGGAAAGATGATTAAAGCTTAGAGAACAGGGTTCAGAGAAACAGCCCGGGAAGTGGGTTGTTTAGCCAGGAGGAGGCTGGGATCCTTAGGTAGTGTGGACCAGCTTTTCTCTCTCACTGAGAAGAACGGACCTCAGCTTGGATGGGAGCACTGGTGGCACAGGGACAGACATCCTGACACTGAGGACCTCAAGGACAGGACGGTCTGCCCCGCAGAAGGTGGCTCACTTAGCCTTTGAGAAAAGAGGGTTGGCCTCTTGTCTGTTTGGAAAAATAGTAATGCCATAGGTCTTGGACCTCGGATTGCCAGGGGTCATTTCCTCCTGCCTCTACCTTCCGAGCAGGTGAGAGATTGTCATGACTATTTCCTTGTACAGGTGAGACTGTGTCATCATCCTGACCTCAGAGGGGTGGACAGCGGTCACTGCAGTTTGCTCGACATTCAACAGCGTCGTCCAAGTGTAGCAGTTTTTCAAGAGAGAAGATGTAACTTTAAGAAATGACTTAGGGCTTCCCTGGTGGCGCAGTGGTTGAGAGTGTGCCTGCTGATGCAGGGGACACGGGTTTGTGCCCCGGTCTGGGAAGATCCCACATGCTGAGGAGCGGCTGGGCCTGTGAGCCATGGCCGCTGAGCCTGTGCGTCCGGAGCCTGTGCTCCGCAATGGGAGAGGCCACAACAGTGAGAGGCCCGCGTACCGCAAAAAAAAAAAAAAAAAAGAATGAAATGACTCAAATAGTGAATTATTTATAATGAGTTTTTGAGATTCCCTTTAAGTGGCATCTCCAGTCATCCCCATTTCATTTCGAGTACTCCCCTCACTGGTCCCCATGGGTACCATTGTTGTTCTTCAGCTCCTTGATGGCTGCCTGGCAAAGGCTTTGGAGGAATTCCTGGAAGAAATACCTAGGGGGCTTACACAGGTCATTTTAACCCAAGCATTTATTGGGTGTCTGCTGAACATGGGAAACTGGGGGAAGGAAAAGACTTAGGGGATCCTCTTGTTTTGGCTGTCATTTTCCGTGTGAGTAGACTTGGCCCAGAGTGCTTTGGATCAAGGTCACCTGAGAGAGAAACAGGAAGCACTGGCAGCAAAGAGGGCCTCTCAGATGTGGTCCAGGCCTCACTTGGTTCTGCGGGCCTGTCTTCTGCTTGAGGGTGGTGAGGCCTGGAGAGCAATAGAACCTGAGGAGTGATGCTAACCGTTCAGTAGTTGGCCAGCTGGAATCACAACAGGGATTCACAAACCATTAAGAAATTCGATTAGCGTCTGAAAGCCAGAGGCGAAAAAGCAATTTGATTTTTTTTGATACCTGCTGCCCAGTAATGCCTTCTGAATGAATGTATTTAGGATAAACCTGAAAATAAGACCCTAATGAATGAGTTAATTTACATATGCATGGAGTGAAGGACTGTTTCTGTACATCCATGATTAAGCCAGTGTGCATAGTCATTTGTGGACAGCAGTAAATAAATATCATGTGTGACCTAGAATCTACATTTTTTGTTACCTGGTGACTTTTTAAGTCTATACCCTCAACTGTGTTGCCCTTTTAATATGCCTGAAGTTATATGTAGACTTTGTTTATTTTCCTTTTTTTAAATTGAAGTATAGTTGATTTACAGTGTCGTGTTAGTTTCAGGTGTACAGCTATGTGATTCAGTTATACATGTGTGTATGTATACATTCTTTTTCAGATTCTTTTCCCTTATAGCTCATTACAAAATATTGAGTATAGTTCCCTGTGCTATGTAGTAGGTCCTTGCTGATTCTCTATTTTTTTAAATAAATTTATTTATTTAATTAATTTATTTTTGGCTGCGTTGGGTCTTCGTTGCTGCGCGTGGGCTTTCTCTAGTTGCAGAGAGCAGGGACCACTCTTCATTGCCATGCACGGGCTTCTCATTGCGGTGGCTTCTCTTGTTCCAGAGCACGGACTCTAGGCACGCGGGCTTCAGTAGTTGTGGCTCGTGGGCTCTAGAGCGCAGGCTCAGTAGTTGTGGTGCACGGGCTTAGTTGCTCTGTGACATGTGCAATCTTCCTGGACCAGCGCTCGAACCTGTGTCCCCTGCATTGGCAGGCGGATTCTTAACCACTGCGCCACCAGGGAAGCCCCTGATTCTCTATTTTATATATAGTAGTGTGTATATGTTAATCCCAACCTTCTAGTTTATCCCTCCCCCGACTTCTCGCTTTGGTTACCATAAGTTTGTTTTCTATGTCTGTGGGTTATGTAGACTTTATTTTTATAGAGCTTGTTCAGTGCATCTATATGTGTGTCTCTGTCCATCCATCCATTCTAACCAACAATTAGCAAATCTTTTCTATTTCCACAACCAAAGTAACCAGTAATATCATGTTTGTATATTAATTGATAACTTCTAATTTTTTCCCTAAGTTCACATTATTTGGTATGATCTTCCCAGAGGACCCAATTCAGCAAATAGAAGAAAAATCATGACCACAGTTTGCAAATCTGAACAGTCTCTAAAGGTCACTATCTCACATTATTACTGTGAGCACTAAAATAATGTGTGGCAGTGTTGCATAAGACTGATATTTATATAATTCTCTACAGTTTGAATCCTAACTCAATTTGATCTCAGTTTGATCCTAACAACCATGTGACCCAAACTTCTAATTTTTAAAGTATCATTCATAAAGATATGTTTGTTGTCACTTCTCTGTTACGTAGACAGAAGCAGTTTCGGGGCTTGTCAGTCCCTGGGACCTGACTTTCCAGTACAGAAAGAAGCTAGGCGACTGGAGGTGAGATTCCTAAGGGGCCACAGCCTCTGGGTTTAAGTATAACTTTTTCTTTAAAAGTATGAAGTCATACGGGGAAACAGAAAATCGCCAGAACATAATGGCTACTTTTTCATCCTCTCCCTGAAAGACTTCAAGTTCAGAAATGTAAAATTGACCCCAGGGTAGAGATAAAGTTTTTATGCTGTCTACGTTTAGTGAAAAGCCATTTTACATGGCAGGAAAAACCCAAGGTGAATTATTTACCACCTCACTCCCTCCCAGCAGCTTTTAGAGTGCTTGCTAGAAGGTGTCAGAGTTCCTATTAGGTTGAGCTTACCGATATGGGGCCTTTTCCTCATTTTTCTCCCTGCCAATGTCCATTCCCGTTCTTAGGTTCTTTAACTGAGAATTTATTTTATTTTGCTTTCTAAAATTCTTTTTTAAAAAAAGCAAAAAAAAACCCCAAAACTTAAGCAGCTGGGGGTTGGAGTGTCAGGTTTAATACTTCAAGCCAGTATAAATAAAAAATAGCTGAATGAATTTATGATGCTCTTTGATAAAAAACATCTTTCCTACAATTGCTGGGCTACGCAGAATGGACTCATATGCAGAAGGAATATCAGAACAATTTTTTACTCGCCTAAAAGCATTTTCTCTTTGCCTTATAGAAATTCCGGGTCTAAAATTGATGTTAGGATCCGACTTGCTGAATAAATAGTTTAAATGTCAGTCTTCTCGGTTACTCTGTATAAAGAGAGTCTGAGCCATCTGGGCTTCTTGTGCTTTTATTATGCTGGCTGTAAAGACAGAGCAAAATGGCTTTTTGTTTTTAGGTTAAGGCAGATGTACGCAGCCTGCCATCTTGATTTCTTTTGTATGGGTTGGCATATATTTTAGACGCTTTGAAATGTTGGAAAGATTTCAGACCAAGTTGGGGAAGAAAAAAATAGGTTTTTCTTTCCCATGACCAAATTTGCTAGTTCAAATATTTTGTGAACAAGTATCTTCTGAAGTAGGTACATTTATTTAACACCACTGGATGTTTCTCTAAATTTGCTGTTCATCTGTTTTTTTTGCCAGATGTTTAACTTATGTCTGAATCATGCAACCAGGATTTGGTTTCAGTGTAGACAAGAAAAGGAAGCCAGAACCTGAAATACTTTGGTCTTGTATTAATGTGCCGTGGGATAACTTTTTCCCTCCCAACCACAAACCCTGCAACAGTCTCTAAATGTATCCTCATAATTCAGCCTTTTTTCTTTGCGGACTTGTGCTTTTATAGGTGTGTGCTTTTTTCTGGTGGCATAGAAAAAGACACTCTTTAATGATACAAATTTAGTTGTAACTGACTTTTCTATGAATGTTTTTCTTAAGACTAGTCTTAAACTTAGAAGCTGTCTTTTGAATTTATTTTTAGTTACATGTAGAAAAGCCATTGTGTTTAAAAAAAATAGGTGGGGCAGCAGATTGTATCTCTACTGTTGTCCAGCAGCAGATTAGGTTGTAGCAATCAGTAAATGCACATAATGTGAAGATTATGACCTGAAGCTATTTTTCAGTTATCAGAATGGAAGGAGAAAACTGCTTTAGAGGTAATGCAAAGAATTTAAGGACTGCAAATAGTTGCTATTTTAACCTTCCTGAGTAATAATCGTATTTCCAAATGTAGTTGAAAGACCTCATATGCCTCTAAGATATGCTGATGGCCTAGGCACAACTAAAGCAGAGTCATGGTCTCTACCCTTGAGGACTTATACCTATTTACCTAGTTGCCAATTATGGTAACTGTAACCAGTAATGTTGGTGATGATGCTGATGTAGACTGGCCTCTTGGGCTGTCTGGAGGAGAGACTGGTCCTTATGTACATAGCTGGTAGGTATCAACTCCTATCAGCAGTATTAGCTACTAGTGTTTCCCAAAGACTTAACTAGGGAATACCAGTCATAAATGATATTGGGAGAAGCAAGTGGGTGGGGGGAGGTTAAAGGTTTGGAAAGGTGACATTATTTTTCAGACATGAACAGCATGCATTTAATTTTAATTTCTGTAGTAAAGAAATTAAATGCAGAAGGAAATAAAGACATTAAGTAAAGAAAGTGTTTCATTCTTTTTTTGTAATAAATTTATTTATTTTATTTCTTTATTTTTGGCTGCGTTGGGTCTTCGTTGCTGCGTGCGGGCTTTCTCTGGTTGCGGCGAGCGGGGGCTGCTCTTCATTGTGGTGCGCGGGCTTCTCGTTGCGGTGGCTTCTCTTGTTGCAGAGCATGGGCTCTAGGTGCACAGGCTTCAGTAGTTGTGGCATGCGGGCTTCAGTAGTTGTGGTTTGCGGGCTCTAGAGAGCAGGCTCATAGTTGTGGCGCACAGGCTTAGTTGCTCCACGGCATGTGGGATCTTCCCGGACCAGGGCTCGAATCCATGTCCCCTGCACTGGCAGGTGGATTCTTAATCACTGCACCACCAGGGAAGCCCCATGAAGAGGTGTATTTTAGATTGAATGCAGACTTGGTGACAAAGAGCAGAGTTGCAGCTGTGACTCTGCCACCAATTGAATGACTTTGGACAGTTAGTAAAATGGTAACAATTAACCTTTCAGGGTTGGTTTGAGGAATAGAGAGGGAGCGTGAGAATGTTAGGGATGTGCTGACATCCTATGTACTTAGTACCTGTCACGTATTAAGGAAGCAACACTGCAAAGGCAAGCCCTACACAATGAAGATGATCTTCCCCGCCTTTTAATACCAACTGGCTAATTATAAACCTCTTTGTGGCCACCCAACTTCTCGTCATCCTGTTTTAGCTACTTTTGACGGCAAAGCACCAGGATAATACAGGTGTCAGAAGATGATCAGTGAAACCTGTGCTCTTTTGTGATGATCAAAATCTAGGAGGGCTTCTTTTTATGATAATGGACTCTCTGGAGCCAGGTGTTAGCCTTTATGCTGAGGTGTGGGAGGGAAGGAAGAAAAGAGACTGGACAGGTCCATCCAGAACATTCTGTCTCACACCCAGGAATGACCATCATCCTTCCATGATTTCAAGGTGGTTTTCAGAGTTGCAAAAAGCTTGGTGTACAGGAAGCTTCATCCAAATCCTGTTGAATCTTATGACACTGCAACTAATGTTATAATTAGTCCTCTAATAGCCTGACTTTCTGGTTGGCCTCATTTTACTTGGAAAACAAAATCCATATACGACCCACGAAGACTTTGCTATGATTGGTCCGCATTCTGTGTTTCCCAGTGGCCGGATCCTGTAGCTTAGTGGTTCTCAGGCCTTTGGAGTCCTTCATCCAGATATTCTAGGAGACCAGCAAAGAGTTATCCCATCTTTTATATTGTCAGGTAAGGCACTTAATAACTCTTCGGCCATCATTTTAATTTTGGAAGACAATTTTAACACACCGAAAGCAGGAAGGACAAAATTTCAGGCTAGAAGACAACAGCTTTTTAAATGGAAGAAATTAAGCTTTATGAAAAACTCATTCCATTGTCTTATATATCTCACTTGGCTATTGAAAATTAGCAGCCTCAGTTAAGTGTTTGACATTCCCTACTACAATTAATTCAACAATAGGGGTCTTTCACCTAATGGGAGGAACTGTACTCCCAACTCCAGGTTTGTAATTTCGGGGCTTTGTCTCAGTGAGAGGTTTAGTTTTGTAGCAGGCACTTTAAATCATTCTCATCCCTTTTGCTTAAAGATGAGGTTTTTGATCATTTTAACATATCTAGTTAAGTCTTCAGTTCTAGGTTTTGTAGGATAATTAATTCAAAGAAGGAATATATATATATATATATATATATATATATATATATATATATATATATCCCTCTGTTTTAGATGAAAACTTACTGGAGAATTTACAAATTTTACAGGCTACATGAGGAGGGTTCTGCCCCCAATTTCTTAACTGTGGTTTCTGTGAAACTTTCAGAGTTGTGCAGACCTTGATTTAAGAACCATTGATTGAGAATAATGTAGTCAGTATAACACGTGTTCTTAATGTCACTACAACTTTCACCTAATTTCACAGTTGGGTTGACATTAGTTTTAAGGACAAAAACTAATACACAAGGTGAAACAGAATTAATGTTCGAGTGTGGAGTGGGTTCTAGGATCCTGTTTATACCAGTTTTGTGTTCTAATAACGCTGTAAGACCACACATCCTTTTCTTTTCAAAAAACAACTCGACATTTAGTTCTGGTAGATTCATTTAACCAGCAGAAAGATAAACTGAGTACATTTTCTTGTTTCATTTTTTAATATTCTGCATTTCATATCATAATTACTTTCATAACTACACATTTGCCTGTTTTGTTTGGCTCGTCTTTTTTTTTTTGTAGCACAGTTAGAGTTGTTGGAAAAGATGTGTGGATAAGTCTTGGAGTCATTGGATATAATCTTTATTTTCAGGAATCATTTTCTGTTCACTTACCTCACTAAGGTGCTCTGAGACTGGAAAAACAAAACTATGAAAATTAAAGATCTGTGTTAATATGTGATGGGGATCTGATAGGAATGAAATGTGTGTTTCTTCCATTTATGTAAAATACTCAGGGCCCAACTGACTAACCCTGAATCGGATAAAGAATTATTCAAATGAAAAAAGTGGATAAAAGTTGCCTGGAAGAAAATGGTTTTCTGGTAATATGATATGAAAGAGTCATTTTAAGGATTCAGGGGGAAAACTGGGTAGAAACATGGAACAGAGTGTTTTCTTTTTTGAGGGGAGGAGGGAACAGAAAAGTGAGTGGATTGTGATTTGTGACTAGTTTAGTAGCTGATTCATCGAGTGACTTAGGACAATGCACTTTTTCCCTCTTGTGTGTGAGGCTTTTTGTTTGTGGGGATAAATTACAATGAAGTAACATGGGTTAAGTATTTGAAGCTCTTATGTAACCAGGTAATTATTATTTACTGGTGTCCTCACTTCACCTTCTTAGCTTAACTTGTTCAAACAAGTTTTGATGCTTTTAATGAACCTCAGAAGACCTAGAAGCTTTTTGGTTAAGTGTTTAACTTCCGATTTCCCGTGACCGTTTCACTCCTTTAAAAGAAGAAAATCTGTAATTTTACCCACCACTACGTACTTGATGTGCCAAGTCCAAGTACTTTGCACAGATGTCTTTAAAATGCTGTTTCTTTTAAACTTGGTTTTTAGCAACGGGCAGGCGACAGTGACTGTCTTAATATTATTTAGAAAGTTAGATAAAGGAGTTCTAGGACCTTAGGGAAACAAACGAAACAACATATTTTGAAACAGGAAACTATAACATGCACTGGGGGTACACGAGCCTTACTTGTTTCATAGTCTGACATATTCTGATCGGTGGACCTTCGGCTACCAGCCCTGCCTGTCACATACTAACTGCGTGACTTTAGCCAAGTTAATTGAGCTCTCTAGGTCTCAGTTTTCTCATTTATAAAATTGGGGGTAGAATAGCACCTTCCCAGAGGACTGACTGCCAGACAGAATATAGGTACCTGCCTGGTCATCTAGTTAAGAATTGCCGTAATTATATATGCATGTGTGTATGTGTATTCATGCATATACGTGTGTATAGATGTGCACACACAGGTTGTGGAAATGTTGGGAGTAGGTCATTGCCGTAGAAATTTAAAAGGGGAGGGTGGAGTGGGGAGCACGCTTTAAGCTGGAGCACGGGGGAGGTTTTGTGATGTGTGGAGGTGGGTGCTGCCCTGGGCCAGCTGTGTGTGGTTTCAGCCCGCTGCCAGGACTGGAGGCACTGGCCTCATAAATGAGTAGCTGTGGGCTCAGGGCACAAGGGGGACAGGAGGAAGCGGGGCAAGCGGAACCAGAGTCCACAGCAGGATTTCCAAAGAAACAAGCCTTTGACAGTGCAGGGCTGAGCCGACGGGAACAGGCAGGCATCATCTGTTGGCAGCAGCGATGCCTAAGCTCCCAGGTCCTTTCGACCTGTGCGTGGTAGCCACCTGTCTGATGCTCACACAGCCCTATAACTGGGGAGGGGGTGTTTTTACCGACTTTGGACAGATTAGGAAGGTAGTGGATTGACTCACGTCAGGTCACATCACCGAAGTGACAGGATCCCTGTGAGGAGTTGATTTCCCTGGTGGAGTTCCTCTCCCTCTGCCTGGAACCCCTGCACCTTTATTGCAGCACCTTTTAAAGGCACTTTCAGGGTGAGTTTCCCCACCCGCCCCTTCCCTTGACTGGCTCTTGGCACCCTTGCTCATCTGTCTTTTATCTCCTCGGCTTCCTGCATGGGGCCAGGCATGGAGGCAATGCACTTGGAACAAAAGAGCTTTTTGCAAAAGGCAGGTGAGCAGATGCCTTAGACCCCCATCTCAGTCAACACATGGCGTCAGAAACGACACTTATGGGGTTAAAACGACACAGTGGTTAAAAATCCACCTGCCAATGCAGGAGACACGGGTTCGAGCCCTGGTCCAGAAGATCCCACGTGCTGCGGAGCAACTAAGCCCGTGCACCACAACTACTGAAGCCCGCGTGCCTAGAGCCCGTGCTCTGCAGGAAGAGAAGCCACCACAATGAGAAGCCCGTGCACCGCAACGAAGAGTAGCCCCTGCTCACCGCAACTAGAGAAAGCCCGCGTGAAGCAACGAAGACCCAATGCAGCCAAAAATAAATAAATAAAATATATTTTAAAAAAATAAAAAGAAATGACACTTATTTACACTTTGACAGGTGTGGGGACACATTTTCGAAAGGGTACAGATACTTGTGAAGGATTTTCTGTAAGATGCTGTTTTCTAAGGGCTTACTTTATGCTGTGAAACCAAGAATGTACTGGCCACCTGATCTTCTGTTTATCACGTAGTAATACTGCTACATAGCAGTCCCCCAAAAGATTAGTCTCATGGCTTCTCTGATTCAGTCTGCCTTGTCTAGTTATCAGATACTGTGCTCATCTCAGCAGGAACCGTTATGGTTGAGCCCGGGTGTGAGCTAATATGTACTGGACCAGTGAAAACCCTCCAAGCCCGAGCCCGCCGGACTCTGGAATAATGAGGCCAGGACAAAGAGATCATGGGCTTTAATTATTAGACACACTTATGAAAAGCTTATTAATGAAAAATAGTTTGTGAGAAGAGTTGACATAGGATTCAGCTTCCATTGTTAAAAGTTCAAATAGAGCGTGGCTTTGTTGGAGAGTCTGAATTAATGATTAAGTGTCTCAGACCACAAAGTCTCCTCCGTTTTGATGGTCTGTGGAGCTGGTGAATTGTAACTGTCCTTTCTATCTTGGAGAAATCTGAAAAATTAAAAAAATTTCCAATGGAAATGAACCTCCAGCTCTGCTGTTTCATGCTTACTCACACATAATTTAAAGAGTATTAAATTCATGGAGGCAAATTGCAGTGTCAGTAGAAGGAAGGACATTTTAAGCCGTTTTTCTAAAATCTGGAAAATCTGTCTTGACTGTTGAGTTTTAGCTCGCTTAACAGGATTGTTCACGTTGCTAATAATTTGTTCCTACCTTTTGTACAGAAGTATTGTCTCCATTTTAATAGGCTTAGCTCAACCCACAAAATAATTACCCATAATAATTCTTCTAATACACAATGAAAAGGCCTTAACAACTTTAAAACTGAATTCATTTGAAAACGTGCATTGTTTCTTAATAATATATTTTTTTTGCAGGGGTGAGGGGCTGTTTTTAGGGATATGTAAGCAGCTTCTAAACATTTTAAAATCACCTCTTTTATTTTTAAACAAAGATAGCTCTCCCTATGTTGAAACTCTTCCCCCCCCCCATTTATTGGTTTTAAGTTTATTTGTAGCAGCCAGATCTTTAAAATAAGGGCTTAGAGCCTATTTTGTGTTGTACCATATTGGCAACTTATAACACCGCCTCTGAAGACATGTAAACACTATACATTTGATGTAGTTTACATTGTGTCAGGAGCAGCTCTGTTCCTGGAGCGGTAAGTACTAGACCACAGCCTTTTTTACAAGGGCTTCTGTTCACAGAAAGAATCAAATGTTGCCCGTGAAACGTAAAGCAAAGAGTCTCTTAGGGCAGGTGCACTTGCTTAGGCTCTTCTGTTTTAATTTTTCTTTTTAATCACGGGGCCACAGCCTGTCAGTAGGAAACCTGCCCGGAGATTGCCAGAGCTTGCTAGATTGTTCGCCCAGGTCCTTCTCATCTCCTTCATGCATGCACACGTCTGCCCATCTTTCACCTGGCCACCCAGGCTCCTACCTTCTTCCTTCCTTTCCCACTACACTTGGAATTCAAGTACACAGATCGCCTCTTGTGGCTGTAATGAAGTGGGTTGTCAAAGTGAAGGGCATGGGGGAACAGAGACTTGAACCCTGGTCTTACAGGTAGTGTTGAACGTGGGGGGTTGTTTACTTATGTATTTATTTTTTACTACGGAGGTGCTGAATTGCTACCAGAATCTCTGAAATCTTCTTCCTCCTCACTTTAAAAAAAAAAAATGTATTTATTTATTTTTGGCTGCATTGGGTCTTTGTTGCTGAGTGCGGGCTTTCTCTAGTTGCACAAGCGGAGGCTCAGTAGTTGTGGCTCACGGGCCCTAGAGTGCGTCGGCTTCAGTAGTTGTGGCACGTGGGCTCAGTAGTTGTGGCTCACGGGCTTAGTTACTCCACGGCATGTGGGATCTTTCCGGACCAGGGCTCGAACCTGTGTCCCCTGCATCAGCAGGTGGATTCTTAACTACTGTGCCACCAGGGAAGTCCCCTCCTCACTTTTTTATTTCCCTGAAGTGTCGTACTAAATCACCCAAGCATGTAAATCCTAATATTTCTTCTTCCCTAAAATTCAGCTGCTTAATATCCTATAGATTCTGTCCTGCTGGCAGTGCCCTGTCTGTTCATGGTGACTGTTTCATGGGCCCTTTTCCTGGGTTCTCTCTCCCCACCCAGTCACCTGGGGGTGCCTCAGTAGAACATCAGCACGTGTGGACCATGGCTGGGTGCTGCACCAAGCTCTTTTTAACTGTTATTTCAGTGTCCCAGGAGCCTCTGGTCCAGGGATCTCCAGGGTCGCTTCAGGCACGTGGCAGGAGCTTTCAGACTGTGCTCCAGGGTGGAGGAGAGACCGTGGTCTCGGGTGCTCTTCAGTGATTCTCAGTTGTCACCCGTGTGGTTCTCTTCATAAGCCGATTGCAGAAACCTCCACTGCAAACCTCTACCCAGGCAGACCGTCTGGGGCAGGGGCCAGGTGTACCTGTATCCACCACATACACCTGTATCTGCCCCATGTGGCCACAGTGAAGATGCCCATGCTTTATGGAGCTTGAGTGCCTTCCTGACGGGGGCGTTATGGCATTTGGAAGTGTGTGGAGTTCTGTCCTGTTACCACTGAAACCGAGGCCAGAGGCATGTAGGGGCCGGGACCTGGGTGCTAAACACCCAGAAGGTGAACAGCAAAGGGCTCTCCTGTCTGAATGGTGGACAAGCACTTTACCTTGGACGAGGTGTGCATGGCAAGGCCCCTTGTTAGTGTTGCGATGCTTTTACACAAGCAGGTGTAAAACCAGACAGGGACGGGTTGGTGGCAAGATGATGATGTGCCTGGAGAACAGCTGGCGGGGAACAGGGGGCGGGAAGGAGCAAGGCACACCCAGGGACAGTGGCCAGGCCAGGCCGGTGTGAGGGGGACGTGGGCGTCCTCAGCCTGTTCCTTCCCGGCTCCATCCGTGCCGTCCTCTGCTCTCTTCCTGGCCCTGCCCCGCCAGACTGCCTGGGGCTCAGCTGCACTGCTCCGTGCTCAGCTCTGAGCCTCTGATGTTTATGGGCTGGGTGCACTTGTCGTGCTCAGGCTGACCTTCCTCGTTCCGGGAGTGCTGCTTTTACCGAGTTCCTGCCCTTGATTCCCTTTTGGGGCCTGGTGGTCAGCATGGTGTCAGAGGGGCTCCAGCTGGTGAGTTTCAGCGTTTGAGGGGGGCTCGGTGTGCCCGCAAGGGAAGTGCACTGGTGTATATGGAGTGTCTGCGTGTGTCACCGTCGGGGCCAAGTGCTTAACTCAAGTATTCTTTTTACTTTTTTATTTTTATCTTTATTTTTTTAAATATATAGCTCTATCCTCTTTATGTTTTAAAACATCTCTGTATGTGATGTATATGCCTAGAAAAAAAGCAGGAAGGGAAAAGCTTTCATATTTTATTTTTTTAACTATTTTGGAAATAATTTCAATCTTAAAAAAACTTGCAAGAATAACAATAGTACAGCGAACACCCACGTATCCTTTACATAGGTTCACACATTAGCATTTTACTCTGTTTGCTTTATTGTTTGCTGTTTCTCTTCCATATACATCTAGATCTACATGTATTCACACAAACACACACAAATAATATATGTACATAACATTTTTCTGAACGATTCAAGAGTAAGTTACTTGCATAAAGCCCTTCACCCCCAAATATTTCAGTGAACATTTCCTCTAAATAATAATATTCTCTTATATTTACACAGTAGAGTTTTCAATTTCAGGAAATTTAATATTGATACAATATTTTTATCCAAGCAAACAGCCATATGCCAATTTTTTAGTTGACCTGATAATTTCCTATGTAGCATTAATTCTTTTTTTGTTGAATTTTTGAATTCTATTTAATTAATTTTTTTATACAGCAGGTTCTTATTAGTTATCCATTTTATACATACTAGTGTATATATGTCAATCCCAATCTCCTAATTCATCACACCACCACCCTCCCCCTGCTTTCCCCCCTTGGTGTCCATACGTTTGTTCTCTACACCTGTGTCTCAATTTCTGCTGTGCAAACCGTTCATCTGTACCATTTTTCTACGTTCCACATATATGTGTTAATATACGATATTTGTTTTTCTCTTTCTGACTGACTTCACTCTGTATGACAGTCTCTAGATCCATCCAGGTCTCTACAAATGACCCAATTTTGTTCCTTTTCATGGCTGAGTAATATTCCATTGTATGTATGTACCACATCTTCTTTATCCATTCGTCTGTTGATGGACATTTAGGTTGCTTCCATAACCTGGCTATTGTAAATAGTGCTGCAATGAACATTGGGCTGCATGTGTCTTTTTGAATTATGGTTTTCTCAGGGTATATGCCCAGTAGTGGGATTGCTGGGTCGTATGGTAGTTCTGTTTTTAGTTTTTTAAGGAACCACCATACTGTTTTCCATAGTGGCTGTATCAATTTACATTCCCACCAACAGTGCAAGAGGGTTCCCTTTTCTTGACACCCTCTCCAGCATTTGTTGTTTGTAGATTTTCTGATGATGCCCCTTCTAACTGGTGTGAGGTGATACCTCATTGCAGTTTTGATTTGCATTTCTCTAATAATTACTGATGTTGAGCAGCTTTTCATGTGCTTCTTGGCCATCTGTATGTCTTCTTTGGAGAAATGTCTATTTAGGTCTTCTGCCCATTTTTGGATTGGGTTGCTTGTTTTTTTAATATTGAGCTGCATGAGCTCTTTATATATTTTGGAGATTAATCCCTTGTCCATTTATTCGTTGGCAAATATTTTCTCCCATTCTGAGGGTTGTCTTGTCGTCTTGCTTATGATTTCCTTTGCTGTACAAAGGTCTGAAGTTTCATTAGGTCCCATTTGTTTATTTTTGTTTTTATTTCCACTACTCTAGGAGGTGGATCAAAAAAGATCTTGCTGTGATTTATGTCAGAGTGTTCTTCCTGTGTTTTCCTCTAATAGTTTTATAGTATCTGGTCTTATATTTAGGTCTCTAATCCATTTTGAGTTTATTTTTTGTGTATGGTGTTAGGGAGTGTTCTAATTTCATTCTTTTACATGTAGCTGTCCAGTTTTCCCAGCACCACTTATTGAAGAGACTGTCTTTTCTCCATTGTATATCCTTGCCCCCTTTGTCATAGATTAGTTGAGCATAGGTGCGTGGGTTTCTGTCTGGGCTTTCTATCCTGTTCCACTGATCTATATTTCTCTTTTTGCACCAGTACCATACTGCCTTGATTACTGTAGCTTTGTAGTATAGTCTGAAGTCTGGGAGCCTGATTGCTCCAGCTCCGTTTTTTTTTCCCCTAAAGACTGCTTTGACTATTTGGGGTCTTTTGTGTCTCCATACAAATTTTAAGATTTTTTTGTTCTAGTTCTGTAAAAAATGCCATTGGTAATTTGATAGGGATTGCACTGAATCTGTAGATTGCTTTGGGTAGTATAGTCGTTTTCACAATATTGATTCTTCCAATCCAAGAACATGGTATATCTCTCCCTCTGTATTATCTTTAATGTCTTTCATCAGTGTCTTATAGTTTTCTGCATATAGGCGTTTGTCTCCCTAGGTAGGTTTGTTCCTAGGTATTTTATTCTTTTTGTTGCAGTGGCCCATGGGAGTGTTTCCTTAATTTCTTTCAGATGTTTCATTATTAGTGTATAGGAATGCAAGAGATTTCTGTGCATTAATTTTGTATCCTGCATCTTTACCAGATTCATTGATTAGCTCTAGTAGTTTTCTGCTGGCATCTTTAGGATTCTCTATGTACAGTATCATGTCATCTGCAAACAGTGAGAGTTTTACTTCTTCTTTTCCGATTTGTATTCCTTTTATTTCTTTTTCTTCTCTGATTGGTGTGGCTAGGACATCCAAAACTATGTTGAATAATAGTGGTGAGAGTGGACATTCTTGTCTTGTTCCTGATCTTAGAGGAAATGCTTTCAGTTTTTCACCATTGAGAATGATGTTTGCTGTGGGTTTGTCATATATGGACTTTATTGTGTTGAGTTGAGATAGGCTCCCTCTGTGCCCACTTTCTCAAGATTTTTTATCAAAAATGAGTGTTGAATTTTGTCAAAAGCTTTTTCTGCATCTATTGATACGATCATGTGGTTTTTATTCTTCAGTTTGTTAATATGGTGTATCACATTGATTGATTTGCATATATTGAAAAACGCTTGCATCCCTGGGATAAATTCCACTTGATCATGGTGTATGATCCTTTTAACGTGTTGTTGGATTCTGTTTGCTATTATTTTGCGGTGGATTTTTGCATCTATATTCATCAGTGATATTGGTCTGTAATTTCCTTTTCTTGTAGTATCTTTGTCTGGTTTTGGTATCAGGGTGATGGTGGCCTCATAGAATGAGTTTGGGAGTGTTCCTTCCTCTGCAGTTTTTTGGAAGAGTTTGAGAAGGATGGGTGTTAGCTCTTCTCTAAATGTTTGATAGAATTCACCTGTGAAGCCGTCTGGTCCTGGACTTGTTTGTTGGAAAATTTTAAATCACAGTTTCAATTTCATTACTTGTGATTGTCCTGTTCATATTTTCTATTTCTTCCTGGTTCAGTCTTGCAAGTTTACACCTTTCTAAGAATTTGTCCATTTCTTCCAGGTTGTCCATTTTATTGATATGGAGTTGCTTGTAGCTGTCTTTCAGGATGCTTTGTATTTCTGTGATGTCTTTTGTAACTTGTCCTTGTTCGTTTCTAATTTTATTGATTTGAGTCCTCTCCCTCTTTTTCCTGATAAGGCTGGCTAATGGTTTATCAATTTTGTTTATCTTCTCAAAGAACCAGCTTTTAGTTTTATTGACCTTTGCTGTTGTTTTCTTTGTTTCTATTTCATTTATTTCTGCTCTGATCTTTATGATTTCTTTCCTTCTGCTAACTTTGGGTTTTGTTTGTTCTTCATTTTCTAGTTCCTTTAAGTGTTGGTTAGACTGTTTACTTGAGATTTTTCTTGTTTCTTTAGGTAGGCTTGTATTGCTATAAACTTCCCTCTTAGAACTGCTTTTGCTGCATCCCATAGGTTTTGGATTGTCGTGTTTTCATTGTCATTTGTCTCTAGGTATTTTCTGATTTCCTCTTTGATTTCTTCAGTGGTCTCTTGGATATTTAGTAACATATTGTTTAGCCTACATGTGTTTGTGTTTTTTACTTTTTTTTCCCCCTGTAATTGATTTCTAATCTCATAGTGTTGTGGTCAGAAAAGATGCTTGATATGATTTCAGTTTTCTTAAATTTACTGAGACTTGATTTGTGACCCAAGATATGATCTATCCTGGAGAATGCTCCACGCGCACTAGAGAAGAAAGTGTAATCTTCTGTTTTTGGATGGAATGTCCTATAAATATCAATTAAATCTATCTGGTCTATTGTGTTATTTAAAGCTTGTGTTTCCTTATTAATTTTCTGTTTGAATGATCTGTCCATTGGTGTAAGTGAGGTATTACAGTCCCCCACTATGATTGTGTTACTGTCGATTTCCTCTTTTATATCTGTTAGCAGTTGCCTTATGTATTGAGGTGCTCCTATGTCGGGTGCATATATATTTATAATTGTTGTATCTTCTTCTTGGATTGATCCATTGATCATTATGTAGTGTCCTTCCTTGTTTCTTGTAACATTCTTTATTTTAAAGTCTATTTTACCTGATATGAGTATTGCAACTCCAGCTTTCTTTTGAGTTCCATTTACATGGAATATCTTTTTCCATCCCCTCACTTTCAGTCTGTGTGTGTCCCTAGGTCTGGAGTGGGTCTCTTGTAGAGGGCATATATATGGGTCTTATTTTGGTATCTATTCAGCGAGCCTGTGTCTTTTGGTTGGAGCATTTAATCCATTCACGTTTAAGGTAATTATCGATATGTATGTTCCTGTTACCATTTTCTCAATTGTTATGGGTTTGTTTTTGTAGGTCCTTCTCTTGTGTTTCCCACTTAGAGAAGTTCCTTTAGCATTTGTTGTAGAGATGGTTTGGTGGTGCTGAATTCTCTTAGCTTTTGCTTGTCTGTAAAGCTTTTGATTTCTCCATCAAATCTGAATGAGATCCTTGCCGGGTACAGTAAACTTGGTTGTAGGTTCTTCCCTTTCATCACTTTAACTATGTCATGCCACTCCCTTCTGGCTTGTAGAGTATCTGCTGAGAAATCAGCTGTTAACCTATGGGAGTTCCCTTGCATGTTTTTTGTTGTTTTTCCCTTGCTGCTTTCAATAATTTTTCTTTGTCTTTAATTTTTGCCAACGTGATTACTATGTGCCTCGACGTGTTTCTCCTTGGCTTTATCCTGCCTGGGACTCTCTGCACTTCATGGACTTGGGTGGCTATTTCCTTTCCCATATTAGGGAAGTTTTCAACTATAATCTCTTCAAATATTTTCTCTGGTCCTTTCTCTCTCTCTTCTCGTTCTGGGACCCCTATAATGCAAATGTTGCTGCGTTTAATGTTGTCCCAGAGGTCTCTTAGGCTGCCTTCATTTCTTTTCATTCTTTTTCTTTATTCTGTTCTGCAGCAGTGAATTCCACCATTCTGTCTTCCAGGTCACTTATCCGTTCTTCTGCCTCAGTTATTCTGCTGTTGATTCCTTCTAGTGTAGTTTTCATTTCAGTTATTGGATTGTTCATCTCTGTTTGTTCTTCAGTTCTTCTAGGTCTTTGTTGAACATTTCTTTCATCTTCTCAATCTTTGCCTCCATTCTTTTTCCGAAGTTCTGGATCATCTTCACTATCATTATTCTGAATTCTTTTTCTGGAAGGTTGCATGTCTCCATTTAGTTGTTTTTCTGGAGTTTTATCTTGTTCCTTCATCTGATACATAGCCCTCTGCCTTTTCATCTTGTCTGTCTTTCTGTGAATGTGGTTTTTGTTCCACAGGCTGCAGGACTGTAGTTCTTCTTGCTTCTGCTGTCTGCCCTCTGGTGGATTAGGCTATCTAAGAGGCTTGTGCAAGTTTCCTGATGGGAGGGACTGGTGGTGGGTAGAGCTGACTGTTGCTCTGGTGGGCAGAGCTCAGTAAAACTTTAATCCGCTTGTCTGCTGATGGGTGGGGCTGGGTTCCCTCCCTGTTGGTTGGTTAGCCTGATGTGATCCAGCACTGGAGCCTACCCAGGCTCTTTGGTGGGGCTAATGGCAGACTCTGGGAGGGCTCATGCCAAGGAGTACTTCCCAGAACTTCTGCTGCCAGTTTCCTTGTCCTCACGGTGAGACACAGCCACCCCCCACCTCTGCAGGAGACCCTCCCACACTAGCAGGTAGGTCTGGTTCAGTCTCCTATGGGGTCACTGCTCCTTCCCCTGGGTCCCGATGCTCACACTACTTTGTGTCTGCCCTCCAAGAGTGGAGTCTCTGTTTCCCCCAGTTCTGTCAAAGTCCTGTAATCAAATCCCAGTAGGCTTCCAAGTCTGATTCTCTAGGAATTTCTCCTCCTGTTGCCGGACCCCCAGGTTGGGAAGCCTGACATGGGGCTCTGAACCTTCACTACAGTGCGTGGAGTTCTGTGGTATAAGTGTTCTCCAGTTTGTCAAGTATTTTTTTTTTAAAGACAACAATTTGAGGTATGATTCACCTCCTGTAGAGAATGCACATTGAAATTGAAATTTGAAGAGATACTAGCTTTTATAAGGATATTGCCAAGGTTTTATAAGGATATTGCCAGAAAGGAAGGACGTCCAAACTCTTTTTGGGAGAGCTCACTGGCGGATGGGAAGCTATACAGAGAGTGATGATATTGACAGAAACATGGCCACGTTGATCCCGCATAACCTTTGCTCTTCAGTTTAAGATTTCAACCAGATTCCCATTGTTTTCTGTAAGCCTCAGGTGCTCCGGCTCTTTAGATATTCAGACCAGATTTCTAGCAGAAGATGTGCATTTAAAGAGTACAGTTCACTGGTTTTAAGTAGATTCACAGGGTTGTGCAGTCATCACCACAATCAGTTTTAGAACATTTTTACCACCCAGAAGGAAACCTCAGACCCATGAGCGGTCACTCCCCATTTCCCCTACCATCCTCCCCAGTGCCTGGCAACCACTAATCTACTTCCTGTCTCGGGATTTGCTTATTCTGGACATTTGCTATAAATGGGATCATATAATGTGTGGCCTTTTGGGTCTGACCTCTTTCACTTGGCATAATGCTTTCAAGGTTCATCCGTGTTTGCATTTATCAGTACTTCATCCCTTTTTCTTGCTGTATAGTATTCCATTGTATAGGTATACCACATGATGTTTACCCACCCATCTGTTGATAGACAATTTGGATTGTTTTCACTTTTTGGCATATAGAAATAATGCTGCTAGGAACACTTGTGTATAACTTTTTTTCCATGGACATTTGTTTTCATTTCTCTTGGACCTATACCTAGGTGTGGAATTGGTGGGACAGATGGTAACTTTGTTTGCCCTATTGGACAACTCCAAAGCAGCTGCACCATTTTACACTCCGTCCAGCAGTGTGTTAACTCACATACTTTTAACAGGAGCATATATAGCTCTCAAGACGAAAGGAATTAAAAAAAATTTGTTTTAATATATATATATAGTGATAAAAATAATGTGGATTTATCCAGTCATTTCTAATGCAAATCTTGGGGTCTTTGAGGGAATTGGCTGCTCTGAGTTTGATGCAACTTCTCAGTTTTCAGGTGTCCATGAGGGTGAGAGGCTGTCACTTGGTGAATTTTCGTCATCATGTTCTTATCAGTTTCCATCTGCGCTTCTCCATTATCTTAGCCCCTGGAAAGTAGATGAAGGTGGATTGGCATGGATGGGTGAAGCCTGAGTATCGTAGGTGTGTGGTAGTGAAAGGAGGAGTGGGGGTCAGGCTTGCAGTGTTGGGGTCTCTGCATCTGTGAGGAGGAGCTTCTCTCTGATGGGAATATGGACCATTTGGGAGGGAGTGAGACGGGGTGGGGGCCCCTTTGTCTTTGTACTGTGTTTTGAATCTATAACATTCTAAAATTGAAATTTGAAGAGATACTAGCTTTTATAAGGATATTGCCAAGGTTTTATAAGGATATTGCCAGAAAGGAAGGACGTCCAAACTCTTTTTGGGAGAGCTCACTGGCGGATGGGAAGCTATACAGAGAGTGATGATATTGACAGAAACATGGCCACGTTGATCCCGCATAACCTTTGCTCTTCAGTTTAAGATTTCAACCAGATTCCCATTGTTTTCTGTAAGCCTCAGGTGCTCCGGCTCTTTAGATATTCAGACCAGATTTCTAGCAGAAGATGTGCAGGGCTTTTATACCTTTTTGCATTCACAGACATTTATAGAGAAACAAGAATGCCTTGTTGATACTTTTCAGTGGAAAACAAACAAGCAGTATTCTTTTTAGCCCCTTATTTTGTTCATGTATTTTAGTACATGGAAAAATAGCTCAGTTCCTACTATTAATTTTTCTTATTAAGTACACTTTTTAAGAGAGATCCTTGCCATCTTAGTGACCTGTATTTTATTCAGTCTTTTTCTGCCCCCTGCCTCTTCGTAATTCTTTCAGTAATTCAAGTAGCATTTTGCTGACATTTCTAGAGATTTCCTTGGTGGTGGTGGGGTTTGGCACACAGGGAAGGCGTGGGAGTTCACTGTTCCGTGTTCTAAGCTGTTGTGCTTTGTTTCTGGCCTTGCCTATTATCTCCTGGATGCTGTGTTTTCTCCTAGTTTTGTACCATCAGTTTGAGCCAAGCTGACCTCTTGCCCCTTTGTAGATATTTTACCAAACTAGCAGCCAAACATGACTTCTGGTTTCAGTCTAGAATCTGGAGTCATTCTGATTCTATTTTTGTTCACTGGATTAACAGATACTTTGCATGGTATCTCTTAATTCTTACTTGACACCGGGAAATGAGTGGCACACAAAGAAACAGAATGCTTAAAGACAGGATTCGTAAAATTGATTCTGACTCTTGTTTTGAAACTCCAAGATGTATGGGTATTTGGCCCAAAGAGGCTTTTTTCATTTCACTTAAGAGCAGCCAAGGAATTACTATCATATTATTTAGTTTAAAGGCAGTTTCAAGACAGCCAATAAATGAAAAATGTTCAGTTACAACTCAGCCTTTGGAGTTAGGTTTTAGGTGACAGACGCAAGGTGCTCAGTATGACCTCAGCCTCCTAGAAGGACAGCTGGTGCTCATCCCTTTAATGGACAGCTAGTAAGTAGCCACTGGTGCCAGATGTTTGACTAGGCAGTGAGGACCCAGAGGTTTTCATGAGGCCCAGTCCAGGTCCAGTACAAGGATGGCAGCTCACTCCCAGCTGCTGTACACATCACGATTTGCCCTCCTTCACTGGCCTATCTGCAGCCCCAGATCCTCATCGTGGTAGCCCAGGAGATCAGTCACTTCCACCCAGGAGATCAGTCACTTCCACCCAGGAGCTGAAAGTTTGGCTGTGCCCAGTTCCTAGTCAGAGGTAGGAGAGGGGAGATTACAGCATGAGGTGGTGACAGGAGAGGGTTCTGTCCAAGGTACTGTGGAAGAGAAGGACACTGCAGTCGGGTGAGGCACAGTGGCTGAGGTTGGGAAGAGGGGTGACCTGGAGGAATGCAGGACAGACCCCAAGAGGGTTCACCGCGGTGTGGAAAGCAGGGAGAGGGGGCTAGAGACTGATGCGGCTGGAGAAGCAGCAGGAGCCCCTCAGGAGAGGCAGTGTAGGGAAACCACATTAAAGAGATCATTGCTTATCCTGGAAGTGACTGGGAACAAACCGTGAGAGAGTTTCAATCAGGACGCGATCAGATTGCATCACTGGTAACAGTACCTAACAACGGAAATATCTGAGTTGCCCACTCAGTACCAAGAATTGTACCAAATCCTTTATGGGCATTGTCTGACTCCTTTTTCTCCCTAACACTCTATGAGATGTAGGTACTATTATTCTCCTCGTTTTGTAGCTGGTGCAGCTGAGGGTGAGAACGCAGAGTCACCAGAGCAAGTTGAGATTGCTCGGCCAGTCGACGGCAGAGTAGGGTTCAAATCCACCCAAGTCTGTGCTGTTCAGACCTGAGTGGCGTCCCCTTCCAGGTCCTAGGCAATTCCAGTTTGGGAAACACCAGCCAAAGAAACCAAAGTTTCATCTCTGGAAGTTTCTTTCCATTCTGAGTTATCAGTGCCTGGAAAAGTTGTCATTAAGCGTAGTACAAACATTTTTTTAATCATTAAAGTTAAAACTCAAAACTGTTCTTAGCCTCCAAATTGAGAACCACTGGATTCATACCACGGGAGTCTGGAGGCAGAGAAACTAGTTAGGAAGCAGTTACTGGGGTCCAGGTGAAACGTGAGTGGTGAGAGCTGAGGCAGGAGGAGGGAGTGGAGAGATGATGGAATCCAGTTGGTGTCAATCATTTGCCAGGACTTGGAAGGTAGGCATGGCGGCCAGCAAAGGGGAGGGATTTTAGGTGGCCTTGGGTTTCTCGCTTGGGAAGCCGGCAATGAGAGTATCATTCCTGACGTGGAGGACGTCTGTTTTTGTTTTGGGGTTTTTTTTGAGGTGCTTTTGACACATCAGGGTGGTTTGGAATTACAGGAATGGAGATTCTATACCAGAGTTCTAGTTAGGGGTCTGGACTTGTAACTGGGGAAAAAGGGATCAGAAAGGGGCACTTGAATTAGAACAAGGACTAGGACATTAGACAGAAGTAAGAGCTGGTCAACCATTTGTCTCAAGAATTGGGGCTCCTGGGCTTTCCTCCCTTCCCTGCTTCTTGCTTTGTAGAGTTTCTCTGGGCTGAAACTTACTATGTGTAAAATAGGTGGGTTAGGAAAGCCCTTTCTAATAGCTGGTGACCCTTGGGAGAGGTTGATTATTTCATTTTGTTTTTTGTTGTTCTTTTGAAAGCAGGTGTACAATACTCATTTTTAAAAGATTCATTGAATTAGTTATATGTGTCCAGATATGCTCATTGATAATGATTTTGATGGGATTGATTTCTCTTTAAGCCTAGAAATGTTTAAAAACTTTAGAAAACAGGGAAAGTCATAGAAAAGTACAAAAAAACAACAAAGAAACGCCTACAAGCTTGTGACCCATTATTGGAGTTCTGATATATTTTCTTCTAGGCTTTTTGCATGTATTTTAAAACTTTTTTTTTTTTTTTTTTTGCGGTACGCGGGCCTCTCACTGTTGTGGCCTCTCCCGTTGCAGAGCACAGGCTCCGGACGCGCAGGCTCAGCGGCCATGGCTCACGGGCCCAGCCGCTCCGCGGCATGTGGGATCTTCCCGGACCAGGGCATGAACCCATGTCCCCTGCATCGGCAGGCGGACTCTCAACCACTGCGCCACCAGGGAAGCCCTAAAACTTTTTTTTTTTAATTAAGCTTTTTGTTTTGAGACCACTGTAGATCCACGTGCATTTGTAAGCACTAGTACAGACAGATCCCATGTTACCCTTTTACCTGGTTTCCCTCGATGATAACATCTTGCAAAACTGGACCACGGTATTGCAACCAGGGTATCAGATAGTTGAGGTACAGAACCTTTCCATCAGCACAAGGATCCAGGAGGCGATCCCACGCCCCACCCACCCATCTTAGCCTCCAGCAACACCAGTCTGGCCTTCATTTGCTCTCATTGACTCATTTCAAGAATACTGTATAAATGGAATCATACAACATGTAAACTGGGATTGGCTTTTTCAGCTTTTGCCTGTTACAGATAAAGCTGCTCTGAACATTCACGTGTAAATTTTTTGTGCTGACGTAAGCTTTCACTTATTCAGAACAAATGCCCAAGAGTACAGTTGGTGGTGTGTGTGTGTGGGTATGTGTATGCCTCTGTGCTTGCCCGTGTGTGTGTTTAAAAAAATAAACCTAGGATTATACCGTACTTGTGCACAGTATAATTTCATCATAAATTTACCTTAGTATACCTCTGTCATGAAAACACATTAGAAAATAGTGATCTTTTTCTTAACACTGAATTCGGCGTGGAAAGACTAGCTTGAGGAACATGAAGATAGTCCTTTTCAGGGTAGGTTGGGCCCTCCTGGTGGTGGCAACAATGAGAAAGCTTTAGAAGACATAACCTAGCACAGCTGGAACAAGCGTGATTTTTCTTTGCACAGAAGATTTTCCTAAACTTTTCTCTTATGGAAAAAAAAAAGTAATAGAATTTAGCATTTAAAAGAAATCTGTACAGGGACTTCCCTGGCGGCCCAGTGGTTAAGACTCTGTGCTCTCAATGCAGGGGGCACAGGTTCGATCCCTGGTCAGGGCACTAAGATCCCACATGCTGCATGGTGTGGCCAATAAATAAATAAATGAAATAAGTCTGTACATAATTTTCTATAAAATCACAATTCGTAATGTGTATAAGTGCCGATTTGAGATCTTATTTCCCCTAATATGCAGATACTCTAGGATGTTCTTTTGTGTGTGCGTGTTTGTGTATTAGTCATTCCTTCCAACCATGCCAGCTCACTATGACCGTTAACTTTTTTCTTTGCGGTTCGCCAAGGAAGGGTCAGGGCCAGTGTATCGTCTGGGCCTTCCTTCGGGGCTGGTACAAGTGAGCGGGCTGCTTTTCGCACTGCTGGTGGTATAGCAGGGCTCTGCGTGTCCATGGGCAGATGCGTCGTCCGCAGGTTAGCTTCCGGGGTGTCTTAGGCTTCTTGGACTCTTAATCCTCTCCGTCTGTCTGCACACTCTGCAGTGTCCTCGGAGAGTTCAGGTTCGGGGTTAAGACTGACAGTTAGTGACTGTTCGCCGAAGCCTCCTGACTTCGTCGGGTTGGACGTTATCACCGCTGATGCTTTTGGCAGTGGTATTTGTGCACCTGAAAGCAGGAAGACACCCTCCATTTGGGGGACAACAGTGTGTGTAGCAATCGCTCCCAGTGGTGATTCAGACACTGCTTTCACGTGGAGTTTCTAGAAAGTTGGCCTCCTTGAATTGCATTTTGTAGTGAGATTTGTTCTTTAATCTCGTCTCTCGAACAGCAGTCTCAGTGTCACATTTGGTACTGACTTGTCCGTGATGATGCATAGGTACAAGTGTCTGCCCCCCTTAGCTGCTTACGTAGCCCTCGGTCCCTTAGGTCCGAGGCCAAGCACCACTGCCGTGCACAGAGCCCCCCGCCTCAGCCTCCCTCTGCTACGCGGATGCCCTGTGCTGTGTCTCAGCTTTGTATCGGCTCTTGGCTGGCTGTGGTCTGTCCCACGTGGCCAGTTCCCATCCGACCCTGGGACTCTCCTCTGTGACAGACCCCACCGTGTGGTTAGGATTGCCTGTTTATTTTTCTGACCCCTCGGTGGTCAGTAAGCTGTTCGAAGGAGGCCATTTAATTCATCATTGTATTCCTGGGCTCCAGCGCACAGCCTGGCACGACTGACCGAGGGAGCTGGACAGAGTAAATAAATGAAACATCACAGAATAAGTGAGGGATTACACCCAGCACACTGGGAGGGTGGGGCACAGTGTGCTTTCCCCTCCCCCCTCCACTCCTGCTCTCCTTCAAAGGGTTCTTAACCATTGACTCCACTGAACGTGCCAGGGACTGCCAGCCAGTTAGTGGCAGAGCTGGAATTCAAAAGGCTGCCTCTGGGGGCTTCCCTGGTGGCGCAGTGGTTGAGAGTCCGCCTGCCGATGCAGGGGACACAAGTTCGTGCCCCGGTCCGGGAAGATCCCTCATGCCGCGGAGCGGCTGGGCCCGTGAGCCATGGCCGCTGAGCCTGTGCGTCCGGAGCCTGTGCTCCGCAATGGGAGAGGCCACAACAGTGAGAGGCCCGCGTACCGCAAAAAAAAAAAAAAAAAAAAAAAAAAAAGGCTGCCTCTGACCTAGCGTCCCCCTAAGGTGGGATGCCCCTTTTCCATGATCCCAAGGAATTGAATGCTAGCTGTGCTGTGTGCTATGGGGTAGGTTTCCTAACTTCTCTGAATCTTCTTGAATTGATTCTTTAAGAAACGAGCAATGGTGTTTCCTCCCCTGCTGAGGATCACGTGTGCCTGACACATGCAGCCAGTGCTCAGTGAGTGCCAGTGCCGTCTGTCCACCCCTCTTTGCTATTTTGGTTTTATACCCGAATGTCATGCACGGCGCCATACTGGGCATTGAAAACCCACTGACAATCTAAATGACTTAATCTCACAACCCGTTTGAGTCTCTGAAAAAGAAAATAATCTTTGTTTTATCTATAATTAGAAGGCAGTTATCTCACAAACTCAAGGGGGAGGTTAACGTCACAGAATCTTTATTTATATAATGATCATTTTACGCCCCTGTGCCATGTAATTAAGATGACAAATTTGAGCTGAAAGCAAAGCACTGGTGCCATTTTTCCCCCTGAAACACTAGGAGAGTACACATGTATCATTTTGCCTTTGATTAGATTCTAATGGAAATTTCTAGCGGACTTCACATTTTTGTGTTCCAAATACTTTCTCCAGTCTGCTGGGGCAGCAGCAAAACAGGCCAAGGCAGAGTTTCAGTGAAGTAGGTGGCTTCCTTCTGCAGCCTGGCCTAAGATTATAGCCAATGAGGGTTGGAGTCCGTGAAGCTTGACATGAGGAAGCTTGTTTTTGGTTTACATGATCGCTCACTTCAGCCACATGTCAGGAGGCAAAGGTCTTAACCTTTCTCGCCGATTACACTTTAATTCATGAGCCAGTAAATGAAAGAAAGATGGAAAGAAAATTAAGAGAGTCCTCCCCCCGAAACAATGTGGAGTTCCAGAGAAAATCTAAACAAGGCCAGCCAGGTTTGTGCAAAGGGATTAAAATGGAAGAAGAAAGCATTGTGTCAAATAGTTTTCAGCAGATACTGTGCTAGTCAAGATCATCGTAAAAAACGTAGAACTGAATGAGCCGCTCCCCCTGCCCGCCTTCTCCCGCCCCTCACAGCTGGTGTTCAGGCCCTTGTCTGAAGAGTAGGGGTCCCTCTGTCTCTAAGACTCTGGATTCTTTGCTTAGAGAATGTTCTGCATTGTTCCTTGCACATGACCCCCTTATAGGAATTGCTCCCTTTTACTAAGCCCTCGTTGGTGCCCATTGCTGTGACTTTTACTTACATTATGTTCTGTAGCTTTCACAGTAGTTCTATGAGTAAGGATTATTATCATCATTTTTCTTTATTAGTGGGGAAAATCATGGGCCAAGGAAGTTAAGTGTCTGGCTCACTGTTCCTGAGCTATAAAAGCATAGATATAGGAGAACGGGGTCCAGCCAGATCTGACTCCAAGGCCATGTTTTGGTCATTACCCGACTCTGCTTCTCCTTGTATATATACCCACTTTGAAGGCCAGGATCATTTATTCAGTATTTATTGAGTCTGTATCGTGGACCAAGGCTGGGCACTGAGGAACAAGATAGGCATGCTTCCTGCCTTTGTAGAGCTTTCAAACTGAGTTTTCACCATGGTGAGGTGTGAAGTCAGTTCAGAGGGTCACAACTGACATTTAAAAGAAATAGAAAATATTGGGATGCCCCAAACATTGTGCTGTTTTACAAAACTCGTATGAAACTCTGAGTATGGTAGTTTACAGTGTAAAACACATTTTCCTCGGTAGGTTGTGGTCCAAAGAGTTGAAAGATACTGACCAGAGGTCTCAGAGTTGGGGGGGAGATGGTTTTGAAACGAGGAAGATAATAGGTTAGATGAGTGACTACAAACTGTCCTAGGAGCTATGAAGACAGCACACGTGATAGAATAAGGAGGAAGGTGGCAGGGTGTCCTTCAGACAAGACCCCTGGTGCCTTCTGAGAGGGTAACATTTGGGCGGAGATGTCAAGGAGGAGAGTAATGGGATGTCAGTGGCCCAGAACAGCAGGTACAAGAACGCTGGGTCAGGGAGACAGAGGTGGAAATAGTGTGGACCATATTGTCTGACTATAATGTAGTACAATTAGAAAATAATAACATCTGTAACTCTACAAAACAGAAATACTACAAAACAGAAATAGAGTTGCAGGTGTAGAAAGTAAACTTACGGTTACCAGAGGGTAAGGGGGGATGGGTAAATTGGGGGATTGGGATTGACATATACACACTGCTATATATAGAATAAATAACTGATAAGAACCTAGTGTGTAGCACAGGGAACTCAGCACTCTGTAATGGCCCATATGGGAAAAGAACCTAAAAAAGAGCGGATATATGTATATGTATAACTGAATCACTTTGCTGTACACCTGAAACTAATACAACATTGTAAATCAACTCCAATAAAAATTGAAGAAAGAAGAAAATAATAACAAATATAAGCAAACCCCATTGCCTAGTAACCATCATCATCTTTATCACCATCACCCTTCCTAACTTGGGTCAAATACGAATCAAAAACTAAATTATATAATATTGTCGTGCTGACCTTTGATTTACCTCTATTAAATGTTTTTATTTTTAAAATTGTTTCCAAAAGATTTGTCTTTATTTTATGAAAGGTTTTTCTTATGGCCTTGGCTGACTCATCAGTTTTTCCTGGTATGTACCTAGACATCTGGTTGGATGGCATACCAGGGCATTCCTAGACTGGGGTATCTCCACCTTGGCTTCCTGACATTTGGGCTGGATAATTCTTTGATGTTTATAGCAGCATTCCTGGCCTTTACTGACTGGATGCCAGCATCCTTTCCTCTCTCCCACAGTTGTGACAACCAAAAATGTTTACAAAACTTGCCAGCTGCGCCCTGGGGGGCAAAATTGAGAACTGCTCTAGAAGAAACGCCAGGCTTACGGGAGATGAAGTTGCCCAGATTGAGAACACCCTCTATCCCATCCGTCCATCAGGAGAGGACATGATGAGGGTTTTTTGGTTTTTTTTTTTTCTTTCTCTTTAATCAGAAAAGTTACATTTTTACGACGGGGGGTTCCTAACGAATTGTAATAAGGGAAATCTGTGTGTATCACTGTAGACAATAAAACCTCCCATGTGAGCATGATGGAGGTTTCCTGCCATATTTGTACTATCCTAAGATTAAAATAAAAGGGGCTTGATAATGGCTCAGCTGTTTTTTTAATCTAATTAATTGACTTCATGCCTTTTCATTTTTTTCATACAGAAGTGGACCCAGCATTGGGCAGACCTTCTCTGAGTTGTTTTTCCAATCGTGTTGATTGGTGGCCTTTGTTCTGCTCCCACACTTAATCCAGTCTGTCTTGTGACCAGTGGCTTGTATTTCTATAACAGGAGCTATTTGTTCTGAGGCCCCATTTTTTCTACATTGATTTCCTGTCTATTAATCGTCTATATTTTGCTCCTTTTCTTAACCATACCACCCTTCTTCTAGTATATGCCCCGTCAAAGTCACTCAGTTTATTTTGAGTTGGGTTTTGAGGAATTCATTTTGTTATTGTGTTTTGGCTGTTGTTTGTTTCCAGAAATTTCCTGTAAAAAGAATTCCATTCTTTAAACCTAGAATTTTCTTTTTTGCTGTTTGGGGATTATCTTGTGCAGCTAGTACACTGTTCGTTGTTGCCTAGGAATGACTGTTGGTAGTTCGGGGGGGTCTCCTTAAAATTTCTTGAATAAGATTGTCAGTCTTATTAAAACTTTGAAATATTTCCAGATTAGGTGTTTATTCAACCAATATGCTTTAACACAGCAAATGCAGGGGGCTGTTTCCATTCCTTACTTCCTTAGTGTTCCTACTTTGATGTCACGTGATCAGTGAGGTATCCTCAAACACTTAACATGAAGTAACCCCTCTGGGTGCTTAGTTACCTTACACTCAATTATGTCTTCATAGATATTCATCACCATCTGCACGATGCTATATATTTACTTGTCCGTTTCTGTTTTTTCCTTCTCTTTACTGGAATGTAAGCTGTATTCCCGATGCTTAGAACATACCAGTAAATATTTGCTTGAATGTATGGATTTTCTTCGTTAATTTATCGGACACTTATCAATGTGCCAGGCACCACTGTAAAGTCTTTACAAATATTAACCCATCACTGAATGGATGCCTTTCCTTCACGAATACATTTTCTCTACTATCCCATTTTTCTTTGAAATAATCACTGTTTCGAGCAGCTGCAGGCCTCTGTCTTGGCAGGATGGTTCTGTCTTTTCTGTTCACAGCCTCTTGTTTTCGTAACTGTTATCTTCCATCATGATTCCGTCTCCCTGAGGTCAGGAGAAGGAATAGCGCTAGTTCTCTTGATTTTCCCACTCCTGGAATGGCCATGTGCCCACATCTGTGTGTGCCTAAAAACATACGAGGAAGTCAAATGTACAGAGGTGGGGACTCTATTTACAGTTTTAGCCATTTTTTCAGAAACCAGGTGCCCAACTCTGAGCTGCTTACTTGGACTCATGCATTGCCTTGCTGTTCCCAGAGCGTTAAAAAAGACAAAGAAATATTTACATATGACCTAAGTATTTAGTCGTTATGTAAATCTTCAGTGGCAGTTGTAAGGTGTGTATGGTTATTTCCAAAAAGCAGAATCGCTAGAAATACAGACAACAACTGTAATATTCTAAATTATTTCTATCCTGCAATTCTGGAATTCTCATTATACTCAGAGACAATGAGTAGGAAAAGGGTTCACGCTGGGAAAGACTTGCTGATGTGGGGTGAGTCTGCAGGGGCTTGAGCAGGAGGCAATTGTGCTGGTGCCCTGTCGTCTTCCCTACAAGAAAATTGTCCTGGGGAACTTGTGTAACTGCCTTGCCCTCGTGTTGGCAGGAGTGCTGAGCCGGCAGGGTGAGGAGGTCCCCCTGGTGCTGAGTGCAGAGGGTGACACGACACTGCTGTGCACCCCTCAGCTGGCCACGGGCTAGCCTCATGGTCACCGTAGGGGAAAAACCCAAGTACACTGCTCAGTCGTAGAGTTTCTGGAAAACCTGCCCGGATTGGCCCCATAGGCATAGAGCGAGCTGGGAAAGGGCAGAGGGTTTCAGCCATTCACTTCTGGCAGTTTCCAGGCTACTCTCAGCCTAAATCTGTTTCTTTAATTTTCTTCCATGGTGTTGATGAGTTAAAGTGAAGGGCTGGTGTCCTAAGTGTTCCCACACTCTGGAATTTCCTGCGCATTCTTCTTTAATACCTAGTTATCCTGGCTGTGGCATAGCCCACATTACACGCACTCCCTCAGTGGCCACAGGCCTGTCCTACCCTGTGGGGCACTTACGTGGCACAGTGGCCCCCTCGCTGGGAGGCGGGGACCACACATCTCCTGGCGGGTGTCTGGGCCCAGGAGGCAGCTGGGGAAAGTGGCTGGGCCTCAGAAGAGATGTCTGGGGTCTGCCCTGGCCTCAAGCAGTTTCTCAGGACTGGTGTTGACTGACTCTTGTGGTTCAGGAGGCAGAAACGCCACGGCTGAAGTTTTCATTTTTCTCTGGAAAAATAAAACATGCCACTTTTTGTGGCTTGTGGAAACCATTGGGTTGGTACTTCTGCCTTTCTTAGTGTGTCATTCCCTTTTTCAGTAACATACCGTTTGTTGCCATGAAGGCAACGGGTTGATATTTTAAAATAGAGCTCCCCAACCTGCAGATAGTATTCGAAAAAGTTGTGTTGTGTGTATGTGGACACGTGAGCACGTGTGCTTATGAAGACTGCATTTTTTGTGTTATTTAACATCTTGCTTTTACATCTTGGTGTTTGTATTTTAAGGATGAATATAGTAAAAGTATACAATGAATAAATAGGAGGTAGCCTCCATCACTGAATGATTGTTTTATGTACAGGAGTTTGTAAAACTGGTCAAACTGGTCAGTGGATGGAGCTGACTGGATGTGATTAATCCTTGACCCAACCAGTGGTGATAAAAGAGCCCTGTGTAGATTTTAGAAATACATGCACATTCTGTGATCAGTCCTACAGTATCAGTGTTGTCTTGTGTACACGCTATGACACGTATGCAACACTCACCACTGGTGTTTGGAATTTTAAGGAAAACAGGCTGTCAAGCAGGCAAACCGATTGTATTTTACATTTGAGAGGATTTGTTTTGCCTGAAGATCACATGAATGCTGTATATCTCAGTTGAGAGGGGATCATGTCCAAGGATATTTTTCAGACATTCCTGAGGAGATGTGTTTTAATGTCTGAACAAATGTGCAGACTATATGGTGAATTTATGTAACACTTAAATTGAAGGACTTTATTAGGAGGCTTTGAAATATATCACATGGTCCTTTGAATATATTATATAGTGAAATCAAATTGCTTTCTGAAAGCTTGGTCAGCCAGCTTCTTAACTGTTCCTGCTTTATGTCAGTGGTAGAAAAGTGAACTGAAAATTCATCATTTCTGTGATTCCCAAAGGATGTTTAGTACTTGAACTATTCATGTCTTTTAGGAACATCTAATGTCAATTTTCAAAATAATTGCTACCTTTAAAAATAGGTAGGAGGCATAAAGGAAATGAAAGAGTTCTCTGCAGTCTGTATTTTGCTGGTGGATTCTGGATCTTTTTGCTGGTACTGTACTGAGGTCGTATTGTAAGTTGGGGAAACGTCGTGGAAACTGTTCATCGCTGATAACTAAACCGTTGAATTCATTCCCCCCCCGCCCGGCAGGTCTTCACATACAAGCAGAGCACAATTACACACCAGAAGGTGATGGCTATGGACCCCATGGATGAGGAGGGCGTGGATGACATGGCCACCTTGACTGAGCTCCACGGGGGTGCCATCATGCATAACCTGTACCAGCGCTACAAGAGAAACCAAATCTATGTAAGTTCCACTTTCATGCCCTTAAAAAATCCCTCTAGTTCGGTTTTTTTTTTTTTGGTCATGCAGTGCGGCCTGCACGATCTCAGTTCCCCCAGTTCCCCGACCAGGGATCGAGCCCACACCCCCTGCAGTGGAAGTGTGGAGTCTTAACCACTGGACCACCAGGGAAGTTACCCAAATCACTCCAGTTTGAGTCAATGTTTATTTTTGTCTTCAGAGAGTATTTCCTTTAGCGAACCTCTAGTTAATCTAAGTAAAATTATGTTTTCAGGTGTTTTGCCAAATTAGAGACTGGATCCATAAATCATGTTCTCATGCTGATTGCCTTGACTCTATGAGGGGGATGACTTTGTACGGAAGGGTAATGTGACCTCCTCCTTCTTGTGAGTGCATTCTCTTCGTAAGTGTTCTGTTTCCTAAAGAAGTCACGCAGAGTGGTTTGACTTCCTCAATTAAGGGCTGGGGGAAAATGTGGCTTTGCAAACAAGCAGAGCTCAATCTTTTTTTCTCATTTTCTTGATTTCTCTCCTTTTATGGATTTTCACTTTTTTTTTCTGGCTCTGGAGCCCATCTTGGGGGATATTTATTTTTTATACAGTTTTTAAAGGTTACTTTCCATTTACGGTTATCACAAAATATTGGCTCCGTTCCCCGTGTTGTACAGTACATCCCTGAGCCTACCTTACACCCAGTAGCTTGTACCTCCCACTCCCCCCACCCCTGTAGTGCCTCTTACCCCCTCCTCACTGGTAACTACTAGAGCTCTGTATCTGTGAGGCTGCTTCTTTTATGTTATATTCACTAGTTTGTCGTATTTTTTAGATTCCACATATAAGTGATATCATACAGTATTTGTCTTTCTCTGTCTTATTTCAGTTAGCATAATGCCCTCCAAGTCCATCCATGTTGCTGCAAATGGTAAAATTTCATTCTTTTTTATGGCTGAGTAGTATTCCATTGTATGTATGTATGTACCACATCCTCTTTATCCATTCATCTGTTGATGGACACTTAGGTTGCCTCCATATCTTGGCAGTTGTAAATAATGCTATGAACATTGGGGTGCAAGTATCTTTTTGAGTTAGTGTTTTTGTTTTTTGGGGATTATATACCTAGGAGTGGAATTGCTAGGTCATATGGCAGTTCTATTTTTAGTTGTTTTTTTTTTTTGAGAAACCACCATACTGTTTTCCACAGTGGCTGCACCAATTTACATTCCCATCAACAGTGTATGAAGGTTCCGGGCTTCCCTGGTGGTGCAGTGGTTAAGAATCTGCCTGCCAATGCAGGGGACGCGGGTTCGAGCCCTGGTCTGGGAGGATCCCACATGCCGCGGAGCAGCTGGGCCTGTGTGCCATGGCTGCTGAGCCTGCGCTATAGAGACTGCGAGCCACAACTACTGAGGCCCGCATGCCTAGAGCCCGTGCTCTGCAGCAGGAGGGGCCACCGCAATGAGAAGCCCATGCACAGCGGTGAGGAGTGGCCCCCACTCGCTGCAGGTGGAGAGGGCCCGCTAGCAGCAACGAAGGCCCAGCGCAGCCAAAAATAAATAAATAAATAAATAAAACAAAACCAAAAAAACCCAGTGTATGAAGGTTCCATCTAGGGAACCCATATTTGGGTTCAAGGGAACCCGTCTTATTTGTGGGATTGCTATTTTGATTGGAGGCATGTCCTTGTATAAAAGGCCGTTGTGCACATGTTCCCCTTAATTGTTATGAAGTGTGACTGTGCTTATCTTATAAAAGTAATATCTAAAAATCACTTCTATAATAATCCCTTTTTGACATTAAAGTACATAAATTACTTTATCTGTCAAGAATGATTGACTACAGATTTTCTCTTTTCCATCTGCCTGTTAGTCTTTTTTCTTTTTTAATTATTTAATTAATTATTTATTTATTTTTGGCTGTGTTGAGTCTTTGTTTCTGTGCGAGGGCTTTCTCTAGTTGCGGCGAGCGGGGGCCACTCTTCATCGCGGTGCGCAGGCCTCTCACTGTCACGGCCTCTCTTGTTGCGGAGCACAAGCTCCTGACGCGCAGTCTCAGTAGTTGTGGTGCACGGGCTTAGTTGCTCCGCGGCATGTGGGATCTTCCCAGACCAGGGCGCGAACCCATGTCCCCTGCATTGGCAGGCAGATTCTCAACCACTGCGCCACCAGGGAAGCCCCTGCCTGTTAGTCTTTATAGTAAACTGGGCAACTGCTTATAGGTGTTTATTTTTCAAGTCACGTTCAAATTCATAGTTTTTTTTAAAAAACACTAAATTTTAATACTGTAAAAACCCTTGATGTTTTAGTAATTTTTGTTCTTTAGGAGTTAATGTTTAATTTTGGCAGTATGCCTGTGATTTTGATGAATAACAATATCAACCTTTCCAATAGCTAGCAGGTGCTGAGACTCAAGGCCCTCTCAGTATTGGGGTTCCTCTAATTTATCCTCCCTTAGACCAGGAGGGGAGAATTGGGAAAGAGGAGGAATTAGATATTTGTGGGTTTAATGTGAAACTTTCCTCAGCTTTAAAGAAAGGATGTTTATTTGCCTTCTTTTTAGATTGGAAAAGTGTCATTTTTGCCAGATTGACCTAATGTTTGCCAAATGTCTTCAAACAGCCCTGCCTAGAGAAATTCAGTCACGTTCTAGTCCTCTGACTGGCTGCGCTTATGTTAGGTCCGTATATTACAGCATTTTCCATATGTTCTTCAGAAAAGGTAGCATTCATACACGTTTATGTAAAAGTGGCCATGTATTCCATTCTGTGCACGTGCTCGCAGAACACATGTGCATTTACTCCCCTCTGTTTGCATCTCAGAAACCACCTCCTTTCCACCTCTACTGGTGTCCAGGGAACCGTGTACCGTGCCTGCATTATTAGCATTAAGTAGTTGACACTGCCATGTAACTTTGTTTACACAGCAGTTTCCTTGCTTGGTTGGTCAAGGACCTGTTTTGTCTTTCTTGAGCCAAGGACAGTGCAAGGCACCTGGCAGTGGTGCGATAAATGTTTGTAAAACAAATGACATTCATATTAGAAATAACACAGTTGATGATAAAGGTGAAGCTAGATTTAAAATTTCTTTATTGGTATCTGTCTTTTACAGGTGAATATTTCAGAACTCATATTCTTCTGTCTTTAGGTGCAAGTTCTTGTTACACATTTAGTAGTCAAGAAAAAGTAAGTCAATTAGCGGGAAGAAAACTACCGAAGAGGCTTAAAAGGCAGAGCCTTTTTTTTTTTTGCGGTATGTGGGCCTCTCACTGTTGTGGCCTCTCCCGTTGCGGAGCACAGGCTCCGGTCGCACAGGCCCAGCGGCCATGGCTCACGGGCCCAGCCGCTCCGCGGCATGTGGGATCTTCCCAGACCGGGGCACGAACCCGTTTCCCCTGCATCGGCAGGCGGACTCTCAACCACTGTGCCACCAGGGAAGCCCAAAAGGCAGAGCCTTTTAAAAGTCTGTTCCCCAGCCCCACCATGATGATGTTGTAAACCTGACAGCTTAAACTGCCCAGTAAACCACATGAATAGGATCTTGGTCTTTTTTCCTGGGATGAAGACCTTTTCCCTCCCCTTTGAGGGAAAAACACAGGATTTTTTGTACATTCAGTTTACAGCTCAATTCAGTTAATTATACCCTTATATGCCTTCCTTTCAGGACCTAGATAATTGTATTATTATCCATACAGCAGCCACCTCGCTTTTCATTGCTGAAGCTGTTTGCAGTGGGTGCTGGTACCTACCAGACTCTGCCCCATTGAGACAAAACCACCACCTTTGAGGAAAGCACAGCCTTTTCACCTCTTATCCCAGCTCTGAGTGATGCTTGTCCACATCTTTAAAAGAGGGAAAAAATGACTTGACTTATAACAGAGGCGCTGTATTAGTTTTCTTTTGCTGGCTTAACAAATTACCATAACTGTGCCAACTTAACAGAAAGGAATTTTCTTGCAGTTTTGTAGGTCAGTCTGAAGGGGTCTCTCCAGACTAAAATCCAGGTGTGGGCATGATGGCGTTCCTTTCTGGAGCCTCTAGGGGAGGGTCTGTTTCCTGCTCTTACCTGGTGTTGGCAGAGTTCAGCTCCTTGTGGTTGTAGGACTGAGGTCCTCGTTTTCTTGCTGGCTTTCTGCTGATTCCGAGCTGCTAGAGGCCCCCTCCTTCACATTCAAAGGCAGCAACCCTGGATCTAGTCCTCATGCTTGAAATCTCTTCCTCCTTTCTCCTCATCTCTGACTGCAGCCAAGAAAGGTTCTCAGGGTTTAAAGATTCATGCGATTAGATTGGGTTCACCTGGATAATCCCCAGCCTCAGAGCTTACAACTTGAATGTATCTTCAGAGTCCCTTTGCCTGCAACATCACGTAGTCTCAGGTTCTGGGAATTAGGTGGACATCTTGGTGGGGCGGAGAGTGGTGCGTTATTTTGCCTGCCATAGGCGCCCTCCTTTGAGTCCTGTTATTGAGAAGGGACTCCTGGTCTCTCCCCCACCACCCTGGATCTTGCATTATTTGTTGGCTTTCTGGTCCAAGCAGCACAGGTTGCTGGTAAGCAGACCCATCTCCAGGTAGAGGAGTCTGTTGTTTTGTGCTAAGAAGGACCATTAACTCTTTTTCTCCTTGAGGGCCACCCTTGTTGTCTGAGGACACTACCAGACCCCAGTAAAATATTTCTTCTAGCCTTGAGCATCCTCCGTTCAAATGTGGGTAGAGAGCTATGAAGGGGTAAAGCATCAGTAGACAAACCAAAGTTGAGCCCACTTTTCTCTACTCACCTCCTCTTGGGCTCTGTAGTAACCATTTAATTTTTCTATGGCAATTAAAGAAAAGTTTTTTAAAGGTCAGATATCATAACCGCCTCCCCCCGCCCCGCATCTGACAGGGCTGTTTTACAATAAAGTGTCAAGTGAAAGCACTTGAGGAACTTTGCTGACCTTTGTACCTCTCTCCCCATCTTGCTCATCTAATACCACCAGGTCTTTATTTGGAAAGTTCCCGCCTGGGACTTGGCACTGCTCCTTCCAGGCAGAGGCTGTGCAGACCCCCGTGTCTGTAGATCTCCATGACTCCAGCCTTGCCGCTGGTCCTGTTTGGCTCTGACGCCCGGGTTAGAGCAGCTCTGCTCTTTGCATTGCATGGGCCCCTGCCTCATGCCCAAAATACTGGAGTCCCTTCCTAGAAAACCAGGCTCTCACGTCTAACACTCCACCTTGTCAGCTTCTCTCATCCTCTGGCGACTTCCCAGATGAGAACTCTGCTCAACACTTCAGCTCCCCACCTGGGACCCCACCCCAGACTTCCACCCTGAGCCTCTTATCTGTGAGCTTCCTGGCACCTTGCAGAGGGTCCCGTGAGTCCCACCCTCCTGTGTCTCTTCCCACCATTGAGGAGACCTAGTGGGGACAGGTACCCACACCTGTAAGTCCCTAAAGACTCGGAGAGGAGGGGTATGTGTCGTACAGAGAGATAAGAGACAGGGAGAGGGAACAAATACGTGGGTGAGAAAGCCGGAGCTGGCCGTGAAGAGCCCTGTGGAGGGGGCGGCAGTAATGATACTGCAAAGGAGGGAGGAGAGTTGATCAGGAGGAAAGGCTGGTGAGACGCCATCCATGAAGGCGGAGAGATGAGAGTGCATTTGGTGCGATGGCTTCACTAAACTGGGAGAAGGTTCCTTTGCTGATGGAGTCTGGTGTGTGTTGGGGAACATCAAATAATTAGTGGGATAGGTAGGCTGGAGTCAGGACACCTTTAAAAGCAGTGGTTCTGGGCTTCCCTAGTGGCGCAGTGGTTGAGAGTCCGCCTGCCGATGCAGGGGACACGGGTTCGTGCCCCAGTCCGGGAAGATCCCACATGCCGCAGAGCGGCTGGGCCCGTGAGCCATGGCCGCTGAGCCTGTGCATCTGGAGCCTGTGTTCCGCAACGGGAGAGGCCACAACAGTGAGAGGCCTGCGTACCGCAAAAAAAAAAAAAAGCAGTGGTTCTCAACCAGGTGATGTGACCCCCAGGGGACATTTGGCACTCTCTTGAGGCCTTTCTGGTTGCCGTAGCTAGAGATGCTGATGGTACCTAATAGGCAGAGGCCAGGCATCTGCTAAACAGCCCAAGGTGCACAGGACGGCCCCACCGCAGAGAGTTATCTGGCCCAAGAGGTCAGTCATGCCGAGAAACTCTACGTTACTTAAAGCTAAGCAGCAGCGTTTGGGCTTGGTGGTAAAGAGGCTACACTGTCCTTGTTAAAGGCTTTTGAAGAGAGAATTTCCCTGAGAAAAAATTTAGAAGGGTTGATAGGGAAGTGATGTGGTATAGTCTATAGAGGGTAGATTGGCTGGGAGAGTGTGGCAGTAATTCAGAGGTGTAGAGATGAGGGTTTTGGACCGGGGTAGAGATGGCGCTGAGCAAGAGGACGTTAGATATGAGACGTGTGGCGGAGGAGGTGCAGTAGCAGGGCTGGCGGTGATGTTGCCCAGCCTTGTCAAGCCCTGATGGCCCTGAGCGCAGTGCTGGCAGCTCTGCCAGGAGAGGAGAGTGGGAGAGACGAGCTGGGTTCTGGATGCCTGTTGCATTGTATTCTCTGGAGCCCGGATCATTTCAGCTTCTGTACCCAGCATCTACGCACCACATGGACCAGAGCAGCTGAGGTTTCTGTTGTATTGACTGTCAGCTCCGGGTCCACAGTGGGGGAGCAGCCAAGCCGGCTCCGTGGTGCGGCAGTTTTGCTTCCTGCCCAGTGGAAGAGAAACACGTTGTCTCCATCATAAGGTTCATCCTGCTCTGGGTCAGTTGTGTGGGTAAGCCTCCTGTTCCAGCCTCTACGGAATGGCTGGAAACACATCAGGGTGAGACCGCAGGGAGCCTTGGGGCTCGGCTGCAATTATGGGCTTGGCGGGGGGGCTCCAGAGGACACCCTTCTCTGTTCCACCCACCTCATGGGTTCGTTTGTTGGTCTTGCCGAACAAACAGGGCAGAGCTGAGAGTCATACGAGCCCATTTGAAGAAGTGAGGCTGTGTCTAAAGATAACTGCTGGTGTAAGCACAGAAGATGCTTCACAGCTCATGTATTTTTAGGTGTTTCAAAAATATACTCCTCTGGTTAGGTGGCCTTCCAGACCGAATCTGTAAATGTGTTTGACATTGTTCCTGAATTAACTTCGAAGTCTGCAAGAGGTGTTGGCAGTCAGCAGCCAGTTGAAGACGACGTGTGGATTGCAAGTGAGGTCACCTGGGCTGCCTGCAGTGTTCATGCCGGGCAGGGCAGGCTGTGGAGTTCACTGTTGCAGGCCTACAGATCTAAAGCTGAGATTCATTTCCTTGAGTTCAGTCTTCCCAGAGAAGATTTTTGGGGGTTGTTTTCCGTCCCTTTCCAAAGCCAGTGTCAAGTAACAGCACGCCTCTCATAGATGGCCCGAAGACCGGATGGCCGGCAGGCTTGGCATTTGTCTCATACCAGGAACAGCTGAATACAGTGTGGTTTTAAGGTTGTTTTTTTTTTTTTTACATGAAATCAAGACTGGTGTTGCCAAAAGATGATTGTAACCATCTGTCTGACTCTGTGTATTTTTAAACTTGACCAAACATTTATGCCTTGAGTTGCCATTTCTACATCGGCACATGATGGTGGCAATTAGGAACTTTGTTTTTGTTAATTTTTTTTTCCCTTTCCTGCCTCTTTTGGGTCAGATTCCTTTCAACAAGGAGGGAATATGAGTCAGAAATTCACTCAGATTAAATGGAAATGTCATTTCTAAATATAAGAGCTTGAATTTAGTAACATCTTGAGTTATCGGTTGTGATCAAGTTTTCTTTTCAACCAACTTGCACGCTTAACGGTTTTAATTGTTTAATTGGACAAGGATGGCAAGTAATTTTGTTAGGGAGAAGGTGGCTGTAGAGCACGAGAATGCAGTTAAAACAGGAACCTGTTTGGTGGATTGGTAGTGAATTTGTGTGCCCCTAATATATCTATGTTCATTCAGCCCTGCCTGTGTGCCAGGCTGTGTGTGAGACTCCAAGGATGCAAAATTCATCTTGCTCATGGTAATTGTTTCTTGAAAGATTGAATAAATGAAAGGCACTGTCCCACCAGGACCTCCTAGCTTATTGATGAAGGCAGACACAGCAAATCTTTGACAATAGCTCAGGGTGACAATGAGTGTGATAAAAGTGCTGGGAACACAAAGAATGAGCATTGCAGGAAGAGGTACGAGGGGGTCAGAAAATAATTTCCAGCTGAGGCACTAACTGTGCCGAGTTTTGAAGGAATCCCTAGAGGAATTCATCCAAGAGGGAGGGTGGCTCATTCCTGGCAGAAGATCAGCAGGAGCACAGATTTCAAATAACGTGGTGCATTTGTCCAGCTGCAGGACACGCAAGATGCTGCAGTGAGGGTTGCGTGCAGCTGGCTGGCAAGATGGTCAAGAGCAGGTGAAGAAGGACACTGTGTGTTAGTTAGTGACCTTGAATTCATTTATGAAGGCTGGTAGGGGGCAGTGTCAAAGGTGAGTTTTGGGGAAACTCAGTCTGGCTGCAGGTGATGGATGAGTCCAGCAGGTATAACCGGTCTAGGAGGAGAGGTGACCAGCAAACCAGATGGGAAATGATGGGATTCCAAACCAATCCTGGGGGAGCTGGAGTATGAAACATACTAAGAGGTAGAATCTAGGTGTTTGATTGGGTTTGGGGGCGGGCAGTAGGCTGACTTCTTTAGGATGACTGCTAGGTTTCTGGATCAACCATTTGGGTAGACCATGGTGCCATTTGTGAAGATGTGACTGTGTGAGAAGAGGCAGGTGTTTGGGGGAGCTCAGCCTTGACCATGTTGAGTTTGGGCTTAGGGGCATCCAAGTGGAGATGCCCAAGCAGGCCGCTGAGTATACAGATCTGCAATTTAAAACTGAAGCTGCATTCAAGGTAGAGATCTGGGGAAGTAAGTCATGGCTATGTTTAGCTGTGATGATCGAGAGAGAAGGAAAGAGGAGAATGGTGGGTGGGGAGTAAATCTGGCTAGTGGTTCCCACTTTTTTTTGTTTTTAATTAATTTATTTTATTTTTATTTATTTTATTTTTGGCTGCATTGGGTCTTTGTTGCTACACGTGGACTTTTCTCTGGTTGTGGCAAGCAGGGGCTACTCTTCGTTGTGGTACACAGGCTTCTCATTGCAGTGGCTTCTCTAGTTGAGGAGCATGGGCTCTAGGCATGTGGGCTTCAGTAGTTGTGGCACATGGGCTCAGTAGTTGTGGCTCGCGGGCTCTAGAGCGTAGGCTTGCTAGTTGTGGTGCACGGGCTTAGTTGCTCCACGGCATGTGGGATCTTCCCGGCCCAGGGTTTGAACCCGTGTCCCCTGCATTGGCAGGTGGATTCTTAACCACGGTGCCACCAGGGAAGCCCGGTTCCCACTTCTTAACAAGTCCTTCCCTTTAGAAGAGTTGTGGCACTGACTTGAACCAGTTTCCCTAGTGCATTTCAGTTTACTTGATCTCCATTCAGCTTTTCAGACCCACATGATGAAAAGCCATTGTAGTTTTGTTTTCATTAACAAAAACTATAATACATACCTGTGACTTACATAATACTTTCACATGGTAATCAGGTGGGGTAACAGAGGACGTGCTATTATTACTGATTGGAATCTCGAGCCTAGAGGGGTTAAGCAGTGTACCAGGGAAGGTAGGTCCAGGGTGAGGACTTCCAGTCTTCTGACTTGACCCAATCATGCTGTCTCCATCATTTCTTCCTGTGTTGGAATAGTGACTTCCCAGCGGTAACATGGATCCTCCGTTTCTACCAGCAGAGTGCATCTGAGGCCACTGGGTCACTTTTAGTGTTCTTAGTTATACTCAATTGTTTTGGGTGGGGGACTAGATATAGGTATTATACCCTTATGCCTTTTGAAAACCTTGAATTGGTAGATTCCGCACTGAAGCAATGTGGCGCATTTCTCCTAGTGTTTCATAGCAATAGGCACTGCAGCTGTTCCAGGTTATTAAAATGGGCAAGGAAATGTATTTTTTTGGTGAGTTATGTGGAACTTTTCCGACTAGAAAAAAATTTTATGCGCTTCAAAATAGAATATACTTTCTATTTCTGAAAAGCCGTTAAAATGACCAGGAGATTTATTCTCATGGAATTTGGAATCCAGTATGAGGAAACCAGCACCTGGCTCCTCCTGGTGTTTGAGAGTTGCACGTATCCAGAGTTCCAAAGTGCATGGCGTTTTCATGGTGGTTTTGGGGGCAGTAATAAAAAATACCTTTTTAGAGAGTGACCAGTGGTGCGAGCATGGAACACACTGTTGTCTCACAACTCTTAGGGTTTCTTACTGCGTCGTGGCTTTGCCTCGCTTGGTGCTTCGCTCACAGCTCGGCTCTTCTATCCCCTCCATTCCCAGTGTCCGTATTTACTTACATTACGTGTTGAACTTTCCTTATTATTCTGCAAACCTCTTACCCATGCAGCCTTTGTTGTAATGACAAAATAATCCATGCAGAGTGGTATGTTCAGGGTAGGGGGAGAGAAGATAGAGGTGCCCCGGCTGTAATTATTTTTGCTGATGGACCTCAACCATCTCACCTAATTTGAATAAACCATTAGGAACTGTGACTCTTGCTGCCACGTTGTTTTTTTTTTGTTTGTTTTTTTGTTTTTTTGCGGTACGCGGGCCTCTCACTGTTGTGGCCTCTCCCGTTGCGGAGCACAGGCTCCAGACGCGCAGGCTCAGCGGCCATGGCTCACGGGCCCAGCCGCTCCGCGGCACGTGGGATCTTCCCGGACCGGGGCACGAACCCGCATCCCCTGCATCGGCAGGCGGACTCTGAACCACTGCACCACCAGGGAAGCCCTGCCACACTGTTTTACACATTCCTTTTAGGGAGATTCAGTAGTACCATTTGGCACGAAGATGGGCACAAACAGTGAAAACTCAGTGAGTTAAGTAGCTGACGCGGTCCCCACTCCTGGAACTGTTAGGAGAATAATTCATTAGGACTTGGGTGCTCAGACTCTCTTCCTGAATATTCCTGTGGGAGCTATTTGAAGAGTTTTACGCAGGAGAGTTTTTGTTTTCACATGTTCATTGGTCACATGTGAAGCTGGGATTGAGCATTGCAAGACCGAGTGGGAGATCAGTGGGAAAGGAGGCTTTCGGGGACATCTGAGCAAGTGAGGCCAGGGCAGAGGAGATGGAGAAAAAGGGGGTTGATTCTAGAGTTAATTGAAAGTGGGGTATACAGCACATGGAGACAGTGGCCACTGGCGACATGGCTGGAGAATCTGGGACGATTCCATGCTGCACGTAGGTGAGTGGGGAAGGGCGTCTTCACAGACCCGAGGGCAGCACCCCACACCAGGATCCAGGACCCTGCCCTCACCCTCACCCTCACTCACGGGCTCTATTCCTTCCTCGGTCAGACGAGGCAGAAGCGTGGCCTCTGCGCTGCCCACAGGTCAAGGTTAGGTCGGAGCAAATGAGGGTGTGCGACAGTGTGTCTGCATAGGTCCGATTGTCCTCTGTGCCCCCACGGTTCTGAAATGTCAGTAAAGCTGTTTTGGAAACCTGTGGACTTAATTGTCATTTGAAATCTGGTGACAAGCCTGTTAAGAAATGACTCAGGTCGTTAGTGAGAAGGTGAAACAGTAAAACGTGTGCATTCATGTTCTAAGAGCCTAATTTATGTCTGGAAGTAAGTGGAGGTGCTTACAGTAGGAGACATTTTTAACTCTAAATGAGGCAAGGTTTCCTATAATCTTAAAAAATAACTATTAAAAAATTGGATTCTTTTCCCATACCAGCCAAACACACATTTTATGTATTCTTTAGTTGTTTTTTTTTTTTTTTTTTTTAAGGAGAGATACCAGGTTATTGAGTTTGAGCTCAAGTTCAGTCCAGTTTTTTGCTGTCCCTGTTGGCACATGTGAGTCCATTGGTTGACGTTACTGTCACCTACAAATTATATAAGATGGCGACTCAACAGTGGAACAGTCTTTAGACATGTTGGAATGATTTTTGAGCCAGAGACACTGGCTGGGCATCAGCTCACGGGCCACCAGCTCACCCTGCGCGGCGGTGACCGGGCTCGGTCTGGGAAGGTACGTGATGCGTTAGCGGGTCCACCCGGCGTGGCTGCCAGCAGAATCCTTGCCACTCTGGGGGCTGCCTCAGTGCTGACCGTCTGCTGTTCAGAGAGGCCGGCTTCATTCCTCTGGAATCCCCGGGGACTGGGTGCGAGGCAGACGTGTGTCATCTGTAACTGCGACGCCGCCGACCACACGGTCCTTCTGAAACACCTTTCAGCTACTTCACTGGGCCAAGTGCGATGTGAATTACTCAAAAGCAAAACTAGGCATTAAGACCATTGTGGATGTTCTGTCTTCATCTTTGCTAACAAGCCTTGGGTGTCCTGCCCCCATACGAAATCCACATCATGCACGCTGTCAGGGTGAGTGATACCTTAAGCCAGCAGTCCCTCACCTTTTTGGCACCGGGGACCAGTTTCGTGGAAGACAGTTTTTCCACGGACGGGGATGGGGGGTGGTGATGGTGCAGGCGGTAATGTGCGTGATGGGGGCGGCAGATGAAGCTTCACCCGGCGCTCACCTCCTGCTGTGTGGCCTGGTTCCTAACAGGCTGCAGACTGGTTTCGGTCCACGGCCCAGGGCTGGGGGACCCCTGCCCTAAGCCATGCTGGGAGACTAGTTCCCCAACCAGGAAGGGGTAGCATGCCTATGAGGTTTTGCCCAAAATAACCACTTTAAAAGGAAAGCTTTTAGTAAAAGGTTATGATGTTTATCATGAGTGAATCAATACATTTTTAAAAAGTCTCATCTCAGAATTTTACGACCACCATACACATATGTTATGGATGGGAATTGCAAACATTTTCACGACTTAGGCATGTTATTTTCTTAAAAAGATATGTTCGTGATGGATTACTCTTCTAACATTACTTAAATTTAATAGTCAAGTTGACGCCCTGACTGGCTTTTCTGTTTTACTTGTAGCTGAGAAAGGAGATCGGCAACACGCCTACCTATCTGTATACAGACGGACGGCACTGACTGTCTCGACTTCTGCCAAAGTAGGAAAAAGAACATGTTTCACAGGAAAATGGACGGTCTTGATATTTCACAGAATAAAAATAATAATGCATACAACTACTGGAAAGGTAGAAATAGGCCTGATGTTTTAGACCAACCAGAGGAAGGGGCCAGACACCCAGAGCCTCAAGCATCACGTACCTGCCTGCCTCACCTGTGCAAACAGTCGATGTAAAAGAAGCCACGAGCACCTGTGGCCAAGGCGTTGATGGAGGGTGTCTGGCATCCTCCAGGGAACCATGTGGTTCTCTGATCTCCTTTAGAAGTAGGACCCTTTCCTTCCCCAGAGGAAAAAGCTTCCACCTTTCTGGCCACATCCTCCCCATAGTGCTATGACAGGGAAAAGTGGCCTCTCTAGAGCGTGGAGGTTTCCAAAGACCTGAACATTCATACAGGAAAGCTCCACGTCTTTTAATTTTTTTTAAATTGAAGTGAAATTTATATAACAGCAAACTAAACACTTTAAAGTACATTCAGTGGCATTTAGTACATTCAGTGTTGTACAACCAGCACCTCTGTCTAGTTCCAAAATGTTCTCATCACCCAAATGGAAACCTTGTACCTGCAAAGCAGTCACCCCCCAGTCCTGCCTCGCCCCACCCTCCTCTCTGCCCATGGTAACTACCACCAAGCTTTCTGTCTCTATGGATTTACCTGCTCTGGATGTGTGAACATTTGTATCTGGCTTCTTTGACTTAGTGTCCTGCTTTCAAGGTTCATCTACATGGTAGCCTGTATCAGTACTTCATTCCTTTGCACAACTGAATAACATTCCAGTGTGTGGATGTGTACCGCATCTTGTTTACCCGTCTATCTGACGATGTGCATCTGGGGTGTGTCCACCTTCAGGCTCTTGCGAATGATGCTGCTGTGTATTTGTTAGAGTACCAGTTTTTCATTCTTTTGGGTACATACCTAGGAGTAGAATTGTTGGGTCACATAGTAATAACTCTTTGACCTTTTTAACCTTGTTTTGGTTCAAAATATTTCCAAATATTATATTATGTTATAGACCTCCTTACATTTGAAAACAGTTAAGACGGGACACATGATACTTGATGTTCCTGGCAGTCACTGTGAATATAAATGATTACAAATTGCTATAATATGGTACAGATGCACTCAGGATGTTTAGACTTTCTGTCCAGTGTTTCTTGCTTTTCTTGTGCTCTGCTGTGTTGCCACCCCCTGCCAGTGAATGTGAAGAGAAGGCTCTGGAATTAGGTTGCCTGCATTCACATCTCACCTCTACCACTTACTGGCGATGTGGCCGAATGCAAAATTCTATCACTCTGCCTCAGTTTCCTCCTCTGAAAAGTAGGTGTAATAACACCGTGAGCCTCCTAGGGTTATTGTGAGGGGCGAAGGTCAGGCCCTGTGTATTAGTCTGCTCGGGCTGCCATGACAAAAGACCACCGACTGGCTGGCTGAAACAACAGACATAACAGACATTTATTTTCTCACAGCTCTGGAGGCTCAAAAGTTTGAGATCAAGGTGTCAGCAGGGTTGGTTTCTCCTGAGGGCTCCTTCCTTGGCTTGCAGACGGCCTCCTTCTTCCTGTTTCTTCACACAGTCTTTCCTGTGCATGTACATACGTCCCCAGTGTTTCTTGGTGTATCCAAATTCCGTCTTCATATAAGGACGAGATTAGGGCCCACCTGAACAGCCTCATTTTAATTTAATCATCTCTTTAAAGGTCGTGTCTACAGGTATACTTGCATTTGGAGGTACTGGGGGTTAGGGCTTCAATGCGTGAATTGGGGGAGGGGGCAGAATCAGCCCATAGCTCTCCATCAAGCCCGTGGTGCAGTGTATACACCCCAGAAGCTGGCAGGTAGGTGGTGGTGGCTGCAGGGTCCTACCCCCACCCCGTCTCATCTGCTGCCTCACTTGTGTCTGACAATCAAACTTCGTTAGCCTTTCTTGAAGAAGGACAAATGAGTAGTTTACGTCCATGTGGAGGAGGCATGAGGCATTTTGCTTTAATAACTCTGTAGCCTCTGTTTTGCTGCTCTGAAGATTTTGCTTAATTTCTGGCCTGGATTTGGTTCCAGAAAAGATAAGATTGCCAGTCAGCTATTTTCCAGATAAGTTACATGGCACTTCACACGGTGTTTGGGATTACGGAAAGAATACCTAATGCTTTCAAAATGCTCTTGTTGCTTTTTAAAAGTGAAAGATATGTAACATAAAATTTACCATTTTGACTATTTTTCAGTGTACTAAATACATTTGCAATGTTGTGCAACCATAACCACTGTCTACCTCCAGAGCTTTCTCGCCATCCCTAACAGAAACCCGGTACCCATTAAGCAGTGACTCTTCATCCACCACCCCGCCCTGTTTCTCTTATTTCTTTAATCCTGTCATTTCCTAATAGCCACTAGATGAGGATCGGAGTCAGGAGGTCACTGGGGAATAGGGATTTGGGCCTCACTGTGTCACCATCCTCTCTCTTGTTTACCTTTCACTGCAGTGCTCTTTGAAATGGCTTCATTCCTTTGCACAAGATTTGTCCCCAAAGGTAAAGGAAAAATGTGTGAGTGGGGCTCAGGAGTCACTGGTCCCCTTAACGTACACTCAGCGGATTCTGGTCAAGCTCAGACAGCGACTCTGGTGTGAGAGGTGGCATCTCTTCCCCTCCGGGCATGGGGCCACGCTGAGCTGCTTCTGTCTCTGCCCCAGCATGGGTGGGGGTGAGATCCTGTGCCCACCCACTCCCCGCCCCCCCCCAGCCCCGAGTGCCACCTGTAACCCGGGTCCCTGTGTCCCCACCCCCTGTCCTCGCAGACCTACATCGGCTCCATCATCGCCTCTGTGAACCCCTACAAGACCATCGCCGGCCTGTACTCACGGGACGCCATGGAGCGCTACAGCAGGTGCCACCTGGGCGAGCTGCCCCCGCACGTCTTCGCCATCGCCAACGAGTGCTACCGCTGCCTGTGGAAGCGCCACGACAACCAGTGCGTCCTCATCAGGTAACCAGCCAGCAGCCGCCGCAGACACGGAGCCCGCTTATTAGCACATCAACCCCCAGATTTCTCAGATGGAGTTTTCCCTTTTGAATAGCCCGACAACTACAGCTTCCAAAAGACACGAGTTATTCTTTGGTTTATTCCAGTGGTCAGACATGGTCCTTCTATTGACTTATGGAAACATTACATAGTTCTTCCAAATTTAAAATATTTTATATATTCTAGAACACTCATCAGAATGCTTGTCTGTTGGAGCAAGGTTTTGGTTTTTGCCAGTAGGAGATTACCCTAGAATCTCCCAAATTTAAGAATTTTTAATGATTTTAATTGGGTGTTCCTAAAGTTGACCTTTGAATTAGCCACAGAAGTGGGACTTACTATGTTATATGTTGAGGGAATGATAGAAAGCATGCTTATTTCAATTAATTTTTTGCAGGGGGGTGCTGAGGGAAAAGGGTCTTGACATCTGTTTCAGCCGAGTCTTGCTCATTTATTAAAATAAACTACCAGACGCCTCACTCTCCAAACACTTACTGCTAGGAACTTCCTAAAAAATATATCAGTAGAATGTGTTACTTTAAAGATATTTTATTGATTGATTGATTGATTGAAGTGTAGCTGATTTACAATGCTGTGCCCACCTCTGCCGTACAGCATTGTGACTCAGTTATACACGTATAGACATTCTTTTTGTTAAATTTTCTTTTCCATTATGGATTATTACAGGATATTGAGTATCGTTCCCTGTGCTATACAGTAGGAAAAAGATATTTAATTTTTATTGAGTAACTCAAATGGGTCTTATCTCCTGTATTCTAGTGACATCCTATTGGCTCCTGTTATTTATACTGGAATCATGTTCTAGTGGCGATCAGAACACCCCCGGATGAGATCCAGAGCAGACGTGCTGAGTGCTGTGGAACGTCCAAGCCCTGCACTCATGCGTCCTTCTGGGCACTCATTCATGGAGCTCGGCTGTTACTGAGACCCGACAGTGTTACTAAAACTGCTGATGGGGCTAGAAAGCCATCGAAAACAGATGTCAAAATCTTCTTTCCCAACTTGTGGCGAAACAGTTATTACTGTTTCAAGGGGAAGGGAAAGGGTGTTTGGATTTGGGGAGGCTGACACATAAGACCCCCCTCTCTGCCCCCGGATTTCCGACCCAGTTGGAAGTCAGGCACAGGAGGCAGATGAAGTGCCGTATGTCAGCTGTAGACTCCCAGCCAATCGGGAGCCCCGAATTACAGACAGAATGACCACCTGGTCGGGGTACAGAGAGGTAACTGGTGGCCAGGACCACTGTGGAAACCAGTTCCCAGATGGGGAGGAGCTGACCAGCGCTTCCCGCCAGTTCACCTGCTAGAGAAACCACCTCCTTTGGGGAGGGAGTTGGGGGTGCAGACATGCCAGAGGAGGCCCCTCCTTGAAACTCCAGGAGAGAGAAAGGAGGGCATTTGGGAGGGGCTCACACCGTCCTACGTGGCATCTGATTGAAGGTGGATAAGGAATAACGGCCAACATTTCCGCTGCGTCTGGACGCTGTGCCATGGACTTTGCAGGCATCTCTCGTCGCTCTGACACGGGCGCGCTGTCATGGTGCCTGCAGGTGCCACACACACAGCTCCTTTCAGGGACTGTGTTCTTCTTTTTGGCAATATTTACCCATTACTCTTGTTCGGGGGTCCTTCGTTTCTCATCAATCAGAATTATATGAACGTGGAAGGTAGAACACGTTCATATGGTCTCTCCCTGCCTCCCTCTATCAGCTGCTTTCTTTAAGGGAAGGGAAGCACCTGGGCAGAGACCTTCTCTCCTCTTTATTACCTTAACGGTGCTCATGCACTGGGCTGTAGAAACAACTTGGATAGAGGGACTGTCCATTTATCCATTTCAGTAAATATGAATCATTGTAACTTGCAGTTAATCAAAAATGAGGCTAATGCTTAGTGTAAAAGCAGAGCTTTTGGGCTTCCCTGGTGGCGCAGTGGTTGAGAGTCCGCCTGCCGATGCAGGGGACGCGGGTTCGTGCCCCGGTCCGGGAAGATCCAACATGCCGCGGAGCAGCTGGGCCCGTGAGCCATGGCCGCTGAGTCTGCGTGTCCGGAGCCTGTGCTCCGCAACAGGAGAGGCCGTAACAGTGAGAGACCCGCGTACCGCAAAAAAAAAAAAAAAACAAAAAAAACAGAGCTTTTAAGAGTCACCTTCCCAATTAATTAACTTGCCTCATAACTAGAGCACTATTTGTGGGCTCTTTTAGATGACTTCACTGAAGTCCAGGAGTTAGAATTTAAGATCACTATTTCAGCGTACAGAATATAGTTTGATAAGATTAACAGAAAGAGTTTAATCTATCTTAGGAAGATCAAGTTGTTTTCCACACTTAGGTACCTAAATATTTGCCATCGATAATTGGCCGTGTTTATTACTTTCAGTGGAAAAAATGAGAGCATGACTCATATATCACTAGCTAGACAGAGCAGTTTGGGAAGAAAGTGAAAAATCAAATGAGATCATTGTGCATATATATATGTGTGTGTAATAATACGGAAAGGGGTTGGCATGTTCCTGCCAGAGACGATGGCATTTAAAAAGAAGGCGGGGCTCGCCGGGAGCGAGAAGGAAGAGGGGACCCCAGACAGAAAGCTCCCATTGTGTAAGGCTGATGTGAAAAGAGTAACTGTATTTATCTAAAGTAACTCAGGAAACAGCGTCTTTAAGAATAGATTTCTCATTAAAATGTGTTTTGGTTTTTAATAGACCTCTTGCAGTTTTTTTAGTGGGGCTTGGGGCTGTGGGAATTAAGAGAAAATGGAGTATAAAAATAGAAATTGTAGGGTACAGTAGCCCTATTTAGATTTCCTCAGGCATGATCTGCCCCCTGGTGGTATAACATGTTACTACTTTCAAAACTTTCATGCTAATTACCTATGAAACCAGAAAATAAGCCTATTTGGAATTAGGCAGGGACCACATAGATCAGTTTTTCTCTCACTTTACGAGCCTGTGTCACTGCTGGTCTCGTGGATTCTAGTCCAAGCCTTTTTTGTTGGTCTCACTTTCAAGAGTTTCTCTCTCTTAAGCTCTTTATTTTACCCTTCTTGTGTACGTTTAAGCCAATGCTTATGCTGTTATAGTTTCTAAAATATAAGTTTAAAACTTCCATGAGCTTTTTTTTTTTTTTTTCTTCCATGAGCTTTTTAAAAATCTAACTGACAAGGTCAGATTTTGATCTTGTACGTTTTAAGTGAATATCAGTTTGAGGCAGGCAGAGTTTAGTCTATTTTGTTCAGTCTGTTTTTCTCTCTTCAGTATATATGAACTTTTAATGTAGTGTCGGCAAGGCCTGTGGTTAATTCATCTGTGCAGCTCATTGCCCAGGACAGTGTCTGATAGAAGGGCCAGCATCCAACAGCTGTCAATCAAAGGATGGGTGGGCGGAACAGCTGTTGGTTTAGGACCTCTCCTTGCTTTGTGGAAGTTTTGGTTTTCCAAAATTGGAGTGATTTTTTCCTTAACTGTGTCTTTTATATTCTGGAATAATAATTGGGTGTTTGGTCTGTTTCTATTCTAGTAGTATTTTAGAAATAACTGAATTGGAATAGTGAACAAAACTTGCATCCTGTGTCAGAAGGGCACCAGCCAGAATAAAGCATGGGGACTGCCTGATGCTCATATCAAATGGTAGTTTACCTTGTTAGAACAGAAAAGACCCGATCACTGCCCTTTAGGAACTTTTGCTCTGATGGGAAGAAACTGATGTAAATAAGTGATTTCAATACAGCCTGCCTAATACTAAAGTAGAAATGTGGACATGGTTGTTGAGATAAGATGGCAATAGATGCTCAGCAAGGAATCGAAAACATGTCTCAGAGAAAGTGACGTGTGATCGTGAGTCCATTGGTACGTGGGAACAGCAGCAGGCACAGAGGGAAGGAAGGGCACAGAAGTACCCGCAAAAACATGTGGAAGAACAAGGAACGTATGCAAATAAAAGGTACGCCTGTAAGGTGTGGGAATTGCTAAGGACATGAAAGAACTGGTGTTCGAAAGGCCAAGAGGGAACTGCCATTCATTGAGAAAGACCAGAAGCCTTCTCTGGGGGAGCCGAGGCTCGGAGCTGTTGAGGAACCTGCCAAGGAGACTTGAGCATGAGCTACAGGCACAGGACATGAACTTCTGACTCCCTGTGTTAGTTTCGGAACAGAGTCCCACTTCCTGGTGCAGGGGCTCACCTTATGGGCTTTGTCCTGCTTGCTAAGACCTGCGGATCGAATCCTCTAGGCAGTAGAGAAGTTTCCAAAGTCTTGTTGCAAGCAGTGGAGTGATGAGTATATATTTTGAGAAAATCACATGAATCAGGGCAATTTGATTCACAGGATGGAGAATGTCAGGTGTCAGCAGAGGTATCCTGTAAAGGGCCGGGGAGGACATACATATTTTCGGCTCCGTGGCTGAGATCAGCTCCATTACAACTACTCGACTCTGCCCTTGGAGTGTGGAAGTACTCGTAGATAGAGCGCACGTGAACCACCAGGCTGTGTTCCAATAAAACTTAATTTATAAAAACACGCAGAAGGTCAGACTTGGGGGCCACAGTTGGCCAATACCTGCACTGGAGGGGATACTAGCCTGCGGGGTGGATAAAGGGTCCTGTTGCCATCAGAGGCCCTTTCCTTCAGGTGTGTTTTGATCCTTCCTCCCTGCTTTCCTGGGCACTTTGCTCCATCTTTGAGCCTCACTGCCCCTGATTCTTGGGCCTCTTTTTTTCTATTGGATCATTGGCATTATCACTCAAAAACTTCTAGTATGTTCCATCTTTGGGAAAAAAAAAAAAGATTCATCTTTGTCTCCACGCGTTGCCCTGCCCTCCTCTGAGCTGCTCCATCATTCTGGTTTCTCCCTCATTCTCTGGGCTCGTCCGTCATCTTCCACGTCCTCATCTTATGACCAGCCTGCCTTCCCTTCTCTGCGTCTGTGTGACTCCCCAGACTTCAGTGCCTCCCCTGCCGACTTCTCCTCTGAGTTCCACATGTGTGTCCAGACACCCTGAGGCATCATCACGGAGGTGTCTGGTGGGCATCTCAGGGGTGGCACCTCGTCAGTCCATCCTAAGTTTCTCCCAGAAACAGGTTCCTTCTCTCATGCTTCTCATTCTTAGCAAGTGGACTCTCCATCCTACCAGGTCCCAAGCCTGAGATCCGGAAGTCATTCTTGGATCTAGAAGAGTCACCCTGCCCCCAATAATTAAGGTCAAATGACCTGCGGTAAACTGTACCAATCTCGTATATCCAGTTCAATGAGTATTGATAAACGTGAACCGCTGTGTTACCAGCGCCCGTGCAGGGGACCTGGGTTCTGTCCCTGGTCCAGGAAGATCCCACATGCAAGCTCCCTGGGCTCTCCCGAGTCATCCCCCTGCTTCCCTGTCACTTACCAACCACCCAGACCGGGGCTGTCAGCCGTGCCCTCCCTCCTCCCCCCACCGTCTGTCTGGGGGCCGCTGGCTTCTCCTCTTTGCTGCCCCCTACCCCTCTGCCCTCACTTCCTGCTTCCTCTCTTGTCTCCCTCGATCCACCCTCCTAACCCCATACTCCTCACCGGGTGACTTGATTCTTTAAAACCTTGACCCCGGGGGCTTCCATGGTGGCGCAGTGGTTGAGAGTCCGCCTGCCAATGCAGGGGACACGGGTTCGTGCCCCGGTCCGGGAAGATCCCACATGCCGCGGAGTGGCTGGACCCGTGAGCCATGGCCGCTGAGCCTGCGCGTCCGGAGCCTGTGCTCCGCAACGGAAGAGGCCACAGCAGTGAGAGGCCCGCGTACCGCAGAAAAAAAAAAACAAACCTTGACCCCGATCGTGACGCACTCCTGCTTAAAAACTGTCTTGAGACTTTTCCCTTTTGCCTACGAAAAGTTCTCAGAACTTTTAACATGGCCCCTGAGGCCCCATATCAGTGCTTTGATTATTTTTCTTTCCCTTTTTCAGTTTCACGATTTAAAACGTTTTTTTTTTTTTAACGGTATCAACTCATTTTGGTTCATCTGGGTGAACATGTTTTCTCTGAAGCCCATGTTTGTGTTTGTGGTCATGTTGGCGCCAAGGGTTAGGACTGTAACTACCACAGGCTAATGAGAAAAATGCAGGACTGGATATGTAAGTGATGTGTTCGCTGTAAGTGAAGGTGAATTAACATCACAATTGCCGTATGAGTTGATATTTTATCGAGGCTGGAATAAAGGAAGCAGGTGAAATACGTGACTCATCACAGCGCTCGTGGTGGAAGAGGCTGCCAGGCTCACAAGAGAAGCAGTGGACAGTCACAGTGCAAGAAGCGCTTCAGTTTGAGCAAAACAGCATTAACCAGGGGGTTAGGTTAGTCTTGTGAATTTGGATTTTATTGGTGTTATATTTTGTTTGTATTTAATTACGCAATTTATTCTGGCTTTATAGTTCTGTGATATGGTAAGCAAAGGAGTATATACTTAGTCAATATATCATTACAATGCTATAATATACATGCTATATGGTCACATAGCGTGTGTAATCAGGTTCACCAAGCAATTAACTCACTTCTGTCACGGTCCACCAGGAGACAGCATCAGATCCCCCAGGTTGCTAAGGGCTCAGTCCTACAAGACGGCCACTTTCTCCACTTCAGATGCCAGTCATGTTGTCCACTGTGCTTCTGACCAACCAGCTCTAGGTTGGAGCTTCCAATGACCCCCTCCTTGGGTTTGATTAATTTGCTAGACCACCACACAGAACTCAAACATTTTTACTTCCTAGATCACGGCTGTACTATAAAAGGATATAACTCAGGAACCGCCGGATGGAAGAGATGCACACGGCATGGTGTGGGAAAGGTGGGGGAGCTTCCCTGCCCCCTCCAGGGAGCCGCTGTCCACCTCCACCTGCGCACCAACCCAGAAGCTCTCTGAACCCTGTCCTTTTGGGGGTTTATGGAGGCTTCATTACCTAGGCTTGACCGATGGATGAAATCATTGGCCATTGGCAATGAAACTCCATCTCCAGCCTCTCTCCCCTCCCCTGTTGAAAAGAACCAGTTCCATACTTGACTGGAAAACAGTGGCCTCTGAGTGGGACCCCAGCCCCTTCCCGACTGGCTGTGCAGGCCGCTCTCCCTTCCCCCAAGGCTCCAAGCCCTTTGCTCAAGCAGGAAAGGGAGGGTCTCCCTCCCCACCCCCCCGCTTTCCCTGTCCTTCAGTTTTCACCCAGTTAACTCCTGTGCGTGTCTCTGCATTTCAGTCTAAATGTCATTTCCCTGGAAAGGCCTTCGCTGAACCTGAGCCCTGCATCTAAATTATGAATCCTCCCATCCCCGGAGATTTATACTTGACAGCATTAACTGTCATTTGTGATTCTTTGATATCTCCTGCTGCTGCTGGGTCATAAATACCGTCCGTGGCCATTTGTTTCCGGCGTGTTTTCCCAGCCCTCCGTGCAGCCTGACACACAGTAGGCACATGGATACTTAGGGAAGGAAGGAATACCTGCGGAGATGCTCTTTCTCCATTGCTTTAAAGATCACGTTTTGTGACCCTCAGTAAATGTTTTCATGAGGAATGTTAAAGGCACAGGCAGGGGAGGGGAGGAAGAAGAGGAGAGTTAAAGAAAAGTGAGGCCTGTTACCTTGACGTTAACGTCTGGGGACATCTGGCGTATTTCTGGGTTTTAACAATTTGTGAGTTATTTATATTCTTTGCCTTGTTCATGCGACCCTTCCACAACCTCGTGTATACAGTCGCCTTTTTCATCTCCTGGTGCAGTCCTGTCTGAATTATGTGAAATTGCTCTCAGGAGTAGTACTTCCCAACCCTGGCTTCATAGTAGAATCATCTGGAAATTTTTTTAAAATACTGATGACTGAATTCTACCCTTACAGTTTCGGATCAGGGACACAGCAGGTAATTCTCATGTCCAGCCCAGTTTGAGAACTACTGTTGTACAAATCCGAGTTTCATTTTTGTTTCAAATTTTACTTATGTATCGAAAAAAGATGTACTTAAAGAAAATGCTTGAAGAAAATTTGCTACAACGAGAAAAAAAAGTGGGCTGAAGCTGGTGGTAGATCAGTATCCTTGACGGGTGAAGGACAATGCAAATCTTGGGTTTTCTCCTTGACGAGTCTTTGCTGTCCAATTTGAACAGCTTTTTCTCCAAGTCTGTATTACGACCGTGTTTGTCAGAGTAGACTAATTGCTGTGCTAATTGCTGTAACATCCCCCAAATCTCAGAGGCATAACACAGGAGTGGCTTATTTCTTGCTGTTTCACAGCCCCACGTGGGAAGGTGAGAGACTTGACTTTATGCCACACATTGCTTTGTTTTGGAGATGTGCCACCCTGAGGGCACCCAAATGGCAGGCCTGGAAGGCAGGGAGCCCAGAGGACCATGAGGGTGTTTAGCCACCCGACGTGGAAATAGCGGACACCCCCCTTGCTCGGTTCAGCCACCTTGTTGTTGAGTTGGCCACGTTCGGTCCTGGTTACTGATCGCCGTCCTTCCCGCAAGGGAGGTTGAAAGGCCATCCACCTCTGAGTGCTGGAGGATACAGAGGTTTGGGGACCGTGTGAAACATGGCTTCTGCCTCACACGTTATAACTAGAGAGCGTCTCCCTTTCAGTTTTGTTTGTTTTAACAAAATTTAACTGCTAGGTAGATGGGATATATATTTTTAAGTACCGAGAATTATTTAAATCTCTCCTTGCAACTTTCTCTTAGCTTCTGCTACTCATTCAGTGCCCCCTTGCTGAATGTCTCCTCTGTGCCAGCCCCCAGGCTACACAGAGATGAATGCTCAGCCCCGCCCTGGGAAGATTCTGGTTGCTGATAACAGAAAAGCCCACCAGAGCTGGTGTCACTTGCGTGGGCCTTGATTATCTCAGACGGCAAGGCAGGGGCGGGGTCAGTGTTGTGGGTTCAGCCACTCCCACTGGGCGCTTCTCTGATTGTCTTGCCAAGATAGCTGTGGATTCCCAAGTATTTGTCGTCTGCAGCCAGAGGGACGTTCTGTCTGGTCTCTTTGTGTGTGTGTGTGTGTGTGTGTGTGTGCGCGCGCGCGCGCATGCGAGCATCCCTCCCCAGGAGCCTCAGCACACTTGACGTTAAGCCTCTTTGGCTGACACCTGCCCACGGGCAACCACCTTATCGCCTGCGCAGGGAATGGAATTATCATGATTGGCCTCGCTCAGTGGAGATTCCCCTGGGCCTGCAGCATCCAGCAGGGCACAGACGGTGTCACCTCTGAGTCATTTCCTCTCCTTTATTACATGTGGTTAATCATTCACCGTGTTATCTGCAAAATTCCTCTTTCATAACCTCCTAGCTCTTGACACTCCACGGGGGCTGCTGTGTTAGAACTTGTGGAGGCCCCATCTGTTTATCTCCCCCCTTGATCAGATATGAACCTGTTACCCTGTGATAGTGTTGGTGTTCATGTACCGTTACTTATGCCGTGGGTTTACTTTTCTCTTAAGTTCTTTGCCCTCTTACATGTACCGAGCAGGGTGCCTTGCATGGAATTGATTGGGTCTCTCCTTCCAGATCTCTCATCTCCATCTCTTTCCTTTCATCTCCAGCCTGGTTGTACTTGTCCATGGCCTGACCACCACATGCCTAGATCATAACAGCAGCTGGTCTCCCTGAGGGACCCGCAGTCCTTCTTGAGCGTGACTTCAGAGCTGTGTTCCTCACGGGTGACCTTGATGGGCTTGGCCTTCGCCTTCTGTCTCCTGTGGAGGCCTCGGAACCATCGACCTCGATCCTTTTGCCCTTTCTCTGCCCACTCTGGTCTCGGTCCAGTTGACCAAGCCAGAATCCCACCCCTGTAGACCTCCCGCAGCTCCTCTGGCCTCTCTGCTTTCGTTCACAGGGTCGTCTGACCCCGAATCCTTCCGCTGTCCTCTTTGCCTGGCTGACGTTTGCCGGTCCTTTGTGACCCAACTCACATCCCATTAACTCCTCTCATTTGCCCTGCCCCCACTCTCCCCAGCTCCAGCGCCCCGAGGTTGCTTTGTTCACTTTTCGTGAATCATCGCTGAAGCAGCATCTCTGCAGAACTCTGGAAGTTGACATACCTGCTGTTCAATTCTGACCCGGGCCCTTAACCGCTGCCTGCCTCGTGGGATTATTATGGGAATAAAGTGCCCAAGTGTGGGTCGAGTACCTGCAGGTTCATTCCCTTGTCCCCTCAGTATTTATGAATGATTGCATTTTTGTGCATATTTACCAGAAAGTTGCCACTAACATGTTCATTCATTTAAGAGATGCTTACTGAGTGTCTGCCACCAGCCAGGCACTGTTGAGGGGTCTGTGACACTTTAGTGAACAAAACACCAATCCCGGCCTTTGCAGAGCTTACCTGCCACGAAAGGCACCATCCCTCTTATTACCTGAGCTTTGTGAAGGTGGTACCTTCTGTTTAGCTTGTAGGCTGAGGGAGTCATTGGCAACACGGAGGCCACGCAGCTGCCAGGGGGAGGGACTCTTCTCTGTAACTCAGCACTTTGAGCTCTTTCCCGCTGTTCAAGGGTTGTACAGAGTGAAGTAAGTCAGAAAGAGAAAAACAAATAGTGTATATTAACGCATACATGTGGAACCTAGAAAAATGACGCAGATGAACCAGTTTGCAGGGCAGAAATAGAGACACAAGATGCAGAGAACAAACGTATGGACACCAAGGGGGGAATGCGGGGGGGTGGTGGTGGTGGGATGAACTGGGAGATTGGGATTGACATGTATACACTAATATGTCTAAAATGGATAACTAGTAAGAACCTGCTGTATAAAAACTAAAATTCAAAAATTCAAAAAAAAAAGTTGCTCTGTGGACAAATTGGACTGACACTGGCCAAGCTGGGGTTTTTGTTGTTGTTGTTGTTGTTTTAATTAGAAGCACAAATTTCTGCATGTTGTCTTTCAGTGGTGAAAGCGGGGCAGGTAAGACCGAAAGCACCAAGTTGATTCTCCAGTTTTTATCAGCCATCAGTCAGCAGTCTCTGGACTTGTCCTCGAAGGAGAAGACATCGTGTGTCGAACAAGCCATTCTTGAGAGCAGGTATCTGACCTTCGTGTTTCTCGTTTCCAGCTAATAGGATTCACTTTCCTCGCCGTTTGGCTTAGTTAAGGAAGAGTTGAAACTTGGGGCGCTCGCTTCCCTTTTTCTTAACTTGGCTTTCACGATTCCTCAAGGAAAAGTCTCCACACACACACAGCGATTTCTAATGACCTGAGCCCCCATCGCTGCACCACGTTTAAGTTGGTGGCTGAGTGAGTGAGGCACATTCTGCAGCTGCCTCTTACCTGGCAGCTCTTGACTAGCTGTTGGGAGGCCTCGTTCTCAGCAGAAATTCCAGCCTCTGTCCACCACATCACAGGGGTCTTAGTGGTCAAATCTTTGGAGGCATCTTATGAGCACAGTGGCACTGTATAGCCTCTCCTGTTGCAGAAAAATGCCACATCGATGGCAGTGACCTCAGAGCTTTGAAAGAGGGCCATGGTGCAGTAAGTAGCCTCTGAAATTCTAATTAAAATGTGCAATTGCCCTGTGTCTGATTGGTGCCTTATAAGGTTTTAGAACCAGTAGGGACTTTTCAGGTCCTATTACTTAGAAATTAGTCCAGGAGTCAGCAAACTTCAGCCTGACGCCGGTATCCTACAGCCTGTTGGGGTTTTGTTTTTTTAGCCTTCAAAATTTATTTTTTAAATTGTGCTAAAATACACATAGCAAAAAGTGTATAACTTTCAACATTTTTCGGTGTACAGCTTAGTGGTGTGAAGTGCAGCAATCACCACCATCTGTCTCTAGACCGTCTTCATCTTCCTCCTGCGGCCTGTTTTGATAAATAAAACTATAGGAACACAGATACCCTCGTTTGCGTATTGTTTACAGCTGCTTTCGAGCTGTAGTGGCAGAGCTGAGTAGCTGCATCAGAGGCCACATGGCCCACAAAACCAAAAGTATTTACTATCTGATCCTCTACAGAAAAAGATGGCTGACCCCTGACCTAGTCTGACCACATTTTACAGTCGGAGGAGACCCAAGGAAGTTTATGTTCCCCCGGGACGTACAACAGATGGGTGAAATTTCCAGGGCTGGGACTTTTTCACTTCCTAGAATTCAAGCGGGGGCTTTTCCTGTGCAACTCCTGGCTCGCGTATATAAGCTAATCTGTATGGGGACCAGCCATCGTGGGCTCCTTGACTCTCTGTAGCATCCTCTGCCCGCACACCTAGCTGCATGTTCTCTGCCCCGAGATGGACGTGTATTATAAACCCATTTCAGCAAGTGCTGGGAAAATCTGGCTCTTCTGTAAATAAACATGATCACCACAGGTCTCTTTGATTTCAGATTTTTCTTGCAGTTGTCTGCTTTGCCATTGGTGAGGACTGTCGTTGCCAGTTTTAGATGGACCCTAATTAACACTCGCTGATGTCCTGGCTTCTTTCACAGCCCCATCATGGAAGCCTTCGGCAACGCCAAGACTGTGTATAACAACAACTCCAGTCGCTTCGGGAAGTTTGTTCAGCTGAACATCTGCCAGAAAGGAAATATCCAGGGTGGGAGAATCGTAGATTGTATCCTGTTTCGTTTAGCTTTTGGTCTGTAGTACTATGACTCTCTAGTGGAAACTGTTCTTGCTTATCCTAAGGACAGATACAGGATATGAAACGTTTCTTTCTGGTTCTACCTAGTTACTGCTCCGGTATTACTGTGCTTGACCTGTTAATTATCCTAGGCGATAAGGAACCATCTTTCTTTGGGGAAGTTCTGATATCATGTCCCTAATCTGCAGATTTGGACTCCTAACCAAACATCATCTATCTGTTGTTTGAAATCAATTCTTTAACTAGTGTGATACTTCCTGGGTACATGTGTCATGTCTGAAATTGGATTTTGATCAAACAGTCTGTATTGTTCGCTTACCTTTTGCACCAGAAGTCTCAATGTCCAAGACACAGGAAATTGTGATTACTTGGGCAACAAAGAATAGAAAACTAAAGACTCATTGAGCATCCTGTATCCTTGTTTTGTTCCTTGACTTGCCATTGCTTATTCATGAAGATTTATTAGAAAAAGTAAGTAAACGTGATTTAATTCACATTATCTCTCACAATAACTGTTTTCGGCAATTACTGGCTCATGGTCGTTAAGCAGAGGAAACATCTCTGAACAGAAATCTGATTTCTCTTCACAGAACCGAGTAGTAAGGCAAAATCCCGGGGAAAGGAATTATCACATATTCTATGCGCTGCTGGCAGGGCTAGAGCATGAAAAGAAAGGTGAGTATGGGACAGCTGCCGAGACATATGTGCCAGCAGCTCATTTTGCCTTTAAACCCATCTGTGAATGAGGAGACATCTGTTTGGACTTTGTTGCTCTTCCACCAACTGAAACGAAATGTGTGAGATGACCGAAGACACTGAGTTCATTTAGAGCCAGATAACGTAGGGGGAAAATCATCAATAGAGAAATCGTGAATTTTTTTGGTTTGTTTTGGAATCTTAGTTCTTTTCGGATTTAAAGAATATTTGTGAAGAATACATAATGTATTACAACTGGTTTTACTTTTAAGTCACACCCAAATAACGCTCATTTCTAAACATTTGATTTTTAAAAAACCAATCAACACAGGATCCTCATCAGTTACTTTTTTCAGTAACATTTTCTTCCATCCCATCGAATTTAATAATTCTATTTTTTCCTAGATGATGATTAAGAGGGAATGTTTTAATTTTAATAGTGGACCATTAGGAGCATAGAATTACTTTTGTACTTTAAAAAATAAAGTTGCAAAGTGAAAACTCTTTTAAATTATGTCATACCCTGGCCAAATACTGATATTGTGTTTTTCTTTTTCTTTTTGTAGAAGAATTTTATTTATCTGTGCCAGAAAACTACCACTACTTGAATCAATCTGGATGTGTAGGAGACAAGACAATCAGTGACCAGGAATCCTTTAGGGACGTTATTGTAAGTTATTTTCCTATTTTCCTTTATTAAAGGTGACCAAAAAAAGAAAAAAAAAGAAAGTGACAGCTTTCATTTCTGCTTCAAAAAAATTTTTTTAATAAAAAAAGAAATCACATTTGTACTGCTGTGCGAGAATAGGTCCTTTCTTCTTGTTCCAAGTCATGGAAGGGAATCCTCTCTCTTTAGAAGATGGATGAATGTCTGACATTCAGGACAGATGGATGGTTGGCTTGAAATAGCGGTCAGAAAAGCAAAACAAAAAAATCACAGGTTTGGGACTGGAGCAAGCAGATCCTCTGTTTCGGGGCTTACAATTAAAATTTTTTTTGAATAATTGGTTCTACAGTTAAAAAGAAATCTGTCAACAATTAGACCAGGTGACTGTTCGGGTCTCATCCTGTTCTCATAGCCTCATTCTGGTAACCGATTCTGATCACACAGAAGTAGTCATTTTAAGACTCTGCAGTGTGGACCTGTCCGGTTTCCTGCAGTTCTCAAATTTCCCGGGACTTTGTTATAAAGTGACTGCATTTAGGAAGCCTGGTCATCGAGCATTATTAACAGCCCCACCTGATTGAGTGGGGCTGGTAGATTTCACCAGCGTGCTCTCAGTTCCTTTGCCAGAGTTGTTAGTTCAGCATTTGGAGTCAGCGGATCTAGAATTGATGCATCATAAATGCAGCTAACACCGACTGAGCGCCTACTCTGCGGACTTACCATTTCTCTGCTTCTGACGACCCTGTGAGGGTAGAACGATGGTTGTCTATGTTCTGTGACTCAGAGAGGTTGGTGACCAGCCTAACCACACACAGCACCTAATAGAGCCTGTATCTAGACACAGTCTAACTAACTCCAAATCCCACACTCTAACCAGGAGGCAGGTAGGTAGTCACTGCTTTCCGTGCACCCAGATTTGTCTTTCTAGTTGTTGTCGACAACTTGGTTCTATATCCCCATTTACTTTTCTAGATTGTTCATAAGAATGCCTCGTGGAATGGAATCAAAGTATATTTTTAAATGGATATATATCACACATCATTTCTCCACATCTAATGTATGTATCCTTAAAATGAAAATGAAATTAAAAACAGACGAGGCTGTAATACCGTGATCATCTTCCCCTCAGCCTTTCTTTTAAAGATGTCGCATTCTGCCATTTATAACGTAGAGAGGTGTCTCTGTAGTCTCTCATTCCTTCATCCTATTAACAAAAAGCCTCCCGCTGACAGCACCTTTTGCTGTGTACCTACCCTAGGCGGCATGGGATTTGGCCCTGCAAATTGGACTTTAAGAGATGTTTAAGTATTTAAAATTTCCTTTTCAATTTTATTTTGGCGTCCTGGACTTCTTTAACTACACGAGCTTTCTCCATTTACTTTGTGATGGAAGGTGGTTGTTTGCAGTGGTAGACAGACTCCCAATTATTCAAGGTGCAGTGTCACTGCACGGCCATACTGACTAGCTCACTGGCCACAGTGAGCCAGTGGGCAGCGAGGCCCTCCCTCGTCCTGGGAGTGCCTGGAGAGAGGGTACTCTGATGGCTTCCTCTTGGGGCATTGTTTTCTGATTCAGAATTGTTTGCTCTTTCTGGTAGCTACAAGGAAGCTTTGTGGAGCTTGGACTGTTTTCAGTGAGTGCTAGCTTTTATTTTTAAATTGAAATGATAGGTTTTGGCATTTGAAATTTGGTCCTATGATGAAAGGACATGTCATCTAGAAAAGAAGAAAAATTTACACAGGAAATTGACATAGTGAATGTACACAACAGGCTTATAAGAATTCTATTTATAGATACTTAAATATTTAGTTTGCAAGTACTTTTTAGTGTCCATATATATAATCCCTACATTCTGCTGAAGAAATAAAGACAATTGGAATAGATTATGCTATTATTAGCATAATAGATTATGCTATGTTGTTTTATCATGTAATTTGTCTTTATTTTCTTCCAAAATGAAATACCATTTAAATTTGTATCTTCATACTTTAATTCCATAAAGCTCCTTTTCCCAGAGGTTTTGAGATTAAAGGAAGGGAAGGGACCACATTCCATTGGGACTCAAGGACATTTGTTTGAAGAATGTGTTAAAATGTTAACGGAGAGAGATTATTTCTGTGAATTACATATGAAGATGTCACCTCTGGTATTTTCAGCTACTAAAAAAAAAAAACATTATTCCTTTCTATCAACTTTAATGTCAGTATACTCTGGCAATAGGACCTTTTAAGAATTTTGCTTATTTCATTAAGAATTCATGTATTTTTAGAATTCCTTATTGATACCAACTGACATTAATATAAATATGTACCTGTGAGGGATCCTGAGCCATTTTAAGGAACCTAGTTTTTCCTGGGGCAGAGATGGTGAACATATGCTAAATTTCATAGCCTTTTTTTTTTGCAGCCTTCCAAGTTGCACTATAAATTGTTGAGTCAGGATGAAGCTATTTCAAGTCAGTAGTAACAACGAATTTATTTTTACTGCCTGTGTTTGACCCACCAGAATGGTGGCTGATGAAGTACGTGGGGGAGTAACAAGAGTCTTTGATGAGTGATAATCTCTTCATTCTTTGACTCCACAAATATTGAATGTTAATGGTGTTCCTGGCCATGGACCAGGACTGGGGTTTCCTGACCATTTAGGTCTTACTGGGTGTAACCATGGATTTTTTTTTTTCAGTTTTTTTTTTTTTTTTTTTTCCCATGTGGTACACGGGCCTCTCACTGCTGTGGCCTCTCCCGTTGCAGAGCACAGGCTCCGGATGCGCAGGCCCAGCGGCCATGGCTCACGGGCCCAGCCGCTCCGCGGCATGTGGGATCTTCCCGGACCGGGGCACGAACCCGTGTCCCCTGCATCGGCAGGTGGACTCTCAACCACTGCGCCACCAGGGAGGCCCCTACCCATGGATTTTTGATGGTGTGAGCCCATGCATCCATAAGCTGACTCCTCGTGAGTCAGATATCATAAAGATTTAAAGGGCTCTCAGCCATAAAAAAAGAACAATATAATGCCATTCTCAGCAACATGGATGGACCTAGAGGTTGTCATACTGAGTGAAGTAAGTCAGACAGAGAAAGACAAATATCATATGATATCACTTATATGTGGAATCTTAAAAAAGTCTGCAAATGAACTTATCTACAAAACAGAAATAGAGTTACAGATGTAGAAAATAAACTTATGGTTACCAGGGCACGTTGGGGGGAGGGGTAAATTGGGAGATTGGGATTGATATATACACACTACTATATATAAAATAGATAACTAATAAGGACCTACTGTATAGCACAGGGAACTCTACTCAGTACTCTGTAATGGCCTATATGGGAAAAGAATCTAAAAAAGAGTGGGTATATGTATACGTATAACTGATCCACTTTGCTGTACACCTAAACTAACACAACATTGTAAATCAACTATACCCCAGTAAAAATTAAAAATAAATGAATAAAGGGCTGACTTTATACCTCAGTTTTGCCACAGTTAAAAACTTCAGTCTTGGGCTTCCCTGGTGGCGTGGTGGTTAAGAATCCACCTTTCGGGCTTCCCTGGTGGCACAGTGGTTGAGAATCCGCCTGCCAATACAGGGGACATGGGTTTGAGCCATTTTTTAAAATTTTTTAAAAATTTAAAAACCTCAATCTCGTTCAGTGTTGGAAAATATGGGAGTAGAAGCAAATTTTATATTATAAAATAACATCATCTTGCCTAATATAAAGTTACACAATGAATTACCAAAGAACTTAACTTGTGATTTACTGTGCCCAGAACAAGCCTCCTCTCCCCCCATTTTATTCATTTCACTTGTTCGTGACTCACCTGAGGTCCCTTGGCTCCCTTGGATGGCGCTCCCCACCTCACCGCTGAGACCCTGAGTGGGTGTACCTTTTGTACCTGAAATCCGTCCCTCTTCCCTGTTTGTTTCTAGCGTGAAAAGCCTGGCTTCCTTCCTTTCATCCTTAGCGGTTGGGATTGTATCGTGTATTTGTCGTCACCACCCCACCACGCACACAGTCACTTGTTTTCTATGTGCTTAATAAAGACTTTATTGAAAACATTTTGTATAACTTTGTGCCAGTTTTATAACTAAATTGCTATTTAGCGCTTCTGAACTGTGCTGAGAATTTCCCAGGGGTTTTTTTTTTTTTTTGAGTCTTGAGCCATATTGTTGAGAAAACATAATTATAAGGAGGCTTAACAACAGTGCAAACCAACTATATTTCAATAAAAGTTTTTTTTAAAAAGAAGGCTTAAAGGGGCTGCTCTTGCCAAAGGGGTGGAGATTGCTACTAAAAAGACTGTAAAATAGGACAGTAGGAGACAATGAATGGAGACTCTTGCTGGCGCTGGTGATAATTGTTTGCAGCCATTAAATTACCCCATGGTCTGATTAATGCAGCTTCCACTTGTCACCACACTCCTAACTAATTCACTTAGAGTTAAACTTGAAGAAGTCACAAATTTGTTCATACAATGAGCCCATTTTATTCACTTGCTTTCATATCTCCATATGTAATCTTTGTATTTTCAGAACTTAACCAAGAATTTTTTTCACAGATTATCTTTTGATATTTTTCATTCTACAGTTTGAAATTGTCTACTACTGGGAACTTATTTTTTGAAGATCTTTTTTTTTTTTTTTTTTAACACAGGTATAGAGGAGATTTTTTTTTTTAGTTGAAGTGTAGTTGATTTACAATGTTGTGTTAGTTTCTGGTGTACAGCAAAGCGATTCAGTTGTACATATATATGGTTTTTTGTGTTTTCCATTATGATTTATTACAGGATATTGAAGATGTTTCCCTGTGCTGTACAGTAGGACCTTGTTTATCTATTAGTTTGTATCTACCAATCCCAAGCTCCCACCCCAACCCTCCCCCATGTCCTCCCCCCTTCCCCCCACCCATGGCAACCACGAGTCTGTGGAAGATCTTACTTCTTTAGTGTTATATCGAGTCCAGGCAAGTGACTTAAACAGTGAAAATTTTCATTTCTGTGGTCATCCTAAAATGAGCTTAGAACATTTTTATAAATTAGTGTTGAATATGTCTTATGATACATGAGGAAAACTTTAGTCATAGAAAGGGAAAATGCTAACTTTTTCACAGCATAGGTGCTTTATAATTATTTTGCCGAGGTCTGATTAGGTCTTTACCACTGTTTTAAAAGTCTTGAGCATAATAAATAATCTGTATTTCTTAACCATATTTCTTTGCTTTTAGAATAAGTAAATTTGAATAATTATTTTCCCATAGGCTTTTAAAGATTGATAAGCACTAGGCTCATAGTTCCTCTTCTTTGTGTCAGTTTCTGTCTGTACCCATGAAATGATAGTCTTCTCTACCTTGGTTAAACAATTCATTGTCTTTTAATTTTTTTGTAGTCAATTTTATTGCGTTATAATGTACCTATAATAAAGTGCCCTCATGGAAAGTGTATAAAGTGAACTTTTAATTTATGCACACATATACCCACAACCACAGTCAAACCAAAGGACAGTTCTACACCCTAAAGGTTGCTTGTCCCCCTTCCTAGACAACCCCAGCCCCAGCCCCAGCCCTAGGAAACCTAGGAAAGTGTGTCTTTTCTAGAGTTTCCTGTAAATGAAATCATACAGAATCTATTCTCCTGTGTCTAGCTTCTTTCACTCATCCAAACCACACATCACTCAATTATTCTTTTTCTGGTGAGTAGTATTCCACTGAATAGACAGCAATCTGTTTACCCATTCATCCATTAAGAGACTCGGTTGTTACAGTAAAAACATGTCAACAACATTAAAAGACATCATTGAATGCAGTGTCCATTAAGCTACCAGCAGTAACATGGCAACTATTTTTAATTTTGTAGATTTTCTTCCCAGATGATTTTCTTGAAAAAATTAGTTACAAAAATAATTTTTTACTTTTTGCATACAGCTATCATAAATATCGTTTCTATATAATGTTCATAATTTCCTTTAAAAACTATATACTGTTCTAACAAGTTCATTTGCTATATTGGACTTGTCTGATTGTAGGAGAGCTACATTTTTTTTTCTCTCTGAAAGTGTTGTTAAGAAAACACTGTAGTGAATATTTTACAAAACTTTCTTTCCTGTTGAGATTTTCCTTAGAACAAATCTCCAGTGTTGCAGTGAAGGGAGATTACACAGGAGATGGACTTTCTAAGGACATAAAAAGAAAAAAGCATAGAGCTGGATAGATAGTAAGTTCCTAGACTTTGGGTTCATCAGGCCTGACTTTGAATCTTGGTTGTGTAACCCTGAGAAAGTTAAGTAACCTCTCTGAACATTCTAAGATTATATACATATGTGGCCCAGCACAATGCTGCCCCATAATCTTGTTTTCCAAAAAGATTATACTAACTTATACTACCAGTGACCAGTGCATATATACCTCACTTTCACCCATTTTATCATTCAGAAAAATTTTTGCTAATTTAATAGAAGTTATCTCATTTTCTTCAAGTTGTGCATATTGGATTTCTAGGAAGGAAAACATTTCTGTGTGGATTTGCATTTCCTCTTACGAGAAGTGCCTATTTTATTTTCATTGCCCATGTGTCTCTTAATATAGCTATTGCTCCTTGCCTTACAATTTTTTTCTTTTAATTCTGTTTCCCTGTCTGTTGTTTTTGCCCTTTGTTTCTGGCTTTGTTTTTTTCCTTGTAAAGAAATTAAACTCTTCACATTTTAAAATCTCCAGTCATTTCCTTTTTCAGTTTCTATGGCTTCAAAGTGCTGTGTGGCTTCCTCCTTCCCCATCTCCTGTGGTCATTGTAACAATTATGGGTCCGAGTTCTCTTTGTAGCTTATGTTCATCAGTATAGCCAGCGATTCTGTCCTCAGTTGTGTGTACATGAGTGTGTGCGGTGTGTGTGTGTTGGAGGGGGCTATTTAGCTCTTTTTCTGATGAGAATATGGCTCCCAAATCATAAGAGAAAATGAGCAAATCTTAGATCTGATTCAGAAGATACCTGGCTTCAGCTTAGATACTTGTTGGGGAACAAAACCCCTGTAGATGCCTGTTTATTTTTATTTTTCCCAAATCAGCATTATGTTAACTTCCATTTAGTATCCAGAGGCCAAAATAAGACTTGAAAAATCCTTTGGAGAAATGGAAAATAGCGATGTGATGACTGTCCAGGGAAGACAGATCTAGATCCACTCAGGTTTTCCATCAGCATCTCTTATAAAAGGAACAGTAGACTCTCCTATCTGTCCAGCCCCTGATAGAGAATTTCATTCCACCTACTGGGGTCCCTGCTGCATTTAAAATTAAGACAAGTCCCCAGAGTTTACACTAGAGGAGTCTCATGAAGTATCACCCCCACCATTTTTTATGTGTAGGAAAATAATAAATGTTCCATTACATTTTGATACATGTAGAAAAAGTATTTCTTTGTGACTATGATTACTGTGACTCTCTGGGGTAATTCTTTTGGGGCATAAATAGGAGTCTTGTATGTAAGTCAGGTATTTACTTTTATCTTACTGATTAGGTTATCTCTAAGTATTCTACAATTCTTTCTTAATGTCGCGTTTTCTTTTATGTGTACCTGTGTAAAGTCTTTATCATTTAAAAGTGAGGGGGTGGGACTTCCCTGGTGGTGCAGTGGTTAAGAATCCTCCTGCCAATGCAGGGGACACAGGTTCGAGCCCTGGTCCAGGAAGATCTCACTTGACGCGGAGCAACTAAGCCCATGCACCACAACTACTGAGCCTGCACTGTAGAGCCCGCGAGCCACAACTACTGAAGCCCATGTGCCTAGCTCCTGTGCTCTGCAACAAGAGAAGCCACTGCAATGAGAAGCCCGCTTGCTGCAACTAGAGAAAGCCCACGTGCAGTGACAAAGACCCAACGCAGCCAAAAATAAATGAATTAATTAATAAATTTTTTAAAAAGTGAGGGGGCATACATCTATTTCTTGCTTTCTTGCCTTGAGAATAATACTTAATAACTTTACTGAGGAAGGCGAATTTATCATTTTCTTTAGTATGAAGACAGATTAAAAATTAAATACCTTATTTTCTTCTAGATGGCAATGGAGGTAATGCAGTTTAGCAAGGAAGAAGTTCGGGAAGTTTTGAGGTTGCTTGCTGGTATATTACATCTTGGGAACATAGAATTTATCACTGCTGGTGGAGCACAAGTTTCCTTCAAAACAGGTAAGATTGTTCCTCCCTCCTTTACTTCCTTGACTTTTGCCTTCTAGGAAACATAGATCTAAAATCCTTACTATCTGACCTTTAACAGAAAAAATTTTTCGAGCCCTTGAATAAGAGCTACAGAACTTTGTATCTGATGTGAACGGTCAGCTAATAAAGGGTCAAAGCATCTGACAAGTGATTACTGGCTGTGTTCTCATGTTTACTAAGAAAGAAGGACAGTGGGCCCAATAAGAGGAAATAGCGACAAGAATTGGATGTAGGAGAAATGTTATGAATCAGGCGTAAGTGTTGCCACAGCTATTCATGGTTATTGAAGGCTACCATAGTGGAATGGTTAAGACCATTAATTTTTAAGCCAGAATGATTGGTTCGTAGCCCAGCTCTGCCAGAAGCTGTTTTCTCGGGTTACTTATCCCTTCAATACTTGTGACTTCTCATCTGTGAAGTGCACGACAGAGATGTGTTGTCAAGATTGAGTTAATAGACATATAACAATATCAGTTATCATTTTCCTGGAGTGATTTATTTTTTTAAACTTTTCTGTTAGACGCCATGGATAAGGGCATGGAGGCTGGGAATTGGATGAGTTGAAGTTGAAAGTAGCCCTCGAGTTGCAGGGCTGCAGGCCTGTTGTTCTCAAATGTTTGTTCCCAGTGCCTCTTAATAACTTTAAAATCACAGAGAATTCCGAAGAGCTTTTGTTCCTATGGGTCATATCTGTTGATGTTTACTGCATTAGAAATTAAAACAGAGGCAGTTTAAAAAAAATAAATTCGCTCTAAAATAACCATAATAAACCCATTGCATATATTACAATAAATATCATCATTTTAGTTGAAAGACCATCTTCCAAAACAAACCAAAACAAATCAGTGAAGAGTGACATTGTCTAACGATTTTGTAAATTTTTACAATATCTGATGTAACAGAGGACAGCTGGATTCTCCTGCTTCTGCCTTCAGTTTGTTGGGCTACATCATGTCATGTAGCCTCTGGAATATTCTTCTGTATACTGGTGAGGGAATGAGAGTGGAAAATCAAATAACATCTTAGTCTTATTATTGAAACAGTTATGACCTTGCAAACCTCTTGGGCGTCTTGGGGGAACCCGTCTCGGGGTCTTTGGACCATACTCGGTCCAAGCACCAGGTTCTTTGCTGTAAACCTAAGACTTATTAAAGGAGTGAATAACCTACCAGTAGAACGTGTGTCCTATAGGTCTTGCCTGAGGGACTTAGGAATAGTCTCTGCTTTACTGTGTCGCTCTGTGGAGTTGGCTTTGCACCCATTCGGGGTCCCATGGCCTGTGTGTCCACGTTTGCCTTGTCCTTCCTCCCCAGCCTTGGGCAGGTCTGCAGAGTTACTTGGGCTGGACCCGGCACAGCTCACAGACGCCTTGACCCAGAGATCCATGTCCCTCCGGGGGGAGGAGATCCTGACGCCTCTCAACGTTCAACAGGTACGCGTGTGGCCCTCAAAGCAACTTTTAAAGATGCTCCTGGGTCTGCAGATCTGGGGCTTTGATTTGAATTAGTAGCTGCAGTGAACCATTTAAATGAGTTTGGCTCAGGATCAAAATAAAGAAGACATCCATACTGAGGGGAGTACACAAAGTGGTTCAGTTGTCTTCTTAGAGACAGTGTAGCAGAGTCATTAGGAGAAATGGGCCTGATGGACATTTCCCGAGTTTGAGTCTTGCCTCTTTGGCTTATTATATTTTGTTCTTGGGAAATTTATTCACTATGCCTCAGTTTCCTCCTCTGTAAGACAAGGATAATTACACCGAATTCATAGGATTCTAGTAAGGATGATAATAAAAATATATATGCTAAATGCTTAATGACTGGTGCGGAGTAAGAATTAAACATTAGCTGTAATAATAATAATAATTATTATTATTAATGAAAACAATGCAACAGTATGTTGTATTACTTATTTTTACTTCTGCTACTGCCTTGAGCCTCTTATATGTGCTAGCCCATCTCATAGCTGTTTCTTGACTGGATAAGTAAAAATGCTAAGCATGCCATGAAGAAAACTTTTATGTGTACAGAGTAAAATATGAGAAGATGATAATGAGAGAGGTCAGGTCTTAATTATTGTTTTAAACCTGATAAAATTTGTAGCTGTGGGTTCAGATCCTTCCTTAAAACTCAGTATATAAAGTTGAATTTGAAAGCCTGACTTCAAGGAATTCTTGGTGAATCCTGCTGTAAAGTAAATAAGCAAGCTCCAGGTTACCCTTTCTTTAGACAGCTGTGTTTTCCTAGATGGTATTGGCTTACTTGACATGGGGTGCATAGATGTTGAGTGCGAGTGTCTCCCGAGTGGGGCGGGGATGGACTTGCCTGTCTGGGCTGCCCGGGGTCATCTGGGCACTGTGGCCCTGTCTGCTCTCCCCACAGGCAGTAGACAGCAGGGACTCCTTGGCCATGGCACTTTACGCACGCTGCTTCGAGTGGGTGATCAAGAAGATCAACAGCAGGATCAAAGGCAAAGATGACTTCAAGTCCGTTGGCATCCTTGACATCTTTGGATTTGAAAACTTTGAGGTATGCTTCCAGCGAGTTCGATTATCTTAAGCAAACCTCTTGAAACGAACATTGATATGTTTCTCTGCAGATTTTTTTTTTTGCCTTTTTAACAAATGTTTTATTGGAGTATAGTCGATTTACAATGTTGTGTTAGTTTCTGCTGTACAGCAAAGTGAATTAGTTATACATATACATATATCCGCTCTTTTTTAGATTCTTTTCCCATATAGGTCATTACAGAGTGCTGGGTGGTGTTCCCTGTGCTCTACAGTAGGTCCTTCCTAGTTATCTATTTTATATGTAGTCGTGTGTAGAGGTCAATCCCAACCTCCCAATTTATCCATCCCCCACTTTCCCGCCTGGTTACCATAAGATTGTTTTCTACATCTATGACTATTTCTGTGTTGTAGATAAGTTCATTTGTACCTTTTTTTTTTTTTTTTTTAGATTCCACATATAAGTGATATCACATGATATTTGTCTTTCTCTGTCTGACTTACTTCACTCAGTCTGACAATCTCTAGGTCCATCCATGTTGCCGCAAATGGCATTATTTCATTTTTTATGGCTGAGTAATATTCCACTGTATATATGTACTGCATCTTCTTTATCCATTCCTCTGTCGATGTACACGTAGGTTGCTTCCATTTCCTGGCTATTATACATAGTGCTGCAGTGAACACTGGGGTGCATGTATCTTTTTGAATTATGGTTTTCTCTGGATATATGCACAGGAGTGGGACTGCAGGATCATATGGTAGCTCTATTTTTAGTTTTTTAAGGAACCTCCATACTGTTCTCCATAGTGGCTGTTTGGCCTTTTTATGTAATAGTGAGGGCTCTAAAGACACTTGTTGAATGGTTTCCCCCCTTAGGTGAATCACTTTGAGCAGTTCAATATAAACTATGCAAATGAGAAACTTCAGGAATATTTCAACAAGCATATATTTTCTTTAGAGCAACTGGAATATAGCAGGTAAGGACTCATCAAATTCCATTTCAATTTTTTTAAGAAAATGAGTCCCTACATTGGATAGTTTTGAAGGTATATTTTACTACAACCTGGCCCTTTTTAATCTTTGTACAGAGAAGGCTTAGTGTGGGAAGATATTGACTGGATAGACAATGGAGAATGCCTGGACTTGATTGAGAAGGTAACACACTGTTGAAGAATTGTTAACAGTCCCAAGGGTGTCCAGCTGGGCTGATTCATATTTACGGGAACAAAACAGCTTGTACTAACACGTACATCAAAGATGTGAATGTTTAGAGCACAGTGGACCGTTTGGAAACATACATGTAAATGTGCAAGTTTGAATTTAAATACTTGGCTGCTTCAAACCCATTGTCTCGTTGAAGTCAATATTTTAAGAATCAACAGTGTGCACATTGGCTTCCCATAGATTTTAAGTCATCATCAAAAACTTTGCAGTTCCGATAGTGGATTAGCCAGTTGTAAAAGTTTTGTCCACCAAATTGCAGGGGGTTCAGTTTTTTTAGTATGGAATGAACTAGATTTCTTAATAGTGTGTCATTCTGAATTTTTCAATCTGAGAAGTTATTATGCCCTTTTGACCACTTACTTGATAGAGAGTAGAGAGGAAAGGAGCTGTAAAAATATACAGAGCCAAAAACTTCTAATTCATATTTAACCTTTTTTCCCCTCTTCTAGAAACTTGGTCTTCTAGCCCTTATCAATGAAGAAAGCCATTTTCCTCAAGCCACAGACGGCACCTTATTGGAGAAGTTACACAATCAGCATGCTGTATGTCCAAACCTGCCAATTCCTCCTTGTGTCTGAATAGCACATCTATGGATTAAGATGTGACACATGACAGATTTCGGTGCCGTTGACCCTGCTGTGCCTCCCACAGTGAATTTTTTTTCCTCAAACGAAAGCTTTTCTCTGCTATAACTAAATGGAAATAAGCCAAAGCCATAGATTGTAGGCTAGTTGTCAGAATATGCCCATGTTTAGCTAGTGTATAAAATTTAACATTTTTAACCTGTAATGACACAGACCAGAGTTGCCTGGTTTTGATGAAGTGCATCACACGATGTGTCCTAAACCTCTGATAGGTCGTGGTTTTTGCAATTGTTTTCACTGTCAGTTATAGTTATACTGTCAGGAAATCAGTGAGTGAAATTAGGCATTTCTATTTGTTTTTTTTTTTTTTTAAGAATAACCACTTTTACGTGAAGCCCAGAGTTGCAGTCAACAATTTTGGAGTGAAACACTATGCTGGAGAGGTAACTCCCTTTTTTTCTTTTAAATTTATTTTATTGACGGATAATTGATTTACAATGTTGTGTTAATTTCTGCTGTACAGCAAAATGATTCAGTTTATTATATTCTTTTTCCGTTATGGTTTATCACAGGATACTGAGTATAGTTCTCTGTGCTATACAGTAGGAACTTGTTGTTTATTCATTCTATATATAATAGTTTGCATCTGCTAATCCCAAACTCCCAATGCAACCCTCTCCCACTCCCCCCTCCCCTTGGCAACCACAAGTCTGTTCTCTAAGTCTGTGAATCTGTTTCTATTTCGTAGATAAGTTCATTTGTGTCATATTTTAGATTCCACATATAAGTGATATCATATGGTATTTGTCTTTCTCTTTCTGACTTCACTTAGTATGATAAACTCTAGGTCCATCCATGTTGCTGCAAATGGCATTATTTCATTCTTTTACTACAAATAGCTGAGTAGTATTCCATTGTATATATGTACCACATCTTCTTTATCCATTCCTCTGTCAATGAATGTTTAGTTTGCTTGCATGTCTTGGCTATTGTAAATAGTGCTGCTATGAACATAGTGGGTGCGTGTATCTTTTGAACTAGAATTTTGTCCGGATATATGCCCAGGAGTGGGATTGCTAGATCACATGGCAACTCTCTTGTTAGTTTTTTGAGGAACCTCCATACTGTTTTGTATAGTGGCTGCATCAGCTTAGTGTAGGAGGGTTCCCTTTTCTCCACACCCTTGGAGAGGTAACTTCTTAATCATGATCCTTGCTGATATTTGCCCATTTGGTATTTAAAGAATAGTAATTTCAGAAGCCAATCATAAATATATTGAACTAACATCTTTTCACAGACCTAGCTTTTAAAGGGGATGCTTATGGCCTGAAGTGATTCTTTTGATCAGTTCTGTCTTGTTTATTTTGGAAAACCAGGTGCAGTATGACGTGCGGGGCATCTTGGAGAAGAACAGAGATACCTTCAGGGATGATCTTCTCAACTTGCTGAGGGAAAGCCGGTGCGTCAGCCTCTTCCCCGAGATGTCAGACTGATGTTTGTGCAGATGCTTTTAATTCACGAATACAGAAAAAATTAATGTGTGGGCAATTGGTTTATCATCTTCTTCCCCGGGCAGTATTTCATCAATAAAGTGATCCAAGAGATAGAAAATGGTACTAGCGGTAGTGACTACAATTTAATGAGGTAGCATTGGAATAGTAAATCCATCATGTTATGCAGGTGAGGAAATTAAGACTTACAGTGATTAAGTGACTTGCCCGAGATCCCTCAACTAGATTTGATCTGGTCTGCTTGGCTCAGGGACCTAAGATTTTAACCAGTATGACCTACTGTCTTCATAGCAAGCTTAGAGCTGTGCGCTAAATTGACTTCAGCCTCGGGTGTATAGGACCCTATGTCTCTCATTAGTGTAAGGGGTATCGAGAGAAATAAACAAGTATTAATTCAGCTAAAATGGTAGATTAATGACCCATTCATTTATTCATTCATGAATTGTAAATTCACATCATTAAATTGGTAGTTAAGGAAAACATGCTGAAAGTTTTAGTGATTAGTGTAGCTATTTGTATGTATTAAACCAGGAGGCTTCCTATTTTTAGGAGGCTTTGTGAGAGATTAAGGAGGGAAAACAACCCTTGCCTTAAAGTTGTCAATACCTGTATCAGATCCAGCGTGAGTCTCTAACACACATATTTAATATCTAAGGAGGGAGAGCACGGTTACTAAAAAGCTGGAATACTTTTAGAAATGAAAGCATTAGGTGACCACCCTGTCACTTAGATAGAATTGGGGTGAAGGGAACCCCTCTAAAGTGTCAGCTTAGAAGCTCAGGGTGGAAGTGTTTGATCTTTCAACTTGTTTTAACCCTCTTTTATGAGGATTCCCTAATTACAACCTCGTCAGCTATTTTTATTTTTAGATGAGTTTTCAGGCCTGTAAAAATGGCGATGTTTTAAAAATACCCTAGCAGGTTACCTACCTCTCAAAGCAGATTTAAAGTGATATATTTAAATAAAAGCAATGTCTTGAGGTTACCTGGAACATTTTGTTGTGAAAAAGAGCACAGGCCTGGAGACCCGCGAGATGGCCTTTCACTGGTTGCCACTGTCATAACGTCAAGAGGTTGTGGAAGTGGGCTGAAGAACGTTGTTTCAGCCCCAGGTTTCTCTCTGTAGAAGGAGGGTCTTGGGCTATTTGCTGCCACTGCTCTCTTTTGCCTTTGGCATCTGTGATGTTTTAATGGAACCCAAAGCTTTTCTCCAAAGTGCTCAAAGCACAGAGAAATTCAAAGAGTGAGCATGAAGCATCAGCCTGGGATGCAAGTGAGAAAGGGTCAAGCAGAAGAGAAGTGATGAGGAAGGTGCTGGCATTGTCCCCCTGAGGGGCGTGGATGCCAGGCCGTCTCATTCCTGGTCCCCGCGAAGGCACCCCCCACCCACACACACCCCACCCCGGTTTTATAGCCCAGAGCATCTTCCGTGCAAGGAAGATAAAAAAAAAAACAACTCCTGAGAAGCCTTTTACTTTCTCAGTAGTGGCAGTAGATTTTACAGAACTTTTAAATAATAATAACAACAAACATCAGCACTTAGGAGGTGCCAGGCATCACACTCAGCCTTTTGCCTTCGTCTCCTCATTTCATTCTCACCCCAGCTTTATAGCATAAATCCTAAAGTGACCCCCATTTTCCAGATGAAAAAACAGGCCTAGAGAGAGGCAAGCATCGTGTCTAAGTCACACAACTAGGAAGTGGGGCGGGCGGGGTGGGCTCGCTCCAGAGTTAGCATCTTCCCACCTTGTTACCTGGTCGCGATGTTACCTGGTCGCATCTTCGCCACCCTGCGGTGCACGAGGCAAACCCCTCCCTTCCACAGGGCGTGGAGGCTGCCGAAGCTCTGCAGAGCTCAGCGGTCCTAAGTGGCTTGTCGCCCTGAATCATCTTCACCCCAGTCCCCTTCTCTTCTGCAAGACTCTAAGCAGCCACGTCTGTTTTAAGTGCCTCAAGCTCTTTGGGAGTGGTTGGTGTGAAATCTTTGGCCGCTGTCTTAGCTCTTCCAGGCCTTGGTGTGTTATTTTCAGTGGGGAAATGCATCGTGATTCCAGTAATCCAGCACCTAATAGCCGGGTGTGCACCCCTCACGGCCTCCTGCTCTCCGCTCACACAGGTTCGACTTCATCTACGACCTCTTTGAACACGTTTCAAGCCGCACGAACCAGGATACCTTGAAATGTGGAAGCAAACATCGGCGGCCCACGGTCAGCTCGCAATTCAAGGTTAGTCTATGCTGCTGGCCTGGATGGATCCATCTTTATTGTGATCTTAAGAATTGAAAATAGGAAATGGGTATCTGTGAGGTATATAAAGTTTTTTGTTGTTTTTTTTTTTCTATCTGGTTTTTCTAAACCAGACAGGGCTCTAGGAAGAAAATATACTTTTTTTCTGAGCCAAATGAAAAAAAAAATGTAGATTTTTTTTTTTTTGTCTTGTTAAAAATAAATAGCTACTTATTCTAAGCTTACGAAATAGTAGGTCTTCATAAGAAGGACTGTTTGGTCATGTGGGATCACTCTGATTTGTATTTAAAAACTCATGTGCATATAAAGTATCTTTCTTCCTGTGTCTGGATTGTTTTGATTTTTCCCAGGTATGTTTACAGTATCATAACTAGGAAGAATAACCAAGTGCATAGTTAGACAAGATCAGTGTCAGCTACCTTGTCCAGATGTCCAGAATTCAGGGAAAATAAGAAACATTCTTCCATGCATTTTAAGTACGTAAGCCTTTTAGGTAGTTTAGAGGCAGATGACATGAAGACCATTTCTCTAACTTAATTGTTCTGCTTTACCCCCAAATCTTAGGATGAGGGGAAGCTGGAGGCATGTCAGTCAACAGACCTTTATTAAATTTGCCCTCTGGGAGGCTCTCTTCCATTTAGTTAATCAGAGTTGGATGCTTTCTAGGCGGTGGGCGAGTTCTGTGTTAAGGTCTGTTTACAGCGTGGTTGGGGATGAACTGGACCCACAGCACCACGGCTGACAGTGCTGGGCTGGTGTGACCCTTACAGGATACGATAATAATAATAGCTGCCGTTTATTATACACCCTCTGTGTTCCAGTCATTGGGCTCATCACTTTATATATGCTACCTTGTTCACTTATCCCATATTCTTAGAAGTACGTATTATTGTCCCCACTTCATAGATGAGTAAGCTGAGGTTTAGAGAATGGAGGCTTGCTCAGTCCCCCTGAGGACTGAAGCTAGGGTTTGAATTGAACCTGGGTGGGTCTGACTCTAAACCCTAGGCTCTTCATCATCCAGCGGTGTTGTTACATTGTCTTTTTCTAGGTCATTGTTGCCTGGAGTTGTCTTGGAAGGCTTTGTGGATGTTTGGGACTTAAATTGGACTAGGAATCAAGGAAATGGAAGAGAGTGGGTAGGGCCTCCAGGCAGAGACAAAGGCAAGAGGCGGACTCCTGAGTCAGGAATGTGAGTCCTGTCCCCAGAGGACAGGACACCTTGTATGAAGTTAAACAGGTACCATACCAGAGCATGAAGGGCCATGAATTCCAGGACATTCTGTCATCTGTGAGAAATCCTAAAGCTTTCTGAGCACAGAAGTAACTAATCAATGTAGTAGACAACCTAGTTTCTTCAACAGTAACATTGTAAGAAGAAAGAAACAGGCAAATGGAGACGGAGGGAAAACCAATGGATTAAAATAGACTGAATAGATATATCAACCAACTACACTACTATGGGAACCTTATTTGCATTCTGATTTCAAAGAATACACTGTTTAAAAATTATGAAATTCGAGACAGTTGAGTATTTTAAAATAAAACTTGAGCTAGTTGCACCTTTTCCCATTGATATTAAGGAATTTGTGTTAAATCTTTTCAGGAATGATATGGTGGTTACCTCTGTATGTTTTAAAGTTTTTAGCCTTTGATAATACATAGTGAAATATTGAGGAATGAAATAACACAAGGTCTGGGATTTGCTTTTCTACTAAAAGTGGGCGAAATGTGTATGGGGACAGGGATCAGATGAGGTGAGATGAGCCAGCGGCCGAAGCTGATAATGGGTACCCATTACATGCTCTGTCTGCTTTGGTAAATGCTAAAAAATCTTCACAATTAAAAAAAAACTTAAAGAAAAGACAGTAGTATTACAGAAGATTGATCTGCCTGGTGATTTGAAGGAAGAATGAGAGATTTTAGCTCAAAGACCAGTGAGGTACTGGTATAAGCTGTCATTTTGATGGAAATAATTCATTAAGAGGAACAACTTCAGTGGAGAGTGGATAGTTCTCATGTTTTCTGTATAAACATTGAAATATCCCAGGGTGGTTTTTTTGCTGGTTAACAGAACAGGGTTTTTTGTTTGTTTGTTTGTTTTTTAATGGTACTATGTTGAGAAAGTAATAAATGAGTTTTGCATATGTAAAATAACTTCTATGACAATTATAATACCTTTGTTTTATTAGAATGACATGATTAAAAATGAAAATGCTATTATTCCTCAGATTTATATTGTTTTCTTTTTCTTGTTCCTGATGAGTGCCTAGGGTGCTGAGAAATTTAAAGATATAATAAGAGACTAAATCAACATCTACTTTTTCCTTTCTGATAGGACTCCCTGCATTCCTTAATGGCAACGCTAAGCTCCTCTAATCCTTTCTTTGTTCGCTGTATCAAGCCAAACATGCAGAAGGTAAGATTTACAACTATTCTAGACTGACATTGTCTTATTGAAGGACACCGCCTCCTGGTGTGGTGACTCAGAGATTTGGTTCCTCCAAAGTCCTTTCATTATAGATGGTTGGAAATGTATATGACATTATTATAACATAACATTCACTGGAAAAAAATCCCTTTGTCTTTTGGGCCTATTTGTCTGCTTTTGAATGATGCCATTATGCTTTAGAGAAATCTGGTTTAAAAGAAAACATTGTGAAGCCTTTGCATTTTTATTGTAAGCATTGGTTTGAAATTCTTGGGCAAGCTCCAGAATGTGATATACCTTTTTTGGGAAGAAATGGTTGGTGTGTTTTTTGTTGTGGTAGAGTTCTTTTTCATTTTATTTTCTTTTGCTTTATTGTTAAACATGACAGAGAGTCTGTATTCTAAGTAGTAATGATGGATTTTAAGGACTTTTACTCGTTGGTTGTAACTAATTAGAAGACTCCTGTCGTCGGAAGTTTTTGTGTCTAGGCTCTTGGTTTTAGCTTTTTAATGCCATATCCCGATCAGAAACAATGTGAGTTTTATACAGAGAATCTATCTGAACAAAAAAGATTTAGTATTAGGTGAATGCAGCTGTTGAGTCTAAGGCTAAATGGGCAACTTGCCGTGAAGTGCTGTTAAAAAACTGAAATTATTTTGATTTGGCAAACATCTGCTCTAAGTTACCCCTGTAAAGAAAGGAAACCCCCCAACAAAATAATAATGTCAGGGGCCTCTCAATGTGGAAGAACTAGATGCTGTCCTCATAAGGATTAAGATAAGGAATCTGACCTGAACTGTTTGTTTCCCATGAGACTGTGTTATGTTCCATAATGCCACTGTCAGTAACTTTGCTGATGCTAAATCTTATTTTTATTTTGTTTACCAGTTACCTCTGACTTAATATTACAGAGATTCCTCACTTAGAGTTTAAGGTTTTTTTATAAGAACCACAGTGTTGAATTCTGTCTTCTAGGAAGGCAAAACTCAATGAGGGGAGAATAATCTGTTTGGCTTGTTACCTTACTCTGAGGTGTGATGGGGAGAGTTTGGCGTTTGTGTGGCGTAAAGTAGCTGAGACTGGGGTTCTGTAGATCTGTGATGACTTGGTGTGCATTGGTTCTGGTAGTTGACATAGTAACTCATCTTTCCATTTTTCAAATTTATCATAAAATGTTTGAGGTTATCACAAAAAACGGCAACTAACTTAACAATACATAGCTTGTGTTGACATAATGTTGGAAATTAATAGTTAAAACATGACCATGTACCACGTCAGCTGGCTTATATCCACCTGCTGTGCTTTATAAAACCCCAGTGGGCAGGATCTACAAGATGATATAAATGGGCTTTGCGTTTTGGGTCTACATTCACAGGAGCTGTGTAACCTCTGCCAGTGTTTCTTTCTTCTTTTTACAACAGGGGTAATAATACCATAACTTAAAGATGCATGTTTTCCCCCAATTTAAGGTCTTGGGTATTGAGGTGCATCTTGCAGCTTTTTGGCGAACCACAGTTTAAGTGGGAACTCTTTTCTCTCTTCTTAGTGGCACAGTAACTGTGCAGTTTTACAACCATTGGCACCTTAGATTCAAAGAAATGGAGGGGACCTGCCAGTGCTTATTTATAAGGATAGAAATTTGAATTTTAAAATCTCAGTCCTCCGTGTTTTTGTTTTCTTTCTTGGATGGCATGGACTTAGTTTTTCCTTTAAATCGTAATCACTTTTGAAATTAGGCCTGCTTGAAAACACATCAACAGCCAGAATGTTGAAGAAATTGCCTCTTTTTGATGTTTATTTTTCCTTGCTGGGACTTGGTTGTGCCTAATTGCTTTGGTGTTTGCATTTTAAAAAATGACCCAACCCAGTCTCTGGTTCCATTTCTGTTGGCTTACAGCCCTTTTCACCTCCTGACCGGTGGCAGGCACTAATTAATAACCTGCCAGCAGATGGGCTGAAGAAGACTTTGAAAATCATCTTGGTGCCGTTTTCAAGGCACCCAGCAAGTCAGACATGAGAACTGACTTGTCTGAGGCCTAAGATGTAGGTGTGGTATTAAGTGCGAAGGGGCTAATTAGACTATAGAAATAGTAAATTACAACTCGCTTAGCATTCATTTAGTTCCATTGCAAATATTGGAGTGTTACTGGTGATGATGTATGAAATATATGTAAACAACCCTCATTTAGAGTTTCTTATGACATTTCTTTTGTCCAAAGATAGATGCTTCTAGAAATCTCACAGGGAAAATCTTGCTTACCTTTGCCCAGAGACGGGGAATGTGTATTTCCAGTCCTCACCTCATGCCCTCCTCAAGTCAGATGTTGATCACGGGGGCTTGAGAGGATGTATTCAGATGTATGTATACGGAGGTGTCTTGTACATCATTCAGGCATGTAGATCATGGATTTGGGCAGCTTCTAGAGGTTTCTTTTGGCAATTCTGTGACCCAAAAGGCATAAGAGCAATGGCTGTAAAGCCTGGGGCCTGGAGAACTGGGGCCTTAGAAAAAGTGGAGTAGCGGCTGGGTGCTTTTAGGAGCCTGTGCAGCACATCCAGGGCTCCCGTGGTGGCCTGGCGAGTGTGTGCACACGGCCCCCTGGGCCCCAGGCCTGTGGTACAGGCTGCCTCCTCTCCTTGGCAAGTGTGTGAGGCTCAGGATGGGCACTTGGGCCCCAAGCATCTAGAAATCCTTTTGTGGGAATACTATGGGTTTTCGTTATTTGGGATTTTTATGTTTTGCTTTGAAAAGCTGGTGTAAGCGGGGAGAACATAACTGACATGCTGGAACAGTTATGTCAATTCAGCTATTACAGTATGTGGACTTTTTTCTTTTTGTGAACAATTTGTAGCTAATCTTGAGCGTCGCGAAGAAGGCACTTCACTAACATTGCTGAGAAGTCCTCCCGGCGCTAAGTTAATGAAGAAAATAAAGGCATACCTCTTGGTAGGGGCTGGCCTGCAGCCAGTTCTTTGCCTCAGATGGCACCGAAGGATGCAGTCCTCCCCTCGGCTTAGAACTTCCAGTTTACAAAGGGCAAGCTTCTCCATCAGACAGTTTTTGGTGGGTGACGTGGCCTCATAGCTTTTTTCTGTTGTGGTTTGCTTTAGGCAGTAGTGTTTCTGGCCAGAAGTGCCCCAACCAACCCCAGGAGATTTCTATATCGAAGAAAACCTGCTTTGCCTCCTGAGAATCTCTCCCCAAGGGTGTCCCGTGATGTCTGCCTTCTCTCCTTGCCTGGAAATAACTTCTAGTCAGAGACGTCTGTTATTAACATTCCTCAGAAAACCCCTGAGGCGCTGCAGGACAGAATGAAAGAAGGGGACAGACGGATACGTATCAGCAGAGCCGTCGGGGCGTGAGAACTTGTCTGTGCTTCCCGGCCCTGAGTACGGAGCAGCGTGCCTGGCTGGCTCTCCTTTCTCTTCTTCTGTGGGTTGGATGTGAGAAGCTCTCGGGTTCTAGGGGGAAGCATCCTTGACTCCTGCAGGGTCATCTTTGAGCTTTGACCCAGCATAAATGCATCCTCAAAGATTCTGTGAGGTCTTCTCCATAAAGGCAGGATATGGGTCCCCTGAGTGGCCCTGACCCTGGGAGCTGCTGGGGGAAGGATATTCTAGCAGAGGTGGCTGCAGGGGGTCAGGTTTATCTAGGGGAAGAGTGAGGAAGAGGGGTGTCCATGCCGAGGGGAGACCGGAGACCAGGCCTCCCAGGAGGGAAGCCATGCGGTCCGTGCGCCGGACTCCTGTCGTATTTGCCAGAACATGGAACATCGAGCAGGAGAATGAAGCTTGAGACACAGGACTGGCCTGGCTGTGGGCGTCTTGTCTTAAAGCACTGTCTCCAGGCCCCGAGACATGAGGACTATGAAGCATGTCACACCGAAGTCGTCTTTAAGAGCCTTCAGAGGAGGCCAGTGCTTTCCTCTTAAATGACTCCTGCTGACCTGTGTCCCTCTCTTTCATGGGGCCACTGCTGACACCAGACTAGGTCCCTCTTTTATACAACACTCAGGACCACACATGAAGTGAGAACGCTGTGCTGGCATTACGGAAACACGAGCCTTTTGTTTCCAGAGGCATCATGATTTGATTAATGGCTTCATGAATCGAGCACATTTAATCCTGGGGACTCATATTTTGTGTGACCAAGGTGCTGCCTGCCATTTTTTTCCCTAGTTTTTTTTTTTTTTTTTTTTTAAACAGAGGCCAAACATTTCTTTAAGTAATTCTGATGATATTGTAGCATATTTCCTAGCTTGAATTTTTTTGTCCTATTTTATTCTTCCTAGATCTTTTTCTCTCTCATTTTATTCATCTTATTTCTCTTGAGCCTTACTGAAACTTTATTCCAGTGACCCTTTACATTTCTTCTTCTTTTTTTTTTTTTTTTTACATTTCTTTTTAGGCTTTGGTGTCTCTACCTCAGTGCTATTTTCTGAATAAGGTATTCCACAAATACGGAAGACCTTGACCAAGTACAACTTTGCAGGGCCTGCCTCTTCCATCTTTGTGCCCCGCTGTGTAGCTCAGCCAGCATCCAGACTGTCATATGTGCTCAGTGAACGTTGAATCTGATTGCTCATAAAAGGACACCATGGAGTTGCTCATGGTGTGTGAGTACTTGACTTTGCCAAAGATGAAGACTTAATGCTCTGTCTTGCACCCTTACTGCTATGCGTTCCATTTTGGTTTGTTTAATTGTTTTTGGATCATCTTCAATTTGTATAGTTGGAAGTTACCCCAGGGATACACCACGAGGTCAGTATTAGAGTGATGTCCTTACTGTGATCCAGTCTTTCTATGTTCATGGGTTCTCTCTCCCTTTCCCGGCTGACCCCCTTCTCAGACATGGCGCCCCCCCGCCACCGGCCCCCCACCAAACCTCCAGGGTTTGGATCCCTTTTGGAACAGCCAAGCATAGGCCTGGAGACTCATTCACAAACATTTTGAGTTGGGCTTGGAGCTTCATACTCAAGCACTCAGATCTCTAAGTGGGGTCCCCCTAGGGAATGTGTTCCCTGCCATGATTGGGCAAGGAGGTCTGGATGTGCAAATCTGCCAGATAACAAGGGTTTAACCTAGAAGGTTAAACACTGGATTTGAGCATTTTGATTGAACTTTCTGGAATTGTACATCATTCAGCCCAAACATCTATTACCGTATTGAATCAAAGACTCCCATGGTTGTAAAGGGCACCGTTATTTATGCATCACTGTGGCAGCAGAAGCTCTACCTAGTTAACCAGGGCACGATGCTGTCTTATCTCCAGGCGCTTGCTTTTTAATTTGCAAGAATGAAGTGGCGGTCATGCGTCCACCACAAATCCTTGCTTCACTGATAACACAGTTACACCTTGTCGCCCTGTTTCCAGGCCTTTCTGCAGATAAAATAACTTTCTGTTTCACCGATGACTCTAGAGAGGAGTGTTTAGACCACATGTAAAGGACAGCTGGACTCGGTGCAAGTACTTCCAATAGTGCCTGTGATTTACAAAGACAGTGAAAAGCTGTGATGAAATCCATGCACATCCGTGTATGGAATTACAGCACGATGGTCAGCAAGTCACAGACGCATTCAGGCAATTTGAGAGGGGAACATATTTGCGTTAAGAATTGATGAAATATGGTCGGTTTATCCCCTTTCAATGAGACACAAAAGGATCATCCTCCCTCTTCCTAAATAATTCCCAGGAACAGAGAATATACTTTCCTTTCACCTAAAGGCACCCTGTTGTCTTTTTTTCTTCTTCTTTTTTTTAATGTTGAGCCTTCTTTTCATTTATTAATTTTTTTTTTTTGTCTGTGTTGGGTCTTCGTTTCTGTGCAAGGGCTTTCTCTAGTTGTGGCAAGCGGGGGCCACTCTTCATCGCGGGGCGCGGGCCTCTCACTGTCGTGGCCTCTCTTGTTGCGGAGCACAGGCTCCAGATGCGCAGGCTCAGTAGTTGTGGCACACGGGCCTAGTTGCTCCGCAGCATGCGGGATCCTCCCAGACCAGGGTTCGAACCCGTGTCCCCTGCATTAGCAGGCAGACTCTCAACCACTGCGCCACCCGGGAAGCCCTGTTGTCTTTTTTATAAAGCTCTTACTATTTATGGGAAAGTTTGTACTTGTACTGAATGAAACCTGCATTTCCGCATCTTCCATTCACTGGTTTCCATCAGTGCATAGGTGGCCCTGCCCCGCTCCCGCTGAGACATGGGTGCAAGGTGCCCTGGGCCTAGCGAGCTCTGATACACAGAGGCCCCACCCACGTGGGAAGGCCGTTGCTCAGGTGCAGGGCCCCTGAAGCATTGGGATGAAATCGCAATGCATCAAAGGTGTGTGACTGGGTATCTGTCCAGCCTATTGTCACTGAGCTGTTGTGTGGCCTTGGGATTGTTTCCTTTTCTCCAAAGTGTGTAAAGTAATGGTGCCTGCTTAGGGGAGCAGTTGTAGGTATTAAATGAGGTAACGGGGACATGAAGCAGCTACACTGCACTGTATGAAGCAGTCCATACTTGCGTTACGTGTTTGGGTTGGAAAATATGCTCACTTCATCCTCACAAGGTTAACCCCCAGTTTAAGCTGAATCAAGGAAAAGCTAAGACTATTGCCAGACCTTTTCCTTTTTGAGTTTAGTTTTAAATCTCATACCCTTGGCAGATTGTTGTAACTAGCTGCTGCTTTTTTTTTTCTTTTTCTTTTTTAAATTTTCTTTAGTCTTTGATATGGTTATGGGATGAACATTTTAATTTCTTTTTTTTTTTTGCGGTACGCCGGCCTCTCACTGCTGTGGCCTCTCCCGTTGCGGAGCACAGGCTCCGGACGCACAGGCTCAGTGGCCATGGCTCACGGGCCCAGCCGCTCTACGGCATGTGGGACCTTCCCGGACCGGGACACGAACCTGTGTCCCCTGCATCGGCAGGCGGACTCCCAACCACTGCGCCACTAGGGAAGGCCCCTAATTTCATTTTTTAAAAAAACTAATAAACCTTCTTTTTTAGAATATTTTTAAATTTACAGAAAGTTTGAGCATAGAGTACAGAGAGTTCCCGTATCACTCTCCCCTCCAACACACACACACACTTTCCCCTATTATTCACATCTTGCGTTAGTGTGGTACATTTGTTATCATTAGTGAACCAGTACTGATCTATTATTATTAAAATCCAGAGTTAACATTAAAGTTCACCGTGTCCTATGATTGAGTTTTGACAGATGATACCATTGTGATGTGTCAAAGTGCTAAATGTTCATAATCTATTCACAACACGGTGAACTTTTTTTCAAGTAAAAGTTTATAAGAATAGGATGGTTTCTGATTGCCTGGCCAAAGGGTGAAGATTGAGAATGAAGTTTCTATGGCACACAATCTGAATGACACTGCTTTATAGAGAAGAGACTGATGAAAAAATGGAGGAGAGACAGCATAGGAGAACGGGGAGCGAGGGGTTTTTAGAACTATCTGGATTGTCAGACTCTCAGTCCTCCCCACATTCACTTAGTCCTAACAGCCTTTGGAGATGATTCCACTTCCTCTGCATCCTTGCTGGAAAATGCCCACTTGGCATTCAGTAACCTTCCATAATTCTTCCTGGCTTTCTGATCGCCACTCCTGTTGTCTCTTCCCCTGTAACTGGAGCACTCTTTGCCAGCACCTTTGACTTTTGAGAACATCACCTACCCACACCCTAAAAAAAGGCAGCTCTCCCTTTCCAGGAAATTTTAGTAGAGGAAGCATTAAAGCTACCATTCTTCTCCCTCAACAAAACAATCCCGCTAAACCCCTCAGTGGTCACTTGAATCCTGTTTACCGAGTTGTCATGGCAACTATTCAGGAGCGCTTTGCAAAGACCAGGATAAATAGCCAGAAATGAAACTGGGCTCAAGGGAGGGGTGTTGTTCTCAGGGTGGACTTTCCAAGATCACAACTAAATTGCTTGGTTTTGTCCTGGGGCATTTTTCCTTTTTAATATTAGTCATCTTTGAAACTTCAGAGTCTTTGGACCTTCAGATGACTTTGCACGTTTGTTGGTGCATGCAAGGTGATTTGTTTGCTCCGACGGTCAAAAGTATCGTCGGCAGTTGCTATCCCGCCAGCCTCACCAGGCTGGACTTCTTTCAGAAGAATCAGGAATTAAGCAAGCAGAGCCCTAGACACCACATAAAAGACTGGGAACAGCAGTGAGCTGAAGAAAGCCCGTTTTTGTGTCTGTCGGCTCAGATGCTTGTAGCCCGGACTGCTAAAGATGCAGCCATTTACAGTGGACAAAAGCTGAAGGGGGCAAAAGAAACCCAAGGTAGGGGTTTTTCTCTTATTTGCACTGCTTATAAGTTTCACAGTGATCGCAGTACTGTAGACTTTTGTAGAGGAGTTTTTTAAGCCTGAGGAAAACAGGTTTTTGCCGTCTCTCTGAGCACCAGAAGTGTTTAGTTTCTAAACAAATGGGTAAGTGCTGATTTTGATTGCATGTACAAGTTTGAACTACTAATGCTTTGTAAAAACAAAAGACGTAACCTCTTGGATAAGGTATTGATAACGCAATATATTTTTTGGTATGGAATTCATCTTTTATAGGAAAAATCATGTTTAATATTAGGTTGCACTGGGAAATGGTGAGTGGTCGTTTCTTTTGTTTGAATTTGTTATGTCAAAGAATTTCCCTTTAAAAATTATATGCTACAGTTTTGCAGCTTTTTCTTGCCCTGTGCTTTATACCAACCTTTAAAGAAATCTGCACAAGAATCGGCATCTTTATAAGTTGTATTATAAATTGGTTGATACACAAGTATGGAACTGGGAAAAGTTACAGGAATTGAATGGTGATTTGTTTAATATCATGTGCTTGTTTCACACAAGCATAAACTTGCCGATATTTTGCAATCTGCCCGGGAGAAACCTGATGAGACACATTTTGCTGAGATCCTCTTGTTCCCCAGAGTAGAAGTCCCTAAAGAAAGAACATAATAAAGAGCGTCTGAAATGCTAATCTCTGCTTCTACTGCCACTTGAATGTGTTCAGCTGATTTCTATTCAGTTGCTAAAAGTGCCCTTTAAGGGAATAAGTGTTTTAAATGTGAAGGTGGTCTTTCATATTAAATTGAGTTACATTTAAAAGAAACGAATAATAATGTGGCTGGCTGCCACTTAGCCAAATCTGCTTTCCCCGAAATAAATTTCTAGTGCCAAGGGAAAACCGAATGTTAGAACATTTTATTTTTACCATCAGTTTTTTCAGTCTTAAGGGTAATTAATCTGACATAAAATTAATAACCATCATAAGAGAAAGACGAAGTGTAAGTCATCTTCAGGAAAGTGCCACATATTTCTGACTCTTTCTGACTCTTTCATCGTGTCGTACTTCTGGGTTTTCTCACCTGTATTTCTGTGCTTAAACATATAGATCCCCAGTTCCAGAATCCTTTTGTTGTTTGCAGTGAGGGAATACACCCACTCTCAGATAAGTAATATCTCACTCTCTCTGACGAGCACCATGGCATGGTGAAGGGTATGTTTGCCAAGGCACCCCAGACTGCCCTGCTTGCTTCCCACCTGGGAGGTGCCATCTGCCAAGATGGGTAAATATTTCCCCTGCACCCACTGTGAAGGGTAGCCACACCACCTCCCTGCAGCCCTCTGGCTGTACATTTTTTGGCTTGTCTTGATGAACTTCTAGAATAGCATCCAGTCAGAACAGCAGCCCAGTCCAACATTTGAGCCATTCCCAGTCCCAGACCACCTATCAGTCATAGGCAGACTGTGATCTTGTGTGTGTTTTCTCTAGCCTAAGTGGCTCCGTACTAATGTTTTTTGCCGGCAGCCCCCTTAATGTGAGATTTCTGTTTGTGACTTTGCTGTAAAACTCACCACAGCTCACCCAGCATCTGTATGAAGGATCGATTCTAAAAGCTGCGTTTCCCCTCAATGACTGGAGCAAAGGGTCCGGGTTTTGGAGACCAGAGAATGGGTACTGGGGGAAGATTGCAGTGTGGTGCTCGGGCTCAGAGTCTGAACGTCCCTGGCTTTTCTCAGACTTGGAGAAAGCTCTCTGCCTTCACCGGCTCCTCAGCATTTCCCTGTGTTGGCCTTTGACCCTGGGGAGTTCCCCTGTTCCTTCCTCAAGCCAGCTCTTTCCCTGATACTCAAAAATACTACTACAGTGAATAGTAACTATTCATTAAACATCATTATAATAGTTACTAGGTTTTGCCTGCATCCCTCCCCAGTATAAAGGCAATACTTATTGCTTATAAAAGATTTGGAAAATATGTAAAATACAAAGGAAAAAACCTCTTTAATTTATAGTTACCTATAATTTTACTACCAAGAGACAATCCTGCTTACATTTTGTCGTATATATACCTTTTCCTTTAAATTGGGATCATAGTCTACCTCAATTATGTAACTTTTTTTTAATCAATATTTTTTATTGAAGTATAGTTGATTTACAGTGTTGTATTAATTTCTGCTGTACAGCAAAGTGATTCAGTTATAAACATATATACATCCTTTTTCATATTCTTTTCCATTATGGTTTATCACAGGATATTGAATATAGTTCTCTGTGCTATACAGTAGGACCTTGTTTATGCATTCTATATATAAAAGCTTACATCTGCTAACCCCAACTTCCCACTCCACCCCTCCCCAAACCCTCTCCCCATTGGCAAACACCAGTCTGTTCTCTATGTCTGTGATTCTGTTTCTGTTTCATAGAAAGGTTCATTTGTGTCATATTTTAGATACCACATAAAACTAATGTGGTATTTGTCTTTCTCTTTCTGCTTTACTTCACTTAGTATGATAATCTCTAGTTGCATCCATGTTGCTGCATATGGCATTATTTTGTTCTTTTTTATGGCTGAGTAGTATTCTATTGTATATATACACTGCATCTTCTTTATTCATTCATCTGTCAATGGACATTTAAGTTGTTCCTGTGTCTTAGCTATTGTTAATAGTGCTGCTGTGAACGTAGGGGTGCGTGTATCTTTTTGAATTATAGTTTTGTCTGGACATATGCCTAGGAGTGGAATTGCTGGATCATATGGTAATTCTGTTTTTATTAACATATCTTAAAGCATCCCTGTGCTTTTTTTCATGACTGTATACACTAGTCAGTGGCTGTGCTTTAAGTCAAATTTCTATTATTGGATTATTTCCTTTATTTCTTATTGTAAACAATGCTGCTTACTCTATTATTCATGTGTGTAAATATTTGTGCTCGTTTAAGGCTGTTTCCTTAAGGTAAATTCTCAGAACTTTATTTGCTAAAATCAGAGTATGCACATTGTTATGACTTTGATGTATACATACACACATGGACAGCTTGGCCGTCATTAAGGTCAACAACAGGAAAAGTTTTTGCAATGTATAGCAAGGGATTCAGAGCCTTACTATATAAAGAGCCCTCACAAATCAATAAGAAAATAACAAACATTTTAGTAGAAAAATGGGTAAAACACATGAACAAGAAATTTGCAAAAGGTGTAATACAAATGTAAAATAACCTGACAACGTCAATAGTATAATCAAAGAAATAAAACCTAAAATAGTGAGATAGTCTTGCCAATGTGAAGATTGGATGAGTTTTTGGTTTTCTGTTTTCAATAACATGTTTCAGGGTCTGTGAATATTTGAGGAAACTCCCATTCATGTACTTTGCCACTGGGAGTTTAAATTGTTGCAGCCTTTCTGAAGGACAGTCTCATCCTATCTTCCTGATTTAACTTTTCTTGCCTCTCCTGGGACCATAGTCCGTCAGTTTTTCTCTCTTGGGCTGTAAAGGGTTCCTTCTCCCAGGATCCTATCTCCTCGCTGATACTTTCATTGTATTTAAATATATGTATTTATTTATGTAAAAGAAAGGGGAGGTGGGAGTGAATAGGAACTTGACCGGGTTCCCCCTAGAGCAGTCTTCTTTTCACTGCTGAACATTTCTAAAAAGAGTCCCTACCCGTTTTCTTATTTCTGAGGCTATGCCATCCAAGCTGCCTCAGCCTCTCTCCTGCTGAAAGCTTCCAGGTAGAGTTTTTCTCTGCCCTGCCCTCCTAATCTCCACCTCCCACCCCCAGGGCTGTGGCATCACCATCCACCTCCTCCTTCCTGGCACTTCTCTGACCAAGCCTCCTCCCCCTTCCCTTTCCCCTCCCCCTCCCTCTCTTGACTGGTTCCCTGGGTGTAGGCCTGGCCCCCTGGGTGTAGGCCTGGCCTCGGGTGCTGCCCTCACCTCCTCACCTGTGCTGTTCCCAAAGAAACGCTCACTTCTCTCCTTCTGCTCTCAGCCCAGGTGAGTACCTTTCTGCTGTGTTTTCCCAGCCTGAAACCCTCCTCTAAGCTTTGGCCTCATAGCCCAGCTTTGTAACCTACTTTTTTCCTGGGTCTGTGCTTGGCCAGCACTTCACACTGAAATGTGTCCAGAATTAAATTTCACATCCTTTTCCTTCCACCTCCTTGTTTAACCTTTTTTAAATTGATCAGGTTAGGGCAGAGTGTCTCAACCTTGGCACTGTTGACGTTTTGGACAGGACAGTTCTTTGCTGAGGGGCACTGTCCTGTGCATTACAGGACGAGTGGCAACAGCCCTGCCTTCTCCCCATAGATGCCAGTCCCACCCCCCCCCCCAAATGTTTATAGACAACTCCAGATGTCCCCCAGAAGGCGAAATTGCCCCTGGTTGGAAGTCACTGCGTTAAGGTGTCAACGCTGATTATTTCTTGGGTTTATCCTTATTTTTTCTGTTGCTCTTGGTAAAAAATGGTATCTACAACTTAATTTTTATTATAGCACTTGTTATGGCTTTGAACCTTGTTTTAAATGATGAATATATGGTGAAAATAATATCCTTTAACATTTTTCACAGGTATTGAATCATTAAATGAAACATATATTACTGCTTTCTTTCCTAGTAAGTAGTATTAGAAAATTTAAAATTTGGGGGGGTGGGTGGAGTGCCCTGGATATCCTGCATATCCTGCAGGATTACGTAATTGCTCTGTGCTATCCACTTTCTCAGATGAATGGATGTCCTAGTTTCAGCCACTGTGAAAGGATAAAACAGCTCATTAAAGTGTGCCAGATGCTTCGTTTGCCAGGATTTCACTAAAAAGGGAATACTGTTTAGCTTTAAGAATTCTGTGATAGACTCAAAAAGTTTGCCATTATGAAATGAAAGTGTCCCTGCTAAAAATGTGTGAAAATTTCACCAGTGAACAATGTTTTAGATACTATTTAATGTTTTTTTCAAAAGTCTCTTTAGATACAAAAAAATGAAGTTTGAACATGCACAGTAAGTTTGAGTTACTGAGATTTCAGCCTCTGAGCTTTAGGCACAGGACAAGGGTTTGCATATGAAGTCTTTCAGGCATCCCTTGATGTTGTTTTCAGTGGGACAGTTTAAATAAGGTTGTTATATATATAAGTAGCAGACAGTTTAAATAAGGTTGTTACACTATGTAAGTAGAGGACTGAGGCCAATTTTGCTGAGCTGGAAAAACAAAGCCCACCAGATGATTCGAGCCACATGTAAAGAATCTTGAATATGTTGATTGCAGCTTGAGAAATGGCAGAAGGGACATTAGCCTGACTTGACTTCTTTTCTTTTTTTTTCTCTTTTCCTTTTTCTTTTGTTTTAACTCTGAAAAGTTGGCCTCTGTATTTGATTCAGTGCCTTCATTACATCAATTCCAGTAAAGCTTAGACTGTTCAGTTTACACTGAACCATGGGTACACACAGTGGCAGCCCTGAGAGCCATTTGGTCGGAGGCACCTTGCAAATTAGGGAAAGGAGGTCGTGTGTGGAGGTGGAAGGGCAGGTCGGACCTGGTGGTGGTGTCACGTGATTGGGATTTCCCGGGTTCAGACACAACCTGTTAGTGCTGGGGCCTGGTATCAAAGGTGAAAAACGGTAGAAAAAACTGCAAATCTCTGTGGAACTGACCATCTCTTGGACCAGCCATTGTCTGTAGCCTCATTGCATCAGCAGATGGGCCACTTCTGCTCAGGAACGCCTGCTGTGTCTGGAGCTGTGCTCGGGGCATTTCCTGGTTTACACAAACTTGGAGCTCTGCCAGTGTTGACAGAGTTAAAGCCTTTCCCTTCTCGTGATCGATTAAAAAAAAAATTAACTACAATACAATTGCCACTTGTTCTGCGTTACTCACCTCGCCTGCTCAGAGCACATCCACTCTCCCTGTTACAACATGTTGGTATAAAGTATTTAAACGATTGAGAACGCGGTTTGGGAATATTCGAAGGGCCTTTAGCAAACTGGCTTGGGTACTCAGGCTTTTCTGTACTTGGTTCTGCTTTGGTAAACTAGCCTAAAACCCGGACTGCACTCTTTTGGGGACTGTAAACTGCCAAGGATGCAGAGCCCAGAGAGGGTGTAGGGAGAGACGAATAGATGTGACTGACGTATAGGGATAGATGAAGCAACACTCTTTGGTTGAATATTAACTATATTCAGGGGGTGGGTGCAAAAATATAGGAAGAAATGAACTGATGAATAGGTCACGTCTAAATCATTTCCGTTTCAGTTAATAAATCACGGACTGGCCTCGGATCATAGTGGACGATGCCAAAACGTTGATGGGGGGAAAAGGTGGAGACAGACCCAGGAGGACTTTTGGAAGCATTCACCAGTGTGCGATGTATCACAGTAGTGTTTCTAAGCAACACCGATCCCATGGTTTTGTGGCCTAAAACACAGAATTTAACGTCTAATGCAAACCTAATCCCAGCAGCCCAGTGACTCTGTAGCAGTCATTTAACCTGGGCTTTTTTTCTACATATTCCAAGGCTAATGGCATAAGGTTTCATAGTTCTCAAAGGACACGTCGATTGTATTGCTGTGTGTTAGCGAATACGGCAATCTGTCCTTCAGACGCTCTATAGTAAACAGATTGATAAAACAGGTTAATCTTTTCACCATTTCTGGATTAAAATGATTAGCGAAGATGTGTCAGGAGGCTGCGTATTGTGGTGGACTGAGTGGAGTCTTACAGGAAATGCTGGACTCACTGTCGTTCGCCAGCCACGTGACATTGGTCTAGCAACTCAAGTTTGCTTATTGATGGAGTGGGGACAAGTCACCCATTTTTAGCGTGGTTACAAGGTTGACTGTGATCATGTCTGTAAAACTTCTGGCTCAGACTCTGGCACACACCTGCCACTGATGGTCGTGGTGGCTGATAAATAATAATGAACATATTTGTCACTCTGGAAAGAGGTAGCGTGTGTGCGTTGGTGCGGCCCTTCCATTACTGACTGTGAGGGTCCCAACATAAAGAGGCGTTCGTTTCTTCTTGAACTTATTCACCACTTACTAACTCAGCACCACATCCTCCAATAGAATTTATGAAGCATATGCATCCATTTGGGGGTAGATGTGTTTAAAAACAAATTCATGGAAAAAGTATTATCAGAACCCTGAAAAGTATGCTTTAAATCTAAGAATGGGAAACATGGTAAGTGTTCATAAGTAAAGTGGATTACTAAAGGATGTGCAGGAAATCATGTTATTCTAAAGACAGATGAGGAGAAAGAGTGTATTAGTGTCATATGTATGTTTTCTGTTTCCTGTGTCTTCCTTGGATTTTCTCATTGGGTCCTTTCCCCAAGTAGAAGGCCAAGAGGGGCATCCAGATTTAAGCATCTGGAGTCACATGATTCAGAAGCCTGTGGTCTGGCTCTGCGATGCTGGGGCTTCGGCATGAACCAGTCCTGTCCAGGCCCCAGGGATGGGAATAACCTGGCCTTTGGGCATCGCCTGACCTCCCGTTTCCTAGCAACTTCCAACCGCTCAGCGGAATATTTTGTGGCGTTCCTAATTTATACTTAACAGATATTGGCTGTGTCTAAGGCTGGCTAATTTCCCATTATGACTTGCAGACAACCACTTTAATACATGAATAAGCAAGAGAAAGGACTCCTAGGAAGCTGCACTCCCCCATGTCCCCTTCTCACCAGGCCCTCATTTTCCTTTGGGAAAGTAGAATTTACCAAGGACCTGCCAATACGATGCCACTTCTCTCAGAGAAGACCGTTTGGAACAGTTTTCAAGTAAAGTTCTCCATTTGACTTTTTTCTGATAGGCCAGCCTGTATTGATGAATATTTATAAATCAGCTACATCCATTATCAAAGAGGTGGCTCTTTCCTTAGTGAATTCTTTTAAGCAAACGTAGACTGGTAGCTTCTTCTCAGTTTCTTCCTGTATAAATGGGGTGGTGAGATGGGGTGATTTCTCAGACTCCTTCCAGCTCAACCAACCTGAATCTGGTGAAATCATATTTTTTCTAATATTTGACATTTCTGGGTTTAGGCTCAAATTTTTCCAAGGTGCTATTTTTATTTTCCTACTTTTTATGACAGTTCAAACTCTTTGGTCCCAGTATGGCTTTTTATTTATTTGTCTCTAAAAACCATTGTTTTCCTCTGCATCCTAATTTTTTAAAAAGAACAGGGTTTTTTGGAACTAAGTATGGTGGATGACCTCTGGTTTCCAGCGGGTCAGAAGTTTTTTTGTCTTGGGAGTTCAGATACCTTCAAGCAAGAAACCATAGGGCTTCCCTGGTGGCGCAGTGGTTGAGAGTCTGCCTGCCGATGCAGGGAACACGGGTTCGTGCCCCGGTCTGGGAGGATCCTACATGCCGCGGAGCGGCTGGGCTCGTGAGCCATGGCCGCTGAGCCTGCGCGTCCGGAGCCTGTGCTCCACAGTGGGAGAGGCCACGACAGTGAGAGGCCCGCGTACCACAAAAAAAAAAGAACCCATACAAGTATGTGTTCCGGATTATTATCTGTATGCTGAGTTATGCTACCATGATGGCATGTCTTAGTACCTACTGATGTAGCATTGTAAAAGTAATAACTCTGGCCGAGTATTACAGCTCTCAGTTTGACACGTTTTCCTGGACGTTGGTGAATGTCTGGCTCCTGGACTCCATCCTCTCTTTCTTTCTTCCTCATCCCCTGCTGTACGTTTTCTTCCTCAGCATCCTTATCACTTCGACATGACCTTGGTGATTGTATAAACAACTGGGTAAGTTTCACAGCTTTTTAGCATTTTCATGACTGATTTGAGCCTCCTTGCCAACATCTACAGAGAGCGACAGCTGCCTCCCTAATTTGTATTTCTCAGCATGGTTTTGCACAGCGAGTCTGAATAAAAGGGGACTGTGACCTGTTCAGTATGGTGGATGGAGAAGTAGAAATAGAACAGCAGTGAATAGAGAAGAGATTGAAGTTTAGTTTAGCAAGATAAAAAGGGTTTAATTACATTCGTTAGATAAAATGGCAACAAATTATACCCAAGAGGGAGGCTGCCCTGTGAGGATTTCCAGACGGGGGGTTTACGCTAAGGTTTGGACCTTCTGTTGGCTTTACCACGGTTTGTGGTCTGATTTAGGACAAACCTTTAGTCCATCCCTCCCTCCCCACTTTTTCTCTGTGTTTTTCTGAGGTTGTCTTTCAACACATATTAACTGACAGGATGATCAATTTTTTTTAATTTTTCTCCCTTTTTTTTTTTTTTTTTTTTTTTTTTTTTGCGGTACGTGGGCCTCTCACCACTGTGGCCTCTCCCGTTGCGGAGCACAGGCTCCGGACGTGCAGGCTCAGCGGCCGTGGCTCACGGGCCCAGCCGCTCCGTGGCATGTGGGATCTTCCCAGACCGGGGCATGAACCCGTGTCCCCTGCATCGGCAGGCAGACTCTCAACCACTGCGCCACCAGGGAAGCCCTCGATTTTTTTTTAAATCTTGATCTATGAACCCCTAATTTTACATGTGTGTGACCTATGCAGAATTTAAATTTGCCCTCCAACCGGCCGTCTCGTCCGTCCATTATTTTTACTCCCTCGTCGAGTGAACATGTTGCTTTTCTTCACGTAGACCTCAGTCCCTTAGTTTCTCTTGATCGTGAACCTGCATTGGGATTTCATTATCTTCTTGCCTCAGTTGGATTCGTTGGTGGGCCTTTCATTGGTGGGTCCACATATTTTAAAGAGTGCTCAAACCATCACAGGTTCAGCTTCAAATGATCACAAGGTGAGCCCAGGCACAAAACAATGTCCCAGGTCTGGGAGGAGGCGTGAGCCATTTAGTCATGAACTTGTGGCATCTGTAAGGTCCCTTGGCTCGCTGACCTTGCCTCCCTCCAGATGGACAGCCTCATCTTGGGTGATGCTCTTGTCCTCCTCTTTCTCAGATTCTGTGGTTTGCTGGACAGTATTGAGAAAAGTGCTCCAGTGGCTCCTAGGGCACGTTTGCGCCAGCCTCGGAGGAGGAGACCTCCCTGCTCTCGCCTCCCTCCCTCGAAGCCTTCCCACACCCCTAGCGTGATGTCAGCTTCCCCCTTTTGCACGTGACCTCACCTTGTGAACCAGCCGGGGCCTGAGGACATCTGCTCTTAGCCAGCTCGCCCGCCCTCCTCCTCCGCAGCATCCTCTCTCCCCCAGTTTGTCAGGTCTTCACTGCACTGTGAGAACCACCTTCCTGGCACCACCCTGTCCCGGGCCTCCTAACTATTTGGCTGCTTCCAGTGAGGCCGCCACCTAGCGGTTCTCACCGTGGCCATGGAACCTGGGTCCATGCATTCTGTCTTTGATCCTGTCTTCCCTGACCTAGATTTGAACTTGACCACAACCCTGGGATATCTGTCTGGCTTTGACGTAACACACCAGCTCACGTCGCCACTGCTGACCTCTGCCCCATTGCTCATTTGCCTTCTGAGTGTTATTGCGGCTGGCAGTATTAACCACTGTAGAGTATTAAGCCATTCATCAGCCTCGCGTTTTCACCATGGATCTTGATCTCTCTGGAGTCTAAGCCCGTTCCTCGCTGGCGCCCCCTCCTTCCTAGGGGTGATCCTTCCCTTCCTCCACAGGACCTCGTCCATCTACCAAGAGACCACACAGGTGTGTCACACACACACACAATACCTTTGATGTCCCTTTGGGCAGACCCCAACTCTTCAGTGACAAGACACAAAATAACTTGGCCAACAGTGACCTACACAGCATACAAATGCATAAGGATCACATTTTAGAAGAAGCATTTGTTTAGAGGCTTCACAATATTACGGCTTCACAGCAATGCATCTGCAATTCCCTTGGTCCTTCCTCAAGGTGGCAAAATGGCTGCCATAGTGGCAACCATCACATCCTCACAGAACGTCCTTATTCAGTTCTTTCAACAGATGGTTTTTGAGGATCTGTTGTACTCTTGGGATGCGTCTCTGAATAAAGCAAACAAAGGCTTTGGCCTCTTGGAGTAAACATTACCTCTGAAAGGAATCAGGGCTGGGCCAAAAGGAGTGGCTCTCCTTTTATTAGGAAGAAGAAAAAAAATAAATCTCAGTCGATTTGCCTTACATCTCCCTGGTCCTGGCTTCTCTGCTTGGTTCTAGGGCCAGCCTGGAGCCTGTGGCTGAGCCTCACTCCACAGGAAGTTAGAGTGAATATCTGGCAAAGGTGAATGGGTTTGCAGAGTTGACTTAGAATGATCTCATTCCCAGGACAGCTGCCCTGAGTACAGTGGGAGTTCCATTAACAAGGGAGGCTTCATGGGCCCCACTGGAGAATAAAACTTGAGATGAGGAGTGGAGGGGATGAAGCTGGAAATGCGGAAAGACAAATGTTTGGATTTTATCTTGTGTACAGTTCCGAGAACTTTTTTAACAGAGATGTGATATCAGATTTTCTGAATAGGCACTTTATGCTTGTAACAGTTTTGAGAAAGGATTTAGATAAGTACACTTTCCTTATCTGTTGAGCCTGATTTGATGTTAAACAATAGAAAGGGGAATAAGTCTAGTATTTCATGCAAAATTGATAATAATGTAATAACAGCAGGTTTGTGTATACATGATTATCAAGAAATTTCTTAGGATGACCCAAAATTGACATTGGTACCTCCTAAAGCAGCACCTCTCAAATTATATATAGCAAGAGAGAACTTCTCTTTATTATTGCCAATTCGTTGTGGGCTGGTGCCTTTTCTTTTTTTAATACCACGCCACGTGGCATGCAGGATCTCAGTTCCCCAGCAGGGATCAAACCCGTGCCCCCTGCAGTAGAAGTGCAGCATCCCACCCACTGGACCGCCAGGGAAGTCTGGACTGGTACTTTTGAAAACTAGAATAAAAATGATGTGGCCATGTCATCTTGCTGCAGAAGTTCTTAAATGCTTACTCTTACTTTCAGTGTCCATCTCCTCATGGCCTGGCACCTGTCACAGGCCACACTTGGAGTCATGCCCACCTGGTTTTCCTACAAGAAGGAAGAGCCCAGAATCTAGACAGAGGTCCTAGTGCCTGCCAGTCACGTGACCTTGGGCACAGCACACAAGTTGTATCCGATTCACTTCCTCCATGCATGTGATAGAATAATCTTCCTGGCTTGCCCGCTTGCCTTAATAGGGTTCTTTCAGATTCAATTAAGGTAACGAAAATCCTTTGTACAGAGTCACCCATATTTAAATAATAGATACCATTGTGTGCTGCTTCTCGAGTTTAATTTAGGAAGGAAACCATCTCTTCTTTTCAGTGGTGAGAATTAAACGCCAGCTCCACTGTTAGCGATCCAGGGGGTCTCATTTTTGCAGGAACACACTGCTTTCTGTCTTCCCCACGTGAGTGGCAGAGGGCACCGGGGGGCCTCATCCCCATGAGGGGTCTGATGTGCAGGCACGAAGACCAGGAACTTCCTGCAGGGTTTGCTGGGAATTCATGGCCCAGAGCAAGGCAGAGCGGGGGTGTCTGCCTGCTTCCCTTGTGTGCAGGGGAGGAGAGGAAACCCAGCAGTGAGCAATATTCAACATGCACAGCCAGCGGGAGGAGAGGCGGTCAGAGCAGCAGGTGCAGGGCTGGTTGTTAAAGGCAGGAAACCGGAAAGGCATAAGAATGGAAGAAAGAAGCCACGGAGGAGGCCTGTATTCTTGTAACTCAAGGAAGCGCTCGACCAAATGTTAATACGTGTGGTTTTCAGGACATTTATGCGGTTTGGAAACAAGTTTGTGACGTGGGCACAATGGCAGCTAAGATTCAAAAGAGGAAGTATCCCACGGACCCACTTAAGGTGCTCGGGCCAAACATTGGGAGCTGTTAGGCATATAGCCTTTGTAAGCATTTACTTGCCAAGTTTGGGGGGAAGAAAGATCACAGTGTCTGTGTTCCCATTCTGGCCTGTTCAGTCTAACTCTTTTACAGTTTCCCCCAGCGGTGCTGTGTTTCTGGGTGCTGAAGATTCTGGGTTCAATGACTTGTTCAAAATAAAACAAATGTGATGCCCTCGGAATATTCTGGAGTGACTTTGGAAACGAAACATCAATTCATTCGGAAAATGAAATTAACATATTTTGTTTGAGAGTCATTGTGTTGATATTTCATACTTTATTTGAAGTTACTGGAAATGCTTCGTGTCTCGTTTCTTTGTTTAGAGTCATTGGCCTCACGAAAACTCTTCATGAGGTCTCTTCTGTTTCTCGTTATTTGTGTAAGTGTTGGTTTTCACCTTTGAACAATGGGTAATGTTTTCAATGAGAAGAAGTATGTGTTATTTGTCTCTCTTTAAGCCGTGTATTAAAATACTCTGACAGTTCATTTATGTAAAAGATGCTCCAAGTTTCAAACAAATGCAAGTAGAATACAGTATCAAGCTGTCCAAGTCCTTATAGAGCAGAGGTTCAGCCTAATTTATTAGAGCAGCACTATCCAGTAGAACTAAAATGTGAGTCATGTATGTAATTTAAATTTTTCCAGTAGCCACACTTAAAAGAAATTTTTGTGAAATTAGGCTTTAGCCCAACAAATCCGAAATATTATTTCAACATGTAATAAATTTCAAAATTATTGATGTATTTTTTATTTTATTTCCATATTGATTTCTCAAAACCTGGTGTATAATTACCTTTGGAACACAGTTCAGTTTGTACTATTTGAGTGTGCCATTTCCCTGGCTTTCATTCTCCAGCTCAGGTTGGCAAACTTCTTCTGTAATTGACAAGATAGGAAATATTTTAGGCTTTGCCACTGTCATGTGAAAGCAGTTACAATGCATGGCTGTGTTCCAATAAAACTTTATTTACACAACAGATGGCAGCCCAGATGTGGCTCCAAGGCTGCTCTTTGCCAGCCACTGCTCTAACTGAATGTATTGTCTCATTTGTGTTTTAATCTTCAGAAGTTGACTTCTGTTTTGGCTTAAAGTCTGCTACCAAGATAGCTATTGTGATGAATTTCATTCAGGAATATTTAGGGCAAATGTATCAGGAAACAAACTCCATTGTTAAGCAATGAATACTCTGGAGCTACAGGAACTTCCCACCCCGCCTCCTGAACTTGCACCTTGCATAGGAGCAGTGTAGCTAGTGCTTTTAATGCAGGCTTGACCCTCCCTCTCCCCTGGCTCTGTCTCAGAGGAGCTTCGTGACCCTGGATAAGTTAATTAACCTCTCTGTGTCTCAGGTTACGCATCCGTAAAACGGGAATGAGGATGATCGCAACCTCAGAGTTGCCAAAGTGAAAGAAAAGCTAGCATTACAAAGTGAGTGTGGTGCGTGGCACTTAGTCCTTGGTACACGTGAGCCTTCATTCTTACGGCGGCCATGACTGCTGCTGCTACTAGTCTGTTACTACGAATAGTAGTAGTTCTGCTACTACTACCACCACCACCCTAGAGATTCATAAATACAGTCTAATCTGGGCACCAGAACAGATGCACATCAACCACCCACAGATGCTCATAGCATCTACTCACACGAAGTCTCTTTGGACTTGAACTTGTGGATACGTAGGGGAGTTACAGCATTCTAGGGAAGCTTTGGCAGAAGCTGCAGAGATTCTGATGTTGGAAGAAGTGGGTACCTGTTGTTCCTCTGTCTCAGTAACTGCTGTGCGATGTGGCTCAGGTCACTCATTCTTTCGACCTGTTTAATGAAGATGCTGATAGCTGCCCTGTCCACCTCACAGGGCGGCAGAGAGGAACACATGACATCTGGTCTATACATTGCTGTGCAAATGTCAGCATTTCCCAAATGGCTGCCTCTCCTCACCTTATATCAAAAATTTAATTTGATCATCATGGACTGATTTAACTCATAGGGTGGCTGTAAGGGTTACGAGAGATACATGTAGAGCGGAAATGGGTCGCTGTTCCATGAATAGGTAGCTGCTGTTTTTATTAAACACACAACTTTTTATCATAAGCCATCCCTTTAGGTTTCTATCCATCATTTGGACTAGAAATACTGTTAAATGACCTTGTTATACAGTGTGACAGAGAAACTCCCCAAATTCCATGGTCTCACATGCTGGAACAGAATAGAAAATTGGCAGAATTAAATCGCAAGTTATTCTTCTCGTCAGTAATTAGTTTCTGACCGATTGATTAAAATGTCAAACTGATGTTGACACAATATAAACGGAGTCCACAGTGTCATCCTTTCGTAGAACAAGAGCCTGTCTCGCACATGAGGCATCTCAGTAATCACCTTTCCTTAGAGGTCGAGGTTGGGCAGAGATAGAGGAGGTTATAAAGCTTCACACTGCGGTGATCACCTTTCTGTTCTGTGGGGGGCTCCTAACTGTAGGCACCAAAAGTAGAAGACTGCATATTCACCATGAAACAAAGGGGGTCAGGGATGGAGCCAGGGGTGCAAGTGTTGACAGGAGATTTTCTGGTGTGGGGACTCCAGGGTTCCACTTTATTTCCTTTCATTCAGTAAAAGCTGAATAGAAAACAGCAAAGGGAAGAACCAACCTAAATGTCCCTCCATGGGGAGCTGATTAGACACATTCTGGTAATGACACAGTGTGCTGCTGTGAAAAAACACGGGAGATCTGTATGTCCTCACAGGGAATTCTCCAGGATGGTCTTAGGCAAACAGAGCAAAACGTCAAACATGTCTTTGCTTTTTTTTTTCTCAAACATGTCTTTGCTTTTTAAAAAAAAAAAAAAAAAAATGAAGCTTGTATTTATTTGTATGTGCATGCATGCATCTGTATACAGGCACACACAATCCTACATTTATACATGCATAGAATACGTCTGGAAGAAAACACGGGAAACTGGCAAGGGTGGTTTTCTCCAGGAGAGCTGTGGGTTTTTCATTACATATATTCTCTATATTTTTGATTTAAAAAAAAAAAAAAAGAAAACCTTTGCATGCATTATTCTTTCATTTAATGATAATGGAGAAAACAAGGCTTTGCTTGTATCTCCCAATGTCTTTTACATTGTCCTTACTAAATACTGTGCTGAAAAGTGCCTTCAGTACATCCTGACCTGAACTCTTTCCCATAGAAACACATTCCAGTTGTGTCATATAAACAACTGAAAAAAATAGGTGGGTATTGAGCTGTGTTTTTGGCTTGTTCTCTAGAAACACATTTTGAGGACTGCTTGGACCTTGTGACTGGCATGCTTTAGAGTTGAGGTTAAGCCAGCGTTAGAGTTGGGTTTTTCTGCTGCTGTTTTCATGAAAGTAAATCAACTCTAGTTGGGTAGAATTCGTTTCGTTAAGGTTTTCTTCCACCATCCATCTATTTAATTGTTCCATTCCAGTGTAAACCTATAGTGGTATCAGTATCGTGACTCCTTTTGCCTCTAAGTCTTAGGCTGAATAGAATCCATGTCCAAAGCTCCTTTAGTTGCAGGTTTTCCCCCCAGTCCTTCCCATGATGTTGTTTCATACATTTGTAATACATTTAGATTCTTTTGTGACAATCTGAGTTATTTCCTGGGATGATCCTCCAGGGTTCATTCTTTTGCTGTAAAGTTCTGCGGATTTTGACAAATGTATCATGTCACGCAGCCACTGTTATGGAATCATATGGAATAGTTTCTCCAACCTAGAATTTCCCTCTTCTTTATCTATTCAGCCCTCCCCCAGGTCCTGGCAACCACTCATTTTTCTACCATCTCTATAGCTTTGCCTTATTCAGAGTATCATGCAATTGGAATCACATACATACACTTAGCACTGTGTATATAAGGTTCCTCTGTGTCTTTTGAGGGCTTGACAGCTTTTTTAAAAAAAATCTGAATAATATTCAGTTGAATGAATGTACCCCAGTTTCTTTTTCATTCACCTATTGAAGGACATGATGATTGCTTCCAGTTTTTGATGGTTATGAATAAAGCTGTTATAAACATTCACGTGTATGTTTCTGTGTGAAGATAAGTGTTCACCTCAGTTGGGTAAATACAGTCAGCCCTCCTGATCCAAGGGTTTCACATCTGGGAATTCAACCAAGCTCAGATCAAAAATATTCAGGAGAAAAAATTCCAGAAAGTTCCAAAAAGAAAAACATGAATTTGCCACATGCTGGCAACTATTTACATAGCAGTTACATTCTATTTATATAGCTATCTAGGTAGCATTTACATTGTATTAGGTATTATAAGTAACCTAGAGATGAAGTATACAGGAGGATGTGCATAGGTTATATGCAAATACTACACCATTTAATATAAGGGACTTGGACATATGTGGATTTTGGTATCCATGGAGGGTGGGGTCCTGGACCCAATCCCCTGTAGGTACAGACCAATGACTGTACCTAGTAGTGTGATTGCTGGATTATATGTTAAGACTATGTCTAGCTTTGTGAGAAACTGTCTTCCAATTGGCTGCATCATTTTGCATTCAGCCAGCTGTGAGTTAAGGTTCCTGTTGTTCCACATCCTTGTCAGCACTTGGTATTAATCAGTTTTCTGGATTTTACCATTCTAATAGGTGTGTAGTGGCATGTCATTGTTTTCATTTGCAGTTTCCTGAGATATCTGATGTTGAGTGTGTTTCCATATGCTTCTTAGTTCTATAGATCCTTTGATGGTGTCTCTGATCAGATCTTCTGCCTTTTTAAAAAACTGGGTTGTTTTTTCGTATTGTCAACTTGTAAGTGTTCTTTGTGTATTTTGATTACAGTCTTTTTCAGCTATGTATTTTTCAAACATTTTCCCAGTGTATTGCTTGTCTTTTTATTGTCTTAACAGTGTCTTTCACAGAGAAGTTAATTTTAATGAAATCTAACTTACCAGTTTTTCCTTTCGTGTACTGTGCTTTTGATATTGTTTCTAAGTTATCACCAAACAAATACATTGAAACAGCTGTAAACAGGACCACCCTTTCATTTATGCACTACAGTAGGATAAGTGGGTACCTATCTGAGGTGTCGAGTCCAGTGGCCAGCAATTTAGTGAGAAATTCATAAGATTCAGCTCCTGCCCAAAGGAACTTATACTCTTATGAAGGTTCACATGGACATTTCTAATGGATATTTTTAAAAATGTGAGAAATAGATTCACAGACATAGAAAATAACTTATGGTTACTAACGGGGAAAAGGGAGAGGGATGACTTAGGAGTTTGGGATTAAACAGATACACATTATTATATAGAAAAGAAACAACGAGCACCTACTGCATAGCACAGGGAACTACATTCAGTGTCTAGTAATAACCTATAATAGAAAAGAATCTGAAAAAGAAATACATATGTAAATATATATATATGTAAAACTGAATCACTTCGCTATACACCTGAAACTAACACAACAGTGTAAAGCAACTGTGCTGAAATTTTAAAAAAAAATGTGACACCAGGAACAGCATGGTCAAGGTCACAGATGGCACCAGTTGGATACATCCAGAACAATTTTATTGAGGAGGGAGTATTTGAGAAACCCCTAAAAGATCCATGAAACTCAACAGTTAGAGACAACGGGAGGACATTTCAGGTGGAGAAGTTGGCTTCAGCCGAGATAAAACAGGAAGTGAAGGTTTTAGTCAGAAAACTAGAGTTATCTCTAATTTAACTAAAATGTGGAGGGTGTGTGTGGGTGTACTGACTGGAGAGGTAGATTGGAGCTTACTTGGGGGGGGCCTCCAATGTGAAATTGAAGCCCTCGTCTTAATTTGGGGTGCGCTGTAAGTTCAGGAACAGGGAGGGGGTATAATAGGGCTAAGGCTGTGCCTTAGGAAGGTTTCATGTACGCATGTGTATATTATTTATGTTCAAAGGTTTCTTCCCATTAAGTAGTTGGGATTTGTGTGGATCTGAGGTGAGGACCACAGTTTCCACCTATAACAGAGCTTGAAGTTCCTCGCTTTTAAACTGTGCTCGTCTGGGAAGGGTGTAGTTTGAAGGCTGTACTGGGTGAGTGAGAAATTTCCACGCTCTGTAATCTGACCCCCCAGGACTGACCAACAGCTTTAACCAGTCACATAACCATGATGCTTCCCCTTCCTCCCCTGGGAGGGGGATGTGGTTGCCTCTTTTCTCAAAACGTGGGACTTAGCAAGTGGCAACAACTGTGTCAAATGTTGAACTGCCCCGAGAGAAATGACTGATGTGAGACAAAGACCCTTTGTCTCTAGTTTAATTGGCTTTTGTTTACTTCCTTGTCAAGGTCAGGAAAGTTATACTTCTGCTTTAGTAACCATGCTTTTGAAAACGGTTCAAAGCATGATAAACTTAAGCTATTTATTAACTGCTTTTGAGAATTTGATGTAACAAAGACAGCAAATAAAGATGGAGAGGCCTCACATCTTGATTTTTTGTTAATTTGTTAATTAGTAGGGAGTGAGGACAGGAGTCTTTTCACCACTCAGTGTAAGGCTGGGCATGATACCTTCTAAGTGTGACATAATTGAGTTGGTAAACTCTAAGGTAATTTTTAATTCTTAAAGTTGATGAAGGGTTATCAGGCTTCTTAAGATTTGTTTGCTTGTTTGTGTTTCAAGTTGAATTAGGGTAAAGGTATATCCCATGATCATAATGCAAATACAAATATTCCTAATCTATTAAATCGGCTCTGTAATGCTGGTGTCTCTCACTCCACAGTGTTTCCTTAGCAAAATGAAGAATCATGTAATGGTTTTACCAAAGAATCAACTTATTTTACATTTCTTGGGATGCTGGATACTAATCCTCCACGGTACGGACTGTGTAATAACCCCCTCCAAGGCAGAGCTAGTATATATGTAGATAAAGTTTACAGTATTTCACAGAGGAAGACAGTCAGGGGCCATTAAAAAACACAATGAGGAAAGTAGAACTCTTTCATTGTAATTAATTTTAGAATGTTATACCATTCACTTTCAGAAACAATCTACCAGTGTTGGGTTGGAGGTAAATCTTATAAAGTTTAAAAAACTTATTTTTGTATTAGGCTACTAAGGTAGGGCAATAAAACAAGTGTTGGCATAATGCTCAGATCCCATGTCTGGTTACTCTGTGCTCTGAGGACCCGTTTCGCCAGGCCCAGGGCTTGCTTCCATATTGCGTTCCAAGCAGATTGGAGCCAAAGAGAACCTGCATTTGTCAGGTCAGAGCAGGGGCTGGGTTTGCTGTGGGTCATCCCATACAGTTGCCTCTGGTTGCTCAGTTAATGGAAGGTTCTTAATAAATACTTTTGATTGATGAAAACAGTAAGTAATGTTTACTTTTACCTCATCTCTAAGACATTGAGATCCTATCAAGTGGCTAGTTTTTAGACTTTGAATAAATTAAGCGTCTTTTGTGTGTGTGTGTGTGTGTGTGTGTGTGTGTGTGTGTGGTACGCGGGCCTCTCACTGTTGTGGCCTCTCCCGTTGCGGAGCACAGGCTCCGGACACGCAGGCTCAGTGGCCATGGCTCACGGGCCAAGCCGCTCCGCAGCATGTGGGATCCTCCAGGACCGGGGCACGAACCTGTGTCCCCTGCATCGGCAGGCGGACTCTCAACCACTGCACCACCAGGGAAGCCCTAAGCGTCTTCTTAAAAGGGGGAAAAGGACCACTTCTGGAAATAAATTGTAGCCTGTGTTCAGAAGCGCCCGCATGAATTATCAAGTTGCATTTATTATTAAAGCAAAAGCAGTCATCATTAAATATGTTGTCACCTGCGGGCTCCTTCCACGGGATGGAGTTCAACGTGTTCTGAGTGTGTTCTTCCGTCCACTGTGCTGTATTGGCTCTTCTCAAGCACCTGTCCTTGGCAGGTGGTATCCAGGGAGGAGACGCAGGTGGAGTTGCAACCACAAGTGGGTCAAGGCACATGTGAATTCTGTCAGTCTTCTGACGCTGAGACACAAAGTAACAGTGTTGTCAGCCTTTCGTTGTCTGTGTTAATGGGACCAGTGACTGGAGGTGGATTTGCTCAGAGTTTGCTATTTGATTTTCCAAAAGGTTTCCTCTGTTCACTAGTTATTTCTGTGTATAGATATTTGGCTGAACTCACAGTGTAATGTGCTGGTTTCTGCTCTACATTGCCATGGCCCTTAGAATTGTGATTTTTTTATATCACCTGTATTTACACCAGGTCAGCACCTGACAGGTTGTCCCTAAGGCCCCCTCCTTAGTGTTAAAATTTTTAGAAAATGTCTCCATGTGCCCAAGAGACCGAGTGTTCTGGAAATGCTACAGTATAGGGCGCATTCTCTGCCTGGATTTCATTGTACTCTTTCCCTAAAGAAGTTTCCAGCTCACTCCTTTGAGAATTACATCCTCTGGAAATATGCCTCTGGTTTTATAACATGTCAGTAGAAAAATATGGTTCGTATCAAGTTTGATTCACATACTAGTTTTCAGGAATGCCAAGTTCTTTGAGCTTTAATTGTTTGATTTAAGCAAATATTAACTGGTTTGAACAAGTCATTTAGCCTTGCTCACTTCCAGTTTCCTTATCCTCAAAATGCAATAATATTACTCATCTAACCCACCCATCGAGTTTCTGCCTTCAAGTGCTGTATGAGTTGAAGGATTGCTGTGGGTACCTCACACATACAAACAAGAGGACTTGGTTCCTGCAAGGCTGCTAAGCAAGCATTTGAAATTCTATGTGTATAATCATGAGTAGATCTTTGAGGTTAGAATAATAAAATTTTTCTTTTTAAAAATTATTAATGTTTTTAAGATTATATATTTTATGGTTGCCATCTTAGACTATAAAAATAATATAGGCTCCTTAAAGGAATTGAGAATCTGTTGATTAACATCTATGAAAAATGATTCAAAACTTAAGGCAAAATAAAATACCTGGTTGACAGAAGTTAGTATTGAGAAGGAAACTTAACTTTGAGCTTCCTGTCAGCCAAGGCAAAAAGGGTAATACAATGCATTTTCTACTGTGTGTTCCTTTTAATCACTGTATCTATTTTCAGTTTATTTTATCTTGCCTTAATTCCTCTTTGGCACAAGGTGCGTAAGTAAGTTACCGTGAGTTATAATAGTCATCAATTTATGAGTGAAGAGTCAGATTAAGCATGTCATTTCTTCTAGAGAAAATAGTTTTCTCCCAATATCAAATTTAAAAAAAATTGCTCTCATAGATCCATGTTAAGTGATATTACATAACAGTGGATGACAGCAGAGTGAAATAAGAGTCACTTCTGTGCCAGTCCTGCGTCCTTGTCCAGCTTGTTCTCTCCCCTCTGGGTGTCTTTTCTCTTCAGGAGACTCTGAGGCAACCTCAGCAGTAGAGCTGGATTTCCCACCACCTGACTCGGTTTCTAGTCAATGTAATGCTTGATCAGAGTGTGTGTGACTTTGGCCGTCAGAGGACAGTTCCTTCTCTCCGCGGTCCTGGCTGGCCCCTGCCAGCCCCCCCTGACCTCGGTGTGGCAGGCTGCATTCCCACCCCACCCCCTCTCTCTGGACTCTTCTCAGGGCTTCTCCATTGGTTTCTGTGAGACCTCAAATGCTGAAAAGCATTAGAACGTCAAGGGTCAGGGTCCACAGGTAATTAACTATTCTATTTTCTTTAATTAAATAAGCGCAGATTGAATGTCCTCTTACCGTGGACAGGTGACTATTTCCAAGTCCACCATCACACTTCTTATTGTCTCTATGCAGTATTTTTGAAATTATGGAAGGCTAGGTAATGTTCAGGGTAATCATATTCATTAACACATAAATGCATTTTTTCTTTTCTTTGTTGTTGTAAAACACCTCCCCTGTCTTGTGTCCCTGTTTGCCAGCACGTCTGTTGCCCTTTATTTAGATTTTTAGCTGCAGAAGCTTGGGCTTACCCGTATTTGATTTTTGTGGAGGGCTTAGCATGCTCCGTTACCAGTCATTTGTTTTGTCTAGGCATTCTGAAATCTTATTTTTTCAGATTGTAGAGGAGAAAGTTCTAACTTTTTTTTTTTTAGAATTAAATTACCTGAAGCTAAACATATGTAAACCCTGTCTCCAGGATACAAACTCTCTTGCATCCGTCTCTTTTTGTCCATTTTAAATGCCTCCGTGTCAGTCTGGCTTTTACAATACCTTTTTTTCCTAAGCTTTATTGAGCTATAAATCACATACCATGCAACTGACTCATTTGAAGTGTACAATTCAATGGTTTTTCATAGATTCACAGAGATGTGCAACCATCACCACAGACACTTAAAACATGTTCATTACCTCAAGAAGAAATCCCCTTAGGGGACTTCCCTGGTGGCACAGTGGTTGGGAATCCGCCTGCCAATGCAGGGGACACGGTTCGATCCCTGGTCCGGGAAGATCCCACATGCCACAGAGCAACTAAGCCCGTGCGCCACAACTACTGAGCCTGTGCTCTAGAGCCCGCGAGCCACAACTACTGAAGCCCGCGTGCCTAGAGCCCGTGCTCTGCAACAAGAGACGGCACCGCAACGAGAAGCCCATGCACCACAACAAAGAGTAGCCCCCGCTCGCCACAACTAGAGAAAGTCCGTGCAGCAGCGAAGACCCAACGCAGCCAAAAATAAAGAAATAAAATAAATAAATTTATAAAAAAAGAAATGCCCTACTTCTTGGCTGTCCCCGCCTCTGTCTCCCCATCCCCTCCACCAGGCCTTAGTAGCCACCACTCTACCTTCTGTCCCCGTAGATTTCCTGTCCTGGACGTCTCACATGAATGGAATCACGTAACACGTGGTGTTTCGTAACTGGCTTCTTTCACTTAGTATAATGTTCTCGAGGCTCATCCATGTTGCAGCATGTAGCGGCGCTTCATTTTTTTATGGCCAGTAATATTCCATTTTATGGATAGAAAGACCATTTTGTTTGTCTCCTCATCAGTTGATGGACATTTGGGTTGTTTGCACTTTAAGGTTCCCTTACAGCAGCTTTGACCCTGATCTCCCTGCTTCTCTGCCTCTATGTCCACACTGTGCAAAGTAGGACCTCTACAATCCATTCTGTACCTGATTTTTTTTTTTAATTTGTAAAAAAAAAAAAAAAAAAAAAAGTTAAGTGTCTTCAAAGATATACAGCCAAATAGAAATTTTTCATATTGTACATACGTGATTATTTCCTTCTTTCAGTGCCGTCTCATTTTCCCCCCTTTTTCTCAGCTGTCTCTTCTTCCCACCACCCACAATAGTGCCCCCCACTGAATAACAGCCTGGCATGTCTCCTCCTATCCTTTTCTGCACATTGTGTATCTAAATGTGTATATTCACACACGTGTACATACATAGAGCAGGTGTTTTATTTGATGGGGTCATTGTTTTACAACAATGAGACTGTCATACATACTTTTCTTCTTTTTCTCACCTTTCAAAAAGGCTTGAGAGTTAACTGGGGCATCTTTAATTTGGTCTTGTTTTGTAATGGCCGCCTAACACTTCATGATGGGCATGATATCAAAATAGACCCAGCCATGCCTCTGGTCTTGTTTCCAGTTTTGCTGCTACCAACACGGGGATCCTTCTACAGCACAGGTCCGCCCCCGGCGGGCAGCTCCCGATCCTGCAAACAGTGGCATCAAACTTGAGTGCCGTGTCCACCAACAGCTCAGGTCCCTGCCCACCTCCGCGTTCCATCCCGGACTGAACTACTGAACATGCCAGGTTCTCTTTCCACCTCTTGGCTTTGGTTTGTGCTGTGTTCTCTGTGTAGAATGTCCCTTCCCCTCCAGCAGTGAGTAGGAGTTGTGAGACCCAAACTCTGGGTCAGACCTGGGTTCAAATTCACATGACACCCATACCCCCTCAGTACTTCTCTTTGTCCCGTGTTCCCAAGGAACGTAACTTTAATTTTTAGTATGGTTTTGTAGTAGGCCATCTACCACATAAGTAGTGACGTTTGGCATACCTGTCACCCTCCTAAATTTCAGGGTCCTTGGAAACAGAATCAGCCCTGTGAGGCTATGCAAGTGAGGGTCAGAGGGTATAAGGGAAATCTCTGTACCTTCCTCTCAATTTTGCTGTGAACCTAAAACTACTCTTTAAAAAAATTAGTCTTAAAAAAAAAGGCTGTGGAGACAGTTAAAAGATTAGTGGATACCAGCTGTTGGGGAGAGGTAGAAGTGAATAGATGAAGCACAGGATTTTTAGGGCAGCAGAACCACTCTGTGCGATGCTCTGATGATGGACATGTGTGATTACAGTCATCAAAACCCACAGAATGTACAGCGCTGAGTGAACCCTGACGTCAGATATGCACTTGGGGTGACTAGGATGTGTCATGTGGCTTCATCAGTTGTAATGAATGTCCTACTCTGGTGAGGGGTTTTGGTTTAAGACAAAAAAGAACATAGCCCCCACCTTTTGTTTCCCCCGCAATCATGAATCACAAAACCTTGGCGCATAGTAGGTGTTTAATTATTTATATTCAGTAAACGGATCAAGACCGGACTCCTGGGACTATAATTGCCCCGGTTTATGACTGTCACTTCCCAAATCCTCCCTTGCTGTCGGCCATCAAAACTCCACAGTTAGGACACTGCCGGCAGCCTTTGGAGGGGGGACATCCAGTTCTGGAAAACGAGTTACCAGTACAGACTGGAGTGCATTAGCTGAAGTTTTGAAAGGCCACATGCCTTTGAGTTGTGACTTGTCCACCCTCCAGCTGTGTCATCTTTGAACATTCAATTCACCAGAAAGAAAAGGAAGTTGAGACCCACCAATGGAAATACAGGTCTACACCCCTCGTGATTGCCCTGTGTGTTGCCCAGGGCGACAATCTGCGAACAGATCCCCCTTCCCCTGGTTAAATTTCTGTGAAGGGCAGAAACACAATCACAATGGGAGCCTGGAAAGAGTGGCCACTCCTGGTGGCTCCCTCCCACCTGCCCTCCCCTCCCCAGGCTGTATGAAATCCTACAACCACACCACACTAATTAGCCCGAGAATGGAAGGGGTTGTCATGGTGACCGAGCACTTTTTAAAGCACAGGAATGGTGTTCATTATTGTTCAGTGTCTTTAGCTGTGGCGAAAAGGTCAGTGTGGCAGTTGTTTTCCATATGAATTTTGGCCTGAGAGCCAAACCGAAGGTGGAATGTTCCTCAGAGGGACTGGAAGATGGTAAGTGCGGCTGGACTTTTTGGATGGGGTGTCCCTTTAGTAATATTTTTCAGAGTGTTTTAATAACTAGTGCCAAACTAAGGAATTGTACGGACTTTGTTAAGTAGAGATTGAAAGAAAAGGAGCAAGGAAAAAAGTATGGGTCAGGAACAGTGAAAGTTTGAGAGAGATTTAGAGAGTTTTTTTTTTAATTTATTAAACAAGTCTTTGAGCATCAAATGATTAAATATGAAATTCGTAGATTTCTCTGACTGTGAATTAACAAAGTTAACTAAGTCTGATGCCTTATTCAGTGTTTGTTTTATATTAGCTCTCTACTGGTCGTTGTGGATTGCTACTGTTCCGATTATATTTCCCAAATCTAACAGAAGCATTTTAACCAAATACCCTCAGAGCAGTTGCCTCTCTCTCTGTGTTTCAATCCAAAGATAAGGTAAAGGAGTTATCAAGGCTAATTTTTTCATGCTTTTATTTTATTCTTTCTCATCTAGGGATATTTGAAATAATTAAGACCAGAAACCAGTGAGCCCCAGTTCTTTGGATATTCGCCCTTATTTATTGGCTAGACTCCGGTAGAATACTGCTGAGTAGAGACATCTGACCCCAGTGTTTGTAAGAGAAATTAAATATGAGACAAGTCATCCTGCTGGATATGATGGCAGCTTTTCCATCAAACGCTGCAAAGGAGATTTGCAGAGCATTCTTCAGATTTATTTTTTTGCTAGCTTGGAAAGCGTACAGAATAACATGGCTTTCAGCCTGATTTTGTGTTAATGACTGGCTGTGTTTTTAAGGCTCGCAAATTTAAGCCACTTTACCATCTTTGCACTTTTTAACAATGTACTTGTGTTCTATGGCACTATTTTTCAGTCATTTTGTACACAGTTGTGTAAGATAAGAAAATATGAATTAATTAAAGGGAATGGGGTGTTTGGACTAAAAAACAAATCACTGCCCAAAAAGCTGTGAGTGGGAAATGGCATACTTTTGGGCTTTACCCTGAAAGACCATTGTCCTGTCAGCAACACCAGTTTGTTTGGCAACTGAACAGATAAGAGAATATGGCTCAGAATGTTAAGTCTTGGCTTGATTTCCTCTGTCTTTTGTTTGTATGTTCTGGGATTAATTTATTTAGTGATCATAGCATGGAGCTCGATAAATGGGGTTTCTGACTAGAAATTGAGAAAATTAATTTTTTTTCATTTTTGTCTGTTTTCTCCACTTACAAGCTCTCCTTTTCCTCCCCAGCCCCTAACCCCTCCCCCAGCCCTCACTGGGTCACTGCATTCTTCAGCTAAAAAAAATGCCTGGAAATTGAATTTTCAAAAGTAAATAAAGTGATATTTGCATGACCCTTAAGATTCTTTGGAAAACATAGCATTAAAAATGGTGGTCCGTTTATGATATTTGTAAAATAATCAGAAATTTGAACCTGGATGTTAATATCAATGAATTATTGGTATCTTTTAAGATATGATCGTGTTGTGGTTCTATTTAAAAAATGATACTGGAACACTTCCCTGGCAGTCCAGTGGTCCGCACTTCCACTGCAGAGGGCACGGGTTCCATCCCTGGTAAGGGAACTGATCCCGCATGCCGCAAAGCACAGCCAAAAAATAAAAGTGATACTGATATATTTACAAGTGGGAGTGTGTACTATCTGGGACTTGCTTCAAAAAAAATCCAAGGTCAGGGAGTAAGTGGGCTAAGGATGGGGGGGCAGGATTGACACGGGTGCTGGCTGTTACAGCTAGGCTGTGGGTATGTGGGGTGGGGTTTGTTTTCTGTTCTGTATATTTGTGTAGGTTCAAAATGTGTGTGTGTAAAACCATGGCTGGGGGGGCGGTCTTGTTAACGGCATCTTCTCACCTCTTGGCATGTTTTAGATGCCCGACCAGTTTGAACAGGCAGTTGTGGTCAACCAGCTGCGGTACTCTGGGATGCTGGAGACAGTCAGGATCCGGAAAGCTGGGTATGCTGTCCGAAGACCCTTCCAGGATTTTTACAAAAGGCAAGACGGAGCTGCAGAGACCCTCTTTCTTTGCAGAGGGGCTGGGGAAAGGATTTTAGCACAAGGTGACACTGTGCATTCTTCTTTTGCAGATATAAGGTGCTGACGAGGAACGTGGCTCTGCCCGAGGACGTGAGGGGCAAGTGCACGGCCCTGCTGCAGCTCTATGACACCTCCAACAGCGAGTGGCAGCTGGGGAAGACGAAGGTAAAATTTCGGAGAAAGAACGACCGTCCCATCAACCCCCTGAGAGATGTTTGAGTTCGGTGTTCTGTGATGACTGCTAACCAACTGTTTTTCCAGTGTTGGGAAGATACGCATGGTATCACGCTAGCCATACTCTTTGTCCTCCCAACATGAATCTTTTATCTGAAGCCCTTGACTTTTCAGGAACTCTGTTCTTGGGGACACATTGAAGCATCGGATCCTAAGTGCATGTGTTTTCATTCAGTCAGTCAACAAATGTTGGCTGATGGGCAACTCAGTGCCAGGGAAGAACTGGGCAGCCTCTGGCATCTAAGAAGTGATACCCCAGACCCTCTAACTTTGCATTATAAGAATAGAATACTGAATGTTCTCCCTGCACCACAGGAGCTGTTGTGTGGGAGACCAGCAAGTAGTCCAAAATCTGGTAGGTTACCCAAAGTCCAGTCTGGAAAGCCAAGTTGAAATCCATTTTTTTAAACATGCAGGTGTGACTGAGGCCTTTACCCCTTAGCTGAGTGATAAGCAGTCTGGCCTCAACAGCAAAAATTAGCCATAAAATTGGCAGTATGACCTCTTCTCCCTGTATCGGGAACTTCCAGGGCTCTCATCTGGGGTTCCATTCTCCTTCTGCCACCCACCTCCAGGGTCTTATCACACAGGAGAGGCAGAAATGCAGGCACCTGGGGGTCGTCAGCCTTTGAGTGTATGGTTGTCTTCAAAAGTAAGAGGTGTTCCTGAAGCCTCATCCTCCTGACTCTACAAGTAGGAATGCAGCATCAGAGAAATATTTTAAAGTTTCTGCTCCCATTATGTTTTTAACCTAGGAGTTTCTTTGTTTAAAAAAAAGAAAGAGGAGGAAGAGGGAAAAAGAGACACATATCTTGCAGTTTGACTGTCTTCATCTCAGAGCTTCTCTGATAAAATACCATAGATAGGGTGGCTTAAGCACAGACATTTATTTCACACAGTTCTGCAGCCAGGAATTCTGAGATCAGGGTGCCAGCATGGTCAGGTTCTGGTGAAGGTCTCGTTCCCAGTTTATAGACAGCTGCCTTCTTACTGTGTCCTGACACGGTGGAGAGTGAGTTCTGGTCTCTCTTCCTCCTCTTATAAGGGCACTAATCCTATCACGGGGCCCCACCCTCCTAAACGTAATTACTTCCTAAAGGCCTGACTTTGAAATACCATCACATTGGGGGCTAGGGCTGCAGCATAAGAATTGGGGGTGGGGGGTGGCAAGCATTCAGTCTATAATATTGATGTGAGATTAATGACAAGTATTTAGGCATCACCTGGAGGCCACTTAGCAAAGGAAAGTGTATAATGAACATACTCTTCTGCTCTTGAAGGATTTCAGCTGGTCAGGGATTTAAGATGCAAACATCTAACAAGGTAGAGATGGCATGCAGAGGTATTGTATTAGTTATCTATTGCTGTGTAACAGTCAGCCATAAACTTAACAGCTTTCACAACAAACACCAATTACCTCATGGTATCTATGGGTCAGGGGTCCAGGCACAGCTTAGCTGGTCCTCTGTCAGGGTCTCAGAGTGTCAGCTGGGACTGCATTCCCTTCTGGAGCTTGGGGTCCTCTTCCAAGCTCACGTGGCTCTAGAATGCCATTCTTTGCAGTTGTAGGACTGAGGCTGCAGTCCCACTGGACCCTCTTTTCCTGCTGGCTGCCCCCTGGAGCTACTCTCAGCTTCTAGAGGTCCCCCCACAGTTTCTAACCACCTGAACCCCTCCCAGGCCCTCCCACTTCTTCAGGGCCAGCAGGAGACACTCCTGCTCCAGTCTCCTAAGCTGGAGTCTTATATAATGTAACACATCCATAAGAGTGGTTTCCCATCACCTTTGCCATGTTCTAGAAGAAAGTCACGGGTTCCACCCACACTAATAGGATTAAACAAGGGTGTAAGTCATTGGGGGTCACCTTGGGGTGTGTCCTCCCAGGTGTATAGGTCTCTTCACCTGGAATTCTCCACCCTCCCCTCCACCCCGTTTAGCCAACTCCTCCTTCAAGTCTCTGCTTAGATGCAGGCTTTGACAGGAATCCTATTTGACATTCTTCACTGCACCCTGCACCAAAACTCACCCCTAAACTGGGCTAAGCCCCCTCCTCTGTCATTGACATCTTTCTGTTTTCTGCCCTGTTATAACACTTAACATGCTGTCGTGTTGTCTTGGTATTGCCTGGTGACTTGTCTACAATCACCCAATAGAGAATGTAGAGTTCATTGTTTGTTCTTCTACACAACACAATGCACGTAGTAGGAGCTCACATAGCAGGAGCTCAGTCAGTGTCTGTAAAATGCTAAAAAACTATAAAGTGATGGCACAAGATTGTTGTATGTTGAGTCACTCAAAGAACTTTCTAAAGAAGTTGGTTCAAGTAGAGCTCTTGGCAGTATAATATAGTCTGCTCTGATTTTTTTAATTAAAAAGGTATTACATTCTCTATAAACTGATATCCTCCTCCTGTCTCACTGCCTTATACCATGGAATAACATCAAAGATAATTGACTCACCCAGCCAATACCAGTCTCTTTTCTGAGCTCTGAAAAATCAATCCAACTTCATTTACAATTTACGATGGAAATCAGGCCCCAGCAAGACTTAGAACTGGGTGTAGCACAGGGATACGGAGACATAAAGACATGGGGATTGCCCCCTGTTTACTAAGTTTTTGGGAGATAAGTCATCCCATACAACTGATATATTATGCAGTGTGATCTCTCGAAGGAATAAGGACACAGCTCCAGGAGAGAGCTCACTGTGAATTGACATGATCAGAAGAGTATTCAAGAAAAGGAAATCTTTAAAGAGGAGTTAAATTTTAATTGGTGACACATTGGAAGTAGAGGTAGGATGGAAGCTTATCATTTCACGTAAATATTAGGAAGTAAATGGAAACATGAGAGCATTTGAATTGTATCCACTAAATAGCCTTGACCTTGACCAACATTTGACTTAATTATACACTTAATTATACTCTAGCAGTGTTTCAGTTGGTGTTGCCGCCAGAGATCTTTGCATTTAAAACCTTGAACCTCTAACAAATATCTAGATCTTCTGGTAAAGAAGTTTCTGTCAACACTTACATGACAGAGGGAAATGTGGGCAGCGCTGTAGTCAGCAAATTAAACATGGTGCCAGGGCTTCCCTGGTGGCGCAGTGGTTGAGAGTCCGCCTGCCGATGCAGGGGACACGGGTTCGTGCCCCGGTCAGGGAGGATCCCACACGCCGCGGAGCGGCTGGGCCTGTGAGCCATGGCTGTTGAGCCTGCGCGTCCAGAGCCTGTGCTCCGCAATGGGAGAGGCCACAACAGTGAGAGGCCCGCGTATCACAAAAAAAAAAAAAAAAAAAAAAAAAAACATGGTGCCAGGTCTGAATTCACTGGCTTAAAACACATCTGGTCTTTGGAAGGCAAGGATTCTTATCTGCTGGGGAAGCATCCCTAAAGAAGCTAGGAGGCCTGTCCAAGCCTCTGGAACAGCCCGAGCAGGAGATCCTGCTGTACGTCCCTGCTGAGAAGCCAAGTTTAGGGAGACGGAGGTGAACAGCTGCTCCCCTCTTTCTTCCTGGTTTTGCCTTTTCCCTCTGCCTTGTGACTCTGGCACGTTTTACTTTTCTGGTCCGTGGACTACATTGCCAGACCTTATTTCTTCTCTGGCAATAAAGCCTGCAAGAGGTATTCTATAAAGACATTTTACTGGAATAATCCATAGGCTCTTGAGCTATCTAAGCAAATGATAGGAAAAGCCATGAGAAACTATTCGTATTGGATATTGAGTCAAGGTTAGCCGAGCAGCCCCCTGAGTGGGCACTACCCCTTCCTGAGCTGCTTGATGATGCCTGACGAGGCCGGTGCCTCCGCTCACAGCAGCTGCATCCTGCTGACTAGATCTTGGCCGCATCCTGGGAACATGGCAACATGGCAGCGGACACCACTGGGCTGGAAGAACTGGCATCACTTTCTGTGTGTTGTTGCGTAAATTCAGGGTGGATGTTCTTAATGAAGCCAGGTCAGGTCTCTAAAGCATTTTACTCCATTTGCCCTTCGGGTTATGGAAAGAATCTATTGATAGATAAAGATGTGGAAGTAAATCTAATAGGCAGAGCATGGAGCTCTCTTTGATGGGCATGAAACTAAGGCAGGTATTTCTCTGACTCTGATTCCAACCAGGACAGTCCCTAGACTTCTGATAAGGTGTGAGACGCTCTTTCCTTCATAAAGCTTCCTATTTGTTCATCTGATGAATGTACTGCTGGTTGGCATCGATGCTTTTGTTTTATGATGTCACCACCACCATCACCACTCTTGTTCAAGATTTGACTTCATTACTTTTTCTTTTAAACACTAACCAGAGCAACAGCGTTAGACTAAGATCCTTAATATCAAAAAATCGTCTCAAAGAGAAGTTTAAATATTTCTTTGAAGTCCAGTCTTGATGAAAACGGCTTCATATTTCTGAAAACTTTTTCTCATTGCTGAACTAACAAGCTTTATGCTCGTAGCTGCTGTTTCTTACATTAAACTTTTTTTTTTTTTGCTCAAGATGCAGTCTCTTTATGCATCAGCAGAGCATATTAATTGCAATTATAGGAAGAGCATTGTATGAAAAGCTTTTCTGAGAGAATTATTTGGTGGGAGAGTTTTACAAATGCTCCGGAACCCACAGCAGGAGGAGGTAAGGCTTCTGTGAGTCACATGGTGGTGGGATTCTTTATTTGCTTTTCTGCCCAAATGTCTTGGAAGAGCCAGAGCAGAGAGTCTGGAAAAATGTGCCATCAAGAGGACATAATGCATCATCATGGGCCAGAATGACTCACTGAAGCATAAACTGAGAAATCATGAGTGAGGACGTATGTCGGTTAACCAGCCCCCGACCAGTGCCTCCAGCTGACCGTTAACAGAAAAGCATAAAAAAAATTTTTGTTTGTTTTTAGGAGATAATTCAAAACTTCCTTATGCATCCCATTGGAAATTACAAAATTAAAAGCTACCATGATGGAGGGAAGGTCTCAGTATTTTCATACCTTTTCAAATATTAGGAATTCTGCTACAAATGCCAATTACCAGACACACTTAGGCTTATATAAATGGTAAGCCTAGGATTGAGGTGCCCACGGGCAGAAACAGGCCAGCAAATAGTTACAATCTCTTTGTCCTGATTCTATTGATAGTTTTCTTGCGATGGCTGAACCGAGATAACGTAAATGATTCAGTTCTAATTGCAAACAGTTTATAGAATTACATTCTTTTTTTTTTTTTTTTTTTTTTTTTCAGTACACGGGCCTCTCACTGCTGTGGCCTCTCCCGTTGTGGAGCACAGGCTCCAGACGCGCAGGCTCAGCGGCCATGGCTCACGGGCCCAGCCGCTCCGCGGCATGTGGGATCTTCCCGGACCGGGGCACGAACCCGTGTCCCCTGCATCGGCAGGCGGACTCTCAACCACTGTGCCACCAGGGAAGCCCCTAGAATTACATTCTTAAATGTCAATTTTTTTATGTGCGTTATTTTTGAGCCCAGGAGGCTTTGATTGTAATCATTTGAGAGGCGTGAAGGGAGAGTTTCCACGTGATGGCAAAGTAACATTTTACACATTTCTTGGATTTTTTTCCCCTCCTTTCTTTCTTTTGTCCTTTCTTTTCTTCTCCTCCTCCCCCTTTTCCCCTCCCCCTCCTCCTCCTTTTTAATGTAGCGAGTTTCTCTAGATATCTTCTTACTTAGACTTAATGTAGTACCGGTGCTGGCACATGAACTATTTGTCCCAGCCCACAGTGAGATAAGTATTTATAAACTTGATGGCAATTTCACAGTCATCTTATGCCTGTTGAACTAATAATAACTGAAAAAACGGGACTTGGATTTTATATACCCCTTTGGTTTTTTCTTTCCAGTAATATATTGTTTACTATATTTTACAAAGGTCTTAGTGTGTGACAGATGGGAAGTTTAAAAAAAAAAAAGAAAGAAAAAATCCTTTCCCCACCAGGAATTTGAGATTCCCTGTGCTGGACACCATGGCTGTTTGTGTTTGGAGCAAATCAGAGAAAAAAAAAAAAAGCCTTACCCACCAAAGACACAGCTGACTCAGCAATGCCTTACCGGTGCCTGCCGCATTCTGTGGATGTGACATGTTGCTCTCTCCTGGGCAGGTCTTCCTCCGCGAGTCCTTGGAGCAGAAACTGGAGAAGCGGCGGGAGGAGGAGGTGACGCGGGCGGCCATGGTGATCCGGGCCCACGTCTTGGGCTACTTGGCACGGTAAGAAGTGCGCGGACGGGCTTCCCTGGTGGCGCAGTGGTTGAGAGTCCGCCTGCCGGTGCAGGGGACGCGGGTTCATGCCCCGGTCCGGGAAGATCCCACATGCCGCGGAGCGGCTGGGCCCGTGAGCCATGGCCGCTGAGCCTGCGCGTCCGGAGCCTGTGCTCCGCAACGGGAGAGGCCACAACAGTGAGAGGCCCACGTACCGCAAAAAAAAAAAAAAAAAAAGTGCGCTGACGGGAGGGGGCTTCCCCCGTGTGTGTCACCAGGTGGGGTGGCCCTGGCCACACGCTTTCATTTAAAATAGACCTGGATGGGTTCGGGTCAGGACCAGGCTAAGGAACATCCCAGGGCAGGGCTCGTAACTAGCAATGCCAGCACCTAGTTAGCTTGAGCTGGGCAGGAAATGGGAAAAGGGGCTCCTGAGGTCTCAGAGCAGCGACATCAGGGGACTGGGCAACACATTTAAACATTTCCCTAGTTCCTCTGGGTCACATACTGAAGCCACAGGCAGCTCGCCTGTTGACTTTGGTGCCATCCCATTGGGTCCACAGTGGCCCCCTCTCCAGGGTCTGCCGAACGAGGCAGGTTCTTTTCCTGTGCATCTGAGTTCTGTCCACCTCTGCGGACCTGCGGGTCACCCGAACCCTTGCTCGTCACAGTACGTTACATTTTCTCAAGTACACAGCCGTCCTGCTGTGGCAGATCCTTTGCTTTTTTCCCTCATAAGGACAGGAAAATACATCACATCTCTTGGTTCTGTTTACAACCCAACTTCCTGCCAGGACTTTTCAAAGTCAGTATTAGGAGTGATGTGTTTATTTAGCCAACATGATGATAGGGTCTTGCTTGAGTTTCGTTTGTTGTTATTCTTTTGTTTTTCTTCTGTTTTGTTTTGCCCACAAGGGCCTCCTTGTCAGCTCCCTGTAATGGGTCTCTGTTATGAGCGGATCAGCCCCAAACGAGGTCCTGCTGTCTTGTCTTGTAACAGTAACACGTAAACTCATGTAAAGAGCTCGAAGCCTCATTACCTCCACAGTTATTCTGTTGTGCTGTTTCTGTTCTCATTTTCAGAAAGCAATACAAGAAGGTCCTTTATTGTGTAGTGATTATACAGAAGAATTACAGAGCATTCCTTCTGAGGAGGAGGTTTTTGCACCTGAAGAAAGCAGCCGTGGTTTTCCAGAAGCAACTCCGAGGTCAGATTGCCCGCAGAGTTTACAGGCAGCTGCTGGAAGAGAAACGGGCAGAGGAGGAAAAGAGGAAACGGGCGGAGGAAGAAAAAAGGAAGCGGGCGGAGGAGGAAAGGTATGGGACCTTTCTCGGCTTGGATGAAACAGACGGGAGGACACCTTTGGAGTTTTTATGCTCTGTATCCAGCCTCGCAGCAGGAATTCCCAGTGGATGCTATGGAACCTGCTGTTTGAAACAATACCACTTGGTGGCTCAGATAAAATTCCTTAGCCGCGTTGAAGACCCAGTTCTGTGGTATTTTTATTCACGCAAAGAATAGGTGTATCGCCAAAGGGAGAGACCTTATCCCTCCTTCACGCTTCTAAGTTGTCTTTTGCAAAGCTTCTGTTAAAAAGTTCGCTCTCTGAAAAGCGGGTGTTGGATTTTTTTCATTGCTTGTGTTTATTTTCACTGTCTTTTTTTCTTGACTGTTTTCAGAGAAAGAGAGAGGGAACGAAGAGAAGCTGAGCTCCGCGCCCAACAGGTGACAAATGCCGTGACCACGTGACATCTTGTCTGTTACCTTCCCAGTTCAAACACTTTGCCTCAATGATTGGAAACTAAAGTAAAGATATAGGGAGAAGGATTCAAAGCTAAAATAAATATACAGGAGGAAGAACTTTAGAGGAGATGTTTATGCTGCAATTTCTTACCCATCACAAGTGGGTAAAAATGTGTGAATGCCTAAGATTTCAGTGTGAATCACAGCAGCATGATAGCTCTAGACCAGTGTCATCACTCTATTAGTTTGCTCGGGCTGCTATAACGTTAAGTACCACAGCCTGGGCAGATTAAACAACAGAAATGGATTGTCTCACAATTCTGGAGGCTAAAGGTCCAAGATCAAGGTGTTGGCAGGGTTGGTTTCTTCCTAAGCCTCTCTCTGTAACTTGCAGATTCCTGCTGTGTCCTCACGTGGTCTTGCACCTGCGTACCTGCTTCCCCGGTGCGCAGTGCGTGTGTCCCAATTCCGTCTTCTTTATAAGGACACCAGGCAGTTGGGTTAGAGCCCTGTCTCACGGCTTCATTGTAACTTCATCACCTCTTTAGAGGTCCTGCTCCAAATCCAGACATATTCCGAGGGTACTGGGGCTTGGGGCCTCACATAGCGATTTGGGGGAGGGGGGAATGCAGTTCAGCCCCCGGCAAGCACATCTCATCCCAAAGGAGGGACGCTGCTCGCACTCTCCGTAGCGTCACTTCCTGACCTGACCCCTTCCTTCCTCTGTGTCCAGGAGGAAGCAGCAAGGAAGCAGCGGGAACAGGAAGCCTTGCAGGAGAGTCGGAGGGAGGCCGAGCTGACCCGGGAGCTGGAGAAGCAGAAGGAGAACAAGCAGGTGGAAGAGATCCTGCGCCTGGAGAAGGAAATCGAGGACCTGCAGCGCGTGAAGGAACGCCAGGAGCTGTCCTTGACCGAGGCCTCCCTGCAGAAGCTGCAGCAGCTGCGGGACGAGGAGCTGCGGCGGCTGGAGGACGAAGCCTGCCGCGCCGCCCAGGAGTTCCTGGAGTCGCTCAACTTCGACGAGATCGACGAGTGCGTCCGCAACATCGAGCGCTCCCTGTCGGTGGGGAGCGGCTCTGCAGGCGCGCGGGCCGACCTGGCCGCGGTTGCCTGCGGCGAGAAGCCCAGCTTCAACTTCAGCCAGCCCTACCCGGAGGAGGAGGTGGACGAGGGCTTCGAGGCCGACGACGACGCCTTCAAGGACTCGCCCAACCCCAGCGAGCACGGCCACTCGGACCAGCGCACCAGTGGAATCCGGACCAGCGACGAATCCTCGGAGGAGGACCCCTACATGAACGACACCGTGGTGCCCACTAGCCCCGGCGCCGACAGCACCGTGCTGCTGGCCCCCTCGGAGCACGACTCCTCCTCCGGGGAGCCCACCTACTGCATGCCCCAGACCCCTGGGGGCCTGCCCTCCCCGGACGGGGACTACAGCTGCGACCAGGACGACTACGAGGACGGCGCCATCACCTCTGGCAGCAGCGTGACCTTCTCCAACTCCTACAGCAGCCAGTGGTCCCCAGACTACCGATGCTCCGTGGGCACCTACAACAGCTCGGGGGCCTACCGGTTCAGCTCGGAGGGGGCCCAGTCCTCGGTGAGTACCCACTGTCCTCCCGGGGCCCTGGCTTCCCCGCATTGGGGTGGAAGTTGTCTGTCACCCGCGCCCCCGTTGCACCATCCCTTGGATGAAGACATCCCCCATAGAACGGGCCAGGATTCCAAAGTCAGGCTCTTAAGGCTGGCCTTAAACCCCTCTCTCTTGCCAAAAGCGGTCGTCGCATGAGTAAGTGGAACTTGGTGTCTGTTGGAGGTGGAACGCAAAACCCAGAACTGCGTCTTGCCCAAAGCCTAAGAAAACTGACATTTTCAGTGGAGACTCTGGCTGTGTCCGTGCTGGCTTTGCAGCAGGTTGGGAAATGAGACCCGCCCTAAACTGGAACGAGACTTGCCAGGGGCACTTCAGAGACCTTTCCTGACGGTAGCTTCACCCGCCCACTGCAGGACGTTATGTATATTTTTCTGGTTGTAAGGGAGGAAACTTTAAGGGCTTAAATGTGCTCTTTCCAGCTTCTAGATTTATTTATAGTTTACTTTTATTTCTTCCCGTTGTCCGTGCGTTAAATAATCCCTTGACTTTCTAAGGCTTGAAGATATTTTTATTTATTTGTTTATTTATTTAAGAATATATTTTTTTAATTAATTTACTTTTGGCTGTGTTGGGTCTTGGTTGCTGCACACGGGGTTTCTCTAGTTGTGGTGAGCGGGGGCTATCTTTGTTGTGGTGCACGGGCTTCTCATCACGGTGGCTTCTCTTGTTGCAGAGCACGGGCTCTAGGCGCACAGGCTTCAGTAGTTGTGGCTCACGGGCTCTAGAGCGCAAGCTCAGTAGTTGTGGCGCGTGAGCTTAGTTGCTCCGCAGCATGTGGGATCTTCCCGGACCAGGGCTCGAACCCGTGTCCCTTACGTTGTCAGGGAGATTTTTACCACTGCGCCACCAGGGAAGTCCTTGAAGATATTTTTAGCACAATAACTTAAAGGGAATTAACTCTTGGATGGTTTGATTAAAGTTGTACGCTTAAACAGCAGCGCTGTACTTTGAATACATAGCCTTGGGATTAAAATATGTCTCGTGTTACGTATCAAGTCAGCTGACTGTTTGACACCAAAAGTCAGTATTTTGTAATTCTGAATTCTTTTGATGACCTCACTCTGTTGCACTGTGACGAAGCAGCGTGTTGCTTCTTTGTCTGTTGTTTTTATTTTTTCAGTGTTGACCTGTGCTGGGCATTTCCTTTGCTTGTTTTCTGTCCTTTTTGCTCACTGTTGGCTCTCTCTCTCTCCTGGTCCAGTTTGAAGATAGTGAAGAGGACTTCGACTCTCGGTTTGATACGGACGATGAGCTTTCATTCCGGCGGGACTCTGTGTACAGCTGTGTCACGCTGCCTTACTTCCACAGCTTCCTGTACATGAAAGGTACGACCTGCAGCCACCCTGGTGCCTGGGTTAGGGGGTGAAGTGATGGGAAACTGAGACTGAAGGAGGGGGGCTGAGAAAGTCATCCCACATACCCCTTACCTGGTGTGAGGTCCTCTTAGGTGGATGGAGGATGCCGTGGTGGTGTGATGTGGGGGACCCTACTGGACCATATGCAGCGTTAGGACACAGGGTCTGCAACCACTGTCACCGCTTTCAGTCCCTCTCTCCCTGTTGCCTCCATGTCTCTCTCATATCTGTGCTCTTTTCCTTCCTTGCTTCCTTCCCACATCGTTTCCTCTCTCTCTTTCTCACACATACATACGAACACACGTGTATGTTGCTGCTGGGGTTGGTGCAGCCCATTACCATGATGAAGCTGCATCCTTCCCTCCCACAGGACTATTAGACACCCTTATACATGGGAAAGTAAGGATCTGAGAGAGGATCACCCCTGGCTTAATCTGCCTGTGATGCCTCTCCCTTGCTCATGATAAGAATTTTAATTGTATTTAATTGTATTTTTGCATTGCTGTTGAACTTCGAATGTACTGTACTGAACCTTAATACTTGGGGACCTTGAAGCATCCTTCTTCTGGAAAAGTACTTAATCAGGACCTTGTACCCATGCCTTATTCATGTTCTTGACCTTGACTTCCAAATCAGTGACAGGAATCATGAGAAACCATAATCATCACCAATTTTTGGTAGGAGTTTTATGTGGGTCATCTAAAGAGTGGATTGGTTTCTCACACGGCCCTCGACTCGATGAGGGGAAAGAGGCCAGATCCTGGGCATGGGGCAGAGATGACGAGATCCATTGTCCGCAGATGGTTCAAGTGTTTTATGTTTTCTCTGACCCTTTTCTCCACTTTCTTTTCTACTGCCACCTTTCTTTCTTCCCTTTTCCTTTTCTTCTTCCCCCATGAAAACCTTTTTATTCTGGGTTCCCTTTCCCTGTTTCTTCTGTTCTTTGCCTTTGCTTCTCTCTTCTGTTGGCATATTTATCTTTTCTCATATCTCTTTTGCCCTCCTTAATATTCTTTTCTCTTCTTCATCTATGTCTTCTCCTTTTCATTTTTTTCCCCTCATCTTCAGTGTCTGTCTAACTGCTAACATCATTCATTTGCTTTTCAAAGTTCTGCTGTTCTCAGCCTCAGATACCCCAGGTGCTCACAGATACCCCTCCAGGTTTATTTTTAGGGGAGAGCTTCCTAATGGCCAGAGTCACTGGTTGATGGAAATTCTTGTAGGAGCGTTGGAATGAAAAAGATTGAGAAATTCTAACCGAATAATCGAGTGTTCATTGGATGAAGGAAAATATGTAATCACAAATCAGAACCTAGTAACCCAATAAGTATCTAATCGTAGCATTTTAAGATTTTCTCATGCATTTCTCAGAATAAATAAATATAAGCTTTTTATTATTCATATATTTTCCTCTCCCCCTAATTAATCTAGTTCCCTAAGTTAGCTCAAAACTTCCCTGTAAATCACTCTTATTTATAATATATGGCATTCTTTTATTGTATACTTGTCTGACTAAAACAAATAAGATTAGGAAAAAATAAAGATACATTCAGAGCACTAAAATCCCAAGATTAAAGCATTAAAAGCTCAAGAAGGTAAGCAAGTGAAGTTTTGGCACACTCATCTCTTAATAAAACAAAGAGTTATTGTGTAACTGCGTCAGCACTTAATCTCTGATACATTACCATTTAATGTTTAATAAAGCCTTAAAGTGTGACCAAAAGTTTCAAAGAAACCAATGATAAGGAAAATCTAACCAACCATCAGATTCTATTTTGTGAGCGTAGATGAGTTTGCACCAGCCTACTACTACTAAAGGTGTTTACAGTCACGAAACTAAGAGCGTTGATCAAATTCTCTAGACGAAATATGAAGGGAACACCCGGAATTGGGGGGGTAGGGCTGGGAGTGAGTCCCATCAATGACGTAAGAGCAGCAGAGTGACTGGTGGTGAGGGCTCTTGAGATGACTGTTGTAATCTGTGTCTTTGAAACAGCTGTGAATAACCTTTATCATTCAAAGGCGATAAGATAATAGGATAACTTTGTACTACAATTTCCTCTTGGCTTGTTTTGAGAAACCTAGATTAAAGCCACAAATCAAGAAGGAAAAAAAACAGTTTCCTTCTGGTACCCCCTGGCAAGTTTGCTGTTTGTTAGGAAACAGCTCTGGCGCTTGGTGTGATCACAAAGGCTTCTCAGCTAGGTGAGCAGGAAGTGCTGTAGATACGAGAAAGGGCAGCGGTCTGTAAAAAGCCAGCGAAGCAAGCAGCGCCTTGCACTGCAAAGAGAAACCAGTGTTGTCTTTGCGTCTTCTGTTCCACTATGAAGTTGAGATCTGTAATCATTGAAGTAACCACTGAAAAAATTAATCTTAGAAGGTCTGTTTTAAATTTATTTCTAATCTGTAAAAGGAAGCCATTTTCTTTATACTTACTTTCAGTATCCACGTTTAAATGTTCTTTATTTTTATTATTGGCTGATCAAAAAAATAACTTGTGGACACTTGATAATTACTGAAGTAGATGCAGTATTTATTCTTCAGTGGGTTCGTTGAAGCAGATTTTTGAATCATGGTTGTAAGATGTTACTCTTTGAGCATCCTTGGGGAATCTAGAATAACTAAAATAAAATTATCCTGCTAGAAGAGTATTAGAAATATATTCTGTATAGAAATAATGTCTGCATATCCTTGTCTAATTTGTCTCCACCAAAAAAAGTTTTCCACTAAATAAATTACAGCTAAATTCTCATTTTTAAGGTACTGTCACAGTTTGGTTTGGAGTCTTACTTTGTTTTGTATTCTAAATTTTATACCTTATACGTAGAAGCCATTTTCGGATGATAATGCTTTTTTTTTCCGATGTAAGTTAGGGTTTATTGCTAAACTCTGGAGTCACTGATAAATTTTGTTCCTCACACTGACTAAACAAGGAAGGAATGTGTCAACTTTGACACATTTTAAACTAATTTCCCCTTCCTGCGGTGTTTGGGCAGAAGCATCGTCCATCCATATGGAGGCGGTTCTCCCCCGCCTCCCGTCCGTGGTCCTGCCTCAACCCGGGGTTAGAGTATCAGTCCCTGACTGCTCTTGCTGTTAAGCTCCTCACCAGGATTTCTCAGCTAAGTGAGTAGAAGCTGCTTGGGAGAAAAGGAAGCGTTCTTGTGTAATCCAGCCAAGCCAGTGTGATACCTGCCCAGTGCCCCCTGAACACGACCCAGCAGTGCGCTCACCCATCATCGGTGGGTGTCTGAGGGCGGGTCATTTGGTGCAAAGTTAAGGATGGGCTGGACCTGAAGACCTACTGATCTTATGATCCAATATGACGGATTTTCTTAAACCCCTTCCTACCCAACCCTGGGGAGACAGGTGGCCTCATGAACACCTGGAAACGCCGCTGGTGCGTCCTCAAGGACGAAACCTTCCTATGGTTCCGCTCCAAGCAGGAGGCCCTCAAGCAAGGCTGGCTGCACAAGAAGGGTGGCGGCTCCTCCACGCTGTCCAGGAGAAACTGGAAGAAGCGCTGGTTCGTCCTCCGCCAGGCCAAGCTGATGTACTTTGAGAATGACAGCGAGGAAAAGCTCAAGGGCACCGTGGAAGTCCGGACAGCCAAGTATGTTGATGAGCCCTGGCCAGGGCTGCTGACCGGGGCTCGGGGCTGCTTCATCAATTAAGTCCCTGCCTACAAGCTGTCTGGGGCAAGTTCTTTGAAGCAGTAGATTGTAAGAGGTACTCGGTGAGTCCTCATCATTCCTTTCAGTGGGTTGAATTATTAGGAAATCAGGGAAATAAAACTTCGTCTGTGAAATTCACTTTTTGTGAATTTTCAGACATTCAGCTCTGGGTTATAAGATGCTAGTTGGACATACAACTAGCTCTTTGGACATGTCATTGGCGGCACACAGGAATCGTGGTGTGGATCTTGAGCCACTGGTTGAGCATCTTGTCATCCTTTTATGGGTCAATCTATCACTTTTAATTCTTCTCCAGGCCCAGCTGTAGCCAACAGATGGCTAAACTGGGAGCAGACAGCCAGTCGGGAGGTGTGTGAAATGAATCATTTGTCTTCCACCTTTGTTGGGTACACTAACCTCTTCATACCCAGCGATGAGAGCAACAGAGCTGGTGTTGGAATCCAACACACCCCCTTTTTCTGCCACTTTTTTTTTTTTTTTTTGGCCACGCCACTCAGCTTGTGGTCCCTGGCCTCAGATCGAACCCAGGCCCACGCAGTTAAAGGGCTGAGTCCTAACCACTGGACCTCTGGGGAATTCCATTTTGCCACCTTCTTATAGAACCAAAGCATTGAACCACTGAGGGCCTATTTGTTAAAAGTTAAGTAAGGTTTTCAGAAAATGTTGGGAATTGAGGGGCAGCTTGTTTTCTTGGGTAATTAGATACTAAGCATAAAATTTATTTTGGTGTAGCCACACTCCACTCAAACTGAGCAACCATACACGTTCAGAACACGGGTAAAAATAAGCTTTGAGAGACCAAATTAACTCCCGAAGTCATAGACCTGAAAACGACATATGGTTCCTGCTCAACCAGCATTAGAAACTTTAGAAAATGATTCATTGGAAAGTGGAAAGTTTACTCAAGGGAAGAAAGTCTTCTTTGTATTTAATTTTAAGGCCAAATTGTGAAGTGCAGACAGCAGAGTATCAGGCTTTTCAAGGCTGCCCCTTTGAGGTTCCTTAGGAGACCATGCTCCGTAGTCAGATGAGTTTGTGGGAATTTGAATCTGAGTCCTACAAGTTTCAGCAGCATGGCATAGCTCTGTACCTCCTGCAGTCTTCCCCTGGCCCTGCATACCGTGATGGTCCTCTCTTCACCCTGTAGAAGGGGGGCCACAGATGCCAGGAGGCTGAGAGAGAGAATTGTGATGGTGAATTTCACCTGTGTATTTTGGATGTTTCTTTTGCTACTCACTCTGTGGCAAACACGTGCTTAATAAAGCCCTGTTCTCCAGGTGTTCTGTGAAAATTATAGAGGTAAGGAAGTGTTAGCCCTTCCTCAGCTGTTGGTCACATTCTGTAGAGAAAAGGCAATGAGTTGTTAAGGTTTCACCATCGTAAGAGTTTTTTATTAATTTTATATTCTGAAGTTTATTATAGAAAAAAATATATTTTTTATTATAGAAAATTTCAATCATAGACAAGCGTCGGTAGGAGACTGGAATGAGATCCGTGTGTCCATTTCCCAGCTTTCAGTGGTTGCCCACGGATGGCCAGTGTGTTTCATTTGTGACCCTATCCAGCACTGCCCCGCTACAAACTACATTTTTTTTTTTTTTTTTTTTTGCGGTACGTGGGCCTCTCACTGCTGTGGCCTCTCCCATTGCGGAGCACAGGCTCCGGACGCACAGGCTCAGTGGCCATGGCTCACGGGCCCAGCTGCTCCGCGGCATGTGGGATCTTCCCGGACCTGGGCACGAGCCCGTCTCCCCTGCATCGGCAGGCGGACTCTCAACCACTGCGCCACTAGGGAAGCCCTAAACTACATTTTTTAAAGCAAGTCCTGATGTCATATAATTTCACTTGTAAATATTTAGTACACACTGAAGGATCAAGACCTTTTTTAATATATAGTCACAATATCATTATCACATTTTAAAAGGAACATGAACTCCTTCTACCGTCCAAACTCTTGTCATTGTTCAAATTTCCCCAGTTGTCATACATGGCGGTGATAGTGTTCTTGTTGGTTTGGGTTGGTTTCTTTTTTCAAATCAGAATCCAAATAAGGTTCATAATTTTTAATTGGATGACAGATTGCTCAAGTCTCCTTCAATTTACACACCACCCCCTTCATCTTTTCTTTCACTCACCATCTATTATTAAAGCTCCCACCTCATTTATCCTGTCGTTTCCAGACTGTTTTCGGGGCCCTGGTACTATCATCACTCCCCCATTTCCAGGGAAGCTTTTTATAAATGCGAGTCCCTTGGCTCCACCCTAGGAAGCCCCACCTGGGTTTTCTGAATGTTTCCCAGGATTCTGACGGACTGCTGCGGTTCAGAGCCACGACACCCCGTCGTTTTACACACAAGGTAGCTGAGTTCTCAGGAAGCAGAGTGGCTGGTCCAGGATGATGTGGTCTGGGCAGTTTTCCCCTGGGGATTATTGTCCTACTGCAGAGGCTCCCGTGCTGATCACCCACCCCCACTGCCAGTCGGGGCCACCTCTCTCCTTCCACTCCCAGGAAGCATCACAGACTCCTCTCTGAATTCTGATCTTCTTGGTTTTTTAAAAAATATTTTATCTCATCTCAGTGATTCTAGCTAAAAAGTCATACAGTCTTTTTTTTTTTCTAACCAGACTGCTTAATATCGTAGTTGTAAAATAAATGTTTTGCTGCGAACAGTTGTACTACTTCAGCTGACAAAGCAAGCTGGCTGTATCCCCAGCACATTTCTTCACAAAATATATCACCACCTCTGATCTCATCCTAACAGCTGCTTGTGTTTTACCCTGATCTTAACCTGGTCCACTGAGTTTCAACCTCCAGTGTTGTTTAGAGAGTGTAAGGATGAGATCAAGATGGAATTGAGATCTAGAAACACACAAATGCTGCTCTTCCCTATCAGAGTAAGTCAGAGGTGTCAGCTCCTGCCTTAAACCTTGATGGAAGGCTGTGATGAACGAGGGAAAGAGCTCAGGCCAGACTGGCTGCCTTGTGGGGGTCCTTCCCTTGTAGAGCAGTCAGGGAGCCAAGGGAGGGGGCAGGCAGAGTAGGGGCTGCTGCTCTAGGACCTGAGCTGGGTGGGCCTTGGGTGGGCCAGTCGGGGAAGAGAGGTTCCCCCCACCGACCCGCCCGCCCCACACACACACCCAGCAGATCGCCTTTCTGGAGAGAGAAAAGCCTGCCTCCCCCTAGAGGCCACAAGGGTCTTCATCGTTTCTAAAAGCAGAAAATCAAGGCTGAAGTGTTGGTATCTGATATTTCAGTTACTGTGAAATTTCTTTTCTTGCCCCTTATTCAGAATTCTGTGTTCCTGATTTGAGTTTGGTGCTTGTGTTCCTTTGCAGGGAGATCATAGACAACACCAGCAAAGAAAACGGGATTGACATCATTATGACTGATAGGACCTTCCACCTGATCGCTGAATCCCCAGAAGACGCCAGGTGAGGCGCTGTGCTGTCGACTTGGTCATAACTGCATCCTCGCTCCTGTGCAGGCCTGGACATCACATGGATCACTCTTGAGCCTACTGGCGCTGAAAAGATTTTAGTTGATTTTCTAGTTGGGTTTTTCTCTTGGGATGGTTGAAGAACTGAGAGTCGGAAGAGATGGATGTACTTGTCTCCTGGGGACCCTTTCCCTGGGCACTGTGTTCCATACAGTAAGCACACAGATTTCCAGCTTCACATGCCACTGGAGAGACCCCTTGTTAATTTACACTCAGGCTTTTATTGTCACCAGCAGCATATGTAAATTGTGCTGCTACACACAGTTGAAAGCCACCCTCTGGAAGCTTCTGAGCTTTGAAAGGGAGCAACTTCCATTTGCTTAAGGGTTGAAAAAACAGGAACATTAACCCTTAGCTGTTTAAATAAATGCTAGGACTGTGGCGTTGGGAGGGTGCTTAAGGCCTTGATAGTGAAGAATTCCGTCCGCTGGGAGAGATAGTTAACACTTAGGGAACTTACTATATTGCAGGCAGTGTTCCAAAATGCTTCACATATGTTAGCTCCAATTTCATTCTCACGACAACCCTATATAGGGTATCACTGTTATCCAGTATTACAGAATAGGAGACTGAGGTACAGAGAAAAGGTAGTATAATCTGTAAAGTAACGCAAGCTCAATTCTACTGAATGGAGGCACAAAGCTTCTTAAGGAGCTTAGATTTTTGACTGAGCTCGGAGGACAGTGGTGTCCCTCATTGGCTGGGGCAAGTTGTCTGACTTTTCTGGACCTTGGTTTCCATCGTAGTGCTGAGATGTGGCACAAAATTAAGAAGAGCTGGTGTTTGCTTCTCAGTGTGATGCATGGCAGGGTCATGCAGTGGAGCGTCTGTCTCTGTTCCTGCTGCCCTGTGGGTGTATAGGGCCATGATGGAGATGCCTGTCATCCACTCTGAGCAACGCCAGAAAATACCTTCTGATTTATGAGGCTGACATCCTTTGGGCTGTATTCTTCACTTTGCAGCTCAGAAAATCACTAGAATCTTCTAGTGAGTTCTCGGGGCCTTTACAACCGACCCCTTTCCCTTTGAATGTTTCTGTGTTGATATAACACCATGGTAGCAGCATTAAGGGCAAAGAAAATAATTCTTCCCATGGGAACAAACTAAAACCCCACTTGGATCCATAAATTATGACACAAGCTGGAAAAACAAGCAGACCTGGCATTAGAGCCCCATCATTCTGTCTGGGACTCCTAGAGACCACGTATGGTTTTTTGTGGTCCAGGGAATGCCCAGAGCTTTTACAGCTGAATTATAGGCCCAGCTGTCCTGTCTATTTTGTGCCATAATGAACCTGCTAAATTTAACATTTGGAATATTTTAGCCAAGGACTTTTTGCCCTGACCAGTGGAACACATTTTTAAAACTTCCTTTTCAGATTTCAAGTTGCACTTGATTTAAGGGGCGAGATTTGTATTAAGGAGGTCACCTGTACAGATGGAGAGAACAGCAAATTTTATGTGGGTGTGTGTGTGTGTGTCTGATCCCATGTGGCCTACATTTTGAATGTTTGTATTGTTCAGTGTTTGATTTAGGATATTTTTGAGCTTTATAAAGCAATGACTGAAGTCTTGCCTTTGAGTTAACCAGAATTGATGAACCAATTCATAAAGATGTTTCCCTTGGTCTCCCTAAGAGTCTGTATATGTTGAGTATTTTCAAGCTCTTGGTTACATCTTGCTCCTTCAGGAATCACAGGAGATAGATTTTAGTGCTTTGCTGTAAGTAACCTACATGACTTACCTTTAAATATAGGTATTAATTTTTTAGTTAAATATCGCATTGGGTACCAAGTACTTTCTCCTCTGTCTTAGTTATAGGAGTGTGTATATGTGTCTGATTAGCCCCCTCCAGGAGAAGGATGTCCTAGCATCTCTGTCATATTTGGTACCTCTCACTTTAGTTGCGTAATAAATGATGGATGGATGAACTGACAGAGATGGATGGATATTCATGGTCATTTTCCTCAAGCACGTGTTGTGTTTCTAGTTACATCATGACTTTTGTTCTGCTTGACTTTTCTGGAGTTGACATGTTTTCTTTTATTATCTGATTCTAATGTGGCTGCCGGTGAGAAAACTCATTTGAAATGAAGATAAAAGAGTTCTCTGGTCAAAATAATTTTCTACTTTCTACTCCAGGCAGTTGTTTTCTATTTCCAGCTCTCCTGTGGTTTTATTCACTTAAGTGGAAATCCTATCAGGTGGTTGGAAACCCCACCTGGGAATGAGCAGGGAAAATAGACATCCAGTGGCCACCCTGAGATGATGCTCTTACATTATTGGCCTTCTTACCTCAGAATTTAAAATTGAGAAGGCACTTGAATGTTCCCTAGGTTATAAATAATATCTTCAGCAAAGACCCTTGATCTAAGTGTGTGGGTAGAACTGAGGATTTCTTTTTTTGCTGCCAGTTTCTCTAGGAACTTAACCATCATCATTATTAAATATCTACTAAGGTCCTTGGGGCCAGAGGGAAAGGGTCTTCCCACTGATCTGAAGTTGCGTCAGATGGTACTTAAAGGCACCTTGGCTCTTTGTTCTAACTTCACTCCTCGGTATTATGAAACCCACATTTACCCGTGAGGAGTAGACATATTAAAAGAAATTTGCTCAGGGCTTCCCTGGTGGCGCAGTGGTTGAGAGTCCGCCTGCCGATGCAGGGGACGTGGGTTCTTGCCCCGGTCCGGGAAGATCCCACATGCCGCGGAGCGGCTGGGCCCGTGAGCCATGGCAGCTGAGCCTGCGCGTCCGGAGCCTGTGCTCCGCAACGGGAGAGGCCACAACAGTGAGAGGCCCGCGTACCGCAAAAAAAAAAAAAAAAAGAAAAGAAAGTTGCTCAGAGGAGATGTCGTGTTCCCAGAGGATGTGGAGAAGGGTGTCACTGTCTTGCATGCGGAGGTTGGCCACCCCTTGACTGTTGCTCTCTCCTCCCCACAGCCAGTGGTTTAGCGTGCTGAGTCAGGTCCACGCATCCACGGACCAGGAGATTCGGGAGATGCACGATGAGCAGGCAAACCCGCAGAACGCCGTGGTGCGTGAGCCTGGGTGGGGTGTGGAGGGAGGCGTCCCGACAGAGGGGACTGGGAATTTGTAGACAGTCTTTTTTTTTTTTTTTTAAATAAGAAATAGCATAATAATTAAAGAGAGAAACGGGAACATCTTGGTTAAAAATCATATAGAAAAACAGAGTAAATTATAGAAGATTGTAAGTAGTAATAGATTACGATTCTCCCACCTTAAAAAAAAATTCCAATTTTTATGAAACCGTGGAAGCCCTTTACACTTTTCTCCAAAGGATATAGTGAATTCCAAATTGTATTATTTCTGACATCACTGTATCCCAGGCATGTAAACAGAGCCACAAAATCATATTTCAGAGATAGTTTGATTTTCTCACAATTATAAAATTTGATGATAGATCATAGTGTAAATCAGAAAAGTTGTATGACTGAAAGAAGTTTGTAAACACCCTTCACTGAAAGTATTTTAGGAACAAGACAGAAAGATTCGTTTATACTTTATTTAATGAATAGACTGTAGATTTTGCCCTGTCTAGAGGCTGTCTGTACTGAATGAAGGGGGTCGTTTCCTTAGATAACTACTATTTTGCAATGAACACACAAAGAAGGAGGCTTTTTGTTTTCCTGTTTAGAGAGTCATCATCTAGGGGTGTTATCATGATGTGTGCTGTACTTGAATGGTTCTCTCAGTTTCTCTGCTTTTCACTTCTTTCCAGGGCACTTTGGATGTGGGGTTAATTGATTCTGTGTGCGCCTCGGACAGCCCTGATAGGTAAGCTCAGGTGTGACTCTTAAGAAAAGTAACTGCTGGATACCTGCGTGCGCCCACAGGCTCTGTGCTCTGGGCTGGGGAATGACTCTAGGCTGTGTATTCCCACCTGGTCAACCCCAGCAATCAAAGACTTCCTTCTTGGTACCCAGTTTGACCTCATCCGCAGTCTTCCTCGCTGGGTGTCTTTGGAGTGCGGCGGGTTGGAGGGGTCAGGGGTAGGGGAGACCTTGGAAACCTAATTTAGACAGTCATACAGGGACAGACTTGGGACTCAAGCAGGATGAAAATGCCTGTATCCCAGCACAGGGGTGGGTGTAGTTCCCCTTTCTAAAATTTCATAATGAATTTGAAAAGGATTTTGATGGCAATTTATATGTGGAGTATTAATAAATTAAACCACAAACATTTATTTTCCTTGACATGCCTACCTTACCTGTGCCCTTAAAATAGCATGTGTTTGGTTCTGTTTTTTGAAGGCAGATCATCTTCGGTGACGGTCTCGGGGGTCTTTGTACCCAGTGACCTTCGTCTTTCCCATCTCTGTTTTGCTTTGCAGCTTAGGAATTCTGAGTACGAATCAAAATTGACTTCTGCCTTCAATGACATAGCTTTAGAGAGAGAGTAGAAATGTATTCAAGTTGACAACAAAAATAGTGTCTCCTGGGCCGAGTGAGAATTCCGGGGTGTCCATCGCCCCACCGTTGACGAAGGCTCCTCTGAACCGTAGATTCTTTGTTTCTACTAGTCACCCTACACCTTCTCATACCTGGCTCAGGAACCTTTAACACGTGTGTGTCACGTCAGTAATTAAAGCCCAGATGCTTGTCTGACAGTCAAGTTCTGATCTGCGTCTCTCTCCTCCTAAACCCCTACATCAGGCAGGCTGGGCACGCGATGATCCACGCAAGAACCTTCCATCCCTACCCAGGCTTTTCTCTCTTCCTCAAGTATTCGCCTTTCTTCCTTCCCAACTACAGAAAAATCTTGTTTTTTAAGGAGCACCTGTCTGTCCATATTACAGTCCTGTTCATCTTCCTTTTCCTTGAACTCTTGCAGCACTTAACTTCAGCGAACATTTGAAAACTTGCAAGACGTTCTTCACAGTCACCAGCTTCGACGATTAGGAATTAATATGAGCAAGAGCCTATGAGAGACTCAGGGCATTGCCAGCTAAAAAGAGATGCAGGAGAGAGTACATTTCCATTATTAGGTTATCCCTGCCTGGGAAATGCACCCTTGTCAGATTGCATTGAAGGCATGGACCCAGGTAGCTCTTTGTACCAGGCATGATCAAGTGGATGAGGTGTTCCACCTATACCTTTTTACTGACCTCCTGTTACTGGTATCTGACATTTCATTATCCACCCACAGAAATATTATCCAAAGCCATACCCAGAGGCAGGAAGAAATTTACTTTGGAGAGGCATCAAAAAAAAATTTTCCCTCCCGGTCACCTTAGTTAGCCTTCCTGGAACTGAATTTCATCTGGAAAGTTCAGCATGAAGAAATGTTTTCCCTTCCAGGACCTTCAGAATGTGTTGCTCCAGTTTTAAAGGTTAATGAGGCATAAAATAAATCCTACAGAAATGAACAAGGTTTGCCTTAACGTAAAATACAAATAGCACTGCCGTTTTTATCCCTGGGACCCATAAGCTGGGGAAAAGGCATTTTGTCTTGGGTCAAACGGAGGTGGTGATTTCAGTGGAGCTAAGAGGTTTTGCTTCCTTCTCGCCCCACTGCTCAGACCCAACTCATTTGTGATCATCACGGCCAACCGGGTGCTTCACTGCAACGCAGACACGCCGGAAGAGATGCACCACTGGATAACACTGCTGCAGAGATCCAAGGGGGACACCAGAGTGGAGGGCCAGGAATTTATAGTGAGAGGTGATACCACTGATGCTTTTTTACTTGGAGTCCTGTTTTCATTTACACGGATGTCTGCCATGTTTCCATTTTGAGCCACTTTTCTGAGTCATTTTGTCTCTCGACATTGTTAAAAATCATCAAATAAGAAATGATCGTGGCTCTTTGTAGCAGATATATAGAAATCTGACCCATTTGTAAGCCGGATGCAAATTGTTACCTGGTATGTGAAGTTTCTCATCCTAGTTTTGAGCTGACACTTCATTCTTTCTTTCCAGGATGGTTGCACAAAGAAGTGAAAAACAGTCCGAAGATGTCTTCACTGAAATTGAAGAAACGGTGGTTTGTGCTAACCCACAACTCCTTGGATTACTACAAGAGCTCAGAGAAGAATGCTCTGAAGTTGGGCACCCTGGTCCTCAACAGCCTCTGTTCGGTCGTCCCGCCGGACGAGAAGATCTTCAAAGAGACAGGTAAGCGGTGTGGTGTGCTCAGGACTGGCTGGGCCTGAGACATGGCCTGTCCAGTCATAGGAGGTGTGGGTTTGCTCAGAGCAAAGGAGTGAGCTTCCTACCTGGGGTGTTTACGTTCCCCACCCCCCCAAAAAAATCTCTTTTGCTGATTTATCTTTTGAGGCTGTCCGTGGTTAGCTATATGAACACTTGATATGTAAACCATAGTAAAGGGGTCCTGATTTATTGGGTTACAGAAAGATTTTTCTAAGGGCAAGGAGATGTAAACAGACAAAAGTTTTCCTACAGGAAGCCTTATTTTTCTATGCCTGTGTTTTTGTCTTTCTCACCGTTGTACTGTGAGAGTCATAATGCAGCCTAAAAAAGGTAAACCCTGACTGTCAGTGAACATAACCTAGCATAATAAAAAGCGGTCACGTAAGCTTTTTTTTTCCCTTTCGGTATTACAAAAGGTGTTTCTAGATTGTTTATTTTGATTTTTTGTTGCTAGTCGTGATTTTGTGCTTTTGAAATACAGTTCCTCCATTCAAAAAAATACTCATGTATTTTTTTATTGTAGTCGCTCCATTCCATTTTCAGCTGGTTTCTGAACACCTGGACTGCTTGCTTGATACAATGGTTTCTTTTGAAGGGAGAATCTAAAGGAAAGGAAGACAAGGAACAGGAAGGGAAAAAGAAAGTCAGCAATCTGAGGGAAGAGTTTTCACTCTTGTTCCAGAGCCTTGAACTGGACTTTTGTTTATGCCTGTTCCTTCTTTGAGAGCAGGCCTTGCTAATTATATATTTATTATAATTCTGGGCTTCTCATTTTAATGTTAGTCTTCCCTTCGGAACGGTAAATTCCACGTGTCTTTGGTTACCTAGTGCAGGGCAGGGCACGTGGAGGAAGTCAGCAAGTAGCTGTTGAATTAATAAAGGGGCTCAGGTGGAGATGGCCTGGGTGCTGGATTTCTGGGACTCCGGTACGGGGACAGTACCCTGGTCCCCCAGGTTCATGCTGCCATGTGTGTGTGTGCGTGTGTGTGCGCACGCGTGTTGCCGTTGCAGGCTACTGGAACGTCACCGTGTACGGACGCAAACACTGCTATCGGCTCTATACCAAGCTGCTCAACGAGGCCACCAGGTGGTCCAGCGCCATTCAAAATGTGACGGACACCAAGGCCCCGATTGACACCCCGACCCAGCAGCTGATTCAGGATATCAAGGTGAGAGGGAGGGAGCCCAGCTCATAGTGGTTTACAGTAGCTCACAGATTCTCACCACGGGAACATCAAGATGTCAACGTTAGTCAAGCTTCATTTTCATTCTGTAATCAGAACTAACTCTTGGTTAATTTTGTGTTCATATATATCCTGGCTTTTAAAAATCTAAATGCTAGACTGCATTTAGAAAATGCAAAAATTGACGTCAAATTGAAATTTGACACTAAAATTATCTTGTGTCTGGGGAGGTGTTACGTATCGCCACTGAGGCAAACCTGATTGTAGAGCTGTGTAGGCGGAGGGACAATGGTCTGTAATTTGGGGTGTGGGGCTCCCCAGTCACAGGGACGTGGTGTGATCTGTGTTGGGGACAACCTGCATGTCACAGGTTCCACTCGAGCCCAGGTTGGGGACCTTCTAGAAGTAACACAATAATTCTACTTTCGGGCTTCCCTGGTGGCGCAGTGGTTGAGAGTCCGCCTGCCGATGCAGGGGACACGGGTTCGTGCCCCGGTCCTGGAAGATTCCCACATGCCGTGGAGCAGCTGGGCCCATGAGCCATGGCCGCTGAGCCTGCGCGTCCGGAGCCTGTGCTCTGCAACGGGAGAGGCCACAACAGTGAGAGGCCCGCGTACCGCAAAAAAAAAAAATTCTACTTTCACTGCAGTTTCTAGATCACACAAGCGGATTCACTAAGAGGCCACGTGGGTCTAGAAAGCTTGGAATCCTTATCAGGTGCCTCCAAACTCACAGAAGAAGCTCCCAGGTCTCTGGACCAACACTGAACTTGTTCAGTTGTAATTTCCTGTTTATAAAGATTAGTGGCCGTGAGTGTATATCGAATGAATGAACAAGCAAAAGAGTGAACCGTTAAATGGCAGCCATGAATAAGGATCACGGCGCTCATTTTCCAGGCATGGAAACGGAGACATGGGATATTCTGGTTGCATTGCTCACTTAGCTGGTCAGCCCCTGATGCAGTCGCAGGTCAAGGGAATTATTTTTATTCTGTTCCTCCAAGTTATCCATGTAGGCAGATTCCCTATGCAAAGGAAAGAGCCAGAGCTGTGACAGAAAAGGTGCCAGAATGATAGTGAGGCGGATATTTATTTACTGATGTACATCAAAGGAAATAAGCTAATTAGATGCAGGAGGCAAACTGTGCCTTTGTAAAGGTGGGAGAGGGTCTAATACATCGGTAGTATATTATTACCCACCAAATTCAAGTCAGCCTCTTGATTCCAAAATGATATGTTTTCTGGGTGTTTGGAGCCAAATTCCTGCAGGTCAGTTATCCTACAAACTACAGAGCTGTCCATGGAGCCCAAGGAGCTTGAAACTAATAATGTCATTTCTAGTCTTAAAAAAATGAATTTGTTGAAGCTTTCTTGTGAAAAAAGAGAGAGAAAAAGCACATATCAGCTGAAGTTTCTCTTCAAAGCTGTATCTTATTTACCTGTACATTTACTAAGTCATTGGAAATCAGACATTAAAGAGTAAATAGAGTTTTAAATGGGAAATGGTGCTTCTTAAGAAATGAGACAAATATATTTACTAAAATTCATTTGAAATCAGACATTAAAAGAGTCAATAGAATTTTTGGATATGAAGCAATGCTTCTTAAGAAATGAGACAGGTCGCCCTAATTAAGTCCATACCAATTTTTTTAAGGGATTACAACATACTTCTTTCTGGTTTTCAATTGGGTGTTATTGAAAAAGCTTCATAGCAGAAATGAACTTGCCACGACAGAATGATTCATTGCCCCTCCTGCAACTGTTCTGTGGATTTAAAGCTCTAAAAGTGACTTTGGCTTTTTCAGATCCCAGATGAGTGCTTTAGGAACATAAATACGTGATGAAATTCTCTGAGAAGAGCTCTTAAATTTCAGGAGTGAGAACGGAGGCCCAAGGAAGAACAGTCTCGCTGATAACGTATTAACGTGTCATTTTCAGGGGGAGGATACAAAAGACCAATGAGAGAGCTAGCAAAATGTGTTTTTAAAATGAATTATAGGGACTTCCCTGGTGACGCAGTGGTTGAGAGTCCGCCTGCCAATGCAGGGGACACGGGTTCGTGCCCTGGTCTGGGAAGATCCCATATGCTGCGGAGCGGCTGGGCCCGTGAGCCATGGCCGCTGAGCCTGCACGTCCGGAGCCTGTGCTCCACAACGGGAGAGGCCACAACAGTGAGAGAGGCCTGCGTACCGCAAAAAAAAAAAAAAAAAGAATTGTAGACAAGGATGACATGATTTGACCAAATGATTTATGGCTAAATAATTAGCAAGAAAAGTTTAATTTCTTTCAGTGTATGTAATTTCCAGAGAGAAGATTTTTCAATAACATGGGAAAATATGCAGATCAAAGAAAGAGAATGAGCTGTGTAAGAAAAATGTGTGTGTGTGTGTGTGTGTGTGATTTGTCGTCAAACGTGACTTGTGGGTATCTTCGTGCTTGAGGTGATTCATGCTGGATTCCCACCTCCATCCCTAGGCTACAGGTGTTTTGTGACTTGTGAAAAACATTCTCGTTCAGGAGGATGCAGATGGCTTTGTCCTTTTACGTGTATGTTTCTGACAATAAGCTCGTGGGCTTTCCCTAACGGCTCTGTTCTTCTCAAGGAGAACTGCCTGAACGCGGACGTGGTGGAGCAGATCTACAAGCGGAACCCTATCCTGCGCCACACCCACCGGCCCCTGCACTCCCCACTCCTGCCCCTGCCCTACGGAGACATCAACCTCAACCGTGAGTCCTGAATTCCTCCTGGACCCAGGACACTGTGCTGTGGTTTCCCTGTTAACTCTTTAGCTCTGTCATATTAGCGTTAGTTGGTTATAGTGATGTCAGTGTTGTTGTATTAAAAAACATGCCAGTACTCCCCAGGAACGCCAAGTACCCTTAATCTACTGGAGAACCAGATCCTAAACAGTTGTCTTGCATGTCAAATGCGGAACCTGCTTGGCAACAGACCAGCTTTTCAGTAAGCATTATTGCGCAGTAAAATAGTTTAGTTACTTGTGTGCCTCTGTTTGGCTGATTCGAGTGTCCAGAGCACGTGGTGGGCACTGCACCCTGAAATAGTTCTGGTCCCCGTTCCTGCCTCTTGTCTGCTGTTCAGAGTGTACCTTCTCCAAAGCCCTCATGTGACTCGTGTTCATTCTGCTTCTCCTAGTGCTGAAAGACAAAGGCTACACGACACTTCAGGATGAAGCCATCAAGATATTCAATTCCCTCCAGCAGCTGGAGTCCATGTCTGACCCTACTCCCATCATCCAGGGCATCCTCCAGACGGGGCACGACCTCCGCCCTCTGCGAGACGAGCTATACTGCCAGCTTATCAAACAGACCAACAAGGTGCCCCAGCCGGGCAGCGTGGGCAACCTGTGCAGCTGGCAGATCCTTACCTGCTTGAGCTGCACCTTCCTGCCCAGCCGGGGGATCCTCAAGTACCTCAAGTTCCACCTGAGAAGGTACGAGTGGCCTGGGCAGCACTGCTCACGTCGGGAGTGCAGTGGACACAGTTCAGATAAGTTGGACCTGGAACAGAAGACACCTTGTGTGGGTCGGGCTCCTAGGTCACCCGAGCTGGCTTACAGGGCACAGATGACCTTTTTCTCTCTAAGCCACCCACACGGGGCTGATCCAGGGACAGGTCCCTTTGGGTGTAGTGTCCTAAAGTGTAGGACGTTGATAAATTTAATTACCACTACTCTATATAAACAGGGAAAAAAGAAAAACAACTTGGATATTTGTTCCAGATCAAACAGGTAGAGGCTGTCTGATTCACTGTGGAAAAATAATTTTCATGCAATAGTATGAGGCACGTGGCTCTTTCAAATATAATAGCTCTGCAGAGGTCAGCTAGTAGCAGAAGTTGCTCCCGGTCATACTTGGGCTCTTTGGTCTTTGGATTTTCTCTCTGTCTTTCTTTTCTTTTCTTTTTGTTTTTTTTTTTTTTTTTTTTGGTCCTTAAATAGCACAGGATGAGCTAGGCAAGTGGCTGGCGTTTGCTCTGCACTGGGACCCCATTCACCGTGTTGGTCTGCAGCACGTTGAAGCTGCCCGGCTCCCTGTAGCCAGCCATCCTCAAATCTTGAAATTAACAGTTAGTGTTTGGCTCCTAGGATACGGGAACAGTTTCCAGGAACCGAGATGGAAAAATACGCCCTCTTCATTTACGAATCTCTCAAGAAAACCAAATGCAGAGAGTTTGTGCCTTCCCGAGATGAAATCGAAGCTCTGATCCATCGGCAGGAGATGACGTCCACGGTGTATTGCCATGGCGGGGGCTCCTGCAAGATCACTATCAGCTCCCACACCACAGCCGGGGAGGTGAGGGAGAGGCCCAGCTGCCCACGTGCTTACTTATATCCGGAAAACTGGGCGCAGTTAGGCTGGCCATCATGCACAGTTGTGGCTGGCATAGCACAGCTGCTCAGTAACCAAGGAAACAGACGTAATCCTGCTAATCCAAGAAGCAGTCAATGCCTAGTAGAGATTGCGGACCTGACTCAGATATGTCCGCCGTGACAAGGGTTTAACCTCTCACTTCTGCAGTGTTTTTCTGTTTGCCACACAAATATCTAGCACGTTGGGTCAGGTGAACATGTTTTCATTTTTCCTTCTTTTTTCAATTTAAACTTAGTACCCTAAAACCAACTGGCTAAAAGGAATAGTGCAGTAAAACCCGGAAAAGCTGGTGTAGCAGACATATCAGTGGAAATCGCTATGAGTTCGTGAATTTATCAGGCAAATGGGCTTTAGTTTTCACGTGCTTACGGGTTTGCAAGAAACCGGCCGGCATCTGCCCCTAGCTGTGGGCAAAATAACCTGTGTTCTCTTTGGCAAGGAAGAGAGAGAACTGATTTCAGGAGCACCGGGGAAAACAGCGCCTTGGAGATTCCATACATGACAGTGTTGGGAGGTTGCTTGGACCCTCACTTTTGCTGGCCGCTCCCTCTGGGTTCTGATGAAGGCGTATTCTAGAACCACAGCTTCGGAAGCTGAAGGCCCCGTGTTTTCCAGGTGGTGGAGAAGCTGATCCGAGGCCTGGCCATGGAGGACAGTAGGAACATGTTTGCACTCTTTGAGTACAACGGACACGTCGATAAAGCCGTCGAAAGCCGGACCATCGTAGCAGATGTATTAGCAAAGTTTGAAAAGTAAGTTCCTTCTCCCTGCAGTGCCAGCAGATTAGAGGAAAGACGTTAAGAGCAAGAGGGTTTGAACTTTGATTCCATTTTTGGCTTCAGGGTCCATTTGAGTTCATCTCATTTTACTTGTTTTAAAGCATATTTAATTTCTCATCTCTCTCTGCTGCCTATTTCTCTTGATTCCTAGATAGAGCCACTGTCTCAAATAGGATTCACCCCATCGTTGATCCCCTACCCCATTCTTCTCTTGGTGTCTTGCTGTCACCCTTATCTTGGAATTTTCTGATTCTCAGATTTTCACTTGTCATTAGCTTTGAAGCTGGGCGAGTAGACAGAAGCCACCTTATAAACTCTTCAGACTGCATTTTGTATCTCTTGGACCTACAATATTCACACCCCCCAAGTAACACAAAAGATATTCCTGGGCTTCCCTGGTGGCGCAGTGGTTGAGAGTCCGCCTGCCGATGCAGGGGACGCGGGTTCATGCCCCGGTCCGGGAAGATCCCACATGCCGCGGAGCGGCTGGGCCCGTGAGCCATGGCCGCTGAGCCTGCGCGTCCGGAGCCTGTGCTCTGCAACGGGAGAGGCCACGGCAGTGAGAGGCCCGCGTACCACAAGAAAAAAAAAACAAAAAGATATTCCTCCTTTAGCATGATGCCAGTACCAGTAACGAGACTCCAGCAGGGCTGGGCCCTGCCCTTCCCCAGCTGCATAAGGGGCAGGAGTAGCTTTAACTAAGAAATGGGCCAGGGGACCAAGAGGTTTAGAACAGCCCCAAACTTCCAAGTCCCAGAGGAAGTGGCATCCTCTCCTCAGGTTAGGCCTGGTCTACGTGCTTTGTTGGAAATAAACCACAACGGGAGAGGGGACATGGCGAGGGATATTCCTACTTTCTGTAAACACAGCCTCCCAAATCTTCATGTCAGGTGTTATAAATATTATAGTTTGAGAGTCGACAAAGGGAATGAAGGAATAGGCTCTGTTTCTTTGCTTTCTGTGCGTAGCTAAGACTAACCAGAGCGGTACACTCGGGACATACTTCTTAGCCCGGTTTACCTGAAGGCTGCCTGTTGGTTGTCTTAAAGTAAAACTAGGATAAAAGTGTGTTTTTCACCTCTGGGTAAATACAATTAGCAAGGGAACTCTGATAAGCTTCGCTCTGGCTCTAGTTTCTCTCCCGCCATCCCCCTCTCCACCCTCTCTGCTCTCTGCGCACAGACAGGATGTCTGAATCCTTGCCGAGAATACACCATATGCAGTGAACTCCCTGTGGGTCACCCATGGCCCATTTCTCATTTTGCTTTCTGAGTCTCTCTCGACTTCCGTCCATAGGCTGGCGGCCACATCAGAGGTGGGTGACCAGCCCTGGAAATTCTACTTCAAACTTTACTGCTTCCTGGACACAGACAACGTGCCAGAAGACAGCGTGGAATTTGCGTTCATGTTTGAACAGGTACCTAGAGCTCTGAGGCTCCTTTGCAGACGAGCAGGGGTGAAACCCGTTCATACCCCTCGTGCATTAACTGCTAGTCCTTGGAAATCACACGTAGCAGTAGAATTCCCAGCGTGGACAGGGTCAGCTGCTCTTTCATTCATTTGTAGACGGAAACTTCTACACGTATTATATGAACTCCGGGGACAGGGGAGAGGGTAGCGGGGAGCAATAAGAAATCAGATAGATATACATGTTCAGTGGTACCCATGCGAGGGAGACCCTTGAGGCAGCACGGGAGGGTTAGGGTACGATTTTAAGGAAGGTGGCCTTTGGTGGAACAAGGGAGCAAGCCAGGCGGGCGTGGTGTCGCACAGCCGTGCCTGGCCCATAGCACCGCTGACCGCTTTGTTGCAGGCCCACGAAGCCGTCGTCCACGGCCACTACCCGGCCCCCGAGGAAAACCTGCAGGTCCTGGCTGCCCTGCGGCTGCAGTACGTGCAGGGAGATTACGCGCCCCACGCCCCGGTGCCGCCCCTGGAGGAGGTCTACTCGCTGCAGAGACTCAAGGCCCGCATCAGCCAGTCCACCAAGAGCTTCGCACCGTGTGAGCGGCTGGAGAAGCGCCGCACGAGCTTCCTGGAGGGGACGCTGCGCCGGAGCTTCCGGACGGGGCCAGCGGTGCGGCAGAGGGCGGAGGAGGGTCAGATGCTGGACATGTGGGTCAAGGAGGAGGTCTCGTCCGCGCGGGCCAGCATCATCGGCAAGTGGAAGAAGTTTCAGGGGATGAGCCAGGAGCAGGCCATGGCCAAGTACATGGCCTTGATCAAGGAGTGGCCCGGGTACGGGTCGACGCTCTTTGATGTGGAGGTGAGAGCTGCCTGCTGCTTCTCGGACCGGGCTGCACCGGGGTCTGTGCGACCACCACCATGGTCAGATTCCTGGGGAGGGAGGACCTGCTGGAACACTTGGCTCTCTCACCCTCTCTTGTTAGAGCCCCCAGATTTTACCCTTCACACCCGCCACCCACCCAAAGTTTTATTCCTCCTTTACAGTAAATGCTCTTGTAATGTTAGAAGGGAGTGGAAAATTAAGGTGTCCTCTATTCATAAATAATTTCTGATTCTTTCTTATTCAAGCTATAGCCCCAGCGACAAAGTGCTGGTAAAAATCTGCATTAAAGTTAAAAAAAAAATTTTTTTAGAACTGTGTCCATAAAATTAGAAAATTTGGATATCCTTGGATTTTACATTTTTATCTTTTTCCCATGACTGTTTGAAGGGAAGAATTTGTATTTCACAATTTGAATTTGGCTAAATTCACATCAACCCAGTACTGATTCATATCCTTTTTTTTTTTAACATCTTTATTGGAGTATAATTGCTTTACAATGGTGTGTTAGTTTCTGCTTTATAACAAAGTGAATCAGGTATACATATACATATGTTCCCATATCTCTTCCCTCTTGCGTCTCCCTCCCTCCCACCCTCCCTATCCCCCACCCAGGTGGTCACAAAGCACCGAGCTGATCTCCCTGTGCTATGTGGCTGCTTCCCACTAGCTATCTATTTTACATTTGGTAGTGTATATATGTCCATGCCACTCTCTCACTTTGTCCCCAAATCCTCAAGTCCATGCTCTAGAGTGAAGTAAGTCAGAAAGAGAAAAACAAATACCATATGCTAACGCATGTATATGGAATGTAAGCAAAAAAAAAAAAGGTCATGAAGAACCTAGGGGTAAGACGGGAATAAAGACACAGACCTTTTTTTTTTTTTTAAGTAGACCATTTATTGCAAGAAAATCTTACTAATGATTGAGATCAAGGCTTGGCAAACTGCAGCCCGTGGGCCAAATCCTGCCTGCCTCCTTTTTTCGTAAAAAAAAGTTTTATTGGAACACAGCAGGGCTCATTCCTTTATATATTTTTCTCTGGCTGCTTTTACACTGAAATGGCAGTGTTGAGTACATGTGACAGAGACCACAAAGCCTAAAATATTCACTATCTATCCCCTAACAGATAAGTTGGCCAACCCTTCGTCTAGATAAACCAACCCTTGGTCTGTTTTTCTTATGATCATAATCATTCAGGATGTTATCTGATGACTTTTAAATGAAGCTCTATAAAAATCTAAATGTTGATCATATATTCCAAGATCCTTTCATGACTTTTCATTGGATGCTATCTTTGGGTTGGTTGGTTGGTTGATTCAATTACATTTGTTTTTAAGTATAAATCAGATGCTTTGTACAAGTACCTCCTCTTCTGTGTCACCAGTGTGTATCCCTCCTGATTCCCATGGCCCTGTGTTGTCATCCCCTACAGCCAGCCCGGCTCTTATTTTCCTCCACTGATCCATGCAGGAAGGTCTATTGTTAAACCAATGAGGTTGACCACCATACACACTTAAGGTCATTGCGGCTCCTTGTCACGAGACGTGTTTTTCAAGAGGAGCCCAAACTGCTCAGCACAGATTGGGAGAATTTCTCTCTGTGATCCTAGATTTTGTATTTGAAGAATAATCATCCAAAACAGGACGGGGAGGCAGAACTAGCGATAGAAGAGAGTAGCCCTGGCTCGGGCTGCTTGATTCACTGGGGAATCACTGTCAAGTTCCACGGCTACGGCCGCCTCCGCATAGCTAATTCAGATGGCAGGAGGGTGATGATGTTGAGAGGTGGAGAGTCCAAGCACGATGTTGGATTTACCAAGTAGGATTCCCCGGATGCACAGGATTGATCAGCTGGTCAGAAATCCATCAAGGCAGCCAAAGAGCCACCATTTCTCATATCTTGTATTTCAATTCCCCCAGCATAAGGACACGCTGAATGCACTCAGCATTCTTTGCAGAGTGCTGGACTCAAAACCTCTCTTGTGGTTTCTATGTTCTGTTTCTAACTTTTATGATCTCTTACACTAACTCTTGCCCCGCAGTGCAAGGAAGGCGGCTTTCCCCAGGACCTCTGGCTGGGCGTCAGCGCAGACGCTGTGTCTGTCTACAAGCGCGGGGAGGGGAGACCGTTGGAAGTCTTCCAGTACGAGCACATTCTCTCCTTCGGGGCCCCCCTGGCCAACACGTACAAGATCGTCGTCGATGAGAGGGAGCTGCTCTTTGAAACCAGTGAGGTAAGAGGCAAATCTTTCATCCGTGGCCTTGACAAAATAGGAAGACAACACCCCGCTTCCTGATGCCTTTGACCAAGTAATTTTATTTGGATATTTCGCTTTGAAGATATAGGAAGGTACAGCATGGTGCTCCTTCCCCAGCTGCAGGTTTCTCACAGGCCAAAATCTGACAGCCCCACATTTGTTCTGTGTACCTCTGCAACAGGGAAATTTGGTTCCCTTGTACCCTTGTAAGAAAAGAAGAGAAAGGAAAGTGATGTAGAGGTCCAAAAAAAAAAAAAAATATATATATATATATATATATATATATATAGCTTGGCAATAAAGCCTTGTGAAACTTACTAGACGAGGCGGCAGTGGATCACAGCTGTGAGACATGGGTCTGGCAGTGTCCACGGAGCAGGAGGGAGTGACCTGGACAGAGCTAATTCTAGCTCACAAAAAACATCTCTATATATGTATGCCATCCCGCTCCAAAGCGTAAAATATGATAATAGCGATAATACGAGAAGCCTGTCGAGGTCTCCACATAGGGAGCTGCTAACAAGCAAAGGTGGGAAATGGACATGAATCACACACTGCCCGTTTGGCTGTTGGTGTACAGTGATGGAGAGGAGGTGCTGTGTAGCAGGGTGGGAAGAGGTGGGGCTTTGACTGGAGGGCCCCAGGCGCCAGGCTGCCGGGTTTGCACAACTCCAGTAAACAGCGCGGAACTGCCATGGGCTCTTTGATTGTGTGTGATGTTTAACAACAGTGCTTTTACAAACAGTGTGCGGGGGATTGGAAGGGAAGAGAGATCAGGGAAATGGGAGCCAGTTAGGGTGCCTTCACAGGGACGCAGGCCAGCCATCAGGAGGGACGGGCCAGAAGGGGTGACGGTGGACGCACCATGAAATAGCTACTGCTGGACTCCCAGAGCTGGCAGGGAACAGAACGGGCACACGAGGCTTTGCCAGCTCCTCGGGCCTCAGCTCTGTGTCTCCAGCTGCATCACGAGGTTTTGACCAGCACGATAGGATGCAGTCTTTAAAAGCTGTGATTGTGGGCTCTGTCGTGTACCTGTATCTTCAGTGGGGACAGTGATCCCAGCCCTGATCCTACCCACACACTAGTGTCCTTGGGTGGGGGGCTTTTTATCGTGCAAAATCTGACAGTTTTACATCAGGCAACCACCAGGTGGCACACGTCACACGTGGAAAGGCCACGAGTCCCCCTTCTACCCAATGAGGAAGAGGGAAAAGCAGCTCTAACTCTCGGCTTCCTACACAGCCTGCGCCGTGGATTCGCACGGCAGGCTGGTGGCTTTTGCTGGGAGGACAGGCCCCCTCCTGCCAGCGCTGGGCAGAGGATGTCTGGTCGTTAGCCTGGGTCCCCTGGGCCCTCAGAAACTTGTGACCGTGGGCTGATTCTGCTCCCGCCCCCGGCAGGTGGTGGACGTGGCCAAGCTCATGAAAGCCTACATCAGCATGATCGTGAAGAAGCGCTACAGCACCTCGCGCTCCGTGAGCAGCCAGGGCAGCTCCAGGTGAAGGTGGCCGTGGGTCCACGTGAATTGAGCATCTCCACGTGCCGCCCCCTCGGCCCCAGCCGGCTCCTGCACCTGCAGCCCAAGGCGAGGCTGCCCAGGCTTTCCAGAAGCCCCTCGTCGGAGGGTGGTGTCTCGGGGGACCTTTCATCCTGTCCACTCCAGTGATCAGTGTCTCAAGCTGTCGACCCAGTTTCCAAAGCTTTACTTCTTTTAGATGACACATGCCTTAAAAAGAGAGGAAACGAAACCCACGCTGCCACCAAAGCAGCCAGAAGTGCCTTAACTTGTGGAACTGACACTAATCCACCTTAACTGTGCTACTGAAGAGAAATGCTTTCCCGCCCTTTTAAGGGAGACGTGCTAAGCTTGAGGGGAGTGGAGGGGGGGCGTTGATCCATCTATTCTGCACTAACCTCCCAGCCTGATTTCCCCCGGGAGGGAAGGTGAGGGAGCGGGGATGAGGGACGGAGGGAGAGCAAGAGGACAACGGTCTGTTTTAGTTGGAGTGCTGCTGGCAGCCTTCCTCATGGACATATATTAACTTTTTCTCTGTGTTTCATCTTTTAAGTGCATGCGCCTGCCCGTGCACGCATGTGTCCATAAACCCATCACTTCCATCATTGTTCCGTGAGCATCGAAAGCAAAGGGAAAGAGGATGTGCAATGGCGAAACGTCTGTATATTTTAATAGTTCAGAGTGAGAGTCGTCAGCTGTTACTTTACAAGGTGGTTTTATTAACAACCTGGAATCCTGGAGTTTCCTGTCTTTGCTGTATTCCGAAAGCCACATTTTGACTCCAGTTTTGTTTCACGTGTAGCAAAGTCTGCCATCTGTGTCTGCTGTATTACAAACAGATATGCAGCCTACAGATAACTGTATTTATAAACCGCTCTTAAACAGCTGGCTCCAAGGCTGTTTTTAGAACTGTATGAAGGCCTTTTGGAGTCATTAGTTTCTATGAGATTTAAGTTAAAAAATGTTTCTTGGAAGGTTAGCTCGTACCACTCTGGGTAGATTGCAACATAACCATGTTGGAATATGGGGGAAAGATGCTACCTTCCTTGAAAGCATAACACGAGTGGATCTTCAAAGGACCCTGACATTCAATGCTGAGGTTTTAATAAAATACACACCTATTTTATCCCACGTGTATAATGGTGGTCTGAATAAGGCCCCTGTAAATAAATCAGCATTTATGACCAGAAGAAAAATAATCTGGTCTTGGACTTCTATTTTTATACAGAGAAGTTGTAAAGACTTAGGCCAACTAAGTCTACCCACGAAGAAAAAGGAAATTTGCCTTACCCCTATGGACAGCCATGCGGAATCATTGTTTGTTGGCTCAAGAAAGTCTGACAATAAAAGATATTAGTTAACATGCAGTGTAATTTCTTTATGGGGCAGCTCTAAATACCATATGGACTTTGTTTTTGTTGGGTTTTGGGTTTTGGTTTTTTTTTTTTTGTGGTATGCGGGCCTCTCACTGCTGTGGCCTCTCCCGTTGCGGAGCACAGGCTCTGGACACGCAGGCTCAGCGGCCATGGCTCACGGGCCCAGCCGCTCCGCGACATGTGGGATCTTCCCAGATCGGGGCATGAACCCGTGTCCCCTGCATCGGCAGGCGGACTCCCAACCACTGCGCCACCAGGGAAGCCTGGGTTTTGGTTTTAATGCTTTGGGCTTCAAAGGGTTGAAGCTGAGCTGTGTGTTTCATGCACTTGATCACCAGGTCTAAAAGCAAACACATATAGACATCTCAGATGCTTTTTTAGACACAGAGCATGACTCCAAGAAAGCTGAGAAGGTAAAAGACCAGGTTCGATGAAATCACAGAAAGCTAAGGACTTGAATTGTGGGTGTCGGAGTGCCTCCTATAGCTGAGCCCCAAGATGCCTGATGGCGAAATCATGGTCCTGCATCCACTGGCAGCCCTGATCACTGTGAGCACAAGACAGGGGGAGCTTGTTTAGCGACCCATTTACCCAAAGAACCAGCCGGGGACGTGGGTCTCACCTGCACAGGCTCCTCGGCCAGACACAGCACGTGAGCAGCACCAGTCCCTCCTGTCCCTCTCTAACCGCTTGTGTGTCGGTGCGTCTGTGTGTCCGCGAGACCCCTCTCCCCACTCCACAGGGATTGGGAGACGACCTGAAGCCAGGTGCTGCCCCAGCACCTGTGGCCTCGAGGTGACGAGAGGGAAGGTGAGCTAAGGCTCGGATATTTTCTTGTCTTTGTTTTCATTTCAGGCCCTGCTAGCAGCTGGCAGAAGTGCCTTTTCCACTGCCCAGCACTCAGGATTCCCTCTGTAACTTCTCACACCCCACAAGGCTGCCCCGCACCCCCAATTACAGATGAGGAATTAGGCAGAGAAAAGCAAAGTGACTTGGCTAAGGCATTGCAGCAACACCAGAGCTAGGACCCAGGTCTCTTTACACAAAGGCCTTTCCTCGTCAATAGCTTCATTGTAACATTTTATTTAGAAACAATTATAGATTCAGCGGAAGTTGCCATGAACGTAAAGAGAGGCCTGTACACCTTTCACTGGGTGTCCCCAGTGGTAACGTCTTACACAACCGCAGAAAATACCACAACTAAGAAACTAACACTGACTTTTCCTCCATCCACAGAGTTTATTCTGATTTCACCAGATTGACCCGCACTCATTTGTGTGTGAGATTAATAGGTTTGAACCCGGTGCGTGGAGTAATTTTGAGTCTGCTTATTGCAGAGAAAGGCATCAATATGAAACATGGCATCGCTGCCGACTTAGAAACCTAGTTGTTTTTTCATTTGTCTTAATTTTTAATTCTTTTGAAAGAGGATACACATAGGTGAGGTTTTTTTAATTCAAACAGTGGGAGTAAAGTGACTTTTCCTCCCAGCCATGATCCCCGGTTTACCCATTTTCCTTCCCCAGAAACAGCTATTTTTACCATTTTCTGGAATATTGTTCCAGAAATGTTTCGAGCATGCATTCACGTAAATATTCCCATCCCCTTCCCTTCTAAAAAATACATAAAAGCATAAATTCTTTTTTTTTTTTTTTTTTTTGCGGTACACGGGCCTCTCACTGCTGTGGCCTCTCCCATTGCGGAGCACAGGCTCTGGACGCGCAGGCTCAGCGGCCATGGCTCACGGGCCCAGCCGCTCCGCGGCATGTGGGATCCTCCCAGACCGGGGCACGAACCCATGTCCCCTCCATCGGCAGGCGGACTCTCAACCACCGCGCCACCAGGGAAGCCCACATTCTTTTGCACCTTGCTTTTTTCCCCAGAATATTTTAGATGTGATTCCACATGGTACCTCTAGAGGTGCCTAATCCTTTTTGTGTCCTAGACAGCTTTGGAGAGAGGAAAAAAAAAAAAGGCCCCTTGATTTCTCTCTTAAAATAGTTCAGAAATGTAAGAAAGCAAACTCTTATTTATAAGACTTTTTGCTCAGCACCTTAAGTTGAGATCACATATACACGTATAGTAAAATTCTGTATTTAATCTATCTTATCCATTGGGATCTTTGATATATTCTAGAAATACGTGTATGTCTACTGGGTATAAAAGTACGTGCTTTAGAGAGCATGAAAATCCTCACCCACCAAAGCTTACTATCTAATAGGGACCAAAACAAGTACACATAAAACTAAATTTAACCAGCACCTTTATGCCTGTTTTGTACAATTGATCAGAGAAGCATCATTGACATGCGGGGAAATATTGGACCTGGATTCGAGATTTGGCATTGCGATTTTCGGAGTATATAATTCTGATCTTTTAGGTCAGGGGTCAGGAAACTACAGCCCAAAGCCCAACCAGCTTTTTAAATAAAGTTTTATTGGAACAGATCTCTACCTGTTGATTTGTGTGGTGTCTAGAGGTGTGATTGCCCTACAGCAGCAGAGTTGACCGGTTGTGACAGGACCTCCTGCAAAGCTGGACATATTTACTCTCTGGGCCTTTGCAGAGTTTGTGGACCCCTGTTTTAGATGATTATAGAAGTATACCATCTCCTTTATAACCAATCGTTGGCTCTATTTAGAATTTTGATTCCACACGTTAGGCAAGGAATGTAGTCTGCAGGTTGGAGATTGTTGCTTTGTGTTTCTTGTCCACTATATTGAATGACCTCCCTGATTTCCCTCCCTGCATTTCTCATCACAGATTGGCTTAGCATCACCTCTCATTTCTACTTGATCAGTTCCCAAATTTTGACTCGAGCTTCTCCAGGACAGAAACTGTCTTCCCCACACACCCCCCAAGAAAGCCAGCACGGTGCCCGCCGGGAGCGTCACGGGCTGAGCTTAGCCAGGAGTAGTGAACGAGTCCCAGCCTCAGCTCTCGAGACGTTCTGGAGATCAGACAAATGCAGGTGAAAACGCTAAATGCCCACCCAAGGTCACACAGCAGGGGGCAGGCAAATTTCAGGAAGTAGTGTTCCAGGTGCCCAAAGCAGGTAGGTGGATGTGGCTGGGATGGGGGATGGGGGAACCCAAGGGGAAGAGGCGGGGCACCTTGAGCCGGCCTTGCCGCGCAGCAGTGGGTAAGGATTCCTGGGAGCATGAGCACAGGGGTGAAGGTGTCAGGGCAAAGGTCAGAAGCCATGCCACGGCCCCCTTTGCCCCAGCCCCAGATGGCATCTTCACTGGCCTCTAGGCTTCCACCCTTACTACCCTTCACCTCCCTCCCTGACCTGTGTAGGCTGTTCTCCACAGACCAGACGCCCAGAGGGATCTTTATCAAACATAAATCCAAACTATCCCTCTTCTACTTAAAACTCTTCTGTAACCTTCTAACCAAGAGATGCATCTCTACTACACACCCTGTGTTTTCTGCCTCACTTGTCTCCGGCCTTGTCTCATGCACGCTGTACCTCACCCATGTTTCAGCCCATAAGCTGGCTCTGACTCAGCAGCACATATCTCGGCCCTGCTTTCATTTTGCCCCCCTTTTGTCAGTCCCCCAACCTAGAGCATCTGCTGCTCAGCAGTGGGAAGGTGACCCTGACATTTCCTGCTGAGACCCAGTGTCTGTACTCAGGATGACAAGAGCTGTAATTCCCAGGCACCCGGAGCTCTGGCAGCAGTTCATTTACGGGCTCCCCAGGGGAAAACGGTCCCACTTTGTAGTGTTTGCTGATTCTCATGGTGGCAATATTCCCACCATGGCTGACTTCAAGCTCCAAGGTGACGTCGCTGAATGCAGAGTTGAAACGACGTGCACGGTCGGCTCTCCAAAGCTGGTAGAAACTGGGTCCTGCGCCCCATGGCAAGGGCACATCAATAATAACGTTTCAGTAAAAATCAGCATCTTATTCAGAGGAAAACCTCTGAAGGAAGTAAAAAAGAAGGCGCTTAGGGGCTTCCCTGGTGGCGCAGTGGTTGAGAGTCCGCCTGCCGATGCAGGGGACGCGGGTTCGTGCCCCGGTCTGGGAGGATCCCACGTGCCGCGGAGCGGCTGGGCCTGTGACCCATGGCCGCTGGGCCTGCGCGTCCGGAGCCTGTGCTCCGCAATGGGAGAGGCCACAACAGTGAGAGGCCCGCATACCGCAAAAAAAAAAAAAAAAAAAAAAAAAAAAAAAAAAAGAAGGCGCTTAGAAAGCCTTAAGCATTCTGAGTGAGGGAAAATTACGCGGGAAAATTAAATATGTTTTCAGAGGATGTAATCGGTGCCTATCTTTATTTTTCCCAGGAACTTTTAGTTTCTCTTTCAAGTAATAACAGGATCGAGTTGATTAGCAGTTTGAGACGTAAACAGGGTCTACTGCCTCTGAGGCATCCAGACATTTGCTCTGTGGGAACCAATTGCCAGTTCTCACCATTCCCCCCTGACATGCCAGGAAAGAAAATGAATAATTCCTATAACTCTGATCTCTTGGCGGAATTGTTCTTTGTAAGTTTACTTAGTGACTTGACACTGAGGAAATTCAATAGGCCTCTTGATTCGAGATAAGATAACCCCAAGGATTGGGCTTCCCTGGTGGCGCAGTGGTTGAGAGTCCGCCTGCCGATGCAGGGGATGCGGGTTCGTGCCCCGGTCTGGGAAGATCCCACATGCCGCGGAGCGGCTGGGTCCGTGCGCCATGGCCGCTGAGCCTGCGCATCCAGGAGCCTGTGCTCCGCAATGGGAGAGGCCACAGCAGTGAGAAGCCCGCGTAACGCAAAAAAAAAAAAAAAAAAAAAAAAAAAAAGATAACCCCAAGGATCAACACCAACCAGAACAAAATTTAATTAACTTTTTTTTTTTTTTTTTTTTTTTTTTTTTTTGTGGTACGCGGGCCTCTCACTGTTGTGGCCTCTCCCGTTGCGGAGCACAGGCTCCGGATGCGCAGGCTCAGCAGCCATGGCTCACGGGCCCAGCCGCTCCGCGGCATATGGGATCCTCCCAGACCGGGGCACGAACCCGTATCCCCTGCATCGGCAGGCGGACTCTCAACCACTGCGCCACCAGGGAGGCCCTAATTAACTTTAATTTACTGAGTATTTACTAAATTCTTGCTGTTTGAATAAAAAAGCAAAACACTGTCTCAGTGGGGTTTGCAAAGGAAACCCAAGAACTGTCTTAAGTTGCTTAGAGCCCACTTGGAGATAAAATATATAAATAGGAAATAGGAAGTCGATTTGTATCAGAGCAATAGTATATGGACCATTGCATATGTGTTGAAAGGTCCAGAAAACAAGAATGCTAGGAGGAGGGTTTTCAAAGGTGAATAACGAACCGAAAAATGCAGATTCGTGATGTGTAGTCTGAACTCATGCCCGTGGAACAGCGAATGAAGAAACTCCACGAGGCAGAAGGGAGCACAATGTGGATTTCTAAGTAATTCCTTCTTACGCTCTCCTTTCACTGTGTTTTTCCCTTGACCATCTCTCTGATGTGACCAACGGCATTAGTTACCATTTGCTCAGCACGTATTACGGTGCCTGGTACACCACGACCGTCATCTTATTGTGTCCTCCCAGTGACCATGATGTAGGTGTTGGCAAACCTATTGTACGTTGAGGATATTGGGATTTAGAAAGTAATTTATTTAACTAGCTGTAACAGCTTTGCTGTGTTAACAAGTCACTCCAAAATCCAGTGGCTGAAAAACAACAATCCTTTATGGAGGGCATGATTCTATAGGTGGGCAGTTTGAGCTGGGCTCAGCTGGGCAGTTCCCTGCTGGTCTCACTCACGACTCTGCAGGCCAGCTGCACAAAGATCACCTTTGTTGATCTTACCTTGGCTTCCTCCTGTGTCTGGGGCCTCAGATGGGATGGCTGAGCTCTGCTCATCCCCCACTTAGCTGGCATTGGCGGATTCACATGGCATTTGGCAAGGTCTCAAGAAAGCTAGTAGGGACAGGCAAAGTCTCTTGAGGCTTAGGTTTAAAACAGGCACATGGTTAATTCTGCCACATTCTATTGGCTAAAGCAAGACCCAGTGCCAGACCAGAACCAAGAGATGGGGAAACAGACTCCATGGCTTAATGGAAGTTCTGCAGAGACACTCAACCAGAGGTTGGAGAATTGTGGCTATTTTTGTAATCTGCCACACTGGCTGAAAAATCACAAAACTACAATGGATAGAGAATTCAAACCCCCGTCTGACTCTGAAATCTTGCTCTTATCACAAAGCTATGTTAAAATCCAAATACTTCCTCTGTGTTTCTTTATAGGGCCACAGGCATCCTATGTGGCCTAGTTTACCACCATCCCACTACCGGCTTCCTCTAATTAGACATGCACTGTTAATGTAAACAGACACATGCCCACATTACTCCCTTTCCCAAATGTCTGCTCCTATTTTTCTCTTGCCTGAGATGACCTTTCTCCCCGCTCATATTTTCTTCATCGGTGACAACCTAGATTTTAATTCCTCCACAAAGGTCCCTGCTGCAGAGACAGCTCACCATTCCCCAGTCATCTGTCCGTTCTCGGCTTTTACCGTCGAATGCTAAGCTACAGAACACATTTCCCAGCCGCTGGCTTTAAATCACCCTTCATGCAAAAACCCACTCCCTCCCTCTCAAGACTCATCAAAGTCTTATCTAGCAAGGCATCAGGTTCAGGCTGGAGGCCCAGGACCTCGTCATCGAAATCAAGCTCTGGTGTGAATGAGGCTCCGTGGGTGTGGTCCGAAGTACAGCTCGTTGATTAAATTCTTGCGTACTGGAAGATCTGTGCACTAAAGAGACAAGTCTTCTGTTCTTTACATACCATAATGGGACACTATTTTTAAAAGACTAATTTTAAAAAGAGGGAAATGGGAGGCACATAATAGTCACTAATCCACGGCATTTATGGAAAAAGAAGGATGACTCGGAGGGTATACCCAAGAGCCCATGGAGAATGACGCCTAGTTAGTGGAACTGAGTCCTAATCGTGCAACTGGCAACATACGTTCAGCTGGATTTCAGAAATGCATGAAGGAGAAATGTCGATAGTTGGGACCAGAGGACCAATCATGATGGCTTTAAACGCATCCACAAATTCTCTGATAACCCTCCCGTGAGAAGGTGGAGTTTGATTCTCCTCTCTTTCTAACAAATAGAATGTGACAGAAAGGACAGCGTTCAAATTCCAAAGCCAAGTCATGAAAATGGACACAGCAGCTTTTTGTTTGACTCTCTTGGAACATGTGCTTTTGGAGCCTGACAGTCACCATGCTGGAGAGACAGTGTGTGGAGAAGCTTGGGGAGAAAGATGCCTGCGGTACCCAATGTCAGCTAATCCTACAAACAAAAATATGTTGGAGATAGGAGGAAACGGGTTTATAACCCAGTTGATTATACAGGTGAGGAAGGTAGAGTCATCACCTTTAATTTCATGGTCCTTCCTCTTAAATGATGCTTAGTGTAAAGAAAAATCTAATTTCTAAAATGAAACAAAACATATCCTTTGACGACAAAGGAAGTCCCATTTATTGGTTAGTAGGAAGCCTCTGCTGAAATGTTTATTTTGTCTTTTAAACCATCTGGCCTTCTGTTGCTTGGTAGAATCATGCATTTTTTAAAAGTAAATTTCTGCTGCTATTCACCCAGAGCATGCTACCTAGAATCATCCATGTGAGATGGCAAGTTGACACCTGCCGTTAAGGTCACCTCTCCTTCCCCAGCTTCTGCACAAATGACTCTTTGTCATTCAGGCCTCGGTTTAAGTGTCAACTCCCTAGAAAAGCCTTCCTTCACCACCAAATATAAGATGGCTAGACTTTATTGCATCACTGGCCACTAGATGATATTTTCTTGTTTAATTGTCTATTGTCTGTCTTCCCCAGTTAGAATGTAAGCCCCGTGAGAGCAGAAATCTTTTCGTATTTATTACTGTGACTCTGTTAACTAGAACCGTGTCTGAACATAGTAGATGCTCAGTAATTATTTCTTGAATAAATGGAATAAATGTTGACTTTCAATGGAGGAGGGGGCACCCCAGCTGAGATTCCCTAGAGAACAGAGCCCAAGGCAGAGATTAACTGCTGATGCTTGGGAAGTGCAGTCCCAGGGCAGCAAGGATAAGGCACTGAGGCAGAGAAGGACGGGAAGCAATGCAAAGGACCATTATCACCGTGCCCACTGCAGTTTCCCATGAGCCACCAAGAGACCCAGCCAGGTGTTCAGCAGGAACCTCTCTGTGGCCACATGGGATGTCTCTGCACAGGCTCTCCAGGGAATTCCTGCCCAGAGCACTCCTCCAGGGAGAGGAAAAAAAAAAAAAAAAGTCTCGTCCTGGCTAGGTCCTGCCTTTTGGTTCCCATTTGTTGAATTTCACTATGTGGGGAGTCAGCTCCCTCACCTTTCCATGTCATCTGGTGCCTTTTTCTTTTTTAATATTTATTTATTTATTATTTAATTTGTTTGCACTGGGTCTTAGTTGCAGCACGCGGGATTTTTTCATTGCAGCATGCGGACTTCTTAGTTGCGGCATGCCTGCGGGATTTAGTTCCCTGACCAGGGATCGAACCCGGGGCCCCTGCATTGGGAGTGTGGAGTCTCACTCACTGGACCACCAGGGAAGTCCCTTTTTCTTTTTCTTTTTTTCTTTTTTTTTAATCTGGTGCCTTTAAAAGCCACGTAGGAATCCACATCCCTCATGGTGGCAGGCTGAACAATGGGCCCCAAAGATATCCTCATCCTAACCCCTACGACCTGTTCGGTTACCTTGTACAGCAAAAAAGACTTGGCAGATGTGATGAAATTGAGGAGTTTGAGATTATTCTGGGTTATCCATGTGGGTCCAGTGTAATCACGTGTCATGAGGAGGCAGGAGATCAGATTCAGCAGTAGCAGATGAGAAGGAAGCAAGAGGTCGCAGTGATGCAAACAGGGGCCACAAGCCAAGGAATGCCAGCAGCCTCTGGAAGCTGGGAGAGGCATGGAGTGGATTCTCCCTTGGAGCCCTCAGAAGGAAGCAGCCCTACCAACACCTTGATTTAGCCCCGTGAGCCTCATTGCAGATGTCTGCCCTCCAGAACTGTAAGAAAATAAACGTGTGTTGTTTTCAGCTACTGAGTTTGTGGTAACTTGTTCTAGCAGCAATAGGAAACTAACACACATGCACTATAGGGGGAGCGCTTCCTCTAAATCTGTGTCAGGAGGATCCAAAGGCCTCAGACACACAGCCGGTCAGCCTCAAGGGGTGGAAAAGTGTGGGCCTGCAGGGTGGCTGTCAGCCAGCTCGATGCTGAGAGCCTGGGTGATGGGCAAGGCCAGGGCACCTGAGGAGGTACATGACACAAACACAATACAGGGGCAGGTATTTAAAATGATGGCTTATATTAAGAAGTTGAGGACAGAGGAAATATGTACATGCTGATTGTATTCATATTGCATTTTATTACACTTCATTTCCAGTTATGGTGAAGAATAGCTACCTAGCTCTGTAAAACATCCCTGGGCCTCTCAGAGTGAATTTGATACTGTCCCATAATCTGTATATGAGTCAGACCATCACAAACATACCTTCAAATGTGGTAAAAACCTACTGAGGCAGAAACAATTTTAATGTAGATTTGATATAGAATTTATAGAGAGCATGTGTTAGGGTAACTTTAGCAAACAAACAAACTCCTACATGTGGACTAACACTATTAAAGGTGATTTCTTGCTTACATAACAGTCCAATATGGGCATCACGTTGGGAGGTTCTACTCCTGTGGTTATTCCGGGGTCCAGGCTGATGCAGGCTCTGCCTTCTTCCACATTTACCTTCCAAGGTCACCTTAGGCAGAAACAGATGGCAGAGAAGGAGCAGTTGATTGGATAAGGATGTACACCTCTTACCTACTCGGCCTAGAAGTGTTATCACTTCCCCTTACAATCCTCTAGCAAGATCTAGTCACGTAGCATTACTTCTACGCAGGAGATGCCGAGAAATGCAGTTCCAGGCTTTTCAGTAACAACTGTATGTTATATAAGGAGAGACTGAAATTTTGGTGGACAGCTGCCCCTCTAGACAAGAACTATTCATGGAGACTCTTTCCCCCCGAATATGGAAAACTCTTCCGCCAGCCAAAAAAGAACACTCAAGGGAATTAACTCAAAATCCAATTAGTTCCTGAATCCCCAGGAGCAAGACAGATGGGTAGCCAATGAGAGATTGCTCAACCTGTACAATGAAAAGAAGTCAAGGAGGTATGACCAGAAGGCTAAGAGGCTACCATCCCAATAAAAAGGCATAGTCACTTGCCCAATTTCCAGACTTGAGCCAGTGTTTGGACCCAGTTCCATTGATTGAAGAAAAGACTGTGTCCGCAGGAGGCAAACCACAAGTGTATGTGGTCCTGGGTCTCCTAATCCTTCACCAAAGGATTTCTTGGGCAACTGAACTCTGAAGGTTACCTAAGTATTTTGATGACTACTGGGCAAGGTCTCTTAGTAGACATTAATACCTAGAGACACTAATCACCATCACTGGCCTCTGATAGAGTACAGGAATATTGGGTCTGGCCTAGAAATGGAGACCTGGCCCAGATCCAACTTACAGTGGGTCCACTGTGTCTGTGGCCCCAGCTGGTGGTCATTTCCCGAGACCCCAAATACTTGGTAGTTGTACAACTTCACACTGGTTCCTTGGCTTAGGGGAAGACTACCAGAGTGCACAGGGCCAAGGATAATTCTCTGAAATGAATCCCTCCATGACCAGGATAGCAAGTCAAAACTGACATGGCGTCCCGGGGAAAATGGCAGAAATCAATGTCATCCCTAAAGAGCTAGAGGATTCAGGTGAGGCCCCCACCATGTTGCCTTTTAATGCACAAGTCTGGACCCTGTGAAAACCAAGTCAACCAAGCATCATCCCAATTGCTGTGCCAGATGTGGTCTCATTGCCAGGTCAGAAGAGCTTGGCCTCAGTGCATGTTGTGTGTGATTTAACATTCATTCTACCTTGAAATCCTGTTTTTTGAACTAATTTCAAGTGAACTGAAATCAGAATGTATAACTGTATGTCTGAAGATACACAAGATATTTAGGAAAGGGTTAATTTTTTCAAGGAGAGCTATATAATTAAAACTTAATAAATGACATTATCTACAATAATAAGGTATCCATATGGTACTTATTTGGCAAACTCAGTAATTCAGAACATGGCCAAAAATCTGTGAGGAAGCAAAACCTGGCCTCGTAGCAGTAACTAATAATTGTTCATCACCCAGATGCACTCTGCTCTCCTTGTTTCTTGAGCATGTCAAGCTGGTTCTAGCTTCAGGATCTTTTCACTTGCTGTTCCCTCCATCCGGCATGCCCCTGCCTCCAGAACTTCACATAACTAGGTGTTTTACTTCATTTAGGTCTCTGCTCAAAAGTCACTTTCCTGACCACCCTGTCCATTAAAGCCCCCTCTTCTGAGTTAATTCTCTCTCTTTTTACCCTGTTCTGATTTTCTTCACTGCACTTAGCACAGGTTAGATTGTTAGGCTAATGGTCACTTCCTAATGAATTCCATGCTCTCATGTTGTCCCCTCTCATGACAATTCGGGGCTTAGCCATATGATTTGCCTTGGCCATTGGGACATTAGAAAGGGTGACCCAAGCAGAGGCCTGATAAGTGCTTGAACAATAGGAGATTGCCCTCATGGAACCCCAACTGCCAAGTGAGGAGCCTGAACTAGCCTGGAGAGGCCACAGGGGGACAACTGAGACACATCAGCTGACAACCCCAGCCAAATGCCGTGCAGCATCTGTCAACTGATGGCAAAAGCATAAGTAAACCCAACACCATAGCATGGATCTCAGACATGCCGCTCCAGCTGGTCTCTCCCAGTTGCCAACCCATGGAATCGTGAGCAAATAAAAGCTGTTTGAGGCCACCAAGTTTCGGGATGGTTTGTTAGGCAGCAGTAAATTATACCTATCACTATTTGAAATTATATATCTATGTGAAGATTTGCTCATTACCTGCCAAACCTTCTAAAATTTAAGCTCTATGAGGATAGGAATTTTATCTTGGGTACACTATGGTCCCCCTGTCTGGCCCATAGAGGCACCCAGAAGACATCTGTTGTTGAATGAATGAACAGTCTCTCATGGTCTAGCCTCATCTGGTCCTATGGCTTCCAGTAAGACCTCTAAATTTGGCCCATTGGAAAGATCTGTCCCTGTACATCTGTTCCAACTGACCACACAACATGACCAACTGAAATTCAACATTTTCCAAACTGATGTTATTTTTCTCCTCAAATTTGTCTCCAGCCTTTCTCCTCTATTCCGTAATTTAGTAATGGCACAAAAATATAACCAGTCTTTTAAGAGGCTGGGATGATGGTTAATTTTATGTGTCAACTTGGCCAGGCTTTGGTGCCCAGTTGTTTTATCAAATACCTCTAGATGGTGCTGTGAAGTTATTTTTTTAGGGGTGATTGACATTTAAATCAGTAGACTTTGAGTAAAGCAGATTGCCCTCCATAATGTGGGTGGGCCTCATCCAATCAGTTGAAGACCTTAAGAGAAAAGCCTGAAATCCCCTAAGGAGGACAGAATTCTGTCTCCAGACTGCCTGCAGATTCAAGACTGAACATCAACTCCTGTGGGAATTTCCAGCCTCCCAGACTACCCTGCAGGCTTTGGACTTGCCTGTGTTCACAATTGCATGAGCCAATTCCTTAAATCTCCCTCCCTCTTGTCCCCATACACACACACACAGAGACATTCTGTTGGTTCTGTTTCACTGGAGAACCCTAATACAGGGATTATCTTGGACCACCTCCTCTCCCTCACTTCCCAACATTCATTCAGTCACCAGAGCCGATTGATGCTGTGTACGACATGTCTCCTGCACCTACCCTTTCTCTGTCTCCACCTCCCCTGTTTTGGTTTAGGCTCTTAGCATCTCTCGCCTGTGCTATTACAAAAGTCCATTAACCAGTCTCTCTCCCTCATCTTCTCCCAATTCACCTGCCACTTCACCACCAGGGTTATCTTTCTAAGATAAGAATCAGATCACGTCACTTACCACCAAAGCTTCCCCATCACCTACAGGATGCAACTCAAACTCCTCAGTGTAACATGAAATCTCTTGATCAACTAGCTTGACTCCCAGTTCCATCTCTCTTACTCCTCAATAAATACCCCAAATTCTAGCTATATTTAACTACCTGTGGATCCCCAAACATGTCATGATCCCTTCACACCTTCATGCTTTTATATATTTTGTTCCATTTTCTTGGAATGCCTACCAATCTGTTTTGAAAACATTCTGAGCTCCTCTTCACATCCTAGCTCAGAGCTACTCTTTGTTCTGAAGCTGTCCCTGGTTGCTTGGGCATAATTTTTAGACAACGATAAAGATATTTTCATAAATCTTGTTTTATTATATTTGCATTAATGTATGTGTCTGTATTTCTCAAAAGACAAGGGGCTCTTTGACCACAGGGACTGTGTCTTATTCATAATTAGATCCCTAGTCCTAGTCTTTTGTTTAGCTCATAATAACCACTCAAAACATGTTGAGTCCCTGTTTATGTGTTAGATTTTAAGCCTTTTGAAGGCAGAAACCATGTTGTTGTTTACCTTTGTATCACTCACGGTGCCTCTCATAGGATCTTGTATATAGTTGGTGTTCAATATAAGAAGATTGAATTACATAGATAAGCTACAGTTCTCTGCAGAAAGCAGAAATATTTCATTTCCTGTTGCTATGATTCCCATGCTCTGTTGTCACAGTGATTTTAAGTCAAGCAAGAGTTCTTGGAAAAGAGAAATTATCAAAGGTCACAGTCTCGGGCAAAAGGAACTAGAAGAGATCTGTGTTTTAAAAAAAAAAAAGAAAAAAGAAAAAAATATATATATAAATGTTCTCTATTTCCTATTCTCTCATACAGTCTTCTAAAAAACATCTGTTTGAAAATGTTCAAACCCACAGGAAAGTTGAAAGAACAGACCAACCAACACCCAGATACCCCTCACATAGATTCACCAACATCTTGCTGCACCCATTTCCTCTATCTCTGTATTTATCTCTCTCTCTATATATATATATACACACACTTCCTTTTTGCTGAAAGCAGATGGCTGCTCTTCTGGCATTTCACCCCTAAATGGTGCGTATTGCATCACTCAGAAGGAGGACATTCTCTCACACCACCATAACACCATTATCATACCTAAGAAAAGCAGTATTGATTCAACAAGATCACCTACTATGCAGTCTGGACTCAAATTACCCTAATTTTCCCTCCAAATGTTCTTGATAGCTATTTTTTTGGACCCAGAATTCAATCAATTTTCACACATTGACTTGGCTGTTATATTTCTTTATTCTCCTCAATCTCTTCCTCTGTTTTTTTTTGTTGTTAAATTTACTTATTTTATTTTTGGCTGCATTGGGTCTTCATCGCTGTGCGTGGGCTTTCTCTACTTGTGGTGAGCGGGGGCTACTCTTCGTTGCAGTGTGTGGGCTTCTCATTGTGGTGGCTTCTCTTGTTGTGGAGCATGGGCTCTAGGCTCACGGGCTTCAGTAGTTGTGGCTTGCGGGCTCAGTAGTTGTGGCTCGTGGGCTCTAGAGTGCAGGCTCAGTGGTTGTGGTGCATGGGCTTAGTTGCTCTGCAGCATGTGGCATCTTCCTGGAGCAGGGCTCAAACCTGTGTCCCCCGCGTTGGCAGGCGGATTCTTAACCATTGCACCACCAGGGAAGTCCCTATTCTTTTTGATCCTTAAAGTTTCCCAGATTTGGTCAGTGGAATCCCTTTCAAGCTGGCTTCTGTGTCCTTTTGATATGAACTATTAAATTGTCTTTGAACATGTCTTTGCTTTCCAGCATGCAACACGTTCCTGACTCAGACCTACTATCAGACAATTCTCTAAGGAGCCTTGGTTCTTTTTGGTAGAAAATAGTTAGAAACCAACACCTGCTCCCTAAGTGAGCTCACTGCCATGGGGTGTTATTGATTCAGGCTCTTCATGGTTACTGACAGCTCCAATTAAAATCCTACACCACAACCCTTGATGATCTGTACTTGGGGCTCTTCCGCAAAGGATGGGCTTCTCACCTGAGGCTGCAGCACAAGGACACAGAAGGAAAGATTCCCTTGCCAGTCAGCTAGTTGTATCCCAGGGTGGCTGCCTGCCAGGCTTCTCAGAGTGGGCAAACTTTTGTACAGAAAGGGGAGGATCTCTCACAAGGGAGGGCAGTGAACATTATCCAAATGAATATTATCAAAACATCCACCTGGGACCCAATACTCATCTACCTGGGAATTTTTTTACATAAAATCAGTTTTTGAAGATTTTCTACTTAGGAATAAATTAAGGACAAAGCTGCTTTTGTAGTTTTCTTGAAGCAAATGATATCTTTCCAACTAAAAGCTACTTGACCAATTACCCCTTATTTCCTCTGAACAGAGTTCTCAGTGGAATGTTGTGGTTCAGCCACCACTGTGGGTGAGACTAGTTTCTGATTCAGCACACTGCAGAGGATTCTGTGAAATTCTATTAGTACACAAACTTTTGGTATCTGTTGCCACTGCAATTTTTGCACGTGGTACATCTTCCTGTGAGATATTGGGTGATGATTACAAAATGTATGGACATAGTATCCAGATTCCCACGGAGATATCCCCACCCTGGGTCTCGACTATAGTTATCTCAAGTCATTTCTAAAACAGTCTTGAGACTCAGGTATTATTCCTGTTTTAAAAGATGAGGAAACCAAGACTCGGAGAGTCTGTGTTAGAACACAAAACCAGAGAGCTACTATATTTTACTGATGCTAAAGTGACACAGATTTTAAGGCACATTTCATTCTCAGGTATGTTAAAATGTGGGTGGGGGGGAAAGGTGTGTTTTAGGATCAATAAAACATAATGTTTAATGCCTGGACACTAGGATCTACAATCAAATTCAGATCTTCATGAATTTGAATCCCATGCTCCTTGCACTTGAGGAAGGATTTCCGGACAAGGAGCGGGCTGAGTTGCAGAGAGAGTAGCTAGGGCTGGAGAGGATGGGAAAAAGTTTAACCGTGTCAGCAAAGCCATGAATGTGAGGGCTTGCTTGGAGTGTGGACTCGGTGAAGAGTGAGTTCATCTGACGATAGTCAAGTGTCCAGATTAGCGAGCAGCTAATCTGCCTAAAAAGAAATACGGGGGCTTCCCTGGTGGCGCAGTGGTTGAGAGTCCGCCTGCTGATGCAGAGGACACGGGTTCGTGCCCCGGTCCGGGAAGATCCCACATGCTGCGGAGCGGCTGGGTCCGTGAGCCATGGCCACTGAGCCTGCGCGTCCAGAGCCTGTGCTCCGCAACGGGAGAGGCCACAAATGTGAGAGGCCCACGTACCGCAAAAAAAAAGGAATACAACTTTTAGAGATGACCCAGGACTTTAGAAGGTGGCTTGTGATTATTTTGATTTAGCGGTTCTAGGTGACTGGACATCATTGGAAGCATTTGGGTGGGTGTCCCATGTTGAGAGCTGTGTTTTAGAGGAGACATGTACAGTGTGGATCAGAAGAGAAGGAAGCACGGGGCTACTGCAATTTAGACAGGCAGCAAGTGACGAAGCTTGGACAGGGAAGGTGGCTCTATTTTGAGAAGAAGCGTTCTCAGCGGCTAGTGACAGATGAGAGATGGATGGGGAACCTGTATAATTTATCATCCAAACCCAACACTGTTGAGAAAGAAAACGAAGTGCTATTAATAACCACGCCAGGGTCTTCCCTGGTGGCACAGTGGTTAAGAATCCCCCTGGAAGTGCAGGGGACACGGGTTCAAGCCCTGCTCTGGGAAGATCCCACGTGCTGCAGAGCACTGCGAGCCACAACCACTGAAGCCCGTGCACCTAGAGCCCGTGCTCTGCAACAAGAGAAGCCACTGCAATGAGAAGCCGGTGCACCGCAACGAAGAGTAGCCCCAACTCATCGCAACTAGAGAAAGCTTGCACAGAGCAACAAAAGACCCAACACAGACCAAAATAAATAAATAAATAAATTTATTAAAAAAAATAATAACCACGCCAGACAGTAGGCATAAGCCAGGACTGTCGTGGGCAACCCTGACATATGGTTGCTCCACACAGAGAAAGGAGCGACCAGAATCAAAACTCACTCCGGTATTTCTTGCCCTGGGGACTGCGGGTTACTGTGGTTTCCAGGGCAGTTGTAAAAGCTCCTTCTTGTGCCAGGGTGGTGGCTGTCTTTATGATCCCCCCCCACCCCGTCCTCCCCAACAGGGCTTGTGAGGAATCAGACAGCCCCACACAGGACGGGTTAAGAAACAGGCTTAACTCATAAGGAACAGGGACGCACTGGGGTAGACATTCCCGAAGAAGGAGTCTCTTCCCTCCAACTCTGTCACCTCCCTTCCGTACAGGGCAAGAGCAAGAACGACCTCATCAGTGGGAGAAAAAACGGTGTACAGGTGCACTGGATGTCAGCGGTTGGCAGAGTTTGGGAAATCCAGCGGCCCAGCACCTGGGGAGCTTGAGGCCACTGAGCCTGTGGGACCCTGAGTTCATGTGCATCTTCTCCCTGGAGAAAGGAGAAAGGCCTTCAGTCCCAGCCAGGCCCTTGTCCCTGCAACCCAGAGGAAGCTCCCAAGGCTGTTTTGGGGGGCCTGGTTTAGGGCAGGGGTGGGACAGGAGAGTGCAATGGGGTCGACAGAAACCATCAACTTACAATAAATCGGCCTCCAAGCAAATGTACTATACTGTGAACTATATTAAATATAATCTCCACATTCCTTTGATGGCTCAGAAGGCACTTGAGTCCTGTAGAGCTTAAGCATGCCCATGAACAGCCCTGGCTGTGCCCATTTATGCACGGGTCTAAGAGGATGCATGTGACACAGCCTGACTGCATGATCTCAACAGGGCCTGGGCCACTATCCCAGCCTAAAAAGTCACCAGGTTTCGTGCCTGATTTCTAATGAACTAAAATTAGTCACAGGTGACAAGCCAAATACAGACTCTGAAGGGATGTCTGTGGGATGTAATGCTTGCAGCGATTCCAGTACGTTCCACTAGTCTAATTTTAGCTTAGAGAATACCCCTGGAGACTGAAGGCCTGATTTGGAGACCTGCATTTAGAGATGAGCACATCGCGGTTTTGCTTTGATGATGGACATCAAGCTGGGGCCTCAGGAGACTGGAATTTTGAGTCTATCACTTCCTTGGTAAAAACAAAGAAACGACGATAAAAAAGAAAATCCACCAATTTCAGGAATCCTCCACTGCTCACAGAATTGTGTCTGAACTTGGCAACTGATACTCAAAACTCCCCTCCGTCTGATCTGTTTGTCCGGAAGTCTCATCACATTCTCTGAGCCCCGCAGTCCATCTGATCTGGCCTCTGAACTCATCCCGGCCTGCCCTCTGGCAAGTTCTTGTACAGGCCACTCCCTCCACCTGGATCCTGTCCAGGACCCCTGCTGCGCCCTGAGCTGCACACCCCTGTGCCCACCTGCCCAACCGGCCTTTCCGAAGATGTCCCAACCCTGTTCCTCCTCCTCTCCCCTCTCCTAGCGAAGGACAAGGAAAAAGTCTCTTCCAGTGTCTTTGCCGGGCTCTATGGAAGCCATTGCCCCAGACACTTTTCTGAAACACAAACCAGGCCACTTTACTCTCCTGCTGAAGGCCCACCTAAGGCCCCAAAGCTCACACTCCTTAGCAGCCCATCGGGGGAGACAGTGGACTTCTGCACCCGCCCGCCAGAATCCTAAGAGTTTATACAGAGGCCTTAACGGGCTTCAGTTACATTGACCGTCCAAACGCTCTCAGCACCACACTGCTCTCTCATGGCTGCATCCTTGGAACAGCTCCGGCTGTGGGAACGGTGGGCTGAACATATCTTCCAAGGACAGGGGAGGGAGTGAGGCGCCTCCAATTGCCTGGGTCCAGCTTGAGGCTCAGTTAGCGGTCACGTCCTCTGGGTGACCTCCTCCAACAGGACCGGAATGGTGGGCCAGTCTGCTGAGTTGAGTGTAACCGCTAGGCAGGTGGGAAGGGGTTGGAAGTCAATGTTCTGAAATCATCCTTGCTGATCACGTGTGTGTGTGTTAACGTGTGTGCCTGTGGGCAGATAAATAGTACCTTTTCGGGATATACTCTTGTAGTGTGACCTCAGGTCCCTTAAATTAACCTTCCTGAAGACTTGATAAAGCTCTTTTGTGTATTATTAGGGAATAATACGTAAAACTGAGTACGCCAACTGGGTATGGTTGGCCACCATCTTGTGGTTCATTTCTGGTTAGCATCTCCCTTACAGAATGCTTATCAAACACAGCTTATTCTGGGTTGGATATTCCAATTCTAATAAGCGCAACAGTCAACCCAAAACAGAAATAGCTAATTCCTTTTGTGAGCTGGGCCTTGGAAACCAGGCACACTCTTCCTTTCCAATCCCTCTGTTGTTGCGTGATGTTCTTATTTCTCTCTGCTTAGATTGAACTATTAGGTTCTCCTGACTCAGTGGCAAAAAAATTAGGGAAAGTTAGGAATACAGACTAGAGGATATGGTGAGAATAGGAGGGTAGAATTGCTTTAACAAAATTATCAGCACACAAAAATCTATCTGCGGGACTAATACAATACAACATCGATGCACGGCTCCTTCATTTAAGGACCTCCTGTAGGAGTCTAATATGAAACATTTTAGGGAAAAAAAGAAACCAATATTGGGGCATTTCCCTCTCATTCAAGGCTTAGCTTGGTGTTGCCTATGTGACCTCCTCGAGTGGGAATTAATTATTCATTGTTTTTCTCTCCTATTACAAGCTTTCTAGCTACTTTTGGAAGAGAAAAGTGAGTGGCCTCTTTTAAGAGTTCCTGTGAGTATTTTGGTTTTCTTTGCCTGAGCTGTTATTTTCTGAACTGTCGCTTAGATTCAGTGGCTACAACTATTTCGCTCTCTCTCTCTCTCTCTCTCTCCTTTTTTATTCCCCTCTGACACATACCCCTTTTCCTTGTTTTCCTCGGATCTATATTTTCAAATCGTCTAGCTCATTAGTGTTAATCACTCTGTCTGCAGGACACAGAGATGCAAAATTCAGAAGAGAACCTTAAACGGTAAGGTTACCCACAGGGGTTCTAAACGAGACATGTTGTTGAAACGAGGGGACAAGGTTTATTTTAAGCGTCATTAGCATTATTTTTACGTAGTCTTAGCACTGAATACATTATTCACACATCACAAAGATAATTAGACAAAGAAAAAACACACAGTAGCACCCATTTATATGTCTAGGCCAGTGTCTACTCCTGTGACATTACCTGCTGGTAGATTAGAGGTCAGAGGTGAAAAGGACAGATTAGAGCAATCAGTCCAGTTTTTTTTGTGCAGAACAGTGTTGGGTAGCATTTTACTTTAAGAGAGAAGGAGAGCTTCCCTGGTGGCGCGGTGGTTGGGAGTCCGCCTGCCGATGCAGGGGACACGGGTTCGTGCCCCGGTCTGGGAAGATCCCACATGCCGCGGAGTGGCTGGGCCCGTGAGCCATGGCCGCTGAGCTTGCGCGTCTGCAACGGGAGAGGCCACAACAGTGAGAGGCCCGCGTACCGCAAAAAAAAAAAAAAAAAAAGAGAGAGAAGGAAAAGATTTCACGGAGCTGTGAGTAGGGAACTTTATCATTAAATGGAGAGAAGTGCTGCAAACCACATGTAGCAACTGAAGTTGAGCTTTTATGTGTCTTGGTTGTCAACAGCTTTTACTATCTCAACCTATCCTGACAACAATAATTAGAATTCCGGGGAGAAGGAGGAATGTGTTGGATCTTGCAGACATGTTTCTGAAAGCATATCATGCTGTTTTGGGCAATGGGGATATCGGGTTCCTCACCTCCTCTGCCCTGCAATTCTTCCCTCCAGCTGTGGAGTCTAGAGACGAATCTCCGAATATCGCAACGCCTGGGCTGTATCCAGTGCTAAGCAAAGGCCAGGTGACACAATAAAGCATCCTTTATCTTTCAAAAGCTCCTGCACTAGGACCAAGAGAGGGGACAATACCCGGGGAAAGATGGTCTTTCTTTTGTGGAAAAAAAGTACCGGGATTGTTTCCACATTGCTGTTTCATGCCTCCCTGGCCACTCTCTACAGGGTTGTTGCAACTCTTTTCAAAGACAAGTCAGAAACGTGAGACTCTGCGTTGCCAGCAGGCCAAAAACCAAACTTCCTTCCACTAGTGGATCAGTCGAGGCCTTGGTGATCTCCTGCAAATATACATAAGGAACCATGACCTCCACCTGCAAGTCCATAACTTCACTCGTGTTGATTTCCCGAAAGAAATGACTGCCTCCCCTTCCCAACCCCCACTTCACTTCCTTACCGTTCAGGGCAGATGCCGTCTATTCCAAATAGCCCCTTGAAGCCTGATTCCTCCACCCTGTCCCTAATTTTGGATGCACTATTTAAGTAAGGACTCTTAGCCCTGAGTGATTATTTCTGTCACAGCAGTTATCACGATTGTCACCGGCCTGTCCTAGGACTGTGAACTTCCTATGCGTGGAAGCCATATCCACAGAGCTGAGCAATATGTTGGGCACATAGTAGGTGCTCAATAAACCTCTGAGTGAACTAGGAATACACCCTCTTGAGGTATAACCTGCATACAGGAAAGTGCACACATCTGCAATGTACTGATCAGTGAATTGCTACATATGTGTACACAGAGGTATAAACATATATAATAACCCCCAGACAACACTACAGAACATTCTCCAGAGCCTCCTTGGAAACCACAGGCTTTAATTGCTCTGGGAATGAGCCCCATCCGTCCTGTGAAAGAAGGTTGGTTGCCAGTAGTGAACTCCAAGAGGATGTAAGATGCTCTGATTCATCACAGGTAGAACGCTCTGGATGGGGAAGGGACATTTTATTCCAGAGAAAAGTGACAACGGGGATTAAAGAACAGAACGTTTAAAAAATGCAAAGAGTGAAAAGGGAGCATAACAATGTACCTTTCTTCTCTCCCCGCCCCCCACTCACCCGGAAGCACCAGAGCCGGTGAGGCCCCGGAAGGAAGCGCTCAGGACTCTGTCACACCCTCACAGCGCCTTACCCGTCCAGATACCTGTGGTGACCAGAGTGACTCTGAACGACCGCAGTCCAGGCTGCCCAAACCTGTGTGACACACGCAAGGGGTCCTGCTTCTAAGCTCCCCGCTCACCTGTGCCTCCCACGGACCAGCGCGCGTTCTTGAGCCAGATGACGCTGCCCGCAAGTCGGAGAGAAAGCCCCCAGACCCCTTCCCCATCACTGCGGCCTGGCTTTCCTGACTTGTGAAGCCAGAGGGCCCAGAGGGCTCGTGAACTGACCCAAAATGTTTTTGTTTTTGTTTTCTCCTTCCTTTCTCAATCCAACCTTTATATCATCACGTTATTCGCAGAGTACTAAGGACCTATGCTATGGGTGTGCCATCTGTCCCTGCAAGGGCACTAGGCCTGCGGGGGCGGCGGGGGGCGGCGGGTCGCTGGCGGCGGAAATGCGCTGCCAGGGGGAGGGGTGCCCGTCACGCCCGCTAAGGCTGCGGGCTGGGCGATCGGTGGCTTGAGAAAGTGAGGATTCCAGTTGATTCCGCCCGTGGCCCTGACTCCCTTTTAGATAAGTGGCCGGGCGGCGGTGCTCTACCGCGCCGTCCCCCGCAGCTGGAAGGGAAAAGGCGGTCACGCTCCCTCGGTCCCGGGCGGGGTCCCCGCTACCTCCCGGACACCGCCCGGCTCGCATGCCGAGGCGGCTGGGAGAGGCCGCCCGGCCCCACCCCGCCCCGCGCGAACTGGGCCGCACCCACTTCCCCCGGGAGGCGGCCCGCCGCGGCCGGGGCTGACGTCACAAGGCACCCAGCCGCCAGCGCCCCGCGGTGCGCGCCCCGCGCCGGGACCCGCCGCCCTCTCCGCGCGACACCTAGGCGCGCTCGCGCGCGTGCCCGTGCCCGTCCCCGCCCGCCAGCGCCGCCGAAGATGGCGAGCCCGGCGACCCCGGAGCCCGCCGAGCAGGGATGCCCGGCTCCCGCAGCCGCCGAGCAGGCGCCGCCGTCGCCGCCGCCGCCGCCCCGGGCACCCCGCGAGGAGCAGGAGGGGGAAGCGCAGGAGGAAAGGGCGGCGGCGGGCGCGGGCCGGCAGGTGGAGGAGGCCGCCGGCGGGGTGGCCGCCGCGGTGACCTGGCTGCTGGGGGAGCCCGTGCTGTGGCTGGGCTGCCGCGCCGACGAGCTCCTGAGCTGGAAGAGGCCGCTGTGCAGCCTGCTCGCCTTCGTCGGGGCCAACCTGCTGTTTTGGTGAGATCTCGGGGTGGGTGGGGACGCCGGGGAGGGCAGGTGACCTTGGGGCGCTCGGGGGCGGGCGGAGGGCGCGCCCAGGGCCGGGCGGGGGGAGGTGCACGCCGGACCCCGCGGAGGAAGGTGTCAGTCCTGGCCCACTTTCTCGGCCACCTTTCTCAAACAGGTAGACACACACTTCAACTTTCCTCCAGACCCACCTCCCTGTAAACAGTTATCCTCCGTGTGTGTATGCAGCCTCGCGGGACAGGTGGTGGGCTGAGCCCACGCACCTGGACCGACAGGTGTGCCCGGAGTGCACTTGGCCTTCGCTTTCCGAAACTCGCAGGTCTTGGCCTGCTCGCCCAAAGCCTGCCAGACCACGAACACTTGAACTTGCATTCGTTCTTGCACCCAGAGCGGGCCTATCTGGACCAGCTTCGGTACACGCTGAAGACTGAGCCTGTGTCCATCAGCCACCTGAGATGGGCACTGAATGATTTGTTTTTCCGTTCCCTGGAGGGTTGGGTTTACTGTCTTTACTCCCTGATGAGAAAACAGGCGGCAAACAGGTGGATTAGGTACATCACCGCGCCCCGCAGGTGTGCAGTGTGGAAAACAGTCGTGTTTTTAGCTGAAGAACAGAGAGAATACACAGGAATGTTCTGTGAAAAGCCCCCGATCAACAGGTTTGTCTCTTCAAAAAGCACCCTTCACCCCTAAAGACAGGGGAAGTGTGTGGCTCCTTCATTGAAGGTTGTGCCCTGTTATCTGTTACCAGTCTGATGGAGGGTGGAGAAAAACCTTCTTTGTCTGCGACTGTGTCCTCATAACAAGCCTGACCCACACACTGCAGAATAAGCAGAGCTTCAGCAGTGGATACTTGTTACAGGACACAGATTTCTTAAGCTTAAAGTGAGGAAATAAATGACTGAAACAGACACAGCCTGCCACTTTCTAGGTTAGCTCCTTTAACCTGAAGGTTTTTCTGCAGATCTGTGCTAGTCCTGGTTTTTCTCCTGAAATGAGCTGTTTCTTTCTTTCTTTTTTTTTTTTTTAATTTATTTTTTTGGCTGTGTTGGGTCTTTGTTGCTGCACGCGGGCTTTTTCTAGTTGCAGCGAGTGGGGGCTACTCTTCGATGTGGTGCACAGGCTTCTCATTGTGGTGGCTTCTCTTGTTGCGGAGCACGGGCTCTAGGCGCGTGGGCTTCCGTAGTTGTGGTGCGTGGGCTCAATAGTTGTGGCTCATGGGCTCTAGAGCGCGGGCTCAGTAGTTGTGGCGCACGGGCTTAGTTGCTCCGTGGCATGTGGGATCTTCCTGGACCAGGGCTCGAACCCGTGTCCCCTGCATTGGCGGGTGCTTTCTTAACCACTGTGCCACCAGGGAAGCCCGAGCTGTTTCTTATTAGACCCCCGAACGTGAATTAGCCACACTTTGGGTCTCTTAGCTATCAGTGTTTCTAGAGTTTATTCCATAGTTCTGCAGCCTGTTACGAAGTTACAGTGGGCACTCAAAAGAAGGACGATATAGTGTCTGATGCTATATTGGGCAACAGTCCCATAGTCTTAGGGCTGGGTCTCCCTCATTTTACCAATGAGGTAAAATTCTCTTTCTTAATTTTAAATTTTATTTATTAAAAAAAATAGCCAATAGCCTCAGAGTTCAAAAGTTTAAAGGTACAAAAAAGGTTAAACACTCTGTAAATCTTTTTCCCATGCCCGTCTCTGGCTACCCACTTTCCTACCAGAAGCAACCAGTGTTACGAATTTCCTGTGTATCTTTCCAGATAGTGCATATTTCAGCAAATACAAAATATTCTACGCAAATTGTGGAATACTATCTGGACTATTTTTCTTCTTAGTGTACTTTGGCGATCACTTCCTTGTTCTTTTCCAGCTGCACAGAATTCCACTGTATGGATGTCAAGGATTAACCTGTCTCCTACTGATGGACTAAGATTGTTCCCAACTTTTGCTATGACAGCATTATAGCTAATGGCCTAAACATGCATTATTTTGCATATAAGCAAGTATTGCTATAGGATGAATTGCCAGAAGTGGAATTGTTGCGTCAGAGGGGATGTGCACTTGTAGTTTTTTTGTTTTTTTTTTTTGCGGTACGCGGGCCTCTCACCGTTGTGGCCTCTCCCGTTGCGGAGCACAGGCTCCGGACGCGCAGGCTCAGCGGCCATGGCTCACGGGCCCAGCTGCTCCGCGGCATGTGGGATCCTCCCGGACCGGGGCGTGAACCCGCGTCCCCTGCATCGGCAGGCGGACTCTCAACCACTGTGCCACCAGAGAAGCCCTTGGCACTTTTCTTGATGTTATTTTTGGGGAAATGAACTTTTTAAATGCGTATTTTTGATTGTTTAGTACCTGGTACCAGCACTAGCGTTCAGGATTTTGAGCCTGGGTTCAAAAGCTCTAACATTTATTACCTGCCCATTATCTGCAAGATTTTAGTGCTGTGCACTGAGAGCATAAAAGCTGAGACTTGGCCATAACAAATGGGTATAACTCAAGGCTGAATGGAGCGAGTGTGGTAAAGAGTCAGAGAAGGGATCATTCGTTTTGATGCAGTTTTTTGGGGGGAGGTGGCATCCTGGCTAGAAGGGACTGTGGAGTCTTCATAAGGAGATCATGCTCGAGTCAGATTTGGATGGACAGGCATGATTTGGGTAGATCCAGTATATGGTCGACAGCTTTCCAGTCCTAAGGAATTGTACTTAATGTTTCAACCAATATATTCGACTGATGCAATGCCACATGAGTTGGTGGAGAAAAGTAGGGGAGATGAGAGTGGCTGGGTGTTTTGGAGACACATCTGGGGGCAGTGGTTGCTTCGAGTGTCATACTTTGTGTTTGGACCTGTTTTTTTCTATAGGCAATGGGGACCCAAAAATGCCTTGTAAAAGTGCTCATGAATATTTTAATGGGCAAGTAAGTTGTGGTACATTTATTCCTACCATAAAATCACATATAGAACAATGAAAATAAACTACAGCTGTAGGCAACAACACAGATGAGTTTTACAAACGTAATTTTGGGGAAAAAAAAAGCACACAATATGTACAGAATGATTTGGTTTTTTGAAAACTATGCAAAACTAAACAGTATTGATCAGGGATATATTGATAGAAGACATTCTTACCTGCAAAATCAAGAGAGTGATTATCCCTGGGAGGAGGGAGAAGGTTTGATGGCAGAGGGCATGTGGAAGGTTTTGCAGTACAGGCAGTGTTCCGTTTTTTGACTTCAGTGGTGGAAGTTACCTGGTGTTCAAGTTATAATTATTTTAAAACTATGAGTGTGTGTGTGTGCATTCTTATCTTTGATATGTTTTTTGAAAAATACTAAAATACTAAATAATGCTTAAAAAATTGGTATTCACTCAGAGCTCAGAGGAGTTTGATAAAATACAGACCATATAGCACCTGTCTCAAGGAGCAGGGTTTCCACAACCTGAAATAGATTGCACAACAGTCTAATAGTCCTAGGGTTGGGTCTCTCATTTTACCAATGAGGGACATGTTTGTGAATTCTTTTTCTTAATTTTAAATGTTATTTATTAAAGAATGGTCAATACAGCCTCACAGTTCAAAAGTTTAAAAGTATAAAATGGTAAACAGTTTGAAAGGCTCTTTCCGACACCCGTCACTGGCTACCTGTCTCCTTCCAGGGGCAACCAGTGACACCAGTTTTAAGCACACCATCAAATAGAATGAACCCAGTGAAACAGAAAATACCCATTTGCTTTTGTTTTTAAAGAATTAGCTGCTTGCGGTATACTGTCAATAAAACGCACACACTCTAAGTGAACAGTCAAATGTAAACGCCCATGGAACCACAATGGCAATAAAGATCTAGAACATTCCATCACTCCTAAAGATTACTTTGGCTTCCTTTCCCACCCGTAGCCACCCCGGGGATTGATCCGTTTTCTGTCACTATAGATTAGATTTGTCTTTGCTAAAGTTTCATATAAATGATACCTTATAATATGATGTTTTTGTGCCTGGCTTTGCTTACCCAGCATAAAGCTTTGAGATTCATCTCTGCTGTGTATATCCGTTGTTTGTTTCTTGTTACGGTTGACTAGTCTGCCACTTCGGGGATATACCTCAATTTGTTTATCCATTTGCTAGTTGATGTACTTTGGGGTTGTTTTCACAGTTGGCTGTTATGAGTAAAGCTCTTGAAAAGATTCAGGCACAAATCTTTGTGTGAAATGTCTGGTTTTGGTGAGAGGAGTGTGGCAAGCTCTGGCCATACTTTGTATGGCCACGTGGCAGTTGCCTTGGGTAGCAAGGGCTGGAGGATTATGTCTCTCTTCTTGGTCTCGTTGCTGGTCATGATACTGAAACCAAATGCCACACAGTGCAGCCTGGAAAGCTGCTCAGATGTGATTTAGTCTTGAACCCGCAGCTGGAGACCATGCATGCAGGGAAATCTATGCCGGGCCTCTTTCCTCAGAGCATCTGGCACTACATGATGACATTACCCTCCACTTGTATAAATAGTTCAACTGCAAGAAACTGATTAGCTTGAGGTGATGACACAAGGGCATGCCCTGCAGGAGACCTTGGGTCCTCTAACTTTTGCCGTATTTCAGGCTGGGCACCTGTGCAGTCTGGAATGCCCAGGACCCACTTAGAGTCCTTGGAGGCCTGTCTTCTAGAGTTGGTTTGGAAGGTTGCAGGGTCCAGCTCCCACATGATGTCAAGAGCCCCTCTGTGCCATCGCTGATGGGTTGAGCCAGCTTGCATTAGAGCAGTGCCCCTCAAAGAGTGATCTCTTACTGACATCATCGTGGCCATCACCTGGGCTCTTGTAGAGATGCAAATCGTGGGCTCCACCCCACACATAGGAGCCAGAATCCCTGGGGTGGGGCCAGAGCCTCTGAATTTTCTCCAGCTCACCAGGTGACTCGAGTGTGGGAATCACTGCATTTGAACACTTTCTGGGATCATGAACTCTCTTCTCCATAAGGCAGCATTTCCACTGCTGGACAACTCTGACTAGCAAATATTTTTCCTATACTGAGTTAAGCTCACCTCTTTGTTATCTCTACAGCTGCCCAAGATCCGGGCTCCCTCCCCAGGACAGTCCTTTGTCTGTTTCAAGATTTGTTCTGTTCTCCATTCCTGCTGAGTCTTCTTTCCCCCAGATGAGAAATCCTGGGCTCTTTCCACTGACCAGGCTCTTGTAAACATGCTTCAGTTTGTATGTATTCCTCCTCAAATGCAACATTCTGAGATGATATGACCAGTGTGTACTTTTCCCCATCTTCCTGGACAGCATCCTTCTCTTCACGTGGCCTGAGACAGAATTTCTTTATTCTACTTGATAGTCACTCCTTTGACAGCCACTACTATTAATGATTGCTGCTGCCATCAAACTATACCTGTGTATATAACTATATACGCAGGTATAGTTCGTCAAACTACAACTAGTAAAATTATTAAGGATGCTCACATTTAGCACCTCATTTAAATCTTACAGCAACCAATGAGGCAGGTATTGTTCCCCTTTTATGTAAACAAGAGGAAACAGGCCCATAGAAGTTAATTGAGTTATTAACGATGACTGTAACCTGTACTATTCAATAGAATATTTGCAGTGATGGAAATAGTTTACGTTTGTACTGTCTGGTATGGTAGCAAGTAGCCTATTGTGGTTATTGAACTTAGGACATGTGGCTAGTGTGACTCAGGAACTGTATTTTTAATTTCCTTGAACTTAAACTTCAGTTCAAATAGCTACATGTGGTTAGTGGCTACCCATATTCAGTAGCACAGTCCTAACCTGGGTCACGGGCCTGGGTGATGAAGCCATGTCCTTTTCTGCAAATTCAGTGTTTCTTTCTTTAAAAAAACAAAAACAAAAACTCTATTACTCTAAGGAATAATAGAAGACAGATATGGGAATCAACAATTAGGGCTTACGTTTTTCAATATTACAGAATTTCACTTAATAGTTTCAGCGTGGGGTGAAAATGATTATGTTGGGAGAGGGTTGGTTCTGCATTGAGAGGCATCTTTTTTAGCCTGTTAGCGAGTCAGTTCATGTCCCTCACCTTATCTCAGCTCCATCTGGGCATCAGGAGCCGTGGAAGAGTGTCTGCTCCAGGCCCACATGGTGTTGGGTCCATGGGGTATACCAGAAGTCCCAGCAGAGAGGTTCCTCTCTGCTTTAGGAGACATGGCTGGTTCAGTGAATTGATTGAAACAATGCACCACACTTCTACATTGTATGCCACAGTTGCTAGGGCTTTACAGTTTAGGAATAGTGGATATCAGAGGGGTTTGGAATAGTTGATGAAAGCTCTGTGCGATTTATTGTATGTATAGGCCCAGCAGAGAAGGTGTAACTATAAAAGTAAGATTAACAGTGAGGGCTTTCCACGTGGGACAAACTCAGGTATAAATGGGGGACACGCACTGGATGTTGTCAGTCTGGGGAGACTCACCTGCCTCAGGCTGAGGGTACATTCTGGGGAGCGGGAAAGAGAAATTATTATCCTTGTATGCACGGAACCGGCATGGGATCTGAAACACTGTATATGCTCAAAAAGGTTTAGTGAACTGGACTGGACTAGAGGGTATTCCCCTAGCCTGGATAGGGCAGGGCTGGTTTAAGGAAGGTCTTGCAAAGTAGAAAGGCTTCAGGTCATTGAAAATAGTTGTGGATGTTTTTTATATTCAGTAAATGTTTCTTGAGTAGTGGCCTCATGTACTTGTTCTTAGACCCAGGAAATCTTTCACGAGTTCCCATGTAAGGCTGTTCTCTAGGCCTTGGTCCTTTAGCACCAGGAACTGCTGGTTGAGGACCTAAGAAATAGGGCTGTTTTTACCAGATTAATGCTCATTCTAGAAACCCATCAGGTTTTCTTCTCTAGTGTAATAACCACAAAGCTCATCTTTAGTGATTTTGCACAATTTTATGGTTATGCCTATTTGGGTAATAACTTTCCCTCAGCTTCTTTTTGCTGCTGTTTTTCCTTCTTATCCTGTTGTGCGTGAATGTTTTTAAGCTGCCTGATTGATCGAAATGAGTACAAATAAATGAGGTGTATCATTATCACTAGCTGCTGGAATACAGTGATGACTGAGACACATTCTGATCCCTGGTGAGAAGCACAGATTAGTAAGCAAGTAATTCTCAGGTTATGCTGCGAGCACTAAATTATCATACATGGGCCAAAGTGAACCAATAGGATTTCCTTAGGCAGCAAATGGGGGCATGGAGATTGGGGAAAAGACAGGATAATCAGTATGTAAAAAGTGGAAGAGGGGCTTCCCTGGTGGCGCAGTGGTTGAGAGTCTGCCTGCTGATGCAGGGGACGTGGGTTGTTGCCCCGGTCCGGGAGGATCCCACATGCCGCAGAGCGGGTAGGCCCATTAGCCATGGCAGCTGAGCCTGCGCCTCCGGAGCCTGTGCTCCGCAACGGGAGAGGCCACAACAGTGAGAGGCCCGCGAACCGCAAAAAAAAAAAAAAAAAGTGGAAGAGAACTAATACATATTGAGTAGCTGTTATGTGCTAGGTACTCAGTTAACTGATGGAGGCTTGAACAGGGTACACAGGAGCACTCATAACTATTCATTTATATATAGAGAGAGGGGAAGGGAAGGGGAGAGGATGGGTGGGACAGGTATTTTATGTTCTAGAGGGAATATCCACAGGTGAGTTTGGGAAGAGAAACATTGGGGTCAGTTTCTGAAGAGTTTACTCTTGGATTGTGCTAAGGAATTTGGACTATATCAAATAAGCCGTCTCTATTACTTTTATGTAAGTGCCATCATATATATGCCATCATATAGCCATAGTCCCTTTCTCTTAAGACCTCCATTCAAAAATTCAACAAATATTTATTGTCTACTACATGCTGACACTGTTCTTGGTGCTAGAGATGTAACCATGGACAGGAAAGCATGAGATCCCTTTTCTAATGGAGCTTATATTTTTGTGGTGGAAATGGTGGAAGAAAGACAGTAAACAAATGCACAAAATGCTAGGAGAAGCTAGGTGCTGTGGAGAAAACTAAAGTAGGGACAAGGGACAGGGAGGGACAAGGAGGTGCTACTTTTCTGGGGTAGTCAGTGCAGGCTTCTCAGAGGAGTGACTGTGAGCTGACGCCCGAAGAGCACATTACGGAAGGATCCAAGCAGCTACTTCTGCAGCAGAATGCTCCAGGCAGAGGGAACAGGGTGTGCAAAGGCCCTGGGGTGAGTGGGCTGGGGGTGTTTGCAGAACAGCACGGAGTCCAGTGTGGCTGGAGCTGGTTGAGGAAGCAGGAGACACCATTAGTTTTAGCTCAGAACTTCATGCAGCAAGTGTGCCAGACTATGCTTACCGGCTTTCCATCACCCCACCCTCCCCGGGTGAATGAGGGGAGTGAGAACCTGGGGCCAGAGGTAGGGCAGGACACCTTTGCAGGAACACGTGGTGGTGAAGAGAGGCAGCGGGGTGGGGAGACTCTGGCGATACAATCAGGACGACCGAGTGATTTCTTGGAGGGGAGAAGAGAGGGGGTCGGGGAGTGACTCAGCCTCCGAGGGTAAATGAGGAGTGGCTGGTGTTAACCATTCTGAGGGTCCCCCAGCAGGGGACGGGTTGGGTTGAAATACAGATGTGTGTGTGTTGGGGGTGGTGAAGTTTCCTAGGGACTACCTGCTGGGCTGTATGAGAAGAGAGCCTGGGGAGAGTGTGAGGAAACCGACCTCAGCAAGGTGGTGATGAAGGAGCATCTTTGCAGGAGGGTCAGAGCGCGGCGAGTCCCAGAGAGCGGGGTTCCCCGGGAGCCAGGTGAGGTCGCAGCCGGGTCCGCTGGGGTTCCATCGGCAAGTGCCCCTTCCTGGCCGGCATGAGGGCCTGGCCTTCCCAGTCACACCGGAAGGGGGACCCTGCCTTCCTCGCAGCCCCTCACCACCTCCCCCTGCTGCAGCATCGTGGCTCAGTCTCTGTGGAGGACAGAACTGCCTACCCTGCCCTCCAGGGTCCCTCTGGGATTTGGTCCTCAGGCCAGATCCTGACTTGGCCAGCGGGAGTTCAGACAGTTTAGGAAATCCGTTCTCTCCCCAGTGCCTGCCTTTCATGCCTACCAAGATAGCCGATTTTGAATGTCAGAAGCATTCTATTGTTAGCTGTTTCTGTTGAGTCCAGCTGTGGAAGAAGGACCTTGGTCCTTGTCTTTGAGGAAGGAATTCAGCAAAGGGACCAAGACTGTGAAATGGAGACAGTGTTTATTAGAAGCAAAGTACATGTGGAAGAACACACAGGCAAACTTGGAGTGAGTTGCGTGCAGTAGGGGTGGCTTAGGTTGCTTATATGGGGGCAGTTTTCCGGGTTGTCTCTGGCCAGTCGTCTCACTTGTGCTTTCACCTGATCCGGGCCCAGTGCTCCTGCTGGTATCTTATCTCGAAGTATCAGCAGGAGACCAGTTGCAGCCCCTCAGCGTGGAGCCAATCTCCTACCTCACTGTGTTCACTCCTTCTGCAGAGTCCTGAGCCCGCCCCCATGCCGTTCTCCACCTGCTCTGCTGATGCCCGATGGGTCCTCTGACAGGTGCTGGCATTTGTGAGGATGGGGGAACGGAGAGGGAAGGGTGGAGACAGGGGAAGGGACGAGGGACAGCAGGGGGCTCTGGGGACATGGGGGCTGGGCTTAGAAGGACACCTCCTCCTCTGAAACCTGAGGACCAGGGGGACAGGTGGGCACACCTGGAAGGCAGGTGGCTAGGGGGCCACCTGCCAATGGCAGCTGATTTCTCTTTGAAGGAGGAGGATGAGTTCCTGAGATTGAGCAGGTTGAGGGCGGATGAGACTGGCTGTCGCTTTCGTGGGGAAGGAGATCCGTGTTTACAAGCCCTTTCTTGTACAACTCTATTTTGCTGTTGCTCTTAGCATTTTTTTCTCTTCGATCTTTCTAACTCTCCAACATTTCTGGAAAATTCCTTTTGATAAACGTCCATTCTATAGACCCACACTTCAGTTTCTCTTCTCTTTCTTTCCCTGGGAGCCACCCTTCTTGGAGTCTTCCTCCCCCTGTTCTGATCTAGTCTGATTGTCCTCTGGGTCTGGTGTCCCTGCAGGACATCTGCGTCGTCACCCCATTCCCCCTCTCCTGTGTGAGAGCCTCTGTTACTGAGAACGGGGTCAGGAGAGTCAGCAGCACCCATTTCTTCTCCTTGAGATTATTCATGATGGTTTAAGGTTTAAGGTTTTCTTGTGTTTGCTCTGAGTTCTTTGCGTCTGTCTGTTTTGTTACTGGACTCTTTCTCGGTGGACTCTTTGGTATCGAGAGAGTACATCCTCTAGCATGTTTTGAGAACTTGTGTGCAGAAAATACCTGTATCCCACCCTTCCAGCTGATTGCTGGTTTGGCTTGGCTTAGAATTCTGGGTGGGGAATAATTTTCCCTTAGAATGTTGAAGCACTGCCCTCCTTTCTCGCTTGCTTCCAGTGTTGCTTTTCGCAGATGGATACCTTTCCAACGCCTGATCTCTTATAGATGGTCTGCAATTGGTCCAGCTATTGGTTTATGATTTCTGGTATTTGGGTAAGGAGTCAGTCTGACTGCTGTGTTATTATAGCTTGTGCTTTAGATCTTCGGGGCAAGCTTAAAGCATTTCTTTTTGCCTTTCTTACTTCCGGGACTCAATGTTTTCTTGCCATGTAAAGGCTGCATCTGACTTCCGCGGTCCATTCTCGAGATGGATGGAACTGAACACAGGGCTTCTGTGTGCCTCCAAAGGTGACTCACGCAGAAAAGAGCCTGAGTGGCACCTCCCCGCCCCCCCGAATCGTGCAGGGATGCTGCCCTGGCTGGCTCCCACGGGCTTGGCTGAGTCGTGCCCCGGGGGGTGGGCGTCAAGCCTGGCACCTGGCCCGGCTTTGCGGGAACTTGCGATCCTAGGATAGGCTGGGCCTAATTGAACTAAAAGGCGGAGAGAATTCATACCTTGACCTCATTAGCACAATGCTCAAAACAAGTAGTGTCCTAACTTGTCATAGACCAGGGCACCTTAAGTCTAGAGTGTCACTGTTTACATTCGAGGTCTTGTTTGGAGCCAAATGCTACGTTGCTGCCCCTTTCTGCTTGTGTGCTTCCAGAAAGCCACACTGGCACTTCTGGGTGTGTGTTTTGCTGACCTGTGTAGCACTGAACGAAATGGACATCCAGAGTCGCAGATTTCAGCCCAGGAGTCATAGCATGAATCTATTAGAATCACCTAGGACCCCGAGCTCCCCAGTTCTTTGAAGGTACTGACCTGCTTTCGGTATTTCAAACAACTGGGGAAGAGGCTTATTTCCGTGACAAGGTTGCACTCACTCTGACCTAGTAAACTGTGCTATGTATTTTGTTAGCAGCTAAAACCTTTCAAAAGAAGGCACCTGTGTGATGAAATAAAAAGTAGGGAATCCTTGCTTCAGTTTTACCACCTCATTTTATAGATGAAGAAACTGAGTGCCAAGGCCCCACCATGAGCTGGTGACAACGCGACCCTTTTTGAAAACTGCATGCCACCAAGTGTGGAAGCCGTGAGCACGAGGAAACTTAGGAAGGTAGAATCACAATGTTCCCAAGGGCAGAACTGCCCACCACATGATTTTACAGGCCCGTGCGGAGACTCTGCTGAGTGGATCCAACGACACCTCTGGGGTTTTGAGCGTCTGGAGTTGGTGTGTTGACAGATCTCCCCAAGGCTCAGCAGAGGCCCCTCCAAAGCTCCTAGCCGTGAGCTTCAGGCCTTCCCCCGAGACTTCACCCTCCCTTCGTCCCTGCTGTCACATAAGCCAGAGTTTGTAAAAGTCACTTTTGACAAAAGGAGACTTTCTACCACCCTCAGTACTCATGGCTTGCATTTGACTTGCACATCTACTCAAAGCAAGATGTTTACCTTCCAGCTCATGGAGTACCACCTTCTTTCAAATGATGAGGGTAACTCGATCCTGGGAGACCTTTCCTCGGGAGAATTCTTGTCACTAGAAAATGTATTTATTTTTCAAAGGAAATATTTTTATATGTTCCTGAGCTACAAATGGACAGTTATGTTTGCTCAAACGCCACCAAGACCTGTTGAAATGAACATCGACCCGGTCCGTTTAATAGCTGTATTTGTTGTCAAAGCCAGCTTAAGGGCTTTTTTGTTGTTAATAAAATCTCTTGAAAAGAGCTGTTGATCTCTTCTCTTCCAGCTCTCCTGTAGCTGGTACACATAATACGGGGTGATCACAGACAAAAAACATGCATGCCCTCAGTGTTTAAAAAAATTCAAGCTTTCCTGGGAAATAACAACAAAATATAAAAGCAAGGACTAAAGCTATCCATTCAAACAGCAGGGTTTAGGGTCGGTGGTGTGCAAGACTGCAGCCGCTGCTGACTTGCCCATCCCAGGTCCCCCGAGGAGAATTTCACCAGGAGTCAGGAGGCAACCCTGTGGTCTCTAGCCCTGGGGCTCGGTTGCTCATGAATTTTACAAGATCCAAATCCATCTTTGTATATGGAGGAAATGGCTCATAAGCTGGAGGAAGGGACATTATATAAAATTCCTCTTGCCAGCTGAGCTCCTGTTCCATGAATGGATATATCTTGGGGGTATTGACTGTAGTTTGGAAACCTTACTTCATCTATTAAATCATCTTTTTAGGAATGAATATATATTTTCTTGGCATACCTTATGAATTTAACTTCCAAATACCTTTGGCATAAATTCAAAACAACAGCTTGCATTGTCACATCGTGTAGAGTATCAGAAAGCTTTGGTGAGGGACTTAAACCAGTTTATTTTCATAGTTTATGAAAAAAAATGGTACATATGTTAAATTTAACCATTTTCTTATAAATGAATCTAAATATTTAAAGATATTGGACAATAAAGTTTCACTTTTGCCTCAAGTTCTAAGTTCATTAGAATAGATTTTAAAATAGAATCTAGTGGCAATGGAAAATATGATCCTAAAGTTGCTTTTTCTGTTTTTTAATTAACTAGTGTGAACGAATACTAGCTTTCATTTATCAGCGTGGAAATGGATAATTTCCATTAAAATGTTTCACTTTTAATAATATCACTGAATATTTTAGCTCTGATGTTGCCCGTGGAATCTCTGCTGTGAATGGGTTTGCCTGGCGCAGAAGGTGGATGTCTTAAGGCTCATGAGCCCATGAGTCATGACATGCTTGCCGCGTGCCTGTGGCATTCAAAAGCATGGCTGTTAACAAAAGAACCATGGTTGGGTATTGTCTTTAGAATGTCAGTGATGGTCTTTGGCTTCTAGTTAGAAGAACTCCCAGATGTGTAGAAAGAAGCCCAGACATGTATTGTGTATGGGTGTGGCTTTCACATAAGCATGGCTGCTCCAGTGATGAGGATGCCTGCATTGGCCAGGGCACCATCCTCCTTGACCTGACCAATCACATCGATATCACAGTAAAGCTTGCAACAGGGCTTTATTCAGCACGGTGGCAAGTTGGGAGAGCCAGACTGACTTCCCTTTAAAGAGATACAAATTAACTTAAGCCGAGGTCCCAGGGCCATCATGTTATCCGTTGCTTCTCAAAAGGTCTTCAAAAACTGTGCAGAAATTTTCACGCTCCTCATGCAATTCCCCCCCACCATTTTGGCAAGCTGTTACTGTTATGATAGTGTGCTTTAGGAAGTTCATGATTAATGATGACGTTAATTGCATGCATGATTATTTAATTACGTTAATTGACTCATCCATTCAACAAACATGGAATGAGCCACAATGCAAAAACGCATTACTGAGCACCTGCTTTTGGCCAGGTGGTGACCTCATCCGGGGGTGACGCTGGTGACCTGGACAGAGTGGGTCCTCCCCTCATGGAGCTTACAGTTTGGTGTCAGCAAAGGATAAACAAGTGAACAAGCAAATGATATACAGGTGGGAATCAAGATGAGTGCATGAAAGGAAAAAACGTTTTTCTGGGGAAGCAATGGGATGACACATCTGATCACAGTCGGCCAAGGAGACAGGTTTTCAGGGTTGTGTTGCTACTGAGTGTGGCCCCGGGGCAGCGTCTTGACCTCGTGCCTTTACCAAGCTTTTGAAACGCCTTTTGCCAAAGAACTCCTGTCCTCGTTCAGAATAGCCAGTCCCTTTTGGGGAAAGCAGGTTTGAAGTTCTGATGTAGCTGACTGCATGGTTGGGGTCATTCTAAAAAGACATGTTAAGAACTGACCAAAGGCACCTCTCTGTCATTTGTAAGCAGCGTTTTACCTCGCATTCACTTCTCGTCTGATTGAAATGCCAGCTTACGATTGAAATGTGGATCCTATTCAGTGCTAGGGTCCTGGTGCTTGCTCTTTGCGGCTGCGTCGAGGCGTCTTCTTTTATTGTTGGTGTTTAACGCCAAATGTTACAACCACAGAAGCTGCCTCGCTCTTTTGGAGAGCTTAATGAGAAACTGTCGCCTTTGCTCATCACGTGTGCGTTTACTCTGCTTGCTGGCATTGTTCTTCACAGGTGGTGTCTGTTTGTTTGGAGAGTTAATTTGGCCCTGGGAATCTCAGATGGAATTCTCAGGAGGACATTTGTTTTCCGCTAGAAGTTCGTTCGGGCTGTGCTAAGGGATGGCTTTGTTTCCCTTGTTTAATTAGACAGAGCTGTAGGGCTGTTCCCGCTGCCCTCGGGTGTGCACGGGAGGGCAGGCCTGTTGGTGATGCCCCCACCTTCTAGCACAGCCACGGGAGTTTGGAAACTGCGGGTGTCGGAGGGGGTGGCATTACCCCCTTCTATAACACTTGCAGTCGCTGTTTATCTTGTCTTCCTCTTTTATTGCTCCTTTTTGGCAAATGGTGAAAAGCATTAAAAACAAACAAACATCCCAAGAGGTTCACTTTTTTTAACCATTTTTTAAAAATTGAAGTATAGTTAATTTACAGTGTTGTGTTAGTTTCTGGTGTACAGCAAAGTGATTCAGTTTTATATATATATATACACACACACATACACATATGCATACATATATATGTATATGTATCTGTTCTTTTTCAGAGTCTTTTCCATTATAGGTTATTATAAGATATTGAATATAGTTCCCTGTGCTATACAGTAGGTCCTTGTTGTTTCTCTGTTTTATATATAGTAGCATGTATATGTTATCCCAAACTCCTAATTTATCTCTCCCCCATCCCCTTTGGTAACCATAAGTTTGTTTTCTTTGTCTGCGAGTCTATCTCTGTTTTGTAAATAAGTCCACTTGTATCATTTTTTTTAGATTCCACATATAAGTGATATCATATGATGTTTGTCTTTCTCTGTCTGACTGACTTCACTTTTCACAAGTCAGGGTTGCATTGTTCAGATCATTATTGCGGCTCCCAGGCTCTCAAAGTGAGCTTGGGGTGGTGGTCTGTGACCTTCACTGCCTCGCCTACACACTCGCTGTGTTTTATTGATTGATTCTGTTCATATTAAGAACATAAGGAAATGTTCACTCTGTTAGTTTGCCTTCTTCTATTGGGGTGAAAAAGGGTTTTCCTAATGATGAAATATCAAGTTCTTACCCCAAAGAGGTCTTCTCAGGACCAACTTTGTGGCTGTCATTTTGCATCTCAACTCATGGTTTGAATTCCTGTGGGCTAAGCTGAAACCTGAGTAATCGTCTTTTATTTTCTCTTTGCCAGTTTCCTTATCTTTTTGTATTTATTCCGTGTTATAGTGGACATTTAAGCTCTCTCAATTGCTTTTTGGACTGAGATATAGTAGAAATAAGTGCTCTCGAAGGCAGGCTAGTGTGTGTGTGTGTGGTGGTGGGGCTAAGGAGGAGGTGAACTAGAGGTGAACTAGCTTCTAGCAAGATGAGCCCAGTTAAAGGACTTAATCTTTCTGAGCTTCAGTTTCCTCATTTGTCAAAAACAGTAAGAACTGTGGAGCGAGCTGCCTCACGTCTGTGGCACCCCAGCTGTGAACTCACTCGGGCCAGAGCCCTTGCCCTGTGGTTCTTTTTCTGAATCATAGTTTCCCACTTAAAAATGTTCCATTAAATTTTATATTACCACTTGTGTGTGCTATATACTGAAAGTTAGTTTTAAAATCACAAATTATAAAAGAAGACATTAAAATATTACTTTGAATAAAAATAACTTCTTGGGCTTCCCTGGTGGCGCAGTGGTTGGGAGTCCGCCTGCCAATGCAGGGAACACGGGTTCGTGCCCTGGTCCGGGAAGATCCCACATGACGCGGAGCGGCTGGGCCCGTGAGCCATGGCCGCTGAGCCTGCACCTCCGGAGCCTGTGCTCCGCAACGGGAGAGGCCACAACAGTGAGAGGCCCGTGTACAGCAAAAAAAACAAAAGCAAAAACAAAAACAAAAAAAAACTTCTTAGGTGCTGGAAGCCTGATTTGCGAGTTGCCTTGCTCTTCCGGGGCCAGGCTCCACTAATCCACCGGACAGGGCGGTTTCGTTAGAGGGGGAGCTCGCTCCCTCCCGTGTGTTCACACACGCCCTCCATCTGAGTTGGTGGGAGGGGCTCTGCTAGGTTTGCTCCTCAAACCCTGCCCAGGGGTACTGGAGGTCCTGGGCTTGGAGTCGGGGACCCTGAAGAACTGACAGCCATCAAAGGAGATTCATTCTCATCCCAAGTTTACTCTTGGTTTGGAATGTTCCAGAAACACAGTCTGGGGAATTTCGAGGACTGGGGTCCATGAGGCAGCTACCAGTCCTCTCTCATGCCTTGTGCACGGATGCACAGGCATCTCTCTCTCTCTGTCTCTGTATTTCTGTCTCCACTTCTGTTTTCTCTTTTTGACTGGACCCATAGGAAAGAACCAGAAAGGGTTTTCCGACCCGGATGACACAACCAGTCTTGGGCCTTGAGGTGGCACTGCCAGTCACAATCCAGCTGGACAGTGGCCATTGGCATGTGGACCCAGAGTGGGCCTTCCTGAGTCAGAATACTGGTGCCCAGATATTTGCTGTGCTTTCTCCTGCGCCTCAGGTTTGGAGGTGGAGTTTCCAGGCGTCGTGGCTCCCCGTGTACTGGAGTGATGACCTGCGTCCCCCGTCCTGTGCCAGCGACTAGGAGGACATCCAGTGGACCTGCACACACCCTTTCTATTTTTACTCAAGTTTTGAAAACATTTCCCGCCCTGTGTTGGTCAGGCAGCCACACCAAGTAGGACTGTAATCTCCAGCTTTGACTGACCCGTTCCTGGTGTTGCCTTTTGGAGGGACGGACGCCCACGTGTGTCATCACTGTTCTGCCCGCTGAATGTATCTGTGGAAACTGTGACGACAAGAGTCCACATCCCGTTCTGGGTGTTATGTGGGTTTGGGGGAACATTTTGGCATCAAATAAGAAACGTAGGTGATGTTCTTCCTGGGACAGCTACTGGATATGGTGTCCCTGAGAGTAAGGGAATGTTTGTATGGGGAGGCTGCTTGCCCATGTCTTAGGGAGCCTGTGTTCATAAACGGGGTGACCCTGGGTCAGCCCTGCTGACCCGCACGGCTTTGGTACACTGATAAAGGACACTTGATCTTGGCCTTCCGATAAGTGGCCCTCCCAGGATGGCAGAATTACTAACTCAGTGCTCAGTCTTGATGTTTTGGGCATTTCAAACAAATTAGATAGCTGCTTCTCTGCGTTGTGTGTTTGTTTGGATCTTTAGTGGGTGAGTGTATAACTTACTGTCCAATCCTAACTATGCCAGACAAGGTGTCAAGCAGGATACTGTGGTCTCTCTGATCTGAAGTCACCTGTTTGTTCTAATCCACACAGTTTCTTATAGTTTGTTCAGCTATTTCAGCCTTGGTCTCTTTGGCAGCCTGAGAGAATGTCTCATTTTCTAGCAGGGAGTTTAGGAGAGACAGGATGGTCCTCAGCTCTGCGGGGCTGACTGGGCCAGCTGCAGGCTCGTGCACCTTGATGTAGAAGTGGACCTTGTGGTGGTCAGTTCAGTCCAGACACTTGGCTCAAGGGGTGTAGAAGCCTCAGTCCTAGTTCTGGAACATCGTGGCCTCAGACTGGGAGGGAGAGGGTCTGGGCTGTGTGAATCTTGTTGCCAAGCCTAGGATCTTGACAGAGAATGGTCATTCCAGGAGGCCCATATCTATGAGCCCGTGATCTTGGACAATGTGTATTAGAGTGTGATCGGGGTTCATTCACCTGGAAAGGGATTGGCTGGAGCTGGGGAGGCACAGCCCTGGCTGGGCTTCCCATGAAGAGGGGGAGGGTAGGGTAGGGATGGGCTGGACCAGGCCAACCCACAGGGCAGAGCCAAGGTGTGGGGGGGCACGTGGAAGCAGCGGGGCTGAAGTCCAGTTACTTGCATCCTTGGGTTTTCACAGTGAAGGAGTTGGAGGCACAAGAAGATCATCGACAGCTGTGGCAACGCTGCCAGTCTTGGAACTGCACAGTGGCTGAATTCCTTTTGGGGGACCCTGGACAGGGTCAGGTGCATTGGAATGGGGTCTTGAATGGAATGTGGATGTGAGCTGATGAGTGGGTGACCACAGCTGAATGGGCATTTAAAAGGCAGGAGGGGGGCCTCCCTGGTGGCGCAGTGGTTGAGAGTCCGCCTGCCGATGCAGGGGATACGGGTTCGTGCCCCGGTCTGGGAGGATCCCATATGCCGCGGAGCGGCTGGGCCCGTGAGCCATGGCCGCTGGGCCTGCGCATCCGGAGCCTGTGCTCCGCAACGGGAGAGGCCACAACAGTGAGAGGCCCGCGTACCGCAAAAAAAAAAAAAATAAAAAAAAAAAAATAAAAGGCAGGAGGGGCTTCCCTGGTGGCGCAGTGGTTGAGAGTCTGCCTGCCGATGCAGGGGACGTGGGTTCGTGCCCCAGTCCGGGAAGATCCCACATGCCGTGGAGCGGCTGGGCCCGTGATCCATGGCCGCTGAGCCTGCGCGTCCGGAGCCTGTGCTCCGCAACGGGAGAGGCCACAACAGTGAGTGGCCTGTGTACCGCAAAAAAAAAAAAAAAAAAGAAGGCAGGAGCCCATATGACAATTGCTCTTTCAACCCTGCTATCTAGAACATTCTGGTGCTTTAGATTGGTTGGTTAAAGTGGGATGCCAAGGGACTCCATAAATGGTGTGTAAATAGGGAAGTGGACTTGGAGTCAAGAACACCCAACTCTTTCAATTAGAGACTGGATGGTTTTAGACAAATTGTTCTAACCTAGTCTATTTATGAGTGTATAATTTCCACATATTAACTTCATCGGGTGGTGCAGGAGCATTAAATGAGATGAAGATGTAGAAAACAAACTTATGGTTATCAAAGGGGAAAGGAGGGGGCTTCCCTGGTGGCGCAGTGGTTGAGAGTCCGCCTGCCGATGCAGGGGACACGGGTTCGTGCCCCGGTCCAGGAAGATCCCACATGCCGCGGAGCGGCTGGGCCCGTGAGCCATGGCCGCTGAGCCTGCGCGTCCGGAGCCTGTGCTCCGCAACGGGAGAGACCACAGCAGTGAGAGGCCCGCGCACCGCAAAAAAAAAAAAAAAAAAAAAAAAGAGTATGGGATTAACAGGTACAAACTACTATACACAAGACAGATAAGCAACAAGGATTTACTGTATAACACAGGGAACTATATTCAGTATCTTTTAATAACCTATAGTGGAAAATAATCTGAAAAAAATATATGTAACTGAATCATTTTGCTGTACACCTGAAATGAACACCTGAAACTCACAATGTTGTAAGTCAATTATACTTCAACAAAAATTGAGAGGAAGATGAGAAACTATCTAGCAAATGGTAAATCCTCAGTACTCCTCAGCTTCTTTCTTTCTCCGGCATTGCCCGTAATGGTTCATTGAATTCATTACTGTATGTCTGGCCCCCCACCCCCTACCCAAGAGCTAGTCTTCTGAGAAACCTCTTTAACCCCTGCCGCTGTGTCTTGTACCCAGTGTATGCATTTATTTATTTATGAAGGAAGAGGCCCCAAGTTCAGCTGGGATTTGGATCAGTTGTGAGGTATTGCTTCTAGGTTTACGGTTCATGGACTCAGAGAATGTTTGGATGGGAAATGCCTGGGGAGATCATTGCAGCTCAGTGTTTGCAAACCTAGCTATTAATACGTAGATTCCTGTGCCTCACCCCAAGGATTCATCTCTCCCAGGTCCAGAATGGAGCCCAGGAATCTGTGTTTTGAAAAATGTCCTGAGTCATGTGATGGCCAGTCAGTTTGGGGAAGGAGTTATCTAGCCAGTGTCCACTTTACAGATGAAAATACTGAGGCATAGAGAGGAGGAGGGAGGTGTTTCTCACCAGCTGTGTGATTGGGGTCAAAACTCAAACTCTGCAGGTGCCACTGGGCAGACACACAGTATATATCTCATTGCCATTTGCATACAAACCCATGTAAACCAACTGGGCTGCCATGACAACAGCTGCTTGACCTCGTATTTCTTTCTTTTTCTCCCTCTGTGCGTCTGGGTTTCACTGTCCCTTTTCTGCACACCGCCACCCCGCCTTCGTCCCTCTTCTCCTCCTGTGCTCCACTGCAATGCGTGACTTTGATCAGATCTCTTCTTTCTTTTTCTAGCTCTGTTCTGTGACGGAATCTTGGAGTTAGTATTTAACTTACTGGTAACTCAGCCGAAAGGGGCAGCAGAGGTTGACTCACCCAACCCTGCTTGGAAGTCGGTTTCTACTGAGCTGCAGTGACCACCTGGGACAGGTGTGAGGCAAGGCGGATGGGCAGACATTATACACTAAGTGGCGCTAAAGAGCCCACCGCATGGCCCGGTGCTCCTGACTTGATTTGCCTGTGGCTTTTCTCTTAATTCCGTTGCAGAGCTGGGGTAAAGCAAGCCTGATTTCGCCTTGCCTTGACCTCAGATGGACTTGGTTCCACTCCAGCTGCGCCCTTGCCCCTCCCACTCTCCGGGCTCAAGAACGCAAACTCCCCGCTGCTCCCCACCACTGTCTTGTGGTTTGTCCACCATGCTTTGCTGAGCTGGGCACGTTCCCTGAATTCACTGGATTATCGCCACTGGTTTCTACTGGAGCCAACCTGACTCGGACCCTTTCTGGTTGCTGCAGTCTGACGCCTCCCTTGCAAAATTTCTCACCTCCCTCTGTAAAGAAGCTCGCCTCTTTATGTTTCTTCATGCTTCTCACCTCTCTTGCTTCTAATTCACTTCTCTGGTCATCACAGCTAAAGAAGTACTTATATGGTGAAAAAAAAGAAACGCTTCCGAGTTTAACTTAGTCTCTGGTTTGCAACGAATCGAGTCATTATCTTGCTCCATTGCATGATTATCCTCTTCTTTCTCAATTATTTAAAATCGTATATTTTGTTGATTCCTAAGAAATATATCCCCCTTCTCCTTGACATGCCTTCATGTTTAAACAGGTATAAACAGGTATAGTGGTGTATAGTTCAGTTTCACATCGCATTTTCAGACAGTATTTTTGCAGCATCTGGGTAAAAGACCAGGAAAGATTGAAGCCAACTTCAGTGAAGATTCAGAATTTTGCAATATTAAGGAAGCTGGCTGCCAGTATGCACTTGAGAAGATGACAGAATTATTTTCCAGAAAAATGTGATCTGAACTTTGAACAGTGTTGGATAAATCATATGAGATCCTTCTTTTATAATTAGAGCCACCATAATATTAAATAAAGCCAGTGTACACGAAGGACTCTATCTAGGCAAAGTCTGTGGTTCTATATATTTCAGTAAAGGAGAACTAAACCTCCTTTTTAGATCTCTCTTTTGAAAGAGCTACAAAGCAAACACTACAGATTAATTCCTGCATGGGAACTATGGAGGGTTCTAGTGGTTTTGTCCATAGACTTCCTTTCTCTGAAGACAAAAATGTGTATTTTAGCTGTTGACAGCCTTCATTTCATGGTACAAAGTGGGTTATGCTTTACCCAGAAATGAGGGTTAGGTTTTTACACATGGGATTAGCTAAATATCCCATGGGATGTCCTTTTCATCCCTTACCAGAGAAGTTGCTCTGTTTGTTTTTGTGAACTATCCCTTTCTTTGCTTTTACAAGAAATTTATCCTGTCGAGCCATTTAATTTGGCCTTGCAAAACTTATCATGAAGTAGTGGAAGATTTAGTTAGGCTTTCCTTGTGTATCAAATAGATACACAACTAGTCGAAAAAAAGTTTTTTAGAGATTTGTAGTTCGCCGCGGAGCGGAGGTCCACAGAAGGTCACTCTAGTGCTTTCATCTCCTTCTCCATCATGTAAATTGTCCATATAGCCCATCCCGGGGCTTCCTTCCTTCAATCCCAAGCCCCCCACACACCTGGCATCCTGAAACCAGTAAAGGGACCAGGAAAAGCTGTGGCCTTGAATGATGCGTGCACAGAAAGCTGAGACGATGGGTGACCTGAGTGTAATTTAGTTCCCAGCCTGTCATTTTCCTTGTTGAGCATCTTCGTGGAGTGGGTGTCTAGCTCTCCTGTCCGTGGCTTATGGGCAGCGAATGCAGACTGGTTTGATGTTAGTCAAAGCCCATAATTTTTTAAAATTAATTTATTTTATTTTATTTATTTATTTATTGTTTTTGGCTGCATTGGGTCTTTGTTGCTGCGCACGGGCTTTTCTCTAGCTGCGGTGAGCAGGGGCTACTCTTCGTTGCGGTGCACGGGCTTATTGCGGTGGCTTCTCTTGTTGCGGAGCGTGGGCTTCTCGTTGCGGTGGCTTCTCTTGTTGCGGAGCACGGGCTCTAGGCGCACGGGCTTCAGTAGTTGTGGCACGCGGGCTCTAGAGCACAGGCTCAGCAGTTGTGGCGCACGGACCTAGGTGCTCCACGGCACGTGGGATCCTCCTGGACCAGGGCTTGAACCCGTGTCCCCTGCATTGGCAGGCAGACTCCCAACCACTGCGCCACAAGGGAAGCCCCCAAAACCCATAATTTGTTAGGAAACTTTTCTGCTTAAAATCACAGCCCATTCCAAAATGGACATCATTTGGGGGTTCCCCAGTCTCCTCTATTTTTTTTTCTTTTACAATTAGTAGAGGGTTTACCCTTACAGTTGTTTAGATTTTCTCTGGATCCCTACCTGTTTTCCTTATATCCTCCCTTGGCTCTGAGCATACAGTTGGGTCTTATTTCTTAGCTGGTCCAGGTAGCAGAGTAGAGACTAGTGGCATAAACCATCCCAACAATACCAAGTGGGTTCTGGCTATTGGTGACTTGCAAACTAGATTAAAATTCAAAATGATGTAACTGAACCAGAGAACGAGAGAAGAAAGTGTAGAAGAAAGAAAAAACAGGAAGAAAAAAGCAAATAGACAAATGTATCCAATATAAAAATGAATCAGAAATGACGCTATACAAGCATGGCTAGAAATCATCCGTGGACTGTAATTATCACAAGGTAAACATGAGTCAGCTGGGTAACGTGGTTTTTTTTTTTTTTTTTTTTTTGCCTGCACTGGGTCTTTGTTGCTGCGTGCAGGCTTTCTCTAGTTGTGGCGAGCAGGGGCTACTCTTCGTTGCCGTGTGCGGGCTTCTCATTGCGGTGGCTTCTCTTGTGGATCACGGGCTCTAGGCGAGCAAGCTTCAGTAGTTGCAGCACGTGGGCTCAGTAGTTGTGGCGCATGGACTTAGTTGCTCCACGGCATGTGGGATCTTCCCGGACCAGGGATTGAACCCATGTCCCCTGCATTGGCAGATGGATTCTTAACCACTGTGCCACCGGGGAAGTCCCAATGTGGTATTTTTTAAAGCAGTCATCCCACTGGGATATAGAATTGGACACAACTTGCTAAAAGAAAGTACACATAGCGAGTTGCAGAACTTTACCTTCCCAACAGCAGCTAAACCATACAGTATGTATTTATAGGACAAATGGGTATTCTTATATACATATGGTTTTATATGTGTATGAAACTTGTATATAATTTTATATATTTATATATAACATATAATTGTCATATGTAATGTTTACCTGCCATGATATGTATGTGTATATTATAGTTGTCCTACATAATGTTTACCTGCCTTGGTTTCCGAAGTCTTGATTACCCCTTGTCAGATAAATGTTATCTTACGTCAGCTAAAAAAGTACATGTAACTGTCTTAGTAAACAGAAATGGTATTTTAATTTAAAATGGTATTTTAATTTAATTGGTTATAAAAAGCCCATCCAGCTGCAGAAAGATATTTACAAAAACTGGAAGCTTGGGAGTTCACAGTGCTTCTTAATGTTCTCCCTTCCAGGATCTGTTGATGCAGTCACAGGTCCCTAGTCTAATTTGGAGAAAGGCAAGTGTCCATGGCCTTTTTATTGAACTAAAAGTGATTTTAAGGAGAAAAAAAGCCTTTATAGGGCTGGCTAAATGGACATGTGAGCTCTGCAGTCGCACAGAGCCTGGTGCTCAGAAGGCCTGCACTTGGGGATTAATGCTCTGAGGCCGCCATTGTGTAATTCTTAGTAGTTCCATCGTTGAATATGTTTTGTCAGTGAAGCTCAACAGGACGATGACGCACATGCTGGGAGTGTGGGGCCTCAGCTCCCGTGTGAGGCCTCCTCCCCGGGATGGGGTTCGGGCCGCCTCCACCCAGCCACTGGGCACCAGCCCTGCCCACCCACCCCATCTCCACCCCACCCTGCATGACTGCCCTGGGTCCAACGCCCAGGGCGGTGGCCAGGTTGCATCGGTAGGGGGACGTATGTGTTCCACTGTGACCGCCCACCCCTCGCTGGGGCCTGAGCACAGGTGTGAGAAGGGTCCTCCTCAGGCACAGATCACCATCTTCGCCCCGGCCAGCAGCGCCTCGGTGAGCAGAGTGACGAGCGGGCAGGGGCCTCCCCCCACCCCACCCCCCGCCCCGATCCAGGTCCCAAACACGCCCTAGAGTCGAGGCTGCAATATTGTGGGGAACTCCTGTTTGTTGTGGGTTGGGCCTGCAGTCTGGTGGGGAGGGGAGGTTGACTTCTGCATCCCCAGTGAGGTCTCTGCATTTTCACCTTGCACCGGACCTGGAAAATTACATCACCCCCCTGAGTGAGAAAGATGCCTGTCCACAGCCGCCCCTCTTCAAAGTCTGTACTTTATCATTCTGCTTCCCATGACCTCATGGGCATTGTGCAATGTGACCCCAACCCATCTCTGAATAATCGTTCTGCAGCATTCAGGAATCCCCTGGCCACCTGTGTGCAGCCACCTTTGCTTCAAACCTCCCCCCGTGGGTGGGGGTCACCACGTGTTTCTGTGAATTCTGTGAATGGCAGATCGGCAAGGCCACCCCGGGGCTTGGATCAGGTTGTGCCGTGGGATGTGCATGGGCAGGTCCTAATGGTGTTTGGTCCTTCTCCTGAGAGCTCTTCTGTACCTCAGCGTAATTCTCAGCGTCAGCCAAGCAGGTCAGCACTCACAGGCACTCACAGATTAGGAATGCAGCAGGTTTCAACAAGGTGTTTGAGGAAATCTCTTACTATGGCTTTATGGGCAGGATGGAGTAACATGGATGGAATGTAGCGGCAAACTGGATGGCCTGTCGTGTTCATAAAGTGCTGATTAATAAACTAGATCACTGTGGGAGTCCCAGGGCTCCAGTACCGATCGGTCTCCATCCACCTCCAGCAGTGTGGACGAGGACAGATGACACGCAGATCTCAAATGTGTGGGTGTCATGATGCCGGACAGGAGAACAAATGGGACTGATGCCACCATTAAGGGCTGTGGGTTTGAATGACGGACCATGTCAAACAAGAACCAATGTAATAGGACATACTGAGATTCAAAAGTTGCATCAGAAAAATAGAATCCTTGAGGGTTTTAGCTGCCTGTAAATTCAAAATAAGCCAGTATGCTGATAGAGCTGTTAAAAAAAAAAAAAAAAAAAGGCTGCGCCCAAATGAATTAATCAGTTGAAAACCTAATGACCGCACAAAATCCTGCACACACATTTTTAGAGCAGTTTTGTTTATTTATAATTGCCCAAAATTGGAAGCAGCCAAGATGTCCGTCACGAGGTGAATGGATAAGCGGTGGTACATCATATGACAGGATATTATTTGATAATAAAAAGAAATGAGCTATCAAACCGTGAAAAGACAGAGGAACCTAAGTAAATACTTAGTGAAAGGAGCCAGTCTGAAAAGGCTACATACTGTATGATTCCAACTAAATGACATTCTGGAAAAGACAAACTAGTAGATACAGTAAAATGATCAGTGGTCACCAGAGTTTATAGGCAGAGAGGGAGGCATGAATTTGTGGAGCACAGGGATTTTTAGGGCAGTGAAAATACTCTGTATGATACTATAATGATGGATACGTTACATTATGCATTTGTCAAAACCCGTAGAATGTATGACACAAAGAGTGAGTCCTACTGTGATCTATGGACTTGGTTAATAACATATCAACATTGGTTCATCAGTTATAACAAATGCAAGATGTTATAACACGGAAGCAAGATGTTAGTACTAGGAGACACTGTAGGGGGATGGGAGGATGGGGGAGGAGATATATGGGAAGTCTCTGCACAATCTACTCAATTTTTCTGTAAACCTAAAACTGCTCTAAAAAATACAGCCTATTGGGCTTCCCTGGTGGCACAGTGGTTGAGAGTCCGCCTGCCGATGCAGGGGACGTGGGTTCGTGCCCCGGTCCGGGAAGATCCCACATGGCGTGGAGTGGCTGGGCCCGTGAGCCATGGCCGCTGAGCCTGCGCGTCCGGAGCCTGTGCTCCGCAACGGGAGAGGCCACAACAGTGAGAGGCCCACGTACCGCAAAAAAAAAAAAAAAAATACAGCCTATTAATTAAAAAAAAAAACTGTATAAGTAGAGCTATGGAGTCCAGAACAAATGGATTTAAGGCCCCTCCTGGTCCCCCCCACTCTCTAGGGACCAGATGCCAGTGGGAGCATTTGGTCTGAAAGGAGTCACACCTGGAGCCTGGCCAGAGGAGGGATGGGATGCCTGGGGAAGAGGTGAAGGGACCAGGGATGTGTGTCCTAAAGAGGTGTGAACATAATCCTCGCTTTCTAAGTCTTGGTGGTAGTGGCTGGTGTCTTCTAGGAGCGCTCCTGGCATCTCTTCAGTCAGTTCATCCCACCCTGAGCAGACATACTCTTGAAAATTGGTGACAGCCCTTCCAGCTATTTTCCTGTGATAACAGGAGGTGGAAGAGGCAGGCGCTTGTGTCTGGGAGGTATTTAGCAGAGTGGTGAGAGAGCTGGCTTAGAGCCAAGCTGTCTGGATTCCTGGATCCTGGCCCCGCCTCCCCTGATCTTGGGGCCTTGGGCAAGTTTCTGAACCCCTCTCTGCTCATCTGCAAAGTGGAGTACCTTCCTCATGGGATTGTTATAAGGATGAAATGAGGGAATACATTAAATGATGTCTAGAACCGTGCTCGCACTCACTAGACATCGGCGGTTTTGCTCACTGTGTTGTGGTCTGGAGGGCAGAACTAGACGCTGGGCCAAGGGAAGCCGGCGTTAGGGGCACCTTCTCACTCTTCTGTTTTAGCCTCTTGCACTCTTGCTGTTCTCTGTGCTTACCCTGTTCCCGACCTGGAAGGCCTTTGGCGCCTTCCACCTGGCAAAGTCTGACTGCTCCAGGGAGGCAAAGCGTAAACACCCACCTTCTCTCGAGAGCTCACTCTGCCTTCCTTATGCAGCTCTCGGCCCTCTTTCCTGCTCCCACTCCCTTTTGGAAAGTATTGATACTTGGGTTAAACATAGTTGTTTACTTGTCTGCTTCCTGGCTTCGCAGGGTTTTAGTCATCAGTGTGTCCCTGCCGCTAGCCCAGTGTCTGTTAATCACTGGTTATGGAATGAAAAGGGAATTTCCCCTTCCCCCAGTAATAAAAGGATACAGTAGGCAACTGGATGCCGAAGACGTGCTGAGCTCCCCCATATGAGATGTATTTCAGTAGAGATGGGTGATTCTCATTGAGGGGATCATGGGTTGGATGAAAGTGTAAGTCTTTCTGAGTGGTGCCACGGAACACCAGCCTCAGAATTGCTTACGGCCCGCAGACAGGGATTTTTTTTTTGATGTCCTATGAGACAGTTTTCATATAAAAAAAAAGATTGGTTTGAAACAATTCTGTTCAACTACCTTTTTTTTTTTTTTTTTTTTTGCGGTACGCGGGCCTCTCACTGTTGTGGCCTCTCCCGTTGCGGAGCACAGGCTCCGGACGCACAGGCTCAGCGGCCATGGCTCACGGGTCCAGCCGCTCCGCGGCATGTGGGATCTTCCCGGACCGGGGCACGAACCTGCGTCCCCTGCATCGGCAGGCAGACTCTCAACCACTGCGCCACCAGGGAAGCCCTGTTCAACTACCTTTTAAAAAATAAATTTTGATTAAGTAAGGTTGAAACCCTTGTTTTTCTTTGAGCTTTCAATGTTAGCTAATATAACTTACTATTTTGTTTATAAATCGATCAAACTTGAACAAGCATTTTCAAGAGGGTCTTTGGTGAATGACTGGTTTTATTAAAAAGTTTCACTGTACTCCTTTCAACAATTTAAACTGCATTTGTAAATTTTATATTTTCCCTGTCCCTTCAAAGTACTTCATTATTAAAGGTTACTAAGGTTATACTAAGAGACTCAGGAACCAACCTGATTAAGCTTCCACCAGCCAATATGGGCCACTTGATGGTCAGTAGGGATGAGACTGCAGCGGGCTGGAGCACATCATTCACAATAACACTAAAAAAAAAAGTAATGACCCAAACCAACTTTGTTGCCTTTAGGGGATACTAAGGAACTGTCTCATTATCTTGAAGGCTGGTAAATAAAGAGCAAGAATCAAGCATTGATCCTGCCTTTCCCATGAGATGCGTCTCTTCCGGTCAGTTGATGAAGGGAAGTTTCTCTTTATAGATGTGACCCAGCTAATACCCGTAGCAAGAATGAAGGGCTCCTACCCCTGGGTAGTCCCTGAGGAATTAATGCCAGGCAGTCATCATGAATGGCTGCTAATGTCACAAAAATAGAGACACCAGACAGTATGTGCCTCCTGATGGGAACACACACCTCCACCTATCATGTAGCTCTATAGGAAAAAAAATTGAACCTGAATCTGGTCAAGACTCTAGATGCAACTGCCAACTTTTACAGTCTGCAGAAGAGGTAAAGGAAAATGTTAAACTAAACCACAAGGATACAAGGAGTGATTCTCAGACTCTGGAAAACTTTATTGGACAAAATGAGTCTGTTTCTTCCACAGAAATTTTAAGCAAAAGAAATAAATAAATAAAAGAGAAAGAGAAAGAGAGATAGAGAGGTGGGGGGCAGGCAGGAGACCTATAAATTACAGGAAACTTAAAACTCACATCTATCCATTTCAATATATGACTTTTTCAGATTCTGTTTCAGTCTTGTACTCTGTGTGTGTGTGTGTGTATATGTCACGTGTGTACACGTGTAAAAGATGACTGGGCAAATGTGAATGCTGACAGGTATCTGATGACACTAAGAAATTAAAGCAATTTTATTAGGTGTGATAGTGGTATTGTTGTTAGGTTAAAAAGTGCTTTTTTGTTTTTGAAGATAAATGACAACCCTTACAAGTTAAATTATATGATGCTTGATATTTGCTTCAAATAATTTGGGTGTGTATCTGGTGAGGGGAGCTTGGTGGGTGGGAATATAGAAGAAACAAGATTGGCCATGAATGGAGAATTGTTGAGGCTGGGTTTATTATACTTTGGTCTCTCTTTTTGTATATATTCGAAAGTTACCAAAATAGAAGTTTTTTAAAAAATGACTTTGTCTAACAACCAAGATCTCCCAATATTAGGCAGTTCCTGTAAAATAAATAAACTCATAGGTGTTCCTAAGATTTTTATTTCAAATCACAACTCTAAATTATACTACATATTTTAAATTGGAACCATGAGACGAATTATCGTAGGCAGTAAAAATAATTAAAATACCAAATACGTGCAGGTTTTTCTAAGTACAGATTATTACTATTAGGACTTAGTTTCTCAAACATGTCTATGCTTAATTCTTGGGCTGCAAAGATGCTCATCTACCAAGGAGACATGCAGTCCCATACAGGTAAGGCATTTCCATCCCAAGTAGTTGTTGGGTTTGCTTTCTCATCTGGCTGAGGATTCTTAATGACCAATGAGACCCTTGGGCAAGATGCCAACTATACCCTGGCCCAGGGAACACGGGGGGTGGGCATGCCCAGTGCTCTTGGGAGTTGCTATGGCAACGTCCTCTAAATGAGGGCTTCCGGCAGCCAGGGCGGTGGGTCAAAGTCCTGTCATTCCCTAATTTTTCTATTCCTGGAAGATTGTAATTTCCACTAAAAGAATAACTAATGACCTTCATTGCTTCAGTTGGTTTTGCGTTTCTCTGGTTTTTAAAAGATACTTAAATGGCTTCCTGGCTAGCTCAAAAGACCTTTAAACTTGTGGGCACTTTCTCTCCTAGGGTTTTGCCTGACTCTGCAAAGAAGGCCATTCTAATGAAACATACTAATCTAACAGTTGCAGATTCCCTCCGATGCCATGTGAGTCACACTGTGAGTTATAACTCGCTTGTGGAGTCACTTTAGTGAGCCAGAGTCGGCATTTAAAAATATAATGGAATTGGAGGAAAGTATCAGAAGGCATCACACATTGTAAGGATAAATATTATTTTTGAAACTTTGGTTTCATTTATATGTATTTAGAGATAAATGAATTTCTTATGGTGGATCACTATCAAAACTTTTGAAAACTGCCACTTCAGTGTGAGGTGGGGAAAACAGAGAGACTGGCACACAGACAAGCGCAATAATTAATCATAAACTGACAGCGAGGAGGTAAGCCAAAAAGAAAATAAATACCAAAAAAACAACTCCGGTTAAAACAAACATAAGAGCTCAAAAATAGAGCAAGTGTTAGACCCATAGTGGAAGAACCAGTTATTGTTACTGAAGATGTGGATGTTGGCATTTTGGGTTCTCTTTTAGGTCTGCTTCTTACTCTGCATATATTGTTCACCATTTATTCCTTTTTGGTAGCACAGTGCCTGGCACAATGTAGGCCCTCATACATCAATGTTTATTGAATGTAAACACTAGTAATTAGACCACCTGTTTCAGAGGATCTGGTGGGGGAGGACCCTGGGGTCTGGGAATCTGTATTTTAACAAGCTTTCCAGGCAGCCAACCTGCTGGCAGTTGCAGACCAATATTAAAGAAGCACTGACCTATTCTACCCACTCTGGCCCAGGTCACACACATAGGTAACATTAGAACCAGACATGGAAATTGGGTTGTCCGCATGCTGGGAGAGGTTTTACCCACAACTTCACCAGCATCTCACGTTGACCACTTCTCACCAAGCACATTGCATAACCTTCTAGTAGACGTCCTGGCCTCCCTGCTTCCTCTCTACTCCACCTCATCCTCTCTGCTGCCCCCAGACATTTCCCTAAACCACTCATCATTTCATTTACCTACCCTATACCTTTGGCTTTCTCTCTGTTGTCAGTAGTGATGGCTAAACTCCTTACATATCCTTCAGGGCTTGCCGTAGTCTGCCCCCAGCCTCGCACCTCAATTTCTTCTCTCTGCCAGTCTCCCAACTCTCTTGTTGTTTATCCCTCTGCTTCTGCAGGGGCCATCCCAGACCACTTGCATGCCCCAGGCACACCTCACCCTTGCCTGACTCTTATCTTCTGCTCATGTTGTATCCTCCAATTGGAACAGCTTCTGTTTTCCTCTGAATTGCATCCATCCTCCCAGACCAAGTTCAATGCCACTTTTTATAAATCTTCCCTGATTTGGAGCTAATCATTTCTCCTCCTTTGCTTCTCTTTGCTCTTTGCTCACGTCTTGCTGTAGCACCAAGACTCATTGCCTTGGACTTGGTTAGTGCAGCCTGTGTTCATCTCTCTGATGAGGAAGTAAGTTCCTAGAAGGCAGTATTCATGTGTTCTTTGCTTCTTTATACATCCCACACTGCCTTACAACTAGTATTAAATGACATTTCTGTTAAATTGATTTTTCTAAGTTATGATTACACCAAAGTCAATATTAATTGGTAGCTTAACCAACTAATTTATGTAGAATGGGCTTCAGCCTCTATATGAAGGCTCAAAGCTCCTTGTGACTTCCTTGCCATTCCATTCCTTTATAAACCCAATCAAAAACAAAACAAAACAAAAAGTACTGTAGGGTTTGTGTGCTGTTCATGATAAAGAATTCTTTGTTTTCCTCTGGAGACGAGGTGGGCAGATAGACAAAAGGGCAGTGATCTTAGAAGGGGCTAGCAAATTGGATCCCTAATAACTGCTATTTTTAAGAGATTGGTGGGGTGGGGGGTAGGAGTTAAAGAAGTGGATGTGGCATAAGAGAAAACCGTAAGACAGAGGACAGCAAGTAAAGGGCATCTACTCTAGCTTCTCTTGTGCGTGAAAAAACCCTACTGCTCTGCCTTTTTAATTTTAGCCCATCATAATTCTGCTGCAGGTCAGTTCTATTCCATCTGTTAGCAGAGTGATATTTGGGCCATACCCAAAATAGCAAATCTTCTGCCCAGATTGGAGGTTAGGGCAGAAAGCCTGGCACAAAAGTACACATGGCTCCAGTGCTTTTATTTCCCTGACTTTGATGCCTATTAAGTAACTTTCATGTGGTCACGTTGAGGGTGCTTTTGACAAGTGAAGTCATTATTGAATGTATTTTTTTGTTTCTGTGGCAGAAAGTAAACCTAATTTTTAAAACAAGGTACAATCCTCAAGTTGAAATAATGATTTGTCTGTTTTTGCTGTGATAGGTTCCTTGCACTGACTCCATGGAGAGTGTATCACCTGATTTCTGTCATGATCCTTGGACGTGTTATTATGCAAATAATAAAGGATATGGTTTTGTCTAGAACAAGAGGTAAGAAAACTCAGTATTCATTTTTATGGTATTTAATTTTCTAGACTCTGAAGGTCTGACCTTTGTATAGGCAGATTAACTGAGCGGTCTTTGAAGTGGAGCAAAATAACAGATTATATAGGCACTGACTATTCTATTTTGAATGTTTGTTAAATATTATTTTAAAATTTATTAAACTTATTTACTACTTATTATTTATTTAACTGATGTTGTCCATAGTCATAGCTACTGCTGCTGGGCAAAAGGTTTGTGTGTGTTGGTTTCTCCTTTGGCTCTAAGTGCCGTTATTTTAAATACCATTTTGGTATTCAAGTAGGCTGCAGTGAGGATAACAGTTAAATATTTATTACATCCCACATAATGAAACTGGGCCATTGGAAAATGGACTAGTTTATATAAATTTTTTCTCTGCCTCTGTGGAGAAAAACAATAAGTTCAGGGCTTAGAAACAAGTAACGGTTAAATTCATTTTTAAAAATGAATTGAAAAATAAATTCATTTTAAAAAACAAATTTTTCAAAAAATTCAAGTGAGAACTTGAATTATTAAAAAAATGTGCTTAAGGTTTTCTGAGTAATTTAACTAGATCATAAATCTGAGTCAAGCTTTTCCGTCCTTGGAGGAGCTTCTTTCTACCAGGGTTTGAGCTAGTTTTTGTAGATAGACAAGAATCCCTGCTTGGAATAATTGAGCCCCATGAAATTAAGTGAAATAAGATTGATTTGACCAAAAACAGCTAAGAGGGGGTTACAGTGAAGCAGTTGATTCCACTAAATGTAACCCCAGATGAAGGGATAATTTTGGTAGGGGTCCATATAGGTGGATGCACAGAAGAACTGTCCAGGGTCCTAGCCCTGGCGGGGATACTGAAGCTGCTTGTGGGAGGCATCCTTTCCTCCCTAGCACTGACCCTGGGACCAGGGATATTAGGTTGTTACGGATGTACCATCATCTGTTATGGATGTACCATCATAGTGTTCTATGGTGCGCTTTAAATCTGGTTTATATTTTAAGTCTTTATGGTTCTTAAACTAACTCATGTGTAAGCCATTTAGAAAGATTGTTTTACACGGGTGTGTTTCAAGGTGATTCCTTCATTCACTGTTCTGGGAAGGTGAACAGGTGGGTTTTGCCCAGATATTGCTTTTCTTGAATCTGTAGATTTAGTTTACATTCTTGTACACATTCTTCCTTCTCTCCCTCTCCTCCTCCCACCCACCTCTTTTCTGTTTCAGAGAACAGACACCTAACTCTCTGCCTTCTAACCCTAACAGGCACCTGGCCTGCTACTTTCTGTTTACTCCAGATGTATTCATTCTGCCTAGAGGTGGGACATCTCTGAGCTGTAGGGCTTTGTGCTGGGGTTGGTGAGATCAACGCATGGCGATACCTGTGTTTCTGCCTTGATTCATAACGGATAGAGGAGAACCTGTTTCTCTCAAATAGACTTGGTAACATTTTCACCCTCTAGGAGCTCCCACCGAGGAATCTTAGAAAAAATAGCCATTTAACCTATTTTACCTGCAGTCATTCTAGCTCAGTAGGGCAAGGGACCTCACAAAGCAAGCTGAGCATCTCGATGTTTTCAGTGGTGTACAAATTTGGTCCCAGTCTGGGCACAAGTTATAAGGAAGGGAAAAATGGCGGGGGCGGGGCAAGGATGAAGTGGAAAGACGTCGTGACTGTCCTTCTCTCACTCTCACGAGGACCGTTCCCTGCGTTGCCTCACCAGCTTGATGTTCTTGCAGGCGTGCAACTTTCATATTAAGTTGCAGGAAAGCTCTCCACTACAAAGATTCAATCCTTTAAAAAATTAGGGTGGTAGGGTGGGAAGCATACCAGTCTTCTAGAGCTAGTTGGCTCCATTTCTCAGCTGTGGAGAGGCCCCGTCAAAGACCGTATTGGTTTCCTATGGCTGCGGTGACCAATTACCACAAGCTTGGTGCCTCAATACAGCAGAAATGTCTTCTTTTACAGTCCATAGTCAGTACCACTGGGCCAAAATCAAGGTGTGGGCAGGGCCGCGCTCCCAGATTCCTTGAGCATCCAGCTTCTGCCGGTTCCTGGTATCCTTGGCTTGTAGGGCATCTCTCCAGTCTGTGCCTTTGTGGTCCCATCACCTCCTTCTCTGCCTGTGTCAAATCTCCCTCTGCCTTCCTCTTACAAGGACACTTGTGATTCCATTTGGGCCTCACCTGGATAATCCAGGACGGTGTCCCCATTTCATAGCCCATAACTTCGTCACGTTTGGTAAATCCCATTTTCCATATAAAGTAACGTGTTGCAGGTTTCGGGAATTAAGACCCGATACCTTTGGGGGCCATTATTCAGCCTCCTACATAATCCGAACCTCTTTATCCTGTGAAATGGCAAATCCTCCTGATACCACAGGGTTGTCTAAGGGTCAGACAAGAGCGTGAAACAGAAGCACCTCAGTCAGTAACGGGCCCCTCTCTCCAGCTCCGACCTGCGGCCGGAGCAGCACGGGTCTGTTCACCCGTCAGTCGGCCCGTGTTGAGCGCCTTCCTCTCACCAGTGCCTCTCTGCCCGAGTCCACCTCTCATGCTCCAGCCCGTAGGGCGGGCATTTGTCACAGGCCAGTCTTTCTGTCCGGGTTTTCATCGGGGGACATTGCTCTGAATACAGTGTTTCTACTGCATGAGGAAAAAAGGAGAAGCAGGACTCCTGGCTGTGCTCTCCCAGCGCTCCCAGTCTGTGGCCGAAGCATCATGGGTGCCAGCGTCGTCCTCTGCAGTCGAGTCTTTTAGGACAAAGGCCCATTGAGCCCCATGCGTGGTCGGCAGAGCCTGGCTTTGCAGGCCCTTCAGCCCAGGGCCCTGCAGTGATGACCTGATCTCTGGGAGGCGCAGAACCAGCTTCAAGTTGGATCCAGATGCGGGGATGGTAGCTCCATGGCTTCATCCAGAACCGCCGGGCTCTCACAAGCTACCCCGGCCCTATGGCAGGAGCAGTGAGGAAAGGACCGCCAGGTCATCTGGCCCCTCGCCTCTCCACCAGCTTCCCCGCTTCCCACAGCATTTTTGGCTGAAGGGATTAAGAGTCTCTTGTTAAGATTTAATTGTACCCCTCCCCTCCTTCCATCATATCTTTAATACCGTCTTAGGTACTGAATACGAAATAGGTGAGCAGAAGTGTGGCGATACCTTCTTGGGACTTACTCGTTGCGAAACCCAGGGACCCCGTGTCTCTGGTTTCTGAGTCACCGGTGTGGACGCCCTCGGCCGTGATGGATTTCTCTCTCACGGTCTCGCTGTTGTGCGCTTGACTGTGTGCTCCCCAGAATTAACCCCTTCCTCTGGGCTCTGGGGATGCTTCTGCAGTGTGGGAAACTCCTCCCGCGGCCTTCAGTTTTTCTCGACCACCTTCTCCTTCTCTCTCTTTGCCAAAGAACCAGTAATTTCCACACCCCGCTGTCTGTGAGATGCTCTTCAGCGACTGTGCTGGGCAGTGGAGGAGGGCTCAGCAGCTTCCCGCACGCCACCTGTGGAGGCATCGCCAACCACTGTCCCTTTATGCCTTTCCTCCTGCCAAATCTACACCATCCATTTGATGCCGCCTTCCAGTCGCGGTTGAACATGGACCCACCTGCATTCGTGGCCTATGAACTGTAGGCCTTTGTGCCCACGCCACACTCTGTCATTCCCGCTTGTGCCCTGATGGCTTGTGTGAAGCCTGGCTTCGGTCCCTGAGACCATCCCTGTGCCTTTGACCTTAGCCTTCGCAAGTTCTGTCTCCAGCCCCTGCAAGGCTGGCAGTCAGTCCTCGGTGCTTCCTCCCGTCCGGCCCCACCCCCCGGCCCCTCACTCCCATTGCACTTGCTCTGTGACCCCAGTTCAAGCGCGCCCCTGCTCAGCCTCTTACACCCCACCGTCCTCAGCCCTGTGCTGCCCGGCCCTGGTCTACGTTCAGCAATTGCGGTGCTGCTGTCCTCACCGTTCTGACGTCCTCGCTCCCTTAGCCAGCAACTGTACTCATTTTTCCAATGCTTTTGTTATAATTAACACAATATTATTCAGATTTCAGGTGTCCCACATAGTGCCTCAATATTTTATACATTGTGGAATGATCACTGCAGAAAGACCAGTTACCATCTGTCACCATACAGAGTTGTTACAATATTATTAATTAGATGCTGTATGTGTGCATTACATCCTCATGACGTATTTATTTTATAGCTGGGAGTTTGTCCCTCTTAATCCCCTTCACCTGTTTTGGTCTATCTCCCCACCCCCTCCCCTCTGGCAACTATCAGTTTGTTCTCTGTATCTATGAGTCTGTTTCTATTTTGTTTCTTCACTTGTTTTTTTAGATTCCACATATAAGTGAAATCATACAGTATTTGTTTTTCTCTGTCTGACTTATTTCACTTAGCATAATACCCGCAGGTCCATCTGTGTTGCCACAAATGACGAGATTTCATTCTTTTTTATGGCCAAATAGTATTTCATTGTAATATATGTATACACTACATCTTCTTTGTTTGTTCATCTAGATAGAAAGCAAAACCAGATCCATGGCACAATTCTAATAATCTGGTAAAAGGATGCAAGCAGTTTGGAGAAACTTTTTCCTGCGGCTGAATTTTAAGAAGAATTTATCACATGCATCTTTACTAGGGGACACTGAAGAACAAAAGGGACAACATCTTTGGCTTTTGTTCGATGGAAAAAGCAGAAACCACCTCTTGGCCATTTCTTTTCTTGAACTTCATTAAAGCTGGTAGCGGGGAGTATAGTGTCAAGGCATAGTCCAGTGAAGAAAGTCATTGGAGAATTAAGAAAGCAAATGAGATCTAGGTGTATGTGTGTGTGTGTATATAAATGTTGATTTCATTTGAGCATAGATATAGGCTCAAAACACCTAAAGAATGAACAGATAAAAATCTCCTTTCTCAAATAGCGGTTGTTTCAGTTCTCCTTTGTCAGTGCCATTTCAGAGTTCCCCTTGAATACCACCTCTGTTATTGCTGCTTTGTTGACCAGCCACATTTTCTCTCCACCCTGAACTCCCATGGCTTATGTTTCTTGTAGAGTTCCTACACCACCTACCTCGGTTCAGATTTGCTTGAGTGCAGGTTCGGTCTGCCCCATTGGACAGTACAGTCCCCGAGGCAGGACCATGTGTTACACGGTGCTCCATCTTCCGTGGTACCTATCCAGGTGTTTTGCATATAGTAGAATCTCAATGGATATTTGTGGACAACTTGCCTGAATGAGTTATGGTAGCAGAAGTATATGCTGTATGAACTGATCGTTTCTAGAGTTTTAAGATCTAAGCAGTCCATTTTAAATAGCTCAGAATATTTCTAAGTTGAGAAATGCCTCAAGAGGAAAATACCTCCATTAACCTTTCACATTTACTTCTCCTATTGCAGGTGCACAGTTGTGGAGAAGCTTCAGTGAAAGGTAGGGAACCTTCTTTTCATGTTATGGCTAATGGAGGGCAGGTAGGAGAGGTGACCGGGCCGCCAAGATGCATCTCTGAAACCATAGTTCAGCGACAGGATTGATCATAGTAATCTACAAGAGTGGGAACATAAAGAAAAATACAGTCGAAGTGAGGGCGAGGATAAAATCAGGACTCCTTCTAGGAAATGGTTCACGTCTTGCTGTAATATTGGGCCATGTGCACGCGTGAGAGTCATAATGTGTGAAGATAGGTGGGGGAGATGGGGATGTTTTCATTGGGGATTTCCTCTCAGACCTCATTTTGGGGCCTGAGCAGCATGCGGTAGTGGGGGAAGAACAGGGCAACCCCACGTCCCGGAACTCTGCAGGAACATTCCCGAAGGCTAACCAGGCTGTCGGTTCAGAGAACTCTGGGGTAAGGAGACGAGGAGGAGGGGTGAGAGGCTTGTAGGTGGGAGGGTGCAGCGAACGTCCACAGGGCTCTGGGTTCCTTGTGCAGCCACAAGCAAATGAGCCCCCTTTTCATTTGCCATCCCCCATCCTGAAGTAAAGGCTCTCTTCTCACATGGAAGAGAAAATAGGTGGGGCGGGTGATGAGAGGATCAGAATTCGCATCACCAACTGTGCACATGAGAAGTGGAAAAGTGAAGAAAATGTGAGGGTCAGTATTCCTGTAAAATGAATTTTTGTAGTTATTTATTTGTTTAAATTCTGCCTTAAGAATACCCTTGTAGGACTGAAAGAGGGATGGTTCGGTGCTCGACTTACATCAAAGTGGGCAACATGCAGTGAAGGCTCACAAAGGAAACAAAGTAATGCCTTTAAAAATCCATGAAAAAAACCATAACCTGGTATATAATGTACTCTTTTTTTAAATAAATTTATTTATTTTGTTTATTTATTTTTGGCTGCGTTGGGTCTTTGCTGCTGTGCACGGGCTTTCTCTAGTTGCGGCGAGCGGGGGCTACTCTTCGTTCCGGTGCGCAGGCTGCTCATTGTGGTGGCTTCTCTTGTTGCAGAGCACGGGCTCTAGGCACGTCGTGGGCTTCAGCAGTTGTGGCACGCGGGCTCAACAGTTGTGATGCACGGGCTTAGTTGCTCCGCGGCATGTGGGATCTTCCCGGACCAGGGCTTGAACCCGTGTCCCCTGCATTGGTAGGCGGATTCCTTACTACTGCGCCACCAGGGAAACCCCTATAATGTACTCTTAGAAGCTGTGCTCATGAAAATAATGCTTACTTCAGGTGTAAAGGCTAATTTTATGACCAGTTTACTTCTGAGTGCTTGTTCCTTCATTTTGGAGCCCAGATTTTCATGGGCAGAATGTAAACTTGCCAAAGACTCAGCAGAGGGAGATATTAGCTCTAAGAAGGGAAACCTGATCCTCCAGACACAGACCCACCCCTGGCCTGGCAGTCCAGGTCCTGGCTTCCGTCCTGCCCCTGCAGACACACTGGGCCTCCTTGGATAAGTGTCTTAAGCTTTCTCTGCAGGTGTTTCCCCATTTGTCAGGTGAAGAAGTTGAGCGTGCTCCCTAATTCTGGTTGGAGGAAGAAGATCTGACCAAGTGATTTAGTGTAATTTCAAAGAAATTTTAGGGCTTCCCTGGTGGCGCAGTGGTTGAGAGTCTGCCTTCCGATGCAGGGGACATGGGTTCGTGCCCTGGTCTGGGAAGATCCCACAAGCCGCAGAGCGGCTAGGCCCGTGAGCCATGGCCGCTGAGCCTGCGCATCAGGAGCCTGTGCTCCGCAACGGGAGAGGCCACAACAGTGAGAGGCCCGCGTACCCCAAAAACAAAACAAAACAAAAAAAAAGAAATTTTAAAAGCTCTTCGAAGCAATACTCTTTCAGATTTACTGATACTCAGTTTGACCCGCCAAGGGCTTTGCTGAAGCCCTTGCTGTCCACAGCCCTTCTGAAGTAGTTATAAGTTGCCTGGGAGAATTCCCAGTGTGCACTTCCTCTTAACATAGAAATTATTGGAATGTTTGATAAGGATCTGGAAGAAATATTAGCTATTAGTGAGCACAGCAGGACCAAGGCTCTCACTTTGCCAATGTTGGGTTTGGTCAGGGAGTGAGTAGCTCCTTAGAATGCGGCTTTTTAAAGATTTATAATATTCCACTTGTTTGGGGAGCTGCCTCTGTACCCCCAGAGAAGCCATGATCATGGAAATAATAGCCTTTTTTTAGGGAGGGTCTCATTTACTTCAGGATTACCCTGATGGATTTTCAGATGCAGCTCATTTTCCATCCTGGTCCCAACCCTGCAGCTAGTGATCTTGCCAAGTTCACTTATCTCTTGGCCTCAGTTTTTTCTTATCTGCTGAGTGAAGAGGTGAGAGAGAATCATCTTGAATATCTCTTCCAGCCCTAAGAAGTCTATGATGTGATTTCAGGGGGATTAGTGTTCCTTTCATATTGTAATCCATTTACCTTTTTGTTTGGCCAGTGCCTCTTTCAAAGTGATTTAATTCACACTAGAAAGGATACTTCCCAAAATGTTTTCACTGCACTTTGCATTGTGTAATTTCATTCTGATTTCTGTTGTTCACGCTGGAGATGTGAAATTGAAATATGTTTTCCTCTAGTTTCTTTGACGATGATTTGGTTTGTTACTTACAGTGACTCTTGGCATCTGGTACTTGCTAGTGCCGTGTTTTTAACATTGAACAATTCAAAACCACCTTATTTGAAGAATAAAATACAGTGCTGGATAGGAGGATCTTTGCAGGCAGGAGGAGGTGCTGTTTTGCTCCTGTGAGGCAGGTGGGATTAGGATCTTTCCACTTACAAGGTCTGAGGTGCTGAGCTCAGAAAGCTCGCCCTCGTTTGGCGGTAGTTAGAAATCAACATTTCTAAATCCTAAACATGATACAATATGATCTCAACTACAGTACCTTGCTAAGTGGGTAAACCCTAGGCATACAGCAAAAGAATTAACATCAGTGCAAACACTTTCCACCTTAGGAAACTAGATGTTTCTTCTTTTCTAATATACGGAAATTCTCCTTAATTACTGGTGGGAATGCAAAACGGTACAGCCACTTTAGAAGACAGCTTGGTGGTTTCTTACAAAACCAAATATATTCTTATCATACAGTCAGGCAGTCATACCCTTTGGTATTTACTCAAAGGAATGAAAACTTGGGTCTACACAAAAAGCAGCACACAGATGTTTATAGCAGCTGTATTCATAATGCCCAAACTTGGAAGCCACCAAGAGGTCCTTCAGTAAGTGAATGGGTAAATAAACTGTGGTACATCCAGACAATAGAATATTAATCAGCGCTAAAAAGAAATGAGCTATCAAGCCACGAAAAGACATGGAGAAACCTTAATCATATTACTAAGCAAAACAAGCCAATCTGGAAAGGCTACATACCCTATGGTTCTAACTGTAAGACACTCTGGAAAAGGCACAATTACGGAAACTGTAACAAGATCAGTGGTTGCCAGGGGCTCGCGAGGATGGGAGGCATGAATAGGCCGAGAACAGAGGATTTTAAGAGCAGTGAAAATAGTCTGTATGTTACTCTCATGGTAGATACAGGTCATTACACTTTTGTCCAGACCCATAGAATGTACAACGCCAAGTGTGACCCCTAATGTAAACTCTGGATTTGGGGTGATTATGACGTGTCAGTGTAGGTTCATCAGGTGTAACAAATGCAGCACCCTGGTGGGGAACACTGATGAGGGAGGAGGCTGTGTGTGTCTGGGGGCAGAGGGTATATGAGAAATCTCTGTGCCCTCTGTTTGATTTTGCTGGGAACCTAAAACTGCTTTAAAATAATAGAATCTATTTTTAAAAAGTTAAAAAGGGAAAAAAAGAGATCAGCATTTCTCCCCCGTTCCTCCCCTCCCCACCCCCCATTACAGCCTGCACAGCTGGGATTCCCACGTCTGTCAGCCAGGCTTAATTGTCCCTCTTCCCAGCATCGCGTTAGTGGTGTGCTCTCAGGCTCAGAATGAACCAGGCCTTTTCTCTGTAGGGCTTGTTTAAGGGCCGTGAAATTCACTGTTCAAAAGGTGGATGAAATCATGGACCACTCTGCCTTCATTATGCTGTTGTAGAGCTTTTCCATTAAAAAGGAGCTCCTTGAAAAGGGAACTCTGTGCACTGTTGGCAGGAATGTCCATTGGTGCAGCCACTATGGAGAACAGTATAGAGGTTGCTCAAAAAACTAAAAATAAAACATTCAGACGGTCCAGTAATTCCACTCCTGGGTCTAGATCCAAAGGGAATGAAATCACTGTCCTGAAGAGATGTCTGCACACACCTCCCCCATGTTCACTGCAGCACTGTTCACGATAGCCAAGACATGGAAACAACTCAGCGTCCACCAGTGGATGCACTGATAAAGAAAATTGGTATATATACACAATGGAATGTTACTCAGCCATTAAAAAAGAAGGAAATTCTACAACATGGATGAACCTGGAAGGCGTATGTTAAGTGAAATAAGTCAGACAGAGAAGGACAAATACTGCGTGATCTCCCTTTTATGTGGAATCTAAAAAAGTTGCTCATAAAGAAACAGCAGATTGGTAGTTGCCAGGGCTGGGGGTGCAAGTGAGGAGGTGTTGGTCAAAGGGCACAAACCTCCAGTTATAAGATGAATGGATTCTGGGAAACTAATGTGCAGCATAGTGACTCTAGCTAACAATACCATATTGTGTGATTTAAAGTTGCTAAGACAGTAGATCTGAAATGTTCTCACCCCCACAATGACAAAATGGTAATGATGTGAGGTGAAGGAAGTGTAAACTATCCACTGTGGTAATCATTTCACAATATGTACGTCTATCAGATCATCATACTGTGCACCTTAAACTTACACAAGGTTATATGTCAATTATATCTCAGTAAAACTGGAAAGGAAAGTAATTTTTTCCTTCCTATAATCCTCATGGCTTATTTCACATACTCTTGGAAAAGTTGCTTTTGTCAGCTAAGCTTAAAGCATTTCCTCCAAAATTTAGCGCGAAGATGGTGATTTCTATGTACAAGAAGGGTATTCACAGGTATAACGTGTTATACCTAACTAGTAAATAACAGTAAAGCCAGCATGAATTTCTGATGTCTTCAACAATAAAAATTGGATCATTTTAATCAGATGCCATTCGCATATCAGTTTTTGTACCTGGAAAGTTCATTTTGTGCAAATGTGGTTCTCAGTGTGTAAGTCCTGAGAAGGGCTGGTGCCTGACCTTTTTCTTTACTAAACAGTAAGCTCCAGCTCTGCAATATGAACAGGATTTATGTGGAGCAGTCTGTCAACTGAACCAAATTAACATCTTCTATGGCTCGTTTCTAGTCTTGGGATGGAACCTGACCCGTGCTATCATGGCTCTTAATTCTCGTGTGACTGTGGCCGCTGACTGAATAATAGCCTCTGTTAACAAAGGAGAAATTGTGCCCATTACCTTTAAAAACATAAAATTGGTTTCAGTTTGGCCTGGTTTTTCTAAGGAAGTATAAATTAGAAAAAAGTACTTTTACTTACATATATATAAATCATTCAAAATTTCTTTCCCTAATTCTTTTTTTTTTTTTTTTTTTTTTTTTTTTGCGGTATGCGGGCCTCTCACTGTTGTGGCCTCTCCCGTTGCGGAGCACAGGCTCCGGATGCACAGGCTCAGCAGCCATGGCTCACGGGCCCAGCCGCTCCGCGGCATGTGGGATCCTCCCGGATTGGGGCATGAACCTGTGTCCCCTGCATCGGCAGGCGGACTCTCAACTACTGCGCCACCAGGGAAGCCCTCCCTAATTCTTTAATAATTTTATACATTATAATCCAGATGAAGGAGCTCTTATCATAAATCCTGTTTTACTGTTCAGTGTCAATTTACAGAAAATACACTTCTTTCATCAACACAACAGATTTTGGAAATTACGGCTGAGAACTCTGGGATTTAATAACAGACATCGCCAGAATCCCAATGCCTCAGCTGGTGTCTTTCACAGGAAGTGGGGCATGGCTTTCCAAGAATGTAACAAGGGCATCAGATCTACTTTGCCTTACCTTGAGCTGACTCTTGGGGTGGGCACAGCAGAGAATTAACAGACGCAGTCTTTCTAGAGCCAGCAGGAGTTAGCAGGAGTTGTGGGCTTTTTGCCTGCAGCTTGGTCAAATCCTGGGGCTCCTCCTCTGAGCTCTCTCTCTCTCTCACCTGCTCTTAAGAGAAGCAGTTCTGTGGCCCTACTTGGTGAGATGAAATGCCTTTTTGTCTTGTCAACTTCCAGATAATTGCCAAAGTGTTCCGTTTCTATTTTTTTCTGGAGAAAAGGAGCCAAGAATTGTTGGTTGAAAAGCCCAGTCCCGAGCTTGCCCCCCTCATAGGCCCAGAACCAATGTGGAAACTGGAGCATGTAGGTAAGAGCCGTCTAATTAATTAAATCCTTGAGCGCAGCACCATGCTTCCGGTAAAAGTGAGAAGTCATCTAGCATTTGCTAACTTGTCTCCTCTGAGGAATAGAATTTAGTATGAAAACTGAGTATTCTATATTTATGAATCGTCATCACTCATCAGAATTCCACAGACGGGATGAATCACCAAGTCAAAAGCATTAAGTAGTCACATGGCAGCCTAAAAAGTTTTCTTTCTTTCTTTGTTATTAGGCACAGCAGTAATTCTGACTCACGCATTGAAACTACTAGATTTTACAGTTTTAGTATTTTCAAAAGTATCTAAAGTCACCTTATAACTTGTATTTTGTAACCTTTCTAAGAAGGCATACTATTTGGAAGCTTTATTTTTTAACTTCAGCCAGAACTGCAGTTAGGGAGCCACATCTCCATGACTTTTAAAAGAAAGTCTTGCTATGAAGGCTACATTTGATTGGATTAAATGAAAAATTCTTTTCCTCGGGAAAAAAAATTCACTTAAATTCAGAATATGCTGGATTTTAACACAAGCATATCTGGGCTTGGGGAGTCTTTGGCTGGAGATGCCTGGGCCAGCCTGGGGGCAAAGCACCACTATGAAAGTCTCTACCCTGCCAACATAAAAATCCGAATAGGCCTTTTATTCCTTTTTTCAAAAATAATAATTGAGCACAATTCTGTAGTCATATATCGCACAATGGAGAGTTGAAGCCCTTTTATTCCTCTCTCTCCGGAAAGAACGGACCCATTCAGCCACCGAGAGATGGTGAGCTCTTAGGCAGCACGGCTGCAATGTGGCTTAGAATTCTTCACCCAGATTCCAATCTGTTGTGTTCATTTTTAAAAGTTGTACTTTGACAATCAGACCAGTTGAAGACAAGTGCGGAACAAAGGACTACAAGCCGTTTTGAAAGCTGTTTGAGGACGAAGGGGACAATTCTGCTTCTTATCTCTTCACCATCAGTGGGGTCTCTACATAAAAAGGGTTGACTTCCTAAAAATGCCTCATGCTGGAACTTTAAGGGCTGTTTTTTCCCCTCAGGAGCCCCTCAAGCTAAAAGCCCTCCCTGAAACTGACGGCCATCTTCACAACAGCAACTGATCTATTTCTTAGGTGTTAAAAATAAAATGAAACAGGAAGTACAAATTATTGTGTATAAAATAAATAAGCTACAAGGATATATTGTACAATGCAGGGAATATAGCCAATATTTTCTAATAACTGTAAATGGAGTATAACTTTAAAACACTGTGAATCACTACGTTGTACACCCGTAACTTACATAATATTGTGCATCGACTATACCTCAAGAAAATCAAGAAAGAAGATGAAACAGGAAGTACATTTCATAGCCCACTGGCTTCATTGACAAGGGAGACAAATAGTTACCTAGTAGCATTCTTGCTTCAATAAACTTAAATTACCAAGAAGGAAGAATGGTTAGTAGTTAATATTTCTCTTAACTTTCCCTGGCCTATGCTGTGATTATTTGAACATAAATTAAGACTTCACAGGTATTTGAAACTTTTTGTCCTCTGTCCGTCTGTCTTTCTGTCTCTTTCTCTTTCTCTTTGTCTCTCTCTCTCTATTGCTCCTAAACAATATTTATAGTCATATTTGCCTAATAGCATTTAAAACATAACTTTTTTCTTGATTTTAAAAGTAATACATGCTAATTTAGAAAACTGAAAATATAGGGAAGTTATTATAAAAAGGAATACTCAAACCTTATAAACCCATCACCCAGAAATTAAACTCACTTTCAATTTTATTTTTTCCAGTCTTTTTGTAAAATTATATCTGATTTTGTTCGTTCATCGTTTCAACAAATATTTATTGCGTGCCTTTATTGCCAGTACTTCTAGGCATTAGTAGAATTAAACGAAAAGCAACAACTCTGTCCTCCTGGAGGTCACATTCTAGTGAGTGAGCCAGAAAATAAATTACTACAATTTATAATGTTAGGTGGTGAACGATGATTAAGGGAAACTGAAGCAGGGGAGGGGATCAGGGAGTGTGAGGGTGGGAGGTGAGGGTCAAGTTGTATTAAAGTGCTCAGGAAAGCCCTCACTGAAGAAGAGTTTTGAGCTAAGACTTGACAGAGGTGAAGTTGTGAATCATGTCTGGTTGAAGAGTTTCTAGTCAGAGGGAACAGCAAGTGCAAAGGCCCTGGGGCACGGTGATTTTTGTTTTATACTAGTAAGTTTTTTTTAATGCAACTGTAGTAACTAGAATAAATGGAATATTATGTAGCTAATGAAGATCGTATTGTGGAAGTATGAAAATGGGATATGAGATATGAAAATGTATCATTTATTGCTAATTGTAAAAAAAACTGTAGATTTAAAGCATTGCAGGGAGGTATTATGCACAGTACCTTACAGTTATGTGTTGAACATGTCTGGTAGCTCTTGCGAAGGGAAGACAGGTGGTTTTTGTTTTCTTGATTTTGTTTATCTTTATTATCAATACATTTTACTTCTGTAATGAACATGCATAGCCTTTAACATGAAGAGAGACGAAAGATACTCAGTAAAAGGAGAGAGCATCCTGCCAGTCAGGGTGAGGCCTGTGACTTTGGACGTGGGAGATGACACACCGCTTCAGGTATTCAGTTCACGTAAGGGCTCCGGCTCCTGAGCTGCTGACCGGAAATGGGGCTCTGGTTACACAGATGGCACAGCCCAGGCCTTGGAAACAGGTCAGGGTCAAAGTGCAGAGAAGCAGCGGGGCTCAGAGGAGGGGCGGGAGCCTCAGGAATACGTCAGAGACATTACAGGGGGGCCCTGGCCAGCCCAAGTGTCACTTGGTACTGAGCTTCATAGGATTGGGGCAAAGCAAAATGACTAACGTGTTATTGAGTAATACATTAAAATGATGAATTTCCAAGGTTAGGTGGTGTTCGAGGGGTGGGATAAAAGTTCTTGATCCCTTCCTTTCTGAGGCTCAGTGACAGGTCCAGGTGAAGGGCCTGCGTGCATATCCTCATGATTTAGATGCCCCCAGAAAGCCTATCTAAGTAAAATTTGGAAACTCTTTGTGTCCTCCAGAGGAAGATTTATATCTCTATCCTTATACTCCAAACTGTAGTCTTTGGGCAATTCAAGCAAGAATGAACCTGGGAAGACAGTGCGTTCTCCTCTGAACATCCCATCCCTGGGTTCTGTAGGTCAGCCAGCCAGTCTCTTTATCAGCTGTCAGTTGTCCATCGGTCAGCTGTCAGTCTATCCAACCTACCTACCTACACATGTTCCTAAATTATCTTTTAATGATTGGGTTTTTTTTGTTTTTGCGGTACGTGGGCCTCTCACTGCTGTGGCCTCTCCCGTTGCGGAGCACAGGCTCCGGACGCGCAGGCTCAGTGGCCATGGCTCACGGGCCCAGCCGCTCTGCGGCATGTGGGATCTTCCCAGACGGGGGCACGAACCCATGTCCCCTGCATTGGCAGGCGGACTGTCAACCACTGTGCCACCAGGGAAGCCCTAATGATCGTATTTTATATATTGAAGAATATATGTAACATACACAGAAGTTGTAGTCATTATAATAAAACAGATAATCATGAACTTTCCCCCAAACAGGACTGATGCTCCTGCATCTCCCTTACCTTCTCCTGCTGCCTTCCCAGGCTAAAAGCAAGCACGGTCCTGATATTTGTGTTCTTTGTTCCTTTGCTTTAAAAAAAATATGTGTGTGTGTTTGTATACACATATAAATATATGTATATGTATATATATGTATATAAATATATGTGTATGTATATAAATATTTGTATATGTGTATATATGTATATAAATATGTGTATGTATACATATATATTTAAATTACATATACATGTATTCCTAAATAAAAATTTCACTTTTGAGGTCTATTAAAAATGGTTCCATATTTATGTAGTCTTCTAGAACTAATATCTTACCACTAAACTTTTACAAAAAGATAAATCCATCTTGCTGTGTATAACTGCGGTTCCTTCTTTTTTGTTGCTGTATATTATTCCATCATGTGACTATACCGCAATTGATTTATATGCTCTCTTTTCATTGGACTTAAGAACATTTTTTACCAGACTGTCTACTGCTTCTGTGAGTTTCTGAGTTTACTGTATGACAGTACCAACAATCACAAAAAGGGAAAAGGCAAATGCCTAACCCATAAAGTGAATGGTTTTCTAAGCCAGAATACTGTATATTTGAAAACCTGTGTAAAGACTGCATCAACACCTGGGCTCTGACAGCAGGAATTATTTCCTTGCGCGCTTGGCAGTGTTCTAGGGCTGGCCGCCACTAGAGGGTGTGGGAGAGCTGGGCCGTCAGCGTGTTGGAGCGGCTGAGGATAACGTGCCTGCTGTTGAAGCCTAGCTGCGTGGCACCAGTGATTTTAGTACGTGCACATTTCAGCAGGACAAAAACATCAGTGTCGCTTCAGTTACAATAAGAAGATCCAATTAAAGGTTACATTTCTATCTGTACAGGTCTGTGCCAGGTTACACACACATTTTAACGTAGGTGGGGTGAAAAAATGAACAAGAATGAAGAGTAGTGATAGGCTGCATCAAAGGAGAATAAGACAGACTGGGTGGGGAGGAAATTCACATACAAATGGCCCAAAACAATGACAGATGACTCTGCTTCTCAGTTTAGAAACAGGCTGATGTTGGAGGCCTCCAAGAACTCAGTAGTATTTTGAGTGTATCGCCCTGTTGACTGCATATTTCTATCCAGTGTCTCAAGAAATCTTCTGAATGTTCTTTATTACGTGCTCTCCAAAAGTCTCCTTCCCTTGCTGGTCCCTGACTTAGTACTTTTCCCTCTCTTGGAAATGAATGGAAACCCATGGATTTTTCCCTCCCACAGAGCTCTAAATAACCTTGAATCAAGAATCCCAGAAAATGTCTTAATTTGCAGTTTCATGGAGAGAGAACTTCTTGTGAGTTGTTTGTCCCAGGCCAGCAACTGACTTGTGAAATATTGAGGGCAAAGGTCCCTGCTTGTTAGAAACGTGTAGGAAAGAAAGGGCTGCCAAAGTATGTCCTAGACCAAATAATCCCCCTACCACCCACCTAGTGCCCAGCACCTGTGATTATATTCCTAACATGGCAGAAGGAACTTTGCAGATGTGATTAAATTGAGGATCTTTACGATGGGAGTTGATCCTGGATTATCCAGGTGGGCCAGTGTAATTATAAGGGTCTTTGTGAGAGGGAGGCAGGCAGGCAGGCAGAGAGGAGAGAGGATGCTGATAGCTTTGAAGATGGAGTGTGGTTCCATGAGCTAGGGACAGGCAGCCTCTAGAAGGTGGAAGAGCCAAGGAAACAGTTCTTCCCCCAGAGCCTCTAGAAAGCATGCAGCCCGGCAGACCCATTTTAGATTCTCATCACCAGAACCGTAAAATGATAAGTCTGTGCGGTTTTTTTTGTTTTGTTTTGTTTTGTTTTTTTGCGGTACGCAGGCCTCTCACTGTTGTGGCCTTTCCCGTTGCGGAGCACAGGCTCCGGACGCACAGGCTCAGCGGCCATGGCTCACGGGCCCAGCCGCTCTGCGGCATATGGGATCTTCCCGGACCGGTGCACAAACCCATGACCCTTGCATTGGCAGGCGGAGTTTCAACCACTGCGCCACCAGGGAAGCCCCTCTGTGCGGTTTTAAGCCACTAATCTGATCATTCGTGTAGCATCAATAGGAAACTCCCATAGTGTTCTTCCTTATGATATGAAAGACCCGGCTTGGTTTGAAAATGTCGAGGGTGGGTTTACCAACTCACATCTCCACCCACTGAGGAAAGGCAGTTGGACCCCCCAGTATGTGGGAGAACTGCGTCCTGAAACGAGGGTTAGAGTGATGCCAGGCGAGGTGACGAAGCACCGGGAAAGGACAGGGAGCCCAGGGTGGCCTGGGGGAATGTTCCCACTGGCACATAAGAGAGCTTGCAAAGAAAACACGAGGTCAAGATGGTCCAAAAGAGTCCTGAAGACGCCATACTTGGAAGCCAGGGGCAAATATTATTTCAAGAAGGAGGCTATTAACAGTTTCCAAGAGCAAATTGTATTAAAACATTTGTAGAGACCTTTGTAAATAGTTGTCCATGCTTTTGTTTACGTGCAGAGGAAGAGGAGGTCTTTGGGGGTAAAAATACGAATTCAGGGGCTTAAGGATGAGATGAGGGCTGAGAAAATGGAGGTAGGTCGTGTGAACCATGTATTAGAAAATATTAGTGGTGAATGAACGCAGAGAGATTCAACAGTGGCCAGGAAAAGCAGCAACTTGTCTTTTGTTGTTGTTTACATTTTTTTATTGTGGTAAAATATACATCATGTAAAATTTACTATGAGTGACATTTAGTACATTCACAATGTCATGCAGCCATCACCACTGTCTAGTTCTAGAACAGTTTTGTCACCCTCAAAAGGAAACCCCATAATTATAATCTCCATAATCACTTCCCATGTGCCCCTCCCCCTAGCTCCTGGCAGCCACTTATCTGCTTCCTGTCTCTGTGGGCTTTCCCTATTCTGGATATTTCTTATAAATGGAATCATACAATATGTGGCCTTACTGTTCCTGGCTTCTTTCACTTAGCATGATGTCTTCAGCGTTCATCCATGTTGTAGCAGGTGTCAGTTCCTCACTCCTTTTCATGGCTGAATAATATTCCGTTATTTGGATGTACAGTATTTTACTTGACGGACACTTAGATTGTTTCCACTTTTTTGGCTGTTGTGAACAGCGAACAGCTTGGTTTTCTCTTGTGTGGTTTTGTTTTCGGGATAGAAGGGTGTGACCGTGTGGGAGAAGATGGGGACACAGCAGGGCGGGACTGCTGTGGTCCATGCTGCCTGGTCACTGGGTAGAACTTGCAGGGAGAGTCACTAGGGGGCAGGATGATGTCCAGGGGAGAGGTGGACCTGGGCAGGTGATTCTCTTTGCTTTTCATCCATAACTCTCCTCTGGAGAATTGAAGATGGTATAATATAACTCAGCAAATGCTGGAATGCCTGCTGGGGAAGCTGGATTCTAGGCAGCCTCTGTGCCTCCGGCAGCGAGAGCACTGCTTCTAAAGGAGGAATCCAAGAATGTGCCCTTCACTTGTCATTTTAGTCATGTGTCCTTTTAAATTTTTTTTGAAAGAGAAGGGACCATACAGGAAGGAGGGGAATGGGAGGGTACCTTATGATTTAGAGGTACATCGTAAAAGGAGGAAAAAGGCCATTTTGTCGTATCCTTTATTGGGGTAGATTGCATTACTCATGTGCTGTTTCAGTTTTTTTGAAGGCTATTCTTGCTTGTGCCTGTTTTTAATACCTGAACAACTGGGAGAGAGAACTTATAATCCTGCAGTCATTTGGCTTGTATTCTTAGAAAGTATTTTTAAACTCAACTTTCAGAGCCCTCCAACGTCATTTAAAGCACAGGAAGTGCTTTCAGTATTCATTTCTCCTAAAGTGCAAGTTTTAGATTTTGAATAGGATTTTTACTTCCACTGAAAGCACATTTCAACATATCTTTTCCTTGGCGTTTGGGGTTTTTTGCTGGGGGAGGGGTCAGTTGTTATCTTTATTAAAATGAGTGATATTTTCAATCATGACTCAGGAGTCATCTGCTCTGGAAAGAAAACTAACTGAGCTCCAAAGCTTATCAAGCTAAACATCCCCAAGTCAGAAATGGATGTCTATTTTGAATAAATCACACTTTTAAATACTTTTTTTTTTCCCCTGGGGCTAAGTTGGAATGAAATCATCTTCCTTTAAAGGGCTTTTAATGGCTGCACCATGCTTGGAGTATGTAGTGAAACCTCAGTCATTGAGAGGATTTTTAAATGAAAAAGAAATTTGTATTTTTAAATCGAGAAATGGATCTGAAATTGACACTTGGGGTCACAACAGGATTGTCCCAATCTAAATCCTCAGTAAACTGGACTAGGAAAGAGTGCCCTTCTCCACACTCTTGCCCAAATGTGAGCTGTTCCATGGATACACAGGCGATTGAGTTGGACCGCTTCTGCTTCCCTAATGGAAGGGGAGAAGTGACCCTGGTTTGAGGAATTTGTTTATGCTCTTTGGGTAGGGCACATAGAAAGTTAAAAATCGACCTATAAGTTTGTCTCCGTTCCTTGTTTAAGGCATGAAAGTCCTCCAACAGTGAAAGAAGAATACAAGGCTTACAATAAATGAATTTTCTCCTGCTGGTTAGAATATGAGATTGATAATTTAATCAATCAATTTTAGCTAAAATCCTAGAGAAAGCTTTTCAGCATTTACTTACTACCTTCTTATTCTTCTGTCTTTGAAAACCAGAACAGTTTTAACCAGTAATAATTTCAGGATATGAAATTGTTGGAAAACTTGACATGATGATGCCATATTTGTATGTATTCATATAGTCAGAGCTAAAGGGCTTTGGAAAACCTGCTGTTAACAGAACTGAATGTATTGTATACCTTTATTTTTTATGGGAGGGTTTCATTGTACACATTGAAAGGGGAACTTGGAAGAACCAGAGATACCCTTAGGCAAAATCATCCATCTATTTCTGTAGCCGAAATTAATGCTGCTGAAGCAAGAGTTACTATTGTTTTGGGATCAAAAATTAAGTTCCCATTGTTGGTAACACAACAATGGTTATTATTCAAAGAAAGTTAATAGAGAGCCAGGCTCTGCGAGAGGATGGTGGAAAGTGAGTGTGGAATGTATTAAAAATGGTTCTTTTATTCTGAGGAAACCCAGTTTTCCTGTTATTTGTTGAGGAGGTCATTAACCCTCTATGCTTTCCCTCCACAAAATCTCTTTCATCTCGGGCCTGACTCTGAAATTCTTCACTTGAAATTCTTCACTTGAACTCCTTGTGGTATTTGTAACAGGATGAAACACTTTACAAATGTCAATCTTTTGGGTTGTGAATGGAGATGGGGAGGTGACAGTGTCCCTGGTCACCCTCTAGGTCTCTATAGGGCTGCTATTTTGGATTCCTGCTGAAACCCTGGGGCCACTTGCCCTGTTGGTGTCTTGAGCTTGAATCCATGGCTCCATTCTTCCAACATTTAGTAGATGCCTGCTGTGTCTAAGGCATTCTGCTGGGTGTGTGGCATAGAACCTCATATTCTGTCAAGATTTTATTGTATTTTCCTTGATGCTGGAACAAGGGGTAAAGTTCTCAGACATCAGAGAGGTGGTACAGATAATAAGAGAACTGTGCATTATCAGGCACGGTTGAAGCTGTGTCAGTTCACCTTTTAAATAATTCTAAAAAGAGTCCATTGCCGTTTGCTCTACGTAAAGGGAGAAAGCCAGTGGCACCAGAATGAAAATGGCTGTATTACATCATCAGGAAAAGCTTTCATTGGTACATTATGCCTGGAGGGGAGGAAGTCTGTGGTTATATTTAGATTGATTCTGTTTTGCTCACTGAAACGGTAATTTTAAGACAAAGTAAGAAAAAGGAAAGGGAGGGATACTTGAAGAAATCCACCAAATTTATTTTGTACACATTGATTAATATGATATTAATTTTTATGTATACTGAATCAGCACCCTATTTTATTCCTGTTTTCCAATCACCTGTTATAATTATATATCATTTAAACTATAAAAGCATCTTTGAAGTAACATGTTGCTTCTACCAATGCATCTTTTCAAATGTTGAATGTTTCTTTATCAAGAATATGAAACTTCCAAAAAAATAAAAAGAATATGAAATTTCAAGATTTCTGCCGTGGAAAAACAGAGGTATCAAAGGAAATTTTTTAATTTTTTTTTTCCTCTTGGGATATCAGTCATTTGACTCCCATAGCTTTGCCTTTTATGACCTGTGAAGACCAGACTTGTTTCGATGCTCTCATTGAGGGATAAAGGTTTTTAGCTCACTGCCTGTATGATGCATTTTGTTATAACCCAGCAGTGCCTCTGGCCCAGCACTCCTCCCGGCACCCCCGCCCAGGGTAACAGTGACCCCAAATGACCCAGAGCAGCGCGGTGGACAGCAAGAACCCACGAGTCTGGAGATGCTAATTTACTTGTCTTTCCAAGGAAGCTTCTGTGCTAACAACAAACAGAAACCCCTCCATCCAGCGTTCATGAGGGAGGGATCATTTATTTGGACTCAGTATCACATGGAGGCTGAAACCAAGAGATGTAAGGAACCAGGGGTTGGAAAGTGACCAGAACAGAAGTAGCTAGAAGGTGCCCCAGGAATCGGAGGGAGCTGGTGGGAAGCTTGGAGTACAGCGCAGGGCAGTTGAAGACGGGGAAGGCCCCAGTGATTATGCTGGTAAACTGCGGAGAACTCTTATCTGTTAGTGCCTGATATTTGCCAGGCGCTGTGCTGAATGCTTTCAGCATTACCTGATTTACCTTCATGACAGTTCACGAGGCAGGAAGTATTAGCTCTGAGACAAGGACACCACAGCCTGGTTAACGAACTTGACCACAGTGATGGAGGGAAGATTTCCACTCACATCGACCTCCCCTCCAAAGCACTGGGTTTATCTCGACGTTCTACTGCGTCCCTTACCAAACTGCTTATATTTCCTCTTCCAGAACGTAGCTTCTTAAACAGTATATTGGCAAATAAGGGTAGAGTTAAGAATTTTAAATGTTTTCATCACATGCCAACAGTGAAGAAGCAAATAGAACGTTGGTGTCATCAGTGCACAAGGGTTAGAGATGCCGTGGCGGGGGCCTGAGCTGGGTGGAAAGGAGCCCTGACCGGGCAGTGGAGTGGGAAGGGGTCTCTGAAGTTTGGAGAGTTATGCTTCTTGCGACTGAAATATATTTCTTTGCTCTTGCTAAAAATTTATTTCCCATAGTTTTAAGCCTTGTTTTCATCACAAAAATGAGACTGTATTTTAGTAAAAATATGTTGATTTCTGTCATATCAACTAATTATTTTTTTGGCATAGAATTTCTCCTTACATGTAAAAGAATTAAATCTTAGGAGTTAATGTGTCACCAATGGAAGACACTTTAAGCAAGTAAGGTCAACTCTTGGCCCTCAGTTTCCTTACTGGCTAAACAAAGTGAACAGGCTTATTTTAAAGCTGTGCTAATCAAGGCAGAGTAGAGAGTCCAGAAATAGACTCACACAAATATAACAACTCCTTTTCAACAAAGGTTCAGAGGCAATTCAGGGGAGAAAGGATGGCTTTTTAACAAATAGTGCTGGAAGAGTTGAATATCCGTAGGCAAAAACATAACTTTGATCCATACCTTGTACCACACACAGAAATTAACTTTAAGAGGGCATTAAAACATAGGCCTAAATATAAACCTAAGTCTGTAAAACTTCCAGAAGAAAACATAGGAAGTCTTCATAACCCCAGGTTAAGGAAGGAGTTTTTGGATATAATACTGTAGACATGATCCATAAAAGAGAAAAATGATAAACTGGACTTCATCAAGATTAAAAAACTTTTGTTCTTTAACTGACACTGTTAAGGGAATGAAAAAATTGAGGCACAGATCGACAGTCTTCTGTAAATCGTGTATCTGACAAAATATTTGTATCCAGAGTCTATAAAGAACTAAAACTTAATAAACAACCCACTGAAAAAAAGCTCAAATGATTTGAACAGATACTTCAACAACGATAAACACAGGAGAAGGTGCTCATATCACCAGTCACTAGAACTGCTCCTGAAACCACAGTGAGATACCCTCACACCTATCTGAATGGCCAAAATTGTATTTTACTTTATTTTATTTTTGGTTGCACCACACAGCTTGTGAGATCTTAGTTCCTCGACCAGGGATTGAACCCAGACCATCGGCAGTGAGAGCTTGGAGTCCAAACCACTGGACCCCCAGGGAATTCCCTGAATGGTCAAAATTCTAAAAGACTCAACATACCCAGTCTTGCGAGGACGTGGAGCAGTTGCAGTTCTCATATTCTCACATTCATATAGTCTGAATGAGTGTCAGACTATATACAACTGTTCGCTAAAACAGCTGGGAAGTTCTTAAAAAGATAAACATACACCTACCATGTGATTCAGCCATTCCACTCCTAGGTATTTACCCAAGAAAAATGAAACGTGTCCACACAAAGCCTTGGACGTGAATGCTCATAACAGCATTATTTGTTGTAGCCCCAAACTGTCCATTGACAGGTGATGGATGAGTGAGTTGTGTGTATCCATACAATGAACCCTGCTCTACAATGAAAAGGAATGAATTAATGGAGCAACATGGATGGATCTCAGAATAATTATGCTGAATGAAAGAAGCCAGACGAAACAGAGTACGTGCTGTATGATTCCATTTGCGGAAAATTTTTAAAATGCCAACGAATCTACAGTTACAGAAAGCAGATCAGTCCTTGCCTTGGACCAGAGTGGGGGGTACAGGGAAGGGCGGGAGGGAGGGAGTACCAAGGGCACCAGGAAGCTTGGGGAGGGCGATGGAATTGTCTATTATACCGATTTTGATGATGGTTTCACAGGCATGTACACGTGCCAAACGTTATCAAATAGTGCTCTTTATTTTTTATTTATTTATTTTGAAAGGCCCAAGTGGGGCCGTATGCTTTATTTATTTATTTTAATTAATTAATTTATTTATTTTTGGCTGCGTTGGGTCTTTGTTGCCGCGCAGGGGCCCCTCCAGTTGCGGCGAGCGGGGACCACTCTTCACTGCGGTGCGCGGGCCTCTCACCGCGGTGCCTCTCCCATTGTGGAGCACGGGCTCCAGGCGTGCGGGCCTCAGCAGTCGTGGCATGCAGGCCCAGTAGTTGTGGCTCGCGGGCTCCAGAGGGCAGCCTCAGGAGTTGTGGCGCACGGCCCAGCTGCTCCGCGGCACGTGAGATCCCCCCCGGACCGGGGCTCGAACCCGTGTCCCCTGTATTGGCAGGTAGACTCTTAACCACTTCCTCACCAGGGAAGGTCCTCAAATAGTGCTCTTTAAATAGGCACAGTTTATTATATGTCAAGTACACATTCATAAAGCTGTTTAAAAGAAAACAAAGCGGATAGAGCAATCGATACCAATACATGAGTGAGAACACAAATAGAAGTAGGAGCTGTTCTGTTTAGATGCCAGCAGGAATTTTCTAAAACTTTCTACCGGATGATTCCAGAACTAGTTCTGACACCCTTCCACGTGGCTGAGATGTCCCTTCACATGTGGTGTGTGGCATGTATTTCTTTTAGCCAGAATGATTAAGAGGTCCTTTGACTTTTGAGAATAATGTGTTATACATTTAAAGAAGAAAAAAGTTGCTTTCTGGAGGCACAGTGCAAAGACAGACAGGGTAGACCTGAATTCTGAGCTGTGTTCGCTGGGCTGTGGCTTTCCACCTTCTCATCTGCATGTTGTAAAAATATTTGCAAACGAAGCAACTGACAAAGGATTAATCTCCAAAATATACAAGCAGCTCATGCAGCTCAATATCATAAAAACAACAACCCAATCCAAAAATGGGCAGAAGACCTAAATAGACATTTCTCCAAAGAAGACATACAGATGGCCAACAAACACATGAAAGAATGCTCAACATCACTAATCATTAGAGAAATGCAAATCAAAACTGCAATGAGGTATCACCTCACACCAGTCAGAATGGCCATGATCAAAAAATCTAGAAACAATAAATGCTGGAGAGGGTGTGGAGAAAAGGGAACCCTCTTGCACTGTTGGTGGGAATGTAAATTGATACAGCCACTATGGAGAACAGTATGGAGGTTCCTTCAAAAACTAAAAATAGAACTACCATACGACCCAGCAATCCCACTGCTGGGCATAAACCCTGAGAAAACCATAATTCAAAAAGAGACATGTAGGGCTTCCCTGGTGGCACGGTGGTTGAGAGTCCGCCTGCCGATGTGGGGGATGCGGGTTCGTGCCCCGGTCCGGGAGGATCCCACGTGCCGTGGAGCGGCTGGGTCCGTGAGCCGTGGCCGCTGAGCCTGGGCGTCCGGAGCCTGTGCTCTGCAGCGGGAGAGGCCGCAACAGTGAGAGGCCCGCATACCGCAAAAAAAAAAAAAAAAAAAAAAAAAAAAAGAGACATGTACCACAATATTCATTGCAGCTCTATTTACAATAGCCAGGACATGGAAGCAACCTAAGCGTCCATCTTCAGATGAATGGATAAAGAAGATATGGCACATATATACAATGGAATATTACTCATCCATAAAAAGGAATGAAACTGAGTTATTTGTAGTGAGGTGGATGGACCTAGAATCTGTCATGCAGAGTGAAGTAAGTCAGAAAAACAAATACCATGTGCTAACGCATATATATGGAATTTAAAAAAACGGTACTGATGAACCTAGTGGCAGGGCAGGAATAAAGACGCAGACGTACAGAACGGACTTGAGGACACAGTGAGGGAAGGGAAAGCTGGGAGGAAGTGAGAGTGGCATTGACATATATACACTGCCAAATGTAAAATAGATAGCTAGTGGGAAGTAGCTGCATCGCACAGGGAGATCAGCTCGGTGCTTTGTGATGATCTAGAGGGGTGGGATAGGGAGGGTGGGAGGGAGATGCAAGAGGGAAGAGATATGGGGATATATGTATATGTATACCTGATTCACTTTGTTATACAGCAGAAACTAACACAACATTGTAAAGCATTTATACTCCAATAGAGACGTGAAAAAAAACCACCACCAAAGAGGGCTGGGTGCTTGGAGGACAACAGGTTCTACTGACTCTGAGACCGCCCCCCACCCCGGGCCTATCTTCCGTCTTTCTAAAGCCCTGTCACCTGCTACTGTTGTATATAGTTGAGCAAAATAAAATATACTTGTGCTTTAACACCCCACCCCCAACTAAAAAGCCTTGGGGCAGGAGTCAGGTGGAGTTCCTGTTTTCCTAGAACCATTACTAATCTGTAGTGACAGAAAGCCGAGCAGTGGTTGCCTGGGACAGGGTGGGTAGGTGCTTTGTAGGTGGGCGTTGGAAATGTTCTCTATCTTGCTTCTGGTGGTGGTTCCACGGTGTAATCATCTGTCAAAACTCACCCCATTTTATGCTTTAAACGCATGCAGTTTATTCTCTGAAATTATATCTCCATGAAGTTGTTGATTTAGAGCTCCATAGCTTTCTGCCCTCAGCTTTAGAATATAGTGGCCCCTGCACACACACCCTGATTGTGTGCGGGTTTTTTTTTATTATTATTATTAATTATTCATTTATTTTGGCCGCGTTGGGTCTTTTGTTGCTCTGTGCAGGTTTTCTCTAGTTGTGGCGAGCGGGGGTTACTCTTTGTTCCTTTCTATCTGTGTTCCTAAGGGCAAAGTCAAGTGTGAAATTGAGGCAGTTTGTTTTAGCTAATGAAATATGAAAGAGAGTAGTGATTAGTCTTTTCTCTTCAAACATATAAGCTCTGGGACAGGGCAGGGACAAAGGTGATGTCCGTCCTAGAATCTCTCAAGCGCGGTGATACCACGTAGTAAATGCGTACTTGTTTACTTGTCACTTGACTGAATTGATGCTTTTTCCCCTTCAGTTGTTCCAAATCATCCCTGTTACACAACTGCTCTTCTCCCTCTTCCCCGCAAAACACACACTGGACGTATTAGCCAACCAGGAAAAATGTCTTCCCAATCACTTTGCATCCCCAGTTCTGTGCTCAGAAAGGTCATTTCTGTCTGGTTCCCTGGAGCCTCGGTGAACTGAGGGATGTGAGTGCCCAGCCCCCGTGCTTGTCAGGCACAGACCCCCACTATCCCTCTCCTTCCCTTCCCTTGTTATATAATCATCTGTGAGTTCCAAGTTATTCATTAACCAGCCTAAATCTTTCCCAGATTTGATTTTCCTACAGCGACCAAATGAATCATTCACAGGTATGTGCATTTCCTAAAGGGATCAGAATCAAAGAGTTTCAGATTCTCAGGGTTTAAGATCCTTTCGGTAATAACTGAATTTGTGGTAGAAGCAAACTCATTGTTTAGCCCTGGCCTGTGTCTGCAGAGATGGGGGCTTCTGTGTGACAGAAACATTAACCCTGAGTCCGCACGTCAAGCCTCATCAGGTCCCACTGCCCCCCTCCTTAGGCTGGTACACTTTGTCCTCTCAAGTTTGAGATCCCTGATTGACTTCATAAATAACTCTGCTCATAAACAAACATAATGAGGTAATTGATTTGTTCTTAAGAAATTTACAAGTGCTTAAAAGGTATCAGTTAGGATAGAGGCCAGTGCCCTGGGAACTGAAACTTACTGTGTTGGTCATTTTTAGTTGGGGGATCCAGTTTGCATTGAGACAGTTGTTCAGTTTGGTCCGATAGATCCCAATCAAAAGGAGTTCCCAAAGAACCGAGTTTCATAAATCTACTCACTGAACGTCTGTATTCTTATCAGCAGCCACATCCTTTGTCCTAACCAAAAAGCAATCAAGAGTATAAAGAAGATACTCGTAAGTTTTATGTTAAAAAAAATTATTTGAATGTGCACTTTCCTTGGGCAGAATTCTTTTAAAAGTGTCATTCACGTTCTCTACTCCAAGTAAATGTTACTTGGAAAAGAAAAGTTATTTTAAAACATGTCATTCAATTCAGGCATATTTGATACACGGAGAATCTGGTACCGGTAATTACTTGACATCTAAATGTATGGTGAATAAAATACTTACTAAATTTTGACAGTTACTCAAAACATGTTGAAGGCCCGTCGAGGTAGCGGTGAGATCTGCCTTCAGTGATAGTGGAATGACATGGCAGGACACGGTGCCAGGACAGTTGGCTCTGCTAGTGGTTGTTGGGAAGGGACCTGGGGGCTCAGGGACAGGCAGCAAGCAGGGGCAGCTGCTGTGAGGCCCCGGCGGGCAGGAGATGAGGCCAGGTGGGAAGGACCAGCGGCTGGTCTTGACCTTTCCTGTCTGGCTCGCTGAGTCCCAGCTCTAGATTACGAAACATGTTCTGGAAATTATTTCCAGCGGGCACACATCCTTTTGGTGACAGCTTATTTCTGGATTCCCAGTGCAAATGCCTGTGCCCTGATGACATTCAGGGGTGTGCGTTATGGCCCATCACCTGATTAGGCACTGAATTCTGAGGACTCTCCCCGCTGGTGTTGGGACACAGCGCATGAGTGCAGGACAAAATAACTTGTTTATTTCCTCCAGGCTCCTCCTAACAGACCATGAAGTCAGGGCCTCCCCTGTCTCTGTGTCCCCTTTATGGAGGTCCCTAGCCGTGTGGAAGTGAAGTGCTGGGGCCTTGCCCAGGGCAGTGGCCTCTAAAACAGAGATTTTTGAGCTCCTTAGAGGGATATTTCGAAGTTTATGTCTGAAGACATGATTTCAGTCATCTCTGAAAAATTCTGGAGCACAAAGTGAGCCTGTAACTGATTCTTACAAACCATCCTCAGTTTTCCTTTGAAGAAGAGTGCTTTCATTCCTTTTCAGTTCTAAGACGGGGCGGGCGACCTTGAGGGCAGTGTGCAGGGCGTCCTGGGAGGTCAGGGGTTATGCTGAGCGGCAGGGTCCTGGTTACAACAGACTTGAGTTCAGACCTCTCCCTACCTCACTACCATGTGTAAAATAGGCAGCTAGAGGGAAGCTGCGGTATACAGCTCGGTGCTCTGTGATGACCTAGATGGGTGGGATGGGGGGGAGGGCGGGAGGTCCGAGAGGGAGAGGATATAGGTACACACACAGCCGATTCCTTTCACTGCACCGCAGAACCTAACATAACATTGTAAAGCAACTATGCTTCAATAAAAAGGTAAAAATAAACAAAACGGGTATAGCGACAGAACCTCCTCCCAGAGCTCTGGAAAGCCTTGACAGAGCAGCTCTGTGTACAGCATCCAACACAGAACGGCACGCACGTGGCTCGCTGGAGCTGACCCGGCTGTTGTTATTTGTGACCATTTCTGCGAGCAGTAGAGAAGCCCCCGATCTGAAGCCACTTCCCTGCTCAGAACACGCCTGCCCAGGGGGCCAGGAGGCACACTAACGAGAGCCGTCACCTCACAGGCTCCTTTTGTCCCAAGGGGTCTCTTCCCCTTCCCCTGAGGTTGGCGGCCGGGTCTTCAGCCTGGAGCCAGGGCCACCTGCTGTGGTGACGGATGGCGGGGGTGGGTGTTAACTTTCTGCCTCCTCTCCGGGGCCCGGGCTGCGCTGCAGCTCTGGATGTCTTGCTCTGAGCTGGGCCCTGCTAGAACTCCGTGTTTGTCCCCGCAGACGTCAGTAAAATGAGCTGATCCCGGGCTTCCCTGGTGGCGCAGTGGTTGAGAGTCCGCCTGCCGATGCAGGGGACACGGGTTCGTGCCCCGGTCTGGGAAGATCCCACATGCCGCGGAGCGGCTGGGTCCGTGCGCCATGGCCGCTGAGCCTGCGCGTCCGGAGCCTGTGCTCTGCAACGGGAGAGGCCACAACAGTGAGAGGCCCGCGTACCGCAAAAAAAAAAAAAAAAAAAAGAGCTGATCCGAAGTCCTTCCTGCGAAGATCCTCCTCCAATAGACGTGAGAGCTGAATTGCTCCGTATCCTGTGAATATACTTGGGGGCTGAGAATTCCTGCGCTTGATCTGCTCCACGATTTGCTCCCAAAACAGCTGAGTTGCTGCCTGCAGCCCCGGGCGGGGACTGCGCTCTGCTAGCGGATAAAGGGCCCTGGGACGTGAAGTAACCACGTGGCCACCCATACCCACACCTCACGCCATCCTTTTCCCTTTGAAGAGCTAAAGCATTTGTTTGATCTGTGGTCATAGCCACACACCATGTAAACCCACCCCCAAGCCCCACAGTTTAGCCGCTGCAGATGTTGGCAGCTGGCAGCCCGGCTGAGGTTCGGATGTCCAGGCAGAACAGGAGAGGCATTTACAGAGCGGGCTCCGAGGCCCGCTGCCTGGGGTTTCAGCCCAGCTCTCTTCGCAGGCACCTGGCCCTGGGCAAGTTCTAAAACCTCAAAGCCTCATTTCTTCACTTCTTAAAAATTTTTAAAATTGTTTGGCTGCACCCCGCGGCATGCGGGATCTTAGTTCCCAGACCAGGGATCAAACCCTTGAACCCGCACCCCCTGCGAAGGAAGCGCGACGTCTTAACCACTGGACGGCCAAGGAAGTCCCTCATTTCTTCGCTTTTGAAACATGGGAAATGCTATTTAATTCAGGGGTCGTGATGAGGATTAGAGCACGTGGAAGCTGCCAAGCGCGCGACCCCTCTGTAAGGGCTCCGGCACAAGAGCGGTTCTCTGGTTTGTGCAGCTGACCAGGGCAGGGGGTCTGGACCCTCGAGGGTGTCGGCGCTGGTCCTAAGGGCCAAGACAGGCAGAGTGGGATGGGTGGGGGGCCCGTCAGAGGAAGAGCAGGTAACCGTCCGGAAGGACAGTCGGCTGAGGTTGGATCTTTTGCCATCTTGGGACTCTTGTGGCCTGAAGCCCTTTCTTGTTTCCCGTGGATATGCTCTCCCCGCTCGGAGGGCTTTTCTTGGGGGAACCCTCAAGCAGGTCTGTATTTGAAAAGTATTCTTCTGGTCTGCCAGAAAGCTCCCCCAAGACAGGAGTCTGAGATTGAACGTGGAAGCCCATCAGCGATAAAACATTCCAACGCTAGCTTTAATCTGTCAAAACCTGCACAGTCTCAGGCATGCTTTGGCTTTGGCACCATCAGCAGTGCACACTGCTCTGCGGACTTTGGCAGCCAGACCCTGGACGAGCCGTGGTTTTCCATCCAGCCGGCTTTGACACATCTGTTCTGTGACTGTTTCCTATCGGGTTGGGATGAGGGGATAAATGTCAGAGTGCTGAGGACATGAAACGGGAGACCCGTGTGTCTTGGTGGCGCCTTGGGAGGGGGTTAGAATCTGTCGAAGTGCCGGCATGTCTGGGCCCCAGGGGGGGACCAGGTTGGCGATTTCATGTTTCGTGAGGTGATCCTCTTACGTTGACTGACTTACAATCCTTGCCGCTCTCGTTGGCACTGTGGGCAGTTGGATTCTTGTTGCTTGAAGACATAAAGGAGTGAGTTTGGGATCTGTCAACATTGTCCAGCTTCGGGGCATTTTGTGAGAGCTTCTCCCTGGGAATGAACAAGAGGGCGTATGGATTTCAAGGCTCAAGGCAGGCTTCTTCGCTGGTGAAAGCGGGTCAGAAAACTGTCACCAATCCCAGCATTTGGCTGGTGCAGTCAAGCAAGAGACGTGAAATGAGTGGGCACGGGAGGTGGGCTGCAAAGGAGACAAAAGGACGCAGAAAGCTCTCGTGCGCTCCTGTGCGATTTTAGATGAGGCACTGACACATGGCAGACAGCTCTGTGACAAGCCCGATGCAGCCTGCATCCCAAAGCTACAGCTCCCACCGTGTGGAAGGGGCTTCCTGCACTTGTCACCGCTGAAATCAAGCGAGCCCTCAGCTCTCCTAAGGACTGATGCCAGCTGAAAACATACTTGTGCACATTTGTGGGGGGTGGGGGGCGGAGGAAAAGCAATATAGGTGGTCTGGTTTAAACCCTTCCTCATTAGAACCCAGCTTCTCTTAGCTCTTAACCAAATGGGCCTCTGTATTGTTGGTCTGTGTCTTCACTTGTTTCATATCCAGCTTCTGTACCACCCTGGGAGCTCCGTAAAACAGAGACCACGTCTCCTGGATCTGCCCCTGTGGCCCCAGGGCCTAGCACAGCGCCTGGCACTTAATAAGTGCTCACTAAAACATGTTTGACGAGGGAATGAGTGACCTGAGGCCGTCATTTCCAGAAGAAAAGTGGTAGCAGAAGACATCGCCTTTTCGGGAGTTTAGCAGGGATATTTTAGCGATGCAGCAATCCCTGGTGCAGAGTCTAATTCTGACGGGACTTCTACCCTGAGCAAATTAGGAAGATGGGGGTTCTGAGTGTCATGTGAAAAGCGGCTAGTAAAGACTCAGCAGAGGAAAATGAGAGCTGGCTGGAAACGAAGTGTGAATGTTGCTGGGAGTGCAGAAATCCCCGGGCCACCCCTTCTGATTCATTCACACATTATCACATGATTGCCTTGGCCTTGATAAAGTTGGCTGAAATCCGCAGGGCAGTCTCTCCTCTCCAACCACGCTATACGTCTGTGCTCTCCAGCGGGGCTGGGCAGGCGTGGGGCACCCTGCACCCCGCACGATGACCTCGGGGAGCGGTCCTTCACACGACATCAGACCAGTGGGGACCTCATATGTCGTGTCGTAGAGTATGTGTGGACAATACAGTTCTCACACAGAGTCAGGGTCACAGCTACTTAGAACATACTCTAATGCTTGGGTTTTTCATTGTTGTTGGTAAAGTGTTCATTATTGTAAATTAGTGGGTGTAGAGAAAATGTGTCTTTCCTTTTGGCTGCCAGGACCTTTCCTCTGAAGGAGAATTTTCTGCCTTATAACTTCAGGCAAAGACTTCATGCTGTTATCTTCTTGCTCAGGTAATTTATAGAAGTTTCTTCAGAAATATGCAGATAATACAGGCACGCTTGGTAAAAATGCTGAAAAATGGCATCTAGGTAATTGCTTTAGTCTTTCCCTTTGTTGTCTGCTTGGAGACCCAGTGTGAGGAAACAAAAAGAAAAAAAAATGAAAAAGAAAAACTTTTTGAACACCGATGAGTAAATGGAGATGAAACCTCTGATGCCCTCGAAAACTGCATCACCACCCTGATACCAACAGGCTTGAATGACAGACAAGCTACTGATATTCAGTGTCACCGGGTCTCCATTGGATATCAGGACGCATCGTTTGATCTCAGTGTCTGCTGTCCTGTGACTTTTTTTTGTTTGTTTGTTTGTTTGTTTTTGCGGTACGCGGCCCCCTCACCGTTGTGGCCTCTCCCGTTGCGGAGCACAGGCTCCGGACGCGCAGGTTCAGCGGCCATGGCTCACGGGCCCAGCTGCTCCACGGCATGTGGGATCCTCCCGGACCGGGGCACGAACCTGTGTCCCCTGCATCGGCAGGCGGACTCTCAACCACTGCACCACCAGGGAAGCCCCTGTGACTGTTTTTAAAGGAAGGTTTCTAAGGCCAAGGAGGACATGGTCCATCCCCTTCATCCCAGCAGTCAAGGACTTTAACAGGGCAGCAGGGCCCTGGAAGAGCCAGCGGTTCGCTGATGCTGTCTTAAGGGTGCCGCTTCCTCTGGTGTAAAGGAACCTTGCAGCTGCAGGAGGAGTCCAAACCTTCCTAATCAGTTTGCTGGCTGTGTGGGCTATAGGAGAGCCCCGGTTCAGGCTGTCCACTGCCTAATTTGTTGAAAGAAATTCTGCTTAATGCTTGGGGGACTCGTTCCCCCTGCAGTCCTCTCTAGCCACGCCCCCTTCTCGGTCCCCAGCCGAGCAATGAGTTGTCTTGTTTCCACCTGGAATCCCCCATCTCAACCGCAGCCCATCCTTTAGCATCACTAAAACGTCACCTCAGGGAAGCCTTTTCTACTCGCCGCAGACCCCACGCCTGTCTCCTGTGCTCGTAGCGCGCCTCTCCGTGTCCTTCTGTATTTTCCCTGTCCTAACAGGGCCCATCACGTTGCTTTGTAATTGCTTCTTGGTTTGTCTGTGTTCCCCACAGACAAAGTCACCGAGACTTAAACTCAGTGATAACAGAGGAAACATCTCTAATCTTTGCCCTCCCCAAGTCTGGCCTACAATTGCCATTAATAGACAGTTATTAAATGAATCAGTCATTTAGCCAAACTATGTAATTAATAAGCACCTGTGATGAGTCTAGAACAGTGCTATGAGCAATGGGTGGTTCAGAAGAAAAACAGCCCTGGCTCAGCCATTTCCAAGCCTTGGCAGTGGCCTTGGGCAAGATGCTTTGCTTCTCAATGTCTCTTCATCTGTGAAAGGGGATTAGAACAACACCTTCCCCAAGATGTTTCAAGGATTACATGAAATGATTAACATAAAGCACTTGGTACAGAGTAAGCAATCCTTGGTGCAATTACTATTATCTTTCATCAAGAGGTGAGCTGGCCAGCGATAATGAAGGATCGAAAGTGAAGGAATAGGAAATCAAAAACATAGTTTCATTCATTCCTTACCTGGATATTCTGCTGAACATTAGAGGAAGGAAAAATGGTTGTGATTGGAGAGAGCACCATGGAAAGCGTGAGGCTGAATCTGTGTCTCGTGTGTTCTTTTTAAGCCAACACATAAGTAAGACAGTCAAGATGCCTGCTCCGTCCTTGGTGTTTTGCATATGATGACATTCTCATTCTCTAATCTTACATACTTAATCTAATCCACTTACAACATTTACATATGCCTTAAGTCTTCACAGCAGCTGTTCCGAAGTGCCGTTATCCCCATTTCACAGACGAGGAAACAGAGAGGTTAAGTCACTTGCCCGAGCTCACCCAGCTGGTGGGTAGTCGAACAGCATCAGAACCCAGGCAGGCTGTCTGCAGGGGTCACTCGGCAGAGCTGCGCCTCGGAGCATGCAGTGTGCCCAGCACAGTGAGAGGACCGGACACCAGAGACGGCCCTTCGGCAGTTTACTGCTTAGGCAAGGACTTACAGTCGCGTTGAGAAGTAAATAACACTTGGCTACAGAGGAGAGGACAATGGCCAGGGTGGGTCTCCTGAAATGGACTGGGGGATGGAGATGAGCTGCAGCGTGTCTGTCTGGATAAACACCTGGGAAGGGGGTGCGGGAGGAGGGGGCAGACCTTCTGGGGCGGGGAGGACGGGATAGGGTGATCGGAGACAATGAACCTGACCGTGTGCCGGATAAGGTGAATGGGAGAGCCTGAGGGCGATATCCGTGCACCACAGGACACTTAGGGTGAAATTTCACCCTCCACCCAGTTCCCCAGCTGGTGGACTAATAAGATACACAGTGATGCAGTGAAGGACATGCAAAAAATCAAAGTAGCTGAGACAGCTGGGAAGTCCTTAAGATGTTCCATGTTCTCTCAGGTTCCGCTTGCTATTGAAAAATGCGGCAAAACAACCCTTCTGGTGTCTTCGGTGGGATGGCGATACTATCAAGTCGGATGTGGATCCAGGAAGAGAGTGTTGCTGGTTGGTTCAGTTACCACATTAACAGCAACTGCTGCTGCTTTGATTTGCCCCTGATATGATAAGAGGCTAATTATATGACAGGGTGACCCACATGGCAGGATGATTTCGGTTGTAGCAACACAATATTTACCTGGATTGCAGACAATCAAGCTGCTAATTCAAGATGCAATCTTTTCCAGAGATTCAGCCAGTGTTGCGAAAAACAGCCTTCCCCATTCCTCACATAGACTCTCTCCAGTTCTAGTTTCAACTACCGATTTAGAATTTATTTACTGATGACCTTTTTCAAAGTCTTTTTTTTTTTTTTTGCGGTGTGCGGGCCTCTCACTGTTGTGGCCTCTCCTGTTGCGGATCCGGACGCGCAGGCTCAGCGGCCATGGCTCACGGGCCCAGCCGCTCCGCGGCATGTTGGATCCTCCTGGACCGGGGCACGAACCCGTGTCCCCTACATCGGCAGGTGGACTCCCAGCCACTGCGCCACCAGGGAAGCCCTCAAAGTCTTTTTATATTAAAAAAAAAAAATCTCCATTTGAAAGTATGATCAATGACAGGACACCAAAACACCAGGCTTTGCTTTTCTTTGTAGATTTTTAAAGATAGAATTTCACACTTTTGGGGGGTAGATTTTATCTGATTACAACAAGAATACATATGTGGGGGAATTTTTGAAAATACTTAAAACACACAAAAGAAAATAAAAACCATAGAGAGAATCGCTATAAATATTGGGGTACATAATTCCTTCCCGATGGTTTTCTTTAATCAATTACAAATAGCGCATGTTCTTTTATAATTGGTGGAGTGTGTGTGTGTGTATAAAATACAGAGGGTGGCCACCCATGGCCCACATTCATTCCTTTACATATTGTCTGAGCTACAGCAGTGGAGTTGATTAGCTGTAATGGAGACCATATGGCCCACAAATTTGAAACTATTTAGTGTGGGTCCATTTTGCAGAAAAGTTCTCCAACGTGTTTTAATATGTCAGGTATCCCAGGCCGTTAGCTGTTCGTTAAAAATGTGCTTTTAAGGACTGTGGTGTTCAGGTGAGTAGATGGAAGCCGTATGTGATTTCACCTTGTCCCTATTCCACACGTTTAGTTCATCAGTCAACCTGCTCAGCTGCATTTGCAGAATGTGGCCTAGACCCTCAAGCCCTCACTGTGTCATCATCCCCTTGGACCTGGGCCAGGTCTCAACCCCTAACTGACCCCCATGCTTCCTCTTGGCCCCAAAGAGCTGGTCTCTACAGAGCAGCCAGGACTAACTATTTTGATGATTTCTCCTTCCACTCGGAATACACTTCATACCCGATGTAAGGGAACCTTGAATGTGTGGTGAGGGCCCTCCTTCCCATTGCCAAGATCCAGGAAAAGCTTTCGCCTACCTTGAATATATCGGCTGCGGGGAATGTAAATATAGAGGGTCCAATTTTCTACTCGTACTAATTGTAACCACTGTAAAATCACTGTTAGCGCACTCTGTTGATAGATATAAAATCACAACGTATTTGCGTAACATATTAGTTTTAAAATCCCGCTTTTCCTGTTCTCCCTTCATGTCAGTTTTATTAAAGTTAGGGCCACTTTTTGACCCTAACACATTTTCCAGAACAAGTTATTTCATTCCTAAGTTGTGATAGAGGACTTTACGTAGTAAATTCACTGGAAATTGATCCAAGCTGTAAACAGCTATTTCAGTCAATCTTTTTTTCCCCTCAATTTTTATCCCCTCCCCCCAGTTTTATTGAGACATAACTGACATATAACTTTGTATAAGTTTCAGATGCATAAGGTAACGATTCAATACATGTACATGTTGCAAAATGATCACCATAATAGTTAACATCCACTACCGTACAGCTACAGTTTTGTTTTCTTGTGATGAGAATTTTTAAGATTTACTTTCTTAGCAACTTTCAAATATACAACACAGTATAATTACCTGTAGTCACCACGCTGTATGTTACATCGCCAGGACTTACTTATCTTCATAACAAAAGGAGTTTGTACCTTTTGACCACCTTCGCCCAATTCCCCACCCACACCTCCACCTCTGGAAAACCACGTGGCTCCATCTTTATCACACGACCACTGAGGACAGTACTTCGGGAAGAAATTTGGGCAAAGCTTATTTTATAATAGCCTAGCCCACACCCACAAGTAATTAAGGAATCTGTGATATATGTCTTTCTCTTTCATTAGTATTGTTATTATTTTTTACCCATCCTATCAGGTAGACTCTGTGACATCTGAAAGCTTCCCAGACCAGCACTGAGTGATGTCACTTCAGCCATCCTTCCTCTCCTAGTACTTTGCTCTTCAAAATTTTAAAACTGAATGCACAGTCCTGGTCTGTGACAGATTTGGTAAGATCACAAACGTGTGACCACATCCTCTTCTGGAGGGATAATTTCAAGCAAAACGAAGCAAAGTATGTTTTAAAGGAACCTGCCCGTTCGGGGGCCTGTGGACACGCATCCAATGAAGCCTACTTCTCAGGGCGACACCCCCAAGAGGCGCCTCAGTTTTGCCTTTAGAGTTTGTAATCCCATGTCATTGGAAAGACCCTGGGAACAGCTGTTTCTCGTTGTGGGGGAGGCTCACTGTGATCCCCTGCCATGAAAGCAGTGGCTCTTTGATGGGAAGAGAAGGGGACCCGCTCACTCTGGGAGACACGTGTAAGCATGGTGTCCCCTCCCGCACGCCTGGCTGCAGCTGGTATGGAAACGCATGTTGTTCCCTGGCCTCTGTTACAGCTCCTGACACGGCCCGTCCCTTGCTCTTCACTGACTTTGGAATGAGGCAGTGTTTAAATTTCTACTGCACACGCTGAGCACAGAAGCTGGGTCGGGGAGTGGGGGGTCTTCAACTGTCACTGCCCTCTCCAGTTTTCAGTACAGCTTATGATTTCAGTGAAAAATTGTAAAGTCAAGTTTGATATAAAAATTCCCATTGGTTATAAATAAGCAGATTGAAAGCGGCGTCTGGCGGCGTGAATCCACTGTGAAAACTTAGGATGAACTGTGTGTACGACATTGCCATGGTTTGATGCTAAAAGTAGGTGCAGGTGAAGTAGCCAAGTCTCGTTTCCATTTTTAAACTGTGCACTTCCTCTGTGCTTACAACAGGAAGGAAACATGAAACATCAGGACGCATGGCACACATGGAAAGGAAATTGGAACTTGGTTTCAAACCTGGATATTTTATCAGAGTAAGGAAAAAGGTGGCAGGTGGTCACGCTTTCATAGGAACACACTGGTGTGCGGATGGCTCACCTCCTTGCACACTGCTCACGGCCTGGGGCACCCCAAGGGGCGGGGCACATGCAGCGCCCTGTCTCTCCCATGTCCCTGGAACTGGACGCATGTGGGTGGAGCACAGGCCTTTGCTCCCACATCAGCCTGCCTCTGACTTCCAGATTCGTCCTGGTGTCGCCCCGTGGCAGGTGCTGACACTGGCTGGGAAGGAAGCGAGGTAATCTTGGGGCCTGGGCACACTGTGGTTAGCCCCGAGGTCGGCTGGAGAGTGGAGCCAGCCAAGTGCAGCAGAAAGGTGGCCTCTCCAGGGGTCTTAAGGGGCTGGAGGAGGGGTCGTGGAAGAGGGCAGGGTAGGCAGAGTTAGTGGATGGAACAATCTGCGCAACAAAGTCAATCATATAGGGCTTCCCTGGTGGCACAGTGGTTGAGAGTCCGCCTGCCGATGCAGGGGACGTGGGTTCACGCCCCAGTCCGGGAAGATCCCACATGCCGCGGAGTGGCTGGGCCCGTGAGCCATGGCCGCTGAGCCTGTGCATCCCAAGCCTGTGCTCCGCAACGGGAGAGGCCACGACAGTGAGAGGCCCACGTACTGCAAAAAGAAAAAAAAAAAAAAAATCAATCATATAGCACTGGATTATAACCCAAACCCTAAGTCCTTACGAGTCCACAGAAGTCCTTATTGATGTAAATGATTGAATAGATAAGTCACTGAGGGAAGGAGGAGAGACACGGCTTCCTGACAGAAGAATTCTGAGTAATATAAGTTGCAACCCCTGCATTCAGCAGGTGGACCTGTGTCCCTGGGCACCATCATCCCCCACCGCCCTGCCCAGAATGAGGGTTGGACTTAGAGTTGCTTTCAAAGACTAGAGTATGGAAAGGGAAAAGTAATAACTTTGCCATGGAGAAACCTGGCAAACACTAGGAATCCAAGTCATCAAGTGACCATCACCAGGGAGAAGTCATGTGGATCTCAGGGAACCCCGGGTGTGATGAGAAGGGCCATTCTCCTCCATGGTTGTCTTCCCCCAAACCTGTAACCTCAGTCTAATCATGAGAAAAACATCAGACAAATCCAAATGGAGGGCATTCTATAAAATACCTGATATCTACAAAATACTCCTCAAAACTGTCAAGGCAGGAAACCAAGGGAAGACGGAGCAACTCTCACAGACCACGGAGACTAGGGAGGTGTCACGACTGAAAGCACCATGACGCCCCGGATGGGATCCTGGAAGAGAAAAAGGAAGTTAGTGAAAGTAACTACAAATAAAGTCTGGAGTTTAATTCATAGTAATCTACCAATGTTGGCTTTTAGTTTTGACAGACGTGCCGTGGTAACATAAGATGTTAACCCTGGGGGAAACTAAGTGAGGGTATACGGGAACTCTGTGTACTGTCTTTGCAACTCTTATGTAAATCTCAAATCACTGCCAAATAAAAAGGTTATTACGAGAAGACAAGATTGTTAAGCTAATAGGAGAGAGGTGCTGGGTGCCCGAGGAAGCCCCTCCTGAGGGGTTATTGTGGAGGCAGGAGATCACAGGTTAACCCTGGCTCAGTGCCCGGTTTCTCGGCTAAGGCTCTTCAAGGGTCACATTTCAGATTTGTTCACTCTGTTTTTTTTTGTTTTGTTTTTTTAAATTTATTTATTTATTGCGGTATGCGGGCCTCTCACTGTTGTGGCCTCTCCCGTTGCGGAGCACAGGCTCTGGACGTGCAGGCTTAGCGGCCATGGCTCATGGGCCCAGCCGCTCCGCGGCATGTGGGATCCTCCCAGACCGGGGCACGAACCCGCGCCCCCCGCATCGGCAGGCGGACTCTCAACCACTGCGCCACCAGGGAAGCCCTCACTCTGTTTTTAAAGCTCATTGCTTTTTGCTAGTCATTGAAAGGGTTTTACTCATGCCTGCTAGAAATGAACTCACTCATGGTCACCTTCAGATTGCCACCCGTGCCTCATTTGGAACCTTGGGGTGGCCTGCAGGAGACACACCACGTTTCTGAGAGGCTGGGTTTATTATCAGACAATCAGACAGTGGTCGAGGCGGTATGGAGATGCTGGCCCACCACGTCACTGGAGGCAGCTGCCCGGCTGCAAGAAGCAGTTACAGGTCTCTGAAGTGAAGGCTTTCTTCTTTCCCACCCGATCCAGGCCAGCAGATACCCAGCTTTCCCCATAGCAAATGCTTCTAAAAGGGCTGGTTCCTTTTCAGAAATGCCTAGAGGCTGTCGGATATTAGCAAGCCCTGGAGCACATTCCCAGGAAACACCCTTGCCTGGGAGGGGGGCGGCCCTTTCAGTGTCTGAGATCTCTCATCCCTACCCAAGGCCGGGTCATCAGGTGGAACTCATCCAGCCAAGGCCACAAGGGTGTCAGATGATGCATGGCCAAACGGGACTAGAAAGAGGCTTTCTGGTACCCTCAAAACTAATAATGATTAACTATTACAAGGCTGTGGAGCTGGAAAGTCTCCATTTCAGTTTGGCTTCTCCACAAAATCCTGGGTAAATGTATAACCAAGAAGCATTTTATCAGGTGCTATTTAACGAATGAAAAATACTTTTTAATACTGACATAAGCAACACCTGATAAGGAAGATTAACAGATAACAAAAGTATTGTGTAATCCTTAAACATAAGTTGCAATTGCCCAATGTTTTGCATTGTAGTTTTAAGTGCAAGAGAAAAGGTTTGGTTTGAGCTGCTTGCCACTCTTGTGGGAGCCACTCCCGTCTTTACCGGCCACAGAAACCTCTGTCTCTGTGATTTGTGGCCTTAGAAATTTTCCATTTCTTTATGTTTGCTAAGAGCAGTGGGACCTGCCAGAGCTCTTTCTCTCCTGTGGCTATTTGTTCTGACTTTCTTGGAACCCAAGATTCTCTGTCAAGGACCTTCACCCCTGAAATACACATAGAGCCTTAAAAGAGAGCTTTCAGTAACCAAGCAAGCAGGATTCTTCAGAAACAAGATTAGTCTTCTTCAGGATTATTCTGTGGAGGGAAGCTTGAACCAACAGTGACATCTCGCACCGTTGGGGATTTGATTTCTACCAGTCTCTCTACTCCTGCGGTTTTGTAGACGTTTTTTTGGGGGGAGAGGGGTTTGGGAAGGATGGGAGGGAGAAGAGAGAAAGAGACAAAGACCCCCTCTTGATACAGAAGCACATCAACAGTTTTCTAAGGAGAGAAGGCATGAGGCAGTACGTGGGAATGAAACTAGTCACTGGTGACCAACAGGTCCTCAGAGGGGGGTGTCACAGACAAGAGTTTGTAGAGACCCTGTTTAGCGCAGTGAAGTGGGTCTTGGTAAACACAGGACACACACACGCCAACCAGGCCAGTGATGCACGCTGGTGTGACTCGGGAGGTCCCAGCTCCTGCCGGTTTCCTGGAGTCCTTTTCTCCTCACTTCCTTAAGCAGCTGCCAGACGGCCTCTTCTTCCTCTCCTCGTGTCCCGAGGCCACTCCTGTGCCCCTTCCTGCTGCTCTGCATGTGCCGCTCCCCAGCCGTGAACCCACTGAATGAGTCAGCAGATGGGTTATTTGCGGTGTTTACACTTTTCTTCACGGATTCAAATGGTCATTAACTCCTAAATATCACCATTTAAAATTTAACGACATATAATGAACTTTTATTAAGAAACTCGTAAGAGGGACTTCCCTGGTGGTCCAGTGGGTGAGACTCCGAGCTCCCAGTTCAGGGGCCGTGGTTCGATCCCTGGTTGGGGAACTAGATCCTGCATGCATGCCGCAACTAAGAGTCCGCATGCTGCAACTAAGACCCGGTGCAGCAAATAAATAAATAAATAAATAAATAAATAAATAATAAGAAACAAGGACCTACTGTATAGCACAGGGAACTGTATTCAATCTTCTTGTCATGTATATATATAAATGAATCACTTTGCCGTACACCTGAAACTAACACAACATTGTAAATCAACTCGACTTCAATAAAGAAAAATATTTTATTTAAATGTTAGGACATCAAATATACGCCACAGAGATCAGCATGACAAAGACGCAGCTGGTACAGGGTCCACCTCTTGGAGGCTGTTGAGTCTTTCACGGTGCTCCCTGCCGGCCTCCCTGCCCCCCAGTTTCTCTCCACTCCTTTCCCCCCTCTTCCCCTTTGGACGTTTGCTGACTCTTCTCCCATATTTTGGTCTTTCCACTCCTGGACGCTGCCTTCTTCAGCATCCCTGGGGCAGCTGCACCCACAAGTGTCCAAACCACACTTTCCAGACAGCTGCGCTCCAACAATATCTACTGTAGGAAGGGACACAATTCGACCCAAGACGACAGGTCAGACAATGGGTATAGCATGGACTGGACTGGAAGGGTGTGAGAGGCACTCCCTGGCTAAACTGAATGGTCTGTGGCACAGATTTGGCTCCAGTTGGGAGTCCCTGCTGAGACCATAACAAATTATGTGATAATCAAAACAGCAATCTAGCACACATTAGCAAAATGGAAGTTCTGACAAATAGGGGGAAGAACATGGTAATGTATTGGGTTATCTTACAATTGATGACCTAAACAGGTATACTGATGAGAGTGAAAGGGGTCTGTTATTAATTATACCAGGACAAGAGGTGAAACTGGGGACTGTCCCAGGCTGGGAAGTAGGGTGTCTACAGTGCTACCTCCAGCAAAAGGAAGGAGAAGGTTGACCAGAAAGCTAGAGGGTGGGACTTCAGAAGCTCTGTGCTTTGGTTGTAGAGTGCCAGCTATGTTTGGATGAAACGAAATTTGAGGAAAACACTTCATAACTCTAAGCTTAAAAAAGATAAAAGGATAAAGAGAGTAACTGGGTTGCTTCTGTTCTAATATTAGAGAAGAGACTGAGAAAAAAAATTCCCACTTTCTCTTCCTAGCCGTCCAGATGATCCCGGTCACAGTTTTCCAACTGTAACTTGTGCAACTCTGGGTTTCCAAGGATCCGATTCAAGGGCTGCCTTTGTGCAGGACTGAGGCCACTTCTCAGTGCCTTGCTCCCATTTAAACCTGAATAAGTCTTTTGGGTTGTTGTGTCTTTTATATACTGAGGTTTGTCATAACATAGCATTTAGGAAAAATAAGTTTTTATTGCTTGGAAAGCCACCCATCTAGGACAAGTCTCAATATGATTCCACCAACCAGAAAGCAAGAGAGAGGGACCATCTCTCTCAGTGTAGCACATCATGATTATTCATCACATCGTCACTACTGAATGGCATCATTCACGTCATTTACATATATAATCATTTGAACCTTTTATTTCTTTTTAATCTAAGGAAAAAAAGATGTCCTTTTCCACTTTGCTCCGGAAATACACTGGCTTTGATACTAATTTATACCCTTATTCCACTTTTGCAAAGTGCATAGTATATACCCTGAATTTTCACGGGAAACAAATTCTGTATTGGCAACACCGGAAGTCTTCCGTGGGATATGAAAAAAGTGGAGAAGGGGAATTCTTATCCTCTCGAGTCAGTGGGTGGAGGGAGGGCTTGCTTCTGTTTTCTTTCTCTCATTCTTTCAACCAACACGTTTTTTTCTGAGTGGTCAAATCCTTGAAGGTAGGAACTCTTCCTGGTCTGGTCTGAGGGAAAAATCCTGAAGACTCACATGAAAGAATAGGGATTTTTTTTTTTTTCCTTTAGTGACAGGAAACCACAGAAGGCACAGTCTCAAGGGTGGTTACAAGCACAGCTCAGTGCGTTAGGGTTGATGGCACTTGGTGAGAATCTTCTCTGGCTGGTGAGCGAGAGGGAAGAATGACTATAATTCCCATGTTTTTGCCTCAGTTGGCCATTTGGAACCTGTTTTCACTTTACTGATGTAACTAATATTGACTAATAGTATCACCCTAAAATAATACGGTGTGTGCTGTTCTAGGAGCTGGCTCTACCATGCTTCGTAGTCTTATTGGGAAACAATAATGGACAAGAAGATAAGGTCCCTGCATATCTCCTAGTGGGAAGGAGGGAGGGATTCCCATAGCTGACATGTCAGCAAGTAGTGAAGATACATTGAGATGTTGCTAAGTTCATTGAAGAAAATGCTGCAGAAAAATGGGATTGAGAATGATATGGAGAATTATTTTTCCAAAGAAAGAAAATGAAGAGAAGAAATAGGAAAGGATAAGGAAGAGCAGGTTACTGAGAGTTGGTGGATCCTCTTTGGGCTCGTTTCTGGAGATGTTTTTGGGACTTCCAGGTATTAAAAGAGAAACTGAGGCATATTAAAAATTTTAAGAGTTTATTTGAGCAAAAATCAATTTGAATCTGGTGGCACCAACCAGAAGTGGTCAGGATGCTCCATTGACAGGAGCTGGGGACGAGACTTTTTTCTTTCTTTCTTTCTTTCTTTCCTTCTTTCTTTCTTTCTTTCTTTTTGGCTGCATTGGGTCTTCGTTGCTGCACCCAGGCTTTCTCTAGTTGCGGCGAGCGGGGGCTACTCTTCGTTTCGGTGTGCAGGCTTCTCATTGCGGTGGCTTCTCTTGTTGCGGAGCACGGGCTCTAGGCACATGGGCTTCAGTAGTTGTGGCACGTGGGCTCAGTAGTTGTGGCTCACGGGCTCTAGAGCGCAGGCTCAGTAGTTGTGGCACATGGGCTTAGTTGCTCCGGGGCATGTGGGATCTTCCTGGACCGGGGCTCAAACCCGTGTCCCCTGCATTGGCATGTGGATTCTTAACCACTGTGCCACCAGGGAAGTCCGGGATGAGACTTTTATAGAGAAGATGCGGAAGCAAAGCAAGGAACTCATCTGGTTGGCTGTAGCCCAAGCGGTTGCCCTTATTTGGGAAACCCTGGTTGGATGCTTGTGGTTAGTTGTCCTTATGTTTCGGTTTCTGAACCTTGAGGCATTTGTAGGCTCAGGTTTTGGTTTGCTTATGTTGGCTTCGAAGGAATTAGAACCACCTCCATCTAATGCCCTCCCTATTTAATTAATTTAACACTGGTTAAGATGTCTAGTATTCAGTGTTGTATGGGTACATTTTTAACAACTGGCTCGGGGTGAGTATGGGATAGCAGCTGATTTGTAGCATTTGCCAATTTTCATGCTGTGGCTGGTTGCAGACTAGCTCCTTCACAGCACTGAACGTGGAGTGGAAAGAGGTGGTAAGAGTTTTCATGAGCGAGTCAGAGGCAGCTCTGGTGCACCACAGCTAAGGGGTGACAGAAATACAGAGCTGCCTCGACTTGCAAGGGGGTTACATCCCGATAAACCCAATATAAGTTGAAAATGTCGTTAAGTCAAAAAGGCATCTAATACACCTACGCTACTGAGCATCACAGGTTAGCCGAGCCCACATGCTCAGAACACTTCTGTGAGCCTACAAGCGGGCAACGTCATCTAACACGAAGCCTGTTTTATAACAAAGTGTTGACTATCTCATGTAATATATTGAACACTGTACTGAAAGTGAAAAACAGAATGGCTGCCTGGGTACAGAGCGGTCGTAAGTGTATGGATTATTGATCCTCGTCATCACAGGGCTGACCAGGAGCTGAGGCTCGCTGCCACCGCCCAGCATCACAAGAGAGTGTCGCACCGCATCTTGCCCAGGAAAAGATCAAAATTCAAAATTCCAAGGGCAGATTCTACTGAATGTGTATCACTTTCACACCATCATAATGTGGAAAAATTGTAAGTCGGGCACTGTCTGTATAGGTTTGGAATTCTGGAGAGTGTGTGACTAGCAATATAGGTTTGGGCGTGGAGGTCAGAGTTAAAATTCTGGGAATAGAGAGGTTTCCTAGAGAGATTGTATAGCATGAAAAGGAAGGTGGCCAATGTTGGAACGCCAGGACTGGGCTCTCAAAGAGTGGTTCCCCCCCGCCCCCCACGGGCAGCATCTTGGAAGCAACTTCATGACCCATCCCAGACCAGTGGAAGTAGAGAGTGGCTGAGGTTGGGACCCACTACTCTGTGTTGTTTCAGGTTTGGGAAGGCCGGCCCTAGAGATCACCAACGCTTAAGACTGAAGAGTCAGTTAGAAGAGAGACACTTAGATAGACCAAGAAGGACTGTTGAGAGGAGTGGGGCTGGGCACAGAAAGTGGAGTCTTGGAGCCCAGGGTGGAGAGAGTGTCAAGATAAAGGCAAGTGGGCAGCCACGTAGGGCCCCAGGAGGTCAGGGCAGATTAGATGGGAAGGAAGCATCAGCTGCATTTGAAGAGCATTGTCAGGGCCATGGTAGGTGCAGAAGGCAGGCTGTAATTGATGAGGAGTGAGTTGAACATAGACTCCTGGTTAGGACCTTGGGCTGTAAAGGGCAGACAGAGGTTTGGGACTAGAAGAAGATGTACGGTCAGTGGTGGGGTTTCTGGAAAAGGCCTGCATATGTTTGTGGGCTGAGGGAAAGGTAGAATCTGGGAGGTCAGGAACTAGCAAGAACAGGCTGGGATACCTGGTGGTTTAAACCAGAGATGAGAGGAAGGAAGGGAATCAAGAACTTGGGATACAGCCTGGCCTTGAAGAAATTACTTATGGGCTCTTGTCTTCGGAGGCCAAAGGGAAGCAAAGATGGGAGAGGGTTTTGGATGGAGAAAAGTGGAGGCCAAGATATGGAGGGAGAAGATACTCAATGGACTCTTCTCAGTATCCATTAACTGTCCTGTTAATTGCCTTCTGTAATTTATACCCCTTTCCCTTCTGACTAAAAGTGATTCTGGAAATGTTTTTGCAACAATTGGTAAGATTGTGTTAGCCAGTGAGCGTTCAAAGGAACTTCTGTTTTATGTCACATTTAGGCCAGTTTTGGCAGAAAAGTAGAAAATTGAAGCTCTAGAGCTATACAGGCCAGTGGAAACAGAATGCAGGCTACATATATAATTGTATATTTCTAGCAGCCATGTTTAGAAAAAGTAAACAGAAAGAAGTGAAATTAATTTTAATAATACATTTTATTAAATATACATATATAATTGTATATCTATATGTATATATATACATATATATATGTATACAGGCTACATATATAATTGTATATTTGTAGCAGCCATGTTTAGAAAAAGTAAACAGAAAGAAGTGAAATTAATTTTAATAATACATTTTATTAAATATACATATATATAATTGTATATCTATATGTATATATATACATATATATATGTATACAGGCTACATATATAATTGTATATTTCTAGCAGCCATGTTTAGAAAAAGTAAACAGAAAGAAGTGAAATTAATTTTAATAATACATTTTATTTAACCAGTATATCCCAAATATTATTATTTCAACATGTTAGCAATATAAAAATTGGTAATGAGATATTTTACTTTATATTTTCCTATTCCATCCTAAAATTCCAAACTAGCCACATTTTAAGTGCTCAATAGCCAGGTGCTGCTAGGGGCTACCATACTGGACAGTGCCCCTCTGAAGGGGCCATACAGTTTGTAACACTGAGTGCTAATTTAAAAAAAATGAAAATGTGCCATGTTCTTAGGAGGTGACAAAGACTCTCTCTTTGACCAAACTAGTGAGGCTCCTCTGAGCTCATTTCCAACTAGGCCCTGCCCTTGGGTAGGTCCTCGGGAACCCAGTTTTAGCAAGAAATTTGTCAAGTCAGTTTATCGAGAACCCTCCGCCCTTGATATTTGATCACCCTTAATATCTAACCAAATCCCTCATGTCTCACCATCCCCATCAGGTAATAGCTGATCACCCTGGCCTGCCTTCATCAAGAATTCTGTTAGGTCAGTTTAGCAAGGAGTTAACCTACCCCTCTTAATAATTTTCTCTCCACCAACGAACCCCACCCATTTCTTAGCCATTCATGCTAATATTGCCCCGTAACCTACAATAGAGGGAGGGTCCCTCCTCTTGTCTCTGAAAGTTCCAGAGCCTCAGTCAACGCTGCCATAGGAGAGATGGAAAAAACCAAAACTCTTAGGCCAATGATTGTGTGAAGAGAAAAAAGGGCATTCAGAGAAGTGGACATTTAGCTTTGAAATGACAGTTATTTTCTTAGGCCATAATACTGATGAAAACTGCAAGAGAAAATAAAAATGTTCACTTAAAGTATACTACTAAAATTAAATGCATACAAAGTTTGAAAGAGTATGGGTATAAGAGAACGTAAACCGTGTACGTGTCTGGCCGTATGTATGCACTTTTGCCAGAATGAGTGGGTTCTGCTCTCTGTTTGGCTGCAGGGAAGAAAAGAGCCCTCCACTCCTGCACTGGAGGCTGTTCCTGGCTCTGCCCCCAGCAGGTCACCTAACTTTGCTGGGCCCCCATTTCAGCGTCTGAAAATCTTGGATGGCTTTCGTGGCCCTCAGGGTCTTTCTCAGGGCTGTATTCTGTGAGTCCTTAAATTTGGGATGCCCGGTGGGTTTCCGGTCAGGGATGATGAGGGAACCCTTGGCACCCTAAACCCCCCGCCGGACCGAAGGTGTCACTGGAGCGAGGAAGCCACCCACCGTGTCCTACACCTGGCTTTTGTTATCTGTGCCATCCTGTTTTCCCTCCTTGTCCTTGGGAATTTCAGAAGTTAACATAAACATATCTAAAGGGGAATTTATGGTTGGAGCACGTAATTTTAAAATGCATGAAGGCGTGCTTAAAGGAAGTATTTTTAAAGGAAATATTTTATGGTAGTAATGGGTAATTCATCTGTCACACCGATCAGTTAATTGTCCTTTAAAATTGAGAGGCAGGTTTCAGGGATACAGTAGTCTGGTCTGTAGTCATCAGCAGCTAAGTTCAACAACAGTGGTACTCAGATATTCAAGAAGTAGTATAAGAGAAGCTTAAAAGAACAAAAAAAGGTAAAATCAATGGGATAGGATTGTTAGAACTGAGAATTAGATCATAGAATGAGCATTGTTGTTGGTCAAGTGAAATAGAGGTGGTAAAATATTCTCATGGATAATATTTTCAGCGTCGCAACTTTTCACTTCATTAGGCCTGGAATTTCTAACAAGACAGCACGTTGCTCCAATCCTGAGAGGCTCGGGCACACCCTGATCTTCAGAACTCTGCTTATGGCTGTTTTCTTTCAAGGTCAACAGTATTTGAGTTATGTGTTTGAGCAGCAACTTACTTTTAGACTTTGAAGTCTAGAACTTTAGCTCTTGTGTGGAATACTAAAGAATTGTCGTGAATTGCGACAGGCATGTGCTACAAAATAGCTAACAGTGCCTCAGAGAAAGATAATATTTGTTTAGAGTCTTCAATTTTTTATTGCTCCAGAAATCACTTTAACACATATAAATGTAAAGTATACATTGAATATAGAGATATTGCTAGGATTAGCTATTACCAATCTTGTGACAATGGAACACACATTTTAAAAAGAAAAGTGGAAGGGTAAGCTGGGACAAAGTGAGAGAGTGGCATGGACATATATACACTACCAAATGTAAAATCGATAGCTAGTGGGAAGCAGCCACATAGCACAGGGAGATCAGCTCAGTGCTTTGTGACCACCAAGAGGGGTGGGATAGAGAGGGAGACGCAAGAGGGAGGATATAAGGGGATATATGTATGTGTATAGCTGACTCACTTTGTTATACAGCAGAAACTAACACACCATTGTAAAGCAATTATACTCCAATAAAGATGTTAAAAAAGTGTATTGTTTCTTTTTTTAATGTTTTTATTTTTTATTTTATTTTTTAGTTTTAATTTTCATTGGAGTATAGTTGATTTGGAATGTTCTGTTTCAGGTGTACGGCAAAGTGAATCAGTTATACATATACATCTTTCCACTCTTTTTTAGATTCTTTTCCCATGTAGGTCTTTACAGAGTATTGAGTAGAGTTCCCTGTGCTATACAGTAGGTCCTTATTAGTTTTCTATTTTATATACAGTAGTGTGTATATGTCAATCCCATCTCCCAACTTATCCCTCCTCCCCCGCTCCTTTCCCCTCTGGTAACCATAAGTTTGTTTTCTACATCTGTGACTCTATTTCTATTTTGTAAATAAGTTCATTTGTACCATTTTTTAAGATTCCACATATAAGCAATATCATATGACGTTTGTCTTTCTCTGTCTGACGTACTCCACTCAGCATGACAATCTCTAGGTCCGTCCAAGTAGCTGCAAATGGCATTATTTTGTTCTTTTTTTATGGCTGAGTAATATTCCATTATACATATGTACCACATCTTCTTTATCCATTCATCTGTTGCTTCCATGTCCTGGCTGTTGTAAATAGTACTGCAATGAGCATTGGGGTGCATGTATCTAAGAAAAGTATATTATTTCTTAATAATTAGATCTTGCTTACAGCCTTACTTGACTTTCCCAATCAGGAAAAAAAAAATGATTTCAAGTTTTTCTGCAAAGTTTTCAGGTTATATTTCTAAAGGGATCTCAGTAATGTTTCGTCCAGCTTTTTTGAAAGCAAGAAGTGAAGTGATTTTCGTCCTGCTATTAGAAGTTGCAGGGAATGAGGGTACCTGGTGATTGACGACTCCTACGTAATGATGGGCCAAGCTATCAGAACATCTCACGCCCACAGCTTGGCCGCATTCCAATGTCAGGCTGGTCCCTGATGACAGAGGGAAGTCCCTCAGAAGAAACCGAGGGACAAAACCGTTGCCCAAAGGAACACATGGATTCGTATTTGTGTGCTTACTTCAGAGTTGAGAAATCTAGACCCAAAGGAAGATTTTCTTGCCAAACAATATCTCTCCAAACACAATTGTTTATTGGCATTTTCCCCCCTTTTTTTGTGAGGAAGGGATCTTTTTGCTGAGTAGCTAAGCATTTCCAGAACAAACAAACCTCTCAGCTCTTGCGGTCCTGCCCACTTTTCTCTCCACCCTCCAGCCCCTCCTGTGAGTTGGAGATCTGATAGCCCAGGCTGAAGTTTCAAGCTCGCCGCCCTTTGGGGGTGCCTTGTCATGCCAGGAAAAAGCAGGAAATAGAAAGGGTAGGCTGGCTTAGGTGAAGTCATCCTGGTAAAGGTTAATAGCTGGGTGGTGACACCTCCTCACAGGACTGGAGCGAAAAAGCTAGGCAGCTGGGCAGTGCTTGCTCCCAGCTGTCTGTCACGGTCCTGGGAGTAAGAGGTGACCTCTTTATTTTTAGAAGGGGACAGTCATAATAACCCGGCTCCTAGCTTCATTCAAGGCAGGCCGGGGCTTCGGAAGTTTGTAAACACCTACTTTCTGGGTAGGGGAGGAGTGCTTTCCTCCGAAAAGCAAAGAACTTGACTACTGGGGGTTTTCCCGTCTGGTAGTCATCGTTAGCGTGGAGGAGACACTATCGTAGCACAAAAGTGCTGCAGCCTTCTCCACTTTGTTATTATTTTCAAAGGGCAGAAATGCCTGAAGGTGAGGACTTTGGATCAGGCACAAGGTAATTATGATACACATTTACTTTTGCTTGTGTCTATTTCATTTGCTGGTTATCTTTCTAAAAAATACTGTGACTAATTTAAAAGGTAGTTGGAATTAAAATTTAAAAAGGAGTGCAATCCCTTAATTCCAGGAAATAGAATTTTCTTTAGCATGAAGAGAGAGACATAAAATTAACTGAATATACCAGTAGAAACATATGCCAATAAGTGTTTTTCTTGGGTGAGGAAGTGACGGCCCGAAATTATCAAAAAGTGTTTCTTCCTACACCCTGTAAAGTCTACTTGAGTTTTCTGGTGTTTGATTTTTAACTTCAGATGGTAGTTGTTAGAAATCTAAGCTAGTGAACATTTTGTAAATTGCTTGCATTTTAAAGACTTGAACATTTCTAAAGGTTAATAATTAGACCAATATACCCGTTTTGGTATTACAATACTTTTTTTTTTACCATAGATCTTATCTTTGAAAATGTGATCATTGGGCCCCCATATGCAGTACATTAACTGTATTAATGTTTTATTAATATCTGGCTCTAAGAAAGGGGGATAGAGATGGGAAAGGAAGCAGGCAGTTATTTCTATTAATATGAGCACAACTTGTGTCCATACTGGAAGTTTCCATTTCTAGCCCCATTGCTGTGTTAACAAAATTTATATAAATCGGTGTAATTGGAATTCTAATTAGGGTCATTGAAATTCAGATATGAAGATGTAGAAAGAAAGTTGTTTAAAAAAAGGACAAGAGGTGGGCTTCCCTGGTGGCATAGTGGTTGAGAGTCCGCCTGCCGGTTCAGGGGACATGGGTTCGTGCCCCGGTCCGGGAAGATCCCATATGCCGCGGAGTGGTTGGGCCCGTGAGCCATGGCCGCTGAGCCTGCACGTCCGGAGCCTGTGCTCCGCAGCGGGAGAGGCCACAGCAGTGAGAGGCCCGCGTACCGCAAAAAAAAAAAAAAAAAAAATAGGAACAGGAATACCACAATATTTTTTTGTCCTTGTATAAGCATTCCTTTTCAGCCATGGTGGTATGGTGTGTTTGTGTGTGTGTGTGTGTGTGTGTTGACTATAATCAGTTGTAATCATGTCCTTAAAAGCTACTTTTCTCTTTAGTTTTCTAGTTTTCATTTTCTTCCAAGTTCCTTCCCCGTCCATCAAAGGGGACTTTAAGTTCACATTTAATTGAATAATGAAAGAACTTTCTATATAAAATGAGACATTAAATCAAGTGTTTGAAGATGACATTCACACAAGTGCCTGAAGATGACATTCACACAAGTGCCTAGATTTAGGACATGGACTAATTAAGTAGTTGAGAAAACACTTTCAGAGAATTTTAGATGTCAGTCTTGGTTTGAGATGATGGGTGATCTACCAGTATTGTACGTATCCCCCTTAGGACATTTGAACATTTCTGAAAGCAGGACTTTCTCTTTATCACTTTACATCATGGCATTCCCACCCACTCTCTGCATAGAATTTTGCACAGAATAGGCACTTTAATAAATACTTGTGAATGGAAAGTATTTATAAAGCATTTTAACACCTGAAGTAAGTATCTAGGGGGCCTGATCATTTTAGAGACTGAAGGGAGAGACTTGGCAGAAATGTAATAAGGGTTGCCTTGATGAAATGGAACATTCCCACAATTAAATTAAATCATAATTAATTGTGGATAATTATAAATATTTTGAACAAGTAGTTTATGATGTAAACTAAACAAACAAAAGTCTTTTTCTAAGAATGTTTTACTGGTTACAAGATAAACAGACAAGGAGAATAAATAAATAAACACACACACACACACACACACACAATACACATATCTAATAATAATTATTATTACCAAAGACTAATAACTTGCTGAAAGTGGGAAACGCCCTCTCACTCCTTTGAAGTAGGCTACCCCTGCCTCACCGTTTTTATTCTGATGAGATAACTCTCAGCTCTCAACAGTTGGTAGTTTTCTATGGAATATACTTTGCTCCATACATTTGTTTGTTTTTTTCCATATCTGTGCAGAAAGTTAGAAAGGGCACCCCAGACAGGGGGAACATTTAGAGCCAGCCTAAAAGTAAAATATTACATTTGAGAGGGAATTTTACTCTTGCTAAATTTGAGATTACATGCCATTGGACACGTCCTTTGGTGCCACATCTAAAAGAGAAATAACTATTATTATAAGTCTCGAATCTGCTGGCCAAACGTGTTTTTCAAGCTTGATTGCAGCCGGTTCTGGGTGAATGCCACATTCAGGCTTCTTCCTGTTACTTTAGTCCCATTTTGGAATTTGCTGAATCAAACGGCTCTGCAACGGGCAGTGAGCGAAGTCTGAACTTAATCAGTGGAAAGCAAATGACGGGAGGCTTCGTTAGGGTATCCGGGTGCGTGCTTAGGGCACCTCACGGGCTGGCTGCTTCGTGTGCTGTGGTCCAGTGGCCCCGACGCACCATTTCATATTCACCAAGTGGACGAACGTGAAGACAGCTGCCTGGGGGGCCGGGGGAGGCGGAGGAGAGACCCTCCTCCTTGCTGTTTATCTCGTTGCCAGTAATAAACGCTCTTGGTAAGAACCTCAAAGACTCTGTGCCAGTGTCACGGTCAGGAGGTGAGGGAGAGGGTGTGAGAGAATGCTGTTCTGACGCCGGGTGAGGAAGGCAGAAAGCCAAGCAGGAAGCATCGGGTGCCAAAGAAGAAGGAAGAAAGTAGGGGCCGCGACCGGGGAGGCAGACAGGATCAAGAAATACGAGGAGAATCATCTCCTGGCCAGGGGCCTGGCTCCCTTGGTTTCTCATCCTGCCTCCCACCTCATTTTGGACCCCACCTTGGAGGCAGCAGGTGGGCCCTGGGATGTCTTCAGTAGCCCGATTTGCGGTGGTGGGGGGATGGGGACAGGTGAAACATCGTCCAGTCCAGCTGCCTTGAAGCAGGTGGACCCCAGGCTACCTGGACTTAGGAGACTATTACCCAAGGACAGTGTGCAGTTTTAGCATTTAAGAAGCAAAATGTTGACTGCTAATGCAGGGCTCTCTGAAGCTTGTTATTTGACGTCTCATATAACATAGTAAGGATGCAAAAGTTTGAAAAAGGTCACTGAGCCTCTAAAACTAACTCTGTAACAGCAGTCTCGGCTGCTCTGCCCTGCCCTGGAGTGGAGAGGTTGCCCTATATTTGGGCTCTGGATATACGAAGGGCTATTGTATTTAAGAAAACCAAAGCTCTTTAAAAGCACAGTGGCCATGGGGCTTCCCTGGTGGCGCAGTGGTTGGGCATCTGCCTGCCAATGCAGGAGACACGGGTTCGAGCCCTGGTTCAGGAAGATCCCACATGCTGCAGAGCAGCTAGGCCCGTGCGCCACAACTACTGAGACTGCACTCTAGAGCCCGCGCACCTAGAGCCAGTGCTCCAAGACGAGAGAGGCCACCGCAATGAGAGGCCCGCGCACGGCGATGAAGAGTAGCCCCCGCTCACCGCAACTAAAAAGAAGGCCCGCGCGCAGCAATGAGGACCCAACGCAGGCAAAAATAAATTAATTTAAAAAAATGTATTTACATTAAAATTAAAAAAAATAAAAGCACAATGGCCTCTGTAGTATTTGGAAATGGCATTAGCAATCGCACTGAATTCTAGTCTTTGAAGGTTTAAAAGAAATTGATTTAAATGTATTCTTTAATCCAGATGTTTTAATGATTCACGTTGGCCTGATTATAGGCTTAATTTCACCTTGTGGATGAAGCCTATGCTTTGATAATACTATTTCTTTCACATATAAAGTGAGGCTAAGAAAAGCCTCACAAAGAAGTCTGACCAGCACGCCCCAGCTCAAGCTTTGTGTGTCTGGACGTTCGGTCGAGATGGGTTCCCACAGACAAGTGTATTTCAGCTTTCACAGGCCTGCCAAAGTCCTTATGCTGCTGTTGGTTTTGAAATAGGCACAGAGAGGTGAAGTGAATAAATAAGCCTTTGCAGACAGACACGTGTATCGTTATACGGTGGCGATGCACGAGGTGGGCTCGACACCCAGAAAGGTCAGTGCGGTCAGCACACAAGGAGATGGGAGAGTCTGGCTGGAGGTGAGCGGGGGCGGTGTATGGGGACCCCTCATGGGGCCTTGTAGGCAGTGGTGTGCTGGTAAATGTCTAGCAACCAGCTCTCTGCTCTTTGGCATTCTTGATTTCTGTGGTGTAAATATATCACTGTGGTCAATTTCAGGCCACCGACATGAGGTCAGTGAAAGCGGGGTTCAGAAGATATGGGAAAAACTGGTTCTTGCAAACCCACAGGGGTCAGCCCCAGAACCCAAGTGCTGTGGATTGGGGCAAGAGTTTGTGTTTAACTCTAAGTGTGCTCCATCTTCTCCATTTATACATTCCTAAGGCATACTAGACACTCGGGAAAGGTTTGTCGAAGGAATGAATGATTTATTTTTCTTCCACCCTCTAATGTGGTCGTGGAGAAATCTGTCTCAGGCATAGGCAATGTTTACCACTTTTGAAATCCTACTCTGACCCAGATGGGCTAATATTTGAAATTGATTAAGAGCATGGAGAATAACGCAGTCTATCCTTGTTGCAAGAGAGTGTGTTTAGTGTGAGATAATCTTAATCACCGGTTAACAAGCAACGTGCTTCCCAACCCTTGTGGCTCCCCAGCAAGCTTCTGGTAATCAAGCCCTGTTAAAGCTCATTTCTATTTTATCAACACAGGGTGACTTATTCTTTGCCATCCCTAAAATGTGAGGAAGGTGTCTTTGCTTTCCAAAGCCAAAGGAGGGCTGCAGCTGCTGTGTGGTGGGCCACGGAGAGGTCTGTCCCAGGGCTGCCGAGAGAAGCTGTCCCTGACAGAGGGACAGCCCACCCAGGCAGGCTGCCCTACTTCCAGCCTTTGGTCTCTTCGTGGGCAAATCCATGTCTGGATCCACTTGGGGTCTCCTCACTATGGAAATCTGTGTCCCACAGAAGGTATGTGAGGGCACAGGCTTGCTTACCCTGGGGGTCAAATCTCGTACACAATGGTGTTTTCCCACTAAAAGGTGTTATGACTGTCCATTGGGGGAAACAAAAATAGTGTAGAGAAAAATGAATATAAAGAAGAAAGCATCAAAATAAATAAAATAAAATTCAAGGAAAAAAAAAAGAAGACAGGATCAACTGTAATCTTACTACCCTAAAAAAAGGATTATTATGTCTTGTCTTCTAGTACTTCTTTCGACAAATTTTCTTGGCAATGTTACAATACTTATATATGATACATACAATTTTGTGTGCTGCTTTTTCTTCTCATAAGCATTTCCCAATGGCATTAAACATTTGGGGAGCATTTTTATTTTATTTTATTTTACTTTTTTATTTTATTTTATTTTATCTTATTTTATTTTATTCTGACCACACCCTGTGGCATGTGGGATCTTAGTTTCCCAACCAGGGATCAAACTTGCGCGCCCTGCATTGGAAGCATGGAGTCCTAACCACTGAACTGCCAGGGAAGTCCCCAGGGGAGCATTTTTAATGCCTACAAAATATGCTATCCTTTGGATTTTTCCACCTATATTAATATTACTCTATTATTCCAGATTGTTTTGCCACTTTAATTTTTCTCATTAGGGTAATCATTGCATCAAAGGGTATGAAGTATGAGCTGGCAGTTTCCTAAGGCCTGGGTCCAGAAACTGGCCAAGCATCATTTCTACCATGTCCTGTTGGTCAAGCAGCGAAAGAATACAGATTTGAGGGGAGAGGACATGAACCCCTTTTTTCCTGAAGAACGTCAATGAATTTTGGGGCTTTATTTTAAAACTGCTAGAGAGGGGGGCTTCCCTGGTGGCACAGTGGTTGAGAAACCACCTGCCAATGCGGGGGACACAGGTCCGAGCCCTGGTCCGGGAAGATCCCACATGCCGCAGAGCAACTAAGCCCTGTGCCACAACTACTGAGCCTGTGCTCTAGAGCCCGTGAGCCACAACTGCTGAAGCCCATGCACCTAGAGCCCGTGCTCCACAACAAGAGAAGCCACCGCAATGAGAAGCCCGCATGCAGCAGTGAAGACCGAACGCAGACAAAAATAAATTAATTAAAAAATAAATAAATAAAACTAGTAGAGAGAGAAAAAAATGTTTACTATTTTTATAAAATTTTATCATCGTTTGGAAGGATATTGGTGGTAAAACTTACCATTTGGCTCCTCCTGTTTTTTTTTTTTTTTTTAACAAGATGTTGGGGGTAGGAGTTTATTAATTAATTTATTTATTTTTGCTGTGCTGGGTCTTTGTTTCTGTGCGAGGGCTTTCTCTAGTTGTGGCAAGCGGGGGCCACTCTTCATCGCGGTGCACGGGCCTCTCACTATCGCACCCTCTCTTGTTGCGGGGCACAGGCTCCAGACGCGCAGGCTCAGTAGTTGTGGCTCACGGGCCTAGTTGCTCCGCGGCATGTGGGATCCTTCCAGACCAGGGCTCGAACCCGTGTCCCCTGCATTAGCAGGCAGATTCTCAACCACTGCGCCACCAGGGAAGCCCCTCCTTCTCCTGCTTTTAAAAAAACTTGCAGACCAGTGACATCTCTTCCTAACAGAGGAATGCTCCAGTAGTCTTGATGAATATACTTATTTATATAGAATAACATCCTAGTTAGTTGAAGCTGACGTCTTTAGGCATAAACACCTAACTATTTTAACTGTTCTTTAGAGTGACTGCAGACATGGTCTGTGGAATGATGCAAAGCTGTTTCCAATCCTGGCTGCAAATCCCAGCCTCACCATTGACTAGCTGGGTGGCCTCTCTGAATTTCATTTTGTTATCAATAAAATGGGGATAATAATACTTCCTTTATAGGTTTGTCCTATAGATTAAATATAGTATTCCACATTAAATATTTAGCTTAGTGAATGGCTCATAATAAATCCTCAAAAAGTAGTTAATAATAATAATACTTACATAAGTTATACACTTCCTTAAGCAGCACAGAATATATGATAATACGGAGGATATTCAGTATGTGTAATCCATCCAACTCTCTAGACAGTGGGCTCAGCCACGGGTGTGTACAGAGTTGGTGCGTTCCTGGCTGGTTTGGTCTAGATGGTCTGTTTGGAAAGGGCCACAAGGGGTGTGTGTTTGGTTCACATTGTTTTGATCCTTTCTGTAATTGATTTAACCCAAGTGAGCATGGGTGTCATGCCAGTGACGTGTGTTGAGTCAAAGTATTTACGTCTTCTCTGGGGAACAAGGATGTCTGCCCAATGCATCTGACAGTGAGCTGAGTACCCACAGGAGGGAGTTCACGGCACACGTTGTCTCTTGTCTGATTGGTTTGTTTTAATCTTATGGGCACCGTGAATCTTCTAAATGATCGTATTTCTATCTCTGATTTAACCATTTGGGGGTAAAATTATAGCTCCCTTCTAGATAGTATATGGGACCCTCTGGATGCACTTCTGGATGCTCTTCTTCCCCTGGGCTTTCCTATTTTCTCTCCCATCAGGCCTTTTAGCCTTGTTCCTTTGTGGGGCCACCACCCCCGTGGTGGCAGGGGATGTGTACAAGGCATCCAGCTGAGAGAGCCAGTGGGGCGTTGGCGTCCATCGCAGGCTCTACCCCCAAGCCCTGTGCCCTCGTGAGGGGCTGCATCTCCTGGACAAGGTGCACCATTTTGTACAAATACATCCTGTGGACTAATAGGTTCTGCTCCCTGAGGTGTTTATTTTAGCCCTGTTATCTATGTACGTTTAGAAGTGACCTCAAACCCTTTCTGCACCAGAGTGAGATAAAGTGATTACCAAGAGAATAGCCACGACTGCAGGCAAATCCAGTACATACATCGGTATGAAGAAACAGAAGATGAAGTGTCCCACTCAGCTAGTTTTAAACTTACGACAAGGGAACAAAAAGTGATTCAATTCTAGAGAAGGTCAGTTATAGGTTGGAGTTAAGGTGAAAGAAATTCAATACCTCCATTTTGTGTTTGAGAAAATGGGGCATCAGCTTGCAGTGTTTAAAGAAAGGTTGCTTTGAAAATCAGAAATTTTCTTCAGTAATCACACTTCTCTTTCAACTAAAGTCAAGGGATTTCAGTTGGTTTCTGGGGCTGGTTGGCCACGTGGCAGCTTAGTAAGAATGTATAATAAGAACCAGCCCAAAGTCAGAGGAAAGACCTTCAGGCAGAAGTGAGTTAAAACTCTGTTTATGTTTCTTCAGCCGTTCTTGTGAAACCGCCAGTGAACTCTGAATACGGAGATAGACACGACCTCCTGGGGGCGTCCTGGCTTCTGGCTTTTTGGCCAGAGTAACCTCATCTCATCCAGTGTTTTGCGAGTGAGACGATCAGGCAGGACGTTTCTACCTGAATTTTTTCTGATTTCTCTCTCATCCTCTCCTGCCTCCATTCTCTCTCTTATATCTTCCCCCTGGTGCCTTCACACCAGGAACTGGTTTCTTACCCGTGGTACCCGCCACCTCTGCATCCCACATTGGCAAAGGCGAGGGGATACCTGCATGTAGCAACACATGGCAGTACATCTAGGTCACAGAGTGTCCTGATGCAGACTTTGGGAAGCAGTGGGGTACGGAGTGTCCTGGCTGTTCCAGGGAGACACACACAAGCTCAGTGCTCAAGAGGACAGATGTGTTACCCTTGGGAGGAGGCTCCCGTGAGCCTTCCAGGCCAGAACACACTGCCCCCCACCCCCCACCGCCAACAGCCTCATTTTTGCAGGATCAGCCTGCCCTGGGCGTGATTGTCGCCCACTGGGACAATGCCGCCGAGGGCTATTAAAAGTGTTGCTCTGTGGCTTCAGCAGCATCTGGGGAGGAATCACCAGACGGCAGAGTCTTCCTCTTGGAGGGGGGCTGCAGTTGTGAGTGCCTGATATGGAAAGAGGTGAGGGAGAGGTCGGACCCCCAGATGCCTCCCCTCCCCCGTAACTGTGATTTATGACGGGTTGCTCTGTTTCCAGGGTGGAGACTGGTCCCCCAGAGCTGGGCAGACACCCACTTGTGGTAGTGCTCAAGAGGTGTCGCATAGTAATTACCAGCATGATGCAGCCTCTTTGCTAGCTGTAAACAGAAGGAGCGGCTGTGCACCAGTATGACCCTGTGACTCAGGAAGTGACATCTCCTGGTGGGGTTTTAGTTGAACTCTAAGCAAGTGTTTTATTTTGGAAAGCAAGCCCATCTATCAGTGGAGCATCTTCACATTATGCCTATAGAAGTTATACCTATAAACTTCATCTTCAGACAAGATGAGGGGATTACAAATGTGTTTCTATATTTTTGGACATTACTAGTGTCTACTACTGAGAGAATTCTATGCAGGGCTCACTAATTGTGTGTCATATGTATGTTTAAATGTGGCTCTCTTCTCTAAGAAATTAACTCAGTGTTTCTGGAGTGGCTTGGAATATAAGTGGTGGATAACCTTCCTTCCAAAGTAATTAAACTGAACGTGAATTCTAAATAATCATAATTTCCCCATTTTGTAATACTTTAAAAACTTCCTTTTAGAAGCGTATTTGTTTGTATGAAGGAAGACTTTGAGACGTAGATTTCGTAATAAAAGGAATACACACATCAATAGATTATAAACCTAGAATTAATCGACTTGCTTGCTGAAACAAGAAGAGATTTGCTCAGTAAACTAAGATACGACAAATGTTGGCGGCGACAATAAAGGAAGTAATCGATAATCCCTTTTTTGGGCACAGCAGAGGGGAAAATGGGAGACGGTTTGTTCCATAAGTGTTGAAGGTTTGATGGCAGACGACTTCTTTCTTTCTTGCCAACTCCTATAAACTGGAAATGGTGCCTGGAGCTCTCAAAGGGTTGTGAGGCCTCGTCAGGAAGGTTCTGGAAAGAGTGTGATGGTCTGCCATACCTGGGGTGGGTGGAGTGCTTATGTGGGTGAAGCCCACTGCACTAGGGTAAGAAGTCGGGGTGGGAGGTGGAAGGGGTGGGGTATAATCTTTGTTTATTCAGATAAACTTTGAAAGACCCTAAAAGTTTTCACTGACTTTGATGGCACCTTGACTTTTCCCCTTCCATTAGATACCAATGTTCTGAAGCTTGAGACCTTAGCAACTCTACCCAGGAAAAATCTGAAAGTTAGATGCCTTTTGCTAAAACCTGGATAAACTTTTAGGGCAAGGACTATTTTAAGATCAGAGGAAAACTTTCTCATTCTAATACTTGACAAGTCAAATCTGGCATACAACAGCTTCACCAGCAATGTGACAGGAAATTGTGTGCTTATGTTTCATGTGTTATTGGCAAAAGGACTGTTTTTCTAACCACAGGCTTGGGAGGCTGGTGGGTTGGAGCTGGAAAGACCTGGGTTCAAATCTGGGTTTTCTTGGTCGTGTCTGCTTTCTCATCTGAAAACAGGAGCATTTTACCCACCTTGTCTGATTGTTGAGAGGATTAGAGAGAATATTATAAAGCTCCTAATGTAGTTCCTGGCCCTTGGTACATGCACAGTAAGTGAAAGGTGTCCTTAGACTAAAAGCTCTTGGAATGGTTCCCGGTTGGCTTGCTGGGCTAATCAGTGATCCCCGTCACCACTGTATAACCATATGGCTGAAGCCCATGACACCCTGAACCCAGCAGGTCAGTGCAGCCCGGAGGCCAAATCCACCCCACAGCCCGTTTTTATAAATCAAATTTTGTTGGAACGCTCTTCCATTTGCACGTTGTCTGTGGCTGCCCTCACGCTATAATGGCAGAGTTGCGTACACGGACTGTATGGCCAGCAGAGCCCAAAATATTTGCCCTCCGGCCCTTTAGAGAACACGTTTGTCTCCCCGACTCTAGTGTAGAACCACTTCCACCATTTGAGTTCTGTGCTTACTGAGTCAGAGCGTTCATTCTCAAATCTCTTAAGGCCCATTGTCATTGCTACTGTAATTACATAATTTTAATTATAAATTATGTAAACTGATGAAATAAGAGATCAAAAGGAGTATTGTTGTGGGAGCGTCTACTGGTTGTTCCCAAATACTTGACTTCCTTTCCTTCGATAGTAGAATCTCAAGTTTCAGCCCAATGATGGCCACCAGCAACTGAATTACATTTCCTAGGTTCCCTTGCAGCCAGGTATGGCCATGTGACTACATTCCAGCCAATGGGAGGTGGGTGAAAGCTTTTCATGCAACTTGCAGGCTATGACTTCAAGGGAGAGGAAGTGCCCTCTGCTTCCTTTTTCCCCTCCCTGCTGGCTGCAGTGGTCCATGGGATGACTGTGTGATTTGAGAATATGGAGTATCAAGATGGAAAGAGCCTGGGTCTTCCACACTATAGACATCCTGTGTCAGCCCTGGACCACTGTGCTCTGCTGTCCATGAGGGAGAAATGAAGTGCTCTCTTGTTTAAACCCATCACTTAGACCTTTGATACAACGGGCAAACTTATATCTTAATACATACAGTTGTTTATCCCTAAGAAAACTGTTGAATGTATTAGAGAGAATCAATAAGGGCCAGTTGCTGATAAATAATGCTTTTTGAAAAAAGTGGACAAACAGCTAAAAAGGTTGGTGGGGGATAGGTATAACAATTGAGAATGATCCTTTATGTGGGTTGTTTGATTCGTCATTAAATTCTTGCTCCTCTTTAAATAAACGAAACTAGAAATCATGAGTAATTCATGGGGATGTGTTTTATGCCAGAACGCCAATCTTTGTTGCAAGCCCTAACTCAACTGGAACTTTTATAACTCCCGCAGCACGTATTCGTAAGTTAATATTTATTGGATTGAGTTGACTGCCCCGAGGGTGTACTGCTTGGTTTCTTAGTCTTCAGTCAGCATTCAAGTTCTACCCTGAGTCTAAGAATATTCATGCCAATTACTCATTAATATGGTTGAGAATTAATCACCTATACCAGCCCAGATAAGGGAATAGGAAAGTTATCTAATACTGAAAAAGCAGCTTAAAAGTGACCACTGTTTGCAACGGATGGAGACAGACTGTGATAGCTCTTTTAAAGCCCACGATGAAGATCTAAGAAAGGAAGTTGAATGACTCTCAGGTAATTAGGCCCTGACAGGTAGGAGTGCCCATTGTTTCTGGTAAATTTACCTTTAGCTTCTGACCCCCATCTCTTTGGTCTCCTGCTCCACTGTTTCCAATGAAATCACGGGTCCCTGCTTTGACCAAACACAGAATTCCAGGGGTCCAACTGACTGAGCCTGCAGAAGGCAGGCCAGCTGGGCATCTGCTTTGGCCTTGCAATCCCCAGGGCCTGGAAATCAGCAACCCATTGCAAAGGAAAGATGAAATTCCTTATATGGCTTTAAGTTTCTCCATTACTGGACCACAGATATTGACATTTTACATCTTTAATACCCTCACAGCCTCAGAAAATGGAAGCAGACTGGGCCTTCTCAGCTTATTAGGAGGTCTGTTTGCTGGGAACTGCTTTCGGCCTGAGATCTGACACTTTGACATCAGTACTTGAAGGGTCACTGAGAGCTGCTGGCTGAGATTCTCTTTCTCATCAGTACCACCAGGGATGTGTTAAGGGATATTGCCAGCTTTGAGTATTCCTCTCTCAAGTTAATATCAATTTCTAAATCAACTCTTTATAGGAGAAGATAAATGTTTATTTCATAAAAGTAGAGGACATATTTAGAGTTTTCCTCAATTCAGCCTTTTAGGTAAACGTGAGTGGGTTATAAAATCCTCGAGCAGAAGGCATCATTGATTATCGAATCCAACAGCACTCAAACCAGGGCCCATGGACCCTCTGAATTCCCGAGGTATTTTGAAGGGGGCCATTATCCAAAAACAGTTAATATCCGATCTGGTCCAGCTCCTTATTTTATAGACTTGAGAAACCCGAATTCCTCCTGTGGACTAGTCAGAACAGCCTCCCAGGGACTTCTGTGGTTGCCGTGCCACTGATCTGTGGCATTCTTTCGCATAATTTGTTAAAAGAACATTAATTTCATTACCTCTTACGATTCCAAAGAGTCAATTCAGAACAGAATTCACAGAGTTGGTTCATTCCTGGCCTCTCGGACTATATAATCGAAGTGAACTGAATTTTTAAGTGAACCTAATCATATTCTTAGCGTCTGGGGTGTCTAGTGGCTGTGGTATGTAGAGGAATCACTCAGATCATGTTGGCACTGGATAGTTTTGTGGAAGGTTACATAGACTAGAAGGTATGGGCTTTGTTTGTAAGAGAAACAAAGGCAGATATCTGTCTTTACAAACAATTACCTTTTCTAGAACCCAACATTTTGGTGAGCCATTTTTTCCATTTCTTGAAAATGCATTGTGGTAGCATGAGCTAGGGAAAAAAAAAAGCAAGAAGAATATACATAATAAATTAAGTTCTGATCAAAATACAATTCTAAACCTAGAACATCTTTCAAGACAATGATTAAAATAAATCGGGTTTCCCTGGTGGCGCAGTGGTTAAGAGTCCGCCTGCCGATGCAGGGGACACGGGTTCGTGCCCCGATCTGGGAAGATCCCACATGCCGCGGAGCGGCTGGGCCCATGAGCCATGGCCGCTGAGCCTGCGCGTCCGGAGCCTGTGCTCTGCAACGAGAGAGGCCACAACAGTGAAAGGCCTGTGTACCGCAAAAAAACAAAAACAACAAAAAAAAGATATCTCCTTCTGTCTCTCAGTGAATGTTTGTTTAAAATCGTCATTGTGTTGTTCAAGTATAGGTGATTTTCTTTGACCATTTGGCCCCATTGGTTCCCTTCTGGCTGTGGTCAGTTTCCTGAAGACTCATTACCTTTGTGGCTCTCACCTAGGATGATGAACTCACAAGGAGCTCAGGATGAAATATTTAGCACCACTTAATTGATCTACTTAACTGGGTGGAGACAACCCTTGGAATGTCCAGGCCCAGTTAAATGCCATTTCACAGTACTTTTGTCCTTGTGGTTCTGGATTGTTCTCACATGGGAAAAGTATTGGTTTGGCCAAAAGTTTCGTTCGGGTTTTTCCATACCATCTTAACGGAAAAACCTGAACGAACTTTTGGCCAACCAAATAAATGATTAAGGTTGATCAAAGAGCTGTTTCATCTTACTATATAGGCTCTTATCAAGTCTGTTTCATGTTAGTAGATGATCGTGTTGGGGAGGAAGAAATTTTCCTCTACCCTTCTAGGTTCTTCTGGCTGATGTAAGAATTAAATTGACACGAGACAGATTAACAGGAGAAAAACAAAAGTTTAATAACGTGTACACATGGGAGAAACCTAGGAGAACTGAGTAACTCTCCAGAATGGCCAAAACCCTCACCTGAACTACCATCTTCAGCTAAAGACAAAAGAGGTGTTGAGGGTAGTGGTTTGGAACTTCAAAGGCTAGGAAGGCAATTGACATGGAGATAGCAAAGCAAATGTTTGGTAAGTAAAGGTTTGCTGGGCCAGGAAGAGACAATGGGACCCAGAGTGGGCTCTGATCTCTAGGTCCTGCTGAGTTTCCCTCACCACACTCACCCCATATTCTTCGCAGATGTCTCTGCTGCTAGCTTGCTTCTTGGAACAAGCCCTCTATCTGTTGATACATTATTTTAGGCATTTAGGGGGAAGGTCAAAGTTTCTTCCTGAGTTTTTTTGGGCCTTGATTGTTTTCACCTCGAAATAATATGCATGCCAAAGAGACAACTTGGGGTGGCAAATTTTGCATCCCTACACTAGAGTACAAGTAGAACATGGGATAATAATACATTCTATATGTGTATAAAAACAAGAAGGCATTTAACATTTTACTGACTAGCCAATCCAGTAGACAGTGACCTAGAGGGAGAGGAGAAAGGGGTATGGATGTAACCGTGTGCCCCGGAGAGAGCTGCGGGAGTTGTGAACACACAGGCACTTGCCTAGGAGATTTGATTCAGTTGTTGGCGGCTTCCTGGAAATGGCTAGAAGATTGGGCAAGCAGATGATCTCCAATACGCTGGCTTGGCAGTTTACACATACAGAAAGCACGTGCTTTTAGATTCTCAGCCGTTAGATTCTCCTGAACACCACGGACAGGAACTTGGACTCTGGGGGCAGGTGTGAGTGTCTGCAAAAATGAAGGAGGATGGGGGAGGTGGCAGGTGCCTCTCTCACTGGCATAAGGTTCAGCCTAGATCATTCCAGTCTCATTTACTTTCACTGAACTTCACTGCACAAGGGAATACAAAATTTTAAGAAAAAATTTTCCTGAGCGAATTTATAATGTGAATGGAAGTGAAATGTCAGAGGAACGCTTTAAGTAAGTGTTTGCAGGAACCCCTTCAGTCTTCAGGTATAAAATGCACAATGACGGTTATCAAGGTGGTGAGAAATGCACTGAAGGCAACTCCTTTTTAGTTAATTATCGGCCAGATTTTTATTGCTGTTCTGTGTGTATGAGAACGTGGGGGAAATGCAATCCCGTAGAAACTCACTCTCTAAAGCAGACAGGCTCTATTCATTACTTTTTAGAATTTTGTTTTCCTAAACAAACCATCACTAGGAGAAATACGTTCTTTTGACATTTGTCCTCACTCCGTAGCATCAACCACTGCACACCCTCTCTGGGCAGGAGATGCCTCCTCGGTAACCTGTGCCCAGATCCACTTCTCCCTTGCCTCCACACATACTCCTTTCTAGTCCGTGCCCTCCCCACTCCCAAATACATCCCCACCTTCCCGCCATGCTGCTGTTGACTATTACATTATTTACCATTAAAACATGCAATATCCATACAATAGCTTATTGTTAGAAATCTGCTTTTGAGGGAGGCCGATGGCCAGTTTAGCAAGCAGTAAAACATCATAATGCGATTCTCATTGTTTTCTATGACTGACAACAGTGATCCTCTTGGTAAGGGTATATGTTCCTTTAAGAGTCACCCACATCATTCACTGGCTTTTAAATGGAGATAAACGGGAGATGCAGTCTTTAAAGGACTAAGGTCGGACCATGGCCTATGATTTAACAATGTAGCCTTTTGAATAAATATCTCAATGACTGATAGTCACTGACTCCAGGTTTGCCATATTCCAAGGTACCCCCTTCAACACAAAGGCTGACAACAAATTCTCCCAACAAAATTAATTTTAGGGCTTCCCTGGTGGCGCGGTGGTTAGGAGTCCGCCTGCCGATGCAGGGGACATGGGTTCGTGCCCCGGTCCGGGAAGATCCCACATGCCGCGGAGCAGCTGGGCCCGTGAGCCATGGCCGCTGAGCCTGCGCGTCCGGAGCCTGTGCTCCGCAACGGGAGAGGCCACAACAGTGAGAGGCCCGCGTACCGCAAAAAAAAAAAAAATTAATTTTAATTGGCCTTCATTTAAAAAGCCCTCTGGAGGAACTTTATCATCGTTCAGTCTGTTTGGGTTGTATATACCTGTTCCAGCCCAGTGTGATGGGTAAGGTCTCTCAAAAAACAAAATGAGGAACTATATTGTTAAAGAAAAATTTTTGCACCATAAGAAATACAATCTTCGGAATTGTCACAGAAGCTTAGGTTTCATGTAACTAGGCCAGAGGTAAAAAACAAGAAAAAAAAGAAAAAGAAAAAAAGACAAGGAGAGGACATTTCCTTTTGATTCCAACTGCAGTAAATCCTGGACAGTACTTCATTGGAAATTGTGGATCCGAAACAGAATGCAAAAGAAAGGCTTATATCTGAATTAGCAAACTTGCTTTACAAGAACAATTTCTGTTTTCCTTGGGGAGCGTTTCCTGGTTCTCAGGTATTATCTGTCCTTCGGGGATAAAGTAGAAACCTTTTCTTCCCTCAGGGGTAGTGATTAAAGCAAATCTCCGTGTTCACAAATGAAAGGGTGTTTAATCTCCTGCAGGTCTCAAGTAGGAGCTTGTTCGGAGCTGGTAATGGACTTTACATTGTTCATGCCCTGGGCTTATGGAAGTCTACTTGTTGAAAAGTTAACAAAATTGAAAACGCTGGAAAATAACTTCTACTGGCATCTATTCATGGAAACTAGAATCATATAAGAAGTAACGTGATGGGGGGGCTTCCCTGGTGGCGCAGTGGTTGAGAGTCCGCCTGCCGATGCAGGGGACACGGGTTCGTGCCCCGGTCTGCGAGGATCCCACGTGCCGCAGAGCGGCTGGGCCTGTGAGCCATGGCCGCTGGGCCTGCGCGTCCGGAGCCTGTGCTCTGCAACGGGAGAGGCCACAGCAGTGAGAGGCCCGCGTACCGCAAAAAAAAAAAAAAAAAAAAAAAAAAAAAAAGAAGTAACGTGATGGGCAGCTGAGTGCCAGGCTTCCAGGTGATCTTGGCGGATTGGACAGTTGATAATCTCTGCACCCAGGGAAGTGGCAGGGCAGAGACTGAGGTGGAAGGAAGCAAGGGGCAGTTTCACAGAGTGACTGATCTCTAATTCATTTGAGACTTGGTCTAAAAAGAACGCGAGCGCTCCAAATAAAACACCAAGTTGCCGAGAGGGCGGTGGGGCTCAGCTTCTCAGGGCAGGAAGAGCCAACACTCAGGTGGCGCCTCCTTGTCCCTGGCTGGGGGAGACGTTGTCCATGTGGTTAATTGGTCTGAGAAAGTGACAGCTTCACATTGAGTGGTCTGTAAGTTCTTAATCTTGTGTTTGCTTATTTAATCCTCCAGTTGACATATCGTATTTGCTTTGTCACGGTTCTAATTCTGTGCGTGTTTGTGCAGGGAAACAGGATCCCTGTTTTTATTTCGTTGCTCTGCCTACACACAGTCACACGCAAACCCGCCTGCACGTGGAGGAACACGACATGGATCCAGAGGATTAAAAACAGTTCTAACACATCGCACTCAGAAATGTTCAAATCTGTAACTGGAGAATGACTGACCTTTCTAAGAAAAATTATGCAGGAGTTCATATCAACAGATATTCACTAGCAACAGAGAACATGAGACCTTTAGTCACCAGCCGAGAATGACAGGCAGCGAGGGCTCCCGGCCAAAGCATATTTATAGGTGCGACGGGTGAAGCAGCTGTTTGTCCCGGTTGCTAGGTGACAGCTTAGGTTATAGCAAATCCCCTTTTACAGAAGTTTGGGATGTTGTCATTGTTAACTTTCTGTAAAATATGGTTTGGCTTCAATTTCCAATTCCCATGGATTAAAAATAAAATAAAATTAGTGTAAAATAATGTATTTTCTCTGGAGGTACTTTGACGGTTCTTCTAAACATCTTTGGAAATGGTTATTGCAATATGAGTTCTTAAGGATATGGAAAATCTAAAAAGTGACCAGAAAGGTGTGTGTGTGTGTGTGTGTGTGTACGTGCACATGTGTTTGAGAGGAAACAGCAATAGCTGAAAATACTCTCCAGTGGATTGAGGTCACCTGACAGGAACAAACAAGGGACTGATTTTCCCTATCCCGATAGAAGGATGGATATTCATGGAGTTTCACATTCTGGCCAACTTCACAAGCCCCAGTCCTGTCTCCACGGGTCGCACAGGTGCTCGTGGGTCATGTGACAGTAATGTCTATAGAAGGTGCTGGATCCAGGGATCTCCATGGAGAAGTCAGGTGTTAGGACCCAAGTTTTGCCAGAAGGAATTCCACACGAAATACTAATTTCCACCTCAGGAAACATTTGAAATAAATGAGCCCTATTTCCTGGTTACCTAATTTCGAAGGCAGTTTAATTCTGCATTTCCAAAGAAAAAAAATAAAGCTATTCCATATAAGTGAAAGTTGGCTTCCAAATGTTTTAGACTTTTTGCCTATGATGTATTCCTACACATATAAAGGAATACACACTAATTACTGTGATAGGTAATGTATAGAAGCATTCGGATAAGTTCATTAAAAAAATCAATAAAAGTCACTAAACTATTTTTGATTTGTTTTTCTTTGTTTGATATCTGTTCATTGTTTATATCCATTCCTTCATTCGATATTTTATGTGCCTTATAGAAGTCAACTTCTGTCAGCTGCTGAAGACAGAGCCGTATCTGTGAATCCGTTCAGGGCATTTAAGTCTCATGAGGTGTCAACATTACAAAGGAAAGTAACTTCAATTGAAAAATTGCTGCAAAAGAAAATGATGTATTGGTGGAGGTGGGCAGGGCTCAGGAGGAGAGATTCAGGGAGGAGATGCACACAGTTCTTGTGACACAGTGCCGGCCTGGGAGGGCCCAGAGATCAAGGGTATCATTGGCACAGGGTATGGAATCACTTGAGGGTCCTGGCTTGGAAAGAGCTGAAGCAGTGGAGAGAGAAAATAGGAATCTAAACTCCTTGGTCCCAGGGTTCACCTGGGAACCGAGATGCTGTGTCGATATCTCTATTTCTGTAGCTCGGCCTTCAGGGAGTCCATAATCTGTCCACGTTACTGCTCTAGTGTTCTTTCCCACTCAGGTTTGAAATGATGCCAAGTTCCATTCCAGAGAGTTCTTCCGGTGTCTCAACCTCGCATTATAAGCATTCTCGGTTCCATTTATGAAGGCCCTATTTTGTGTGTATTTGTTCTGTGACCTCAGCAGGATAGTTAATGTATCTGAGCCTCAATTCCCTCATCTGTAAGACAGAATAAATCATAGGACCCCGCTCATAGGCTGACTGTAAGGATGGAATATGACAGTGAGTTCACAACATATAGGACGGTGCCTGGCTCCTGCTGAGTGTTAGCTAGTATTCTTTTCTCACATTGCCTGGAACCCCCATTACTTGAATTTTTCATCAACTGCCTTGGTGTGAAATTTGCACTCTGTTAGCATCCTTCCATTCTACTAAAACCATCACCTAAATAGAACTGTTTTTCTAAAAAACACTAGTTCTAAAAGATACATGCACCCCAGTGTTCATAGCAGCATTATTTACAGTTGCCAAGATACGGGAGCAACCTAAGTGTCCATCAGCAGATGAATAGATAAAGAAGATGTGGTACATACAATGGAATATTACTCAGCCTGTAAAAGAGAATTAAATTCTGCCATTTGAAGCAACATGGGTGGACTTGGAGGGTATTATGCTAAGTGAAATAAGTCAGACAGAGAAAGACAAATACTATGTGTTCTCATATGTGGAATCTAAAAAATACAATCAACTAGTGAATGTGACAAAAGTGAAACAGATTCACAGATATAGAGAACAAACTAGTGGTTACCGGTGGGGGGGAGGGGCAACGTAGGGGGAGGGGAACAAGAGGCACAAACTGTCAGGTGTAACATAAGCTACAAGGATGTATTGTACACCACAGGGACTATAACCAATATTTTATAACAACTATAAATGGAGTATAACCTTTAAAAATTGGGAATCACTATATTGTACCCCTGTAACATACAATATTGTACATCAACTATACTTCAATAAAAATTAAAAAATAAAGTGAAAAAAGTAACAAACGAAACCAGGTACTAAAGACTAAAAAAAAAAAAAAAAAGTGAATAAATTGTCATGCTGATCTCTGTGGAATCTTCTTCCATAACTCTTTTTAATAGTTGTTTCTACCTTACAATTTAAAATATATTCTACAGTTCTGCATTGCCCACCCCCTCCCCGGAAAAATGTAGCACTTTATTTTGTATTGCAGATGCCAGAAACCAAACTGAAACCAGCTTAAGGCGAAAAAGGGAATGGGCTCCACAAAGAGGGCATCCATGTTTGAATTTGTTTGGGGCTCAGCAGAACCCAGGAACTCAGACCCGACCATCAGGCTTCGTTTGTGCCCTCTGTCTCCACCTCACCCTCCTCTCCTTCTCTCTCCATCTGCTCCACGATTCCTGTCTCTTGTTGGTAATCATCTCTGCAAATCTAAAGCTCAAGAAATACGTGAAAGGATTTGAGCTTTGATATATTAAAAAATCCCTTCTTTTGCTTTGAAAAATTACTTTCAGTTATAAAAATACCTTCTGACTTTTAGGTTGATTAGTATAAGCTAAAAAGATTTATTATCCTGTAAAGTGTACAGTAATGCAAAGAGAATATCTTATATTCAACAGGCTCTCCTCATATATCCAGTCCCCAGCTTAGTTTTTGAATGTTTTTCCCCCCAACAGCCCTAGATTCAATGAAATGTCATTTTGTAAACGTGAATTTCATATATAACACGAGCGAGAGAGATCACTTTGGGGTTGCTCACTGGTAGAGGCTGTGCCTTAGTCATCGCGAAATCCCTGAGGCGGGACTGGTGACAGACAGACAACCGCACTCAGTGCGTGGTGATTGAAATGAACGGAAGGGAAATGACACTGAGACACGTTATCTCTTCTCTGCCAGGATTCATTTATTTCAGCATAATTTTTGGTTGTGCTCAAAGACACTTGGGGTGAAAGAGATGTAGCAGGCTGCTGGCACGTGTTCTCTCCTCCAGAATTACCGTCTATTTTTAAAGAGCACCCGAGTGTCACATTTCTTAGTCTCACAGAACCCCCTAACGGGGAGAACTGTGTGCTGCACCCTGAAAACCAAGTGCATTCAAGGTTCATGTATGGAGCCCTTAAGCTGTGCAAAGGCTAATTTGTCTTTTAATATAACACTTAAAGACTGTTTTTGTTAAGCAGATTTTTAAAGAAAGAAGGTACACAATCATGTAAAAAAAGGTACTTTGCTGTACACCTGAAACTAACACAACATTGTAAATTAACTATACTTGAGTGAAAAAAGGTTAATAAAAAATTATTTACCCACTGAACTATAGTGTCATCATTTATTATCATGATTAGTTTGCTATTTTCTTGCATAAATACTGTGCAAGGAAATCACTATGCATATATTAAAAGAGTACATCATTCATGATAGCATCAAAACCCATCAGATTTCTAGGAACAAATGTCCTAAAGGATGCATAACCCTCTACACTAAAAACTACACACAAAAGATAAAAGAAAAACAAAATTATAGTTATGTGTTCATACGTGTGTATGTGTGTGTGTGTGTGTATTCAATAGCGTTTATAATAGGGCTTGAAATATGGTAGCATATGTCTGCAGCTTTGTTTATCTTCTTCAAGATTTCCTTGGCTGTTCTTGGTACTTTAAATTCCCATATAAATTTTAGGATTAGGCAGCCAATTGGCATTATAAATTCTGATGAGATTTTGAATTTGTAGGTCAAATTGGGGAGAATTGATATATTTACAATATGCCAATATGTCTACTCCTTGAACATATTCCTCCATTTACTAAGGTCTTCTTTAGTTTTTCTTAATAATGTTTCATAGTTTTTAGGGTAGAGATTTATACATCTTTAGTAACATTTATTCCTAGGAATTTGGTGGTTTTTTGATGATATTGTAAATGACATACTTTTTAAAATTTCATTTTTGCAAGTTCCTATGCTATAAATAAATGAAAACTCAACTAAGAAAAAAGATAGGTATGAAAGAAAAATTTTAAAAATCATTCAGATCTCAGTTTGACCATGTGGGTTATTTGGTTCATAACAAAACTCACCACTTTTTATTCCTATGTTAAATTACTTAAATCACACCGTTAAATTACTTAAAATCAGTTGGATCCTTTTGGACGTTGCTTTTAAGACGTGTTAGGACCACAGCAGCATTCAGTCTAGGGCTCATTGTTCTCTGCTGCTGAGGTAGGACCCTTGTGAGTACTCTACCCGACGTGTGAATTTTGAGGCTTTCCAGTCTAGTCGGCGGGAAGGATTTCCAGGCATCCTTCGCAGCCCTGTGAGCACAGGACTCTGTTCCCTCTCGTCCTTTCCCATGCCTTGTTCCTCACACGTGCGCCCTCAGCTGGAGGGTCCAGGGGACCCTGCAGGTGGCCAGTGTTCTCTGTGCAGGCTCTACACCCCACACTCTGTCCCTCCAACTCCAGCCTCTTTGGACTGTCACTTCTGATGCTCAACTCAGGTAGTGGCCGGGACCCACCTGGGGGGCACCTCCCTGCTCTGTGGCCTGACACTTTCTCACTGGGTATTTCTTATTGTAACTCTTAGGATAAGAAACACGTGCCTCAGAACCACCTGGGACACTAATTCAAAAGGCAGATTTCTGAGGTCACCCCAGGTCTGCTCCATCAGAGTTTCTGGAGTGAGGCCATGACAGATGCTATTGAAACAGTGCCCTGGGGTTCACACACACTTCCCACGTGGGAACTGCCTAACGAGATTACTTTGGCCACATCTGACGTCTATGCCTGATTGTATTCTAGTAGGGTTATGGAGGCAGAAAGAAGGGGTGCTGGCTTCGGATTCTACTGGGAAGCAGAGCTCCCTTCTGTGCCAAAGCGAGGCTGCTTGTCTGAGGGGCTATCTCTCTAATTCTTACTCCCTTAGAACTTCTCGGACTGGTGGAACCATATCGGTTCTTCAGTAAACAGCTGCTTATCTTGACCATGCAGTGTCTTTTGTCAAGAATCTGTCCCTCTAGTTTCTCTTGAGAATGTAACTAAACGGAATCTGCCAGGGCCTCAGTTTGGTAGCTTTTCTGGCAAGCTCTGCACAGCTGCAGATCCTTGGGCAGAGCCCATGTGAAAGATGCCGTGGCTGTGGGAAGGCTGGGAGGTGTGGCTTCCCACTGGGAACCACGTGAACTGGATTCTTGGAGAGTCTGGGAAGTTGGAGCTGGTGGTCACAAGGGAGGGACGCTTAAGAGGTCCTTATCTCCTGGCTGGAGGGAGGTAGGAAGGAGAGAGAAAACTAGCTGGAAGGGAGGAAGCAAGCAAGGGTAGAGAGAAGGGAAGGAAAGAAGGAAGGACAGACAGACCCACAAAAGGACCTTACTTCCCTTTGAACCTGGAAAATGCATGTTCTCTCTGAAACTATGGAAGAAAAAAACTAAGCCCTGGAATATTCATGCTGAAGCCATTGGTAACTAAATTTCTTCCTTGAATGAGCTTCAGTCATAGAAGACTTACACTCTTTGGTGAAGAACTTGGTAAAGATTCACACTGTTTTTCAGCCTCCTTTTCTGTTTGTTGGGCCTTTCGTTGCACGTTGATCAGCGCCAAGGATGGTGGGAAGACAGCCACACACCATGTGAAAGATCTGTTTCCCTAGTATCGTCCAGTATTCACAGGAGATCCTTTCTCTGATTATGTGTTTTGTAGACAAGGCTCTCTAGGAAAACCTAGAGTTTCATTATGGAGCAACTCAGAGCCTGTGTGTGTGTGTGTGTGTGTGTGTGTGTGTGTACACATGCAGATGTCACTTGTATTAATCGTTGACCAACCATCAAGTATGAATCTTACTTTCCAATAAATATTTGGATTCTGCACAGGAAGTTCTCTTCTTTTCTGGAATGGGTAGGTCTTAAATGATGCCGTGTTGATCCTGGTCAATCACACCTCATTCCTCCTGACTCTAGAAAAGAGTGAGGAGAAGCATCACATGTTCCTTCTTTTTCTAAATTACAAGATGTGGTCTCTTCCAAGATGTCGTTGAATTTGTTCTTCCCTTGCAGAGGGCACATGTTTTAAAGGGAAGAGAACTGTGCTGGAAATCAGGAGCCTCCAGTCAGGCTCTGCCCTGAACTAGCTGAGAAAATGTGGGTTTCACTTTCCTTGTCTAGAAAAGAAGGGAATTTGAAAAGTTGACATCAATTGGCCCATCTTATTCTAAATTACATAACTGCATTATTCAAATATATTATGTAACTATATTACCTAAACTGACCTGTGGTGACATAAATTAATGGTAGACAGTATATAATGGAAGACATTAGAAATGTATGTTCCACTGGTCCTCAGAATTAGTCACTGGACAACTTAAAACTATTATGAAACTCTGGGAGAGTGATGGCTAGGTGCATGTTTTATTTAGAGTGTACATGTAGAGTGACACCTCTTCTTTGCCCTTGAATTCGGATTTTCTTCTTAAATCATACATATTTCCATTAAATTTTATTCAGGACAATCTATACATTTATTTTATCTCAGACATTTACTACTCTTCCCAAAATCCATTTGGTTAGATAATATTTTCATGATTTACACCATGCATTTCTCATTTCTGTTTGTGATGGTAACAGTAATTCAGATGTCATTAGAATTGTTCAAGGCGATTTTTAAAAAATGTTGGCCATGCCACATGGCTTATGGGATTTCAGTTCCCCAACCAGGGACTGAACCCGGGCCACGGCAGTGTAAGTGCTGAGTCCTAACCACTAGACCACCAGGGGACTCCCTAAGGCAATTTTGTTAAAAATAAATATAAGTAACAATGGAATTTATTGTCCCAAAGTACTGTCACAGGAGGTAACACTTGTGTTTTGACTATAGGATGTGAAGTGGGATATACTCGTGTAAGAATGTTACTCATTAAATAAAAAGAATGATTATACATTTAAGTATCCAGGAATTTTAAAACAAGACCATATGTGTGTACATGTATAGCTTTAGCAACAGAAATACATTGATTCCTGTGTACCCAGCACCTAAAAAAGATATAGAACATGACAAATACCCAAGAAGCTCCCACTTGCCATCTCAAGGCTCATTCCCTACACACCCCCATCTTAGGTATCCCCTCTCCTGAATCTTGGGTTTTTCTTTTAATCATTTCCTTGCTTAAATATCTGTTAGCTTAATGTGATTTTGAGCTTTATATAAATGAAATCATGCTGTGTATATACCTCTGTGATGTTTTTCTCAATATTATGATCCTGAGGTTCAGGTATAAACATGGAGTTTGAGTTCCTTCATATCCATTCCATCTTTCTTTTTTTTATTTTAAGGGAACTTTATTATTTTTATTTATTTATTTTTGGCTGCGTTGGGTCTTTGTTGCTGCGCACAGGCTTTCTCTAGTTGCGGCGAGCGGGGGCTACTCTTCATTGCGGTGCACGGGCTTCTCATTGCAGTGGCTTCTCTTGTTGCAGAGCTCAGGGTCTAGGCACATGGGCTTCAGTAGTTGTGGCACACGGGCTCAGTAGCTGTGACTCGTGGGCTCTAGAGCGCAGGCTCAGTAGTTGTGGCGCACTGGCTTAGTTGCTCCACCGCATGTGAGATCTTCCTGGACCAGGGCTCGAACCTGTGTCCCCTGCATTGGCAGGTGGATTCTTAACCACTGCACCACCAGGGAAGCCCATCTTTCATTTTTGAACACAACTCACTTTATTTTTTCATTATCCTAATGGAAGTATATTTTAAATTTGCTTCAAAATACAAAATGTTGAGCCTGCGCGTCCGGAGCCTGTGCTCCGCAACGGGAGAGGCCACAACAGTGAGAGGCCCGCGTACTGCCAAAAAAAAAAAAACAAAAAACAAAATGTTCACCCATTCCTTTGGAATTGTTAAAATAATAATAAAGTTCCATTATAAGTTTTTCATTGATTTTTGTTAGAATTATATTTGCCAGACAGGTTAACCAAATCCTTAAATACTACTCGATATGCATAGAGAGCAGAAATTAAAATCTGTATTTATGTCATACACTGAGCAGTAGAGTAGCCTACCCTTGCCAATTTGTAACAAGCCTATGTTGTTCCAGAAAGGAAGCCACAGTTCAATTTCAGTTTTTACTCTCCTGTACAAAATCTTTTCCCATTAATCTGACATACTGGCAAGATTTTGTTACAGATAGTGGCCACTATATGTAACATAAAAACTTAGTGTTTCTTTTAATAGATCTGGAATCATTCGTAGGATATGCATAGTGCTAGATTTGGTCACCAATGTAAACAGGCTTGATCAGTGGTTCGAGCATGGGAAGAGTTAATGAAGGCATAAACTGATAGCTAAACGTCCCCAAAAGTTAATTTCTTACAACAGTCGGGAAATCATTTGGCAAATGTCTACCTCGTGGAGTAGCATCAGCCTGGACACCGGGCAGCTCAGTGACTCTCTGGCAGAGCATTGGTTGAGGCTGATAGAACAAAGAGGAAGGACAAGAACTACTTTTTTTTTTTTTTTTGCTTTTTTAATGCTATTGCACTCGTTTAAATATAACTTAAAATTTCTATTATAAAGGGAAATTGTATTATTTAATTTACAATTTCCTTGATGTTGATTCGAAAGTTTATTAAAAGAAACAGAATCTAAATGTACACAATTTCTGGGTAGTTGAGCATCTAAGGGCCAAGGTAGTTTTAATTTGTCACAGGGCTACTGGAGTTGAATCCAGAGATCAGTCTCACCCTGACACCTTTGCAGTCATAGCTCAGATGACACTTCACTAACAGTGTGTCCTCTACTAGACACATTTGTTTAAAATTATCTGTGTAATAAATGAATTTGGGTGCCCTTAATAGAACTTGTTTGAGCTGGTATATTTATGTGATGAGTTAGGATTGCAAGAGTGGGATTTGAACTTGATGGCATTGTAACTTCAGGAAATGCCCAGTATTTGCATGTCTTCTTCCTGGAGCAATTGTTACTAGTTTTTAGCTCACTACCATTCCTATGGGAAAATGAAGGCGGGGACCCACAGCATGTGCCTGGCACACACACCACATTCAACACATTCTATGATGATCGGGAAAAGATACTCTAGACAAATACGGGGTATTGTGAGATCCTGTTGAGTTTGACAGTTTTCTACTGAGTTGACCAACATAGTATACAGTCGACCCTTGAACAACCTGGGTTTGAACTGCGTGGGTCCACTTAGAGTGGATGTTTTTCAGTAGTTAATTCTACAGTGCAACAGGGTCTGTCGTTGGCTAAATTTGTGGATGCAGAGGAACCACAGATACGAAGGGCCAACAATAAATTATACATACGTGGATTAACTGCAGCATTGTACAGGATCAACTGTGGACTGAAAATGCTTTGTTTGTGATGATGATGAGGATAATGATAAGATTAAAGCCAAGGTTTCTTTAAAGGTACTGTGGCTTTACTACCTTTAACGTTTAAAACATTTCTAACAATCCCACGAGGCCCTGTATGATCAGGTTTCTTCCTACCATCCCAGCTCCCTGCAATGCTATTCTCTGGTTCGCTCTACTGCAGACATAGTGGGACCAATGGTGCTTTAGCTCCTTCTCACAACAGGACCTCTTGCATATGCTGTACATTGTTCTGTCCGGAGCCCTTCCAAGCCTTTATGGTAAATAGTGCAAATCCAGATCATATCATAAAAGTGACATCTTCAGAGAAGATGTCCCAGAGCCTCCACCCTATATTTTTCCTTCGTTGTGACCAGATAATGGAGCTCATTGCTTGCCTTGGCCTGTGATCTTCCTTAGACAGGTGTCTGGCTTGTTCATCTCTGAATTCACATGGCTCTTCCAGAGAGTGTGGCCACTAGGAGATGCTCAATGAATATGTGCTAAAGCAATAAATGTTGAGTGAATCATCCAAAATTCAGTTAAAGTTTTTGTTTTCTTTTTCTCTCTTTAGCTGGGAAGTTACCAATTCCAAACCAGATGAAAGACCCAGGCTCAGCCACTGTCTTGCAGAATCATGGATGAATTTCAGCATGTTTCTTCAAGAAATGTCTCTGTTTAAACAGCAGAGCCCTGGCAAGGCAAGTTTTCTAGAGAAGGAGAATGATGTGTGTGCTTTAAAATGTGAAATAAACTTGGAAACAAATGAATTAACCATTTTATCAGCCTGTAAGGGTTCTCCAATTCTGAATATAATGCAGTACGAACACATGCCATAGAAACTGATATTAGCAAGGTTCAGAAATGTTAGTGTTCTTAGCACTAGAAAGCCCGTAACCTTATATTTTGAAATTGGATTGGATTTCTATTTTATCCATATTTATGTAGCTTATTAACTAAAATGAATGATGATTTGTCCTCTCAGCCAGACCAAGGATAAAAACGTGTTATTAAGAATTTCAGTTTATATTATCTAGGCTGGTTCTCAAGTCAAAGGAACACATAGCCCTTTGAGGGTGTTTTTGGAGGTAACTGAGTCTCACTTTCAGTCTAAAAAGTGGAGATTCTTGTATGATTTACTTAAGAAAGAAAATCTTTGGCAGAAACATCCACAGTGATTATATAAATGGAATGAGTATTTTTCCAACAAAGATGAAAACCCACTAGGAGAGAGTTGAGTGGTTTGAAAGGGGTTACAAGAAATGCCCACTATAGGGTTTTTTATATGTAGAGGCAACTTCCACTGTATCTTGACAGCACGGGTGAGCTACAGAACCATCAATAGACCCCTTCCCTTCCAGTGCTATGGAAACGAATGTCCACCTGTAGTTGGAAGGAACAACCGAGGAATGTCTTCATTTAAAATCCCTCTCTTTGTACCGTGTTACAGGAAATCTAACTTCAATGAGTAATAGAACTATAATCGGACACATTTTGAGCATACTAAAGTTGCAACGTTGTATATGGATAAATTATTTTAATCACTGAAGGTGATTTTTAGAATAGATATCAACATGGTAGCAGGGTGGGGTGACTTGTGTTTTTGATGCTTATTTTACTGAGATGATTAAACACATTTTTAGAAGATTCTGAACTTAAACTTCTGCATTGGTTTGCATTAATATACCCCAAGTCAATTAACCTAAGATAACGATGCTACAAATTTAGTGGATAATATGAAATCCCTTTGCAAAACTGAATTCTGGATATAGTAATGCTTTTATTTGTTCTTTTAACTTTTATGGTCTTTCCTCTTCCATTTTGCTATTAGAATTCCATATTCTTCAAGGATCCCTGATGTTTGAGAAACAGCTCTTAATTTTGTTTTCCTTTTGACTAGTGAATTTATTAACCCTGTGCCAAGAATGAAAAATCAAAGTTAATCTGAATTTTAGACCCCCTTGCTGTTTCTCTTAATCAGTTATTGATCAGAGTTATGTATCCTTTCCTTGTGTGTCTTTTTGAAATTCCCTTAATGAATTTTCTTGGCTGATCAGTGAAATTTAGTACCATAATTTAAAGGTAAAGCAAAGAAGTACGATAGTTTATTTTAAATAATAGAGTGTGAAAAAGAAGTGAAGACTTTATGGGAGAATTTTTCTGTCTCGATGTTTTACTTACTTAAAACGACCAAGATTCTTTTGGCTTCAACTGACAGAAAGAAAATAATCAAATCTCACTGGTGGAATTTAGTTTCATTTGCCAAACAGATATGGTTAAGAAGGAGGATAGTAATGGCCAGTCGATTTATCCCGGCTGCTTATCAGCTGTGCGAATTACTGTTATATTTATGTAAATACCTCTAATTTCTATAACATGTTTGCTGTGTTTATGACTTTCTGTGGATTTATAGAAACAGTTTGAACCTACAGATTTCGTTACTGGGCTGCGTTGTTTTCAGCGAGTGACCCTGAGTAAAACAAGTTTCTGGGTACATACTATTCTTCAGGTCTCTTGCATCTGGTGATACAGCTGCAGGCATGATTAATGGGAGATGTTGTCCTCTGTGCCAGAGGTTAGCTTCTGGAACCTTCAAAATGATTATCACTTAATGTTAAAGTGGGCTAAGGCTGGTTGAACACAGCAGTCATTAGTCAGATCTAAGTGCAAAGAACACTGTTTGAAAAACATTTGCCTTAACATGATAGATGGCATGTAGATCAATAATTTTGTGTGTATCCTGTGCTCTAAAGTATCTTGATGTTATGTACAACTGTCACATGTTACTTCTATTATTTTTAGTTTTGTCTCCTGGTCTGCAGTGTATGCACCTTTTTTACCATCTTGGGAAGTTACATTCCTGGGGTTATACTGAGCTATCTACTGTGTAAGTATAGTAGAACATTTGTCTAATTGATGTGACACATATGGTATCATTTAATGGTCTACAAGACGTTCCACAGTTTAGAAGAAGAGGGATGTGTTCTTGATTATAAAGCAAGTTGATTATTCTTTAATTTCCTGCTGTACAAAGTTTCTCCTTTTTCTAGAGACATGTTGCTATTTCAAAATTATAAGAATAGCTGTCAAAAAGCAAGGTTATAAATGATTCATTTTATTTTAAATTATGTCAATAAAGCTGTAAACAAGCTCTACTGTCCACCCCCCACAAATACATGAATACTTTTGCCATTGTGCATGATCTGTGGCTCAAAATATAATTAAAACCACAAGGAGACACCATTATATCCCCGCCCAAACAGCTGAAATTAAAAATACTGACTATATCAAGTGTTAGCCAGGATATGGTGGGTAGGTAGAATGGTACAACCACTTTGGATAACAGTTTGGTAGTTTTTTAAAAGCTACTGTGTGACCAAGGCATTCCACAGCTACGTGTTTTCCCAAGAGAAGTGAAATTATACACCTATACAAAGACTTGTCCACAAATGTTCATAGTGGCTTTATTTGTGTTAGCCAAAAACAGAAGACAATTCATATGTCCATCAACAAATAGGTGGGTAAACAAACTGTGGTACATCCATACAATGGATTACTACTCAGCACTAAAAAAGTGATGTATGCAACAGTCTGGATAAATCTCAGAATAATTAGATTGAGTGGGAGAAGCCAGGTAAAAAAAGAGTACATAATGTTTGATTCCATTTATATATAATTCAAACTAATCTTTAGTGACAAAGCACATAAATGGTTGCCTGGGGATGAGGCGGGTAGGGCGGGGAAAGACCAGAGGGAGGGATTAAGAGAAACATGAGGAAACTTTTGGGGGGGTATGGCCACTGTCTTTATCATGATGACAGTTGCTTAGTTGTATGCATATGTCAAAACATCAAATTGTACACTTTAAATATGTGCAATGTATTGTATGTCAATTGTAACTCAAAAGTGCTGTAAAAAAGTTTCAATTTCCTGCTTCTCCTAAAAAATATAAAGATCTGGCCCTGCCACCTTTAGATGGGGCAGTCGCTCTCCACCCAACCAACCCTCGTATTTCCCTAGTTTTCTTGCACCAGCCTTTAAAATTTACATATACCTCCTTGTCTTCTAGAGATATTTGAGTTTGCAACTCCTATTTAAAAGGTAAATAGGCACGTGTCCTGACAACAGCAGAGAAATAAACAGTAGGGAATACAATGCATTCCCTGTGTTGATCTCCATTTCTTTTTGTATTACTAATGCCTCACATAAAGGGCCAATGGTCAGAGCTCACATCCATTCTCCCAAGTAGAACTCAGTGGAATATCAACCCTTTGATCTGCCTTGTTTAGGAGGGAAAGGAGAAGAGAGCTAGGGAAAGAGAGGCTAATACGGGCAAGGCATTATTCACATGGTCTGTATTTATCTCATTTATCCTTTCCAGCAACCCCAAAAGATGATGTTATTATCCCAATATTACTGACGAGAGGCTAACAGATAGTTAATAACGTTTCTATGGAGGAATGATCATTTAACAAATAAGTAGAGTTGATACTTTAATCCAGGACTGTTGTCGGGAAAGCACGTAACCTTTGTATAAATGTTGAGGGTAAGAGGATTGAAGGGATGGAGTTATCTGTCTTTGAAAACCATGACCGTTGGGTTGTGTGTATATAGGAGAAAATGGTTTCATTACAGGGGGAAGAATAAAAACTATGGACTTATTTCACAGAGGCACTTCCTTAAGAAAAAAACCCAATTTGTCCATAAGGGAACTAAAATAATTTTGTGACATACTAAGATGTAGTCTTTGGAAAGTAAGGTCACTTTCCCTAAACTCGCTTCCTCCTTATCTTGCAGTACTATGTGCATTTCTGTGTCCACTGTTTAAGTGTAATGATATTGGACAAAAAATATACAACAAAATCAAGTCATTTCTGCTGAAACTAGATTTTGGAATCAGAGAATATATTAACCGGAAGAAACGTGAGAGAGCTGGTAGGTAACGTTTGAATTTTAGATTCCACGCATGAGATGAGACAGCGGCTGGCTATTTATTATGAAATCACCCTTAATATATTTCAGGGTGTTTTAGCCTTTCACCACATATTATTACCGAAGCAAATCCCCCCAAAGTAACATAGCTTTTTTCCTCTTTTAGGCTTTTATGCTTTTCTCAAACATACAACAAATCGCCTTTTTAATCAACATTGTCAGGGGAGAGAGAAAAGGCTTCAACACTTCTGTATTTGCTACTTATTATTTATTTTCTCTAAATCGTTTTCTTTGGGAGTGGACGGTTGCAAATAACAAATGACACAGGTGGGGCTGTGTGTGGGAGCCCTGTAAGAGGGGGCCAGGAGAACGGCAAGGAAAAGAAAATAGGGGGAAGACTAATGTGCTCCTTTTTCACTTTTTATTTATTTATTTTATTTTACTTTTTCTGCGGTACAAGGGCCTCTCGCTGCTGTGGCCTCTCCCGTTGTGGAGCACAGGCTCCGGACGCGCAGGCTCAGCGGCCATGGCTCACGGGCCCAGCCGCTCCGCGGCATGTGGGATCCTCCCGCACCGGGACACGAACCTGCGTCCCCTGCATCGGCAGGCGGACTCTCAACCACTGCACCACCAGGGAAGCCCTCCTTTTTCACTTTTCAACGTGGCTTGTGACCTTACAGATTTTCAAACTAGAGGGAGCATCGGAATTGTCTGAAGAGCTTATTAAAGCTTAGATTGTGGGGCCCATACCCCAGAGTTTCTGATTCAGCTGGTCTAGGGGAGGGCCTGAGGATTTGCCTTTCTAAAAGTTTCTCAGTGATGTTGATGCTTCTGGTCCAGGGGCCACACTATGAGGACCACTGATATGGACCATTTCCCTCGGAAACCAAACAGTTGCAAATACGCGGACCTTGTTATGTGCAAACATTTAATTACGTGGAGGCGTTGGAGAATATGAGGAAGGTGGGGTAAGGATATATAATGGGTAAAATACACGCTGTCTAAGCTGGCCAGGAAACTGAAAGCTTCCAAATTTTTTCCCAACAGAAGCAGATAAAGAAAAAAGTCACAAAGATGACAGTGAATTAGACTTTTCAGCTCTCTGTCCTAAGGTATTTTTTGTTTAGTTTTCAATTTGTTCCTGTGTGGTTTGACTATAAATTTATCTAAATGTACCCAAACTGGAATGATATTCTTAATAGACTCCTCCTGTTTCTCTAAGATGATTGAACAATATTGAAAGGAAAATGTTTCAAAAGATTCCCCACAGAAGTTTGAAATGTGTCACTGGTATTTATATTAACACAGATTAGCCTGACCGTTGCCGCCAAAGAGTTGTCTGTGTCTGACACAGATGTGTCCGAGGTGTCCTGGACTGACAATGGGACCTTCAACCTTTCAGAAGGATACACTCCACAGACGGACACTTCTGACGGTATGCTCACACTTCTAGATGCTCTGATTTTTATAATTATGAGTGCATGCAAAGGTATTTAATCTGTCAACTGCTGACTGGATAAACAGCGTGTGGTACATCTACATAATGGAATCTCACTTGGCTATAAAAATGAACTACTCACGTTTGCTACAACATGGATGAACCTTAAACACGTTATGCTAAAGTGGAGGAAGCCAGACACACAAGTCCACACATTGTGTAACTCCATTTCTATGAAATGTCCAGAACAGGCAAATCTATTGCAGAAGGAAAATAGATTAGTGGCTGCCAGCGGCTGGGGGAAGAGGGAGTGGTGGGTGACTGGTAATTAATATGTTTCTTTTTGGATGATGAGAATGTTCTAGAATTAGATAGTGGTGATGTTGAACAGCTTTGTGAATATATTAAAAAACACTTAATCATATATTTTAAAAGGGTAAATTTTATAGTATATGAATTATATCTCAAAAGCTACTTTTTGAAGAGTATGAGAAAAACATCTAAGCTAATCAATGTCCAAATCTGCCTTTATTTTGAAAACAAATAATTGCCGATGAAAAAAACCTAACTTCTGGAATATCTGGTGGCATTGATTATAGCAGTAATGGGACGGGGGAGGAGAGAAGCTAATCCCATATATCCAAGGCTAGTCCTTATTAAGAGGGACTAAAGCATGGGGGGCAAGTTTCCCAAATCCAAAGCTGATTCCAGGGTTTCTCATATACTTTTTTTTTTTTTAACTAACTTGTTTTTCTTCCAAGTTAGTTTAAAAAAAAAAAAGCTTTCTTATCTTTTATAATTAGGTTAAGTACAATTTAAAATGAAATTTGAGACAAGTCTTGTGTCTCATTGGATTATTTCAAGTCATTTTTAACAATATACTGAAAATATAAGCAGGTTATAATGGAGGATTATGAATAAATTATTTTATATGTGTCTTTATAAGCACAAACACACTTTCTTTTTCTAGAGGAAGGAAGAAGGCTGTGTAGTGTTGAAAAAATACAGGTTTGGAGATTGGGAGACCCAAGTGTAGCCTTGCTTTTGTCATTAGTTTTACTGTATGACCTTGAACAGGTGACATAATTTCTGTGGATATCAATTTCCTCATCTTTAAAGTGCATTAGAACAAGAGGGTCACTGAAGTCCTCTCAAGCTCTACAAGCTGTAAATACCTACAAGACCAGGAAAACAAACCCTTTGTTCTTAAGCATCCTATCTCCGATTTACACAACAAAGGGAGCAACGATAATCGAACCCATATAGAAGGCTTTCATTAATTAAATTGAAGATTCCAAAGAGTTACTGAAAGATTTTCTGTGAAAAGTGAAAAACAATGAAATCACTGTCTGCCTACTAACCTGACATTGCTTTCAAATGTCCCAAATCTTAAAGCGTTCCTGTATGAATTCAGGACCTATGTTTTGCTAAAACAGTATGGTTAATTTCAGCTATATTCATGGAAAGCTAAATGTTTCCCCATAAGCTCTTAGGTTGAATATGGAATAGAAGGAACAATAGCTTCTTTTAACTCATTGCTTTAAACAAACTCAGTTACAGATACTCAAACAGATCTCCATGAATGAAAATGCAAAGGCTGGATAATAGTCACCATCTGCTGGACCAAAATCTATGAAAACGTCCAAATGAAATATTTTTTATTTTGGACTATACATATCCACACTGGCTTAAGCTAATCCCCTCCCCAGGAGCAGGATGAAATTTTGGTGAACATTTAAACTCTAGTCAGAGCCCCAAGCTGACATTAAGACAGGTTGACTAGTAAGTCATTACACACTTTTTGTGTTTAAGAGGAAAGCTAAGGCCATCGGGGGACATGTAGTGTTTGTGTGTACTTGTGGAGAGAGTGTCCCAGACTTGGGGGGGTTCTGATGGGAGGCTAGATGAATGCCAGAGTGATTCAGAGGATTCCAATTAAAAGCAGGGATCTTTTAGACAATTCTCTGATTTCAAATTTATTATGGTTTATTACAGGGTCTTAGAAACCTTTGACTTTCTATTTTTTGTATATCTGAGATAGTAAAGGTTTATCAATTACTACTTTATAACTTAAAAGTTGAATCATAAAAAAAAAATTTATTATGGTGCTTAAGCATGAACTTCTGTTCTACCTTTCACAGATCTTGACCGACCTAGTGAGGAAGTTTTCTCTCGAGACCTTTCAGATTTTCCATCTCTAGAAAATGGCACAGGAACAAACGATGAAGATGAATTAAGCCTTGGCTTGCCCACTGAGCTCAAGAGAAGAAAGGAGCAGTTGGACCGTGGTCCCAGACCCAGCTCAGAGAGGCAATCTGTGGCTGGTCTCGCCCTTCCTCTGAGCGGTGACCAAACCTTCCACCTGATGAGCAACCTGGCTGGTGACGTCATCACCGCTGCGGTGACTGCCGCCGTCAAAGACCAGTTAGCAGGTATGCAGCAAGCACTGTCTCAGGCTGCTCCCAGCCCAGGGGAGGACACAGACACAGAGGAAGGGGATGACTTTGAACTACTGGACCAGTCAGAGCTCGACCAAATTGAGAGTGAATTGGGGCTTTCACAAGACCAGGAAGCAGAATCACAGCAAAATAAGAAGTCTTCAGGCTTTCTTTCAAATCTACTCGGAGGCCATTAGTCTGGGAATCAGCTTGTATGACAGAGCACAGATAAACTACCAAAAAAAAATTCAAACAAGCAAAAAAAGAAAAAAAAGGAAAAAAAAACTTTTCGAGCTGTGAGCTTTACTGATGACTTTAGAATTTTTTTGGCCTTTTTTTTTTCCCCTTCTGCAGTGAGTTAATTGGATATATATCAGCTGACACTGATAGATTGATATTTCTCATAGTTATTTTTACGTAATGTGCATGGAAATGAACTTTATATATATGTATATATATTTACTGTATTGTCAGAGTTGAATATTAGAGGTTGTTTTTAAAGCAAAATGAAAACACCCGATTATTGAGGTCCTCCCATTAGTATTCCGTATTTTTTCTTCACAATTAATTTTTCAAGCATGCAAAAAGTTTATTGTAACTCGCTGAAATATTAACAATTAATTGTGAAACATGCTATATTGGCTTTGTTCCTAATACTTGGAAACAGTGAAAAAATTTTGGTAGATTTTGATGTAAAAAGACAAAAATGATCAAGGTCACTTTAGTTGAAAGACTTGGGAGGTACTATTAAAATTCATTTCCTAGGAACAATTTTGAAAATATATTTAACTACGTTGGCTGGACTAGTCCATTTCCATGTTATTTTTGCAGTTATAGACTTTAGGCTTCCTTCTAAATGGTGTGCTCCATTGACTGACAGCTCTAGTCTTGCAACAGGTGGTATTAACCCATCGAAAGCAAGTAATTAGATATCATGTAGACGGTGGTTTCGATGTAAGCAGAGATCGGGCTGTGCTTTGTTGTTCAATTGTCATATATTTGTGATAGGGATGTTGTGAGTACAGATCTAGTCTGCCTGCTCAGAACTAGGTTAAACCACATCTTTCATATTATGGAAAAAATCTCTTAAAATTGTGAAACTACTTCCTGGCATGTTCTGTGAGCGATGTGGTCATCAGCCGGAGAGAAACAAGAACTGTTTTTGTAGTCTGACTCTCCTACAGGAGAGAAACTTGCTTGGTTTTCAAGTGTATTTATTTGCCATAGAAGTCTAAATCTGTAATCTGTTTCTTCTTAGGAAGCTAGAATATATTTTTCCTTTATTTTAAACTTTTTAGATCACTTTTAAGTAACCACATTTCACTTAGCTTTTTAACAAAGGACTGAAGAGCAGAAATCAAGCTAATTTTGTTTTTGTGATAGAAACTTTTAATAGTGTTGAGGGACCATGTCAGCAACTACCAACCATCTCTTCAATCTTCAGGTACAGCTGGCATTTTGACAGACATCTGAGCCCCTCAGAAAGGAAGGATAATCCAAGAATATAGGAAATCTGTGGTCCCCTCCCTTTACTTTATCCCTTCCCTTATATGTCTAAAGAGTAACGATAGGTCATCTGACATTTTAATGTAGCATCTGTTATTTATTTTTTCTTTCTGAGGTATTAAAATATCTAGACTGAATTTTGCCAAATATTAAAGGGAGAGACGTTACTGCAGACTCTGAACACTTGCTTTTCGTGATTGACGATGCTTCTGTGTCATTAGTGCCTCTTGACTGTGTTTGAGTCCTTTACTGATACAAAGTGAGCCTGTGCCTTCATTATCTTGCCTGTTTCGGTACAAATGAAAACCTGGTGTTAGATCTATGAACTGTGTGGGTTTACAAGGAATATACCTGAATTCTGTTTCAGTAAGAGTTTCTGGACATGAAGAAAAATACAGTCACATATTTATAGAATAGTTTGTTACCAGGTTTATTTTTTTTATGTGTTTGTTTCTTCACTTAAAATATATTCTTGGCCATGAAGTCAGAAAGTTTAAAGGTCTTTTCAGTTTCTTCATTGAGGGGAAAATGAGAAGTTAAATAACTTAAGTAATTAAAGAATGTGTTCCAAGTCACTGGACAAGCTTACAAGGAGATAAACTCACGATTTGATGGCATGAACAGTAAAGCTAGAATCAAAGGTTATAAACTATAAATTAAAAGGGGTTTGGGGAGGTTGTTAGCGTACAAAAAGGTGTTACAGCCCTACGGTGGAGACATACCAGCTCTCTGGACAGTAGGATTATAACCACACATGCACTTCAGTAGTATTTGTTCCAGAATATATGTGGCTATAAATTTACACAATGTAATAATGGTACTCTTAATACTATCAAGCTTAGGGATGTCAAGGGGTTTCGTTGTGTGTGTGTGTGTGTTTGTGTGTGTGTGTGTGTGTGTGTTTGGCGGGGGGTAGGGTGGGGGGAACATTATATATAGTCCTGTTTCTGGCTTTAAGATGTACTAACAATAAACCCTGTGATTGATTCAGTACAGTGGGAAACTACAGATTCCTTACCATGAGAATGTATGCAGTCATTAAAATGTGAAGCATGGCTATTTCTTAATTGTACAGGAGCTGTAGAAAGATGTTTTGTTCACTTCCTATAGGAAATGCTGGGCAAAACCATACAATGGGAAAAGCATCCACTGATCATGCATTTTGATCTGAAGCAAAAAAGCAGGGCTGAAGTTCAGGCTTGTTTTGGAAGGTCAGTCCAGGCTTAAAGCAATATTTATATTCTCATTCTGAACACCTTTACTTTTTTTCTACCCTAGAAATCTTCAGAAGTGATTTTTTAAAAACTGCTCCCTCCCCAATTTAGTAGAATGTTAGGAAAAGAAACTTCTATGAGGTTTGGCAAGTGGCAAGCATCCTCAACGTATTTTGGCATCTCACTCTTATATTTGAAATAAGTGCGACTTTATTCCTTTTGAAAAAGTGGCAAGTGCCGGCATACTACTGACTTTAGGCCAGAAGCAAATCTACATTTAAGAAAAAAGCGATTTAAAAGTTTTCCTTTTCTGTTTATACCTTAGGTTGATGTAGTTCCTTATACTGCTCTGGCTATGTTAGCTATGAGATAAGAAACTATTTTGAAAACACTTCCTAAACTACTACCCTTCCTAAACTAATGTGTCACAGGTCATGTGTATCACAATGAAGACACAGTCTCTGAACTATATTTTTGTATATTATTCCTCCTTTTCCACTGAAGCATGTAAGGTAGGATGGGATGTCAGAATTATGAGTTCTGGTTCTGATGTTAACATTATGACCCTAAGACACAATGTCAAGTCACATAGCATCTCAAAGCACCACCTCAGTTTCCCCAAACATAAAATTAGGAAGCTAATTCCTATCCTCTCACACAGGGATGTTTTGAGAATGAATGAAAAAAAAAAAACTGTCTGAAGCATTTTCGGGGGGGAAAAAGCTGTATAAAACGAAGATAGTGATCTTTTTCCTATTTCAGCGAAGCCATCTTTTTGATCATTAAAGAAAAGTCAATCAACAAGAACCTGCTTACAAAAAAGACTCTAAAGCTCTTTTAATGGGCCTAGCATGATATTGGCCTTATAATCCAATAAATCCTGTAGAATAAGAGGATAGATAGTGTTGCCAAATTGTCTGTTATTTCATTTGACTCTGAAACATGTGTAAGGTTCTACATTAGTCATTGTGAATGGTTCTAACACTTCCTGGCTGTGGGACTGAAAGTCACCTAACATCTGTACTTGTTTCCTTCACCTATAAAATTAAGATAATGCACCTGTCTCATAGTATGTTATAAGGATTAAATGTCTAAGACTAGGGTTGGCAAATTACCAACCATGGGCCAAATCTGGCCTGCCACCTGTTTTTATGGAATATTTAAAAATATAATTTTCTTTTTCTGGACTTCCCTGGTGGCACAGTGGTTAAGAATCTGCCTGCGAATGCAGGGGACATGGGTTCGAGCCCTGGTCTGGGAAGATCCCACATGCTGCGGAGCAACTCAGCCCGCGAGCCACAACTACTGAGTCCACATGCCACAACTACTGAAGCCCACATGCCTAGAGCGCGTGCTCCACAACAAGAGAAGTCACCGCAATAAGAAGCCCGTGCACCGCAACAAAGAGTAGCCCCCGCTGGCCGCACCTAGAGAAAGCCCGCTCACAGCAACCAAGACCCAATGCAGCCAAAAATAAATAAATAAATTTAAAAAATATATATATATATATAAATATTTTTAAATACTTCCAGAAAATCCAGAAGAATATTTTATGACGTATGAAAAATACATGAAATTCAAAATTCAGCATCCATAAAGAATGTTTTATTAGAAGAGGGCCACACTCATTTATGTACTGTCTACGCATCCTTTTATGCTAAAACAGAAAAGTTGAATAGTTGTGATGAAACCATAGGCCTACAAAGCCTAGTATATTCACTATCTATCCTTTTAGAGGAAAAGTTTGCCAGTCCTTGGTCTAATATGTAGAAAACACTCAGTTACAGTTAGGGTCCTGGGTAATCCTCATGACTACAATTAAGTGGTATTAAGAACTTTTCTCAGAAGGACGGGGTCAAATAAATTGTCCAAAGTCACACAACTACTAAGAGGAAAAGCCAGTGTGACCCCAAAGCCTATTCGCTTTCTAATATGTCACACTACCTAATATTTTTCATTTTTTAAAAATACATTAAGAATGACCATGTTTATGGGCTTCCGTGGTGGTGCAGTGGTTAAGAATCTGCCTGCCAATGCAGGGGACACGGGTTCGAGCCCTGGTCCAGGAAGATCCCACATGCCGCGGAGCAACAAAGCCTGTGAGCCACAACTACTGAGCCTGCGCTCTAGAGCCCGAGAGCCACAACTACGGAAGCCCACGTGCCTAGAGCCCGCGCTCCACAACAAGAGAAGCCACAGCAATGAGAAGCCCACGCACCGCAACGAAGAGTAGCCCCTGCTCGCCACAGCTAGAGACAGCCCGTGTGCAGCAACGAAGACCCAATGCAGCCAAAAATAAATAAATAAATAAATAATTTTAAAAAAAGAATGATCATGTTTGTAATAGTTTAACAGAATTTCACTAAATATTAAAGATTGATTTTATTTGACTTAGATTAATTTTTCTTTTTTCAAAGAATCCACAAATCAGCTGATCCAAACTGTTTTAAATGCTGCAATAACCAGATTTTGCTCTAAATTTCAATCCCTTGTTAATTTAAGAAAACTTTGCATATCTAGATATCCAAAAACTAAGAGGTAGTAAAATGTTTTTAAATTGTTTATTAAAAATCATAATGCTTTACTTAACATTTTTATGAACACAGAAGTCATAGAAGTTGTAAATCATTTAATAAATATGTTTTATATTCTATATTTATTACCCCCTATAAGTTAACCTCAACTAATCCAATCACCTTCATACTTTTCCCTTTAAAAATCAAGTTGCCCCTGCAATATAGGAATGTGGAAAGTAGTATCAACTGACTTGAAGGTGACCTTATTAGTTTTTGTTTGTTTGTTTTTTTGTGGTACACAGGCCTCTCACTGTTGTGGCCTCTCCCATTGCGGAGCACAGGCTCCGGACGCGCAGGCTCAGCGGCCATGGCTCACAAGCCAAGCCGCTCCGCGGCATGTGGGATCTTCCCAGACCGGGGCACGAACCCGCGTCCCCTGCATCGGCAGGCGGACTCTCAACCACTGCGCCACCAGGGAAGCCTGACCTTATTAGTTTTTGTCTTAAATTTTGTAATTATCAAAGATCACCATCCCAGTGTCATCCAAGCTGAAAAAGAACATCATCGGGGGTACTGTCACTTTTACAGTGTGTAGAGTAACTTCAATAATTTGGTAAGTGAATTAGTTTTTAAGAGCTATGTCACAGTATCCAGAAGAAATTCTAATTTCCAGTATTTTCAAAGCTAAAATTTTTTCATGGGCAGATTCAGTTTAAATTCTTTGGAAGACTGATTAATTTGGTAATAAAAATTCTTGACAGTATTATCAGCAGAGTTTAGACACATTAACATAATACCCTAGATATGCCATGGAGAAATTTAACTCAAAGGTCTCTTGTCCAAAGGGCTTGCATTTACCAAGGACCTACTGGCTATAGACCTGCTCCTTTCTGATATTTCTCCAATCAGTTACAGATACTGCTGCTGGATCTATTCAAGGTCCAGTTCTATTCCTCATGCCCATAAAAACTGAAACACTCCTGGAGTCCCTACTGTTCACCAACTGAAAAATGAACAGCAAACTCTAGAATTCAACTCTTTACCCAATGATACCTTAAAACTTCCTAGTCTTCTTTCCCCTATCTTTTGCCTCAAGAAAACTAGACTTGTAGTCTTCCTAAATATGTCCCTTATTTTCTCTTCTAGGTGCTCCCGCCCACTTTTCCACTTGCAGATGAAGTCCTCATTGTCCCCTCTCTCTCAGGACCCACCCATCTGAGCTGTCAACTCCTTAATGAAAACTTTTCTCATCTCCCTAGTTGATGCCATTTTTCTGTTCTAAATACCCAGTGCCCCTTTCTTTGTATTTCATCTTACTTGACCCCATCTTTATTCTATTAGTTAACTGTGTATTTCTTACCATCCTTAACAAAGCAGAAAAAAATCCCCTTGAAGACAGATGTTTTAATTTAGAACCAGTAGGATATTATATATGAGATATTGTGATTTATAATAAAATAGAGATATTTGGTCTTTGTCCCATTCTGGGCATGGAGCTCCTAAAATCCTTGGAAGGTCTTAAGTGATGAGAGTGATAAAGGTGTCTTTTGTTATGTTGATGAGGTGACTTTTGCAAAGCCCTTAGGTAGCTAGCGGAGAGGGTGTCACAACCAAAACTCCAGAGGGAGAGAATCCTTGTTTGGGAACTTCCTGACCTCACCTTAGGTGTCTCTTCATTGGGCCGTTCATTTACATCTTTTAATATCCTTTGTAATAAACTGGTAATCTAGTAAGTAAATGAGTTTCCAGATTTCTGTGAGCTGCTCTAGTAAATTACTCAAACCTGAGGAGGGGGTCATGGAAACCTCTGATTTATATCCAGTCAGAAGCACAGGTAAAAACCTGGACTTGGCATTGCCTTCTGAAGTGAGGCCAGTCTTGTGGGACTGAGCAGTTAACCTGTGGGATCTGACTTCATCTCCAGGTAGAAGGTGTCGGAACTGAGTTGAATTTGAGGACACCCAGCTGGTGATGGAGAATTGCTTGGTAGTCTGGAAAAAACACCCATGTTCCTGGAGGTAGGGAGCATGGGTGAGAGGTGATAGGAGATACTAAAAACCAGTCGAAGGAATTTAAACTTCTTCTATGGGCAACAGGTAACCATTCTTGAACAAAAGGAGTGACACAAGAGGAAACATGGCTGAGAGGAATTAATGTGATTATCTCTACGCGCTGTATGGTAGACTAAGAGGAAAGTAAAGGCTGTCCAGGAGACTGCAGGAGAATTGCAGCCTGTGGGAAATCTAACAAGGTGGAGGAAATAATGTCCCTTTGAAGAGGAAAAGGAAAGAACCCGTGGAGAGTACAAAGATGCTGAAATGGGTCATGGAAATGGATGGGAGGAGGCAGGGAGGAAATACTGACCTGAAGAAGGAACAGATGCTTGAAGAACCATATGTGATAGAGGGAAAGAGAAAACAAAAGTTCTTTACTTTTAGAGAAGCTTGAAAATATACATTATTTTGCTTATCCATGTTAGACAAATTACATTTCTTAAGATGGATATCTGTCCACAAGACTCAGCAATTTTAAAACATTTTGTAATCGAAAAATCAAGTTTTCTGAAATAAAAATCAGCAGCAGACTTAACTTGCACTACAAAAGATGTGTTTAACAAATACTGAACAATCTATGTGCCGGCACTGTTCTAGCTTTGGGGTACACAGCAAGGAAAGGAGTCCCTGTTCCCATGGAGCTTGTAGTCTGGAGGTGGATGACTAACCTAGAATGGGACTGACTATCCTGGTTTGCAAATGATGGAGAGGTTTCCTGGGATACAAGACTTTCAGTGCTAAAACTGGGAAATCAGGGACAAACAACAAATGCTAGTGGTGGCCCATTTCCCTAAATGGCCCCCAAATGACACCCCATTCATGCCCTTACAAAGTCCCTCCCACATTAAACAGAGCTGACTTTCCTAAGTAACAGCATATTGTAGAAATGACCCTGTGTGACTTCCAAGGCTAGGTCCTAAAAGATATTGTGACTTCTACTTTGCTTATTTTGAGGGAAGCCAGTAACCATTTTATGAGGACATTCAAGCAGCCCTAGTAGAGGTCCACTCAGTGAGGACCCCAAAGCTCTTGCTATCAGTGTGTAAATGAGCCTCTTCCAAGGGGATCCTCCAGCCAGAGTCAAACCTTCCAGCTGCAGTCACATGATCAGCCCTATCCCCCTGCAACTTTATGAGACCATGAGCCACGTAAATTTCCGACTTACAGAAATGGAAAGAAGCAAAGTTTGTTGTTTTCCTGCTAAACGTTGGGTAATGTGATGTGGAGTACTAGATGGCTAGTACAGTGCTACTGAGAAAAGGTCTGCTTAGGAGAGACTGATGAGTTGGGGGTAGGCACTACTGTGAAAAGAGGGTGTGGACAGGCCCCTCCTGTAAACGCATTTGGGCAGAAACCTTCAAAGTAAGGGAGCAAGACAGCAATAGTCGATCCAGGCATAATAGTAAAGGATTTCTGAGATTTAGTATGCACCTGAGATGAAAGATGCTTGCTTAGCCTTGTTAGAGCAACATCAAGTGTCAGTGTGACTGAAGTGGGGTGAGCAGAGTGGGGCAGGGGGTATGACAGTCAGAAGGCGGGGTAGGGCCTCCTAGAATAGAAAGGCAATCCTCTTGGTCAGTTTGTGCTGCTATAACAAAATATCACAGACTGGGTGGCTTATAAGCAACAATTTTTTTTCCTCACAGTTCTGGACGCTGGAAGTCCAAGATCAGGGTGCCAGCATGGTCCGGTGAGGGGCCTCTTCCTAGTCTCAGACTTCTTATTCGATCCCCTTTTGGGTCTCTGAGGTCTATGTGCTCAGAATCTAATCACCTCTCAGAAGTGCCACCTCCTAAAACCATCACTTTGGGAATTCGTTTGTCAATATATGATTTTCTTTTTCTTTTTGAGGGGGGTGGCACAAACATTCAGACCAGAGCAGGAATGTGTCTGTACTTTATTCCCAGTCAGGGGAAGCCCCTGAAGGCTTTCAGCAAGAAGAACAATGCGACTTAACCTACATTTTAAAAAACGTCGATATCTTCTTTGGTGCTATGGGCCGCTTGGATTTTAAACATGCAATGTCCAATTCTGAAAAAGGACGGACTGGTTCAGCTAGGCGTGCAGACGAGTGTAAGAACTCCCTACGCCTTTAACATTCATGTTTCCTATAGAATCGGGCTGCTACGCATGACATGCCATAGTTAACTAAGTACAGGACACGAGGCTCCTCTGAACTGAGGTGTGCTGTTAATTGTAAAATGCGCACTGGAATGCCAAGATTTAGTCCCAACAAATGAATGTAAAATGTCTCACTAAATCTTCTGGCTTGATTACATGTTGAATGTTACTATTTTTTGATATACTGGCTTAAATAAAATATGGCCATCTTACCTCTCTCTTTCCGCTTTAATGAAAACGTGGCTACTATTAGATTTAAGAGGACCTACTTGTCTGGGATTCTATTTCTACTGCGCAGCGGCTGGGCTGGACTCTGCGCTCCGACGTGCAAACTATCCATCCAGGAGTTTCTCCTGCGCCCTTTCCGCCCCAGAAAGGCCGAGGCTCTGGCCGGGAGTCTCTGGTTTTCCTGTGAGTTCCCTCAGCCTCCAACCCGAGTCTCCGGTCCGACCCCCGGGCTGACCAGCATCCCTGGCTTTCGTGACACCCACTCCCCGGCTGCAGGGGTGCAGGGAGCGGACCTCAGAGAATCCAGACGGTCGGGCGGTCGCACGCATCAGTCCTCCCGGTTCCCCAATCCTCCGTCCCGCACGGTGGTCGCCTTCCCAGCACCACGCCTCACAGCACAGCCAAAAAGGACAGTAACCTGCGGGGGCGAGGCCTATCGATCACACCCAGCTCAGGGCAACACCCACCTCGGTCGACTCAATGAACACCTATTACTTCTGGTCGACCCAGCTCACGCGGATCCACCGATCCCACACCTCGCGGAGACCTAAACAACAATCACCCATTCAATCACCACTCGTCTCAGGCTCATCCAATCACCACCTGCCTCAGGCCCATCCAGTCACAACCCTGCTTTCGCCAACCCAATCAACACCCACCTCAGGCCGACTGGGCGGGGCCGGATCCCTCCCAGGCTTCCCCACATACCAGGGGCCTGTGGCCTCTCCGCGGCGGGGGCGGGGCTACAGGTCGGGAGGCGGGACTTCCTGTCCGGCCGGGAATAATTCGATCCAGTCCGGAAGTCAGCTCACAGTCCGGCTCTTCGTGGGCTTTGAGGTTTACGGTCCTAGTGTGTGGTGGGGTCAGGGCGCTCAGTGGTCGCTAGACTGCTGCCTCGGTTCGCCTCTTATTTACCGGCTGGCGATGGCGACCTACACCTGCAACACCTGCCGGGCGCTGTTGGACGACGCGGAGGCGCAGCGGGCCCACTACAAGACGGACTGGCACCGCTACAACCTGAAGCGCAAAGTGGCCGGCATGGCCCCGGTCGGCGCCGAGGGCTTCCAGGAGCGGGTGCGGGCGCAGCGGGCCCTGGCGGAGCCGGAGAGCAAGGGCGCGGCCACCTACTGCACCGTCTGCAGTAAGAAGTTTGCCTCGTTCAAGGCCTACGAAAACCATCTGAGGTCCCGGCGGCACGTGGAGCTGGAGAAGGAGGCGGTGAGTCGGAAAGTGGCGATCCTGAATGAAAAGAACTTGGAGAAAGGACTGGGCGTGGACAGTGTGGACAGGGATGCGGTGAACGCGGCCATCCAGCAGGTCATCAAGGCCCAGCCGTCCACGTCTCCCAAGAAGGCGGCCCCAGCGCCCGAGGCGGAGTCCCGGAGTCCCGTGACCGTGGCCGCTGGAGGACGTGGGACTCAGCAGCGAGACCCGGCCGAGAAGCCTCCCCGGCTGCAGTGGTTTGAACAGCAGGCGAAGAAGTTGGCCAAACAGCAAGGGGAGGAGGAGAGTGAGGAGGACCTGGATGCAGATGGTGGGGGCCTGTCTGGGGGGCGGGGCGGGGCGGGGCGGGGGGCGGGTCTGGTCCTCAAGCCTCCAGTTTATCTTTGAGGTTGGAGGGGGGGAGGTGTCCGTTTTCAGGTGAAGGTGATGCGTGAGGGTGTTTCCTTGGTTTCAGAAGTGGCTGCTGTGGCCAGCACCCCCACAGGGCATTTTGTGTGTTTAGCTCACTGTGGTCGATTCGGGGACTGAAACCTTAACGGGGGGTGGGGGGCATAGTTACTTAGTAAATATTTGTAGAATGAAGGGATGCCTTCTCTGTTGAAGGAGGAGATTGTCAACGTATGCAAGAGAACATAGTACCCTCACACCATGTGCTGCCGAATGTTTAATTCCATTGGGTTTCCGGTCATGATGGCTTTGCTCTGAGTTTGAGGTGCTCAGAATCGGCTAGCTAACTTGCAGTGTGAGGCTGGAGCCAGCAACCTAAGCTTCTTGACTTAATGAGCTATTTTTCCCTCATCCCCCTGACGCTGATTGCATGTGTTCACATAAGAATAGGAAAGGAGCACGTGCTTCCTCCAAGGGGTTTACTGTGCGCTGATAAAGAAGGAGGAAGGCATTCCTTAGCCATGCCAAGTGGTGTGTGGTGGATGAGTGGCTGACTTTGAGATCTCCAGCTAACTTTGTTTTTCAAATCTCTGGCTTGCAGACTGGGAGGATATTGATTCTGATGAGGAACTGGAATGTGAGGATGCTGAAGCCACGGAGGAGGAGGAGGAGGAGGAGGCAGCGGAGGAAGAGGCTGGAGGAAGCACCCCTCTTGGTGCCATCCCCATAACGGACTGCTTATTTTGTCCCCATCATTCAAGCTCCCTCACGAAGAATGTGGCTCATATGACTCAAGTCCACAGCTTCTTTATTCCTGATGTAGAGTATCTTTCAGATCTTAAGGGACTGATTAAATATTTGGGTAAGTTCAGTCGTATTTTCCTTTTGAATGACAAAATACCACATTATTGGGGGCATTAGTTTGGGGCTTCTCCTCAATCTTGGATTAAATGACAGGCCGATTTTGTGAAAATCAGAAACTTGATGGCTGTTTTTTGAATTGTGGACATCGACAGTGAGCCCTAATCTGGCTGCAAAAAGCTGCTTTCCTATTTTTTTCTCAAACTTATTTTTCCAGGAGAGAAGGTTGGTGTGGGGAAGATTTGCTTGTGGTGCAATGAGAGGGGGAAGTCCTTCTACTCCACGGAAGCTGTACAGGCTCACATGAATGACAGGAGTCACTGCAAGCTCTTCACAGATGGGGATGCGCTTTTGGAATTTGCAGACTTCTACGATTTTAGGTAAGTCTGGTTTGTAATAGCGAGTGAAGCCAGCTGATCACATTTGCATTGGATTCGCATGTGCCCCTACCCGATAACTGTCTGTGTCTGGCTCTGTCCAGTATCGTATTCTTCATACCTCTTAGCACACTTCTTTAGGAGGTCGTTATTTCCTCTCATTCTGTAGATGAGAAACTGAGTATCACAGAGTTAAACTTACATATCTGAGCCAGAGAAGATCTCAGGCCCAAACCGTCAGTTTGTGTGGTTTGAAAACTTGTTTTTGCTTGTTGTGGTTTCCATGGTCAGAAGTTCAGTTTTGCCAGTTACCTCAGGAACAGAGGCAGGGAAGTTAGGCTTCACATCTTGGTTTCCCTGAGAGCCCTTGAATCACAGGCTGTCTCCTAAGGGACTTGAGCTAGTGGCTGCACCAGGCCTGTCCCAATCACTTGTTGGTGAAATTATTCCACCTTTACCTAGAATCTTGAATATTTCCTACATCATGCAACGAATCCATGCTAGAAATTCTGGAACAGCTGGTTCTTAGTGTTAGTGTGCCTATGACCTAGCATGGGTGTGCTCTGCAAGCAGGTGTGTATAATGACCGTGCCAGGTGTGCAGAGTCCACCTAATACAGGTGTTCAGGAAAGTGCTGGTCTTTTAAGTTGTCCTTTTGCATTTTCCTCCTGATTTCTCATTTCTCACTTGTCCTGACAGAGAGTTTTTCATTATAGCCACTTTGGTGGCCCTATAGGGGTATCCATTGTGGTTTTAATTTAAATTTCCCTGATGAGGACTGATGCAGTTGAGAACCCTTTACATACTAATTGGCCAGCTAGCTCATATCTTGTGAAGTGTCTGATCAAGTCTTTTGTGTGGTTTTCTATTGGGTTATCTGCCTTACTATTCGCATTTTAGCGTGCATTTCTCAAATTATTTTTTATGTGTACTTGTGAATATTTCTAGGAACAAAGTGTGTGGTATGATAAATACTAAGGGTGCTCACATGACTAGTTAATTAAAGATTGATCTAAAAATTTAAATATTGAAGTTTTCAGTTGGCACTGCCTACATTTCAAAGCACATGTGACTGGTAGCAACATAGTTGAACCCAGAAAGAAAATTTCAACCTTATAGAGTTCTACTGGCCTAGAGTTTTCTTCTAAAACATGTTTTTTAAATTGTTAAATTACCAAGAGCCGCATCCCCAATCTCCATTCTCTTCCTCTTACTTTCTGGTTTGCAACCTTCCTAAAGAGAATCAAATACTAGGGGAAAGAATTCAGTTATAGGTCATTTGCTCACTCTTTAAAAACCAATTTTAGGTTCACAGCAAAGCTGAGCAGTAGGTACAGTGATTTCTTATATACTCCGTACCACACAGGTGCACAGCCTCCCTCATCATCAGCATCCCCCAGTGGTACATTTGTTACAGTTGGTTAACCTATATTGCCCCATCAATTATTACTCAAAGTCCATAGTTTAGGGTTCACTTTTGGTGTTGTCCAGTCTATGAGTTTGGACAAATGTACATATAAATATAATGACATGTATCCACCATTAAAGTATCATACTCAGTAGTTTCCCTGACCTACAAATCCTCTGTGTTCTCTGCCTGTTCATCACTGTCCTCCACCCCAATCCCTGGCATCTTTAATGTCACCATAGTTTTTCCAAAACATAGTATAGTTAGAATTATACAGTATGTAGCCTTTTCAGACTGGCTTCTTTCACTTAGTAATGTGCATATAAGGTTCCTCCATGTCTTCTGGTTTGATAACTCATTTCTTTTTGGTAAATTCCAAAAATATTTCACTGTCTGGATGTACCATAGTTTATTTGCTTACTGAATTACATCTTGGTTGTTTCCATGTTTTAGCAGTTGTGAATCAAACTGCTATAAACCTCCATTTGTAGGTTTTTGTATGGACATAAGTTTCAGTTCCTTTGGGTGAATACCAAGCAGCAAAATTGTTGGATCTTATGGTAAGAGTATATCCACTTTTGCCAGAACCTTCCGAACTGTCTTCCACAGTGGTTGTACCCTTTGGCATTCCCAGTATCACTGAGTGAGAGTTCTTATTGATTCACAGCTTCACCAGCATTTGGTCTTGTCCGTGTTCTGGATTTTGGCCATTCTGATAGGTGTGTCGTAGTATTTCACTGTTTTAATTTGCATTTCTCTGATGACATATGAAGTGGAGCATCTCTTTACATGCTTATCTGCCATGTGTATATCTTCTTAGTGAGGAATCTGTTAAGGTCTTTGGGTCATTTTTTAATCGGGTTGTTTATTTTCTTACTGTTGAGTTTTTTGTTTTTTGGGGTCTTTTATTTATTATTTTTGGCTGCGTTGGGTCTTCGTTGCACGCAGGCTTTCTCTAGTTGCGGCAAGAGGGGGCTACTCTTCGTTCCGGTGTGTGGTCTTCTCATTGCGGTGGCTTCTCTTGTTACAGAGCACGGGCTCTAGGCGTGCAGGCTTCAGTAGTTGTGGCACACGGGCTAAGTAGTTGTGGCTCGTGGGCTCTAGAGCGCAAGCTCGGTAGTCATGGTTCATGGGCTTAGTTGCTCTGTGGCATGTGGGATCTTCCTGGACCAGGGATCAAACCCGTGTCCCTTGCATTGGCAGGCGGATTCTTAACCACTGTGCCACCAGGGAAGCCCTTATTGTTGAGTTTTAAGGGTTCTTCCTATATTTGGATAACAGTCCTTTATCAGCTGTGTCTTCTGCAAATATTTTTCCCAAGTCTGTGTCGTGTATTTTAATTCTCTCAACAATGCTTTTCACAGAGCAGAAGTTTTTAATTTGAATGAAGTTCATCTTATCCATTCTTTCTTTCATGGACTGTGCTTTTGGTATGGTACCTAAAAAGTTGTCAGCAAACCTTAAGTCATCTAGAATTTGTCCCATGTTATCTTCTACGAGTTTTTATGCATTTTACATTTAAGTCTGTGGTCCACTTTAAGTTCATTGGTAACTTGTATATTTTACTACAGAAAAATGCTAACAAGTTGTTTTTTCCTCCAAAATCCTCCAGCTGGCAAGTTCTGCATCTGTTTATCCCTGTCCCCCCACCCCTTTAGGTAGCAAGTGGGTTTTTCACATTGACAAATAAAATATATGTCTTTTAGTTAAATTTGAGGTCTTGGTCTATGTATTAATGCCATTCCATGGTTCCAGGAGTAGCTACCCAGGTCACAAGGAAGGGGAGGACCCTGATGAGACTGAGGACTTGTCCTCAGAAAGGGCCTTGGAATATGATGACGACACCATGGAGCTGATCCTCCCTTCTGGTAAGTGCAGTTGTCCAAAATACATAGCTGCATGCTGCTGAGATTATCGGAGAGGCGTGTTCCCATCACTTCCCTTCCACACCGAGGGGAGAGACCCTACAACTTCAAGTGTGTGTTTGTGTTCCCCCGGATGAGGTAAACTCTGCCCCGTAGCTCTGTCTTGGCTGTTTTGTTTAAATTGCATCAATGTTTTTTTCACTTTTGTTGTGGTTCGTAATGCTTTAGTCAGTCATTGCCTTTCTTTTCAATACATAGACCTTTTGTATTCTGTTTATTACCTGTTTTTTTGGCCCCATACAGGTTTTTCTTGTTAAACTTGACTTTGCTCTTATTCCTTGAACTGATTCCTGTTTCCATGTGCTCAGACTTGCACATGTTAGTCTGGCATGGGTGGATCTGATTGACAGCACCCAGGTTTCCTGTCCATATTCTGGTGTAGCAGGGAGGCTTAGAGTTTGAATTCTGCCTTCTCCTTTTGGATACATGTTGCATGATGGTGAGAATTTATCCCAGATATGAAAAGATGGAGAAAAGCCAAGAATATGAGAAGCATCTAATACTGTTTATAGTGTTATGATTATCTGAGAAGAATGGGAACAGCTACAGAAGACACATTTAAAAAGGACAGGGAATGGGATGATAAGATAATAAGATCCTAATAATACCTTGTATTTTCTGAGCAGTTAGCACATTCAGGCAGATATATTATTTTATCTTTACATCAAGCCTTTGAGTTAGATTCTATTATCCTTATTTGACATATGAGCCAGCTGAAGCTTAGACAGGTTGAGTAATTTACCCAGGATCATGGACTTGTCAGTGAAGCCCTTTCCCCACTTCTCTCCGCTGCCTGGGAGATGTGCAGTGATGGTGGGAGCAGGAACAGCCACATTGCCAGTGGAGACGTCTGCCATGAGGAAGCCACCCTGGGGGTGCTGCTCTCCACCTGGAATATCACGGCTTAGGTATAGAGAGCCCCGCTTAACCCAGAGTGACAACCTTCTAAGGCTAAGGGCAGCTTTAGACAATGACAGTGAAAGGAAAGTGCAGGCAGAACCTGTCTTGAGGATATAATTCTTCTACAGTGGTAGGGCAGCTATAAGGCGGTACAATATTGGGGCCTGTACAATACATAGTAGCAAAACAGGCCTAAGTATTATTACAGAGGACCTAATCTCATCTTCCAAGACTATTTGTTTAATAGTCTTGACTGTTTAATAGTCTTAGTCTGTTTAAAGCTTGACCCACTGGCATGGTTTTACCAGATCCTTACAAATAAGCAAAAGCTGTAGGGAAAATTCAGCTTAATCATCTTTTAAAATTCCCATGTACCAGGCGACTTCCATCATTTAGAAAGCAGTAGGGCAGGGTTTCCCAGCCTCAGCACTGTGGACGTTTGGGGCAGATAATTCTTTGTTTTGGGGGCTGTGCTGTGCATTGTACGATGTTTAGCCGCATCCCTGGCCTCCACCCACTAGGTGTCAGGAGCCTCCCTCTAGCTGTGACAGCCAGAAATATCTCCAGTCATTGCCACGTGTCCTCTGGGGATAAAATCGCCTGTTTGAGAACCACCGCAGTAGAGAATTTAAGCAAAGAAAAAGTGGATTGGTTTCTATTCTAGACTCAGACTGTGGCTTATAGACCTAAACATCAGGGCCATTATCTGTGCTTAATCTCTTTTCTATTAAAAAAAAAAGTTAAAATTCCTTACCTCCTAGGGCACTTTTATCTGTATTAGTAGGGGCAGCTATGTGAATTTCTAGGGAGGCACTTCTTTATAAGTAAGTACAGATGCTGAGATTTGCATTTGACAGTGACTTACCATTGTCTCTCTCTCTCTCTTTTTTATTGAAGTATAGTTAATTTACAGTGTTTTGTTACTTTAGGTGTACAGCAGTGTGATTCAGTTTATATATATTTTTTCAGATTTTTTTCCATTATAGGTTACTACTAGATATTGAATATAGTCCCCTGTGGTACACAGTAGGTCCTTGTTGTTTATTTTATATATAGTAGTGTGTATATGTTAATCCCAAACTCCTAATTTATCTCCCCTCCACACCCGCTATCCCCTTTGGTAACCCTAAGTTTGTTTTTTATGTCCATGAGTCTATTTCTGTTTTGCAAATAAGTTCATTTGTATCATTTTTTTTTTAGATTCCACATATAAGTGATACCATATGGTATTTGTCTTTCTCTGACTTGCTTCACTTAATGTGATAATGTCTAGGTCCATCCATGTTGCTGCAAATGGCATTATTTCATTCTTTTTTTATGGCTGAGTAGTATTCCATTGTATATATAGTACCACATCTTCTTTATCCATTCATCTGTCGATGGACGTTTAAGTTGCTTCCATGTCTTGGCTGTTGTAAATAGTGCTGCTGTGAACTTTGGGATGCATGTATTTTTTCAAATTAGAGTTTTCTCCCAGTATATGCCCAGGGGTAGGATTGCAGGATCATATGGTAACCTTATTTTTAGTTTTTTAAGGAACCTCTATATTGTTCTTCATAGTGGATGCAACAATTTACATTCCCACCAGCAGCGTAGGAGGGTTCCTTTTTCTCCACACCCTCTCTAGCATTTATTATTTGTAGGCTTTTTGATGATGGCCATTCTGACAGGTGTGATGTGATACCTCATTGTAGTTTTGATTTGCATTTCTCTAATAATTAGTGATATTGAGCATTTTTTCATGTGCCTCTTGGCCATCTGTATGTACATCTTCTTTGGAGAAATGTCTGTTTAGGTCTCCTGCCCATTTTTTGATTGGGTTGGTTTTTTTTGATATTAAGCTGTATGAGCTATTTGTATGTTTTAGAAATTAATCTCTTGTTGGTAGCATCATTTGCAAATATTTTATCCCAGTCTGTAGGTTGTCTTTTCATTTTGTTTATGGTTTCCTTTGCTGTGCAAAAACTTTTTAGTTTAATTAGGTTCCATTTGTTTATTTTTGTTTTTATTTCCATTACTCTAGGAGACAGATCCAAAAAAATATTGCTGCAATTTATGTCAAAGATTGTTCTGCCTGTGCTTTCCTCTAGGAGTTTTTAGAGTATCCGGTCTTACATTTAGGTCTTTAATCCATTTTGAGTTCATTTTTGTATATAGTGTTAGAGAATGTTCTAATTTCATTCTTTTACATGTAGCTGTTCAATTTGCCCAGCACCAGTTATTGAAAAGACTGTCTTTTCTCTGTTGTATATTCTTGCCTCCTTTGTCATAGATTATTGACTGTAAGTGTGTGGGTTTATTTCTGGGCTCTCTGTCCTGTTCCATTGATCTGTGTATCTGTTTTTGTGCCAGTACCATACTGTTTTGATGACTGTAGCTTTATAGTATAGTCTGAAGTCAAGCAGCCTGATTCCTCCAGCACTGTTCTTCTTTCTCTAGGTTGTTTTGGCTATTTTGGAGTCTTCTGTGTTTCTGCACAAATTAAAAAAATTTTTGTTCTAGTTCTGTGAAAAATGCCATTGGTAATTTGATAGGGATTGCACTGAATCTGTAGATTGCCTTGGGTAGTATGGTCATTTTAACAAATATTGATTCTTCCAATCCAAGAACACAGTACAGTAGGTCCCCTACATATGAACAAGTTGGGTTCCCAGAGCGCATTCATAATTCCAATTTGTTCGTAAGTCCAACAAAGTTAGCCTCGGTACCCCACTAACACAATTGGCTATATAGTACTGTACTATGATAGGTTTATAGTACTTTTCACACAAATAACACATAAAAAACAAACAAACACACAAAAAATAAAGAAAACATTTTTAATCTTACAGTACAGTACCTTGAAAAATACAGTAGTACAGTACAACAGCTGGCACACAGGGGCTGGCATCGAGTGCACAGGCAAGAAGAGTTACTGACTGGAGGAGGGAGAGGAGGTGGGAGATGGTAGAGCTGAAGGATTGTCAGGAATAGGAGACGGCAAACTGCAGTTTCACTTACGTGTGACGTTGATGGAATACACGTTCGCATCTTTGAATGTTCACAGCTTGAAGGTTCGTATGTAGGGGACTTACATCTTTCCATCTGTTTGTATCCTCTTCAGTTTCTTTCATCAGCATCTTACAGTTTTTGGAGTACAGGTCTTTTGCCTCCTTAGGTAGGTTTATTCCTAGGTATTTTATTCTTTTTGATATCTTCGTAAATGGGAATATTTCCTTAATTTCTTTCTGATCTTTTGTTGTTAATGTATAGAAATGCAACAGATTTTTGTGTATTAATTTTGTATCCAGAAACTTTACCAAATTCATTGATGAGCTCTAGTAGCTTTCTGGTAGCATCTTTAGGACTTTCTATGTATAGCATCATGTCATCTGCAAACAGTGACAGTTTTACTTCTTTTCTATTTTGGATTCCTTTTATTTCTTCTTCTTCTCTGATTGCTGTGGCTGGGACTTCCAAAACTATGTTGAATAAAAGTGGTAAAAGTGGGCATCTTTGTCTTGTTCCTGATCTTAGGGGAAATGCTTTAGCTTTTTACTGTTGTCTCTTTTCTTAAATCTCTCTACTCCTTCCTTTATTTTTTAACATGTGGCTTCATCTTTCTTCAGCCAGTAGAGCACTGTTTCTTCTGTCACATGCATTTTCCAGCTAGATAAAAGTGAAAATTCTGATTGGGAAAGCCCTTGCTTTATGGCTCCATTTTGAAAAATGATCCAACTCAGTGCTTCAATATTGTTCTTTTGAAAAACAGGTGCCAGAGTGGGTCATCGCTCCTTGATGAGATACTACAAACAGCGGTTTGGCTTGTCAAGAGCTGTGGCAGTTGCTAAGAATCAGAAGGCCGTGGGCCGGGTCCTCCAGCAGTACAGAGCCCTGGGCTGGACTGGCAGCACAGGTACGTCCATGTGGACCACAAGGACCAGCCCAGGAACTTGCATCACACAAAGGGCCTCGGGTGAACTGGATTTTTTTTTTCTTTGTCCTTGTGGGTCCTCTCTAGGGGAAACTTAGCTTCTTGGCTCTGGGAGCTTCTGTGACCACTTGAGACATTTTTGGCAATAAGCCCAAAGCTCCATGACTTTAAAACTTCATATTCCTGGCACAGTAACTTTCTAAAAACTGCATATATACCACTAATTTTTCAGAAGATAATAGTAATAAAAATAATTGTTGGGCTTCCCTGGAGGCACAGTGGTTGAGAGTCTGCCTGCTGATGCAGGGGACATGGGTTTGTACCCCAGTCTGGGAAGATCCCACATGCCGCGGAGCGGCTTGTCCCGTGAGCCATGGCCGCTGAGCCTGCGCGTCCGGAGCCTGTGCTCCGCAACAGGAGAGGCCACAACAGTGAGAGGGCCGTGTACCGAAAAAAAAAAATTGTTTAGTGATCATCTGAGGTTGAAATTCTCCTGGATGTTTCACAGGGGAATGAATGGTATTCTTATGTCAATAGCTTGAGCTGTGGAGTCAAACATGACTTCCCTGATACTCTTGTTGGTACTTATAACATGAATATGAGTAATTTAATTAATCGAAGCCTCCTGTTTTTTCACTTACAAAATGGAGGTGATAATAATAGGACCTGCCTTGTAGAATTGTGCAGGTTGAATATCATAAAGCATGTATGACTAGTACATGTACATACTAAAGGCCAGCTGTCAGTCCTTTTTGTAGTTTTCCCATAGTAAATGTTGTAAGAGTCAGAAGAATAAAGGAGGCTATCTTCTGAAATTGTTGAGATTGCTGTCTTCAAGGAGAACCTCAATCCACTGAAAGTAGTAGAGAGAGAAGGGGGAGAGCTGCCTTCTGATGGCCTGGGAAGCTCTGACACTGGAATCCATTGTAAATGCCTCTGTGTTTATATTACACGTGGGTTCCTTCACTATGGCTTCCTGTGAGCTGTGAGGGCACTTGAATCTAGTGGACACTGACTTCATCTTAGTCTTGTCAGGACTTCTTGTCTGACTTGGTTTATAGTCTGCCTTTCTCTGTCCCTTTTGGTCAGTGGGGCTTCACCTTTTGGGCTTATAGACCTTTTCAGATGATGAAAACTAAAGAGGCTCATCCCAGAAAAATGTATATAGAGAGAAGTTCTGGTATGCAATAAACCCCCAAGGCCCATTGGATAGAGACCCCAGATAATAACTCTTGTTTAAATATAAGAACCCACATACCCGAAACTAGCTTTGATTCCCTGCCAAGTTGGGTCTTCTCTGATCACAGGTCACAGACCTTTGCCTCATTTCTTATCCCCTTTCCAACCCCAGGAGCAGCTCTCGTGCGCCAGCGGGACATGCAGTATGTCCAAAGGATGAAGTCAAAATGGATGCTGAAGATGGGGATGAGGAACAACGCCACCAAGCAGATGCACTTCAGGCCCCAGGTGCTGTTCTGAGTCGGCCAGGGATTGAGTCATCATCCGTCTCCTGCACAAGCGTCCTCCTTGCCTGGGGACCCGTGGAAGCCGGATCGGACAACAGACCCTTACGCTGCTACTTCTCCCTGTACTTCCTCTGTCCTGACCTGATAATAAAAGTCAGAATCATATTGGCTCTCCAGTGTAATTTTTGGACAGGGTTGAAATGTTGTGTTTTTACAAAGTGAGTGCTGTGTCACCTGGACGCAGGCCCTGCCCTTCTGAGAGTTGCTTTGTTGTCTCGGCTTGAAACTGATTTAGGGCTGTCAGAATAGTGTGGGGAATTCAAGAGCGGCTTGTCTCCTCCAAATCTGGTTTAATTTTCAGAAGAACACCTTACCATATCATGGCGCTGGGACCTATGTAAGGGGGCTTTGAAGCTTCTGGAGGAGCAGAGTTGAATGTCCCTCTTGGAACGTTGTGGCTCCAGAGGTGGTGACAGTCTCTGGGCACTTTCATTAAATCCAGGGAAAGTAAAAGGGCATGTCAGTGGTTTGCTGTAAAAGTTCTTTATTTCTAAATGTGATCCAGGGCTGCCTTTAGAGGGGGAAGAAAATAAATGTAAAATGTGTAAATGTTTTCAGGGTTCAGTCTCTCAATGGATTCACAGTTTATACGGTTTACAGCAAGGCCATGATATATTGAAAATGAAAGTAAACATGAAGTTCAAAATCCATTGAGCTAACTTCTTGACATTGGAAAAGTGATTTGGTCTTTAAAATCCGTAAAATGAAGGACTTATTACCTCACAGGTTGTTGTGTGGTTAATTATATGAGCAAGGGACCCATCACTCAGTCCCCACCACAAAATAAGTGGTTCACGTTCTCTCTGGTGGAGCAGGTACCCCACTGAGGAAGGCGATGTTCTGGTCAGTTCAGTGGTCTTTCTAAGGAATGAGTTCAAGGATGCCAGGAGATTTTGCTTGCCTTTAGTGTGTATTCACCAGCTGTCGTTTGCTAGAGATATGTCTTTTCTTACTTGGGATGCAGAGTTGAATTAATATTTCCTCAGTACACAGGTTCACTATCCCAACAGTGGAGGGTTCCCTAGTTTTAATTTTACTCCTTTATCCTGTTTTTCTAACATTCTCGTCACACGAGTACCCACCCTCTTGTGTTTGACACATCTTTAAATCTATGTCCTGGGAAATGATCTAGTGCTTGGCATGAGGTGTGTTTTTACTTTATATTTAACTGAATGTACATAATATTGTGTTATAGCTCTTGTCAGTTTTGGTTTCCTTTCTGCGGTTTTTCACTTATTATGTGCTTATTCACTGTCTGTGGCTCCACAAAAATTTTAGGATTATATATTCTAGTTCTGATGAATGTCATGGGTATTTTGATAGGGACTGCATTAAGTCTGTAGATTGCTTTGGGTAGTATGACCATTTCAATAATATTAATTCTTCCAATCCAGGAGCACGGGATATCTTTCAATTTCTTTGAATCAGCATCAGTTTCCTTCATCAGTGTTTTATAGTGTTTACAGTATAGGTCTTTCACCTCCTTGGTTTCGTTTATTCCTGGGTATTTATTTATGTTTTTGGAGTGACTTAAAAATGGGAATTTTTTTTTTTTTACTTTTTGATATTTCATTATTAGTGTATATAAATGCAACTGATTTCTGTATATTAATCTTGTATCCTGCAACATTGCTGAATTCATTTATTAGTTCTAAAAGGTTTTGGTGGAGACTTTATTTCCTCTATATAGAGTATCCTCTTATCTGCAAATAATGACAGTTTTACCTCTACCTTTCCAATTTGGATACATTTTATTTCTTTTTCTTGTCTGATTGCTGTGGCTAGGACTTCCAATACTATGTTGAATAGACGTGGTAAGAGTGGGCATACTTGTCCCTATATTTAGCAGGAAGGCTTTCAGCTTTTCACCATTGAGTATTATGTTGGCTGTGGATTTGTCATAAATGACCCTTATTATGTTGAGATTGTTCCTTCTATACCCACTTTGATGAAAGTTTTTATCATGAATGGATGTTGAATTTTGTCAAATGGTTCTTCTGCATCTATTGAGATGAACATGTGGTTTTTATTTCTTTTTTTAATATGGTTTATCACATTGATTTGCATATGTTGAACCATCCTTGTGACCCTGGAATAGATCCAACATGATCATGGTGTATGATCCTTTTAATGTATTGTTGGATTTGGTTTGCTGATATTTTGTTGAGGATTTTTACATCTATATTCATAAAAGATATTGGCCTGCAATTTGGGGGTTTTTTTTGTAGTGTCTTGTCTGGTTTTGGTTCAGGGTAATGCTGGCCTCGTAGAATGAATTTCCTTCCTCTTCAATTTTTAGGAATGGTTTTAGAAGGACAGGTATTAGCTTTTCTTTATATGTTTGGTAAAAATCCCCTGTGAAGCCATCCTGCCCTGGATTTTTATTTGCTGGGAGTTTGTTTGTTTTTTTTTTTTTTTTTTTTTTTTTTTTTTTTTTTTTTTTTCTTTTTGCCGTACGCGGGCCTCTCACTGTTGTGGCCTCTCCCATTGCGGAGCACAGGCTCCGGACGCGCAGGCTCAGCGGCCATGGCTCACGGGCCCAGTCGCCCCGCGGCATGTGGGATTTCCCCGGACTGGGGCACGAACCCGTGTCCCCTGCATCGGCAGGCGGACTCTCAACCACTGCGCCACCAGGGAAGCCCAGTTTGTTTGTTTTTAAATTTGCTTCTAGTGATTGGTCTATTCAAATCATCTGTTTCTTCTTGACTCAGTCTTGGTAGGATGTATGTTTCTAGAAATTTGTACATTTCTTCTAGGTTTGTCCAATTTGTTGGCATATAATGAAATAAGAACAATGCTAGAGGTGTAACCCTCCCAGACTTCAAAGTATACTACCGTGCTACAGTAATCAAATAGCTTAGTATCAGAATAAAAACAGACACATAGATCAATGGAACAGACCCAGAAATAAACCCATGTACCCATGGTCAATCATCCTATGACAAAGGAGGTAAGAATATACAATGGAGAAAATACAGTCTCTTCAAGAAGTGGTGCCGGGAAAACTGGACAGCTACATGTAAAACAATGAGGTTAGACTATTCCCCTACACCATAAACAAAAATAAACTCAAAATGGCTTAAAGACCTAAATGTGAGACCTGAAGCCATAAAATTCCTAAAAGGAGAGCACAGGCAGAAGAGTTTTTGACATATATTGTACCAATGTTTTCTTTGATCAGTCTCCTAAGGCAAAATAAATATCAGAAAAATAAACAAGTGGGACCCAATTAAACTTAAAAGGTTTTTCACAGCAAAGGAAACCAGCCATAAAAACGAAAAGACAACCCGATGAATGGAAGAAAATATTTGCAAATGATGTGACCGACAAGGGGTTAATATCAAAAATGTTCAAACAGATCATACAACTCAATATCAGAAAAACAAAGAATCCAATTGGAAAATGGGCAGAAGACCTAAGTAGATATTTCTCCAAAGAAGATATACAGATTGCCAACAAACACATGAAAGGATGCTGAACATCACTAATCATTAGAGAAATGCAAATCAAAACCACAACGTGGTATCATCTCACACCTGTCAGAATGGCCATCATCAAAACGTCTACAAATAACACATGTTGGAGAGGACGTGGAGAAAAGGGAATCCTTGTACACTGCTGGTGGGGATATAAATTGGTGCAGCCACTATGGAAGACAGTATGGAGGTTCTTCAAAAACCAAAAATAGGATTACCATATGACAGAAATCCACCCCTGGGCATATATCCATACAAAACTATAATCCAAAAAGATACGTGCACCCCTATGTTCATAGCAGCACTATTCACATCAGCCAAGACATGGAAACAACCTAAATGTCCATTGACAGATGAATGGACAAGAAGATGTGGTACATATATACAATGGAATACTACTCAGTAATGAGAGTGATAAAGGTATCTTTTGTTATGTTAACAACTTGACTTTTGGAAAGCCCTTAGGTAGCCCAGCTGAGAGGATGGTGCAGCCCAAACTCCATGGGAACAGAAGCTCCCATGTTTCAGATCTCTGTGGACCTCACCCTACGTATCTCTTCATCTGGCTGTTCATTTATATCCTTTAATATCCTTTGAATAAACTGGTAATCTAGTAAGTAAACTAGTTTCCAAAATTCTGTGAGCTACTCTAGCAAATTAATCAAACCTGAGGAGGGGATCGTCAGAACTTCTGATTTATAGCCAGTTGGTCAGAAGACTTGGGATTCACATGTAAAGTGGGGCAAGTCTTGCAGGACTGTGGGATCTGACATCATCTCCAGGTAAACAGTGTCAGAATTGAGTTGAATTGGAGAACTCCCAGCTGCTGTTGGAGAATTGCTTGGTAGTCTGGAAAAAAACCACAGATATTGCTGGAGATATAGGTAGCACAGGGGAGAGGTGAGGGCCCTCTTCCTAGTCTCAGGAGATACTGAAAACCAGGCAAGGAATTTAAACTTCATCAATGGGCAACAGATAACCATTCTTGAACAAAAGGAGTGACACAGGAGGAAAAATGGCTGAGAGGAATTAGTGTGATTATCTCTATGTGATGTAGGATATACTAAGAGGAAAGAGAAGGATCTCCAGGAGACTGCAGGAGAATTGCAGCCGGTGGGAAATCTAACATGGTGGAGAAAATAATGTCCGTTTGAAGGAAAAGTAAAAAAAAAAAAAAAAAAATGGAGAGTGTAAAGATGCTGAAATGGGTCATGGAAATGGATGGGAGGAGGCAGGGAGGAAATAATGACCTGAAGAAGGAACAGATGCTTGAAGAACCATATGTGAACGATAGAGGGAAAGAGAAAACAAGTTATCTACTTTATAAAACCATCTTCTGCTTTACTTTTAGAGAGGCTTGAAATATATACATTGTTTTGTTTATCCCAGTTGATGACTAATACTAGTTACATTTTTTAAGTATCTGTCCAGAGGGCTCAGCTATTGTGAAAGATTTTGATAATCTAAAACTCAAATCTTCAGGAATAAAAATCAGCAGCAGACTTAACTTGCACTACAAAACATGTGTTTAACAAATACTGAACAATCTATGTGCCGGCACTGTTCTAGCTTTGGGGTACACAGCAAGGAAAGGAGTCCCTGTTCCCATGGAGCTTGTAGTCTGGAGGTGGATGACTAACCTAGAATGGGACTGACTATCCTGGTTTGCAAATGATGGGGAGGTTTCCTGGGATACAAGACTTTCAGTGCTAAAACTGGGAAATCAGGGACAAATAACAAATGCTAGTGGTGGCCCATTTCCCAAATGGTCCCCAAATGACACCCCATTCATGCCCTTACAAAGACCCTCCCACGTTAAACAGAGCTGACTTTCCTAAGTAACAGCATATCGTAGAAATGACCCTGTGTGACTTCCAAGGCTAGGTCCTAAAAGATATTGTGACTTCTACTTTGCTTATTTTGAGGGAAGCCAGTAACCATGTTATGAGGACACTAAAGCAGCCCTAGTAGAGGTCCACTCAGTGAGGACCCCAAGAGTCTTGCTATCAGTGTGTAAATGAGCCTCTTCCAAGGGGATCCTCCAGCCAGAGTCAAACCTTCCAGCTGCGGTCACATGATCAGCCCTATCCCCCTGCAACTTCATGAGACCATGAGCCTCGTAAATTTCCGACTTACAGAAATGGAAAGAAGCAAAGTTTGTTGTTTTCCTGCTAAATGTTGGGTAATGTGATGTGGAGTACTAGATGGCTAGTACAGTGCTACTGAGAAAAGGTCTGCTTAGGAGAGACTGATGAGTTGGGGGTAGGCACTACTGTGAAAAGAGGGTGTGGACAGGCCCCTCCTGTAAACGCATTTGGGCAGAAACCTTCAAAGTAAGGGAGCAAGACAGCAATAGTCGATCCAGGCATAATAGTAAAGGATTTCTGAGATTTAGTATGCACCTGAGACGAAAGATGCTTGCTTAGCCTTGTTAGAGCAACATCAAGTGTCAGTGTGACTGAAGTGGGGTGAGCAGAGTGGGGCAGGGGGTGTGACAGTCAGAAGGCGGGGTAGGGCCTCCTAGAATAGAAAGGCAATCCTCTTGGTCAGTTTGTGCTGCTATAACAAAATATCACAGACTGGGTGGCTTATAAGCAACAATTTTTTTTCCTCACAGTTCTGGACGCTGGAAGTCCAAGATCAGGGTGCCAGCATGGTCCGGTGAGGGGCCTCTTCCTAGTCTCAGACTTCTTATTCGATCCCCTTTTGGGTCTCTGAGGTCTATGTGCTCAGAATCTAATCACCTCTCAGAAGTGCCACCTCCTAAAACCATCACTTTGGGAATTCGTTTGTCAATATATGATTTTCTTTTTCTTTTTGAGGGGGGTGGCACAAACATTCAGACCAGAGCAGGAATGTGTCTGTACTTTATTCCCAGTCAGGGGAAGCCCCTGAAGGCTTTCAGCAAGAAGAACAATGCGACTTAACCTACATTTTAAAAAACGTCGATATCTTCTTTGGTGCTATGGGCCGCTTGGATTTTAAACATGCAATGTCCAGTTCTGAAAAAGGACGGACTGGTTCAGCTAGGCTGTGCAGACGAGTGTAAGAACTCCCTACGCCTTTAACATTCATGCTTCCTATAGAACCGGGCTGCTACGCATGACATGCCATAGTTAACTAAGTACAGGACACGAGGCTCCTCTGAACTGAGGTGTGCTGTTAATTGTAAAATGCGCACTGGAATGCCAAGATTTAGTCCCAACAAATGAATGTAAAATGTCTCACTAAATCTTCTGGCTTGATTACATGTTGAATGTTACTATTTTTTGATATACTGGCTTAAATAAAATATGGCCATCTTACCTCTCTCTTTCCGCTTTAATGAAAACGTGGCTACTATTAGATTTAAGAGGACCTACTTGTCTGGGATTCTATTTCTACTGCGCAGCGGCTGGGCTGGACTCTGCGCTCCGACGTGCAAACTATCCATCCAGGAGTTTCTCCTGCGCCCTTTCCGCCCCAGAAAGGCCGAGGCTCTGGCCGGGAGTCTCTGGTTTTCCTGTGAGTTCCCTCAGCCTCCAACCCGAGTCTCCGGTCCGACCCCCGGGCTGACCAGCATCCCTGGCTTTCGTGACACCCACTCCCCGGCTGCAGGGGTGCAGGGAGCGGACCTCAGAGAATCCAGACGGTCGGGCGGTCGCACGCATCAGTCCTCCCGGTTCCCCAATCCTCCGTCCCGCACGGTGGTCGCCTTCCCAGCACCACGCCTCACAGCACAGCCAAAAAGGACAGTAACCTGCGGGGGCGAGGCCTATCGATCACACCCAGCTCAGGGCAACACCCACCTCGGTCGACTCAATGAACACCTATTACTTCTGGTCGACCCAGCTCACGCGGATCCACCGATCCCACACCTCGCGGAGACCTAAACAACAATCACCCATTCAATCACCACTCGTCTCAGGCTCATCCAATCACCACCTGCCTCAGGCCCATCCAGTCACAACCCTGCTTTCGCCAACCCAATCAACACCCACCTCAGGCCGACTGGGCGGGGCCGGATCCCTCCCAGGCTTCCCCACATACCAGGGGCCTGTGGCCTCTCCGCGGCGGGGGCGGGGCTACAGGTCGGGAGGCGGGACTTCCTGTCCGGCCGGGAATAATTCGATCCAGTCCGGAAGTCAGCTCACAGTCCGGCTCTTCGTGGGCTTTGAGGTTTACGGTCCTAGTGTGTGGTGGGGTCAGGGCGCTCAGTGGTCGCTAGACTGCTGCCTCGGTTCGCCTCTTATTTACCGGCTGGCGATGGCGACCTACACCTGCAACACCTGCCGGGCGCTGTTGGACGACGCGGAGGCGCAGCGGGCCCACTACAAGACGGACTGGCACCGCTACAACCTGAAGCGCAAAGTGGCCGGCATGGCCCCGGTCGGCGCCGAGGGCTTCCAGGAGCGGGTGCGGGCGCAGCGGGCCCTGGCGGAGCCGGAGAGCAAGGGCGCGGCCACCTACTGCACCGTCTGCAGTAAGAAGTTTGCCTCGTTCAAGGCCTACGAAAACCATCTGAGGTCCCGGCGGCACGTGGAGCTGGAGAAGGAGGCGGTGAGTCGGAAAGTGGCGATCCTGAATGAAAAGAACTTGGAGAAAGGACTGGGCGTGGACAGTGTGGACAGGGATGCGGTGAACGCGGCCATCCAGCAGGTCATCAAGGCCCAGCCGTCCACGTCTCCCAAGAAGGCGGCCCCAGCGCCCGAGGCGGAGTCCCGGAGTCCCGTGACCGTGGCCGCTGGAGGACGTGGGACTCAGCAGCGAGACCCGGCCGAGAAGCCTCCCCGGCTGCAGTGGTTTGAACAGCAGGCGAAGAAGTTGGCCAAACAGCAAGGGGAGGAGGAGAGTGAGGAGGACCTGGATGCAGATGGTGGGGGCCTGTCTGGGGGGCGGGGCGGGGCGGGGCGGGGGGCGGGTCTGGTCCTCAAGCCTCCAGTTTATCTTTGAGGTTGGAGGGGGGGAGGTGTCCGTTTTCAGGTGAAGGTGATGCGTGAGGGTGTTTCCTTGGTTTCAGAAGTGGCTGCTGTGGCCAGCACCCCCACAGGGCATTTTGTGTGTTTAGCTCACTGTGGTCGATTCGGGGACTGAAACCTTAACGGGGGGTGGGGGGCATAGTTACTTAGTAAATATTTGTAGAATGAAGGGATGCCTTCTCTGTTGAAGGAGGAGATTGTCAACGTATGCAAGAGAACATAGTACCCTCACACCATGTGCTGCCGAATGTTTAATTCCATTGGGTTTCCGGTCATGATGGCTTTGCTCTGAGTTTGAGGTGCTCAGAATCGGCTAGCTAACTTGCAGTGTGAGGCTGGAGCCAGCAACCTAAGCTTCTTGACTTAATGAGCTATTTTTCCCTCATCCCCCTGACGCTGATTGCATGTGTTCACATAAGAATAGGAAAGGAGCACGTGCTTCCTCCAAGGGGTTTACTGTGCGCTGATAAAGAAGGAGGAAGGCATTCCTTAGCCATGCCAAGTGGTGTGTGGTGGATGAGTGGCTGACTTTGAGATCTCCAGCTAACTTTGTTTTTCAAATCTCTGGCTTGCAGACTGGGAGGATATTGATTCTGATGAGGAACTGGAATGTGAGGATGCTGAAGCCACGGAGGAGGAGGAGGAGGAGGAGGCAGCGGAGGAAGAGGCTGGAGGAAGCACCCCTCTTGGTGCCATCCCCATAACGGACTGCTTATTTTGTCCCCATCATTCAAGCTCCCTCACGAAGAATGTGGCTCATATGACTCAAGTCCACAGCTTCTTTATTCCTGATGTAGAGTATCTTTCAGATCTTAAGGGACTGATTAAATATTTGGGTAAGTTCAGTCGTATTTTCCTTTTGAATGACAAAATACCACATTATTGGGGGCATTAGTTTGGGGCTTCTCCTCAATCTTGGATTAAATGACAGGCCGATTTTGTGAAAATCAGAAACTTGATGGCTGTTTTTTGAATTGTGGACATCGACAGTGAGCCCTAATCTGGCTGCAAAAAGCTGCTTTCCTATTTTTTTCTCAAACTTATTTTTCCAGGAGAGAAGGTTGGTGTGGGGAAGATTTGCTTGTGGTGCAATGAGAGGGGGAAGTCCTTCTACTCCACGGAAGCTGTACAGGCTCACATGAATGACAGGAGTCACTGCAAGCTCTTCACAGATGGGGATGCGCTTTTGGAATTTGCAGACTTCTACGATTTTAGGTAAGTCTGGTTTGTAATAGCGAGTGAAGCCAGCTGATCACATTTGCATTGGATTCGCATGTGCCCCTACCCGATAACTGTCTGTGTCTGGCTCTGTCCAGTATCGTATTCTTCATACCTCTTAGCACACTTCTTTAGGAGGTCGTTATTTCCTCTCATTCTGTAGATGAGAAACTGAGTATCACAGAGTTAAACTTACATATCTGAGCCAGAGAAGATCTCAGGCCCAAACCGTCAGTTTGTGTGGTTTGAAAACTTGTTTTTGCTTGTTGTGGTTTCCATGGTCAGAAGTTCAGTTTTGCCAGTTACCTCAGGAACAGAGGCAGGGAAGTTAGGCTTCACATCTTGGTTTCCCTGAGAGCCCTTGAATCACAGGCTGTCTCCTAAGGGACTTGAGCTGGTGGCTGCACCAGGCCTGTCCCAATCACTTGTTGGTGAAATTATTCCACCTTTACCTAGGATCTTGAATATTTCCTACATCATGCAACGAATCCATGCTAGAAATTCTGGAACAGCTGGTTCTTAGTGTCAGTGTGCCTATGACCTAGCATGGGTGTGCTCTGCAAGCAGGTGTGTATAATGACCGTGCCAGGTGTGCAGAGTCCGCCTAATACAGGTGTTCAGGAAAGTGCTGGTCTTTTAAGTTGTCCTTTTGCATTTTCCTCCTGATTTCTCATTTCTCACTTGTCCTGACAGAGAGTTTTTCATTATAGCCACTTTGATGGCCCTGTAGGGGTATCCATTGTGGTTTTAATTTAAATTTCCCTGATGAGGACTGATGCAGTTGAGAACCTTTTTATATATCAACTGGCCATTTGGATATCTCTTGTGCAGAATCTGATCTAGTCTTTTGTCTGTTCCTATTGGCTTATCTGCCTTACTGTTAACATATTAGTGTACATTTCTCCAGTTATTTTCCATGTGTATTTGTGAACAGCTGTAGAAACACAAAGATTCTTCTGGAACTACAGTGTCTAATTTGCTAATTCCTAGGTGTACTCATGTTGCTCTTTTGGTTAATTAAGTAAAGTAAAAGTTTTTAAATTCAGTTCTTCAGTTGCACTCCCCACGTTTCAAGCCCTATGCTTAAAAACAGCTGTGCTTTAAAGGTAGCTACCATAGTGGACACACAGACTGAAAATTTGCATCATCAGAGACTTCTGTTGTTCAGCACTGTTGTAGAACTTGTTTTTGTAATGATTAAATTGAGGAGAGCTGCATCTCCAGCTGTACAGTCTCCTCTCCCTCTGTTTGCCAACCCACCTAGAGAGAAACAAATACAGAGGTGAAGGAATTCTGTTATAGGTAATTTGCTCACTCTTTATTAGAGCAATTTTAGATTCTCAGCAAAATTGAGCAAAAGGTACAGAGATTTCAAATATACTCCTTACCGAGCACGTGCATAGGCTCCCTCATTATCAGTATCCCCCAGTGGTACATTTGTTACAATTGATGAACCAAGTTGACCCATCAATTATCACTCAAAGTCCATAGTTTAGAGTTCACTCTTGGTGTTGTCCATTGTATGAGTTTGGAGAAATGTGCATACAATGACATGTATCCACCATTAGAATATCATACAGAGTGGTTTCACTGACCTACAAATCCTCTGTGTTCTGCATGTTCATCATTCTCCTCCACCCGACCCCTGGAAAATAGTGATATTTAATGTCTCCATATTTTTGCCTTTTCCAGAATGTTGTATGATTCGAATCATATAGTATGTAGCCTTTTCAGACTGCTTCTTTCACTTAGTAACATGCTTTTAAGGTTCCTGCATGTCTTTTCATGGCCTGCTAGCTCATTTCTTTTTTGTATAATCCAAAAATATTCTGCTGTATGGATGTGCCACAGTTTATTTATCTATTCACCTATTGAAGCACATGTTGGTTTCTTCAAGTTTTAAGAATTTGGATAAATCTTCTGTAATTCATGTACAGGTTTTTGTATGGACAAAAGTTTCTGACTCCTTAAGGTAAATACCAAGCAGCAGGATTGCTGGGTCTTATGGTAAGAGTGTGTTTGATTTTGCAAGACACCACCAACTCTTCCAAAGGGGCTGTACCCTCCTGCATTCCCACTAGCAATTAATGAGAGTTCCTGTTGCTCCAGATCCTCACCAGCACTTGATATTGTCATTGTTCTGAATTTTGACCGTTCTGATAGGTGCGTAATGGTAGCTCTGTGTTTTAATTTGCATTTTTCTGATGACATGCTATGGAGCATCTGTTTTGCATGCTTATTTGCCATGTGTGTATCTACTTAGTGAGGAGTCTGTTAAGGTCTTTGGCCCATTTTTTAATCAGGTTGTTTATTGCTGAGTTTTAAGAGTTCTTTTTGCATTTGGATAGCAGTCCTTTACCAGATGTGTCTTCTGCAAATACTTTTTTCCAAGTCTGAATCTTGTATTTTAATTCTCTCGACGTTGTTTTTCACAGAACAGAAATTATTAATTTTAATGAAGTTTAGCTTATCAGTTATTTCTTTCATGGACTGTGCCTTTTGTATCGTTCCTAAAAAGTCATCATCAAACCCTAAGTTATCTAGGTTTTCTCCTATATTATCTTCTAGGATTTTTTATAGTTTTGTATTTTACATTTAGGTCTGGGATCCATTTTGATTTCATAGGCCATTTGCATATTTTACTACAGAGAAAATGCTAACAAATTGTTTTCTCTCCAAAGGCTTTCAATGTAGTCGCTGCAACTGTTAATCCCTCACCCCTAACCCCTTTAGTTATCTAGTAGGTTTGCAGTATTTTAGTTAAATTTGGGGTCTTGGTCTATGTATTAATGCCATTCCATGGTTCCAGGAGCAGCTACCCAGGTCACAAGGAAGGGGAGGACCCTGATGAGACTGAGGACTTGCCCTCAGAAAGGGCCTTGGAATATGATGACGACACCATGGAGCTGATTCTCCCTTCTGGTAAGTGCAGTTGTCCAAAATACATAGCTGCATGCTGCTGAGATTATCGGAGGGGTGTGTTCCTATCACTTCCCTTCCACACCAAGGGGAGAGACCCTACAGCTTCAAGTGTGTGTTTGTGTTCCCCCAGATGAGGTAAACTCTGAAGGTTGCCCCGTAGCTCTGTCTTGGCTGTTTTGTTTAGATTGCATCAATGTTTTTTTCACTTTTGTTGTGATTCATAATGCTTTAATCAGTCATTGCGGGCTTCCCTGGTGGCGCAGTGGTTGAGAGTCCGCCTGCCGATGCAGGGGACACGGGTTCGTGTCCCGGTCTGGGAAGATCCCACATGCCGCGGAGCGGCTGGGCCTGTGAGCCATGGCCGCTGAGCCTGCGCGTCCGGAGCCTGTGCTCTGCAATGGGAGAGGCCACAACAGTGAGAGGCCCACATACCGCAAAAAAAAAAAAAAAAAAAAATCAGTCATTGCCTTTCTTTTCAATACATAGACCTTTTGTATTCTGTTTATTACCTGTTTTTTTGGCCCCATACAGGTTTTTCTTGTTAAACTTGACTTTGCTTTTATTCCTTGAACTGTTTCCTGTTTCCATGGTGGCTCAGACTTGCATATGTTAGTCTGGCATGGGTGGACCTGATTGACAGCGCCCAGGTTTCCTGTCTGTATTCTTGGTGTAGGGGGAGGCTTGGAGTTTGAATTCTGCCTTCTCCTTTGGGGAACAGGATTCATAATGGCAGGATTTTTGTCCCAGGTACGAATAGAAGAAGGAAAGCCATGAATATGAGAAGTATGCAGTATTGCTTACAGTGTTATGCTTAGCTAATAGGAATGGGAACAGCTACAGAAGACACATTTAAAAAGGACAGGGAATGGGATGATAAGATAATAAGATCCTAATAATACCTCGTATTTTCTGAGCAGTGAGCACATTCAGGCAGATATATTATTTTATCTTTACATCAAGCCTTTGAGTTAGATTCTGTTATCCTTATTTGACATATGAGCCAGCTGAAGCTTAGACAGGTTGAGTAATTTACCCAGGATCATGGACTTGTCAGTGAAGCCCTTTCCCCACTTCTCTCCGCTGCCTGGGAGATGTGCAGTGATGGTGGGAGCAGGAACAGCCACATTGCCAGTGGAGACGTCTGCCATGAGGAAGCCACCCTGGGGGTGCTGCTCTCCACCTGGAATATCACGGCCTAGGTATAGAGAGCCCTGCTTAACCCAGAGTGATAACCTTCTAAGGCTAAGGGCAGCTTTAGACAATGACAGTGAGAGGAAAGTGCAGGCAGAACCTGTCTTGAGGATATAATTCTTCTACAGTGGTAGAAGATATTCAGATATTCTACATATATTGAATATTCAGATATTCAATACAGAATATTCTGTAATGCAGCAGAATATCAGGGCCTGTACAATACGCAGCAGCAACACAGGCCTAAATATATCACAGAGGACCTAGTCCATCTTCCCTTGGTGAAAATACTGATGCAGAATCTCAGAAATAAGTTTAATAACTTCTTTTCTAAGACTGTTTATTTAGCCCCTAGTTTCATTAGCTCCCCCTTCCTTAACTGAGACTGAGATCACAGTAGACCTTGCGAAAGTGAATGAAATGGTCCCTGCCAGCGGCGCCTGGCGTGTAGTAGGATCACTAGGAACGTGGGCTTCATTTTGCAGCAGCGCTGCTCTCCAGTGAGCTTATCCTATTTTAGAAGTAGAGAACTTTTCATCTGGACTTAAGACGTCCGAAGCTTAAAGACTGCTTAGCTATCTAGACAACACATTTGCCCAGAGCGATCGAGTTTCCTCAGGTTCACCAAAGCCAAACCTGTGTGTCTTCTCAGGATCTGTGTGTCTTCCTCTCCCACATCCAGATGGTGACTAATTGCAATTCCTAAATGGCTTTTGAATATTTTTTCTTTTTTTTCCTCCTTATCTGTGTCACCATGAAAGCTTCCAATCTGGTGTCCACTTGACCACCAGAAGGTACTTTCTAAAACAAACACCAGTCTATCTTCCTTTCCCTCTGGAATTCCCAGGGGGAGCCCTTGCCTTCAGGGTCACTTTGTCGCCCAGGTGTCTGGCGACCGCCCGCACGCAGTCTCCCTCCCCCGGGCCTTTGCCTGGGCGCTGCCTCTGTCCTCCCCCTCCCCGTCCTCGTCCCCGTCCCCGTCCCCGTCCTCGTCCTGTAGGGCTCACGTTGGGCCCTGCCCCAGGAAGCCGTTCTGAGCTCAGCGCCTGACCTGAGTCAGGAGAGTCTCCTCCGCCCCTGCCCAGCTGTCATGTGTGGCTCTAGCTCCGCTGTGCCTGTCGGCCGGCTTGCCTTCTGCCCCGTTTCTGTGAGGACAAAGCTGGCGTCTTTCATCTCCGCGCAGTGCCTCAGGCACACAGGAGCCACGTAAATGGCTGTTGACTGAGTGACTGGCAGGTTGGAGGTGACTTTTATTTATTTATTTTTTTTTGCGGTACGCGGGCCTCTCACTGCTGTGGCCTCTCCCGTTGCGGAGCACAGGCTCCCGACGCGCAGGCTCAGCGGCCATGGCTCACGGGCCCAGCCACTCCGCGGCACGTGGGATCTTCCCGGACCGGGGCACGAACCCGTGTCCCCTGCATCGGCAGGCGGACTCTCAACCACTGCGCCACCAGGGAAGCCCTGGAGGTGACTTTTATTTATTTATTTTTTTCTCTTTTTTGAACGGCTTTATTGAGATACAACCCAAATACTCTATAATTCACCTATTTAAAGTCTACAATTGAATGGTTTTTAGTTGATTCACAAACGTGTGCAAGCACCACCACAGTTCACTTTAGAACATTTTCATCCTCTCAAAAAGAAACCCCGTACCTTTCAGCCATCACCCCTCCATCCCCCCAGCCCCACTCAAGTCCCTAAGCAACCATTAACCTACTTTCTGTCCCCACAGATTTGCTTATTCTGGACTTTTGTAGGAACAGAATTGCATACTAGGTGGACTTTTGGGACTGACTTCTTCCACCTAAGGTTTTCGATGTTCGTCCACATGGTAGCATGTGTCAGGATTCCATTCCTTTCACGGCTGGATGGTATCATGTGGATACACACATTTTGGTCACCCATTCATCACTTTGTGAACAACTGGCTTGTTTCTACCTTTTGGCTATAATGAAGAAAGCTGCTATAAACGTTGGCATACAAGGTTTTGTGTGGATGTATGTTTTCTATTCTCCTGAGTATATACCTAAGAGTGGAAGTGCTGGGTTATACGGTAACTGTGTTTAACCATTTGAGGAACTGCCAGACTGGTTTCCAAAGTGGCTGCACCATTTCACAGTCTTACTAGCAGTGTATGAAGTTCTAATTTCTCCACATCCTTGACAACGCTTGCTATTATCTGTCTTCTCAATTATCACCAACCTACTGGACGTGAAGTAGTATCTCATTGCGGTTTTTTTTTTCTCTTAATAATAGCTATCATTTTTATTAAGTCCTTAAAATAGCCTTGTGAGGAAAATTTTTTTTATATCTTTATTGGAGTATAATTGCTTTAAATGGTGTGTTAGTTTCTGCTTTATAACAAAGTGAATCAGTTATACATATACATATGTTCCCATATCTCTTCCCTCTTGCATCTCCCTCCCTCCCACCCTCCCTATCCCACCCCTCTAGGTGGTCACAAAGCACTGAGTTGATCTCCCTGTGCTATGCGGCTGCTTCCCACTAGCTATCTATTTTACGTTTGGTAGTGTATATATGTCCATGTCTATTTCTCACTTTGTCCCAGCTTACCCTTCCCCCTTCCCATATCCTCAAGTCCATTCTCTAGTAGGTCTCTGTCTTTATTCCTGTCTTACCCCTAGGTTCTTCATGACATTTTTTTTTTCTTAGATTCCATATATATGTGTTAGCATACGGTATTTGTCTTTCTCTTTCTGACTTACTTCACTCTGTATGACAGACTCTAGGTCCATCCACCTCACTACAAATAACTCAATTTCGTTTCTTTTTATGGCTGCGTAATATTCCATTGTATATATGTGCCACTGGAGGTGACTTTTAAAAGGAAAGCAAGGTGGCTTCCCCGGGCCTGCCACAGTGCAGGAAAAGCAGAGCAGAGGGGGGCCACTCTGGGCTGCGATGTTGCCTTGGGGGCTGAGAATCGTATTTGCCTGCAGCCCTGGGCGGCAGATTGCTCTGCCTGTTCGTCATATAGTCAAAGAAGAAAGTGCCATGAGATTAACTTGAAGGTCCAGTTTCTTGTGTTTTTAAAGCATGAGTTTCCTTGCTCACAGCTACGTGTCCACATACCAAGTGATGCTGTTTTAAAGTACTGGATGATAACCTCAGGGCAGCTCTTAAGGGAGACTGGGAAGTAGTGAGTAAGCAGCTTGGTCTTGGAGTACTGGGCGATATTGTACTGTTAGACTCTGGAGAGGCCAGACCAGCTGCCAGGTGCTGCCTTACCTCAACGTTCATCACTGGCTACGCACTTTTTCTGAGTGTGTGCATTTTCCTGGGGAAACGCTGTAACAACATAAAGTCACCTGTGTGGCCACACAGCTTTTTAAATTTTTTAATTATTTTATTTATTTGTTTTTTAATTAATTAACTTATTTTTTGGCCATGCTGTGTGGCTTGCGGGATCTTATTTCCCCAACCAGGGATCGAACCCGCACCCTGGGCAGTGAAAGCGTGGAGTCCTAACCATTGGACCACGAGGGAATTCCTCCACACAGATTTTTTTTTGACTGTGAGGGTAAGTGCACTTTTTCTGGGGAAAGGCTGTAGTTTCTGAAAAGCATCTGTGACCTGGAGGAGATTAAGAGCCAAGAATGGAAAAATCTAAATAAATGTACAGCATTCGCTGCTTTCCTGGGTCTTCTTCACAGATGACTGGCTGCTGAGACCTGATAATAGAATTTGTTTAAATAGCAACAGAACATAGCACTCTTAGTAAATCAGAAGCTACCACCATTTGGAAATTTCTTCCAGCTATACAGTTACATACGCTTTTACCATCTCACTTTAAAAACCAGTCCTGCTCTAGTCAGTCTTGGTTATAATGAGACATGAATTTTTCGTCCATTGGTTTGCCTCCGTGTCTCAGTGCTGACTTGGGGATTTTGTAATGAACCAAGAAAATAGGGAATCCCTGAATAAACACTGTATACATGTGTAGTGATATTACAACAGTGTATTCAGTCACCTGGTTATGTCTTTGAACAAATTTACCGTTCAAAAACTTCCTTGATTATGCTCAGTTATATGACTGGGTCAGCGTGGATGTTAGCATGAAGCTGACTTGAGAAGGATTCTAATGTGGAGCGCCTAGTGATACTTAATCAACTACACTTAGCAGAGTCTGCTTTAAACTGGTTTCGAAAGCAGTGGGTAGTTGTGATTCCTTAAATCTAGTTGCTTCAGGTCAAGTAGATGATCCCAGAGGCAGTGACTTAGAGCATCCGGTAGAGGGCGCTATGAGCATTTATTTTGAAGACTGTGGTCTGGCTCAGTTCCTTCCCTCTTTGCTCTTCAGTTCCTGTGGAGTAAGTTGGTGTGAAAACACATCCAGTTAGTTGCTGACTAGCCAGATGAATCTGTTGCTGGATCCACGAAAGGCACATGATCAATCTTATTAGGAAACTTACAGTTAGAGATATTTTCTTTTTCACTGTCTAATTTCACCCAGTGTTAGGCTATTTGTTAAGTAAGAGTGGAAATTTTTAAAATACATTTATTTATTTGTTTGTTTATTTATTTTTGGCTGTGTTGGGTCTTCATTGCTGCGTGTGGGCTTTCTCTAGTTGCGGCGAACGGGGGCTACTCTTCGTCGCGGTGCGCGGGCTTCTCACTGCGGTGGCTTCTCGTTGCGGAACACGGGCTCTAGGTACACGGGTTTCAGTAGTTGTGGCGCGTGGACTCAGTAGTTGTGACGCACAGGCTTATTTGCTCCGCGGCATGTGGGTTCTTCCCTGACCAGGGCTCGAACCCGCGTCCCCTGAATCGGCAGGCGGATTCTTAATCACTGCACCACCAGGGAAGCCCTCAGTCTTTTTTTTAAATTGAAGTATAGTTGATTTACAGTTTTGTGTACAGCAAGTGATTCTGTTTTTTTAATATATATATATATATTCTTTTTTGTATTCTTTTCCATTATGGTTTATTACAGTATACTGAATATAGTTCCCTGTGCTATACAGTAGGACCTTGTTGCTTACCTATTTTACATACAGTAGTTTGTATCTGCTAGTCCCAAACTCCTAATTTCTCCCTTCCCCACCTCCTTCCTTTCCCCTTTGAGAACCGTAAGTTTGTTCTCTATGTCTGTGAGTCTGTAAAGAAGTTCACTTGTATCATGTTTTAGGTTAGGAGTCACAGTCTTGTAAGCAGTTCTTACTGTGGAGAAAGATAGATGGACGGGTTGTGGCTTCATCATAACTCAGACATTACCCATCTGTTATTTATGGACAGGCACAGCGTGTTCTGTAACGAATTTTCCTTGATGAGGGTCTTGCAGTTGAGCTGTTCTCAGCACATTGTACTTGGTGCTTAATGTTAGCTGCTCACTGTCAGTGCCACAGGACAGGAGTAACTTTAAATGCTGAATGTTTAGAGTTCTCCTGTCAGGTGTCAGAAACCTTGGCGTTGATTAATGAAACCTTTTCAAGCATGTTTTAAAAGCCAACCTTCAATAATAACGTATTTCTAAATGCTGCTTACGAATGTAAATAAATCGATTAAGTACTAATGACCAGCAGCATTATCATTTAATGATTTTGAGGAAATCATCATTGCAAACTCAGAGCATCCTGCCTACATTATAAATAGAAAGTCATAATCAGCAGTGCTGGGCTTTTCTGCTAGAGCCTCGATTTAAGAGTGAGTCCTTCTCCATTCGCTGTATCTCACTTATTTCTTGTGGTTTAGGAGCTTTGTTAACTCTTCTGCTGCCAGAACAGTCAGGTCCTGGGAAACATCTTTTCATCCATATTAGTATCCAGAGGCCACATCATCTTTGAATTGAAAGTTTCTTTTTGTCATCTCTTGCGTCTGATCACCAATTGGTCAACTGGAAGTAACCACTTTTCCATATCTGTGCAGAGAGCAAACTGTTTCCCAGGTAGCTTGCCAGGTATAGGGACTTGAAACGAAATAACCTGACAGAATTTTTTCTTGCAAGTTAAAAATCTAGGTCCTAAAAGCGAATATAGCCATCTACAATAGTTAACAGTATTCTGTTCATGGTCTCTCTGCACAAACTATTCTGAAAGAAATGATTTTATATATGTAAGTGTAAAACTTCCATAGCAGCCATACACATGGTTCTACCCGGCTGTATTTCCTTAATTCATTTTCAGTGGAAATAGCTGTTCCGTGCCTTGTGTGTATGCTGTTGTTAAATTTCTATGCGTTGATGTCTGTCTGGGAATGCATTTGATTGCTTATGTTCTAGTTAATATTCTTGTGAAAGTATAGCCTGGGTTTAGTAAGCTCTCAGGTGATCTCATGCCGGTGGCCCAGGAGCACTTTTCGAGAGCCAGGGCTCTGATGGAGCCTGGAGTGAGTCATCCCTGAAGCCCCCCCACCCCGCCCCCTTCACTTTCACCTACTGTGAAGCTGAGATCCAGGGGTCAGCACGCTTTTGCTATAAAAGAGCAGATAGTCCAAAGAGTTCATTTCTGAAAGCGTGATTGACTGGCATGGTTGTATCAGATCCTTCTCAGTAAGTTAAACCTGGAGAGAGAATTCGTCTTCGTCATCTTTTAAAATTACAGTTCACCAGGCGACTTCCGTCATTTAGAAAGCAGAAGGGCAGGGTTTCTCAGCCTCAGCACTGTGGACGTTTGGGGCAGATAATTCTTTGTTTTGGGGGCTGTGCTGTGCATTGTACGCTGTTTAGCCGCATCCCTGGCCTCCCCCCACTAGGTGTCAGGAGCCTCCCTCTAGCTGTGACAGCCAGAAATGTCTCAGTCATTGCCACGTGTCGTCTGGGGATAAAATCGCCTGTTTGAGAACCACCGCAGTAGAGAATTTAAGCAAAGGAAAAGTGGATTGGTGTCTCTTCTAGACTCAGACTGTGGCTTGTAGACCTAAACATCAGGGCCATTATCTGTGCTTAATCTCTTTTCTATTAAAAAAAAAGTTAAAATTCCTTACCTCCCAGGATCCTATTATCTGTGTTAGTTGGGGGCAGCTATGTGAATTTCTAGGGAAGCATATTGTCAGTACAGATGCTGAATTTTTCACCTGACAGTTACTTGCCATTATCTCTGTTTTTCAGTGTCTCTACTCTTTGGTTTTCCTTCTTTCATCGTTTAACATGCAGCTTCATCTTTCTTCAGCAGATTAAAGCACTGTGTCTTCTGGCACATCCATTTTCCACCTAGATAAAAGTGAAAATTCTGATTCAGAAAGCCTTTACTTTTACAGCTCTGCCTTGAAAAACTATCCAACTCAGTGCTTCAATATTGTTCTTTTGAAAAACAGGTGCCAGAGTGGGTCATCGCTCCTTGATGAGATACTACAAACAGCGGTTTGGCTTGTCAAGAGCTGTGGCAGTTGCTAAGAATCAGAAGGCCATGGGCCGGCTCCTCCAGCAGTACAGAGCCCTGGGCTGGACTGGCAGCACAGGTATGTCCATGTGGACCACAAAGCCCAGCCCAGGAACTTGCATCACACAAAGGGCCTCGGGTGAAGTGTTTTTTTTTTCTTTGTCCTTGTGGGTCCTCTCTAGGGGAAACTTACCGTCTTGGCTCTGGGGGCTTCTGTGACCACTTGAGACATTTATGACAATAAGCCCAAAGCTCCATGACTTAAAAGCTTTGTATTTCCTAGCACAGTAACTATTTTAAAATTCATATAAACCATTACCTTTTTCAGGAGGTATAGTTACCAAGATAATTGTTTAGCAATTATCAAAGGTTGAAATTCTCCTGGAAGTTATACAGAGGAATTAAATATCCTTGTGGCAATAGTTTGAGCTGTGAAGTCAAGCATGACTTACCTGATATACTTGTAAGTTCTTATACAATGAGTATGAGTAATTTAATTGATTGAAACCTCTGTTTCCTCACTTATAAAGTGGAGATGATATTAATAGGACCTACTTGTAGAGTTGGGCAGGTTGACTGTCATAATGCGTGTATGACATAGTACGTGCACATAATAAAGGCCAGCTGTCAGTTCTTCCTTTTGTAATTTTTCCATAGAAAACTTAGTAAGACTCAGAGAGCTAGAGCAAGCCTCTGAAGTTGTTAAGCTTTGAAACATCATCAGAATGAAATTATTTAAATCTATTCTGATGTGTCTGCTGAGTGAAGCTCATTATGCTTGGATCTTCAAAGAGAAAGTCAGTCTACTGAAAACAGTATAGAGAGAAGGGAGAGAGCTGCCTTCTGATGGCCTGGAAAGCTTTGGCACTGGAATCCATTGTAAATGGCTCTGTGTTTATATACACGTAGGTTCCTTCACTACGGCTCCCTGTGAGCTGAGTTGGATTTTATAATTAATTAATTAATTAATTAATTTTTGGCTGCTTTGGGTCTTCGTTGCAGTGCGCGGGCTTTCTCTAGTTGCGTCGAGCCGGGGCTACGCTTCTTTGCGGTGTGTGGGCTTCTCATTGCGGTGGCTTCTCTTGTTGTGGAGCATAGGCTCTAGAGTTCAGGCTCAGTAGTTGTGGCATGTGGGCTCAGTAGTTGTGACTCGCGGGCTCTAGAGCGCAGGCTCAGTAGTTGTGGTGCACAGGGTCAGTTGCTCCACGGCATGTGGGGTCTTCCTGGACCAGGGATCGAACCTGTGTACCCTGTATTGGCAGGCGGATTCTTTTTTTTTGTTTTTGTTTTTTTTTGCGGTACACGGGCCTCTCACTGTTGTGGCCTCTCCGGTTGCGGAGCACAGGCTCCGGACGCGCAGGCTCAGCGGCCATGGCTCACGGGCCCAGCCACTCCGCGGCATGTGGGATCTTCCTGGACCGGGGCACGAACCCGTGTCCCCTGCATCGGTAGGCGGACTCCCAACCACTGTGCCACCAGGGAAGTCCCTCTGACTTGGTTTATAGTCTGCCTTTCTCTGTCCCTTTTGGTCAGTGGGGCTTCACCTTTTGGGCTTATAGACCTTTTCAGATGATGAAAACTAAAGAGGCTCATCCCAGAAGAATGTATACAGGGAGAAGTTCTGGTATGCAATAAACCCCCAAGGCCCATTGGATAGAGACCCCAGGTAATAACTCTTGTTTAAATATCAGAACCCACTTACCCGAAACTAGCTTTGATTCTCTGCCAAGTTGGGTCTTCTCCGATCACAGGTCACAGACCTTTGCCTCATTTCTTATCCCCTTTCCAACCCCAGGAGCAGCTCTCGTGCGCCAGCGGGACATGCAGTATGTCCAAAGGATGAAGTCAAAATGGATGCTGAAGATGGGGATGAGGAACAACGCCATCAAGCAGATGCACTTCAGGCCCCAGGTGCTGTTCTGAGTTGGCCAGGGATTGAGTCATCATCCATCTCCTGCACAAGCGTCCTCCTTGCCTGGGGACCCGTGGAAGCCAGATCGGACAACAGACCCTTATGCTGCTACTTCTCCCTGTACTTCCTCTGTACTGACCTGATAATAAAAGTCAGAATCATATTGGCTCTCCAGTGTAATTTTTGGACAGGGTTGAAATGTTGTGTTTTTACAAAGTGAGTGCTGTGTCAACTGGACGCAGGCCCTGCCCTTCTGAGAGCTGCTTTGTTGTCTCGGCTTGAAACTGATTTAGGGCTGTCAGAATAGTGTGGGGAATTGAAGAGCAGCTTGTCTGCTCCAAACCTGGTTTAATTTTCAGAAGAACACCTTACCACGTCATGGCGCTGGGACCTATGTAAGGGGGCTTTGAAGATTCTGGAGGAGCAGAATTGAATGTCCCTCACTGGAATGTATTATGGCTCCCAAGGTGGTGACAGTCTCTGGGCACTTTCATTAAATCCAGGAAAGTAAAAGGGCATGTCAGTGGCTTGCTGTCAAGGGTCTTCATTTCTAAATGTGATTCCAGAAAGAATGAGTGAGCTTCACCCTGAGACTCAGTTTCCAGTGCCGCCTTTCGAGTAGGAAGAAAATAAATGTAAAATGTGTAAATTTCATTTTAGAAACAAAAACGACCTCAGGGTTCAATCTCTGAAGAGATGCTCCGTTTAGGTGGTTTGGGGGAAGGCCATGATATATTGGAAATGAAAGTAAACATGAAGTTCAAATCCATTGAGCTAACTGTCTGTCTTTGGAAAAGTGACTTGGTCTTTGAAATCTATGAAATGAGGTGTTTATTACTTCACCGGTTGTGCGGTTAATTAAATCAGCAACGGACCCGTCCCTCGCTCAGTCCCCAGCACAAAGTAAGTGCTTCAAGTTCTCTCTGGTGGGCCGGGTGCCCCTCTGAGGAGGGGGATGTCTGGTCAGCGCAGTGGTCTTTCTGAGGGGTGGATTCAGGGATGCCTGGAGATCGTGTTTGCCCTTACCATGCATTCAGCAGCCGTCGCTAGCTGGAGACACATCTTTTTCCTTAAATTTTGGGTGCAGAATGGAATGAATTGTTTCATTAGTACGCGGGTTCACCGTCTAACAGTAGAGGGCTCCCTAGTTTAGCTTTACTCCTTCGTCCTGTCTAACATTCTCGTCACACAAGTACACACCTTCTTGTGTGTGACATCGTTGAATCTATATCCTGAGAAAACGATATCGTGCTTGGCATGGGGTGTGTTTTCAATCTATACTTAACGTACGGGACATTGTGCTATATTTCTTGTCAGTTTTGTTTTTCTTTCAGTATTTTTTCACTCGACTTGGTAGCCTAATTCATCTTCTGACTGCTGGGAGGGGTCCACACTGTTCTCCACACACAACTTCCCTCCCGCGCAGCTGACCCCTCCTCCTCTCTAACCCCCCAGTCCCACACCAGCACCGCACTGTTTGAGTGCCTCGTTTATACTGGTGCCCTTTTAATTTTGAGGCCTTTTTTTGTGTGTGTGTGGTACGCAGGTCTCTCACTGGCCTCTCCCGTTGCGGAGCACAGGCTCCGGACGTGCAGGCTCAGCGGCCATGGCTCACGGGCCCAGCCGCTCCGCGGCATGTGGGATCTTCCCGGACCGGGGCACGAACCCGTGTCCCCTGCATCGGCAGGCGGACTCCCAACCACTGCGCCACCAGCGAAGCCCCTTGAGGGCCTTTTTACCTGTGAGTGGCGATGACAGCGTATTTGCCAACCTGAAAACATTCCATTTATGTATTACCTACTTCTTCCAGGCTTCAAGAGACTCGTTCTGAGTTAAGTTTGTGAAGCAATCCACTGTCACCTCTATCCACATCATAACTTTTACAAATTCAGTTTATTTGCCTTTCTGGAGTAAAGCTCTACTTGGGAAAGAAGGCAAAGTAAAAAGTTTTAAACAACTCCTCTAGTTGAAGAAACAAAACAGCATGAGAAATGCGCTTGTTTTGGCAGGGTGGACTTCTTTGTGGTTCAGGAAAGTAGGGAAATGTCTGATACTGGATTTCCTTGTCATTCTCTCCTTTGATGTGTGTCTATTTTTCATCCTCTGGGTGCACTGCGCCCCACTCTCTGACTTCTGTAGTTGGGATTCCTGGGGCTTCCTGGCCCATTCCCACACAGCAATTTGCTACCAGATCTCCCCACTTTGGTCCTTTCAAGGCTGCATATTCTTGACCTGGTGTCACGCCCATCACATTGGAGAAGGAGCAGAACCTGTCAAACTACCAGCTTAGAGCCTAAGGAGAAGCTCCCATCCTTAACTTCACACTTGATCGTTTTTAATTTAACTACTTACAATATATTGTTGACATAGTGCTTTTTTCTTTCTCCACTTATTTATTCACATGTTTTAAATTAAATATGTATCCAAATTAACCCCAAAGTAAATTTTTATTAAATCCAAATTTTTAGTTTAATCCTTATCAATACTTCCTAACACCTATTATCTGTAAGATAGTTAGATGTCTAAACTGACAGGAGATACCAAAGTAATCCTATTAAAGTGTCTGCATTAGGACCAAGTTAGCACTGGCTGCTGTAGCTGTGAGGACTCTTTTCTCCTGGGAGTAATCCCAGGATCAGATGGACCTTGCAAGTTGATTCATCTGTCTTTGGTTGAGACCGTCAAGACTGGGATCAAAAGTGCGAGAATATAATCTCGTTCCCTCTCTGTGTATTTTACCAAAGCCCCAGGCAGCTTTGCTGATTGGTTGCACTACCCATCTGCAGACTAGATGATGACTCGATGTATTCTTTCTGCTCTGTGGACTATGAATTTGTGTTTTACAGAGTACAAAGTGCTTTATTGTGCCATTTTTTTGTTTCTCCACTGTGAAGTGTAGGTAACATTCCTATTTCACACATGAGAAAATAGATTTAGGGAAGTTCAGTAACCTTTGTAAGGAGACAACAAAAGGAAGCCAGAGATTTCTGATCCAGCGTTCTTAATGTTGCAATATGTTCATACAGAATTTTCAGCAGTCTCTCATCCTAAGGAGCGCGCTCAGTGGGGCTGTAAACATCTCTTCAAGTCCCTTCTATTTGTAGCAGCTATGAAAGAATCTTGTTCTAAATTGAGAAACACATGGAATTTAATATGTCCTTTAATGTTACATACATGATACATACATAGTTAACATAAATGTTACCACGTAAAATATCTTTTCTTGCCTAGAATGTGAATGAATTTGGCCCCCAACCAATCCTGGTCATTCGTGGATTCTTAATATTAAGTTGCTTTCCTCTGTCTGAGATTTTTCGAAACTCTGTTAAGATTCCATTGGACATGATTAATTTGGAATTCACAATAATTCATCTGTAGGAGACCAGATAATTGCTGTGTTTCCAACTCTACAAGCGGGCATTTTTGCAAGGGAATGGCTTGTAGTCCTAGAGAAATTTATAAGTGCATTGAAGAATACCTGTCATTTAATTTAGACTCATTTGCAGTTGGCACGTTAATTATGAATGCCACTGAAACTGATGGAGATTAGGAAGATTTGATTAGCTTGTTAATGCTGCAAACATTTCAGTGTTAGAATAATAATTTATTGATTATTTGTGGGACTGACTGTTCTTCTGTAGATCTCTTCTTTCTTCCTGGGCACAGAGCTTCCCAGCCAGACTATCTTTCCCAGCCTCCCTGGTAGCAAGGTGTGGTTATGTGACTAAATTAGGGCCAGTGGATGTGAGCAGAGGTTGGATTCAATCTAAGTACAGGTCATCTCCAACTTGGAAACAAGCAGCATTTTTACACTCAGGCTCTTTTTCCTCTGCCCACCTGGAGATGAGGTGTTGCCACTTTCACCCATGTTGCCACTGTCATCTCAGAGGACAGCAGAGTGATTGAGTGAAAGGAACCAGGGTCTCTAAATGGCATCATGGAATAGAGCTGCCCTCCTGACCCAAGCTGGCTGGGCTATTATGTGAAATAAACTGAAGCCACTGTGTTGTGGAGTTTCTGCTACAGTAGCCTCGCTTATCATCTAATAGAGTAAAACCCCAGGGTAAGGCTAATGTGACCGGTCATAATGCAACAGTGTTTGAGATGCAATTGTCAGTTTCTGGTTCATAGCTTTCCTCTTGGTCTTGTTCTCAAACTGAGGTGGGCTAGATCCTTCTCTTTACGCAGGATTGGGGGACAGTTAGGAAAAAAGTGCCTTACGATCATATGGGAATTTCTCAGGTCAGTATATTCACTATGTCTCTTTTTTTATTCCTTCAGAGACAGAGACAGTAGAAACTGAAAATGAATATTTGTTATTAACCTTGTATGGCAACTTTGCAACATGCTCCTAATTCTTTGACCCTGTTCCCATGGAGAGGCAGGGTCTATCTCCCCTTCCTTTGATGCTGGCCTGGCCTTACTTGACTTGCTCATAACCAATAAAATGCAGCAATAGTGATGCTGCTGATTTCACAGACAGTCACATAATGGAATTCAGCTCCACCTTGCTTCCTTGGCCCCTGACCATGTAAGAAGTCTGACTCCCTCAAGGAGGTCAGGCTGTACAAAAGCCCAGGTTATGGGGAAAGGTCACTGTAGGTGCTCTGGTTGACAGTCCCAGGGGAGGTTCCAGTCAGTGGCCAACACCAACTGCCAGCATCGGAGGTCGCCATCTTGCACGCCCAGCCCAGTCGAATCTTCAGATGACGGCAGCGTCCACTGACATCTGACCACAACCATGCGACAGATCCTAACCAAAAACTGCCCAAATGAGATTTCCCCAAATCCCTGGCCCACGGAGGCCATGAGCATAATAAAACAATTGTTGTACACCACTGGGTTTACACAAGCAGTAGTGACTAGTACACTTTGCCATTATACCATCACCTGTTTTGCACAGTTGGCATTTTGATTTCCACTTGTCAACTTTTGGTGCAGTTTACCTGTCAATATGACTTCAAGGGCAAGGACTTTACATACATTACTTATGTTACTTAATCTTTACAACATCCTTACCAAGTAGATATGATTATTATTCCCATTGTACAGCTCAGGAATCTCAGGCATAATTGGCCAGGGTCTTGCTGCTCTATATCACTGTGCTACCATCTGTGCTGCTTGAGTCATAGAATTTCAGACTTTGGTGACACATTGAACTGACCCAGATCAATTTCCACCTCCCACCTCTTCCCTCCCATTTGGGTCACATACAAGAACCTGGATGCTGGGGATGGTGTCACGTGACTCATCTGTGGAACACGTCTGTAATTGACAGCAAGGGAAAACAATTGTCTCCATGCTGGGCTTGATACTCACTATACTACTCAGCAAAGTCAAACTTTTTCAACTCCTTCAAACAATCTTTTAGTACAAACTATTTTCTGAGTAAACATGATGCATTTCTTTGGAGGAAATGAATGCACCTATATTTAGCGTAGACCTACAAATATATTAAAAGTGTTTAACTATACTAAAACATCAAATCTGTATTTGTTAAAGAAACCTACAATTTTGTTTCTATTGAATAAGACCTCTAAATCCAAGCATTCATTATTATGTTACTCCATGATATTCTATTATTAATGACCACATTTGGTATTGCATCAGCAAATACCATTTTCACCTTGGGTAATGCGTCTCAGACATGTTGTCCTGACCAAGATCATCCATTTTCTAAACCCAGCAACTGCAAATGTGGAAAATAAGACTCTGTCTATAAAAGTGATGGATTTTAGTTTTTCTGAAGAGATTTGTATTATGCTTAGTACTGGTCGATGGGATTATGAAATTGACAGTAAATAGAAACTCTCATAACATTTATGCTTGAAGCATAACACTCCTTCCAAGATGTCCTTCCTATTGCTAATTCAATGAATGAAATCTATTTGGATAAGTTGGTAGTGTCTTCTTTTTATTCATCTTGAAGCATGGGGGAGTTTTTCATGATATAAACACAAAAATGTATAATGTAAAAATTCATAACAGTAAAAGCTAAAACAAAGAGCTTATTATGTGCCAGACAGTGCTGTGTGCACTTTTAGATGTATTAGACCATTGTGTTCTCAAAACAACTATGCAAGGTAGGTAATATCCCCATTTATCCAAGTGGGGAGACTGAGGCACTGGCACCCCTTTACACTCGACCAAAGCAGTGAGGACTCTATAAAGAGCTTTTGGGTTTGTTGGGTGTCTTAACTGATATAAAAATGTGTTAAGAATTAAGACTGAAAAAATTTAAATGTGAATCCTTTTAAAAATACTAAAATCATCACATATTAACATTAATACATTTTTAAGAAAATAAGTATAATTCCTTCAAATACTGCAATGTTAAGAGTGAATTTATTTTACCCCTTTTCAAGTGTCTTTCACATCCAGCTTGAATAGACGACAACGGGATTTTCCTCTCTGCGTCTGCACTCAGTCTACTGTACAACACACATCACGTAGATGGTGCAAACTCCCTGTAACCTGATGGGAGAACAAGAGTGAAAAGGGAAAATAACATCTTAATATTATTATGAAAATAGCAACCCCCCTGAAACATTCTTGGTGACAGGCAGGGGTCCTTGGATCACAGTTTGAGAACCACTGCCCTACACTTCCTGCCTTTCGGTGCACAGGGGAGATGTCTTTCCTTAAGAAGAAGTGTCCTCACGTAAACCCGGGCCTGGAGTGTAGTAAGAGTAGGACCTGTGTGGTCAGAGGCTGCGGTGCCATCCAGGTTCTGCACCTGGTGCTTCTTGACCTTCACTAAGTTACTTGTTTCTCTGTGTCTCAGATCCGTCATCTGAAATAGGGCTGGTCATGTACCCCTTCCAGGGGCATTGTAGCCATTCTAAAAGCTAGGTGACAAAGTACCGAACAGGTGCTGACACACAGAGAATGCCTTTATAAAGGGTAGCCTTTATTTCAGATTGGCCAGTGATGGCGAGGAAAGGAAGGAGAAGGGTCACACATTCCTATCTCTAGAGAGGACCGACTCCACTCACGCCAAGCCTAGAAGTAGCCTCATGTCTGTTGAGGCCAGGTTTTGATGGCACATGATTTACAAAACATCATTCAGTGTTCAGGACTCTGGGCATGTTTGGACAGATTGTGGGCTTTACCAAATGTTACTGTGCCAGCACCAAGCTACGGATCATGCTGGTGCAATTTCATTCAATGCTCTCCACTCCATGACCAAGAAGCAGACATCTCAGGATCCAGAAAGATCTTTGCTACTTTTTGCCTTTCAACCAGATTTACAGAATCCCAGGTTTGCAGCAGTGGCCTCTGACTTTCTATCCATGCCTGTTGCCTGTAGTTAAAAGGCTAAACATTGGGCTTCCCTGGTGGCGCAGTGGTTGAGAGTCCGCCTGCCGATGCAGGGGACACGGGTTCGTGCCCCGGTCCGGGAGGATCCCACATACCGTACAGCGGCTGGGCCTGTGAGCCATGGCCACTGAGCCTGCGCGTCCGGAGACTGTGCTCCACAATGGGAGAGGCCACAACAGTGAGAGACCTGTGTACCGCAAAAAAAAAAAAAAGAAGGCTAAACGTTTATTGTATTTGGGTGGGTGAGAGAGTTAGACGTGCGGAGTATGTATGTGTGTGCATGTGTGTGTTTCAAAATGAACCCAATGGCAGTCACAGATGAGTTAAGGAATGCAGAGAGTTTATATTTCATTTGTTGAAAATCCACCTTAGCCAGGAGCCCAATTTCCTGAAGAATAAAGATAAGGTGAGATGATCTGTTTTACATACCGATAAAACCCTTTACCTACTACGCTCATAAAGATAGAAATTACACACAAGGCCACATTAAAAACATCTGTAAACAAGAGCCCAAACTGATTATTTCAGGTTCATAATCTCTAATTTACAGAATTTCAGGGAGAAATCGACCCTGAGGTTGTTTGAAGATAAAAGTTCTGGCTATGAATTAATGTTGAAAAATATGAAAGGATTACAGGTACTTGGAAGGAAACGTCTGAGGGATTCATCAGAATTTGAAACTGTACAAATATATGACAGAGCTTGGGGACCTTGAGAAACCACTTCACCATTGCTTTCTGTTGGATTTTATAATTTGCAGCTTCAAAGAAAAAATAATTTAAAATGATTTTTTAAGCCTCTACCTACATTATTATTCCAAGTTTAGAGGGAAATAAATTTCATTTATTTGGAGATCGTACATGCCAAAAATGTAAGCACTCTGTTCCATTGATTCTTACTTAAATACATCTTATATGTTACCACTGCTAAATATCCAAACTGCCAACACAGAATCCAACACTGAGGCCTCCATACAGCATCCTCGCCCGAGGAGACTAACCAGTTACTTGTTAGCAACTTGATTGCATAGGATCCCTTTCAATCTGCAACTGGCAATGAAGTATCTAGACCAGAATTGACACATATTCCAAGAAACTGCTTTGCCTTCCCTGCCTAAAGGATTCAGTCATCCCTGCCATCCATGAGTTTATAGATTATATGATAAACTGGCATGGGATTCTACATAATGTAACCCTGGACCAAGAATCCCATTTTATAGCAACCAGGTCCTACCTACACCAAACCACACCACCCAGAAGCCTCCTGCCTAACAGAGATTTTGGAAAACACAGCTAAGGTGACAGCCTGGAGATGATGCCCTTTGAGGATGGGTTGGCATTAAATCAACGCCCATTATATAGTGCTGTGCTCCCAATAGGTGGAATTGATTGGTCCATAAAACAAGGATTGGAAGTAGGCTTGACCCACTTAAACATTATTCTCAATGACCTGCTTGGGGAATTTGTGCTCCTTATCACTGCACATTTAGTCTCTCGGGCCCTGGTTTTCAGAGAGAGAATGCTTCCATCAAGGGACATGGCAAGAATTCCATTAAACTTGAAGCTACGGCTGCTGCCTAATTATAGCCACATCCACACACAGGGATGCACTAGGCTGTTCCTTGGTACTCCCTCGCCGAAGTTTGAAGGTAAGTGAGCAAGTACCATAGCTATGGGTTGAATTTGGCCATTTAGCACCACAGGCATGTTCTCCAGGTGACCTAGGGCTCAGAGCCCTCAGGGATGAGAATCTGGGTCACCCCACCAGGTAAGCCAATCTGACTAGCCATAGTGCTGAGGGGATGGGGACTCTAGAAAGGAGAGTTGAAGAGGGAGATGGCGGTACCAGCTGTAGTGGCAGGGGCTACTGTAGTACATCCCAATAACTTTCCGCTTATAAGTTTCCCAAGAAAAAGAGATCATGCAGAATCCCATGGAGCTATTCTCAGATGGGATGAAATTACTCTACAAAGGAACTGGATTTGGAGGGCTCGAGGGGTGAACTGTAATGGATCTAGGGGTCTCCCCTTCAGGACGAAAGCATTCATTGCCCAAGCAGTCAGAAGACTTGGCTCTGACCTCTGCAAAGGCACTCACCAGTGAGACCCACTCAGGAATGGCCCTTGGCCAAAAGGTGTTACCTTTGTCAAGGTTACAGCCAAGTTCCAGTGGCATCCGGAGATGGGCCTCTGTGAGGATACAAAGGCCTGGCACCCTTGCCTCCATTGGGGCCTCTGAAGGGCCATGGCCACTTCCTGTCTCCCTGTGGTATTTGCTGAGGCTTCTTCTGCAACTGCAGGCCGGCTCAGCTTCTCCCTGTGCCCCATCCTGTCTCCTTCAGCCCTCATAGCGGGTATCTGAGAGCACCTCGCCCCAAAAGCCCCTGCATGAGACCTTCCATCTCTGAAGCTGGTTCCCAGGAACCCAAGACTGGGCTCTGGTTTAGGCATCTTACAAATGCATTTCCCCAGCTGTTGTAACTCTGGGTTTAAAACAGACCCGTGAGTGAGAGTAAATAATTTTCCCTTACAAATTGAAAATTAAAATATTTAGTAGTTTCATTCAGCAGAAGACATTTTGCTGAACACAAATGGCTTTGTTTCGATGGGAAGGCAATCTCCACATAACATCTCATCTTTCAATGAGCTTTTGGTGCTTCAATTATTTATTTTTTAATCAAGTTTTAATCCACTATTTGGGTAGATGTTTCTGAAGTATTTTTTAATGTAGTAAGTTTCAAAAAAAAAATTAGATCTCCATCTGTCATTATATAGAATGTGTGGACAGATGGTGAATGGAATTATTTTTAACCCCTGAATGCTATTAGCTTGCTTCACGGTCTCCTTGGAAGAGAAGGGCTGTTATGATTGTACTTTTCCTTCCTCCACTCACAATTAATTTTGCTTCACTTTGGAACCTTCAGCATCAGATTTTGGGGAAAAAGTCCAATCATCACCTTAACCTCTTTAAAGAGGATCACAGACAACTGATCTGCAAATTTATCTTCTCTTCCCATCTCCAAATTATTTCTTTGCAAAGAGAAAGACATGTTCACTGAGCATATCATACATCTTTTAATTCACTGAATTTCTTTCTTAACTTGATTGTTTTGATGCTTTTTCTGTTGAAATGGTGGTAGCATTAGGTGCCCAAAAGAACGTAGAAGGTGATCGATCTTTTTTTTTAAAATTATCAATTTGAAAACTAATCAGATAATATTTGCAGTGATTCCATTTCAAATATAGATAAGAAATCAATATACAGTAAATGGAGCAGGTTTTTATGAGAGTTTTTTTCCTCAGATTATTTATTCCATGACTTTCTAGACCTTGGCATGTATGGGATTTCATTTCTATATGTTTTGATGTCCTCTTAAACATCATTTTTCAGTGTTAAATTTTTTTGTATTAGAGAATTTCCCAAACATACACAAAGGTAGAGAGAATAGTATAATGAACACCCATGTACCCATTGCTCAGCTTCAAGAGTTATCAACATTTTGCACATCTTGTGTATTTACCCATCTCTACCTCCTCCTGCCTGTTTCCACCCCGTCTTTTTTTCCTGGAATATTTGAAGAAATACCAGACATTGCATCATTTTCCTCATAAACTATTTTATATGCATTTAAGTAGTAAGACTAAAAAAATATAACCACCTGAATATTATTATACCCCCCAAATAACGATACCTTAAATATTCTAATACCCAATCTGTATTCAAATGTCCCCAGTTGTCTCAAATGTTTCTTTTACAGTTGGTCTATTCAGATACTAAGTATCAATAACGTTCATAGACTGCATGGTTGTGTATCTCTCAATTAGTTTAGTCTACGTGGTCCTCCCTCCTCTCTCATGCCATTGAATTTGTTGGAGAAATCAGATTATTCATCTTTTATAGAACTGTGCCCATTTCTAGAATTGTATGATTGTATTTCTGTGATGTTTTTAACTCATTCCTCTGTTCTCTGTATTTCCTGTAAACTGGTAGTGAGACCTGAGACATGATTTAATTAAAGTTCAAATGTTCTTTCGGTCATAATCGTTTTCTTTTTTTGGAAGGGAGATAAAATCTTTTATTGTGCTTTGCCAGAATTTTGAATCAGTTCAGAAAGTAATACTTTATTTTATTCTTTTTAAATTTTTATTTTACATTGGAGTATACTTGATTAACAATGTTGCATTAGTTGCAGGTGTACAGCAAAGTGATTCAGTTATACATATACATGTATCTATTCTTTTTCAATTTCTTTTCCCATTTAGGTCATAATATTTCTTATGCTGTGTACTTCCTGTAGAATCATATCAAGAGCTTATGAAGTCTGGTTGCCCCACCTTCAGAAACATCACGAATCCGTCCAGGGGATGTCAGAATGTCCTGCGAGTTTCTTAAGAACATTTCACCTATAATTTTAAGATCCACTGACAACCATTGCTTAGATCCAGAGTTTCATTAAGGATTGAAATGCAATTCTCTTATTGCCATTCTTCTGCATTAGTTAGCCATAATTCTTGTATAAGGAATCATTTATTCTCGTCAATTTTTTGGCTTCTCTGAAACAGAGTTTGTATAGGAAAGGCAGACCAATTCTTTACTCTTTCCATGTATTTATCAATTTCCGAGCAATGACGTAGTGCCCTTATAACATCCAATGGCAACTAGTAAGTTTTTTAAAAAGTGTCCTTAGGAACTCATGAGTTTTATACATATAATATTTTAATTGAGTGTGATTATTATTCTTTTTATAGTCATACTGGGCTATTTCGGCTAATGGGATCTCTTACAAGTTGGCCTCCTTTTGACAGGATCTATTTAGTCTTTGATAGTTTCTTGCTTTTATGCATTTCAAGACGTCCCAGGCTCATCTTGTACATTTCACATTCCATATAGATCCTCAAAAGGTAATTTACTGGGTCAAAAGGAATAACTGTTTTTTGTTTTTTTAAAAATATTTATTTATTTATTTATTTATTTTTGGCTGTGTAAAACACACCAGAAATAAAGTAACAAAGATGGCCCCCATTGTGTGTTTATCTGTATCATATAATTTCATCCATCGCATCTGCATTGATAAATATTAGTAAAAAAATAGAAGACAGTTTACCCATGTTATTTCTATCATAAAAAAAGAATTGTGTATTTCTGACTTAACTTAGCATTTTGTTAAAGGATTCAGAATGTAAGGTCTTTACTTTTACAACAGTGAAATAAAACAAAAAGGAAGATTAGTGTTTCAACCATCTTATAGCCAAGAAATTCTTCAAATTTATTTGAGTAATGCATCTGATGAAGTGAAATATGTTACTCATCAAAATTAACCTGCCTTTTACTTGAAATTTTACTTGAAAGAATAATATGAGGTTAAAATAGAATGAAAACTGAGTTTGAAAATGAACTTCAAGAACACAGAACACCCAGCTGGTAACTGTTTATCAACCCAGTTATTTGAGGAGAGGCATTTCTTTTATTTTTTTAATTTTTATTTATTTATTTATTTATTTATTTATTTATATTTTATTTTTAGTTTCTGCTTTATAACAATGTGAATCAGTCATACATATACATTTGTTCCCACATCCCTTCCCTCTTGTGTCTCCCTCCCTCCCACCCTCCCAATCCCACCCCTCCAGGCGGTCACAAAGCACAGAGCCGATCTCCCTGTGCTATGCAGCTGCTTCCCACTACCTATCTAACTTACGTTTGGTACTGTATATATGTCCATGCCTCTCTCTCTCTCTTTGTCACAGCTTACCCTTCCCCCTCCCCATATCCTCAAGTCCATTCTCAAGTAGGTCTGTGTGTTTATTCCTGTTTTACCCCTAGGTTCTTCATGATATTTTTTTTCTTAAATTCCATATATATGTGTTAGCATATGGTATTTGTCTTTCTCTTTCTGACTTACTTCACTCTGTATAACAGACTCTAGGTCTATCCACCTCATTACAAATAGCTCAGTTTCGTTTCTTTTTATGGCTGAGTAATATTCCATTGTATATATGTGCCACATCTTCTTTATCCATTCATCCGATGATGGACACTTAGGTTGTTTCCATCTCCGGGCTATTGTGAATAGAGCTGCAATGAACATTTTGGTACATGTCTCTTTTTGAATTATGGTTTTCTCAGGGTATATGCCTAGTAGTGGGATTGCTGGGTCATATGGTAGTTCTATTTGTAGTTTTTTAAGGAACCTCCATACTGTTCTCCATAGTGGCTGTACCAATTCACATTCCCACCAGCAGTGCAAGAGGGTTCCCTTTTCTCCACACCCTCTCCAGCATTTATTGCTTCTAGATTTTTTGATGATGGCCATTCTGACTGGTGTGAGGTGATATCTCATTGTAGTTTTGATTTGCATTTCTCTAATGATTAATGATGTTGAGCATTCTTTCATGTGTTTGTTGGCAGTCTGTATATCTTCTTTGGAGAAATGCCTATTTAAGTCTTCTGCCCATTTTTGGATTGGGTTGTTTGTTTTTTTGCTATTGAGCTACATGAGCTGTTTATAAATTTTGGAGATTAATCCTTTGTCAGTTGCTTCATTTGCAAATATTTTCTCCCATTCTGAGGGTTGTCTTTTGGTCTTGTTTATGGTTTCCTTTGCTGTGCAAAACCTTTGAACTTTCATTAGGTCCCATTTGTTTATCTTTGTTTTTATTTCCATTTCTCTAGGAGGTGGGTCCAAAAGGAACTTGCTGTGATTTATGTCATAGAGTGTTCTGCCTATGTTTTCCTCTAAGAGTTTGATAGTGTCTGGCCTTACATTTAGGTCTTTAATCCATTTTGAGCTTATTTTTGTGTATGGTGTCAGGGAATGATCTAATCTCATACTTTTACATGTCCCTGTCCAGTTTTCCCAGCACCATTTATTGAAGAGGCTGTCCTTTCTCCACTGTACATTCCTGCCTCCTTTATCAAAGATAAGGTGACCATATGTCCGTGGGTTTATCTCTGGGCTTTCTATCCTGTTCCATTGATCTATCTTTCTGTTTTTGTGCCAGTACCACACTGTCTTGATTACTGTAGCATTGTAGTATAGTCTGAAGTCAGGGAGCCTGATTCCTCCAGCTCCGTTTTTCGTTCTCAAGATTGCTTTGGCTATTCGGGGTCTTTTGTTTTTCCAAACAAATTTTGAAATTTTTTGTTCTAGATCTGTGAAAAATGCCAGATGTAGTTTGATAGGGATTGTATTGAATCTGTAGATTGCTTTGGGTAGTAGAGTCATTTTCACAATATTGATTCTTCCAATCCAGGAACATGGTATATCTCTCCATCTATTTGTATCATCTTTAATTTCTTTCATCAGTGTCTTGTAATTTTCTGCATACAGGTCTTTTGTCTCCTTAGGTAGGTTTATTCCTAGATATTTTATTCTTTTTGTTGCAATGGTAAATGGGAGTGTTTTCTTGATTTCACTTTCAGATTTTTCATCATTAGTGTACAGTAATGCCAGAGATTTCTGTGCATTAATTTTGTATCCTGCTACTTTACCAAATTCATTGATTAGCTCTAGTAGTTTTCTGGTAGCATCTTTAGGATTCTCTATGTATAGTATCATGTCATCTGCAAACAGTGACAGTTTTACTTCTTCTTTTCCAATTTGGATTCCTTTTATTTCCTTTTCTTCTCTGATTGCTGTGGCTAAAACTTCCAAAACTAGGTTGAATAAGAGTGGTGAGAGTGGGCAGCCTTGTCTTGTTCCTGATCTTAGTGGAAATGGTTTCAGTTTTTCACCATTGAGGACAATGTTGGCTGTGGGTTTGTCATATATGGCCTTTATTATGTTGAGGAAAGTTCCCTCTATGCCTACTTTCTGCAGGGTTTTTATCATAAATGGGTGTTGAATTTTGTCGAAAGCTTTCTCTGCATCTATTGAGATGATCATATGGTTTTTCTCCTTCAACTTGTTAATATGGTGTATCACATTGATTGATTTGCGTATATTGAAGAATCCTTGCATTCCTGGAATAAACCCCACTTGATCATGGTGTATGATCCTTTTAATGTGCTGTTGGATTCTGTTTGCTAGTATTTTGTTGAGGATTTTTGCATCTATGTTCATCAGTGATATTGGCCTGTAGTTTTGTTTCTTTGTGACATCCTTCTCTGGTTTTGGTATCAAGGTGATGGTGGCCTCGTAGAATGAGTTTGGGAGTGTTCCTCCCTCTGCTATACTTTGGAAGAGTTTAAGAAGGATAGGTGTTAGCTCTTCTCTAAATGTTTGATAGAATTCACCTGTGAAGCCATCTAGTCCTGGGCTTTTGTTTGTTGGAAGATTTTTTATCACAGTTTCAATTTCAGTGCTTGTGATTGGTCTATTCATATTTTCTATTTCTTCCTGATTCAGTCTTGACAGGTTGTGCATTTCTAAGAATTTGTCCATTTCTTCCAGGTTGTCCATTTTATTGGCATAGAGTTGCTTGTAGTAATCTCTCATGATCTTTTGTATTTCTGCAGTGTCAGTTGTTACTTCTCCTTTTTCATTTCTAATTCTATTGATTTGAGTCTTCTCCCTTTTTTTCTTGATGAGTCTGGCTAATGGTTTATCAATTTTTTTTATCTTCTCAAAGAACCATCTTTTAGTTTTATTGATCTTTGCTATTGTTTCCTTCATTTCTTTAACATTTATTTCTGATCTGGTCTTTGTGATTTCTTTCCTTCTGCTAACTTTGGGGGTTTTTTGTTCTTCTTTCTCTAATTGCTTTAGGTGCAGGGTCAGGTTGTTTACTCGAGATGTTTCCTGTTTCTTAAGGTGGGATTGTATTGCTATAAACTTCCCCCTTAGAACTGCTTTTGCTGCGTCCCATAGGTTTTGGGTCCTCATGTCTCCATTGTCATTTGTTTCTAGGTATTTTTTAATTTCCTCTTTGATTTCTTCAGTGATCACTTCGTTATTAAGTAGTGTATTGTTTAGCCTCCATGTGTTTGTATTTTTTACAGATCTTTTTCTGTAATTGATGTCTAGTCTCATAGCACTGTGGTCGGAAAAGATACTTGATACAATTTCAATTTTCTTAAATTTACCAAGGCTTGATTTGTGACCCAAGATATGATCTATCCTGGAGAATGTTCCATGGGCATTTGAGAAAAATGTGTATTCTGTTGTTTTTGGATGGAATGTCCTATAAATATCAATTAAGTCCATCTTGTTTAATGTATCATTTAAAGCTTGTGTTTCCTTATTTATTTTCATTTTGGATGATCTGTCCATTGGTGAAAGTGGGGCGTTGAAGTCCCCTACTATGAGTGTGTTACTGTTGATTTCCCCTTTTATGGCTGTTAGTATTTGCCTTATGTATTGAGGTGCTCCTATGTTGGGTGCATAAATATTTACAATTGTTATATCTTCTTCTTGGATTGATCCCTTGATCATTATGTAGTGTACTTCATTGTCTCTTCTAATAGTCTTTATTTTAAAGTCTATTTTGTCTGATATGAGAATTGCTACTCCAACTTTCTTTTGATTTCCATTTGCATGGAATATCTTTTTCCATCCCCTTACTTTCAGTCTGTATGTGTCTCTAGGTCTGAAGTGGGTCTCTTGTAGACAGCATATATATGGGTCTTGTTTTTGTATCCATTCAGCCAATCTGTGTCTTGTGGTGGGAGCATTTAGTCCATTTACATTTAAGGTAATTATTGATATGTATGTTCCTATTACCATTTCCTTAATTGTTTTGGGTTCGTTATTGTAGGTCTTTTCCTTCTGTTGTGTTTCTTGCCTAGAGAAGTTCCTTTAGCATTTGTTGTAAAGCTGGTTTGGTGGTGCTGAACTCTCTCAGCTTTTGCTTGTCTGTAAACGTTTTAATTTCTCCATCAAATCTGAATGAGATCCTCGCTGGGTAGAGTAATCTTGGTTGCAGGTTTTTCTCCTTCGTCACTTTAAATATGTCCTGCCACTCCCTTCTGGCTTGTAGAGTTTCTGCTGAGAGATCAGCTGTTAACCTGATGGGGATTCCCTTGTGTGTTATTTGTTTTTTTTTTCCCCCCTGCTGCTTTTAATGTGATTTCTTTGTGTTTAATTTTTGACAGTTTGATTAATATGTGTCTTGGCATATTTCTCCTTGGATTTATTCTGTATGGGACTCTCTGTGCCTCCTGGACTTGATTAACTATTTCCTTTCCCATATTAGGGAAGTTTTCAACTATAATCTCTTCAAATATTTTCTCAGTCCCTTTCTTTTTCTCTTCTTCTTCTGGAACCCCTATAATTCGAATGTTGGTGTGTTTAATGTTGTCCCAGAGGTTTCTGAGACTGTCCTCAGTTCTTTTCATTCTTTTTTCTTTATTCTGCTCTGCAGCAGTTATTTCCAGTAGTTTATCTTCCACCTCACTTATCCGTTCTTCTGCCTCAGTTATTCTGCTATTGATCCCATCTAGAGTATTTTTCATTTCATCTATTGTGTTTATAATCGATGCTTGATTCATCTTTAGTTCTTCTAGTTCCTTGTTAACTGTTTCTTGCATTTTGTCTATTCTATTTCCAAGATTTTGGATCATCTTTACTATCATTATTCTGAATTCTTTTTCAGGTAGACTGCCTATTACCTCTTCATTTGTTAGGTCTGGTGGGTTTTTATCTTGCTCCTTCACCTGCTGTGTGTTTTTCTGTCTTCTCATTTTGCTTATCTTACTGTTTTTGGGGTCTCCTTTTTGCAGGCTGCAGATTCGTAGTTCCCGTTGTTTTTGGTGTCTGTCCCCAGTGGCTAAGGTTGTTTCAGTGAGTTGTGTAGGCTTCCTGGTGGAGGGGACTAGTGCTTGTGTTCTGGTGGATGAGGCTCGATCTTGTCTTTCTGGTGGACAGGTCCACGTCTGGTGATGTGTTTTGGGGTGCCTGTGGGCTTATTATGTTTTTAGGCAGCCTCTCTGCTAATGGGTGGGGCCGTGTTCCTGTCTTGCTATTTGTGTGGCACAGGGTGACCAGCACTGCAGCTTGCTGGTCGTTGAGTGAAGCTGGGTGTTGCTGTTGAGATGGAGATCTCTGGGAGATTTTTGCCATTTATTATTACGTGGAGCTGGGAGGTCTCTTGTGGACCAGTGTCCTGAAGTTGGCTCTCCCACCTCAGAGGCACAGCACTGACTCCTGGCTGCAGCACCAAGAGCCTTTCATCTACCCGGCTCAGGATAAAAGGGAGAAAAAGTAGAAAGAAAGAATTAGTAGAAGAAAGAAAGAGAGAGAGAAAGAAAGAAGGAAAGAAAGGAAGGAATGAAGGAAGGAAGAAAGAAGGGAGGGAGGGAGGGAGGAGGGAAAGAAAGAAAGAAAGACAGAAGGGAGGGAGGGAGGGAGGGAAGAAAGAAAGAAGGAAAGGAGGGAGGGGGGAGGGAGGGAGGGAGGAAGGGAAGGTAAGAAAAAGCGAAAGAGAGAAGATAAAGTAAAATAGAATAAAGTATGATAAAATATAGTAGCGTTATTAAAATAAAAATGTAATTATTAAAAAAAAAAAAACGGACGGATAGAACCCTGGGACAAATGGTGGAAGCAAAGCTATACAGAGAAAATCTCACACGGAAGCATACACATACACATTCACAAAAAGAGAACGGGGGAAAGAAATCGTAAATCTTGCTCTCAAAGTCCGCCTCCTCAATTTGGGATAATTCGTTGTAAAAAGAGGAAAAGGGGAAAAAGTCTTAAATCTTGCACTCAAAGTCCACCTCCTCAATTTGGGATAATTCGTTGTAAAAAGAGGAAAAGGGGAAAAAATCTTAAATCTTGTTCTCAAAGTCCACCTCCTCAATTTGGGATGATTCGCTGTCCACTCATGTATTCCACAGATGCAGGGTACATCAAGTTGATTGTGGAACTTTAATCCGCTGCTTCTGAGGCTGCACAGAGAGATTTCCCTGTCTCTTCTTTGTTCTCACAGCTCCCGGGTCTCAGCTTTGGACTCGGCCCTGCCTGTCCGTGTAGGTCGCCGGAGGGCGTCTGTTCTTCGCTCAGACAGGACGGGTTTAAAGGAGCCGCTGATTCGGGGGCTCTGGCTCACTCAGGCCGAGGGGAGGGAGGGGCACGCAGTGCGGGGCCTGAGGCGCGCCGTGCGTTCTCCCGGGGAAGTTGTCCCTGGATCCCGGGACCCCGGCAGTGGTGAGCTGCACAGGCTCCCCGGAAGGGGGGCGTGGACAGTGACCTGCGCTCACACACAGGCCTCTTGGCGGCGGCAGCATCAGCCCCAGCGTCCCACGCCCATCTCCGGGGTCCGCGCCTTTAGCCGCGGCTCGCGCCCGTCTCTGGAGCTCCTTTAAGCAGCGCTCTTAATGCCCTCTCCTCGCGCACCAGGAAACCAAGAGGAAGAAAAAGTCTCTTGCCTCTTCGGCAGCTCCAGACTTTTTCCCGGACTCCCTCCGGGCTAGCCGTGGTGCACTAACCCCTTGAGGCTCTCTTCCTGCCGCCAGCCCCAGTCCTCTCCCTGCTCTCCGACTGAAACCCGAAACCTGGAAACCTGAGCCTCAGCTCCCAGCCCAGCCTCTCGGGCTGGTGTGTGCCTGAGGGCACCGATCCTCTGTGCCGGAATCTCTCCGCTTTGCCCTCCACACCCCTGTGGCTGTGCTCTCCTCCGCGGCTCCGAAGCTTTCCCCCTCCGCCACCCGCAGTCTCCGGGGCTTCCTAGTGTGTGGAAGCCTTTCCTCCTTCACAGCTCCCTCCCACTGGTGCAGGTCCCGTCCCTATCCTTTTGTCTCTGTTTATTCTTTTTTCTTTGGGGTATGTGGGGAGTTTCTTGCCTTTTGGGGGGTCTGAGGTCTTCTGTCAGCGTTCAGTAGGTGTTCTGTAGGAGTTATTCCACGTGTAGATGAATTTCTGGTGTATCTGTGGGGAGGAAGGTGATCTCCGCGTCTTACTCTTCCGCCATCTTCCCCGATCCAGCCGAGGAGAGGCATTTCTTAATACTAGTTCGGCTTCTCTCTCTCTCTCTCTCTCTCTCTCTCTCTCTCTCTCTCTCTCTCTCTCTCTCTCTCTCTCATATATATATATATATATATATATATATATATATATATATATATATATATATATATATATATACTTAGCATCTTTCGGAGTATAATTGCTTTACAATGGTGTGTTAGTTTCTGCTTTATAACAAAGTGAATCAGTTATACATATACATATATCCCCATATCTCTTCCCTCTTGCATCTCCCTCCCTCCCACCCTCCCTATCCCACCCCTCTAGGTGGTCACAAAGCACCGAGCTGATCTCCCTGTGCTATGCGGCTGCTTCCCACTAGCTATCTATTTTACGTTTGGTAGTGTATATATGTCCATGTCTGTTTCTCACTTTGTCCCAGCTTACACTTCCCCCTTCCCATATCCTCAAGTCCGTTCTCTAGTAGGTCTGTGTCTTTATTCCCGCCTTACCCCTAGGTTCTTCATGACATTTTTAAAATTTTTCTTAGGGGGCCACTCTTCATCGTGGTGCGAGGGCCTCTCACTATCGCGGCCTCTCTTGTTGCGGAGCACAGGCTCCAGATGCGCGGGCTCAGTAGTTGTGGCTCACAGGCCTAGTTGCTCTGCGGCATGTGGGATCTTCCCAGACCAGGGCTTGAACCCGTGTCCCCTGCATTGGCAGGCAGATTCTCAACCACTGCGCCACCAGGGAAACCCAGAATAACTGTGTTTTAAGGTGGTTTAACATAGTAGAAAGTGGCTTCAGAAGTGGGTAGATCAGGGTTAGAATCCAAGCTCTATTCCTTACTACCTCTGGGGACCTAGAAAAGGCTTTATCTCACAACATGAGGATAATAAGAGCTCTTATAAGGAAGAGGAATTTATAATAACATACAAAATTATTTTATTATAGTGTTAAGTGGAAAAAGCAGGATTCACAATTTTATAAAAAACATAGAGAAACTATTGTGATCAAATATGCTAACATGTCAGTAGTGGTGTCTTTTGATGGTGGGACTGCAGGTCATGTATTCTTTTCTTTATGCTTCAAACTATACTGTTTCACATAACTTAGAATGGAAAGAAATAAGATGACTTCATTAAAAGAAAAATAAGCCTATGCAATAAATCCTATAGTGTGGATGAAAATTCATATGGGATATGATTTGTTGCATACACTTTTTGTATCTCTCATGGTCAATTTAACCCACTTGTCCATTAATAGAATTGAATGCAACTTCTATAATTAAGAAAAATACTGATGTACCTACACTCTGCCATCTGCTTTCTTTCTCTATGCCATGTCCTACTGATTTTAATAGACCAGGTCAAAGCTGAGTGTGTCCTGCTTTCAAGGATGGCCTCTGAAGGCCTCATAATCTCTGTCTCCTTGCTCCCAGGGGACAGCTTGTAGGTTCTGGGTTGACAGCTGATGGCAGAGCAGTAAAAACAGGAAGTAAAATAAAATCTCCATTTGACATGCTTATAAATCAGTTTTCCTATGGGACAGAATTGTCAGTGTTGGTGCACATTGAAAATGGTCTTATTGATTAGAAAACTAAACCAACTTGTTCTTTATTCATCTGAGGATTCAGATCGATTCAGAGTGACTTGTCAAGGATGAATTCATCTGTAATCCTTTAAAACTAGGGCAAATGATAAAAACTTTTGTGGAAGATATCTGCAGAGGTTTCTAATCTAGAATTCAATCTGCCTTTCAGGAATGATATTTTGCTCTTGTAGTTAAGGGTCATAATTTCTTCTTTTCAAATGGGTGATGAAATTCTACAGATCTGAGGTTTAAGGGAGGATGATAATGTTAGGTAACATCTTTCTTTATAATTTTTTTCTATTTAAATATATCTATTTCAAAAGAGAATTCTTGATTTTAATTTTGAATCCGTGTAGGCTGAGTCTGACATCAGGGAAACTTGACTACCGTGGTCAGATCAATAGATTCTGAGCAGTGAATTGCCTTGGACAGGTCTTTAGGTGGCTGTGTAAGAAGAAACATGTAAAATGAAGTGTCCTGGTAATTGGCAATAACTGGGAAGGGTTGTTTTTTCTTTTTCTTTTCTTTTCCTCTATGTTCCCCTCATCAATGAGCCGATTTAGATGCTGACCTGTAAAGGAGTCAAACCCAAGTATTTAGCATCTGGACCGTTGTCACGAAAAGTGTTGCTTCCTTCAACAACACATCTTTAGTGAGCCCTTGTTCCTGATGCAGATTCTCTGCTGAATGGTAGAAATGCATTGATGATGGAGATGCAGTGCCTGCTCACAGAGACCTTACAGCCTAGCGAGCTGGACTGGACATACGCACACCTGGAAATAAGAGATTAGCATTGGCTACACCAGGTGTGATGTGTGTTGTGATGTGTGATAATACCCCAGGGTGCTCCAAGGAAACAAAACCCATGCACCTCTCAAATTTTAAGGAATTTGTGCATGCGGTTGTGGAAGGCTGGTGAGTCTGGCATCTTCAGGGCAGGGTGGCAGGCTGGAGACCCAGGGGGAGTTGGGGGTGCAGTCTTAAGTCAAGTCTGAAGGTAGTCCTGAGGCAGAACTCCCTCTTCCTTTTTAGGGGGAATCTCAACCTTTTTCTCGTAAGGCCTTCAACTGATTGAATGAGGCCCACCTACTCACTCTTATGGCACAAATTCACGATGCAAAATGGTGCACAGTGAAAATGAACATCCCTCTCATGCCTGACCTCAAGCCACCCTAGGAGCTTCCCCAGACACAGCAACTATCACCCATTGTTGATTTCCTTATAGAGATATTCTATTCACCTATGAGCAAATGAGTATGGATATTTTAAAACAATATGCCAATGATAACATCTTGCTTTTTTCCTAGTTAACAAAATATCTTGGAGATGGTTCCACTTGAATTTAAAGCTGCCTTTATTTTTTTATAGCTATATACAATTCCATTGTATAAATATACTATAATTTATTTAGTTGGTCCCTCAACTAGATTGCTTCCAGTCCCATGCTGGTACAGACAATATGGCCATAAATATGCTTGTACATCCCCCTCCCTCCATTCTTTAGGATGAATTCCTAGAAGTAGAATTGCTAGGTCTAAGGGGACGTGCATTTGAAATTCTGAAATATTAGCAAATTTTCCTGCATAGAGGCCCCGCCCATTAACACACACCTACAACTGGTTCTTTTCAGCTCCAACTTACAGATGCACAAACATAACATCACAGGCATTATTTTCAAGGATGGTGATGGATTTTGGCTGATCCATTCTCTCCTTTTCCCTCCTGATCCTGGTCCATTCACCAGCATTTGGGAGTCAGCTGCCTGGGTGTAGCCTGAGGAAAGGGAACAAAGTGAAGGGAACTGGCCAATGGAGACAGCAACACCAGAGCTTCACATGATGACTATTTGGCTTTGATCAGTTACAGAAATGTAGGTCTCCTTCTGGTGACCACTCAGCTCATAGGTGTCAGGAGTAAAAGTTGAACTCATTCAAGTTCTTGTTCAACTCTTAAACTTACGGTTACCAAGGCTGGTGGGAGTGTGGAATGAGCTGGGAGATTGGGACTGCCATATATACACTACTATATACAAAATAGATAACTAATGAGAACCTACTGTATAACATAGGGAACTCTACTCAGTGCTCTGTGGTGACCTAAGTAGGAAGAAAATCTAAAAAAGAGGGGATATATGTATACGTATACCTGATTCACTTTGCTGCACAGTGGAAACTAACACAACATTGTAAAGCACCTATACTCCAGTAAATATTATTAAAAAATACATGGATTTTGAAAGAAAGAAAAGAAAAGAAATGGGGAAAAGAAGAATAATTGAAAGAAGTCCTGCTTATTTAAACTAAAATCAAATTCATTAAAAGAGTATTTAGTCTTTGTTTATATCACCTCAAGTTGTAGAGAGAATGAAAGTATATTATTATGTTATAAGGAGTGATTCTGACACTGGAGACCACCAACAAATGTTAGGAGATTTGTAAGTTCTCTATGAGAAAGTAAATATTTTGTTTTTATTTCAAACACAATCTTTTTTAAAAATTAAATAAATAAATAAATTTATTTATTTTAACATCTTTATTGGAGTATAATTGCTTTACAATGGTGTGTTAGTTTCTGCTTTATAACAAAGTGAATCAGTTATACATATACATATGTTCCCATATCTCTTCCCTCTTGCATCTCCCTCCCTCTCACCCTCCCTATCCCACCCCTCTAGGTGGTCACAAAGCACTGAGCTGATCTCCCTGTGCTATGTGGCTGCTTCACACTAGCTATCTATTTTACGTTTGGTGGTGTATATATGTCCATGCCACTCTCTCACTTTGTTCCAGCTTACCGTTCCATCTCCCCATATCCTCAAGTCCATTCTCTACATCTGTGTCTTTATTCCTGTCCTGCCCCTAGGTTCTTCATGACCATTTTTTTGGTTTGTTTTTTAGATTCCATGTATATGTGTTAGCATATGGTATTTGTTTTTCTCTTTCTGACTTACTTCACTCTGTATGACCGACTCGAGGTCCATGCACCTCACTACAAATAACTCAGTTTTATTCCTTTTTATGGCTGAGTAATATTCCATTATATATATGTGCCACATCTTCTTTATCCATTCATCTGTTGATGGACACTTAGGTTTCTTCCATGTCCTGCCTATTGTAAATAGAGCTGCAATGAACATTGTGGTACATGACTCTTTTTGAATTATGGTTTTCTCAGGGTATATGCCCAGTAGTGGGATTGCTGGGTCATATGGTAGTTCTATTTTTAGTTTTTGAAGGAACCTCCATACTGTTCTCCATAGTGGCTGTATCAATTTACATTCCCACCAACAGTGCAAGAGGGTTCCCTTTTCTCCACACCCTCTCCGGCATTTATTGTTTGTAGATTTTTTGATGATGGCCATTCTGACAGGTGTGAGATGAGATCTCATTGTAGTTTTGATTTGCATTTCTCTAATGATTAGTGATGTTGAGCATTCTTTCATGTGTTTGTTGGCTGTCTGTATATCTTCTTTGGAGAAATGTCTGTTTAGGTCTTCTGCCGATTTTTGGATTGGGTTGTTTGTTTTTTTGCTATTGAGCTGCATGAGCTGCTTGTAAGTTTTGGAGATTAATCGTTTGTCAGTTGCTTCACTTGCAAATATTTTCTCCCATTCTGAGGGTTGTCTTTTGGTCTTGTTTATGGTTTCCTTTGCTGTGCAAAGCTTTTAAGTTTCATTAGGTCTGATTTGTTTATTTTTGTTTTTATTTCCACTCCTCTAGGAGGTGGGTCAAAAAGGATCTTGCTGTGCTTTATGTCAAAGGGTGTTCTTCCTATATTTTCCCCTAAGAGTTTTAAAGTGTCTGGTCTTACATTTAGGTCTTGAATCCATTTTGAGTTTATTTTTGTGTATGGTGTTAGGGAGTGTTCTAATTTCATTCTTTTACATGTAGCTGTCCAGTTTTCCCAGCACCACTTATTGAAGAGGCTGTCTTTTCTCCACTGTATATTCTTGCCTCCTTTATCAAAGATAAGGTGACCATATGTGCGTGGGTTTATCTCTGGGCTTTCTAACCTGTTCCATTGATCTATATTTCTGTTTTTGTGCCAGTACCATACTGTCTTGATTACTGTAGCTTTGTAGTATAGTCTGAAGTCAGGGAGCCTGATTCCTCCAGCTCTGTCAAACACAATCTTTAAGGAAGAATATAAACATATAGCCTTTTAAAATTTTATTTATTTATTTATTTATTTATTTTATGGCTGCATTGGGTCTTCGTTTTTGTGCACGGGCTTTCTCTAGTTGCGGTGAGTGGGGGCTACTCTTCGTTGTGGTGTACAGGTTTCTCATTGCGGTGGCTTCTCTTGTTGTGGAGCATGGGCTGTAGCTGCACGGGCTTCAGTAGCTGTGGCACAAGGCCTTCAGTAGTTGTGGCTCGCGGGCTCTAGATCACAGGCTCAGTAGTAGTGGCGTGTAGGTTTAGCTGCTCCACGTCATGTGGGATCTTCCTGGCCTAAGGCTCGAACCTATGTCCCTTGCATTAGCAGGCGGATTCTTAACCACTGCACCACCAGAGAAGCCCCTAAACATATAGTCTTAAAAAAAATAAGTTCTTGTTCAACTCTAGACTTGCTGGCATATGTGACCATGCCTAAATGAGCTAATTCATCTGCATCATTTATGAGCAAATTCATATTCATCCTTTAAGAGCTGGTTCATGTGTGTCATTTATGATCTGGTCCATGTGAGTCACATATGAGCTGATCCATGTGCATCATTTATGAGCTGTTCCATGTGCATTGTTTAGGACATGGTGAGCACTCAACAAACATTAGTTATTATCTAGTTATTATTGTCCTTCTGGTTCCTTAGGAGGTGGGTGTGGAATGGGTGGGGTGGGGGGCACTGGAGGAGACTGAAGGAGTCTGGATGCTGATGGGGATGAGGCTGGAGCACCACAGGCAGCTAGGATGCCCTCCTGGTCCTCCCAGCTATGTAATTCAAGCAGCTCCAGCTTGATAGCAGTTTTTGAGTCATGGGGACAGAGGAGAATTTTTCTTAATTGAGCAGGAGCTAATGAGAGCTGTATTTCTTTGAATCTGCCCATTGGATGAGAACAAACATTAATTACCACTGGGCTGGAAAGGCCAGATACAATTTGCCAAAGAGAGGACATCTTCCCCCATCAGTTATAAAGCAGTGTGCAGAGGACCGGAGCACATTCAAACAGCGACAATCCATCACCAGCTGTGGCGTTAAATACAGAGCAAAAGCCCCATAAACGGGATCCATGTGTGAAGCAATTAAACGTGGGCTGCCCCGGCAGCCACCTCTGTTAGAGCTTTCAAGGCTCAGCAACTTGTAGGATGACTGAAGAATAATAATGCTCTGGTTTTCTTTGTGGCCACAAAGAAGCCTGCAGAGGGGGAGCTGGTATCTCCTAATTGCAGCAAGATTTGGATGATGCTATCACCTGTCCCCAGGGAGGGTGGGGCTGGCTCTCCCCTGATGCCTCCTGCCAGCTCCCTCTGCCACAAGGGACCCCATGGTCTGCTGGTGGCTGCAATTAGGCACACTCGACACACTTGGCGGGAAACCCGGGCTCCAAGGAAGCAATAGAGATGTGGCTGCTGCTGCTTCTTTTTAATAGTAAATGCATCCTACCGTTTCACGTTTCACAGCTCCCGTCCCACCAAATGCCAGCTTCCCTACTCCAGTTTGGGAGCCCAGAGGGCGTTTCTAAGTCATGGGGGCACAGTGAAGTGGGTGGTTGTCCTCAGTATGTTTCTGAGATGCTGTAGTTGGCTGGGTTTCTGGTAATAGCTAAGTCCCTTCATGTTATGCCAGTCATTTGAGGCACTGGGGACAGCACCTTAACCCAGGAAGGACAGGCCAGGATTAGGTCTAGGTGTGGAGGGAGGGTAAAGGAAGTGCTATGGGGTTTCTCTCTCTCCTCTTCATGACCATTTCCTTCAAGAGCTGGGAACTTGAATCCCATTGGCTCCAACAGGGTGTCTCCAGAGCAGACCCAGGACCTGATGGACCCTGGGCGTGTCCGGGTGTGTGCAGGTGTGCAGCATCTTCTGGCTCACCCTGTCGGCTCCACCCTCCTGGTCAAGGGGCCACTGCAGTCCCTGCTCCAAGGCCTTTCCAAGACCCTGCTCTGCTTCATGTCCCTGGGTTCCTGGGAAGATGGGGGCAGGTTGTCTCCGGTCACCTGGGCTCCCAAAGCATCGTTGCCTGTGGAGCCGAGGCCGTGTGGCTCAGTGGTTAAGAGTTTGACCATCTGTGTTAGAATCTTGACTGCATGTCTTACTGTGTGTCTTTGAGGTAGATGCTTACCCTCTCTGTGACTCGGTTTCCATATCTATAAAATCTGGACAATAGCTGTACCTACCTCAGGGATTGCTGTCAAAATTAAATGACATCATGTATGTAAAGTGAATGGAATGGTGCCTTCTGTGTAAGGAGCCCCCCGGTCCCTGAACATAGCTACCTCATGCTTTGACCTAAGACCTCCTCCCTGGGGCTCAAATCTAGCCCCAAGAAGGCTGGACTTGGGTGGGTGGGCAGATGTGGGAGGGCACTGCCAGGTTGTCCCCATCTCATCCTCACCTCTTGCTTTTGCACAAGCAACTGTCCCCTCCTCGTTCTGGTAGAAAAGAAATTCAAAAGCTCCCAGGTACATCAGCATAGCAGCCTGCCTGTGTGAACCAGTCTGGCCCTGTGAACAACATTGGATCATGTGGGGCGTCCTCTGTAGGCCCACGTACACGCTCTGACAGTCCTTGGGACTTTCTCACCCATCTTGCCACTTAAAGCCCATGGGTCACATTTGAATTTCACTCCTAAGTGTGTTGCCATGATCACCAAGATGACTTGGGGTAAAGACGGGCATTTACAAATATTCTCACCCCTTAGTTTCTGCTGGACGCTGTCAGGCCAAACCAATATGTATCAGCTGTGCCTCTGAAAGGCCGTTCCCCTCCTGAAGAACTACACAGCCCTCAACAGCAAGGATTTCTCCTGGGCGCTGGGTGGTGTTACTACCCTTCCAGCAGCAGGAACTCCTTCTGACCTTCCCTCTGTTAGGAGGGAACTGGGGGAAGTTTTGTTCTGTGTGTGCTCCTTGCTGGGCCCGAGCTCCTGTATTTTGACCCCAGGCATTTTCTAGCCTTGCTGGGCTTTTTGGGGATGGTGAACATGAGTTATTTGCCACTTTTTGTGTATGTGTGGATGTCAGTTATGATTTACATTTTTATTAAGCAATCTCGATTCTTACTCCCTTTCTTTTCATCTTCAAATGACTATTTTAACCCCTTTCTTCTTTTCCTTTTGACTTATAATTGCTTTTCCCCATCCTTTTAAAAAAATAGTTTTATTGAGGTACAATTGATAAACAAAGAACAGCACATACTTACTGTAGACAATTTGATGAGTTTGAACATCTGTGAAAGATCACCACGATTGAGACAATAGTCATATCCCATATCTCCCAAAGTTTCCTTGTGTTCCTCCAACCCCATCACCCAGTTCACCCAGTTTGTTTCATATGGCAAGAAAACATAATCTTTTTTATTATGAGTTTCCCTCTCTTTCTACATTAAAATATTTAATGGCAATCATTTGACAGTATTTGGACTTTCAGTGTTGTTCAAAAAATAAACGAAGGCACATGACAAATTTTAAGAGTTTATTTGAACAAATACCTATTTGAATCAGGCAACATCAAGCCGGAAGTTGTTAGGAATGCTCCACTGACAGGAGCTGGGGAGAGACATTATACAGAAAAGGCGGAAACAAAGTGCGAAAATTATTGGTTGGCTGTAGCTTAGAATCAGATGGCTGTTTGTGATTGGTTGTCTTTAGGTTTTGATTTCAAAACTTGAGGCACTTTCAGGCTTAGAATATAGTTTGCTTACATAGGCTGCCATGACATTGGTGCCACCTCTGTCTAATGGCCTCCTTGTTTAACTAATTTAAAGGTAGCAGTTGAATCAGATTGTTTATCAATTAAAATTGGACGATAATTTAACCATCTATATTTATTTAAAAAATAAAAATACCTTTTGTTTAAAAAGGTAGAAGTTTATTGAAGGACTAAAGTAACTGTTAACTAAGCACAATCTCTGCTTTAAGGAGGTGAGTCCCACAATTTGGAAACCAATGATTTAGGGATAACACCCCTAACCCGTACCCGCCCCCCCGACTCTCTACCCGTCTCTATCTCTCTCTCTTTCTCTCTCTCTCTCTTTCACACACACACACACACACACACACACACACACACACACAGTAACTGATAGACTGATATTAATCAGTGATTGTTTTTTCCAGCTCAACTGAGGTTCTAAGGTAGAGATAAAAATATGGTCTATGGGAATCCCAATATTTGGACTGGCTGCTCTCACTAGCAACATGCCCCTGGGGGATCCATTTGGTCACTCTGAGCCTGAGTTTCCGCATCTTTAAAATACACAAATTTGACTTCTTATTCTATAAGATCAATTCCAGTGCTTTCACCAGAAGAGCTCCAATTTACAGTGGCCATTTATCCACAAGCAACAAAGGCAGGGACTTATCTGCATACAAATAGAACGCTAATCAGGGGATGCAGATAAAGGCCCTCACAATCTGGATGGGCTGTGAGGACACCATCCTTCTGGAGGTGCCCAGACAGGGCCAGTTCAGGCAAGAGAAATGAACCCGAGCTGGAGCAGCAGAGTGCTGTCAATTATCGGAGGCTCCAGGTGCACAAAATGGTCTCTGATTCTCCAGTACTTAGCCTGCGGGGGGACGCCTTATTGCTCCAGCCCTGGAATTTGGAACCGTTATCTACCAGAGCAGCGAGATTAAAAATAATGTCTGGACCTGAAGGACAGCAGCTAGCAGTCCGCCACGTGGTGACCTGATTGCTCACAGAAAGGCGTCCTTGGCAGAGCAGAAGCCAGGAGACCAAGGTAGATGATTTGTGACCTCTAGCAGATCACCAGGGGCACTTCAGGAAAGTTCCTTTGACTCTCTGCAACTGAGTTTTAGTCTTCATTTTGAAAATAGTTATTATTCGACTTCTTATCTCACTGTGCTGTTACAAGAATAAAATAGAATAACATGGCAATGGTGCTTTGGAAAATTAGAAATACGTTCCATGTAAAGTGTCAATTTTCAGGCAACCAGTATCAGCATGTATTATATGCACTATACTGTGAACGGTAGTAACAGCCAACATTTGTAAAACACTATGTGGCAGCATTGTTGTGGGTGTTTTAAATAAATCAATGTACTTAAATCTTACAACCTCTGAGATAGGTATCACGATTATACCCATTTAAGAGATTAGAACATGGAGGTAAAGTGATTTGCTCAAGGTCACATCTAGTATGTGGCTGAGCTGAGGCTCCAACTCCCTCTAGAACCTGCCCTTTTAACAAGGTCATATGCCCCTCAATAAAAATCATGGTAATGGGCCTCTTTAGAAATAAATACAATCTTTCATGTGATATACATTTCACTTATTTGAGATAATATTATAGTCTTTATATATATTTCAGTTAATACTATATAAATATATCCCATGTCTTTAAAAACTATTCCTAGACATAACTGAAGGGTGCATATCATTATATTGAAAGGAATTACTATAATCTACTTAACCTGTGGTTCAACGTTTAGTTTTTTTCCATTACAAATAATCTTAAAATAAACATCTTTGTCTATAATTTGTGTCATTTCTCAAAAGTGGAGTTTTTGTGTTTAGAAAGCATGTATGTGATTTTATTTAAAAATTATTTTATGCAAATTTTCAAGTATATCTAAAAGTAGGGAGAATGATCTACTGAGTCCTGGTTTCCCATCACCAGCTTCAACAGTCATCCACACCCAGAAAATCTTGTTTCATCTCCCCTCCCCATCCCAAGTTATGTTGAAACAAGTCCCAGATGTTATTTCATATGTAGATATTTCAGTATGAATCTCTAAAGGACACAGATTCTCTTAAAAAATACCTGTACTATCATCGTCACATCTAAAATTTTTAACAATAATTCTTTAATATTGTCAAACATCCTGTCAGTTCACATTTCCTTGATTGTTTTACATGTTTGAATCAGTACCCGAGTTAGTTCCATACACCTGATTGGGTAATAAGTTTTTTAGATCTCCTTATAGCTGTCTATGCCTTCCCTCCCTCCCTCTCTCTCTGCTCTATTTTCTTCTGTTGGGGAAACTAGGTCCTTTTCCCTATAGAGTCCACAGAACTTAACATGTTCTTTTCTCCCTCAGATCTCTTATAGGCTGGTAATTCACTCTAGAAACTTGATCAGACGTCTATCCTCCCAGGTGGAATCTTCTTCCCAGTGCACCTCTCAAGTTGGAAGTTTTACTTTGACTGAACAAACCTGAGTTAGGTACTCGTACAGACCAGTCAAGCATGGTGACCAAAATGATGGAATTATTCTGATTGGTTTGCAGGGGAAGTGAGCACTCATCCAAACCACCTGGACTGCTAAAGGTGTGTGTGTGTGTGAATCCTCAAACAAAATTGGGGCTTTCAAATATAGATTATTGAACATGGTGTGATGGATGCTGTGATGGTTAATTTTATGTGTCAACTAGACTGGGCTGATGGAAGCCCAGAGAGCTGGTCAAACGTTATTTCTGGGTGTGTCTGTTGAGGGTGTTTCTGGAAGAGATGAGCTTTTGAATCGGTAGACTGACTGAAGAAGATCTGTCCTCACCAGTGTGGGTGGGCATCATCCAGTCCGCTAAGGGCTGGAAAAGAACAAAAAAGCAGAAGACGAATTTCCTCACTTTTCGAGAGCTGGGACATGCAGCCTCCTGGTTCTCAGCCTCCGGTCTCAGACTGAATTATTACACCAGCTTTCCTGGTTCTCCAGGTGCAGCTGGCAGATTGTGGTACTTCTCGACTTCTGTAAGTGTGTTAGCCAATTCCTGTAATAAATCTCCTCTAACATACATATCTAGATATGTCCTATTGGTTCCACTTCTCTGGAGAACCCTGACTAATACAGATGCTAAAAGGCTGAAAACAGTAAGTGCTCACTATAGTTATTTTGGAGCCCAAACTGTAGATCTCGTGCCTGAGGGGTCAGCTCACCACAGAGGAAGGTACCTATTTCTGATGCAGAGAAGGTGTGGGTCACGTAATCATTGCACATTTCAGCTAGAACGGACTTAAAGAAATTTTTGTCCAAATCTGTCATTAGGTAACAAAGGAAACTAGAATCCCACAGAGGCTAAGTGCCCTGCTCAAATCACACTCCTGGTCAACTGTGGGACTGGAACGTGGATCTTTGATTCCTTGGTCAGAGTCCCTTCCTCTGAACCATTGCCATTCTTTTTTTTTTTTTTTTTTTTTTTTTTTTTGCGGTACACGGGCCTCTCACTGTTGTGGTCTCTCCCCATTGCGGAGCACAGGCTCCGGACGCGCAGGCTCAGCGGCCATGGCTCACGGGTCCAGCTGCTCTGTGGCATGTGGGATCCTCCCAGACTGGGGCACGAACCTGTGTCCCCTGCACTGGCAGGCGGACTCTCAACCACTGTGCCACCAGGGAAGCCCGAACCATTGCCATTCTTATCCTAAGATATATAACACAGTCCTGCCAGGACTGACAAAGAATGAGGACAGTCTAGACCAGGAACTTAGAGCGTTCCCAATGCCATTTTCCTACTAATAATTTAGTCTATTAAGTAACTCTATACCTGCCAGGAAATTGTAGATAACTGGAAAAAAAAAAAAGAAAACAAGTAAAGCATGTGTGTTCATGTATGTATGTGAGTGTGGTTTTAGCTGATTTATTCACTAATTTTTCCACATATATTCTAACAGCTCAAATATCATTTATCTCTACATCTTCTCCCTTTCACATCTAAATAATTGTGTCTATTGACCATCTTCATTTCAGCCCCATTTTCCTTTAAGGGGGCACACATACCTTCCAAATTATTTCATTACAGAGGAATTCACCTTGATGCTCATGTAGCCACTGGCCAGTCACCACCTGATGGAAAAACAGGCAACATTCATTCTGTCTGGTTTTTGATGCAATGAGCCACATTAATGAAAAAAACCCACATATGTCTTTATCTCATGTCATCCTTCTCCTCTTCTGTCCTGTGTTTATTCTTCTTTGGTGTCTCCCAGAATTTCTCAGGGATGTGAACACAAGGCAGACAAATCTCAGCATCACTCGGGTGTCTCTGGGTGGATGAGGAGAGGGAGGTGGGAAGGACACTGTGGGTAGGATTTTTCACATGAATGTTTATTCAGCTCATTCACAGAAGCACCTGATTGTATTGAGGAGCTCTGAGTGGGAAGGTGCTGATTTAAGGATTTCTTTCAAAGTTAAAACAAGCCTTTGAACTGAGATAAGAAAATAAAAAGCAGTCCCTGGCATGCGGGAGCTGGCCTGATGCTCACAGCTAGACCCTGTGTTCCGCTCATGTAAACAATCTCACACTGGGATCTCACACTGGACTTGCCAATGTCAGACAAAGTCACTCTGAGACCAAGATGAAGCGAGACCAAAAGGCCACTGTGCACCCAGCAAACACCACACCTCCTCTCTCTCAGCTAAGATGAGTGAGTGCTGCTTCTTTACCAGTTATAGTTTATCCTTGCTCCAGCCCGCCCTCCCTGTAGTAAGCCTTTGAATATACCCAGCCATAGAACGCTCCCACTTTTTGACAGCACCCAGTCCAGACCAAACCTCTGTTTCCTTAGGACTTTCTTCCCTCCCCTTACCCAACTCTCCCTTCTCATAATTACCCAAGCAGAACCCAAAGTCTAGAATAGCTTCCTTCTGGATGCGCCCCATGGTTCCTCTGGGCGGGCATCCTCCCTCCCTGCTACGAAGAATAAATCCAAGTTCTTCAGGGGTGCTATTTCTGAGGTCTTTGCTGGAGGGCATTGACAGAGGGTCCATTTGTAAAACATATCACTAACTTTTATTAAATCATTGACTGATGACATTGAAAGAAAGATTTGAGAACATCCATGCTACTAGTTTTTGTTTTGTTTTGCTTTGTTTTATTATCAACCACAGAGCTCTTTATTCAGAGACAACCTTAGGTGGTGTCCTAGCATGTAAAACAGATCAAAGGGGAATGCTTTGGTCCCAACATGGCAGCTCCTGAGCCCCATTGGCTTGAGTGCCCCCCACAGACACCTTAAGGCAAATCCACGTATCAGACGGACCCAGGTAGAAAACTTCTTGTCTAGTCTAAACCCCTCATATTATAAATTAGCAGCAAAGACCCAAATATTGTACGTTCCTGAAAGTCACACTCCTGGGTAAGGATACATCTTCGACCAAGATTCTATTTCCTAGGCCAGAGCCAGAATTCCATGATGGTTCTTTTTTGTTCATGGGAGGCCAGTGCTGGCTCACTTGTGCTAGTGACCTGTGCTGTGCTGTTCATGTGGACATCACAGTCTGACTCTTTCCCCATAGACTCCCACTGCATCAGCACTCTGGCCCCTAGCAAATGTCCCAAACTTCTGCTCTTTCCCTTCCCTTCTTACTTGACCAATGACCGCCATGATGATCATGGTCGTGCCATGAGTATAATATAGATTCCCTTTGATGCACACTTTCTGGGAAGAGCTCTATCCACTGGGAATGGGATTCCCAGTTAAAAGTGTTTGGTCCTTTTTGCTAAAGATCTACCTGAACTCTAAATACATGAATCCTTGAGGCAAGAGCACCAGTGAAGAAAGCAAGATGGGCTTGGGGCATTAGTGAACAGAAGACCAAGAATCATGGCCTCAGTGAATAGCTTGGACCACCTCATTAGGCATGGAGTAGATGAAGTGTGAGTTTCCTTTACACAGGGTCCTCATTTATAAAGTAGAGGAAATAATGTCTCTTCTTGGCTGATGTTCTTCTTGAGGATGTTGTAAAGATAGATGGGTATTGGAAAGGGATTTAAACTCACTGAAAGAAAAGGGGTGCAGACATCAGAGGGATCATGCAGAGAAGTGACTTCGGCGATGTTTGTTGCAATGCCCATCACGTTCAGAAGTGATGTCTGCTGTGGGTGGCTGGGATGTAACATGAAGTGAGAATCTTTTCTGTAGGTCCCAGCTCAGACAGGGGCAAGGGTCAGCGCTAAGGAGGGGGGTGGGACTCAGGAAAAATAAAAAAGGCCATAATGACTTTGCTCTGTATTTATGATGAGGATTCAGATGGAGATGGATGACCTGGCCAAAGGTTTTCCACCTGAATTTCAGCTGGTTCCATTACCTCAGGTCATATGTCTTTCTGGGTCAGGAATGGCACAACTTGTGCTATTTTCACGCCATTCTGACCTTTCTGTTATTTACAGTGTGAAGTAAGTGACCCAGAAACACCAGGAATAGGGATCTGTAAATGGATTTCCTCACCAGACCACTTAGAACATAACCCTCAACAAAATTTATTGTAAACATATAATTAATGGATACACTGTTGCTTTTAAGCTTAAGGAATTACAACTATAACTGAGCATTTACCAGTTGTCAGGGAATAGTAACCAGGGCTGGAACTAGGTGAGATGAATAAGGCACTCACCTTGGGCACAAAAGTTAAGGCGGCGTCAACAAATTCAGTAATCAAGATAAATAACATTTAGATGTGATATTAAAAAAAATCGATTCAACAAACTCCATCCCTGCTGTTATTGACAGTAAAACTTTAGCATCTGACTGATGCCTACGAGTGCTCTCCATACATCAACACCTTTCATTCTGTTCTGCTTCTGTGCCTTAACTCATTGTCGTTGTCAGCTCAGGCTGCCATAACAAAGTACCATAGACTAGGCACCTTAAACAACAGACACTTATTTCTCACAGTTCTGGAAGTAGAAGTTCCAAGATCAAGGTTCCAGAGTGGTTCTGGGGAGGACTGTCTTCCTGGCTTGCAGATGGCTGCCTTCTGGCTATGTCCTCACCTGGGAGAGGGAGAGACAGAGAGACAGAGAGAACTCTGGTCTCTCTTCCTCTTCTTAGAAGGACACTAATCCCAGCATTGGCACCTCGCTCTCTGGATCTCATCTAAACCTAATCACCTCTCAAAGACCCCACCTCTAAACACCATCACACTGGGGCTTGGGGCTTCAACATATGAATGGGGAGGAGAGGAGACACAAACATTTAGTCCGTAATACTCCTTGCATTCTTAGAGCAGTCCAAAGAGGAATTTACAATAATCCTTTTTGCCCTTTCTGTGTCTGTTTAGCTCTTTCTCGTGTGAAAATGTGGGCACAGAGATGTTACTTCACTTGCCCAGGTTCACAGTTAATGAGTGATAGAACCAGGATTTGAACCCAGATGCCCTGACATTGGAGCTGTCACTTTCATCCACTCTGGCTTTACTGCCTCTAATACAAAAGAATGATATTTTCCCAAGAGAACTCTTGCCTGAGCTACAGATGGAACAGATGAATGCTTTTGGAGACAGTAGAAATCTTCCCACATTTGAATCTCTTGCAAGTAGACATAGGAAACCCCTGTAAAATGCAAGTACCAACTGGGAGATGGGGGATGGGAGGGGACGTGTGGGGGCACTTCTTGACCTGGAATCAATTACCAGCATCTTAGCTGGACAGCATTTACACAGGGTCCTCACTTATAAAGTAGAGGAAATAATGTCTCTTCTTGGCTGATGTTCTTCTTGGGGATGTTGTAAAGATAGATGGGTATCGGAAAGGGATTTAAACTCACTGAAAGAAAAGGGGTGCAGACATCAGAGGGATCATGCGGAGAAGTGACTTCGGCGATGTTTGTTGCAATGCAACAAATGTCAGTCCCAGAAGCCATGGTATGCAGGGGAGGTAAGTTTTCATGAAGCACAAAGATTACAGAAGAGTTAGGACATAGACTATAGTCCCAAGAAGGCAAAGAGCTTCAGGGGTTCAGAGAACAAACCTGGGCAGCCCCTGACCCTATGAAACACCAGAAACATGAGGGCTGAGGGGAAGGGAGAGACAAAGACTAGGAGGGGTGTGCAAGGAGGGCTAGTGGGGTTCAGGAGACCCCCCTCTCTTCTCCGTAGAAGTAGCACCACCATGGAAGTTTGTAGAATTGCAAACACCGTTGTGTCTTGCCCAGTAGTCGCTGGTGTCAATGAGTGTGATAGTACTACCTTTTGTGCAGCCTGAGTTTGCCCGTGTCCTGTCTGTGAATAGCCCGTTTCCTCTCCCTGCTGGCTCAGAACATGCCACACGTTGTTTAAACAAGGTTCCAGCAGACCCACACTGTCTGGAGTGCCTTGTCCAAGGTCACACCATGACCCACAGCCAGAATTTGGACTCAAGCCCATATTCTGACTTCTAAGCCCCTGCTTCAGCCATTACTTGCTGACATTCCTTAATTCTCCTTATCCATAAGTTTGCAGACTTCACAAGAACGAGGGTGAAATTCATTTTTGTAATGGTGACTTCACTCTCTTTCCTTCAGTTCAGCTACCCTCAGTGGAAACTTGTCCACCACTAACCAAAAGCTGAGCTGTGAGTCTAGGCACTGGCACCCACTTGTTTCTCCTCTTTTCACTTTGGCTTTGCTGTGGACTGAATGTTTGTACCCCTCCAAAATTCATGTTGAGATCCTAAGCCCTAAAGTGATGGTGTTAGGAGATGCGGACTTTGGGAGGTGATTTGGTCATGAGGGTAGAACCCTCACAAATGGGATAAGTGTCCTTATAATAAGACACCTGAGAAAGATTGCTTTCTCCCACTCTGCTCTCCACCGTGTGAGGACATAGCAAGAAGACTGCCACCTGCAAACCCGGAGGAGGCCTCGCATCAGAACCTGACCATGCTGCCCTCTGACCTGGGGCTTCCCAGCCTCCAGAACTGTAAGAGATAAATTTCTGTGGCTTAAGCCTTCAGTCGGTGGTATTTTTGTCATAGCAGGCCCAGCTAAGCAGAGCTTTACAGAGCTTGTTTCTATCTTTTGAATACACTTAAGAATATAAAGTCTTCCCAGGTTTCTCCTGGTGCTGGAAAAGATACAAAATGCCTTTGATGTCCTTAAGTAGTGACCCCAAATGGTGATGCCTGAGTATCTGGACCTTTTTCTCTGAGGTATCTCTAGATACGTGGAGATGATAATTTTCAAAGTGGTACCAAGAGGGACCATCCGAGATTCAGGCAGGAGAATTCTTCCATCCTTCTCCACGTCTGGTCCTGAGCCCCTGGAACATCCGGTGTTTGCTCTTTACCCAACAGCCATCCTATCCCTGTCTCTGCCCCATGGCTTCTTATTTCCTGGCAGATCCATCTTTCCACCATGATATACACGTGCCAGATACGTTCCTAAATTCTCTTGATGATTCTCTTGAAGCTAGTCCTGGCTAAAGGGACCTAAGGGGGAAGGATGCTGTATGTATATGCGAGGGATCTTAAGAAAGGTTGATTTCCTAATCAAAAGAGACTCATAGGAGGAATTACCAATATTTTTCACTGGATGTGGTCATGATGATAGGTGATGCCTGGCTCTGCAGCAGTGTTCTTACAGTCCCATGGGTGGACATTCCTGCCAACACTGTGAAGTGCAGAGTTAAAGGGTGGAAAGAGCCTGATTGCTACCATTGAGCTCCTGCACCAATCTGGGAATCACCCTTCCTCTGGTCTTCTTGCTTCATGACATAGATGTCCTTATTGTTCAAGCTACTTTCAGTTGAATAGGTAGGAACCTGCATCTGAAGACATCCTGGTACTACACTCTTTGCCCCAGCTTCCACTGCACACTCAGGCTCCTTGCTTCTGTGCCCAAGGCAGCTCTCTTGTCACAAACACAGACATAGTTCATAGTCCAGGAAAATTCCTTTTGGCACCAGGCTTAGGACTGCACAGACAGACAGACAGACAGACACACACACACACGGTGACTTGATTCATTACCTTTCACTTCAGTGTGTGTGTGTGATGTATTTAAGTGCCCAGGGAATATTGATGAAAGCACAGAATCCACAGATATGAAGTGACAGTGACAATGAGTGACTCTGAGTCAGGCGGGTCTGGGTAATGAGTGAGATGCTCTATAGCTGTGTGGGCGGCGTGTCCTTTTTATTCAGGGATTGTTCATGCCTTTCCTGAGGCTCTTGCCAAGGAAACATTTGTATTTCTGGCATGAGCAGGAACATCCAAAATAGGCTGGACTTGCTTTTAAGGGCTAAAGATGATGCCTGAAGAGTGGGCTCCTGATGAGGGATGGAAGGCATTTCTAATGGCATCAGGAAAGGGAAACTGGGTTTGCATGACTAATTGGATGGATTCTTGATGTCCTGCCAAGGACAGAAGCCTTGGGAGGAAGTAGCCGTGGGATCTTGGAGTAAGAGCTAAGCATGGGATCACTAAACATAGTCAGATTTGCACCCTGGACATTAGGAAATCAGATGTCTAAGTTCCAGGGGAAAGAATATGTAAGAGGCTAAGGTCGTCTTGGCTTATGGAAAAGCTGGGCTTGGATGAAGAGGACTGGACAGTCTGGGAAAGGCAGGGCTGGGCACAGGTGTGAGGCAGTGAAATGGGAAGAGATGGACTCAGTCAACTCCAGGGGGAGGAGAACCACCATGGAGTCTTCTAGAACATTACTGGTCACCAAAACGCATGGCCACACAGAAAGCAGGCATTTGGGCCAATGTTCCTCACAGGGAAATAGAACTTGAATGCAGCCCAAGCCTGATGACACATCAGAATTATTGGATGGAGAAGCTTCTGTAAAAAATGCATGCAGACCCTCTGAGTCCATCTGTTGGAGGAGGTCGTTGAAAGGACGTGGCCACTGGTTGACCCACGAGCTGGATTTGGGTCATCCGAGGCTCCTCACCACCTTCCCTGTCCTTGGAATGTATGTTCTGTCCACTGTTCCCATAGTGGGAGCTGTCTTCAAGGACGCAGCCTGTGTGCAGGTGAGACCATCTGGGCTGTGCACGTGACTGCACCCAGTTAAGGCCTCTGTATAAAGGGTTACATTCTGGTGAGCATGTGTGGAGATCTACTGGTCTTGCAGATGCCCAAGACAAGCCTTGTATGTGAGTTCCATTTCTTATTAAACTCTCCACTTCCCAGTCTGGACGGGCTGCTTCTTTTTTCTGTCTCTCCTTGTCCTCAGCATGGGGATCAGCTCACAAGCCAACACCACTCTCCTTCTGCCCCCGGGATTCCAATTCAGTAGTTTCACAGATCCTAATTTAATTGGGCCCTGGAATTTCTATTTTGAGGGAGATTTACAGGTGATTCTGAAGGTCAGACAGGTTGGGAACTTGAAGAATTCGCAGTAAAAGTGTGGACTCGAGGGTTTGGAGCAGGTGAGGGATATACTGAGGTGAAGCGGGCAGTCGGCCTTGGGGATTAGGGTCAAGGATATGAACTCCCCTCCCAAGAACTTACGGAATCACCCACCCTGGGCTGGACGTCAGCAGTCCTGGGGAAATCATTACAGGTACCTGCCTTACGAGCTATGTACTGGTGTCCCTATTGTATATCAGATGAAACTGAGGTGCAGAGAGGATAATAGATTTGCCCAAGATCACAAGTCCATTAAATGGAGGAAATGGGAAGTGGACCCAGGATTTTCCTTTAAGCAGTGTCTGTGGGAGGGACCTGGCCACGTGCACACAAAGGAAACAGAAACCGGAGAGGAGAGAAGAAAGGAAAGAGGAAAACGGTGGACTTGATTAGAATGAGAGCCAGGAGGGGGAAGAGAGGAAGGTATTCCAAATGAGAGACAAAGCTCTCATTTTCTGAAGTTGGCTTTGTTGATTCGTCATTTCTTCGTCACCATTTCCACAATTACAGCTCACCCCCTTCACTCACAACATTCCTCTGAGTCCTCACTTCCCAACTGTGGGAAATCCTCTTTCTTCCCCTAAACCTGACTGATTCCTTCTTCTCATTCCCTTTCCCACCATCCTCTTGTCACTTGGCGGGATGTCGTGTAATATAGAAGCTCTTCAGCTTTCATTTTACAGAAGCTTCTTTCCTTCCCGATCCCCCAGGGCACAGAGAAAGTAGAGTGGGCTTTCGCCTTCTAGAAGGAGTTATGAGTCATTTGTGGGGTGTTGGCTTCTTCTATTTTGTAAATGATGCCTCTTCGGCAGCCCAATAGAGAAATCACCCACTTGTCTGAAACAAACAAATCCAAAACGAATTAGTTTTTATGATGCTTTTTGGATATCCTGAAATGCTGTACTAAGAACCACGGAAACACTTACGGCTCTAAAAGGGTCAGGTACAACATATCAATATATACTTACAAGAGCCAATGTGCCTTTTGAAGCATCTGCCTTTCTAACCATGAGGACTCCAGGACAACTGGTCTCAGTGACCTTTCAAAGGAAGGAGGAAAATGCCATTTGTTATGGATAGTTCAAGCGCACCTTAGAATCCTCTGTCATTCAGTTAGAGCATAGGAAAAATAAATGCTGTGGCTGGTCTTCTTTCTAGAGTTTACCATCAACAATAAGGTCTATGTTCTTTAGGTTTCTACAATAGACATTTTGGGCAGCAATGCATTAAGCCTTAAATTAAAATAGTAATTAAAATATTATGCAAAGCATTCCTTTACTTATAACATATGAATTTATTGTAAAGCAGTTTACTTTCCTTTATGGCCGAGTGTAATGAGTTTCTTTCAGGAGAACCATAAAAGGCCTGCTTAGACAAAGGGTACTGTGCTGTTTTTAAATAAGCAATGCAGCTGTCAGCAGATGGTATGAAGATGGATGACTAATGCATTTTAATGCAGATAATTTATTAGATAATAGGGGTTTCCTCCCTCTAAATTTCCAGTAGGAGGAAATCATTGAGTTTTTCCATTTTAAATTAAAGGCTTTATACAATTGGTTTTTCACGAAGCCTTGCAATGTATGATCCAATTCAATCACGTAACAAACACACTTAGGATGAAGCCCACTGCTGATGCTTCTCCCTCATCCTTTTATGTGGGCCTGAATCCCCACAGACCTCCTGAGAACAAGAACCACATACAAGCCATATACTAACCAATGCACCTAGTAGAGTGTTACTAGTGTATAGTAAGTGCTCCATAAACATTTGTTGGATGAACGATGTGTATGCTGTTGTTTTTATTGGAAACACTAATTCATAGATTCCTTCTGCTGAAGACATGGGTCCTGAGCTTGTTTCTCCATGATGGATTGCTATCCAATTCACACTGCTTCCTGCTCTCTGTGTTGTCTCTAGCGGTCAGGAAGGGGGCAGAAGCAGAGCCAACTGTGGACTCAGGTCTCTGTGCTCACAGACGTGGTTAATTCCTTTGCCTACTTGGGTTAAGAATAAATGAGCCCTGGTGGTGCAGAGGTTAAGAATCCGCCTGCCAGTGCAGGGTACACGAGTTCGAGCCCCGGTCCGGGAAGATCCCACATGCCGCGAGCAACTAAGCCTGTGTGCCACAACTACTGAGCCCACGTGTCACAACTACTGAAGCCCGAGCACCTAGAGCCCGTGCTCCACAACAAGAGAGGCCACCACAATGAGAAGCCTGCGCACCACAATGAAGAGTAGCCCCTGCTCACTGCAGGTAGAGAAAGCTCGCGTGGAGAAACAAAGACCTACTGAAGGTGGCCAAGAGTTTAAGATGACCAGGGTGAAGCTCCATAGCAACTCTTCTTAAACATATATCTAATAGCAAAGAAAAGTAAGTTTAAGCAGAATTGTCTCTGGCAGAGACTGGGGCACCTAGCCCAAAGGGGTTTATGGAAAGGAAAACTTTTCCTTGAAGTCTTATTTTATGAGACTCATTTAAAAAGTGGATGCAAGTTCACATTGTAAACCATAAAGTGTTTGTTATAATAAAATAAAACAAGGTAAACAAAGCAAAAGTTTCCTGCCCATCTTTGGTTATTACTGAATTGAGTATAATTTCTGGAAAAGTAGCCTGAGTTTCAACTGACGTGATGCCACATTTTCAGCCATAGTTTGTGCAACCCTGGGTAAGTGTCTCTTAGGGAGAGGTTAAGCCACTTGTGTCACGTGGTGGTCAATTTTCTGTGTTAAACTTAGCTAGTCCTGGTACCTAGATTTTTGCCAAACATTATTTTAGATGTTTCTGTGAATTTATTTTTTAGAAGAGGTTAATGTTTAAGTCAGTAGACTTTAAGTAAAGCCAATAACCCTCCATAATGTGGGTGGGTGGGCCTCATCCAATCAGTTGAAGGACTTCTCCCTGGGGGAAGAGGAAATTCTGCCAACAGACTGCCTTTAGACTCAAATTGCAACTCTTCCCTGGGTCTCCAGCCTGCCCGCCTACCCTGCAGACTTTAAACCTGCCAGTCTCTACATTCAGGAGAGCCAGTCCTTTAAAATAAATGTCTCTCTCTCTATGTACGTATATTATTGGTTTTGCTTCTCTGGAGAACCTGACTCATTTAAGTTGTGATAGGTCATGTGTGGATGGAAAGGGTAACTGATTTATTGGTCATCAGTCGAGGAAATAGGCATCAATTCTTTTTCAGAGAAGAAAAATGACTACGGTATTCTCTATTTATGCTCGAATTTTTGAGGGCAAGCATTTCAAAGGTTTCTCTTAAATAGTTGGTAATATCAGTGTCCCTGGAGATGTGTGATAGACTTAAGGAGGTCAGGGGAAGCATTTGGAGTCATTTTCAAGGCCAGTGGCCTTTGCTGCCTGTTCGGTTATCCTCAGGGTTAAGGATGGGCTAAAACAAAATACCTTTTGAATTAGGATTCAAAAATGGCGATATTTGTGGATTTATAAGCGGGTGTGTGTAGTATACATTAATGCGTCCAGTTAATTAAAGGGCTGAAGTCTAGAGAGACAACAGAGGATTAACAATTCTGTCTGTTAGTCCCCATAAACATAGCAGAGATTTCAACTAGTCACCACTGCAACTAAAGGAACTCATTGTGTGAACCCTAGACTAGATGGTTCTTGTTTACACATCTTTAGATGCCGCTCAGGCCCTTGCCCAGGGCCCTGTACAAGGAGATCATCAATAATAATGGTTGACGTACTGCCAGCTGCTTTCATTTGTACAAATGACTGAAAAGAAATGTGAGGTCTATTGTCACAGTTCCTTTGTGTGTGCTGTATATACCGAGAGATAGAAGCTCCTATGATTTCAACATCCTGGAAATGCATTGAAACAGACACAAAAGTTATCTCACTGCTCAGGCTGCTCTTCTGCAAAAATAAAACCATAGTGAAAGTTCATTTAATTAGCAAAATGTGAATAGGAAAGACTTAGCTGGTGAAGACAGCAAATACAATAATCTAGAAGAGATAATGGGAAAGAGCAATAGAGCCATGGAAGGTCCTTTGGAGGGAGGAGTATATTTCCACACCAAGACTAGGTAGGGTAGCCAGTAGAATTTGGGAATAAAAGAGAAGTAGGGGTCTTAAATGACACCAAGGTTTTACTCAATGATATTGGTTATTACAGTGTGGGAGTGAGGATTGGAAGGCAATTTGAGAAATGCATAGAGAGGGTTTCAGAGACATTCTACTTGTTGAGCCAATCTTGTTTATGATAGTATTATTTTTTAAATAATAAACGTGATAAATAAATATAAGTTACAGGTTTTTTTTTCTTTTTTCTTTTTTTTTTTTTTTGTGGTACGTGGGCCTCTCACTGTTGTGGCCCCTCCCGTTGCGGAGCACAGGCTCCGGACATGCAGGCTCAGCGGCCATGGCTCATGGGCCCAGCCGCTCCGCGGCACGTGGGATCTCCCCGGACTGGGGCACGAACCTGTGTCCCGTGCATCAGCAGGCGGACTCTCAACCACTGCGCCACCAGGGAAGCCCAGTTACAGTATTTTTATATGTACACTAGATGTGATGTATTTTGTAATTATAAAAATTTTAAGATTGTCCATTGAAATATCCACTCAAACATTAATTAATTTATTCCCAATATACTCTGAATACCCGTTATGAGAGGGGCACTGGGCTTAGTGGATGGAAAATAGTCCTTGTCTTCGAGGAGCTCAAAATCCCCAAAGGAACAGAATTTTTGCCACTAGGATTCTGGACTCTGCTCGGTAAGATGGGATTTCTTTAGGATGTCATGGCATCCAGGTGTGTGTGTGTTGTGTAGCCCCTGGAGTTGAACTTTGGTACAGATCAGACCTTTCCTTCATCCACTGTGATCACCCATAGCGCCTAGCATGCCCTGGCACACACTATGTGCTTAATGGTGTTTGTTGAAGGGAAAGAGGCCGGTGGGTATGTGGCACACCCACTGGAAATCACAGAAGTGCCTGGACAACAGTAAGACGTCCCTGTTGGCTGGTGTCCCCTGTAGCAGCCGGGTTTCCTCTGTCCTTGAGTGCTTTTCTTTCCCTTGTTTCTCCTCCCTAGTGAAGTCATGAGAGGCTCTTTGTTCCCTCACTGCTCTCTGGGGCAACCATGCTGAGGACATGACAGTGGCCTCCTGAGAGGTTAAGAAGACTGTGCCTTACTCCCCTCTTCTCCTCTCGATCCTCAGGCAATATTTTCTTTCCAAAATCCTCAGCTACCCTCCATATTCACTTAAGTTTGCTTTCTTAGGGTGTCGTAGCCAATGAATGAATTTAGAAATCAGCCAGAGAGTGCAAACATCTGACACTAATAGGTATGGTCTTCATTTGAACAGTTCCCTGAGCCCAAAGATGAACTTGAGCTTCCAGGTTCATGTTTGAAGTCATTTTAATTCAAATATTCATGTTTGAGGTTATGTGGCTGAATTAGGAAAGGAGTGTTTTCTCCTTACATAGTGACCTTTGGTGATTAGTCAAGGTGACCCCATGACTAAATTGGTATCAGATTACAGATTAGGTCACATGTCCTTTTGAATCATCAGTCTGGAGGGGATGTAATTCTGATGTGAAAACGTGGTTATATAAGCAGCTCCTTTGCCTCTTTTCTGTTTAATCATCCTTGTTTTCTTTAGACCTTAATCATAAAGATGACATCATTAGGTAACACTTAACTTAGCTCTTGATTTCTGCTTTACTAAATATACACAACACCTTATCTAACCTGCTGATTCCTTTCCTGGATTAGGAGAAGAATGAAGAATTAAGTAGAATTAAGAAGAATTAACTTAATGACTTAATTAACTACTGACTGACCCTCTACCCCTAGCTTCCCCTTAGTAAATTTGCAGGTGGACCTCATGGGAGCAGGCGGACCATGCAGGTGAGAGAACATCCAACTGCAGGCGGACCATGCGAACAAGACAGTGTCCCTAGGAAGATGGGGAGAAGTCTGCAGGTCTAAACTCAATGGAAAGATGACCAAGAATCTGACCTCCTGCCTTAATGATTAACTGAGACTGTTTCTCGTTTTTCCCTTTAAAAGTCATCGTGGCTGAGCAGAATCTTCGGAGTTGGTCTCTGGATGTAAATTCACCATCTCCCCAGATTGCTGGTTTTTCTGAATAAAGTACCTTCCTTCTCTACCTAAGCTTGCCCTTCAATTTGATTTATTGGCTATTGAGTGGCAAGCAGCCGAACCTGCATCCGGTCACAGAATTATTGTGGATTTTCCAGCCGTTTGGAAAACATGTTGATCCAGCAGGCTCTTGGACTTCAAGTTCTCATTAGCTTGTTTTCACTTGTGTCTGTAGCCAAGTTAAGAGTGACTTAAGCAAGAAATTTAGAGGGCATGATTTCATCCCTAGAGATCTACACCTGGCCTCGGCAGGGGCATTTGTAAATACGTAGCCTACATTCACTTGACCTGCTCTAAGCGCATGGTTTACTTGAGAATGCACTTTGACACTTAAAAATCCTTTCCTTTCCCCCTTTCTTGAATGGACAGCCATTTTCCTCTCTTTTCTACTCTTCAAATAATGAAATTGGCAGAACACATCTGCATGAAATCCAGTTGCTCTACTGGAGGGACGTACCACCTGCTGCCTTCAAGAAGAGACGTTTCCATGATATGTACACTGACAACATTACTGTTGTTCTTTCTGTTTAATGATTTTATTGTCAAAGTACGTGTTTCCTTAAATTAAAAATATTTTGAGTACTTACTGTGTGCCAGATACTGCACTACGGGTTTTTATATATTTTAATTTCAATATTTGATTTGTATATTTCAATTTTTATCCTCAAAAATATCCTGTAGCATATTATTTATCATGTTTTACAGAAGATGGAACAGAAACTCAGAGAGCTAGAGTAACAAAGTCACGTTCAGTGCTCAGTCTGGTGTTCAAGTTCAGTCTGAATCCACTGACTGTTCATTCTTTGCCATGCTGGAGCCAATCAACTGTTCGCTCATTTGCTTGGCCTAATTCTGGTCTGATCTTAAAACCAATCAGTCCTCAGTCATACGACTTAGCCACGTTAGAGAGACATAGGCTCTGACCATTGAAGGAGAACAGCTAGCAATACTTGAGCATCTATATTTACTGGGCACTGTGCCATGCAGTTCCATATGTCATCACAACTGGGTGGTGTACATTCGGGAGGGCTGGGAAAAAAGAAAAAAAAGATAAGAGGTTTCCTGAATTGTTAAGACAAAGGTGTAACTCTTGGTAGATCGGCAATAAAAATTTTTTAAATTGTCAAACCGTTTCCTCCGTGTTTCTGAACGTAGGCGTTTCAGGGAGGGGCATCATGCTAAGAATAAAGCGTTCCGTCCTGTTTAGTTGGAATCGTAGCATCACCCTGAAAAATAACATGATTCTGGTGGTCTATGTCAGAGATCAGTAGAGATCTTTAAACAAGAAACCGCTGCCGCTCAGGAACGATCATTTTCTTCCTGACCACTTTCAGTGAATAGAGTGAAAGTTAAAAGCATCAAAGTCATGCAAAAGCTTTTATGAAAACGTACATATCAAACAAATGGATCTTTAAAAAAATTCGAGCGCTGATGCACGCTAATAATATTAGCTTCCATTATATTTAGCCTTTTGCAAATCGATGAGACGACTACTTCCATTTCCGCTCCCCATCTCCCCACCTCCCTCTCTACCAGGAATGACTCATGGCTTAGTCTGGGGTCCAAACAGCAAATAAAGGGATCAACAAAAGAGCCAAAGGAAGATGGTGCCTCCGGCTCCTTTCCTCTCTAAGCGCTGACATAAAGGTCCCCCAAGGGAGCCTGAAATTGGTCAGGATGTAGAATTCTCTCTATCTGGCAAATTTCATTCTTTTATACTTATCGTCTTCCTCTCCCAGTTGTCATTCTCTGCGATTAAGTAAAAATAAATGTTAGCACCATTAGGAAGCTGAGATAATTCCACGGCGTATACTAATTCTCCCAGGTCTGTCTGCAATGTGTTTCCAAAGGCTAAGCCCAGCTCATTTCATTTCTGGATCTTTAGAAAACACTATTTATAACATGAGTTGTCACCCCATTGGAGACACTTTCTGTAAGTGCTAATGAACCTTGCTGTGTTTATACAAGAGGCTATGACTCAGTAAGTCAGAGGTTTCCCTTTGCATACCATTAAGGTATTCCAGCCAGCCTGCAATACCTGCAGATTGGGTGAGAGAAGGAAAAAACAGGTTGCAGATAACTAACCACAGAGGCTTCTTAGTTTGTTTGAATCAATCACTTGTCAGAGAAAATTATGTTGGTAACTTTCATGCAGTTACATTGATAACAAATGAACACCCCCCATTGCTGTGTGCATTAATTTGTAGTGATGCCAGTCCACTTTCCTGCTGTTCCTTAATATCCATCTGGGTAATAATAATTTCCATCATGGAGCCAAAACAATAGGGAGGCCTCTCTCACCCTTCTGGAAACGGACACCTTTATTTCCCGATTTTCCATTTTTATTCCCATCCTGGCTGGCTGGCTGCAGCGTCTCATAGCACTTCATGACATAGCTACTGATTACAACATAATGACCCTTCATTGATTACATGCGGTGTACCTGGGTTGTGGGAGATGGCTGGGAAGGCAAACAAATAGAAATTGTAACCGCAGTCAGAGCTTGGGGTGAGCAGATGCAAACTATTGTGCATAGGGTGGGTAAACAGCAAGGTCCTACTGCAGAGCACAGGGAACTAGATTCAATATCCTGTGATGAACCATACGAAAAATACGAAAAAGAATATATATAAATATAACTGAATCACTTTGCTGTACAGCAGAAATTAACACAACATTGTAAATCAACTACACTTCCATAAAATAAAAAATTTAAAAAAGAAATTATAACAGCTGATGAATCGTAGGTCTATAAGCTACCTTTCTTGGAAGGCAAAGGCAGGATTCAGAGCAGCAATTTAAGCCCTACCTACAGGGCTCACTTGTTGTTTTTCTATCATGAATTAGCAGTCAATTCAAACAACTGGTTTAATGACTTTGAAACGTTCGAATCAGCTAATCTAACCAAGTGAGTCTGCAAATGATCAAGCTTATTCTTTATGTCACCATAAGCTCAAGAAAAAACAATTTTTTTTCAGTGATGTCTTTATCATTTTGGTTTTATTTACCAATCAAAATGACAGTTACTTTGACAACTGTAAACTGCACAGCGTGGCAAAGAACCCCTGTGTTTTCAGGAGTTCTCCTCATGAATCTGCAAAGAGGACTCAGCTAGTAACTGCATGTGCACAAAACCACATTGTACTCTCCAGAATATTCCTGGTTAACAGTTAAAGTCTAGCCCCCGTCTCCTCCCACCATGACTCCATAATGCAGGAGGAAAGCAAAGCTATTTAACAGTGTTTGTTAAACTCCCAACATATTTGAAACACCTCATACCAGGAAATGTTACTTGGGGCAATTTCATATCACGTTAGCTAACCTGGAGGGGAGAACATAGTTTGTGTTTAGTTTTGTCTTTTAAGTTTGTGGCGCTTAGGCTTTTGTGGGAAAAAGTGATCAAAGTTGGGCGCATGCCTAATGTATTAACATATTGAGTTAAACTAACGGTACCATAAGAACATACGGAAAATAACCCACAGACTAAGGAGTTGGTTCAATTCCTGGCAGATGATTTGCTGTAAGTTTGTGGGCAGTCCTCTTGGGGGGCGGGTAGAGGAGGGGTATGAGCAGGGCAGGCAATGAGACAAAGAATGTCCAAGAATCCAATCACCCACTGCAATAAATATGGAATTTATGATTATTTGGTCAAGAGGCAGGGCTGAAGTTTAGGTTCATATATTAATCGCAAAATATTTGACTAGGATACTTCAAGTTGTTAAAATTTAAAAAAAACATTTGAAATCACTCATTCTACATAAATACTTGCTATGTCCTTATTATATGTGATTCTTAACTGGTCATTAAAGCAAAGTCACTGGGACTTCCACTAGCCTATATGCATTGGTCTCTTTCAAGTGACTGCATGTCCCTGAAACACAGAATCTGGGCTTCTGAAGTCTTCTGAAATCCAAGCTTGCCTTTCTCCCCGACTCATGTGTATTATTGCATTTTACCTTAATAATTCTTCCCTGGTCCAGGATTGGAGTGGCGCAGAGCTCGGCCCATCTGTTTTGGGTCGACTTCCACGGAGTTCTGGGCTCCATTGCACAGGGTCCTCCTACAGGACCAGAGGGAGAGCTGTAGGGAATTTCCTTCCGAGGCCACTTTGCCACATAACCCCTTCACATCACTGTAGGAAGTTTCCAGGGTTTCCAGGAACATCTTAAAGACTCTTTGCTTCTCAATTATTCCCACGTCTCGATGCTAAAATCCGTCTACCAAACGTGCTTACTTATCACCACATCATAATCTGCATTAAACTTCTCAAGTCACGGCCACGTCCTCAAGGTACCCAATCTTCCTGTCTTCACTCCCTGCCTCCCCTGTGCAAATTTACTGGCTGGTCTTCCTGCATCTTTTCTGCCTCTTCCTAAACCATGCTTTTATTCCAGCTGTCTCTTCCTCCCATTGAAATAGCACGTCTCTTCTGATAGCACTTAAAAATTTATAGCCAATTCCCTACCACTCCAAGTAAAGAGGTTAGGGCATCTAAAAGGGGGAAGTGTGGGTCTAAACCAATCATCTCCTTTAAGTCAGTGAATCATTGCCTGACACATCATATAGCATCGATTCCCCTGCATGAGGCTAAATGAATTATTTTCATTTGTCAAACTACAGTTTATCCACGTGCTGATCAAAAACTACACCTGGCTGCCACTCAGAGGATGAAGATTTTTTGAGTTTGGAAGCAAGGTGAGCCGCCTGTACTTAATATTTAAAATCAAATCCAAAATTATTGTTAGAATAACATTCTGTTCTCACTAAGAAATCTTGATTTTTTTTTTTTTAAAGCAAAAATACACAGTAAGTACATTGAGCAATTCCCAAGCTTTGGTCTTTTTTTTTTTTTTTTGGCCCTGCTGTGCAGCATGTGGCACCTTAGTTCCTGACCAGGGATGGAACCTGTGCCCCCTGCAGTGGAAGCGCAGACTCTTAACCACTTGACCGCCAGGGAAGTTCCCCCCAGTCTTTGGTCTTAGTGCTAGAGCATATAGTAAGTGGTCAGGAAATGATAGTCACTATTATTACTTTACATTTATTATTTTAATAATTAATAAAATAAATGGTTAATTTCTTTTATCCTCACAACTACCCTATGATGGGGATTCAGTACTATCCACTTTAGTAGATGTATTAGCTCCCTAGGGCTGCCATAACAAAATACTACAGCCCGGATGGCTTAAACAATGGAAATTTATTTCCTCACAGTTCTGGAGGCTGGAAGTCTGAGATCAGTGAGTCAGCTGGGTTGGCTTCTCCTGAGGTCTCTCTCCTTGGGTTGTAGATGGCCGCCTCCTCACTGTGTCCACACATGGTCTTCCCTCTGGGCATACCTGTGTCTTAATCTCCTCTTCTTATAAGGACAAGTCATATCGGATTGGGTCCCACCTTAATGACTTCATTTAACCATAACTACTTTTGAAAAGACCTTATCTCCAAATATAGTCACATGCTAAGGTACTGGGTGTTAGGACATCAACATCTGAATTTTGGAGGGATGTAATTCAGCCCATAACAGCAGATGGGGAAACTGAGACACTTACAGAGCCACACTGTGGTCTAGGCAGTCAGGCATCTGGGGCTGTGCTCTGAACCACTATACTGTCATGTGCTGAGTGAAGTGTAATGCCAAGATAAGTGCTCTTGGATCTTGAATTGGAGATATCTCAGTATATTTTAATTTGTATGTAATTGGTATTAATTAAAATCATCAGGAAATTAGGTGTCTGAATTTTCTTTCCTAGTTCATTAAGCATGATTGAGCATAATTATTTTTGACTTTATACTTGTTTTAAAATCTTCTAGGCTGCATAGCTCCTTTCTTTACTGTATAGATTTTGTGACATTGACCAAAAGCTTACTTTGTGATTGAGGACTTTGTTTTACGACTTGTGAACAAGGTGAATTTTCTGAGTATTACTCGAATTGTACCGTGATGCTGTTGCAGAAGATGTGAAAGACTGAATCAACCCAAAGACATCACATTTTCTTGTCACTGTGTCTTTCACACAGAATAAATGTGTCCATATGTACACATATGTGGTTAATTGAGGCTGTTGGTAGGTTAATCCTAATTTGAGGATTTTTGTCTTATCTGAAAATTTAGATTTGGGTCTACAAATTATTGCATATTTTAGTCGATGACATTTTTTTTGCCAACTGAAAAATTCTCATATGCGTAGGAAAGGACTAATTAGTCTGCAGTCATGGTAATAAGTAGCCACCAAAATGGATTTTAAAACAGCTTATTAAAAAAAAGAGAGAGAATTTTATACCGTGGAGCCAACAGAACTAGTTTTAAAACTATTTAATCAATCAGCGATTCATCCCAGTGAACATGCTTCTGAAAGCCATCTAGTCAGCACCAGCCTTTCGCTTTGGAAAATCAGCCAGTAGGGACTATTGGATGCACTCCAATAAACAGACTTTTGAAAGTGAACCCATCGACAAGTCTCACCTGAGTAACTCTGCTTCTCCAGCTGAGGTATCCACACACCTGCTTCTGAAAGCCCACCGACCCCTGAGGTCCACACATCCCAGATACTAGCCTATGTCAGAACACTTACCCGCTCTTCTCAGAGAGACTGTGCCCATCCAGCATAATTCTCCTTACTTAATGAAGTAATAAATTCGGCTTTGTGGTCTGTTGTTTTTTGTTTGTGTAAGACATTGAGCAATGGTCTCATCCTTTGACACTTTATTGCTTCCTAATAACACAAAATTATGGACTGTCTCTGGACCTCATTTATGTCCCTTTGTGGTTGACCATGTGGAACAAATGACAACTTGGCTTCCTTAACTCTTTTATTCCAACAGTCTTCTTTCTTTCTTCTTTTAATTAATTAATTAATTGATTTTTTTATTGTATAGTTGATTTACAATATTGTGTTAGTTTCAGGTGTACAGCAGTGATTCAGTTATATATATTCTTTTTCAGATTCTTTTCCATTTTAGGTTATTATAATATACTGAATTTAGTTCCCTGTTCCATACAGTAGGTCCTTGTTGTTTATCCATTTTATATATAGTAATGTTTATATGTTAATCCTAAACTCCTAATTTATCCCTTCTCCCCCACTCCCTTTTCCCCTTTGGTAACCATAAGTTTGTTTTCTATGTCTATGAGTCTGCTTCTCTTTTGTAAAGAAGTCCATTTGTATAATTTTTTTTAGATTCCACATATAAGTGATATCATATGATATTTGTCTGTCTCTGTCTGACTTCACTTACTATGATAATTTCTATCTCCATCCATGTTGCTGCAAATGGAATTATTTCATTCTTTTTATGGCGGGGTAATATTCCATTGTATATATGTATCACATCTTTATCCATTCATCTGTCGACGGGCATTTAGGTTGCTTCTGTGTCTTAGCTATTGTAAATAGTGCTGCAGTGAACACTGGGGTGCATGTATCTTTTTGGATTAGCAACTGTCTTCTTTCTTGATTGATCATCTCAAACATAAGGCATAAGTAAATAATTGATCTTCCTTGTGATGGTATAAGACTGTAGCTCTCACTTCCAATTTCTGCAAAGTGGCAGTTAAGATGTTCAGAGGGACCTCTCCCAGTACAGCACACCTAAAAATGCTGTATAAAAACTCAACCTCTAGGGCTTCCCTGTGGCGCAGTGGTTGAGAGTCTGCCTGCCAATGCAGGGGACACGGGTTCATGCCCCGGTCCGGGAAGATCCCACATGCCACGGAGTGGCTGGGCCCGTGAGCCATGGCCACTGAGCCTGCGCGTCCGGAGCCTGTGCTCTGCAACGGGAGAGGCCACAACAGTGAGAGGCCCGTGTACCGCAAAAAAAAAAAAAAAAAAAAAAAAAAAACTCAACCCCTAGCATCTTTTATAATACATGGTGAAGCTCAGAGAAAGTAAAATAATTTTTCAGGATTTTTCTAGAAACCTCATGAAAGTTCAAATCCAAAAGAGCAAGGTAGAGCTGGAGGCAGAGTTTGCCCTGGAGGTATGGGGTAAAACTTGGTGCTTATTTCCTGGGTTTTAATGGGACAAAGGCACAGGGACAGGAGACAGAGCCTGGGCCTCAAACAGGAAAAGGGGGCCTAGTCAGAGTCCCTGCATAAATGTAGCACCCCTAAAGTGGACAAGTAGAAGAAACTTACCCTGTTGATGAAAATCTTGGAGACATATATTGGAGATACATCCTGTCTCAAGCTTTCCTTTCAGTGAATTGGACGAAATTTCCACTTATAATTTCTAACCACAAGCCTGCTATCACTAGGGTTTGGGGCCAAATTCCCTCTGCCTGTTTGGCTGTAGAAAATTTAGAGTAGTCTTGGGTTGGTAGTGCCCCTGCGAGACTGGCAGAGGCAAATGCAAATACTCTTTAGAGAAACACAATTAAAACAGGGGACTCAAAGAATTCCCATAGCTAGACTTCCAAGAACATGAGTTCATAATTTAAAAAGAATAAGCAAAAACAAGTCTCTAGAAACAAAAGTCAGCACTAAAAAACAAAGCACAGAATTAGACTTGCAAAGTGGTAGATGTGAAAATGATCAGAAACAGTGTGAAGTGGGTGTGTTTAATATATTTTAATAAAAGAAAGTATAGGGGGCTTCCCTGGTGGCGCAGTGGTTGAGAGTCTGCCTGCCGATTCAGGGGACACGGGTTCGTGCCCCGGTCCGGGAGGATCCCACATGCCGCGGAGCAGCTGGGCCCGTGAGCCATGGCTGCTGAGCCTGTGCATCCAGAGCCTGTTCTCCGCAACGGGAGAGACCACAACAGTGAGAGGCCCACGTACCCCCCCCCAAAAAAAGGAAGTATAGGGACTTCCCTTCAGTGTTAAGAATCCTCCTGCTAATGCAGGGGACACGGGTTCAAGCCCTGGTCCGGGAAGATCCCACATGCCACGGATCAACTAAGCCTGTGCGCCACAACTACTGAGTCCACGTGCCACAACTGCTGAGCCTATGCACCTAGAGCCCGTGCTCTGCAACAAGAGAAGCCACCACAATGAAAGGCCTGCGCACCACAACGAAGAGTAGCCCCTGCTCACCACAGCAGCAACGAAGACCCAACGTAGCCAAAACTAACTAAATAAATGAATAAATTTATATAAAAAAAGAAGGTATAGAAAATATGATGAAGAGACAAGGGATTGATGGACTTCCCTGGCAGTTTAGTGCTTAAGACTCCACACTTCCACTGCAGGGGGCACGGGTTTGATCCCTGGTCAGGGAAGATCCCACAAGCCACGCGGCCAAAAAAAAAAATAAATACATAGAAACAAGTGATCAAAATTTACCAGGTGGATCTGAAAAGAACCAGTCACACCTGAGCCCTTTCCACCCAGATACATAGGTTAGCAAACCAGGCATCCTGTAATGGAGGTGACCAGCTCTGAAAGATCCCTTGTCTTGCCCTTGTAATACAGGCCACTAGAATGATTCCTTTTACCACATTACCTTACTGTATTTTACCTTACTACCAGAAAATATGCCTATTGTCTTTTGCTGGCTGTCCCTAAAATTGCATGCTTTTTTTTTTTTTTTTTTTTTTTTTTTTTTTTTTTTGTGGTACGTGGGCCTCTCACTGTTGTGGCCTCTCCCGTTGTGGAGCACAGGCTCCGGACGCGCAGGCTCAGAGGCCATGGATCACGGGCCCAGCCACTCTGTGGCATGTGGGATCTTCCCGGACCGGGGCACGAACCCGCGTCCCCTGCATCAGCAGGCGGACTCTCAACCACTATGCCACCAGGGAAGCCCTCTGATGGCTACTCTCACCTTGTCTCAGCTATTATGTTATCATACCTCTCCTATATGTGCTCTTAATGTAAAGGAAGCCACAGAGTTTGAACAAATTCCAGAATTTACTTTATAAGCTAGTCATCACTTGAGATCAGAAAGAATATTCTGCTTGATTTTGAAGAATAATTCACACGATGGTAAACAATATGCTGGGATAGTGTTTCATTCATTCATTTGCTCATGCATTCAGCATGCACTCCACAAGTTCTTATTAGTGGAGAGGTGGTCTTGGTGCTACGGGAAAACACAAAGCAGAAGCAGAGTAATGAAGGGGAAAGAGCACGACCTCTGGAATCAAGTGGACCTGAGTTCAGTCTCTTGTGGTTTTTAAGGTGACCTAATAAATAAGGCTGCTTCCTTGCTTGCCTTTTGAATAACCCAAGAGATAAGACAAAGTAAGAGGACGTATAGAACCAGTATGTCACCACTTTAACTGATGAGATGATTTTAGAGAATGTGGCTTCTGTCTGTGAGTAAGTTACTTCCTAATTCAGAACTTCAGAATTAGGCAGACTTTTACAATAATCACTCAGTGGAGCCTGGGATGGATTGGAACTCATGCTCTTTCTGGGCACTCCCAGGAGAGACGGAGTTGAAGAGGCGGCCGAACAGTTCTTTACTCCCAAATCACCAACAGATAAGTCATACCACCTCCCTGAGGCACAGTGAGTGTCAGGGTGAGAGGTGGGGTGTATTCTAAGGACACTCCATCTGCGAGAAAGGAAATGCCAAGAGTGGTGGAGGACCATTTGGCTGTGGAGTCCATTACATGTGTGGACCTTCTGTAATGTCAGGACCCTATGGGGCCTTCCTGGGACAGACTCCTCCCCCATATTCTCTGCTGTAGCTTCTCTCTGAAGTACCTAGATAATAGTATCTGATGCACATGGCTTAAGTTGTTTTGCAAATGCTAAAACCCCCACCAAAAGGAAGAAATCAACTACTTGATGATTATGAGCACGTAGCCCCCAAACCCACCTAAGGATTGATAATGTTAACCCCTGTGACACCACCCTGTTACTACAACATCAGCCAATCAGAGAATTGTGCAAGAGTTGATCCCATACCCTGGGATGCCCCTCCCTCACCTGGTCTTTAAAAATGCCTTCCTGAAACTCTTCAGGGAGTTCTGGGTTTTTTTTTAGCACTAGCTGCCTGTACTCCTTGCTTGGTGCCTGCAATAAACGCTGCACTTTCCTTCACCACAGTCCGGTATCAGTAGATTGGCTTTACTGAGCGCAGGTGAGAGGACCCGAGTTTGGTTCCGTAACAATTCCCCATTCAGGAGGCGATCAGCAGGCTCTCAGGAGAGACCTAATCCCGCTTCCTGATGCTGCTCCCAATACCAACCACAGCCTTTTGGGTACCCTCTGAGGTCTCCCTGGCAGTGTAGATTTTGCTCTCAGAGCTCTCTGGAATGAGTTAGAAAACGGCATTAATGAAATCAAAGCCAAGACCACTCAACCCAAGCCTGAAAATGTAATCCTTCTTCCATTTGCATTCCAAATTATCATCAGCCAATTCGGCTTATTCTGGCGTCTCCAATACAGAGAGTCTGAGTTGAAATGAAAGGACATTAGTAACAAAGGACAATAATATAGACAGCAACATAGATATTCTGAATTTGACTCCAAATCTTCTACATTTCTCAACAGGAAATTAAAGTCCAATTATTAAATCCCCTTGCAGTAAAGTTCAAACATACGCCAGAATTAATGTTTAAAAGTATATTCTGTTTTCCGTTTGAGTTAAAAATTCAAAGATATTAAATTCCCCCATCACTCCATTTCGTATTCTGGCTGTCTTAGCCAGAGTTCTCATTGTCTAGGTCATTGGTTTTCAAGCTTTTCGTCTCAGTTCGCCTTTAACCTCTCAACAATTGTCGAAAACACCAAAGTGCTTATCAAAGTTCACTATATTAGAAATTAAAATGGAGACATTTAAAAGTACTTATTAATTTATTTAAACATAAAAGAATAAATACATTAAAATTTAACATATTTAGTAACAATATTTTCCAATACAAAAAATATAATGAAAAAGAGTGACTTTTTTTTTTTTTTTACTTGTGTGCAAATCCTTTTTCCTGTTTGGTTTAATAGATGACATCTGGATTCTCATACCCGCTTCTGCATCCAATCTGTTGCAATATGTTCCTTTTGGTTAAAGAATCTGAAGAAACTCCAGCCTCACAGTGTTATGCAGTTGGAAAAGGGAGGTGTATTTTCATACCTGTTTCAGATAATTGTGGATTTTCTTCTTTGATATTACACTGTGCTTGACAACAGCTAGTTTCATAAAGGTTCGCTCCAGTGAAGAGTCTGAAACCTTATCAGTGTACTTTGCGTACTTTGTTACATTAAAATCCATTGGAATATCTTCCATTTTGAAAGGATGTTTTACCCATGCATAATTTTGTTCATATCATATTTTAGTCATTTGGAAAATATCAGTTCACTGAGTTGAACCAGTTCACCGGTTCATCTATGAATTTTGACATATTTTACTATACAAGATCAAAAAATCACATTTGCTAATATACCCCCATCTTATCAGAGAAGTCTTTAAGCACTAGGAAACAGGCTCATGGTAGTGGATATGCATTTTTTAAAATTCCAATTTTTACTTGACAGCTTGAATTTTATTATTGGTGACAATTAATGTCAGCTATTTTCCTTGAACTGACAGGCTCTTTGTTCAATTTTGACAAATGGTGGTCAGACACTTAAGTTTGAATAACTACAGTAGTTTCTTTAAATAAAAAAGATGCCCATTTTAAAAAGAGGGCTAAGGAGTTCCCTGGTGGTCCAGTGGTTAGGACTCTGGGATTTCACAGCTGTCGCCCGGGGTTCAATTCCTTGCCAGGGTGCTGAGATCCCACAAGCCATGTGGTGTGGCTGAAAAAAAAAAAAGCCACAGTCCCTCCTGCCAAGCAGCTTCTAGTCCAGTGGGGAGAGCTGCAGCCTGAGGCTTCCTGAGAAGTGTGATATGTGAGCTGGGCTCTAAAGGTGGGAGGGATTTAGAAAAAAAAAAAAAAAAAGAGGGCTAGTTCAGCTCTGAATTCAAACAATTGTACAAGTGCTTGTTCTCAAGATAGCCTTCGAACTTTGGCTCATAGCCAAAGTCTTCCAGGTGGTCTTTCCATTTTGTCACATAGAATTTTAAAAGGATGTGTACTCAAGGGATGAGAGTTAAGAAAATTAATAATTTTTACAGTTTTGTCATGGACATTCTTAAAGGAAAGTGGGTTAAAATTTGGTGGTGGGCTTCCTTGGTGGCGCAGTGGTTGAGAGTCCGCCTGCCAACGCAGGGGACACGGGTTTGTGACCCGGTCCGGGAAGATCCCACATGCCATGGAGCGGCTGGGCCCGTGAGCCATGGCCACTGAGCCTGCGAGTCCGGAGCCTGTGCTCCGCAACGGAAGAGGCCACAACAGGGAGAGGCCCGCGTACCGCAAAAAAAAAAATTTGGTGGTGAAGAATTCAATGGCTGTGAGCACAGGTGGGCACCATGCCGGCTGAGGGTCAGCAGCTCATGCCCACTTGCTTTTGTACCGTCCGTGAACATGTCAACAAATGAAAAAAGCAAACACCACCTTACTCTTATTAAGAAGATAGAAGACCCCTGGAAGGGGTTGTGGGCCATGCTTGGGGTCTGTGGATGGGGAGATGCCTGGGCTATTTCTGCCTGGAATGGGCATCATTGCTTGCAGGTTTCAGAAGGGACATTCGTTCATTGAAAAGCCCTGGAGTACTCTTCTTTTTACAGAGTTTAAAGAGTTAATAGGACACACTCAAGTGTCACAGCCCTGACCCCACACCCATGAAATTGAGAAAAGCAGCCTAATCCTTAACTCCCAGGGCAGCTCTTCTTGGCAAAACCAGATTTCTAGAACCCAGAAAAGCAGTTTGCCCCAGGAAACAGCAGAGAACCAGACAGGTCTGGGAGAAGGTAGCCAGGGAAAATCATCTAGCTTCTCTCTTCCCCAGATTACGCTAGTTGTCTGGAATCCATGAGTTTTGAACTTAAACTTGATGGGGAAACAAATTCTCCTAGGGCTTCCCTGGTGGCGCAGTGGTTGAGAATCTGCCTACTAATGCAGAGGACACGGTTCGAGCCCTGGTCTGGGAGGATCCCACATGCCGTGGAGCAACTGGGCCTGTGAGCCACAACTACTGAGCCCGCGCGTCTGGAGCCTGTGCTCTGCAACAAGAGAGGCCACGATAGTGAGAGGCCCGTGCACCGCAATGAAGAGTGACCCCCGCTTGCCACAACTAGAGAAAGCCCGTGCACAGAAACGAAGACCCAACACAGCAAAAGTAAATAAATTAATTAATAAACTCCTACCCCCAACATCTTCTAAAAAAAAAAATTCTCCTAGCAAGGGCATTTACCACATCTAGGAGAAAGATCCATATACGCACATCTCCACTCTCAAAGAGTGGCGTTTGAAACATGGCGGTCTTCTTGCAAAGTTTAGAAATTTGCAATTATTATAATCCCCATCACCAGTAGACAATGTTTCTGTTTTTGGCATCCAATATATCCCTAACCTACCAATCTGCATTTCCAATTTCTTTTGCCTGCTGGTGTCTGGCACTAACAATTTAAATCTAGAACCTGCAGTGCAGATGGGATTCTCTAGCTATAATTTAAAAACAACAGACATGTTCTGCACTCTGATGTCTAAGAGGCTCTTTTCTCAATGGGTGAATCAATGACTTAGCTGCATCTGCCCAGGAAAACCTGCATCAGTGTAAGGTCAAGGACCAGATGTAGCACCTGTACTCAGAGGCCGCCCTCACCTGCTAATAGCCCACACCTTTGCAGAGACCTGCGGGGCCAGCGCTGGCTGGCAAAGTTCCTATGAGGCGCCACCCACAGAGGGCACCTGTGTGAGTCATGTTTGGCTGAGATGCCCTTGCCACTACCATTGGAGCCTTTGTGCTTTTTGGTGGCTGTGGCCCCCTGTGCCTTTGTTAATCCTTGCACTGTCCTATTCCTTTGCTGAAGCCTGTGGATGTTACCAGCTTCTGGCCCTATGAAAGCAACCTTGCTGATCAACAGCCTGTGGATGAAGCTGGCATAAGCTGCAGTCACTTACCAAGGTGAAAATACTATGCAGCCGAAGGCATAAAGCTTTTGCCCAAACTGAAGTACATAAAATCCAACCAACAATCGTGTTAACCATTGTGGATAAACCTCTACCTATTCTGAGGTCAAACACCTGTTCCTACACTCAAATCTGAGACTCAAAACCACTTCTTGGACTCCATGACTCTACTTACATTTTATGCCTTGTCTTTCCCCTAAGATTATTGACTTAGGGTGACAGATATTGCTACATTTGAGGTTATATCCCCCCAAGTACAAGCCCTCGTGCCTTTGGCCACAGGAGCTGGGGCTACTTCCAAAAGACTTAAGGTGTATAAAGCAGAGGAGATCAGTGTTCTCTGTACAAGAGGAAGGGAAGGGAAAGATAGGAGTGAGAAGAGGAAAGCGTGTCCGGACTTTCCTTCCAAACTAAACCATTCCATTGCGATGCTCCACGTCTCCTGGGGAGGAAGAAGTAAAGGGACAGAGAGAGGCCTGGGGGTTTCACTGTTGGGATTCCCTTTTCTTGAAAGAAAACCCCAGGTGAGGGGCAGGGGTCTTATCTTGTAAACAACATCTTAGCTCAGGTTATGATTCACTGTTTATTGCTTTAATGTCTATAAGCTACAGTTTTCTGGTCTTTAAAATGAATACAGTAATATCTACATGGGATGATGGTTGTATGGAATAGAGATAATACATGTGAAGCTAGCACAGGTATACACAGTTGGTCCAGAGGGGAGAGAAATATGCACAACTAGATATATTACAAGATGGAGAATGTGATGTTGCTACAATAAAGGAACAAGTCAAGTGCTCTAAAAGCTCGAATGAAAGGAAATTTAATTCTAACCTGGGCTGAGGTAGGTGATTGATTTCATGAGAGGGGCGGCTCTGGAGTTGAATTTTAAGATTTCGTGAGAATCTCTCCACCATTCAGTTCATTTGTTGTTTTGCTTTGTTTTCTTTCTTTCTTTTTTTTTTTTTTGCGGTACGTGGGTCTCTCACTGTTGTGGCCTCTCCCGTTGCGGAGCACAGGCTCCGGATGTGCAGGCTCAGTGTCCATGGCTCATGGGCCCAGCCACTCTGTGGCATGTGGAATCTTCCCGGACCGGGGCACGCACCCGCGTCCCCTGCATTGGTAGGTGGACTCTCAACCACTGCGCCACCAGGGAAGCCCCATTCAGTTCATTTGATGAGCACACTGTCTTGATCATCAACTGTCTTAGAGGCCCCAGGCAAGCAGAGATGTAGAAGATAAATAACACAGTTCCTGAATCTGTAGTCCCAGCTGGAGAAACGTCACACACACAAGCACACACGCATGTGCATACAAGACACAAGAGAAATCCAAACTATGGATCTGCAAGCAAAGTGATGCAGAGCATACATACCTGGGGAGAGGATGAAGGAGGGAGAAGTCTGGATGCGCTCATCTGCGATGCTGACCTAGAAGGTGGAGACTTTTTTTTAACGTCTTTATTGGAGTATAATTGCTTTACAATGTTGTGTTGGTTTCTGCTTTATAACAAAGTGAGTCAGCTATACGTATACATATATCCCCATATCTCTTCCCTCTTGCATCTCCCTCCCACCCTCCCTATCCCACCCCTTTAGGTGGTCACAAAGCACCGAGCTGATCTCCCTGTGCTATGCAGCTGCTTCCCAGTAGCTATCTATTTTACATTTGGTAGTGTATATATGTCCATGCCACTCTCTCACTTTGTCCCAGCTTCCCCTTCCCCCTCCCAGTGTCCTCAAGTCCACTCTCTACATCTATGTCTTTATTCCTGTCCTGCCCCTAGGTTCTTCAGAACCTTTTTTTTTTTTTTTTAGATTCCATTTATATGTGTTAACATATGGTATTTGTTTTTCTCTTTCTGACTTACTTCACTCTGTATGACAGACTCTAGGTCCATCCACCTCACTACAAATAACTCAATTTCGTTCCTTTTTATGGCTGAATAATAGCCCATTGTATATATGTGCCACATCTTCATTATCCATTCAACTGTCGATGGACACTTAGGTTGCTTCCATGTCCTGGCTATTGTAAATAGAGCTGCAATGAACATTGTGGTACATGACTCTTTTTGAATTATGGTTTTCTCAGGGTATATGCCCAGTAGTGGGATGGCTGGGTCGTACGGTAGTTCTATTTTTAGTTTTTAAAGGAACCTCCATAGAAAGTGGAGACTTTAATGATAAGAGTAAATAAAGGGATGGGAGAATGGGAGAAATGTTTGGAAGCAAGGCTATTTAAGACCTCTATGCAAAGAGAGTAAAGCAGTGAGTGTCATCAGAATAACAAAGGCTTACTGGAGGAGCTTCCTTCCTTCAGAGAGGTTTGTTCCTGGGAGATACCCAAGTTAGATTGATTGAAGAATTCTCCAATCTCCCAGGACAGATGGGAGCATGTGGTTTAGGAAGAAACCACTTCCTAGCGCTGGGTAGCCATGTCCTTCCCATCAAGATATTCCTTTTTCTATCCAAGATCTTTAAGATCATTTTTACAATTGTTAAGCCCATTTAGAAAATCCGTCAATGATGCAGGACCCCTTCCACTTAAGAATAGAAAAAGACCATGACATGATGTTCTGATAATACATCATTTATGTTTTTTTTTTTTAAGAAGATGTTGGGGGTAGGAGTTTATTAATTAATTTATTTATTTTTGCTGTGTGGGGTCTTCGTTTCTGTGCGAGGATTTTCTCTAGTTGTGGCAAGCAGGGGCCACTCTTCATCGTGGTATGTGGGTCTCTCACTATTGCGGCCTCTCTTGTTGCGGAGCCCAGGCTCCAGACACGTAGGCTCAGTAGTTGTGGCTCACGGGCCTAGTTGCTCCTCGGCATGTGGGAACCTCCCAGACCAGGGCTCGAACCCGTGTCCCCTGCATTAGCAGGCTAATTCTCAACCACTGTGCCACCAGGGAAACCCCATCATTTATGCTTGAGTATGAAAATGTTTTAAGTAGGTAAACTGTAGTTGGAAAATCAGTATTATTTCTTAATCTTGACACTTATGCCTATTCTGTGAGTATTTCAATTCATGTAGAGAATTTCAGTGAAAGGAATGAGAAATTTCCTGACCTATTTAATGGATGGAAATCTATTTAATGGTCTCCAACATCTTGGCTTTAGTCAGAATTCTTGTCTGAAGGAAAGTAAATCGCATGGTCTCAACTCAACAAACCATGGATTTTGGTCTGTGCCATCACAATAAAGCTGGTGACCAGGGATGTATGTGTGGAGTGGGGAAAGAATTCCAGCATGGTGAGAGAGAGTCCCTGCTTCCTGGCTTGGCAATGTCCCCAGCAGAGAGTTCGCATCATTTAACAGTGATGTCACTTTGTTGACCATCATAAACTGAAGTTTCACAGAATCACGAATAAATAAATTTGTATCTTGAAAGTAACAGGAAAAGGAAGGAAAGAAGAGCTGCAGGATCAGAGTGCCCTAATGTGCAGTGGTTGGGGTGATGCAAGTGCTGAATCCCACCTTCCCCTGCCTGGGTGTACCCCTAAAAAGTATACGTGCCCTGCTGCAAACCCCGATTCCACGGACCCACTGGCATTTGAGAAGTAGCTAATGGGGAGTTATTTCTGCCACTCTTTTTCACCATCCCCTTATGTCATGAAAATGGAAATTTACAGAGAATAGATTAGGATGTGGATTACCTTCTGTGGCCTCAGAATAGAGCAAGGCCAAGCACCGCTGCTGCCCTGCCCCCAGAAAGGCTACTCCTGTAGACTCTTGGGTGGGATCGTAAATCAGCTAAACCAGATTCATTGTAGTTTGTACCCCCAAAGTAGGATATGCCTGGGAGTGCTCCCATTACTCAGCCACATTCATTGAACCCCCAAGTGGGCAACGTGTGTTTTTGTAAGGATGAAATTGAAGCTACGGCATTCTTTCCTTTCACACTGAGGGAGAGAGTAAGTTTCTATTGAATGTTCTAAATGCTACCTGATTATCTTTTTTTTTTTTTTTTGCGGTACGCGGGGCTCTCACTGTCATGGCCTCTCCCGTTGCGGAGCACAGGCTCCGGACGCGCAGGCTCAGCGGCCATGGCTCACGGGCCCAGCCGCTCCGCGGCCTGTGGGATCTTCCCAGACCGGGGCACGAACCCGCGTCCCCTGCATCGGCAGGCGGACTCCCAACCACTGCGCCACCAGGGAAGCCCTACCTGATTATCTTGATAGGATTATAGTGACCTCCCTGAGTCTTCTTTTGAAGTCCAAAGTATCCTGAAAATGCACATTTTCTCTTTTCTATTAAATGGTGCCTAGCGACAAGTTCATCATAACCCTGATTTGATTGCAAATTGCTCTGTTTAATGAATTATCTTCTCTTTATTCCTATTGCCCCATTCTACCTCCTGTGCCCCCTCCCTCCATCAAATAGCAAACATTCTGTCCTAAGACAGAAACCAAGGAATGCGGCTAGTTTGGTGTTTGGGGCAGTGTCCTTTCTACACATAGAGTTTTCTCTCACCTGAGAAGTTACACCATGAAGTGAATTGGCAATTAATGTAACCACACAGTCCTGTAGAGGACACTGTGTCCTAGTTATTTCTGTCCTGCAGACATGCAACCAACACTTACAAGTAGGCGGCCAAGGTGGCTGCTCTTCCTCTTCCCCTGTTGGGGAATTCTTCCCAGGTGGTTTTGGATCAGGTAATAGCCAGGATGGACGAACAATTGGAGTGAGCTTCCAGAGACCTCCTCTCACAAGGCATCAGGATGAGGAAGAGCGTGGGAGCTGCCATCAGGAGGAAATGCTGTACCAACCCTACCAGTGGCGGGCACTCTCTTATGCTGCGGACAGCACAGACTCCACTGCTAGGACAACTGTCAACAGGTGCAATCAGGAGGGGCTTCCAGCAACGGGGTGGAGTGTGGAAATGCAAGGCCAGTCATCCAGCAAATTCCATCTTCCTGAGCGCCTCTGCTGGATGCCGTAAACCACGGGCACATTTCCCCCCGTGGGCAGCGGGCCAGGGTGACAGCTGGTGAGGCAGCCCGGCGGCTGCCCAGAGACGGTGTCTGGAGAGTTGCACTGGGGAAGGAAAGGCTTCAGTGGACTAAACCATTTTTTAGTCTGAGCTCTTCCACAGTGGTTTGAGGAAGCACAGCTCAAGTAGCCTGTCACGAACCAAACATATTCATAAAGGGGCTGGAGACATTCCAGTCCTGTGTTTTGACCTTGCTTAACTCCAAGAGGTGGCAGGGATGGCATTAAAATAAGTCTGGTCTTTCTCATGATTCTTGTCTTCATCAGGGGTGGGGTGTCCAGCCTGGGGGGCCGGGCATGAACGAATAGCGTGCGTGTGAATGGGAGCATATTTCCAAACAGGCTGCACGATCTAGTGGCTTAACTAGGATGGAGGATGAGCATCACTTTATGTCAGGTGTTGCCCTGGGGGAGAGGCCTGGGGAGCTAGGCTGAGTGGGTGCGTATCGGTGAGGCTCAGGGCTGCCCTTGTGTGTATCTGAGGCTGCGCACAGAGAAAGAGATGAAAGCTGACATGTGTCTTTTAGAACTGGCTGCTGCTGTCAGGTTTGGTTTCTGGAGCTGAGAACAGGTGCCTCAGACTTCAAAGTAGAACCCAACGTCTCTCTGTGACCTTCCCTTGAGGGTCTGGTTTGGAGAAGAATCTCAAACCTTCTTTGCTTGTCCTGCATCGCTGTGTTGGAATGTGGGTGCCTAAGGCACTTGTTGTTGTGTTCTTGGCCTTGGGGGCTTTGGCTGTAAGTCAGAGAGAAAGCATTTTGTTCTGACATTTCCTTGTATGTTTCCTCCCCAAGCAGGGCAATGGGGGAATATGGTTAGGGAAATGTGCTTTAAGGCTTTAGTTCATGTTAAAAAATATTTGCTAGGCACTTACCACATACATGCAGAAATATACCAGCAGCTGACATAGGTATTAGAGATGGATATTAATTAACCAACAATTAATTAATTAGACAAATATCTATTAGACACCTACTCTGGGCCAGGCACTGCAACAAGCACTGGGGATGAAGCAGTAAAAAAAAGTCAGACACTTCCCTGGCGGTCCAGTGGTTAAGACTCCACGCTCCCAATGCAGGGGCACGGGTTCAATCCCTGTTCAGGGAACTAAGATCCCGCATGCTGCAGGGAGAAGCTCCCCCCACCCCACCCCCCAAAAAAAAGTCAAATTCTTGCTCTCACAGAGCTTACAGTATAGTGGGAGGCTCAAAATAATCAAAATAAATAGGTTAAGTAATGAAAGTAAGTAATGGTAGGAAAGCTGTGGACCCTCTGCCAGACTGCATGGAGCCCAAATCCTGGCTCTACCACATAGGTGCTGTGTGATGTTGGACAAGCTGCTTAATTTCTCCGTGCCTCAGTTTCCTCATCTGTGAAATGGGGTCGATAGGGGACCCACCCTGCACTGCTGCTCTGAGGGTTCAATGAGATAGTGGGTGTAATGCTCTTAGAACAGGCCCAGCATAATGTAAGCCCTTAGAAGGGCTATTACAGTGTCAGTGCCAGGTGGTATCAGAGAAAATTTTCTAGAGAAAATGAAACTGAAGGGGCAGGGGATGGGGGAGTGTGAGGACACCTGGGGAAGCGTTTGCAGGTAGAAGAGGCTGGCAGGGCGAAAGGCCTTGCTCAGAAGGAGTCAGGCATATTCAAAACGAAAACCAAAACCCAACAAGAGGCCAATGAGGCTGCAGTGAGCAAAGGGGAGAGGCTGAAAACCAGGGGGTGGTGGAGAGAACCACACAGGGCCTAGTAGGTCCCTGTAAAGGTAAATATCTGGAAAGGTCTCTTGACCTCAATAGGGTGATTGCTTTCTTGGCAAAAGTGACTGCCTGGAGGCGATTATTGGTAACAACTGTGAATTTTTATATTCAGACTCCTGGGGACATAATTAAGCATTTGTCCTCTGTATGTTTTGTACTTGGTCTCCTTGTCTGTGATGGATGGGATAAGTCCTGGAGTTTCCTATCTAGTCTGCTCTTTTTCTATGAACAAACAGTAATTTAACATCAATAAGGGGAAAAAATGAAAGTTTAAAAAAAGACCCATGACTCTGCTAGCTTAGCAAAATAACTGCTTTGATTTTTACCACATTTCACACCAGGAGATTTTAAACAAAATGGGGACCATAATATCTCCTAGCATGGTTGCTGATGATGGATAAATACAGTTTGAGTATGAATGGGGGTAGATGCTGGCAACGAGCCCCTCCTCTGAATCCACATCTGCAGAGGCTGGGCCTCATGTGGAAAGGTGAGCACACATCAGGTCCACGGCTGGGATTCAGGAAGAGATGTGTGTGTGTTTGACAGGCGAGGAAGGTCCAGCCGCAGCCCAGTTGCTAGGAGGGAGGACAAGCCACCTGAGGGGAAAAATGTCACCATAAGGTAAAAGGCAATCACGAATCCCCATTTTACAAAGGGACAAAGGGAGATTGTGAGTGTGACCCCCAAAAGCCTACTCTTTACACCCTGGTTGAGGTCACCTCTGCCCACGTGTCACTGAGAAAGGGGCTGCTGGGTGCCAGCAGGAGCTAATCAGAAGGCAGGGAGTCAACTCTGCAAGGCACCAGAAGCCTGTGCAAGCCAGGAGGTTTGTTTGCTTGAGACTTGGGGATTCAGATTGAACAATTATTAGAAATAAACCACACAATATGTGCCCGGCACAGAAAAGATGCTCAATAAAATTGAAGCCATTCTTTCCATGTTCTGCTTCTTCTATTTTAAATTAAACAAAAGCCAGTGCCATTGCCAAAATACTCATTGGATATGAGAGGAAAGTCACAGCCACAGATATTTATTGTGCACTAGCTGAGCTCCCTTAGAGGGCAGGGATAGACAATTAATTAGATCGATATACAATTTGTGGGAACAATTGCACGTGTGCCCTTGTGAATATAATGAAAGGCTAGACTAAGTGACAAAAGGGGACTATGCACAGAGAGCTATGGTCCAATGAAGAGGAAGAGGTCACATGATCATAGAATCACATGACAAAGATAAGCTCCACAGGATGATATGATCACATGATCAGGATAGACTTCAGGGAGGAGGTGCCATTTACATCATGACTCTAAAGATGGGAGTAAAATTTAAATGGATGGAGACAGAAGGGAGCACATTCCAGGTGAAGGGACCAGTAGACCCAGTGGAAGGTGTAGGCCCACTCAGGAGACTGCAGTGGTCCGGGGAACTGGAGCGTGGGTGAGATGAAGGGGAGGAAATCCTGGGACGTCCCACTGGAGGGAAGGGAGGGGTTTGAACTTAATTGAGTGGTGACTCAATTAAATCATGAAATTAAGCCCTGAAATTTTTTTGAGAAGGGGAAGTTAGTTAGATAAATGCAGATCGACTCCAGAAAAAAATAAACATCAAGCAGAAATGGATGTCTTGCAGAGACTAGGGAGGCATGAAAGGCAGGAAAAGCTATTTAGAGGCTGCTTATGAATGGGATGCTAATTAACATTTGTGGGGCACCTACTCTATGCCAGGTGCCTTTATGGGGAGTGTGTGACTTTATCTTTGTTGATAGATTAAGCAAGTTACTCGAGGCCGCACAGTTGGCAAAGGGCACTGCTGGGATCACAGGTGGTGCCAGCCTCCTTTATAGAGGCTGTGAGAACATCCACTCTGTGCTGCTCTTGGTAGAAGAAACGGTGGTGGAATTCAGGGGCAACAGTGGAGACGGCAGGTGGAGAAAGGATTGGAGAAACCTGACGAGGTCAAAGCCTTATGACTTGGCCAACAGTTGCCTAAAGGAGGATGGGAGAAGTCCAAGAGAACTCCAAGGTTTTGGTTATGGGTAATTGGGAAATAGTTGACTCAGTAATAAAAACACAGAAGTCAGGAAAAAACTGATTGGAGGGGAAGATACTGAACATATAGAGTTTAAGGGACTGGATTCTTAACTCTGGGAGCACACTGGAATCCACTGAGTTGTTAAAAGATTTTAGACTCCTGGACCCCATCCAGACAGGCTAAATTGGAGTTCTGGGGGTGGAGCCAGGGTACTGGTAGTTTGTAAAAGCTGCAGGTGATTCCAACGTGCAGTCAGAAGAAACCCTCTCGGGACTTCCCTGATGGTCCAGCGGTTGAGACTCTGAGCTCCCAAGGCAGGGGACCTGGGTTTGATCCCTGGTCAGGGAATTAGATCCTGCGTGCTGCAACTAAGAAGCGGCACAGCCAAATACATAAATAAACAAAATATTCAAAAAGAAGAAGAAGAAGCAGAAGAAACCCTCTCCACACAGGGAGAAAACCCAGGCACTGATGCTCCCAACAAATTTAAGAGCTAGAGAGAAATATCTGGGAGATGGTTGCATAGAGGTAAGAGTTGAGGTCAGGAGACTGAACAAGAACATTAAGGGAGAGTAAACAAGAAGGAAGAGGTGCTAGCCATTGTCTCCAAGGAAATTGGTGCAAGCAGTATTTTGCATATATAATTGTGGGGAAATGGCTTAAAACCTGTGCTGTGTTCACAAAAGGAGTAAAGGAAGAAGTGCAGGATTGAGATTTAGGAAATCTGGATTTTACTCACAGTGGATACTAACCAGTGGTGTTATCTTAACCATCCATTCGTTCACAAACAATTACAGAGCAACTGTTATGTGCCAGGCGTTACCCCAGGGAGTGGGGATATAGCAGTGAACAAAATGAGACAAAAATCCTTGCCCCCCCTGACCTTACATTTTAGTTAAAGGGATTAGACCAGAGTAACTCTCAGATTCCTTCTTGCCTGTCAAGGATGGGGCAGTGCAAATTTTCAGCGTGCCCAGAAATAGTGATAACAAGGAAAACAGGGATGAGAGCAACTCTATAGATATCTTCACCTTGCTCTGAGCCCCAGAAGGTGATCTGGGTGGGCTGCATCCATGGATCTTTTGTCCTCTGGCTTCTGGGTGGCTTGCACCAAAGGGAGTGAGGGCACTGCTAGAAGTTCAGAGGGTGGAGGGAGAGGGAGGTTCAGGCTTTTTTTTCCCTTCAGTTCTCTCCCTGCCAAGTCTCCATGGAGTTGCTGTTTCCCTGTACTGAAGGCCACCACACCTAGCTGGTGACTCTTGTCACTTCCTTTCAGGGATCTTGTCACTACTTTCCCCACTTGCCTATTTAGAGGTTAGAATGACATAACACTGTCCCTTGCTGGTTTCCATAAACTCTGCCTACATCTTTGCAAACAGACTCTTTTGCTAAACTCTTCTATTGCACCAGTTTGAGTATGCCATTTGTTTCCTATTGGGCCCCTGAAAGATCTGTATCAATAATTACTCCAAACCATAAGTCTAATTCTTAAACATTTTTGTGTAGTAGTCACATCACTGGAATAAGTGAAAACTCACTGAAATGCTCCAGTGTCAGCTGACAAAGCAACCTCTTTCCTTGGTGGTCTTTTCCTACATGCAGGATGGAGGGGAGAGCTTGCAGACCTCCAACCCATAAGTTTTTGGGATGCTGACTCTGAATATAATACGCTTTACTCTTGGGGTCCTTCCAGAAGGGCTTAGGTTCTGACCACACGTCTGGGCATAGACGTCTGTTTCATACTCCAGAAAGTGTCTGTTCAGCATCTCCAGTTCCAGGCAACACAGACAATGAAAGATCAGCACAGACAGTGTCAAAGGAAGAGGGGCATGGATAGAGGCTGCACATTCTTAATAGCCTGAGGAACATGCGCCAGTCATGCTGAAGTCAGTGCGGGGAGACTTGTTGCACATGGCCCTAGTGCCAGCCAGTGGGTAATCAAAGCCATCCCCTCTTCAGTTTCCTTGTCTTCAGAGATTTGAGAGGGTGACAGTCAAACAACAGCCCACAGAGAACTCATTTGAAACACAGTCTTGGAGACTTTCTATTGAAGTCTTGAAGCTAGTGTTGAAGAACCACCTACGCCAACATATGTTCTTGTTGCCATGACATCAGCTTCCCCCTCACAAGCATCTCGAATGTGCTGGGAAGTGCCGTGTGTCAGAAGCTGTACAAGTCGCTGCCTCTAACACAGGCTAGGGATAAATCCACTGAATAAACTGTGAGTGAGATTCCAGTTTTCTTTTTCTTCTTTTTCAAGTGCAGGGCAGGAGAAGCTGATGAGATGGATGACCGACTCATCCTGGTTTGTGCAGGACTTTCTTGGTTTTAGCAGTGAAAGTCCAGCTTCCCAGGAATCCCCTCAGTCCCTGGGAAACCAGAATGATTGTTTAATCACCCAGGAGGTGTGATGTCAACTGGAAGACTGTGTATTGATTTCTCTTAAATATCCAAAGATTTGAACACTGATTTGCTTTCTTTATGGTGATGTCTGACTAGACCCACACTCTTTCTTAGTATATTTTCACAATGCAGTAGGACGTGGAGACCCATATTTTCTAGGAGCAAATTTGAAATTAGACCTTTTAGTCTTGGGTTCAGAGAGCTCTGTGACAAGAAAGTAATTTATCTTTCTATGCAAAATTTAATAAAACACTCTTTAAGAAGATTGGTAAAATTCATGGATGGCCAATACAACTTTTAAACCACTATTATATAGAATTCTTTTCACCAATTGATATTGTTTTCAGTTTATTTACTGGGGCTTCATCTATGTCAATTAAAAATTTCTCCTAATACTCTCTCTTTGCTCCTAGGTATTCAATTCCAAACAAGAATGTATTTAAAATCAATTTTTCTCCCTTCTTTCTGCTCACTTCTAGAGTTACGCTTTCAGGGTACTCTGGCTTGACTTTCCCTGTGGGGAAAAATCCAAGGAAAAAATATGTCCTAGAGCAGGATGGTGGTGGTGATGAGTAAGAACACTTAAGTGAGAAGTGAGGGAAGTTCCTCCCTAATTGCAGAAAAGAAGCCCTTTTGGTCTCATCTCTGTGCATCTCAACTGTGGCTACATCAGAAGCATTTGGTGCCTGAGCCCTGTCCCGGGACTTTGGAGTAATTGGTCTGGGGGTTCCAGAGCAACTCCCCAGCAATTGTCCATGAACAGTGTCTAATTGAAAACCTCTGCTCTAGCAACGTTGAAAGCTTGTAGATTCCAAGTGTACCATCTCGTTCCATGTCTTTCTGTCTTTGTCTATGTTACTTACACCTGTTCATTTCAACTCAGCTTCCCCTTGGAAGTCTTCCCTGATCCCGTTGGCAAGGGCTTCTCCTTTGCCATTATAGCACTGTCTACTTTGTATTGCATGGATCTAGATATGTGTCTATATCCATATAACGCATGTTTTTCCTTTACAAATACTTTGCCCGGTAGCATCCATTTCCCCTTTCTTCTTAGGGAGAGTCCTCCACTGTGTACATTTGATGAAGCCTCTGGGACAGATATTCACTACGTTGGACTTGGGATTTCTAATATTGGGATACTAAGAAAAGTCATAGCGAGAGTTCAGAATTCATTCAGTGGTGCTGGCAGTGGCAATCACCATCACAACTAGTGGCCAAACCTGACTGCTTCTCAACATGACTCTGGCAGTGGTGGCCTCTGTTAGTTCCAGTGAAAATGTCCAGCTAGTCTGGTGATTCTTTGAGCTACCCAGTAACCTTCTTTAAAAATACCTTTGTTGTTGTTGTGGTTGAAAATAGCCAGAGTGATTTCTGTTGCTGGCAACCCAGAAGACTTACCAATATCCTACCCCACTAGAATCATCAGCTTCTCAATAGTATGGACCCTGTCTTCTTCATCGTTTATTGCTCCAGGATCTTGTATATGATATATTCACAAAAAAATGTGAAAACCAAATGAACACAGTTCAGTCTTATCTTCATAACCCCTAAGAAACCATTTGTGAAAACTTATATATATCAGATGTAGTGTTTTCCAATGATACATCTTCCATTTTACAGTATACTATTCGGTCATGCAGGATCAATTAATTAGACTGTCAGCATAATTTTTGTGGATGTAGTTATCTTTTTAAAGGTACTGAAGAAAAAGATCTTTGAAGTTTGATGTCATCTATTCCCAGGCCAAGCCAACAGCGGCCAAGCCACTCTTCCTGGGCGAGATGTACTGAGTTAGATGAATACTATCAGAACTGAATGTACATCCTCTCTCTCTTCCCCTTTACTTCCTGTCTTGCTCTCTCCATCTCACTTCTCCCTTTCCCTGTCCCTCCTTCTCCACTTGCTTTGACGGATCCACTGTGGAGTCCCAGAATTCTGGCTCCCTGAATGCCCCCATATCCTGCTAGACTGCATACTCATTATAAGATGTGCCAAGCCTAGACATCCACCATCAGCATCAAGTCTTATTTTATGCCCATCAGACCCACAGTGCACATCGTTTCAATGAAAAACTCTTGGACGAGGAACAAGGGAAAGCAGGGAAAGTAAGTATATGACAATCACTCCTTGCTCTTAATTATATTTCTGTTTCCACCAGACAATTCCCACACATATTTCTCCCTTTATCCCTCTCTCTCCACCGTCTTTCATTTCCATTGCAGATTGGGAAAATAGCAACTGGTTGGTAGCACAAAAGAACAAGGAGAAGGGGTGGGGTGGGGTAGAGAGAGGAGTGATGAAGATGGAAAGTGACAAGAAAGAAATAAAGACAAAGCATATCCACCAGGTTAAACTTTTTGGCTTTAAGGGAAAAGCCCAAAGTCTGCCAGATGCAATCAAAGAATAAGGGAGCAATGGAAGTATCTTCTCCCAGAGAATTCACTGATGAGCAGTCAAACCATAATTTCCATACTCCACTTGATTTTCTCCTTATCTTCTTCCAGCTTTGAACAAGTGCTACCAACGACTTGGATACATTATTATGCGAGTAACCAGTGGCAACTTACCTTTTATTCCAAGCATCTATGTTCACCTAACACTGGGTAGAGATTTCTCAAACCCTCATTCAGATAAGTAGCTGGATTGCACTTGGGGGAAAAAAAGAATCCTATTCCTAAATCTTGATGTGAAAATGACAAATTATCAAGAGCTGATAGGCCATAAAATCATTTAATTCAACACTTCCCTTCACAGACAAAGAAACGAGACACAAACCCTTTGAGTACTAAGCTCTTTGATGCAAGAGCCCAGAATAGAGACTTTTCTACTGAGTCATGATAAGAGCAGAGAGGGGGATAAAGTCAAAGAGGAAGAGAAGATGATTAGGTTGGGGAAGCTTGTGTTAATAATTCATTCTGTATTTGTGTTGTTCAGAATTTGAGGATGCATTTTGATAAATTATTCATGGTGGAAGAAGGTACAGAAAACATCCAATGACCTTTTTGAGAAGCACCATTTCCTGGGTCCAGTATAGTGTAATGAAATTAGTCCACCAAGGGTCTTTGAATAAATTTAGTGAGCATCTTCCATAGACATCTTGAAATACCCTAGATGATAAAGACAGCCTCCCCTCAAGGGACTATTATGAATCCACTTGCATTATAAGCCTGAAGAAATGTCTGTTTTTGGAAGTTAGGTGATGACCCCTCTCTGACAGGTCTGCTAGGTGAATGTGGAACACTGGGTTTCTGCAAATCACAAGGGCAAGAGGCTGTGCCTCTCAGGGCGAGAGGAACATTAATGCAAACGGTGACCAATGATGATCTGTACTATTCTAACACCTACTATACTTCCATATCATTAGTAGGTGTTTCCAAAAGGTTTGTTGAACAAAGAGTGAACACTGAGTGAATTAATGAATGAAAGCTAGTGACTACCTTCAGGGGACAGAAGATAAATCACCCAGCATAGAAAGCAAGATTATCTGAAATGCTAGACACACATTTCACCTTCTTTTTGCTCTAAGCCCCTTAATCTTGGAAGATTGTGGACTGTATTTGAGACTAAAAGAAGGTCAACCTCAAGTTCTATCAGGTTAAAAGTGTGTCTGTAGCCCTTCTGCTACTTGGGTAAGGTTAAGAGTTTATCATGGGGCTATGTGTTAGGAACATGGATTAAAACCTTGAAAGTAAGTTATAAGTCTTAAAAAGTAGAAATTTTTTTGTAAAAGAGTAAAAATGATTTAACTTGGGTAGTTGGAGGGAGCTTAATGTCTAAAATGGATGTGAATAATTTTTCTTTCTGACTTTTATGAAACTTCCCTTTTAGGCTGCCCTGAAGAATTCCAGAAGAGCATTTGCAGATTTCTGCTTAAGTAGATGCCCAAGGATCTGGAAAAAATGGAACAAAATCTTGGGGCCTAGTGAGTTATAGATAACATATATTTAGAAATGAACAGACAAATGTCTATATATAATGATATCACTAAGCTATCAGAGTTTCTTTCAAATGGAAAATAAGCAGCAGGGTGGTAGTGCCATTTCTGAAACTGAGCTACAGTTGTGTTTTATTGGTAGGTCTGCATGACATATGAAAGTAGTAATTCAGCTAGTTTGCTTTGGTCTGTGTGTCTGCCCATCCCCCCTCTCTACCTCCATCTACCTCACTCATTTCCCCAACCAAATCAATGAGTTTGTGAATATGGAGTCGGAATTCAGCCAGGAATATCTGAAAATGCAGTCTCATGTTGCCTGAATCTATAAGGAGGAAACTATTCAGATGATTGATGCTCCTTAGGGCAAAATATTAAATTGATCCTTTGGCAAGGAAGACCTTATGACACTTAACACAGCAATTCCCATAAAGACCAATGTGATTATCAACCAGAAGTAAGACTTACCTCTTTCGCAAGACTAGACAATGAGTTCTGTATACATTTTTGTGTAGTTTTTGTGTTTAATATGTGTGTATCTTGACATGCTTAAAGCAACCACGACATAAATTACACTAGTGAAAGTGTATTGTCAAGCACACAATGTACTTGATGAAATGCTTCCATTATAAGACACTGTTTCTGAGCACTTACCTTTCAAGTAAAATATCTTCTAGACTGACATTTTTTTTTTTTTTTTGCTTTTTCTTACCTAAGTGGAATTCTCTTTTCAGCAGAAAGTTTCATTGTATTGCCTTCTGTGACATGACTATATTTTAACAGTTTAAACTTGCAGAAGGTATATTCTAAATTATGCTTTCTTATTATGAACCTAAAACATTTGTAAAATTTTTCTCTCCCTGGGATGGCCTTTCTCACGGTCATCTGTTCAATCATTCAATAAATATTTATTAAGTGCTGCTTTGTGTCAGATCCAGTGTTCTAGGCACTGGGCATTTACTGGTAACCAGACAAGGTCCCAGGTAAAGACAAACAAAAATCAGAGAGAGTAGTTCAGTTGGTGAGTGAGGCATAGGGTAAAAGTGCCATTTTAGATAGGGTGGTCAGGGCAGACCTCACCAGGGACATAACATCTCAACAGAGACCAGAAAAAAGTAAGAAGTGAGAAAGCAGCTGTCTGAGGAGAGAAGGCTTGGGGAAGAGAGGAAATGTACAAAGACCTTGAAGAGAGACATGATGGGTGTTTCTATATCAAATGTGCCTGGTCTCCTCTTTACCTCTTGAGAATGTCTTCTTTTAAAAATGACTGAATTATTGGCCATGTGGAATTCAATTGCTTCCTGATTTTGAATTGAATGCCTGTTCCACTGAGCATTAATTTTGGTAAACATTGCCATTTTAGGACCTGAGAAACAGATATTCCAGATTTGGAGAGAAAAGCAATGGATGAGAATGTTGGCACTGGCTTGTCCTGGCAGAGCTGGTGACTGAAACAAAGAGATAAGTAATTAAAGCCTGTGTGACAACATGAGGAGGTTTTTGAAAATATTTCATATGAAAATAATTAAAGTAAAGCTTTCCTCCAATCACTGTCAATCACTGAAAGGTCTGGCTGTGAAAGTTTTTACTGGGTTTTGGGAAAGACAGTCCTTTCCCCCGACCCAATAATAGTAAATGTGATAGCTGTTCATTTTACCCCATGGATCTGTGTATGTGTTTGTGAAGTAAACTGATACAATATCATAGCCTGCTTTTAGCAGTCAGGATTTTACAAGCTTTTGACAGCTCTCTATGCAGATATGCCACCGGGAAAAATGTTTGATGGATTCAGATTGTTTCTGTCCGTGAGACCAAGTACCTAAGGATGGGAGAGCTGGCCTCCGTGTGGCTGAACTGAACAGCTGGATTTGTCAGATCCCATCCAACCTAAGTCTGGTTACACATGAAGCAGGTGAACCAATCTGACCACAGTCCTCCTGGGACAGTTACCTATGTCCTCTTCGCCATCACAACCCTTCCTCCTTCCCCCTCCTTCAAGATCTGAGGTGCTGACTCACTTTATCTTCTACTACTCCAGTCTTAATTCTTGGGGATTTCAAAGCCTCTGTTATAGTTCCTTGACTTTCATGTGCTGATGATCTCATTTTCCTCCTCTGTCTCAGCCTTTCACTCCTTCTGTGTCATTCCATAACTACAAACTCTGCATCTCTCCCACATCCCACCACTGTAACTCTCCCAGGGAATCAAGTACCCTGATTCCCCAGCCACCCTGCTACTCCCAAGGGTCCTACCACTTTGCCGCTGTCCCTTACTTCTCTTATGTTCTAACTTTGATCCTTAATTTCCAGCCTCCATCATTAAAGTCATTCCTTGGCCTATATCTTCAACTCCCATGTCCCTCTCTTGATTAGCAGCATTTCTTGGTCTCCTTGTACATCGCTGGAGAAAACCACACAGCAATGTGGATTAGGGTCACTCTAAACTCACAGTTACCAACATCAAGTGGGTGGTGTATGCTGCTTGGCAATCATGGTGTTTCCCAAGGTCATCCACCTCGCTGCTCTCTGGGTGACAAATTCATCCTTTCTCCTCTTCTCAGACCTCTAAATCTCAGCTGATGACCTTCTTCCTATTTTCCTGAAAAGACAGAAATAATCAGAAGAGAACTGCCATAAGCTCCCACCCTTACACCTACCCATCCACTTGTGTCTGTGCCCATGTAATCTTACTTCTCTCTCTCATTATGGATGAACCAACTGTTTTTGAATATCCCATCCACTGATGTCTACTCGAGGACATTGCTCCAGCAATTTTAAACCCTCTTTAATACATCGGCAAATTTCCCCAACCTACAAGGTCATAACCATCTCAGCATACAGACATGCTCCTATTTCTCCTTTCCTAGAAAAAAAAAAGTCTCTTGAACCAATTTCACCTTCCAGCTATTGTCCTATTTCTCTCCTGCCCTTTACAGCAGAACTTCTCAAAAGTGTTGTCTATGCTCACCATCTCCAACTTTCCCCCTCCAATTGAATGAATTTCATCCATGTTTTCATTTCTCTGAAGGCACCAAAATTATTGCTACCAAGGTCATCACTGACACCAACATTGCCCAGTCCAATGGTCCCTTTCCGGTAGTTTTCTAACTTGACCTTCGGCATTTCACAGAGTTGACTTCTCTCTCCCCGTGAGACACTCTCTTCACTTGAAGTCCTGGACACCCCAGGACACCCTGGTTTTTTCCTTCTCAGGCTCCTTTTCCAATTTTTCTTCATCTCTCATCTTCAAATACTGATGTTCCTGCAGGCACATCACAATGTGTACAAGTGTTCCATTGCTACATGGGTTTCGTGGCTACTGTACTGAACAGAACAAGTCTAGGGAATCATTATATGATTAGTGCCACGATTAAGTAGGCTTTGGGTCAAATAGCCTGGATTTGGATTTAGATCACCTCCATCCACCCACATGTACACATGCATACTTAATAGCTGTTTGTTTAAGTCAATTGGAAGTAATATGAGGAACTACTTCATAGGGTGTTTTTAAAATTAAGAGAAATAATTTAGCACATTGAAAAAACTCAATAGACATTAGCTATTATGGATATGGTCGAAATGGTGGGTTTTTCAATCTCTTAAAACTGGAATGTCCAATAAGACCTAGTAAATCCTATACTTTGCCTACACTTGTATGCTACAATAATAAAACAATTGCAACACAAATCTTTTATTGGAATTAACAAAATGATGAGTGCTGTTTTTGGTAAGAAGCACGTAGATGTGATTAAATATTATAAATGAATTGCCAATTATATGGAAAAGCCCAAGTGCAAATGTAGATACACATGAATGCTACAACAAACTCTTCTACTGACCTGAAAGATCCTCAGAGTTCTCACCACTGTTCCCTGGATTGCAAGTGGAGGAACAAATGTTTCTTTCATGACCAGTTCCTCTGGGCTCCGGTGTATACTTGTTTATGACTGAGCTAGCTAGAAGAACGTATTCCAAGGAATATTTTGCCAAATAGTAGTTCTGAGGTATATTACTAGGACATCCGTAGTGCCAGAAAATTCTGGATTAAGACTGCTTTTATTTTATTTTTTAAATTAATTAATTTATTTTTTGGCTGTTTTGGGTCTTCATTACTGCACACGGGCTTTCTCTAGTTGCGGCGAGTGGGGGCTACTCTTTGTTGCAGTGGCTTCTCTTGTTGTGGAGCACGGGCTCTAGGCGTGCGGGCTTCAGTAATTGTGGCACGTGGGCTCAGTAGTTGTGGCTCGCGGACTTAGTTGCTCCGTGACATGTGGGATATTCCCGGACCAGGGCTCGAACCCATGTCCCCTGCATTGGCAGGCGGATTCTTAACCACTGCGCCACCCAGGAAGTCCAAGACTGCTTTTAAATGACAGAACTTCTCAAAGCCTCTTCCACTTTCACCTGAAAATGAATCTTCATGAAGAGGTCTCGTCTACAGGGCTTCTGAAACCTATTTGACTATGGAAGACTTCAACTTTTTAAAAAGAAGTATCTTTGTGTTATGCTTCTCAGAACACTTTTTGGAAAAATCCTGGCATAGAGAATACCAATGTTTGTCATTCCACCTGTTTTGCTTTACCATTTTGTCTTTGGGGCTTAGCCTAGTAAATGACACATAATAGGTGTTTAATAAATATTTGTTAAAGGAAGGAAATATAAGCAGTGTTTTCTAGCCTTTGAAGCCATATGTCAAGGAATAGATGATTCACAAACATTCACGATATGGTCACTGCTCTTGGATCGTCACTGATATGAGCAACTCCTTAGGTGCCAAACCTAAGCTAATCACTATAAAGTAATCACTGCAGGAAGATACAATATTTAAAGGCAGGAAAAAAGAGACTTTAATAATCAGTTTGTGTTTTAAAACAAACTTCCTGGAACTTATGCATGAATATTATCACTTTAAGTGGCTTTGAGAAAACTGTACTTCATTCGTCAGAGAAGCTTTAGATTACATGGCCATGAGGCGTATCGTATCATTCATTCGTTCAGCAACTTTGCACCTGCTCTGTAACAGGCACTATTCCAGACATTGGTAATCCAGGAGTGAACAAAGCCGGGGAGGTCTGCGTTCTCTAGTGGAGGAAAGGGAGCATGAATAAAAAAATATGTAAAAGTGAATTAACTGCCGTCTGAAACCAATGCTGTTAAGGCAGCAACAAAGAAACGAAGGGAAAGAGAGCCAGGGGTCAGGAATCTGTCCAGGTACCAGAGAAAACACAAGGACAGGGATAGAGCCCAGGCAGGACATACCATCAGAGATGAAGTAAAAGTCTGAGCATAACAGCTCCAGTGTGGAGGCCCCTGGAGGGCCAAGGAGTGAATTAGAGTGGGGCATGCTGGGACTGCCACGTGGAGATGGCTAGAACCTGGGAGCAGGCTGAGACGAGGTGTGGCCAAGCAGGAACAGCAGCTGCAGGCAGAGATACAGGATGTGCAACAAGAAGTGGTGCTTTATAAATGAGCCAAAGATGGTTCATTTCCTCACTACTGTGAAAACCTGTCAACTCAAAAGTCTGTGCCAAACTCCATTTTTTACACATCCAATTGTTTCAAATATAGCCCCAATAAGCTGTTTTTGTCTGTTTGTTTGTTTTGCCTTTTAGAGCCTGCCTTATTTGCATACCCCGTGAAACTCCCCAACGTCTTCTAGAGACACGGAAGATAAACTGGGACTATAAGGACCCCAAGTTGGTGCTGCTGCCCTTTGAGGCTCTCTGACCCAGAGATGCCCTGTTGGGCTGCAGAGTGATGTCAGTTAGATGTGTAAGGCCCCTCTCTGATTCCCCCCCACCCTGGAAGCTCCCTTGCCCTCCTCTTCTGGATGGTGGTCCCTCTGCGGGAGCCTCTGGGTAGTTTCATGCTCTGAGGGACTGCCCCAGGAGTAAACTTGTCAAAGGGGAACCCAAATGAAGCTTGTGTGTGCTACTGCCACCTTGTGGTCATATTTTTCTCCTTGATCAACCTCTATGGGTGAGAAAGCCCAGCACCGCAGGTCCGATCTCGGATGAGGAGGGGGAGGGGAAGGGAGAAGGGGAGGGGGGAGGAGGGGGGAGGAGGAGTCCTACTGGGGGCCACAGAATCAAGACAGACAGAGGGACCCTGGACCAGAGAAATAAAGGAGCTTGTTCACACTCGCACAGAGTATTTGTAGAGGGGCTGGAGAATCTCTATGTCTGAAAATCATTTTCCACTTCTAACTCTTGGGATAAACTCGGTGGTTATATAAAAATCTATGATTCAGGTATATTTCAGAGATGAAACCTTTCCTATATCACTGAGCACTTTAATTGTTGCTCTAGTTGGAAAAGGTAGTCACTGTTCCTGTCACCCGTCTCAGACAAGCAAGTGTGAAATGTGTGATTACGGCTACATTAAACTGTTTATTTATGGTACCCTTTGGGTCATTCTTGTGTTTTATATGATATACCCATTCACACTTCCAACCTAATGGCCTGAGAATAGTTAACTTTTCGGGAGCAAGAGGTAAACGGTCTACGTAACAGCATTGCAAATGCAGAACAACTTCAACAAAATTGGTTTTTCTGGATAGCTTCTTTGAGAAAGTGACTTGGCTATTAAGCCTAGATGCAGGGCACACAGCTTTGCCCCAGTTATAAATGGGACCCTTCCATTTAGAGCCCCATAAATACACTTTAGCCATTTCGAGAGTTTCACTTGTGTAGAATAATACAAAGACAGATGGAGGGCAGGGGCGGAGTAAAATATTCTGTAGAATGAAGCAGAAATATGAAAGTCACGCACTTAAATACCCAGCCAGTTGCCCGTGTATTTACCCTTCATCTTATTGAGTAGAGGACTGGATACTGAATTTTCCGAGTTCAGCCTTTGGTTAAATGCCATAGTCTGAAGAATGGTACCACATTCTGACAAACCTTGAGGCGCTTCTATACAACCCAACAGTGACAGGGGACTAGAGCTAGACAAGGAGGAGTTTGCAGAAATCTTCCAGAAAAAGAAGCAGTTGCTTGGCTTTTCCTAGGTTGTGGATTGCTGCACAGGTATGCAATGATTCTTTTTGTAAGACTCAGTTTTATTAAGGTACCGACTGCTATCTCATTATGCCAGGTGCCACCTGAGTAACAGAATTTATTAAGAGTTTTCAGCTAAAGTGACTGATGCTTCTTAGCGCCATCCGGGAGAGAGTTCCCCTCTGTCCAGAAAGTGGCATTCAGAATCGATGTAATCTATGCCCAACTGTATGTCTCCTGCAGCCTTCACATTTATAACTCATTACGTAACCTTTGCAACTCTTACATGGGATGTGGGGACTCTTCCGATGCAGAAACACTTGGGTTAAAATCCTGGCTTCATTCACTTACCCAGCTGGGTGGCCTGGACAAATTGACTTAATCTTTCTGAGTCTCAGCTTCCTCATCTGTAAAGTGTAGGCAGTAATGTCTGTTTGAAGGGCATCTTGTAAGGACTGCACGCCTTAAGAATTGCTGCATCTTTCCTATCTCGCTGGGGCTGCACGGCTACTTGAAAAACAGTCTCACCAGACACTGCTTCTTTCCTTTCTTTTGAAATCAGCCTCGAGAGTACTCTTCCCGGTACACTCTCTATACCCCCATTAATTCCTCAGTTTGTTGTAGTGCCTCTGCTAACCTCATCCTCCTAAAACTGTTTTTGCCAAGGTTATTGCTACAAACTAAATATTTGCATATCCCCAAATTCACATATTGATGTCCCAACCGCCAATTGGACAATATTAGGAAGTAGGATCTTTGGGAGGTAATTAGGTTTAGATGAGGTCACGAGGATAGCGCCCCTCTGATGGGATTAGTGCCCTTACAAGAAGAGACCAGAGAGCTAGCTCTTTCTCTCTCTCTCATTCTCTCTCTTCTTTTCCCTCTCTGCCCACCATATAAGGATACAGCATCTGTTAACCAGGAAGAAGGTGTTCACCAAGAACCTGACTGCACTGGAATGAGTCCTGCTCTTGAACTTCCAGCTTTCAGTCCAGAACTAAGAGAAATAAATATTTGTTGTTTAATCCATCCAGCCTATGGTAATTTTGTCATAGCAATCTGGATGGACTGTGTCAGTGGCAATTGACCTCATTTTCCAATTTGAGAGTCTGTTTTGGGCTTCATTCTATTGATACACGTCATTAGACCCTACTGATCCACCCCTAAAACTCTCCCCTACGTATCATCCAGGACACTACTCTCCAGGTCTTACATCACTCTCTGATCATCCTTCTCAGCCTCTCAGCAACTCCTTTTCCTTTACCTGCTCCTTAAACTGATGATGGGTTCCACCATCATCTACTCTTTTTCTTGTTCTGTTCTGCCAATGAGGTGATATTATTTTCTGTCATAATTTCAGCTGTTACCCATATGCTCCTGATTCCAGAGCTATATTTATCACCCTAACTCTTACCTTACACTTATATTTCCCACTGGAGATATTTGTCATTTCTCCCTGGATACCCTTCGAGCATCTTATATCTACCAATAAGAATCGAACTCACTATGCCCCGAATCCACCAGAAGAATGAATTAAATAAACATAACAAAATAAAGACATACCACTAAATCTACCTCCTGATGTTCTCCTCTTGGTGTATCTCTTCAGGACATAGTATAGCCCAGGCTAGGAATTTATGAGACATCTTTGGCTTCTATCTTTTCCCATCTTCCAAATACAACGACCAACCACTCAGCAAAGCCTATTTGTCCTCAGATGTGTCTCTGCCTCTGCCCTCTTGTCCATACTCATGCTGCCTTGGTTCATCTCTTGGCAGCCTCATTTGATGAGCCTTCCAGCTTGGCCCAGCCTCCCTATTCTGGTCCATTGCATATATGTCCTGTGATGCCTTCCTAGAACTCAAGTCACATCACATCATATTCTTGCTTACAGGATAAGCCCTAATGTCTCAGCAGGACACGGCCGTCTTCATACTCAGGTGTCAGAACTTCATATTCAGTCTTTCTCCCAGCACCCTCTTCCTTTTGTATATAGATTCCAGGCACGCTGAATCTAGTAACTCCTTAGAACATGGACTTCTATTTCTTCATGTCCTTTGTTATGGACTGAATTGTGTCTCTCCAAAAGTCATATGTTGAATCCCTAACCCTCAGTAGCTTTGTATTTGTAGATAGAATTTTTTTTAAATTATTTATTTATTTATTTATGGCTGTGTTGGGTCTTCGTTTCTGTGCGAGGGCTTTCTCTAGTTGTGGCAAGTGGGGGCCACTCCTCATCGCGGTGCGCAGGCCTCTCACTATCGCGGCCTCTCTTGTTGCAGAGCACAGTCTCCAGACGCACAGGCTCAGTAATTGTGGCTCACGGGGCCAGCTGCTCCGTGGCATGTGGGATCTTCCCAGACCAGGGCTCGAACCCGTGTGTCCTGCATTGGCAGGCAGACTCTCAACCACTGCGCCACCAGGGAAGACCTAGATAGAATTTTTAAAGAGGCAATGAAGTTAACATGAGGGGCTAGGGTTTGGCTCTAATCCAGTGGGACTGATGTCCTTATAAAAAGAGGAAGAGACACCAGGGATGCACACACTAAGGAAAGGCCCTGTGAGGACACAGAAGAAGACGGCCATCTACAAGCCAAGGAGAGAGGCCTCAGGAGAAACCAACACTGTGGACACCTTGACCTTGGGCTTCTAATCTCCAGAACTATGATCCAATACATTTCTGTTGTTTAAGCCACTGAGTCTGTGGTCTTTTGTTACAGCAGCCCTAGCAAATGAATATAGTCTTTTTACCTGAGATATCTTTTACCTTAGCTTTACCTGTAGTATCCTTTCCTCATCCCTCTACATGAGAAAGTCCTATTTATTTTCCAAGACCCAGTTCAAATGGTACCTCAATGATTATTTTCCTGATTCCCTCAGGAATAAACGATCCATCTGCTTGCTCCCACAGAACTTTGCCACTGCATCTACTCCGAAATTTATGTTTTCACCATCTTCAGAGTCCAGCTTCTTGAAGGCAGCGTCTTCTCTTCTTTCAAACGTGCTAATCCAGAGGTCATGGTATGCTATATTAGGTGGCAGTTGTGTTTAGCACACCCTCTCTGGCATTAGCTTCTTACAAATTGAGGTAATATCTTAAAGCCAGGAAATTTCACATAAAAATGCTCTGGAAGACTAAGAGGGTATGGCAGCTTCCCCATCTAGATGTTATGTTACATACCTGGACCCATAGACATGAGCTTGTGACCCTTCTCTGTCATCTGTGCCTTCCTGTTTTCCATACAGGTGCATCTCAAGAACTGCTGTGATGACGACCTCCTTGTCTTTGATGGTGTTCATCTGCTAACCCTCCACCAAACATCAGGAATGCCTCACGATAATAATGGTTGAGTAAAAACCTGTTTTTTTTTTTTTTAATGGATAAGGGGTTAGGGTGTGGGTAGGGTTCTGGAACTGAGGCAGCTCTGCCATTTTGGAATGTTGTTGAGAGTCTCAGGTCAGTCAGCCCTGTTTAGGAGTTCATGCAGACTGAGGAGATCAGACAGGGTTCTCTGCTTACTTCCCCAAATATGCCAGCATGTTTCCAAGTCAGTGGCTTTCTCTTCACTTTTACAGCTACGTACTACCTTTATCTAATGTAATGTCACCCCCAAAATTGCAAAAAGGCCAGTCTATATTATATATATATATATATATATATACACACACACACATATATACATATATACACACACAAACGTACTACCGTGCATCACATATACAGTTAATTTATCATACTTATTTATATGATTTATAATTTATTGTATTATAAACAATATATATTTATAATATATAACATATTTACATGATGTATAATACTTTATGCACATAATATATACTTTCTTTTTATATATGAGTATATATATGTATGTATGTATATGTGTGTTTGTGTATATATATATGCATTATATATATACACATATATGACAGACAGACTAGGTATTGGTATGTCTATAATCCAGCTACATCAGTTGGTTGTTTCAGAATTACAAGACACTGGCTGATTCAATTTTTTCATATTACTTTTAAAAAATACCAATTCATGTTTTTTGTAGAATACTTTGTAAACAAAGTAAGCTAAATGAACAAAACTACTCATAATAGATAATCACCATGGACATTTTGATGAGAGTACCATATTTTATATAACTATAAAGTCATTGATTATGAGGTATACCACTAAGAAAGATAAAAACCCAAGATGGGGAATTTAATAAGATAATACATACCCCCTGAATAAACCTGGGACCCAAAATGTACACATACACTATACAGAAAGGAACAGAAAGGAACTTTTATTCTTAACTTAGTGCTGGAGGAAGGAAAAAATTCTCCCTTGAGAATTTTAAACACAAGTTGTTACCTCTATACAGGTTTGTGGTCTGAATTCACAGCTCCTGTGTAGTCCAAAACTCCCAAAGAATTTAATTTAATTTAATTTAAAAACTGGCAGAAGCCACTCCGAATACTCTCTGAAAGAAATCAGCCTCTTTACTCCAAACTGGCAGCAGCTGTAAGACACAATCAATTTTAAGATGCAACCAGTTTGTGAAAAAAGAATGCATAATGGAATGCATGATGAAATAGTTTACTCTGACTATATATTTATGATTTTTTTTCTTAAAAAATAAGATTATATTCTGCATGCTTTTCTATACAGTAGTTTAGGGCATGAATTTTAGAGCCAGGCAAACTCGTGTTCAAACCATAGTCTTTCTAGTTACTGGCTCTGTAAGTACTTGACCTAAGTACTAAACTTAAGCAAGTAACTTAACCTAAGTAATAAAGTACTCACACAGAGTACTCACCTAACTCTAGGTTCAGTTTCCTTATGTGAAACTAGATCACAATAACATGTATACCCCAGAGGTTGGTTAGAGGGGTTAAAATGAGATAAGCATATCAACTAGTGCATAGTAGATACTCATGACATTTAAGAAAATCATCATTATTCTGATTTCTCACTGGGTAATGGGTCCCAAGCATCTTTCCACACCGTACATGCCAAAGTACAGTTTCATATTTGAGAGCTGCCTAATAAGCTGAGAAGGATGATAGGATGTTCCTCTTGTTCAACATTAGATTGTTTCCAATTTTCTCTGTATAATCAAGGCCAGAACAGAAATCCTTATACACATATTTTGCCATATTGTTACTTAGGAAATATTTCTAGAAGAATGCTACTCACTTAAAAAAACACACACACTTCATTTCTTTAGAGCAGTTTTAGGTTCACAGCAAAATTGAGAGAAAGGTACAGAGATCTCCCATATCCCTCCTGCCTCCCTCCAACACACAGAGCCTCCCCCATTATCAATCCTTTACCGGAGTGGTGCATTTGTTACAACTGATGAGCCTACAGTGACACGTCATAATCACCTAGAATCCATAGTTTACATTAAGGTTCACTCTTGGTGTTGTACATTCTGTGGCTTTGGACAAAGACATAATGACATGTATTATACATTATAATGGTATAGTATTATGGTATTATACATATATTATTATTGTATAATTATGGTGCATTATAGTATCATACAGAGTAGTTTCACTGCCCTAAAATTCCTCTGTGCTCCACCTATTCTTCCCTCCCTCCCTTTTCAGACTGGCTTCTTCACTTAGTAATATGCACTTAACTTTCTTCCATGTGTTTTCATGGCTCGATAGGTCATTTATTTTTAGCAATGAATAATATTCCATTGTCTGGATGTACTGCGGTTTAATTGTCCATTCACCTACTGAAGGACATTTTGGTTGCCTCCAAGTTTAGACAATTATGAATGAAGCTGCTATAAACATCTGTTAACAGGTTTTTGTGTGGACAAAAGCTTCCAACTCCTTTGGAGAAATACCAAGGAGCATGATTGCTAGATCTTATGGTAAGAGTATGTTTAGTTTTGCAAGAAATCTCCAAAATGTCTTCCAAAGTGGCTGTACCATTTTGTATTCTTACCAGAAATGCATGAGAGTTCTGTTTCTCCACATCCTCGTCAGCATTTCGTGTTGTTAGTGTTTTGGATTTTGGCCATTCTAAGAGGTGTGTAGTGGTGTCTCATTGTTTTAACTGCTCACTTTTAGAAAGTGTTATTTAAAATTATCTTTGAAGGCAGATATTTGCCTGCTCTGCTTTTAAAACTACTTCTTACTTCCTTCTGATACGACCATAGACTCCTCAGTTTGGTGCTTTATTGGACTTCTTACAGACTTTCTCTCCAGCTTCTTGTAGGCTACATTCACTATCTTCAAACTGTTATGGCAGGTGGGACTCTGTGTTCAATGCTTCCTTTCATTTGCCAATCTTTGTTTTTATCCCTCCTGGTTTTAATTTGCTAGTTCCTGGCATCCTTCTCTACTAGATAGAAAATTGATTCTGGTCCCGCCCAGTGACCTTCTTCCTTGCAGCTGGAGATCCTTTAATAAAATAATCATAATGGAGCTATGTAACCTTCAGAGGTTGTTTGGAAAGGAGAGTCAGTTTTTACTGAGTCCAGGTCATGAATCATGAGTGAAGTTTTGTAAAATACCCTGACGTTCATATTTTACCATAACCGAGAAGCAAGCTATGTTGTAGCAACAACTACAGGATCCAATTACGATTGATGAGGCCACCATTTTCCTTCAACTTTTTGCTGAAGCTGTCAAATGTCGAAACAAAAGCTAATTTTACAATTAAAATAATAAGTTATGTGGAGAATAAAACTAATTCCACTGGCAGTCTCATTCAATATATCACAGTTTTGTTGAAATGGCAGAACTCTAAATATAGGCAACGATTGCCAAAAGAATGGTGGAACCAAGCGAACAAAATTTCAAGCATCCCAAGCTAATGCAAGTAACAATGCACCAAATGATACAGAGCATAAAGTAACTCCGAGTAGACGTCTGCTGTTAATGAATGGATGCTGTAACAGTACAAGGAAAAAAACAGTACTGCGGCAGAAGAGACAAACAGCAAAACAGTACTGTTGTCTCTTCTTATTCAATGGAGTAATAAGAGACAACACTGTGTTTTCAATACTGTGACAGGCAGTTCAGTTGGGTGAAGCCAGTTGAAACAGTCCTAACAACAGAAACTTAAAACATTGCTTAGAGACATTTGCCGTGACATAGGGTAAGTGGGTGTATTCGTTTTCTTATGCTGGCATAACAAATTACTGAAAACTTAGTGGTTTTAAAACAACACCCACTTGTTAATTCACAGTTTGTTAATTCAGAGAACTCCGGGGGCTCTGTAGTCTCTGGGGGAAGAATCTACTTCCAAGCTCATTCAGCTGTTGGCAGAATCACGTTCCTTACAGGTGTAGGACTGAGGTCCCCACTTCCTTGCTGACTTTCCAACCCGTTTATGTGGCCTCCTCCATCTTCAGCCAGCAATGGCATGTAGAGTCCTTATGCTTCAAATCTCCCTGACTTCTCCTTCTGTCTTCTTCTCCTGCCTCCCTTTAATGCCAGCAGCAGGAGAAAGTTCTCTGCTTCTAAGGGCTAATGTGACTAGATTAGGACAATCCAGATAATCTACCTATTTAAGGTTAATTGTGCCTTACAACATCACACAATCACTGTAGTTGTACCTCATCACATTCATTGGTTCTGGGGGAGGGTATGGAATCTTGGGGTCCCTTCCCAGAAATTCTGCCTACTACAGTGGGGTGCTGAAAGCACACAGAAATCTCCAGCATTATGGATACAGAAATTAGAAAATACTATAAAAGCACATTTGTGGAGATGTGTTGTTGAGATATTTTGAAGGGTCATTCTGATTATAAAATAGCTTCAGTTCAAACTTCTACATTATTTTAGCATTTTTAAGGTTTTATTTTCCCTCCCTGAGTAGTCACTGGACTTTTTAAACAATATATTTTTTTTATATGAAGATGGCCATAACTCAGAAAAATGGCTAGGCTTTTAATGAATACAAATTTTGTATGTAATAAAAACTTGGAAATAATTTGCATATATGTAGTAATTATTTTAATAATCTATGCTTATGCTTATGCTATGTTTTTACTGCGTTTGGGGATAACATCTCCTTATGAGGTAGCATGGTCTACTAGAATTTTCTTCTATGTAGGCTTTTGTAGAGGTCATAATTTGATCTGAGGAATATCTGAAGCCATGTAATGTTATGGCTAAGGCTACTTATATAACTATGGGATTTTTATTATTTACCTTTTCTAAGGTAACTTTGGAAAATGTCAAGCAATGCAAGCTTGTCTTGCACCTGCCTTTATCTCTTAATAATAAATACTCTTTTCTTTATTTTTTCATATCTTCTCCTGACATATTATATATTTATTTATTTACTGTATATCTTTTTCATGCCCTTCAACTAGAATGTGAGTCCATGAGGGCACTATGTTATTGCTCCTCTATGTTATTGCTTTTATAATCCATGTGCCTGAACAGTTCCTGACATATAGTAGGTGCCCAATAATATTTGTTGGATGAATGAATAAACACATGAAAATTAGGTGGGATATCAATTTTCCCAGATATAGATCAAGCATATGGAGCTATTTACCTTCACTTTATTAGAAGCTATTGTAAGGAAAAGTGAGATGTTTCAGATGATTTAAATGTCAAAGTTTGACTCTTGGTGACAAAAATAAGAATCACCTCTTTGGAATACTTCAGGGAAAGAGGCAGATGGGTTTTCAGGGAATTGTGACTTGAGTTAACGTGTGGTGCAGACAAAGGTGGGTGTCACCCGGATACCAAGACTCATTCCCTGTGTCATTTTTAGTGACCCAGAGACACAGTTCAGCATCAAGATTAAGAGGACTCTAGAATCAGTCTAGATTCAAATCCCAGTACTGCTTCTTAGAGAGGTATACACTCAGGGAAATTTCATAACATTTTTGTGCTTTGAATTCTTCATCTATCAAAAGGGGATGATGATAATATCTTCCACAAAGGGCCATTGAGAGGATTAAATGTGTTGGCACATGTAAAGTTGTTAGACAAGTGCCTGGCATGGAGCAAGAAATATGTGTTACCTATTTTTGATGTTATTAACTTCTGTTTTACTGACTCTTGACCCTCTTGTTATGATGGAGTACCCGAGTTCCCTGTAGAACTGACCCAAAGTATTTCTTAGTGTTCTGAGAAATACTTAAGTTTACCTAGAAGCAAGTCTTGTCAATATCTGATCATCTACGGTGTACTTCATCTTTGGCTCTGATCCTCTCTCTGCTACACAGGTACCTTATCTTAGCTCAGGCAACTATAACAAAATATCACAGACTAAGTGGCTTAAACAATAGACATTTATTTCTCACAGTTTTGTAGGCTATGAAGTCCAAGATCAAGGTGCCAGTTGATTTGGTTCCTGGTGAGGATCTTCTTTCTGACTTGCAGACATTTGTCTTCTCACTGTGCCTCACATGGCAGAAAGAGAGCATGCTTTCTCTCCTCCTCTTCTTAAAATGTCACTAATGTCGTTGCTAGAGCCCCACCCTCATGACCTCATCTAAACCATTAACTTCCAAAGGCTGGATCTCCAGATATATTCATACTGGGGGGTAAGACTTCAACATATACATTTAAAGGAAGACATAATTCAGTCCATAGCATACCCCGATGTCAGTGGGATGTAGTGCTGCTTCTGCTGGTACCTGGGCTCCTCCTGGTTAAGGCTGGTACTGGAGTACTGCTGTTATCTCTGCTACAAACAGTCAAATCGGCCAGGCCCTGTTGTCCAGCCAAGAAGTACAGTGTAAAGTCTGTCTAGATGCATTTTTTGCATGTGAATGTCTAGTTGTTCCAGCACCACTTGTTGAAAAGATTTTCTTTGCTCCACTGTACTGCCTTTGCTCCTTTGTCTAAGATCAGTTGGGTTTATTTGTGTGAATATATTTATGTGAGTCATTTTCTGGACTCTATTTTGTTTCATGGATCTATTTGTCTATTCTTTAACAAATATCACACTCTCTTGACTACTGTAGCTTTATAAATATGTCTTGAAGTCAGATAGTGTCAGTCTTCCACCTTCCTTCTTCAATATTAAGTTGGCTATTCTGGGTCTTTTCCCTCTTCATATAAGTTTTAGAATTGATTTTTCAATATCTACATAATAACTTGCTAGGATTTTGACTGGAATTGCAATGAATCTATAGATCAAGTTAGGAAGGACTGGTATCTTGAAAATATTGAGGCTTCTGATTCATGAACATGGAATATTTCTACATTTATTTAGTGCTTTTTTGATCTTTCATCAGAGATTTATAGTTCTCCTCATATAGATCTTGTACATATTTGTTAGATTTATAGCCAAGTGTTTCATATTGGGGGGTGCTAATGTAAATGGGAATTTAAAATTTCAAACTCTACTTGTTCATTTTTTAAAAAGTGCCTTTATTGGAGTATAATTGCTTTACAATGGTGTGTTATTTTCAGCTTTATAACAAATGCTTTTTCATTTCTGATAAATATGAAAGCAATTGACTTTTGTATATTAACCTTGTATCTTGCGACTTTGCTATAATTGCCTATTAGTACCAGGACACTTTTTTGGGTCGATTCTTTCAGATTTTCTACATAGATGATCATGTCATTTGCAAGCAAAGACAGTTTTGTTCCTTCCTTCCCAGTCTTCTGTATATATTTTATTTCCTTTTCTTTTCTTATTGCATAGCTAGTACTTCCAGTATGATGTTGAAAAGCAGTGGTAAGAGAGGACATCCTTGTCTTACTCCTAATCTTAGCAGGAAAGCTTTGCATTCTCACCATTAAGAATGAGGTTAACTGTAGGTTTTTATAGATGCTCTTTACCAAATTGAGGAAGTTACCTTCTATTCCTGGTTTGCTGAGAGTTTTTTTTTTTTTTTTTTATCATGAATGGGTATTGGGTTTTGTCAATGTGCTTTAGTTGCATGGTGTAAGGTGGTTCTGTAGTCCTATGATTAGGTCTGAGTCTTTTGGTGAGCCTGTGTCCCTGGACTGTGAATTTCACAAGTTCTTCTCGTTTTTTCTCCCGATTAGGTGGAAAAGGATGGTTAAAGGTAGCTGGAGTTGGGTATTTCCCTTCCTCGATGTGGAAGTCTAGAGCTGTTCTAGTTGGGAATTTCCCTCCCCTCAGGCAGTTCTGGTTAACTAGTTTCTCCTGAGGGAAGTTCATGTTAAGAAGAATAGAATGCTCTGGAGAAATCAAAACTGGTTACTTTCCCCCTCCCCCTGCCAGAAGCACAAGGGGATTTTTCTCCACTATTCATGGTGAGAACCTGGTAGATCTGGAGGTAAAACTCACAAAAATGTGCCAGCCAGACTGTATCCGCCTGGAGTTTTTAACTCTGAGACTTGTCTAAACTGAGTCTCCAGCAATTCATCAATTACAGTTCAGGTTTTCCTACCCCAGCACAAGTCCCAGAAGTGGTTTCTGCTCATGGGTTTCTATTCCAGTAAATTGTCATTCTCTCTTTCTGCCTGTCTGTCTCTCCAACTTGGACAGCAGTAGTTTGCCCTGTGACCTCACTTTTCTGACAGATCTAAGAAGAGTTGTTGATTTTTCAGTTGTTCAACTTTTTACTTGTTAAAAGTACAGACAGAGTGGCAACTTCTAAGCTCCTTACATGCTGTACCAGAAACCCAAAGTCCTCCAAATTTATATTTAGAACATTTGATAATGATATTTCGATATTACTGGTTTCCTCTATAATTTTATGTATTTTATGATTAAAAAAATAACTATTACTCCGAGTGTATAGATTTCATGAAAATGCCAAAGGGCAAAAATGTTTAAAAATCCCTAATCTAAATAAAAACTTTATGTTTGATTCCATTTTGCTCTGCAGTGGGGTCTTCAAGTTTGCTGGAGATTTTACTGAGTTTTAGGGCAATGGGAGATAATGATTTAAAGCAGCTTCTCAAAATAAGTTAATCCTGTGGCAACAGACACTTGCTAAGTCCTTCTGTGCATAGAACTGATGCTCCACCTGTGCTGAGGTCCAGGTAGGAGCTGCTGTAGCCTGGCCATTGTTCCTCTTGGATAATAATTGGAACATTAGTGAGAATGGGAAGGGAAATCAGTGGATGAATCAAAATATGATAAAATCTGGTAAAGAAAATAATGTGCTCTTAAGGCCTGGTTTGTAAACCATTCAACAATAGCTTCTGAATAGAGAAGAGAACAGAACACTGGATCTTCCTGCAGAAGCCACTGTGATTATAATGCAGATGCTCACTTGATGTTGTCTCAGATCCACTGTGTTGGTTTCAAGTAGTTTAAAAAAACTCATTGCCAGATAGGCTTTTGGTTATGTTTCTGGCCAGCCTTTCTTTCCCAACAGCTGTTCCCAGCTAATGAAGAAATGAGTAGCTCAGTGTTGACTAGGATGTGGAGAGAGGCACGAGGTGGAAAGCTCCAGACAAGTGTGCTCATCTTCTGAAAGCCAAGGATTCTCTCTGTTTTCCACAATGCCTCCTGCTCCTCTTGGCAAACCTGGTGGCGTGCTACAGGGGCATTGCTCCATGCAGGCTGCTGGCAGATCCCAAGGATGATGATGCTTTCCAGAAAGACCAAAACAAATTAAGTGTCCAGCAGAGAAGAATGTGGCCTGAGCCCATTTTTCAAAGTGAAAATTGAAGCTGCAATTTTGGAGGATATAGACACGGATCACTGGAAGAAGATTTAGTTTAAAGGGGGAAAAAGTGATAAAAAGGCACAGTTCCTTTTTTTTTTTCTTGCTTCAGCTCTTGTATTTCTGAAAAAACTAATACAAGAATACAATGTAAGGAAATGGCTTAGTGTTTACCCACCTCCAACTACTTAAGTTATGTAACAGTGAGGCTTGTATCCTTTGCCAAAAAGAAGCCAGTAAATAATTGATTTCTTTATTCAAATTATTTGCTTATTAAAATAGTTGGAGGAAGAAGGATTTGAGAGGTTTTTTTTTTGTTTTTTGTTTTAATGGACAATGTAAATAATCTTCAATGATCTTTCAGCACTTCCTTCCCATTTACCAAAGAGAAATTACTCATTTAGGAGTTCATGGCAAACAAAGTCAAAAATTTCCAAATTGTTCTTAGATCTTCTACTGAATTCTCACTCTGTGATGAAAAGAATATTCCCTAAAGAAACCTGCATATGCTAAAGAGGGAGAAGAGGAAGCCTGAGGCACGGATATGTACATGATTAAAACACTATGCTTGGGATTCACGTTCATATTTCAGGTGTGTGGCTTAAGCGTCTGTGTTAAGGAGGGAAAGGCCAGGCAGTTGCTATAAACACAGAGTAACACTGGTTCATCACTCTCCTCCCCAAGTAAAAAAGTGTGGCTGATAATAAAGAATGAAATAAGGCCACTTGCAGCAACATGGATGGACCTAGAGATTATCATCTTAAGTGAAGTAAGTCAGAAAGAGAAAGACAAACACCATATGATATCACTTATATGTGGAATCTAAAATATGACACAAATGAACTTATCTACGAAACAGACTCACAGACATAGAGAACAGACTTGTGGTTGCCAAGGGGGAGGGGAGGAGAGATGGACTGAGAGTTTGGGATTAGCAGATGCAAATGATTATATATCGACTGGATAAACAACAGGGTCCTACTGTATAGCACAGGGAACTACATTAAATATCCTGTGATAAACCACAATGGAAAAGAATATGAAAAAGAATGTATATATATGTATAACTGAATCACTATGCTGTACAGCAGAATTTAACACAACATTGTAAATCAACTATACTTCAATAAAATAAAGGTTTTAAAAAAGTGTGTCTGACTAGGAGACAATGAAGAGAAAGACAGGGAAGTTCAGAGGTCACTAGCTTTGCTTCCATCTCACCTGCACAGGGGTATTCTAGCTAGTGATATCAGTTTGGGGAAAAGACCATTTAAAATTAGTTGTTTATAGAGGACATTTATTTTCAAAATGTTTGGAACAGTAAGAGGATTATATAAAATATAGAATATATACAATACATCTGGCAAATTGTTTTAAAAAATGGAGCCAGCATAAAGAGAGAGTATTACCTACACTGTGGAAATAACACATATTTCAAATTGATTTCATTAGGACTTTTTTGCCTTGTGTCCACGTGCCACAGCATTTAGGGAGCCTGCAGACATGAAAGGGAAAAATTACCTTTCTGATTTTTCTACTCTCTAACTGAAACTGAGCTTTTACTTTAATTATAATATAGATTTCATTAGACTCTCAAAGGGATGAGTGGCACAAAAAAAGGTTAAAACTTCTGGATTTGTAGTATCTTTACTAATAATGAGAAAAAAAGAAATTCTCATGTTTGAACCAAAATATCAGTGTACTAAACTAGTATATATATTTATATATATATACTATATATATGTATATTTACTAGTTGAATATATATATATATAAATTTAGTAAGAAATAGTTTAGATATAAGGATACTGATAATATTACTCACCACACCCTAAATATTTTTCATCTTAGTCTCTACAACTGATATTTTCAATTTAATTCTATTTGCTTATTGAGTATCTACTATAAAGCAGATTTATACAGGGCTCTGGGGGCTACAATGGTTGCAAAATCTTCCGGGATTTTGGAGGAGCCTGGCAGGTAATGATGACACTGATATAAAAAAATAGTGTGATAATTTTTTAAAATTGAAAGATAAAAAGCAGTGATTCAATAACTTACTTCTGTATGTATTGGCAGGGAGGTTAGGTCCTCCTAGTATTCACATATGCCCTCTTCCATTCCTCTGTGGACCCCGTTTTTGAGCATCCACCTTGTACAAGGCATGGGGGGGTTAGCATTTTAATAGGCAGTTGGAGACAGCCAAACCCCTCACCTACACAAAACTAACATACTCTTCCTGGTGATCTCATGCAACCCTAACCAGGCAAGGTATTTCTACCTCCTTAACTTCCTCATCCAATTCTCCAGGTCACTTGAACCTATGGACAGAAGACTGCAGAAGATTGTAACATATTCATTCTTCCGGACTACAAATAAAAGCTTGTTCCTCAACAACGGTGGTCCAGAAGTATCATCTGTGTCTTCAACATAGGCTGCTTTAGAATAATCAAGACCTTATCAGGTTTGGGTAAAGTCGACTCATTTGATTTGTGCTCCTTATTCAAGAAGAGATAATTAATGGGAAGATATTGGACATTTCAGTTGAAATGCTGAGTCTCCTGATTTGTTGCCGAGACAGCTACTTTATTTTATTTTATTTTTTTAAACATCTTTATTGGAGTATAATTGCTTTACAATGTTGTGTTAGTGTCTGCTGTACAACAAAGTGAATCAGCTATATGTATACATATATCCCCATATCCCCTCCCTCTTGCGTCTCCCTCCCACCCTCCCTATCCCATCCCTCTAGGTTGCCACAGAGCAACGAGTTGATCTCCCTGTGTTATGCAGCAGCTTCCCACTAGCCATCCATTTTACATTTGGTAGTGTATATATGTCAGTGCTACTATCTCACTTCATCCCAGCTTTCCCTTCCCCCACTGTGTCCTCAAGTCCGTTCTCTACATCTGCGTCTTTATTCCTGCCCTGCCACTAGGTTCATCAGTTGCATATTTTTAGATTCCATATATATGCATTAGCATCCGGTATTTGTTTTTCTCTTTCCGACTTACTTTACTCTGTATGACAGACTCTAGGTCCATCCACCTCACTACAAATAACTCAATTTCGTTCCTTTTTATGGCTGAGTAATATTCTATTATATATATGTGCCACATCTTCTTTATCCTTTCATCTGTTGATGGACATTTAGGTTGCTTCCATGTCCTGGCTATTGTAAATAGTGCTGCAATGAGAATTGTGATACATGACTCTTTTTGAATTATGGTTTTCTCAGGGTATATGCCCAGTAGTGGGATTGCTGGGTCATATGGTAGTTCTATTTTTAGTTTTCTAAGGAACCTCCATACTGTTTTCCATAGTGGCTGTATCAGTTTACATTCCCACCAATAGTGCAGGAGGGTTTCCTTTTCTCCAGACCCTCTCCAGCATTTGTTTCTAGATTTTTTGATAATGGCCATTCTGACTGGTGTGAGGTGATACCTCATTGTGGTTTTGATTTGCATTTCTCTAATGATTAATGATGTTGAGCATTCTTTCATGTGTTTGTTGGCCATCTGTATGTCTTCTTTGGAGAAATGTCTATTTAGGTCTTCTGCCCATTTTTGCATTGGGCTGTTTGTTCTTTTGATATTGAGCTGCATGAGCTGCTTGTATATTTTGGAGATTAATTCTCTGTCACTTGCTTTGTTTGCAAATATTTTTTCCCATTCTGAGAGTTGTCTTTTCGTCTTGTTTATGATTTCCTTTGCTGTGCAAAAGCTTTTAAGTTTCATTAGGTCTCATTTGTTTAATTCTGTTTTTATTTCCATTACTCTAGGAGGTGGGTCAAAAAGGATCTTGCTGTGATTTATGTCAGAGAGTGTTCTGCCTATGTTTTCCTCTAAGTTTTAAAGTGTCTGGTCTTCCATTTAGGTCTGTAATCCATTTTGAGTTTACTTTTGTGTATGGTGTTAGGGAGTGTTCTAATTTCATTCTTTTACATAGAGCTGTCCAGTTTTCCCAGCACCACTTATTGAAGAGGCAGTGAGACAACTACTTTAATTTTCAAAAGAGATTGTAAAAATTGACTCTTTTAAATACCAATTCAACTATAACAATATTTTAAGAATAGTCAGCTTAGACAATAGAACACTAAGATCACATACCACTTAAGGCATATGTAAACCAAGAAAATTTCATGGTATGCTTGTTAGCAAGTGGAATATATTTTTAAAAATACTTAAGTTATTTGTTATTTAGCATCCCTTGCCCAGGTAAGGATGTACATCTCTGCCCAATCTATAAGGAGGGTCTCCAAGCCCTGGTAATTACATTCTCTCTGACACTAAGAGATGGAACCAGTGAAAGTAGGGTTCTCATGGCCATAGAGTTTCAGGGTGTGCTGATTGTTAGGTTACTAGCTCTGCACTAGCCATGTGATTTTAGGCAAGCTAATCTTGCCCCAACCCCGGTTTCGTCATCTGCAAGGTAGACATAATAATAATAGTATCTACTTCACAGGGTTACTAAAGGGATCAAATGAGATAATTCAGGTAAAATGCTTAGCAAAATGTCTTGCACACAAAACACTTTTATTATTATCATACTGTTATTATGCACTCCAAAAATCATTGGCATATACTGTACTATCTTCCCAGTCTCTTGCCCATATATGAATTTTATTTTCTCCAGCCCATCCTTGCATTAGTCATTCATTCCTAGGATGAGGTATACTTCCTCCTAACAAGGGGTTATTTACCACCTGGATACTTGACCTCATTTCCTCACATCTCTTCTTCCTTGATTTTCAGTTTCTTATTCCCTTTGCCTTTTTCTTCTTCAGTCTATAAACATGGGCAAACCCATTTGTTGTGTGCTGGTTTCAGCTCATTGATAACTAGTGTTGTGGCTGGACCAGTCCTTGTGGTTCTTACTATGATTGCAAGATGCCCTTAGCAATAACCATCAGGGAACTTTGAAAAAGAAAAGTTTATTACTTTGTCCTGGCAATTACATGGCACACTTGGGACCAGAGTATACTGGAGGACTAACCTTCATGATATCTTTTCTAGGATGTTAGATCCGGTAAACAATGAAGTAAATGAATAGGTAAAAATGCTCTCTCTCTTTCCTCCCCCAGAGAAAGTAGCCATCAGTTAAATATGAAAATCTTTTAGCTTAGAAATATTAACATAAGTACATGTCATTAGTTTGCTCATCATAAATGAGCTTTAGTTATTACATAAGTCAGTAGATGAGTTGATAAATGGATGGATATAGTAGAGAGATAAATGGTCTGGGAAGCAAGAGCCCTGAGTTCTAGTCAACTGTGTGAATCAGCTCTGTGCTCTTAGTGAAGACATTCCCTTAATTTGTTAATTAATTTTAATTAATTTCTTAATTTGTCCTTACTAATACCTCTTTCTTAATTTTACCATTATAAATATGGAGATAATAGCATTTGCTTTGTTTACATGATGGAGTTGTTAAGAGGTTCAAATGAGACAATATAATCTGACCTATTTAATGTCAAATTGTCCATAATTGTATAGTGTTGTTGTTAATACCGACACAATTGTTATTCCCAAATAATTTATAATCTAATAATTTACAATTGATTGGGTAGTTATTTCCATTACTATGATGAAATCACATCAAGACCTGCCACTATCTTGTGATTATATTTGCCTGTTTATACGAATATTTCCAAGGTAATTTGAATACATTCTTTGCATGACAGATATAACTAGGGATATAGATTTATTTCTTTATTTCTTATTTCTTAGATTTATTTCTTTGTTATTCTTATTTAACTATAAATAAATACCTTGCACACCCTATTATGTTTTTCAATTAAAATTAAATTTAAACTTAATTTACGGTTTTAAATGGCTATTTTTTATCTTGCTTTTTCCTCAAGTTTCAGTTGAAGTTCACTTGGGGAGTGTGGCAGATGTGGCTCTTTCTTAGCCAATTTCCCTTCTTTCTTCTTTCTTGCTAACAGAATACCAATTTTGTTCAGAAAACTGTCAGCGATGGTTTATTGGCCCCTTCCTCTGGAAATGAATCACGATTGTTCTAAGACAGTCATAGCAACCCCATTTCTCTCTGTCAGTTTAGGGGTTGGCATGTGACCCAGATCTGATTTTTGAAATCTGAGAAGTCTGTTACTGAAGGAATGAAGGAGGTTCTGGGAAGGGTTTTCTTCCCAGATAAAAAGAAGTAGACATGTAAGAAGAAACCTTCTTCCTCCTTCCTTCTCACTTTTGCAAAAATATTGTTGTGAGAGGATGTGGCACTGTGGCAGCTGTCTTGAAACCATGGAAGAAAAGTCAAGAGACCTACAGAAAAGCTGATATTGGTAAGCTACTGAATTCGCCAACTCTGGAACTACTTACCATTAAGAAAGTAGAAAGGCAGGCCACATAATGGGAGAAGGTGTTTTCAACAAAATATATAGAGAATTTTTTAAAATCAATAAAAAAGGATGAAAAATAGGTAGAAGACTTGAATAGGCATTTTGCAAATAACATACACAAATTGCCTATAAATATATGAAATAGTGGTGAACTATCATTGTTCTTCAGAAAAATGCAAATTAAAACGCAAGATGCCACTGTTTAACCACAAGAATGGATACATGAAAAAGACTGACAAACCAAAGATATAGAGAAACTAGAATTCTCATAGACTGCCGTTGGAAAGGTAAAGTGGTACAACCACTCTGGAAAACTCTAACAATATCTACTAAAACTGAACTTATGCATACCTCTTGAACCAGCTGTCCCACTCCTGCGTATCACCCAACAGAAATGTGGAATGTGTTTACCAAGAATATTTAGAGCAGCACTCTTTGTAATAAAACCCCAAAATGGAAACAGCCTAAGTGCTCATCAGCAGTAGAATAGATACATGAATTGTGGTATATTCATGTAATAGGATACTAAAGAACAATGTGAATATATAAACTACTGTTACACACAGCAACATGGATGCAAATTTCATAAACACAATTTTGAACAAAGGAAGCCAAGGCATGTCATATGATTCCATTTATATAAAGTTTAAAGCCCAGCAAAACTAATCTCTGTTGTTAGAAGTCACAGCAGTGACTGGAAGGGGGACCAAAAGGGTTTTTCTGCTGCTGGCAATGCTCTATTTCTTCATATAGGTTTTGATTCCATGTTATGTTGACTTTACATATGAAAACTCAATTATGTGTTAATATCTGCATACTCCTCTGGATGTATGTTTGTGTCAATAAAAAGATTTAAAAATAATTGAAAGGGAAGAAAAATAAGGTAAGAAATATTAGCATTGAAAAAGGAGTGGAAAATAGGTGAGGAGTATAAGGAGAAACCGGTACAGAAGGGCAGTGCTTTGCCAAGGGCACCTATAATCCCCAGCAAGACTGTGCGAGGGCTCTGTAGATTAAAGGCTTCCAGGGTCTTCGATTTCTTCTAAAAAGTTAGAATTAACTATCTGGAGCTACTCATCTGCCAGAAGTGGTCAGATCTTTCTATTCTGGTTCTTGGATGATTTCATAGTTATGAGTCCATTTCTATCTCTTGGTTAAGTACCTGCTTTTAGATGCATAAGTTTAATTTGTAATACGTAGAATAATTTGCTAACAAAGTCAATATACTCACCTAATATAGAATACTGCTTTGGATATGGCATATATAATCAATTTGGAATTTAGGTAAAGACTTTAGTAACTAACAATTTTTTTTTTTAATGTTGGAAGACCTTGACTGATTATTTGCTTCTCTTTGGAATTTCTTTAACTTTAGCCTCTAGTCCTTGCTGTTGACCAATGAGTTATATTCCGCCTTAGACTGTTGGCAGGTTTTGGCTTTTCTTCCATGTAGGCTAGTCTTGGCTCCCTACCTCAACCATAAGCCGTTTGAAGGTAGGATCCATGTCTTATAATCTTTTAAAAATTTCTCTAACCTTGGGCTTTCTTCATAGTAAGTGCTGAGTTTTCATTGAATAATTGCTCGTCATTCTCATGCTTAGGTCATTTCAGATAAGGAAGGAGCATGCTCATGGGTGATTGGCAGGGGATTTTTCTTGACAACACTGAAGGGTAGAATATGCATTCTTCTGCTTATAGTCTTACAGAAACTCAAGGAAATGAACTAGGAAAATCATGACAATCTCTATCAGTTCTGTGGCCTGTGTATGTGATAAAAATAACAGGCAAGTTATTGTTTGGCCTACCCATTTGACTTTTTTTTTTTTTAACAGAATTGACTAAATTACCCAATTGTTTTGTCTTCTTGTAGACAGAGCCTGGGATTCTATTGATGAAACCTTATTTCATGCTCATGGGCTGAAACGGCTGTAGTTCACCGATTTGAAATGACTTAATGAGGTATTGATTTTGCTGCTCAACAGGCTCTAAAACAACTACCAAAATTGTGAAGTCGACATCATAAGGCAAGAGGGAGAAAGAATGGTGAATTTCTAATGAATGTACCAGAAGAGTTCCTGTTTATTTATTATTTGAATTGGGTGCTTTAGAATTAGAGACATGAATTATGTAACTGGAGATGAAAAATATGAGTTCATTTTGCTCATTTGGAATTGGAACTGAATCACATGCACTTCAGGAAACATAAAAGTTTAAAAAAAAACTAGCTCAGAGATGAATTATAGTGGTAGTTATTTTTCAAGCCAAGTTTTAGTTGTTCAAACTAGAAGAACTGGAGAAAATCTGAGTGGAAATAAGACCCTAGGGAGAGGAAAGAAAGGAACTGTTCCTTTTGCATGTTTCCTAAATACTCCCTGGTAACTCTTAATGAGCTGCATTATTGTGTTTTGGCTCTGGAGTTGGATGGAGTTGTGCCATAAATTAGCGAGCTGAAGGGAATTTGAATGAGGGTACTGCACAGGCAGGTATACTGGAAACCTCTTCCCCGTATTTCATTTGGCTAGATTCTGATTCCAGGGATAAACGGTTGGCATCCTGTGGGCTATCTCAAAAATATCCAACTTTGCAAAGTACTTTCTATAATCAGTTGGTCAAACACTATGCTCATCAGGTAAATTTACATTGACCAGGCACATTTCCCTAAGCCACTTCCCCACTGTCTTTCCAGTCGCCCCATCTCCTTTCGTTAAGAAAATGTGTCACTGATGATTTGTCTGAATGAAATAAATCTGGTGTTCCCCACAAACAGAGTGCTTCTATTACAGGACAGTTTAGAACTAGCAAGGGTGGCACAGTATACCACAAGAGGAAATGGTCCTGAAGCAGAGGAGGCTATTGGGTCATAAGGAAGAATTTCCAGTGGATGGCATATGGAGAGGCCTCCTGGGTTAAGAAAATCATTGGGAAGAAAACAAGCAGCCTCCTACCATGAGGGAGGAGTCCTCTTAGGGCCCTTCAACTCTCGACTCTTTCCCAAATTTAAATTTGACTTGCTTTCTTGATTTCAAGCAGTTCCTTTAATGCAGTGGTTCTCAACCTGGGGCGAGGGTGATTTTGCCTCTCAGGGGACATTAGGTGGTATCTAGAGACATTTTGGTTGTCACAGTTGGGGAGGGGGGAGAAGAGGCCAGGGATGCTGCTAAATATGCTAGAATGCACTTGACTGCCACTGCCCACCCCATCCCCCCACCCTAACAAAGATGGATTCAGCCCCAAATGTGGAGTGACAAGGTTGAGAAACCCTGGAAGGAATGACAAATTTGTGTGGTCATGGGAGAAGGAAGAACTAATAAAAAAATTAGAAAGACCTTAAGCCATGCTTACTAAAGTAAGAAAAGACATGACCAGGTGATGTAATGCTCTTGCAGGTATATGGATTTCCATGACAGAGGTGTCTGGACTGTGTGGCTTAGAATCACTTTGGCTACTTGCCCAGAACCTCGGGGCTGTCACAGATTTTCATATAATGATATATTTACAGAAAATACGTAGTGAGAGTTACATAAAACAGCAGTGGGTTTTGTTTGTTTGTTTGTTTTTTGTTTTTTAAATGTATCTCTTCCATTGCTAGATAATGATCATTTATTGAACTTCTGTTGGGCTTTGGAACTGTGTTCAGTATATTTTTTCAAGCTATTTGCATTTGGTTTCTTTTTGTTTCCAAAGGGCAACCTACATCAGCTATTCTCATGAAGATAGTTTAATTGTTCCAGAAACAGAAGGAACTTCTTTCAGGTACTTTGCTTTTCCATATGTAGAGTAATTTAGTACAGAGGAAATACAATTTTGGGATGGAAAGACTTTCAGGGATTCGGCACAAGGAAAAATAGTCCTCATGCTCTTGAAATATTAACAATCCTAAGTAGCTTAAAGGGATTTACATGTCACAACCTAAAACAACCTTATTCTAGGTCTGTTTCTTGGAGTCTAAAATGAGAAGTCTGTTCTGATGAGCATGAAAGTTGCTTTGTACCTGAGAGTCTAAGATTCTGTCCTTTTCTGCCAGCCAGTTAGAGGTGAGGAAGTTGGGTCATGCGCTCACCTGAGTAGGCTGCAGGATTTGTAACCATTTATTTCAGGGGGTTCAGGAAGTTGGTAAAATTGGATGCCAAGTTTTTTGAATATGTGCATTTTCCTAGGGTGACATTTCATATCTATATGATAATTTAGTAGTCTGTGCTTTTAAAACAGTTAAGATCTACCACAATAGGGTGTGATGCTAATAATTTCAGGATGACAAGCTTCTACTCTCTGATGTATTTGTGGGGAGGAAGGTGATCTCCACGTCTTACTCTTCCACCATCTTGAAGCTCCTCAAGCTTCTACTCTCTATGACTATTAATAGAGGAGACTCTATCCTGTAACCCTACACCTCACAACTGACCCGGGGGAGCTACACAGAAATGTGTGCTATTAGTCACAGAGGTACTAGGGAAAACAGCACATGTGGGTCAGCAACCCCATTTCTTCTACTCAACATGGTGGTCTCAGATGAAGAAGAGTTGTAATGAAACTTCATCAATCAGAGATACATGTGGAATTTTGGAAGACCAATAAATGACATTCATCTTTTTCTCCAGATTTTATAGCCAGGAGAGAGGCCAGAGAATACAGACAGATGCGGAGTAAAAAGGAAGTTGGCTTTATTATTGATTAAGTTGGTGGGGAAACATGGCTTTAAATGTGGGCCAAATAGACATCATAATACTCCTGCTGAATTCGGAAAACTTATTCCAGCTGTTCCTGGCCCAGCTCAGACAACAGGTGGGCTCTGTTCCTTTAGCTGAAGAGAATGTCTGATCTCCAGAAGGCCATGTCTCTCTAAAGGGACTGAATCTGGCACTGCTCAGCTCTGTCTCCTGACCTCACCAGTCTGATACATCTCTCCTGCCAATAGGAGCAATGAATGAAAGGAGGAGAATAGTTTTCCCCAATAACTTTCACCTCTGAGGTATTAGATGCACATTATCTGCTCTCTTTAGAACATCACAAGTTAGCAATAATTCCTCCCCGCCTCCCCCACTTTAAGTGCATCTCTGCATCAACTGCAGATTGAAATACAGTATTGGTGGGGAGATATCTTGAGTGACTTATTTCCAAAAATGAAAGTAAGAGTCCTTCAAGGCCATGTAAATCAGGAAAAGAATTGATCAGAGGTTTCTGAGAGCCTGCCCATACTAAGGTGGATCTCTTTTGCCAATACTTCTTAAGGCCAGTTGGTGAGAGTTGAACATTGTTGAGTGGAGCTAAAATGTGCTGGGAGGGTGTTTCACTTCTATTTTCCTTATCTCACTTTACCTTCCTTGACTCTTCAAAAAGTTTTCTGACTTTCTAGCAAACATTTTATAAACTTTAAACACTCTCAGATTGTCAATCTTCTCAAATAATAGCAGTAGTTACCTTTGGGGAAGGTGGAAGACCCAGCCTTTTAGGGGGAAGACCCAACAAGATCTTCTCAAGGTGTTTTACTTAGGGTTCTTATTTGTATGGTGACCTAAAGTCCCGATTTGTCTGATGGATCTCAGTTTATACCTGATGTCCTGGTATAACAATTAAATGCACTTCCATTCAGCCTCAAGAGTGTCTTGGTTCAGATAATAAAGTATATGGTCATTCAACTTTTTCTTTAATGTTTAGTATTTTTTCATCTTAAAACAGGAATGGATTTATTGTTACTTGTGTAATTAAAATTAGTTTTATGGAAGGCTATGACATGATTTCTGCTTCAAGGAGAACCAACTGATTATTATAATATTAAAGCAAGCATTGATATGGTGCTTTTCAACCCACAGAACACAAGTCTGTTCAAAGGGTTGAATGGGGAGGGGTTCAATATTTTGAGTAGATGAATGAATAGGTAAAGCTAGAGTAATAGGTATGGCAGGCATCTATATATATTAGTTACACATAAACTGTCAACATAATCTTATGCTTGTGTACATTTGTTCCTACCTAACCTGATGACTTTATTGTGTGAAATTTCCTTCTTGCCTTTTTCTTGGTGGCCAATGATACTTGAAATTGTGCTGGTCTTTCAAAAATGTAGGCATTCCCCACAACTGCTAATTCATACTTTCCTTAACCTCTAATTCAATCTCTTTATTTCCAGCTGCCATCAAGGTGCTAATTATCACAGGCATTATTGTATAAAGTGAAATGAAACTGGTAAGTGGGTGAACATCACTGGTCTCAAAACAAACTCTTGTGGGGCATTGTTTCCCAGTTTCTCCTATCTGACGTGGAGTCATTGAAATCTTTGTATTTGACCCTCCAGCCTGATCTTCCCTTGTATGTTGTGAAACTCATCCAGTCTTTCCCCCATTTATTAGTGGCTGTGTCACACAGAAGAGAAGGAAGAGCCTAGATAAATCAAGATGGATTGCCTCTCTCTTTTCCTTCCCTCAGGCTTCTCTGTCAAGGAGGAGGGTGGGATTGGCAGTATCTAGATTCACACTGGTGGTTGTTTCAGGACTGTAGCCAAGCCGTAGACCCCTTCTATGTTGGTACTGCTTGTTAAAATAGGAAAATATTTCTAAACCAGTTGATAAATAACCACTGTTTCAAAGGCTCCCTTTAAGTTGTCCTGTCCCCAGTTTTCCTGACTCTCCCCTCAGGTACCCAGACCCAGTAAATAAGGGACGACACCTGGCATAGCAAGGGGCTACTGGGACCTTGCTCTAACCAATTCTGATTAGCTGGTGCCTATGCTATATAGGTTGTTGAATACTACCCTGGTTTGTTTTCCCGTATCTCTTCTTTAAAGTGCTGAAACATAAATTTGGCATAACTTATCACAATTTAAAAAATAGAAATCAAACTAGTAGTCTGGAATTAAGCTTAATTCTTTCCTGAGTTTGTGTGTGTGTGTGTGTGTGTGCACGTGCATGCATAGCAATGACCCTGACCCATTTTCTATCTCTCAGGGCGACTACAGTTAACATTACTATTCAACAATTTGGTCAACTGTTCTGTTTTCATAGAAGAGAACCTTTAGAGGTCTTCTCTTTAAACAATATATGGGACTTTCTTCTAGTACCTGACAGATTGTCATCAGTTTTTGGATAACTTTGGTAATGGGGAGATCACTATCCATTTTCCCCTCTGAAGTAATTCACACAGGACCACCTGCCCTCATTTCTCAGAAACGTCTCAGTCACAAAGAGCCATATCTGATAGTCAACAATTGGCTTACTCTCTCTACATAAAAATGTTTCTCCGGATCATCTTCTCTTAGCCATTCTCTCCATATGCATATTCAAGCATGCATCACAACATTGGATAAATATCATAAACCTGAAGAGACCACATGGTCCCAAGTCCTGCGTTTTGGATGAGAAATATGTTTTGTTCATATTTAGGTAATCAGTCATCAGGTAATCAGTCATTTATAACAAAGGAATGAATGAATGAATGGATGAATGATTGAACAAATGACGGACCCCAGGCAGAAAATTCTTTTTAGCCTTTATAGGAAATTCCACAAGGATAGAAATTTCATGACTTCTGATTGGCCTATTTCAGTATTTTATCATAGCAAAGATCAAGAGTCTCCCCTTATACCCAAAAGAAATCTCCCTACCTTTCATTTAAGCTAATTTCTTCTTCTTCAGTGCTCCGGGTGGATGTCCTTCCTCCGTCTCCATTCCCAGATCACTGCTGGTGTTGACAGGGCAGCGGCAGAAGAAAGAAAGGTCAGACATGTATTATAGGAGTCTGGTGTTATAGAGAACTCTATTTATTACCGAATTTACATCCCCACATAGTAATGGAGAGCATTTTCCTTTATCATTCTAGATATCTGATTATACTAAAAAGTTTAAAAAATGCTATTCATTTTTGTTATAGCAAGCGAGGCCAACTCTTTTTGTAAACCAGGTCATATTTCAGCTTTGGATATTCAGAGAGATGAAAAAGACTGACACTGTAAACAAGTAGGGGAAAGTGTTTTTTTTTTTCTTCAAATTTTCTAGAAAAGCTATCTGTTACAGTCTATGCTCAAATCTAAAAGTTAGAATTATGTATTTTGTCTTTTGAGATTGATCTTCTAACTCTTACTTAGGCAAATTAAGATACCTTCACTGACCTTCCCAGAGTATAATCAGGAAAGCACAGAAAGAAGTTTTATCATGAGACTCCTAGCTCTAGGGCTTTTAGTTCTGGTCATGTATCAATGGATTCTTTAATGACAAAACCCATGATTTTATTTGACTTTTAGTTTCTATGATTGTTTGTTTGTTTGTTTTGGCCCTGCCATGAGGCATGTGGGATCATAATTCCTTGACCAGGAGTCGAACCCATGTCCCCTGCAGTGGAACTGCAGAGTCTTAACACCTGGACCGCCAGAGAAGTCCTAGTTTCTATGATTTTGAAAGGATACTAAGTCTGAAAGAGACTTTAGAGATTCGATAGCTTAACCCTCTGTTTTGCAGAAGAGGAAATTGTTGCTCGTGCATTGACCATAAACAAAGGACTGAGCATTGAGGAGCAGTATTGATCAGTATTGAACAGTGGTATTGGCCTCTTTGGATATATCTGGATCAGCTCTATCTCCTGCCACCCCACAGTCATGGCCTCCATCAGTTAGAAATAACCCTCCCTCACTGTTAGTGGGAATGTAAGTTGATGCAGCCACTGTGGAAAACAGTATGGAGATTCCTCAGAAAACTAAAAATAGAATTACCATATGACCAAGCAATCCCACTACTGGGCATATATCCAGACAAAACTATAATTCAAAAAGATGTGTGCACCCCTATATTTGTAGCAGCCCTATTCACAATAGCTAAGACATGGAAAGAACTTAAATGTCCATAGACGGATGAATGGATAAAGAAGATGTGGTACAAAAAGAAAAATAAAAAAGAAATAATGGCATTTGCAGCAACATGGGTAGACCTAGAGATGATCACACTAAGTGAAATAAGTCAGAAAGAGAAAGACAAATACCATATGCTATCACTTATATGTGGAATCTAAAATATGACACAAATGAACCTGTCTATGAAACAGAAACAGAATCAAGGACATAGAGAACAGACTTGTGGTTGCCAAGATGAAGGGGGGTGGGAGAGGGTTGGATTGTGAGTTTGGGATTAGCAGATGCAAACTATTATATATAGAATGGATAAACAACAAGGTCCTACTGTATAGCACAGGGAATTTTATTCAATATCCTGTGATACACCATAATGGAAAAGAATATGAAAAAGAATGTATATATAACTGAGACACTCTGCTGTACAACAGTAATTAACACAACAGTGTAATTCAACTATACTTCAAAACAATAAATTAAAAAAAGAAGTACGTACAAAGAAGGGATACAATGTATCTGGCGTCTCTGGCTTGGTGGAGGTATCCCCTAGGACTTCTAACCCTTCTAAAATTAATTCTCTCTTCATGCAATAACCTCTTGATCTCTGAGCACACTTTCTTACTAGGAGGGAGTGCTCTGAGCAAAGAACGGATGTAGATCCTTGTCCTGATATAAAATAATAAATAAATAATCATTCTGATTTTTAAATATTTCCTATGAGTTTGATTGTTTTGAGGTCTTGTTTTTTTAAAAGCTCTGTGTGGACTTGAGTTTCCTTCAAGGATTATTTTTCTTTTTTAAAAAATCTTACAAACAACAGAAATGTATTGCTCACAGCCTGGAAGCTGGGAAGTCCAAGATCAAGGCACCAGCATGATTCCATGCTGGTGAAGGCCCCCTTCCTTATTCACACTCAGCACCTTCTCGCTGTGTGTTCATGTGGTAGAAGGGCCATGGGTTCTTTTTTAACAAACATGTATTGAGGGTCCATTGCCGATTTATTTATTCAACAAGAATTTATTTCATGTCTGCTATTATCAGAACTGCTCTAGGTGATGGAGATATAGTTAAAATAAAAGAAATTCCTACACTCATGGAGCTTTTGTTCTCATTACAGACACAGGTAGGCAAGACACACCCTCCTCTTGCCTCCCTGAGCTTGGAGCCTAACAGGAAAGAAAAAATTTAAATTGATTGTTACACTTAGTACGACTATACATTACAAGGGTACCAGGAGGTATAAGGTATTAAGTGAGCAAAAAACAAAAGCAGAATGTTGGAACCAAGTCCAGGGTCAAAGGGGGCTCCTCAAGAAAGGTAGACAGAGACACCTAAGCTGACGGCTAAAGGGTGGGTGGGAGTTGAGTGGACTGGAGGGTTGGGAAAGAGATACTTCATCAAAAGGAAAAACATTGGTGAGTTTTAAAGCTGAGGGAAGAAAACAGCATATTGGGATACTGGAAAATGTTGGTACAGCTGGAGCAGAGACTGTGTGATGGGAAGAGTTTTGAAATGAAGTTCCATTGTTGAGGGATTTGCAAACCATTTTAAGGAGACTGTCTTATATTTGAAGGGCACTAGGGAGCTACTGAGGGTTTTCAGACATATTTGCCTTTATTCTAAGGATCCCTCTTGCAGCAATATGGCTAAGAGAATGGAAGGAAACAAAACTAGACTAAAGGAGTTACAAGACGATTGACATAATCCAGGTAGGGGAAGGTGGTGATCAGAACCAGAGAGGCGGCAGAGGAGATGGAGTGAAAAGGATGGATTTGAGTAACATTTAGGAAGTAGAATGATTAGGCATGAATGAGAAGGACAATTTAAATGAATGGTAACATACGCGTGAGAACAATTCAAGGGTGACTTCTAGAGTTGTGCATTCTGGATTCAGTCAGCTACAAATCTAAAGGCCGGACCCTGGACCTGTGTAATTTTCCATCCCTCTGTTTCTCTTCCTTTATTTAAGGGCCTATTGTATATTCAGTTAGTCAGCTAACCAAGCATCTCTTGCAGGTCTTCATGCCAAGGAGATACCCCATGTCACAGGTGGGACTGTGTTCCAGTGACACCTATTGTTAATAAAGCCTACATAGTTTTTAATTTTTATTGGAATATAGTTGATTTACAATGTTGTGTTAGTTTCAGGTGTACAGAAAAGTGAATCAGTTATACAAAGCCTACATAGTTTTTTTGGTTTTTTCTTTGCGGTACGCGGACCTCTCACTGCTGTGGGCTCTCCCGTTGTGGAGCACAGGCACCGGACACGCAGGCCCAGTGGCCATAGCCCACGGGCCCAACCGCTCCATGGCATCCACCTGGACCAGGGCACGAACCCGCGTCCCCTGCATCAGCAGGCGGACTCTCAACCACTGTGCCACCAGGGAAGCCCAAGCCTACATAGTTTTTAAGGTGAGCTGACCACCTTCTGAATTCCGTTCAAAAGTGAATACTGCTGAACCAAATATCTGAGAATGATTATGTCAGAAGTCTCCATGGCTCTGTCTACATCACGTGATCAATTTATCATTAATTTACTCAACTCTTCTCCTCAAAGAGCAGGCTTGAAATTCTGTTTTCCTTTTCTGAATAAACTGTTGCTGGAGGTTGAATTGCACATCACCCTTTGCTTTCATATTGTGAAAACTCAATACATCTACTCCCCCACTGAGTCAGAAGGGGACAATTGAGATGAATATTTTATTATTTTAAATGCCTCCAAGATACAATCTGATTCATTCTCATAACAATTTTGTGAGGCAGGAAGGAAGCAGGTAAATGTGCATTTCACATAGTTTTTACTTAATGGTAAATTTAGTGCTGTTTGGTCAAAGATGAAAAATGAAGAAATTATTCATGTGGACTCTAATTTAAGATCATCATTCTTGGTGACAGTTATGACTTGCTTTTGGCAGGAATTTTGTTTGCTGTATTAATACAAGGAATGTTCTACTCATTGTATTTAAAGGTGACACCTCATAGTTGCACATGTGTTTTGAGATATTTTTCTAATGGAAAGGACAGATTTTCATTAAGTCATTGGCACTGTCTCTTGACACAGTGATGACTGACACACATTTCTGATGCCTGACTTGGGATAGGTATTACAACCATCACCACAAGCAGAGAAAAGCAAATTGCCTGCCTAGGGATTTGAACTGTTGCCACTGGCCTCATTAGTACGGTGTGCTAACCAACTAGGGTAGACCCGGGCATGCAATTATAAAGCAGCATTAATCAATCCTGGTCTAGGGTCCCGTAGTTTAACCTTTGAATATATCCATTAGCCTTGACACGTCTCCATGGAAGAGTGTGACCTTTCTCTAGAGGCATATACTGCAGAACGTTTTGCAGCTATCTTTCACTGAAATTTATCTCTCAAAGTTAATAAAGATAGAAACATTATTGAATCTTGAAATAAAATTTAGTGTTTCTATAACACTAGGTATTTATTTTTGAATGGTGTTTGTGAATATGTCATTCATCTGCGACAATTGCTTTCAATGACTTCTTTTTAATAGTAAAGGCATGCTTGAGCCACATCTGAATTTATGTTTATTCACATGTGGGAGGGAATAACATTTTAGAATTAGATCACAAATGTCAGAAAGCTACTCAAAGTGGGAGCTTCATAGAAAGGTTAGAGAGTGGAAGGAGATCCATGAAGGCATTATTTTTGAAAAGCAAATTCTTTGCAGTAAACATATTCTTGCAAACTACTTTGGAAATGAAACAGTCAATTACATTGTAATATTAATGATTTAAAACCAGTGGAGGTTGTATGGATAAAAAGCTATTCAAGGAATTGAAGATGCTATGGAAATGGATGTTATATTCTAAACTGTTAGTTTGCTTGGGCTGATATAACTAAATACTGTGGAATGGGTGGCTTACACAACAGACATATATTTCTCACATTTTTGGAGACTGGGGAGTCCAAAATCAAGGTTGGACCTGTAGATTCAGTTCCTAGAGAGGATTTTTTCCTAGCTTGCAGATGGCTGGCTTCTTGCTGTGCCTTCACATGGTGGAGAAAGAAAGTGAACTGGTCTCTTTCTCTTCTTCTTTTTCTTAAAAATAAATTTATTTATTTTATTTATTTTTGGTTTCATTGGGTCTTCGTTGCTGCATGCAGTCTTTCTCTAGTTGTGGCGTGTGAGCTTCTCATTGTGGTGGCTTCTCTTGTTGCAGAGCACGGGCTCTAGGCCCGTGGGCTGAATAGTTGTGGCTCGTGGGCTCTACAGCATGGGCTCAGTACTTGTGGTGCACGGGCTTAGTTGCTCTGCAGATGTGGGGTCTTCTGGGACCAGGGCTTGAACCTGTGTCCCCTGCATTGGCAGGTGGATTCTTAACCACTGTGCCACCAGGGAAGTCCCTCTTTCTCTTCTTATGAGGACACTTATCCCACCATGGGAGCCCCATCCTTATGACTTTATCTAAACCTAATTACTACCCTAAGGCCCCACCTCCAAATACCAGTACACTGGGGGTTAGGGCTTCAACATATGGGTTTTGAGAGGACGTAAACATTCAGTCCCTAATATAGCTGAAAGTAGCTTGACTATTTCGACTGGCAAGCCATTTCCTCTGTCTCCCTCATGTCCCTGATTCAGCCAGACGTCAGGTCTTGCTGATTCTACCATCCATCCAAATATTTTTCTGATTCAAACCTCATGGCAGAACCACTGTGCTGGTCCAGACCACCCCCCATTTCTAGTGTGGATCACAGCAACAGGTCCCAACTTCTCTTGTCTCCAATTCTGCCTCTCTTTAATCCATTTACCAAAATTGATAACATTGCAAATGAGATGATGTCACTCTCCTGCTTCAGGTCTTTTCAAGGACTCCCATTGCTCTTATGATAAAATTCCCAATCCTTATCACTCCTTACAAGGATGACTTCTTAAGTGGGTGTTGTGTGGGCACTGGGCAGTGTGTGCGTGTGTGTGTGTGTGCACAAGTGTTTTGGGAGAGGCAGCCTCACGCTAATGGAAGACCGCAAATTTATATTTCTTGTTTTATCTCCAAATGAGATTATTTACATAATCATTGATGTTTACATATTTGTGTTGAAGCATTAAAGTGCAAAGATTTAAAATACCTAATTTTTATAACCCCTTTTTGACATTTCTTTATTTTCTTGATACACTGGTAAACTAAGGAAAACAAATTGAATTGGCCTTGATTTCTCTCCACTTAGAGGCTCTGCCCACAAAGAGCTGCCTTGCTCACATTTTATTCCTCCAGGCTTATTTCCGTCTGCCCATTACCCATCACTGCACATGCTAAGCTCCACCTTCATGAATGATTTTGCTTTCTTAACTGCTTGGTGCTCTCTCTCCTACATAGTCCAGGAGAGAATGAAGCATTCCAAAGGCACTGAATACATCCTTGTTCCATAGAAGATCTATGGGAGCAGGGACGTTGGTCCTTTTGTTTAATTCATGGGGATATTCCCAAGCACCTGTGACAATGCCTGGCATGTAGTAAGTGCTGTATATATAAAAAATGGTTTCTTTCTTTTTTTTTAAAGACTACTTTTTAAAGAGCAGTTTGAGGTTCAGCAAAATTAAGAGAAAAGTACAGAGATTTCCCATCTAACCTCTGCCCCATTATCAACACCCTACACCAGAGTGGTACAGTTGTTACCTATGAACCTACATTGACACATCATAATTGCCCCAAACTCCATAGTTGGTATTAGGGTTCACTTTTGGTACTGTATCTTCTGTAGGTTTGGACAAAAGTATAATGACATGTATCCATCATTATGGTATCAGTAGAGTGTTTTCGTTGCCCTAAAAATCCTCAGTACTGGGGCTTCCCTGGTGGTGCAGTGGTTGAGAGTCCGCCTGCCGATGCAGGGGACACGGGTTCGTGCCACGGTCCAGGAAGATCCCATATACCGCAGAGCGACTGGGCTCGTGAGCCATGGCCGCTGAGCCTGCGCGTCCGGAGCCTGTGCTCCGCAACGGGAGAGGCCGCAACAGTGAGAGGCCCACGTACCACACACACACACACAAAAATCCTCAGTACTCCACCTATTCATCCTTCCCCAAACAACCTCCAACCCCACCAGCACTTGGCAACCACTTATCTTTTTACTGTCTCCACAGTTTTGCCTTTTCCAGAACTTCACATAGTTGGAATCATACAGTATGTAGTCTTTTCAAACTGGCTATTTCACTCAGTAATATACGTTTAAGTTTCATCCATATCTTTTCATGGCTTGAGAGCTGATTTCTTTTTAGCCCTGAATAATATTCCACTGTCTGGATGTACCACAGTTTATGAATCCATTCACCTGTTGAAAGACATCTTGGTTGCTTACAAGTTTTGTCAATTTTTTTTAAATTAGTTTCTGCTTTATAACAAAGTGAATCAGTCATACATATACATCTGTTCCCACATCCCTTCCCTCCGGCGTCTCCCTCCCTCCCACCCTCCCCATCCCACCCCTCCAGGCAGTCACAAAGCACCCAGCCGATCTCCCTGTGCTATGCAGCTGCTTCCCACTAGCTATCTACCTTACGTTTGGTACTGTATATATGTCCATGCCTCTCTTTCTCTTTGTCACAGCTTACCCTTCCCCCTCCCCATATCCTCAAGTCCATTCTCAAGTAGGTCTGTGTCTTTATTCCTGTTTTACCCCTAGGTTCTTCATGACATTTTTTTTCTTAAATTCCATATATATGTGTTAGCATACGGTATTTGTCTTTCTCTTTCTGACTTACTTCACTCTGTATGACAGACTCTAGGTCTATCCACCTCATTACAAATAGCTCAGTTTCGTTTCTTTTTATGGCTGAGTAATATTCCATTGTATATATGTGCCACATCTTCTTTATCCATTCATCTGATGATGGACACTTAGGTTGTTTCCATCTCCGGGCTATTGTGAATAGAGCTGCAATGAACATTTTGGTACATGTCTCTTTTTGAATTATGGTTTTCTCAGGGTATATGCCTATATGTATATGTAGTGGGATTGCTGGGTCATATGGTAGTTCTATTTGTAGTTTTTTAAGGAACCTCCATACTGTTCTCCATAGTGGCTGTACCAATTCACATTCCCAACAGCAGTGCAAGAGTGTTCCCTTTTCTCCACACCCTCTCCGGCATTTATTGTTTCTAGATTTCTTGATGATGGCCATTCTGACTGGTGTGAGATGATATCTCATTGTAGTTTTGATTTGCATTTCTCTAATGATTAATGATGTTGAGCATTCTTTCATGTGTTTGTTGGCAGTCTGTATATCTTCTTTGGAGAAATGTCTATTTAAGTCTTCTGCCCATTTTTGGATTGGGTTGTTTGTCTTTTTGCTATTGAGCTACATGAGCTGCTTATAAATTTTGGAGATTAATCCTTTGTCAGTTGCTTCATTTGCAAATATTTTCTCCCATTCTGAGGGTTGTCTTTTGGTCTTGTTTATGGTTTCCTTTGCTGTGCAAAAGCTTTGAAGTTTCATTAGGTCCCATTTGTTTATCTTTGTTTTTATTTCCATTTCTCTAGGAGGTGGGTCCAAAAGGATCTTGCTGTGATTTATGTCATAGAGTGTTCTGCCTATGTTTTCCTCTAAGAGTTTGATAGTGTCCGGTCTTACATTTAGGTCTTTAATCCATTTTGAGCTTATTTTTGTGTATGGTGTCAGGGAATGATCTAATCTCATCCTTTTACATGTCCCTGTCCAGTTTTCCCAGCACGACTTACTGAAGAGGCTGTCCTTTCTCCACTGTACATTCCTGCCTCCTTTATCAAAGATAAGGTGACCATATGTGCGTGGGTTTATCTCTGGGCTTTCTATCCTGTTCCATTGATCTATCTTTCTGTTTTTGTGCCTGTACCACACTGTCTTGATTACTGTAGCTTTGTAATATAGTCTGAAGTCAGGGAGCCTGATTCCTCCAGATCCATTTTTCGTTCTCAAGATTGCTTTGGCTATTCGGGGTCTTTTGTTTTTCCAAACAAATTTTGAAATTTTTTGTTCTAGTTCTGTGAAAAATGCCAGTGGTAGTTTGATAGGGATTGCATTGAATCTGTAGATTGTCACTGTTTGCAGATGACATGATACTATACATAGAGAATCCTAAAGATGCTACCAGAAAACTACTAGAGCTAATCAATGAATTTGGTAAAGTAGCAGGATACAAAATTAATGCACAGAAATCTCTGGCATTCCTGTACACTAATGATGAAAAATCTGAAAGTGAAATCAAGAAAACACTCCCATTTACCATTGCAACAAAAAGAATAAAATATCTAGGAATAAACCTACCTAAGGAGACAAAAGACATGTATGCAGAAAATTATAAGACACTGATGAAAGAAATTAAAGATGATACAAATAGATGGAGAGATATACCATGCTCCTGGATTGGAAGAATCAATATTGTGAAAATGGCTCTACTACCCAAAGCAATCTACAGATTCAATCCAAGTTTTGTCAATTTTAAAGAAAGTTGCAACAAACATCTGTGTGCAGGTTTTTGTGTGGATATAAGTTTTCAACTCTTTTGGGTAAATACCAATGAACATGATTACTGGATCTTATGGTAAGAGTATATTTGTTTTATAAGAAACCACAAACTGTCTTCCAAAGTGGCTGTACCATTTTGCATTCCTGCCAGCAAGGCATGAGAGTTCTTGTTGCTCCACATTCTTGCCAGCATTGGGTGTTGTCAGTGTTCTGAATTTTGAACATTCTAATAGATCAATAAATCTAATAGGTCAATAAATGTTTATGGATGAATCTCACCTATGTAATAGGAATAGTATGATGACGATGAAGGAACTGAGAGCTTTGTTAAATGCTATAAATATGCATTGGTCACATCAGGAATCAGAGTACAGATGTTATCTTATTGTCATCCTGTTGTAAACATGGACATATCAAGGCACAGCTCATCATGTCTTTGTTCTACCCCTATGACTCATCAGGGTTTTATCTTCAGAGAGCAGGAACTCATGCTTGTCAGCCACCAATTCTTTTTTTAACAAATTTCTTTTTCCTTTGTAATGAATTCACAGTAACTTGCTTCGGTGGGAAGGAAATAATTGATGATAGTTATTTTAAAAAATTGATTGTCTTTAACTCTGCCTAATGAAAACTTAGCTGTATTTTTGCCTAGATAACAAAAGGCTCAAATAATCCAGAACACTGCTAACTCTAATTAGCTAAGAATACCAGTACAGCTTCATGTTGAAATTTTTCTACCATAGCCCTGAGTTCATAAATATGAAAAGCAGAAAGGCTAACCACATGGTTTTTAATGCACCAAAAATTCAAGTAATAGTTAAATGTTTAAAATGTTTTCTGAGGTTCAATTTTCTAAGATCTATGTCTATGCTCTATAAAATTAGGAAATAAATCTAAATGGTTTTCTCTAAAAGAGCATAAAGTAGGCTTTAAATGAAGGTTGACCAAATTCTTAGATGTTAAGATCCTTTTATTATTGGATAAATTATTGGATAAATGATTGTTAAGAACAAATGTATTAAATCTATATAAGTAAGAGTTTTTAGGTGAACTTTCAAATGATAATTGTTTTATGATATGTCTACTTAAATAGTTTCCTAAATCCCTTTGGTAATTTACACCCTTAGAGTTTTGCTAAATTAAATTAAATAATAGGAATTCATTGAATGTCTAGATCATTTCCAAAAGATATAAAATACTGAAACATTAAGTGCTAAACAACTCTAAGTTTACCTACTTTTTGACCTTTTGTTACAGAGAGAATAAATATTTTGGGGCCTATTAGTAAATATGTATATCTTGTGCATTATTGAAAGAATGTACTATGAAGTAGCATATGTTTCTAGAAATTATAAAATGTATTTATAAATTTGCCAACCCGCAAAACACTAACACAGTTTGCAATTTTCTTTATTTTCTCCCCAAAAATTAAGGTTTCAAAAGATTAAGAAATCTAATTAATATGTGTGGTTAAAGCTACTAGAAATAATAAGAAAAGTAAGATGTTTTGGGGTTTGAAAAAAACGCATAAGGAATGGAGATTTTTGTTAAGGAAAAAGAAAGTGATTTTGTCCTAAAGCTTTTTATTTCTAAATGGGAAAGAGAACAAGGGACAAACTAAAATAGACATAGAGAGTTGTAGAAAATTTGTAAAAAAGGAAATATTTGCAAAGGAATTTCATTGGAAAAATTTAATTATGTAAATGAGTTTTAATATCAAAAATAAGCTGGAACAAAATTAAAATTTGTTTTTTCTTTCCATTAAAAGGACAAAGTTTTTAATTTAAAAATTATTTATTTTTAATGAGTGCAATTAATTTTATTTATTTGTTCTTTATTTGCTACGCTTTTTTTTTTTACTGAAGTATAGTTGATTTATATTTTATTAGATTCAGGTATACAACATAGTGATTCAAAATACTTGTAAGTTGTACTCCATTTAAAGTTATTATAAAATATTGGCTATATTCCCTGTGCTGTATGTCCTTCTAGGCTATTTATCTTACATGTATTATTTTTGTACCTTTTAATCCCTTACATCTATCTTGCCCCTCTGCCCTTCCCTCTCCCTACTAGTTACCACTAGTTTGTTCTCCATATCTGTGAGTCTGTTTCTGTTCTGTTATATTCATTTGTTTTATTTTTTAGATTCTGCGTATAAGTGATAACAGACAGTATCTGTCTTTCTCTATTTGACTTATTTGACTAAGCATAACACCCCCCAGGCCCATCCATGGCATGATTGTTGTTGCACATGTTACGATTTCATTCTTTTTTATGGCTGAGCAGCATTCCAGTGTGTGTGTGTGTGTGTGTGTGTGTGTGTGTGTGTGTGTATGTATATATATATCACATCTTCTTTATCCATTCATCTGTTGATGAACACTTAGGTATGCTCTTAATGAGAAATTGTAAATAAAGATTTTCTTTTTACCTTTAATGTAATCTGTCTAGAAAAACAAAGATTCTATATTTTGTTTTCATCAGGTATTTAATTACATAGAAAAAGAAAAAAACCTTGAGTCTTTTCAATATTAAAAGAGGTAAGCCTTTTAACAACTGTTTAATTTTCTGTATTTGCCTGCGAAGTCTTTGATTAAATGGATACCTAAGTATTGGTTCACAATGATGTATGATCCTATTTGACCATGTGTTTTAAAACCTTTTTGATATTTTTGACAAACTTACCCAAAATCAAATTCTAAATGAAATCTTATTGACCTAGAAATAACGTCAAAGTTTTTCAGAGGGCCCCTGCAGTACCTCAAAAGATTTGTTGTCTCTCCTTAAAAAAGAGAGCTATTTAATGAATTAAACTTATTTGGTATATTAAATTACATGTGAAACATTGTCAAATTATGTTAAACCTTCTCAGGTTATATTGTATGAGTAAATGTTATTAATATAAGTATTCTAGAAATTATATGAAATTCCTAAAATTTGGATGTGTCTTAGTTGTTAGTCATAATTCTAGTTATTATCTTAAGATGTGTCACAGAGATAACCAAATTTTCTTGTCAAATCCATTATAATGAATCAGATCTTTAATAATGTACATTTTAAGTCTTTTATTATTTACAGACAGTTGTTATTTTACTCAGATGCTTTTACAAAAGCTTCCTGCAAATATGTTTTATTTTCAGAGAAATTTATGGGAAGGAACCTGACAAGTACTCTAGAATACAAATTTCTGATAACTTTCAAATCATACCACTGAACTGGGTAAGAGTTTATAGATCTGTACTTAAAAGAAAACTGATGACTTCATAAAACTTCTAACAAAAGATCAAGCAGAACAAGAATTAATTATATGGGGCTAAATGAACTGAGGAAGATGATTAATTAATTTTTTGAAAGACAGTGCTGGGTTTTTTGGGGTTTTTTTTGTGGTACGCGGGCCTCTCACTGTTGTGGCCTCTCCCGTTGCGGAGCACAGGCTCCAGATGCGCAGGCTCAGCGGCCATGGCTCACGGGCCTAACCGCTCCACAGCATGTGGGATCCTCCTGGAATGGGGCATGAACCTGTGTCCCCTGCATCGGCAGGCGGACTCTCAACCACTGCACCACCAGGGAAGCCCCAGTGCTGGTTTCTTAAAAATGTTTTGTTTATCCAGATTTAAGGAAATTTTTTCCTCTTTTCCCTTAAGCTAAGTATACCTTAGAGCAATTTGGTAAATTATAGCTTTGTAATCAAAATTGAAACAATTATCTTTTTCTCCCTACCTGATCCCTTCAGAATTCAGAAACTATCAATGAGTGTTCTTATTTTCTTGGTAATAGAGTTATTTTCATAAGTTCAGTAAGAATCTATTCTCCTTATAAAGGACACAAATGAAAACACTGATTATATTACCAAAGCTTTGACTGGAGTGTCATATTTGAGAGAGACATACATAGACCCAGATATGACCAGACAGCTTTAAGGAACTAAAAATGTTCCTGTACAGAGTTGACTGCACAGAGCCAATAAAGTCCCTTGGAAAAACAGTCTGGTACCTTGCTTACATGGTCCCTAGAAGCCTTACCAGGTGAGTAAGGAGGTCACTTCCTGGTGGCCACAGGGACCTCAGGATATTTTAGAGACCCCAAGAAGAAAGGAATTCACCCAAATCTATAGGTATTGCAGGCAAAGTCTGATGGCAAATATTCGGCTTGGCTTCTTAGCCTCAAGAAGCTATTAAAAGCTCAATCTGGAGATTCCTTATGACAAGTTTCAGCAAAACAGACTAAAAAGAGCCTATATGATCAAGCACTATTCTTGTTAAATCTATGTAAATAATCAGGCCAAGTTTATTGAAACTAGACTTACTTTGCCAACAAATTATTCTTAATTTGGCTATCTTTGGTAGAAATGAGGGTGATTTTAGATAGAAAAGTTATGTTTCAGTAGAAACTATAATAAATAATAGTTATTATATTAGGTATTCAATTTTAATATTATTAATTTTCCTTGAGGTTTAGTTATTTACCTAAAAACTAACCTGGATCCTGAATTTTTCTAGTTTCCTCCAAGCTCTGGCCACAACTCTCCAAACTAATATTTTCAATTTTCTCCTACCCTTTTGACATGGAATCATTGAGAACTAAAACTGCCCTTTTTCCTGAAGTCCTGCAAATTGAAGCTGGACAACTTGACATAAACTTCAGAGAAATTGCCACAGCAGTTCATATTTAAATGAGCTTCATGCCTGTCACTGTTTGAACCACTCAGGAAGTTTACCTGAACATCTGATGACATCATCAGAAACATATCAAACTGCAAAAGGTGCTTCACCTCTGACATCTAGAAATCTTCTTGACTGACTGCCCTTGGGCTCAGAAACTGGTTTATAATCTGCTCCAGTCATTAACCTTTGTTTTTCCTTATGTTTCCATAGACACACCCCTTATTAAATACCTGATAGCTTGCATAAGATAGGCCTGACTTTGGGAGCTGACCCGCATCATCACCTCTTGAAATGAGTTTAAATGAACTGACCTATTGTCAAGACTGGTTCAGTGAAATGAAACCATCTGCCAACTCAACTTTTAATATGCAAAAACTTGCAAGGAAGTTTCAGAGGACGTAACTGCTGGGGTCCATGTCAGGCTGTCCCCAGATATGCCTCAATGGCATATTGATTATTTTGAATTAAAGCTACTTAAGAAAGGACCAAGACAAGAGGGACACTCTGACCCTCCTCTCTGTCTCTCTGAAAGCAGGAACTAAATCTACGTGAAAGGTGCACCCCCTGCATCTGGAGGTAGAAGGACACTCTTATAGCCAGAGATGGGGAACTTGAGGCCAAGAAGTCTATATAAACAAACCCTGTCACTTCTCTAATCTACTACTCCATGCCCAAACTATTTAGATTCTTCACTAATTAAGCACCCAAAGCCTAATTTTCTTTGTCCTGTCAATCCCTCATATATTTATTGCTTCTTTGTCTGAAAAGTATAAAAGCTGCCTGCTTTGGCGGTCCCATTTCTATGAGACCTCTGTGCCCACAAATTGAAATGTGTTTCTTTTTCTTCTCTCAATCTGTCTTGGGTCAATTTTATTGTTAGTCCAGCCACAAGAACTCAAGAGGCGTAGAGGGAGAAATTTCTCACTCCGTGGCAGTGCTTACAGGAGAAAGCCTCCAAAAAATCCCAGTAGTATGAGAATCAGGAAGCTTCCAGGTTGGTGAGCACATCCACGTACTGGGAAGGTGACACATCTGACCTCCACCAGGACAGAAGCTCCTTTGCTGGGGACCCTCCTAGAACGTGTCCTGTGCATCTCTTCATCCGGCTGCTCATTTTGTATCTTTTATCATATCATTTAATAAACTAGTATATGTAAGTAAGTGTTTCCCTGAGTCCTGGGAGCTGTTCTAGCTAATAACAGCTAGATTAAATAACCTAATCCAAGGGAGTGGAGGTCATGGGAACCTATGATTTTTAACCAACTCAGACAGAAGTTGTAGGTAACCTGGGGAGCTACTGCTTGTGATTGGTATCTGAAGTGGGGGACGGTCACGTGTGACTGAGCCCTTAACATTTGGTATTTGATGCTACCTCCAGGTAAATAGTGTCAGAATTGAGCTAAATTGTAGGACACCCAGCTGATGTCACAGAATTGTTTGATGGGGGAAAAATCCCCACACATATGGTGCCCAGAAGTATCAGAAGTGTTCTGTATGGGTAGTAAAAGAGAAACCCAGGAGGCCTGGGTTTTTCCTGATTCATGTGGAAGACTACTGAGTTTTCTCCCATAATACAAGATGTATATATGTATTAAGAGACAATCTATAGTACTGTTTTATACTTTTAAAATTATATGAGTAGCTATACATCCAAGCCTGTGTAATGTATTTGAAACTCAACCTTGATGATGGACATAGAACTATGTGATTCTTTTTACCATTTTCCAGATTCTTCAGTCTAATGTGGGCCAGGGAATATCTCCAGGTGGCTGAAATATAGATTCCACAAGATCATATCTGTATTGTTCACTACTGTATCCCCAGTCGAGCCTTTCCATCACAGATGCTCAGTTAGTGTCTGCTCGAAGGACTGAAGAGAGTGCCAGGACTAAAGGTATCTTCCAGACCAGCTCCAGGGCACTTTCCCATACCTGGTTCTATCAGCACCAAGATAACTATTGATCCCCAGAACTGTGACACTAGCTCCTGGGTCAGAAAATTCTAATGCATGAAATCTCATCATTCTGGAAGTTTTCCTAAAAATATATTTTTGAATTTATGTTAAGAGAGCGGAACTGATAATCAAGATTAAAAGTAGCTGTTGGATACACACACTTCCTTACTGTCATAAAAGAACATTATTAGTATTTGAGAAGAGCCAGTCTCCATATATTGCTGCTATTAAAACTTCAGCACAAAGCTCTTTCAGGATGTTTTAATGATCAGGGAATGACTTAATGAATGTTGAGCTGCAAGCTATTAACCCTAACTCTGACCTCTATTAGCTATGAATTAAGGCAGAGATGCAGACTGCTAGGAAGGGATCAGAGTAAATATGGAGAGTGATTAAGCTTCGTGGGCGCCGAGATTTTTGCATTTCCCATTGTAGTAACCTGTGTGATTGCCAAAGAGAGTTGACCACTCTGAACCTTAAAAACAAAAAGATTTTTTATTCTTGGATTCTGGATTTTCAGGCAGATTAAATGGTGTGCATTCTTCTTTCTCTGAAGACACTAGGTGGGAAAAGAAAGAGCCTTCAGTAGAAGTAAAATTGATGGCAGAGGAAAGTAACCACCAAGTTTTGGACCATATAATACAATTGTCTGGGGAAATGGCTTAGTATTCATATTTTCACCGAAATAGATGTCAATAATTGGCCAAGTGCAAACACAGAGGTTTTGAAGCACATTTCTTCTAATCAACAGGATATCAGATTAGGTAGTGTATTGTTCAACTCTAATACATCAAATGCAATGTTTTTTGAATATTTATGAATCATCAGGAATTTTATTGGTCAATAGATTTACTTTGCAAGATTTTCCATTTGTTTTTAATTTGTATCTTTTGAACAAAAGAAAAATCGTATCTAAAGATTATGATTTAAAGGCAAATTTTCCTGTTTTATGAACCAAATTGGGTCAAAATATATTTACTTTTTTTTTTTTTTTTTTTTTGCAGTATGCGGGCCTCTCACTGTTGTGGCCTCTCCTGCTGTGGAGCACAGGCTCTGGACGCGCAGGCTCAGCGGCCATGGCTCACGGGCCCAGCCACTGCACAGCACGTGGGATCTTCCCGGACCGGGGCACAAACCCGTGTCCCCTGCATCGGCAGGCGGACTGTCAACCACTGCGCCACCAGAGAAGCCCTATATTTACTTTTTTAAAATTGGATTTTTTAGTCTAGGGCTTTAAAATTCTGGAGACTTGTAATCCTATTTATCATTAGAAAGAGAGAAAGGAAAGAAAGAAGAAAGGAAGGAAGAAAGGAAGGAAGGGAAGAAATAGTTATTTTTATAAAATTAAATTCTTTTAAAGGGCAACATAGAGCCATGGTGGATACTCTAGGTCTCTGAATTACCGATGTGAAAACTTATGTGAAGGGTTGATTATTAGTGATCATAGGAGTCCCTAACTAGGAAAAGGAGGGCTTACAAACTGTTGAACAGTGCACAGGATTTATGACAATACCTAACTCTTGGACTTAAGTTCCAATGTGCATCCCTTATAAAATTGACCCGTAATGGATCATAAGAGACGCACAGTTCTTTGACAGAAATGTTTGGGGAATCCACCTCCTGTCTACTCCTATCAGGAAGTTGAAGGATTTCCCCCCAAATTTGTATCATCTGAGAATGGTTTCTGAAGAAGCAAATGTGAAAAGGAATTGTATATTATGTATCTGTATTGTATGAATATGTGTATATGCGTGTGCACGTACACACACACAAATATTTTAAAACATGGGATGGAGGCTGAGTTAATAATAGTAATTCCAACCTTTTCAAAGACTGAGGATGTTTATTTTTCTTGAAAAAGTTGGAGCACTCTACTATGTTCAGCCCCATCAAATCAGGCAGGATAGTGGCCCCCTGAAGATGTACACATTCTTATCTCTGGAGCCTATGAATATGTTACCTTATAGGGAAGAAGGGATTTTGAAGATGAAATTAAGGTAAGAGTCTTATGGCAGGTTATCCTGATTGATTATCAGGGTGGGCTGTGTAATCAGAAGGTTCTTAAAAGATGGAAGGAAGCAGAAGACAAAGAGGAGAAGTGACAACAGAAGCAGGGACCAGAATGCATAGATTGAAGAATCTATGCTGATGGCTTTGAAGATGTAGGAACGTGCCATAGACCAAGGAATGCAGGCAGCAACTAGAAACTAGAAAAGGTGTGGATATTCTTCCTTAGAGCCTCCAGAGGGAACAGAGTCCTGCCAATCCCTTCATATTAACCCAGTAAGATCCTCCAGAACTATACGATAATAAATTTGTATTGTTTGAAGCCACTGAGTTTGTGGTAATTTGTTATAGCAGCAGTAGGAAACTAATACACCAAAGCATTATATTTCCAGGTGAGCATCTCTAATGCTCCATCGCCCTGTGGCATTGGCCATGGAGACCATGTATTCCAGATGCTGCAACTACAGGATGGGTCTCTGTAAGCCTAACTCTCGGAGTCTCCACGTGGAACACAGTTATCACTCACACGGGCAGCAGGCCCCACTCGAGTGAGAATAAACCTCTGTTCTGATAAGACCCTGAGATTTTAGGATTGTTTGGTTCCACAGGCTAACCTAGTCTCTCTCCATTAGTACCCAGGTTCTGCCTGGTTCACTCAGGTCTTCACAAATGAGGTTGTATCAGCGATGTGCTGATAAATGATAACAACCAGCTCTCAGTAAAAAGAAAAATACACACCCTGATTTGTAGAGTTGCTGATTTCTGTGGTATGAATATTCCCACCAGGGCTGATTTTAGGCTACTAATATGACGTCACTGACCATGGAGCCACAAAGCGATGTGCACAGTCAGCTCTGAGAGCCTGTGCAAGTCACACCTCTGGGAGACATCTTGACTGGATCTAAAAGATGGGCCAGAGTTTGCCACTTTTCTAACTTTGACAGCAGTATCTCTCTCGAGGGAGCCTGAGAGAGGACATAGCCTGTCTGAGACAACAGTAAGTTGGAAAAGTTGTATTTGGTAATATTTTGTATTAAGACTTTCAAACCAAGAATTAGAAGGTTGCAACTGTCCATGGTAAAATAAGTGGTAACACTTAAATTTTAAGATTCACTTAATATACCCACTCAAGGCAAATCATTTGACAAGCTATGCTGTGAGTTTTGGTTTTAAATAAGACTGTATGTCTTATTTTTGTGATAGAGCAAGTTACTGCCATATTCAAGTAAATAAAAATAAAAACAGAACATTTTGGATTTTTTTGTACAAAGAGTAAATTAAATAACTTTCTTACATTTGTTTTATAAGTCAAATACATTATTATTACATATGCAAATATTTAAGAGTATATAAATATCAACCTGGGAGTACGGCTAAGTTAAATTATAATGTAAATAACTCTCATTAAAAAAATTTATTTATTTATAGCTGTGTTGAGTCTTCGTTTCTGTGTGAGGGCTTTCTCTAGTTGCAGCAAGCGGGGGCCACTCTTCATCGCGGTGCACGGGCCTCTCACTATCACGGCCTCTCTTGTTGCGGAGCACAGGCTCCAGACGTGCAGGCTCAGTAGTTGTGGCTCACGGCCCCAGTTGCTCTGCGGCATGTGGGATCTTCCCAGACCAGGGCTCGAACCTGTGTCCCCTGCATTGGCAGGCAGATTCCCAACCACTGTGCCACCAAGGAAGCCCTAAATAACTCTCATTTTTAACAAATGGTTCCTGTCATAGCCAAACAATATCACAAATTATATGTCCCTATAAAAATCATCTACTAAAATTATCTGGGAAAATGTTTCAAGTGTCATTTTTTAAGAAGCTTCTTAATAACAAGGAAAATGATTTTTCTTTAAAGTTAATTTAATGTATTTTTCTAAAGTTCCTAATGAAATCTTGGAACTTTCAATCAATTCAATACTTAAGAAGTTAATATTCTATATTTACTTAAAGTTTTCTAAGTAATTAAAAGACACCATATAATTGCCAGTGATAAAAGATAATTAAGTACCATAAGATAATTATGACTGATGTATTATTAAATATATTCATTTAAAAAATAAAACCTTGTGCTCAAAAGAGGAGGGGAAAAGACCCAGAAGCTTAGGATAAAGGAGGAAAAAAGGGGTAAAGTTGTTTTGCAATAAAGCACAGAAAAGGAAACCCTGGCTCCTTCACCAGAATGAGGGAGCCATGGGGCAGGCCTCCCCTCTGATCACTGTGGAGCCCAGCATCAGCCTGTTCCAGAACCCTGACCTCACCTCTGCAATAAGCGGGTCCTGTCCACAGGACTCACAAGAAGACCTGATCCCTGCCTGTTGTCAGCACCAGGAAAGGAAACGTTCTTTGCCTTCTGTGTGTTCTGCTCAAGTAGTAAAACTTGTTGCCCTCACTCTTGTGTGCAGGCTACTTCTCCAAAATTTGTTAACATTCATATCAATGGTAGACAATTGTAGAAATGATTCTCATTGGTGTAGCGATCATTAAATAGCTATTCTGGCTAAAAGCTTGGCCAAGACGGTGGTAATCCTCCTTCTTAAACTGCACCTTTGCTCTTGTCTCTATCAATTTGTCTGTCTCCTCTGAAGATCTTTCAGATGCCGCCCTTCTTCACAATCAATCCTTCATGATTTGTACGTGTGTATGTGAGCATGCGTGTTCACACATGTGCACACAGACATATAAAATGTATGCACACATGCACACTCAGACACACCCATGCCTACATACATATACACACATATACAGACTCACGAGTGTGCATATACACACACATGCACACCCACGCACAGACACACAAGTTTCGGAGACTTGCAGGAAGTGCTTCAAATCACTGAATTATCTGGGGGCTCTCCAGACAGCTACTTGGCAATACTCTCTCCTTACTCTTGTACTTATGGCATGGCACACACAAATAAGGGGGTGGGTGATGGAAATGACGCCATGATTTGAATGCTCTAGCTTTCAGCGTGGCTCGAACTACCACCAAAGTTATCCTCTACATTGTGTGCGCATTTGAGCAAAGCTGTGACAACAAAGAGAGAAGCTTATCTTTCCTATAGGGGGCCTGAATATTCGAGTATTCAGGTTGATTTTATTTATATGGAAGGAATGCTGTCCATAAGAATATATTCTAGTGACAGTATATCTTTTCTTAGGATGACAGAAGTGCACACGTGTACAAAGGTGGCTTGACTCATTTATTTCAAAGATAAGATCAGGGTTTTAGAATAGAGTAATCCAGCAGCTACCTAATGATTCAGACAGGGAGGAGAGCCCAGTGGGTTCCTCACTCTAACACTAACTTAGGGAGTTCAAAAATACTTTCTTTCCAAATTTGGATTATTCTGTCTATTAGAGCAGTAAGGACACTTATTCCACAGATCAGGTTGTAGAAGAAATGGTGAAGCCCCTATAGACTCAAAAATGCTTTCAATTTTCACATCATCTAGAATCAACAGGGGCAGCAAAACATTGCAAAGAAACTTCAAACCATAAAGTAGCCAAGGTTTGGGCAGAAAATGGGCTAAAATGGCCGGGTGATCTACCCACTTCTCACAAAATCTATAGCAAATGGAAAAGTGGGATGGGTTCCTTGAAAGCAGAACCTGAGTCTATGACTCCTAGTGTCCAGATAGTTTACTTGGGAATGTGATTTCAGAGAGCAGGAATGCAGGATGTAGGGAATGAAACAGAGAAGAAAGCAAAGCCTACAGAGATGCATTATCGAGTTGGCCAGTCCTCTGGGCAGCCAGTGTTCTATTCTGCTGGAACTTCTGATGCCCCTCATGAGAAATGCCTCAGAACTGACTATGTGAGGGACAAAAGTAGGAAGAGTTTTTCCATTGACTCCACTCTACCATTTATTAAGGGCAGCTTTGTACACCTCATACTTTTTAAGTATTACATGTGAAAATGTCAGATGTGTTCTCATGGACATTCCACGCTGCAGAGACAGAGAAGCCCATGGCAGAAATCAAGAGATGCATACACAGGTTCAAGCAAGGTGGCTATCAGACTGACCTTGCATGAAGCTGGCAGAAACATGCACAGAACTGGCAGCCAGAGTGGAGGCTGGAATAAGATAGTGCCAAGTGGATAGTGCACAAGTATCTGATACAGGCTATATTAGTAAGTTTTCAGTAGGTGTGCTACAGTAACAAATAGCCCCCAAATCACTTAAAAGAACAATAGCTTTTTCATTGGGCTTCTAGACTGAAGGAACAGCCTCTACGTAGACATTCCATTCTTGTGGCAGAGGGAAAAGAGCAAAAGTGGAATCATATGATGACATTTAAGATGTTTTCTCTGATGTGATATGTATCACTTCTATTGATGTAGCACTGGCCAAAGCAAACCATGTGGCCAAGTAGCACAGGGCAGAGGACTAACCTCCACAAGGAAGCACTAAAAGTCACATAGCAACAGGCAGGATTGTATTAGTCTCTTTCAGGGAGAGCAGAGAATAAGCAGCAACAATAAGTAATCTAAAACTGGGTATCTCCCCATAAGAAATGTTTACAGGAAGGCCTATGAGATATCTTATTACTCCCCAATGGTCAACTAGATTATTAATGTAACTAATGTAATTATTGCCAAGCACTGAAAATAAGTGATGAAGTATTTCATTCACAGGTACAAGAAGCCTCACTCACTGAACTTGGCATAAATGATAAAGCAGAGTCTGAATTCACAACAAGATTCATCAAAGACATCACTTATCAATAACTACTAATGTTGCTGTCATGAGCAAGTTCTCCCAGTCTCATCCACGTCTGTCACTATAAGAAGACATTGGCCACAACTTTTCAAAATATATATTACTGCTAATTTCTCTTTTTCTTTTAGACACGGGACTGAAAATAGAAGCGTCTGACTGAGCTCCAGAAAGGTGGTGAATGTCCACAGGACTTCTTGGGAGCTTTGAGATGATTTGCTTCCAAATCTTAGACTTCTATTTTAACCATGGCTGGTGCATAAGTAAAATCCAACCCAAGTTTCAATTGGCCAACCACTGTTCAAATCTCCTGCCAATGGTTTCTGTCCTATATACTGAAGATGTTCAAGGAAATCTCAAAGGGAACTGCCTTTTATGTGGAGAAGAGATTTTCATGTTTAATTTGCATGCTGTCTTAGTCCAGTTGGGCTGCTATAACAAAATACCACAGACTAAGTACCTTATAAACAACAGAAATTTATTCTCACAGTTTTGGAGGCTGGAAGTTCAAGTTCAAGGTGCCACCAAGGTCACATTCTAATGAGAGTCCTCTTCCTGGTTCACAGTGGGCACCTTCTCAACTGTGTCCTCACATGGTGGAAGGGGTTGGGATCTCTTTAGATCCTCTTTTATAATAGCACTAATTCTATTCATGAGGGCTCCACCCTCATGACTGAATCAATTTTCACAGGCCCACCTCCTAATACCATCGACTTGGGAGGGTTAGGAGTTCAACACATGAATTTTGGGGAGATACAGCCATTCAAACCATTGCACATGCTTATTTTCCATGAAGTTGAAAATTTCCAACCACCTGGTGGCTTTGGCTGTCTCCCAACTGGATCAAGAGGGCACACACTTTCAAGGTAGATAACGTATTATTTTTCCAGCTTTACTGATGTAATATTAGTTCACAAATACACACACACAATTAATGTAGACAATTTGTTGAGTTTGGGCATGTGTATACACTTGTGTTGCCATCACCACAATCTGGGAAATAAACATACTCATCATGTCTGAAGGGCAGATTCAGTTTCAATCATCTCTTTTCTGCCCAAAACTGTTGTAACCATTTTCTCATTAATAATTGAGAGCTGAGAGCTTCAGTTCTTCTGACTAGTTATCTTACTATCAAAAATATACTGGGACAGCTGAGCTGCAGATGTGGAAATTCTAAATAGCATAACCACTTAAAAGAAACTGTTTAGTTGGAGGCTAAAAATCATTTAGGAGAATAAAATGCTGATCTGTATGTAATAGCTGTAAAAATTGTCCTTTCACAGTGTGTCTGTAACAATGGAAACTAAACTTTAGGGATTATTATTATGCCTAATTGCATGTAGCCTTTAATTTCTAAAAAATCCTTTTTAATGCTCATTAGTCATAATTGGTGATAATACTTAATGTTTGTAATTTTAGAAGACATCTGAACAAGTTTGTCTTTATGTTCCAGAAGAGCTTTGGAATTTACTTCCTCTACCTCAATGAATAAAGGTATACTGATGATTCCTTATCTTAAAACAATTTGAATAAATGGCTGATTACTGCCACATCACTGGGAAGAGACTTCAATATTGTGCTAATGAGGTAGGATGAAATAAGTAATGTAAGAAGAACCATAATTAAGGGACAAAATGGTCTTAGAGGTAACAAAGTGATATAGTAATATGAGATTGATACCAGTAAGGGCTTATGGAAGACTGGGGGAAACTGGCTCCAACTGGGTCTGTTTTGGGGGGAGTTGAAAACATTTGTCCCCATCAAATGCCTCTCCCTTTATATGATCACTGGGATCATGAAAGGACCTGGCATCTCCATGACACGTTTTGGTTTTGCTTGAATGTGACATGTCTAAAGAATAATGAGGCTGGATTTTTCTTGTGATTTAAGGAAGTAGGGCAGAGTGATTGCTAAGGCCACTTTCACTTATGTTGAACAGAGCAGCATGTGGCTCTGTGGATGCTCAGTCTGCTGAACTCAAGGGAATGTTTTTCTTTGTTCATACAAAAGTTCTGGCTCAGAGAGCAAAGATTTAATACCAAATTTTACACAAATTTTCATAAACCAAGGATAAATTATTGGACATATCAATTATAGTCAATTAAGAGATGGAGTAATGGTATGATCAGGAATTTATTTTTTTGCTGTCATATTGGATTTTTAGAAGGCAGGAGAGCACCCCAGCAGCAATAAGCACATCAAACACTCTGCTCTTGGTTTTTTATAATAGTCTCAAATAAAAGGAACCAGGACTTTGGAGAAATAGCTTATTCTAGAACTGAGGCAGGACATATACAAGATCAGAGCATCTGGTAACATCAGAAAGTAAAGAAGTGCCTGTTACCTCACACTTCCCTCCAAAAAAATATCCATACAATGATAGGGTGTGTCAAAGGAACACAGGAGCCAACTGAAAGAGCTCCCAATGGCCCAAACTAGAAGAATTTGAGCAAAAAAACAAGCTAGTATTGGATTATAACCCAAAGTATGAAAAAAGTATACATGAGCCCATACTGATATAAATAAATGATTAAGTTAACAGGTACAGGAGAAGAGACAAATCTCCTGTGCAGAAAAATTCCAAATAATTTACACAGATACTCCACCCTCAAGGTGGGAGAGCACAGCTCCCCATTCTGTCACTGTGGGCTGCAAATATTGACTGCATTCCAGTATGGAAAGGAAGAGGCAATAAAAGAGTCAGTTTACGGTGGAGAAATTTGACAGACACTACTTTAGCCAGGTGATCAAGGTCAATACCAACAGTCATAAGTCATGTGGATGGTAAATACCCATGATATGATGTGACGAAAATGGCCATTTGCCTTTGCGGTCTTCCTCCTGATAACCTATAACCCCAGTCTTATCATGAGAAAAACATCAGAGAAATTCCAGTAGGGAGCATTCTACAAAATACCTGACAATACTCCTCAAAACTGTCAATGTCATTAAAAACAAAGAAAATCTGAGAACCAGCCACAGCCAGGAGGCACCTAAAGAGACATGATGACTAAATGTAATGTGGTGTCCTGTGTGGGATCCTGGAGCAGAAGAAGGACATGAGGTGAAAGCTAAGGAATGCTGAATCAACTTTAACGAGAACATATCAATATTGGTTCATTGACTGTAGTTAAGTGTACCATGCTAATGTGAGATGTTAATAATAGGGAAATCTGGGTGTGGTATGTATGAGAACCCTCTGTGCTGTCTTCTCAATTTGTCTATGAATCTAAAACTGTTCTAAAAAACAAAGCCTGTTTAAGAAGGCAGGGTTAGTGTTGGTTAAATTTCAAAATGATTTCAAGGCTGAGACTAGAGTGAGGCACATGAAGCAATAGTCTCAAGTGTAAAATTTAAGGGACACTGACATAAATAGTATTTCACTGAAATATTTTTGAGAAGCAAAATTAATGCAAAAAATCCACAATGAATCAAATATCAAAATTTTAAATAAAGACAGGACGAGTATCAGTGCCAGGTTGACCTATAGTGGGTCCTGAGGCCAAAGAAAAATCAGTCAATTGAATCAGATACTGATCATATCTTCATTTAGATTTTGATATTTCGTCCATCATGGATTTTTTGCATTCATTTGACTTCTAAAGGATATTGCCATAAAGTATTATTTTTTTGAGTGCTGGGTTTTGGGACCTTCTTAATTTTGTGCTGGAAGATGACTGCCTCAGTTGTCTCACCCTGGCATAAGAGCTGAATGTCTGTCACCTCTCAGACCCCATCTCCTTCCTGTTTCTCCTTGTCTGTCTGCTCCAGTCACAGCTCCCTAGAACATTCTAGACGTCTCCTCCATTAGGATTTTGCACTGGAATCTCTTCCTCCTGAAATGCTTTTACCCCAGAAAAACACACAGTTTGGTTCCTCAGCTCCCTCAGTTGTTCACATAAACAGCACTTTCTCTGAAAGATCTATCAGGGCCATAGTATCTAACACAGAATCTGTTTTCCCTTTCCTGCAGTTTCCAAATTACCTGTTCTGCTCTCTCTTTTTCAAAAAATCTCCATGACTCATCTGACTTCCTCTACTAGATTGTAATTTTCCTGAAGGGAGAGTTTTTTTATTTTTATCTTGGTCAATGCCTGCTGCATAGTAGTTGCTCAGCAAATATTTGTGGAATGAATGAATGAATGAATGGTTTAACCACTCAAAGATCCACTGAAAGTCTTGAAAGGGTCACAGATTTCTTTGATTTAGATACACATAAACTGTAAAGTGTTAAAGAAGTAGAATAGACTCAGTCTGAAAGACTAATTGAAGTTAAGGAAAGTTTCTGCAAAATGATATTGAACAAGGTCATTAATTTAATATACATTTATATTTTTAATTAATTAATTTAATCTATCTAATTAAATAATTTAATTAATTTAATATATATTAAATGTATATATCTCTATGTGTGTGTATGTGTGTGTGTGTATATATATATATATATATATATAATATATGTATATATATGATCTGCATTTGTCCTGATCTTCTGCAAGAAAACAGCACCCGAACAGGATGCTCTCAAAACAACTTCATCTATGCTATAAAATCATCTATGCTATAAAATTATCTATGCCAAAATCATCTATGCTATAAAATCCCAAGATATCTGAAACCTGAAAACGTATGCTTAATTAATAGCAAGTGACGAAAATATTGACTTATTTTGTGGCTGTTGGTACCTTTGATTTTGCAGAATTTACCCAGTATGGGCAAAATATCACATATCTTAGTCTTAGTCAGAAACTTGAAAGTCTCTGAGTCTGTTGATTCAAAAAAAAAAAAAAAAACTCAAAAACCCTGAGATGTCCCATTGTCTTTGTGTTTTCCTCCAAAATGAAATATTTCAAAGAATTAGAAAAGTGTTATGTTGCAATATAATGAACACTCAGATTCTCACCAATTTGTCAACTTGTGCTACTTTTCCATATTTGCTCAAATTTTCCTTGCCTTTTTTCCTAAGAAATAAAATCTGATGGATATGGTAGATTATATATGCCTCCTCATTCCCACGATCCTTGCTCCCTCTCCAGTTAAATACCCTCCTAAAATTTGTTCTTTATCATTCCCATGAATGTTTTTATACTATCATTAATATGTATGTAATCATAATTTATAGTTGCTTTGCATATCTTAAAAAACTTTATATAAATTGCATCCTACTGTATATATCCATTTGAAATATTTTTCTGTTGTTAAAAATTATGTTTTTCAGATTCATCCATGTTGATACATGTGGCTTTGGCTACAATAGTATTACATCGTGTAAATATGCCTCTTCACTGTTATAAACACTTCTGTACATGTTAGTCCTTGTCTGTATCTCCTTGTGTGTACAGCTGAGAATTCTCTGGGATTGCTGCCTGGGTGTAGGTCTATGTTTCTTCAACTTTACTAGAAATGAACTGATTATTCTCTGACATAGTTATGCCAATAATGAGCATTTTTTATTAGATTATGGCATATTTTCTACGAACATTTTTTTTACAAAAATGTTATCACCAAATATAATCACTCACCTCCAACTCTTGTTATTCTTTCTGAGTGACTTCTGACTCTATCCAGAAAGCCCACCCATACTCACAGGTTGAACTTCTATGCCACTGAGCAGTTTCTAAAGGATTTGACATAGGTCTGAAAGCAATTTCGTGAAAGGAGCCCCTCAAATATTTTAAGCAACAGTATCATCATTGAAATAAGTATAGATCTCCCACAGCTTACAACTCTGCAGAGCTATTTCTCATGTTAATGTGTAAATGTATCATTTATTTTGAAATAAAGAAATATTAGTAAAGAAAAGCACAAAGAAAAAGCTTGGAACAGTTAAGAGAGATGAATAATATTGTAAAATCAATTTAGTCAGCATCACCTGTGGATCCTTCTTTCTACCCCAGAGATCATAACCCTGAAAGTGGAAAACCAGGATTCCTGTTGTTTAAATCAGAGCCCGGTTTATTGGGATCATTCTTGGGGGGGTTGTCAACACAAGGCACTCATCATTCTGGTCAGGCTGTATTGCCTCCGCCTACCCTGTCCCCAACCCCCTCCTGTTGCCCATCCATCAATCTTTGAGGTGAGGACAGGGAGGGCAGAATAAAGAAAGCTCTGCACTGCTGTCTTTTGTAACTTTTATACAGCTTTACTTCAAGCAAAAGTAAATCTTACCCCCTCCTCTTTCTAGCCTCCCCATTTCCCACTCTTGCTGTTTCCTGAGTCTATCACCATTCCCTTCTTTTCATTTTTCCCTTCTGTCCTCAAAGTAAAAAATACCAGATATACGATGGCAGGTAGGAACATGCTAGGATGGCGAGGAAATGTCCATGCTCATGCTTGGATGAGGCTCCGGGGGAGGACATAGGATTTTCCATCACCGCAAGGGCTGAAACATTCTTTGTTTCACTCCTTTTAAATCTTTCAGCCTTATTTTTCCTGAAGCCTTTCGGGTTAAGCAATGACTGATGCTCTCCAGATCTCTCCTCCCACTTGCAAGAGTACATTACATTTCCTTCTGTGCCTTTCTGCAGTGGGGAGAGAACCTGTTAGACAGCTGATAAAAAAAAATCTTCTAAATAATTTGTCCATAACATTAAAGTTCTATTAGCGAACAGTATCATTTTGGGAAAAAACATCACTTTAATTCAAAAGAACACAGTCCAGCTGTCAACTTACAACTGCTGCCATTTCCCAATCCAGAAAGTGAAATTCAGGAGGTGATTTGGTAGAAAATGGCTTTGTCAATACACAGCTTAATGCCACTGCTATGTCTGTGTTCTACTCTCCTAAAGCACAAATGGACTTTGTAAAAATGCTTGCTTGGATAGAGGTTAACATTTTTCAGAACTTTAATGGAATTCCTGAACTTGCCTTTCTGCAAGTAATAAGGTGACTTGACCTCAATAGAACAGCATGCAGTCCGTCTAGCTCTACAAACACTATTTGGGAGAAATGGGGTAAATTAAGGGATTCATCTTCATGTGTCCAGGTGGTTGAAACAATGTTGCTCACCTTTTATGTCACTCACATAAGGTGCATTAGAGTAGGGAAATGGCTTTCAATAGCTCCTTGAATTTTTCTTCATATGGATAGTATAAGGGTCTGAGAAATTTTATACCCATGGACTTGAGATGAGGTTGGGCTAACTCAAAATATGTTTATTAATGCTGATGACATGCCTAGCAACATGGGTGACTCTCAGAGTATAACTCTGAAACCCTAGTCCCTTTCCCCAGTAAGTTTATTATCAAGTGTGTTAGGTTCCTAGGGCTGTAGTAACAAGTTAGCACAAACTGGGTGGTTTAGAACAACAGAAGTTTATTCTTTCACACCTCAGGAAGCCAGGGTCCAAAATCAAGATGTCGGCAGAATTGGGTCCTTCTGGAAGGAGAAACCATCCCATGCTTCTCTCCTAGCCTCTGATGGCTGCTGACAATCTTTCGTGCACCTTAGATTATAGATGCATGACTCCACGCTGCTTTCTTCTCTTTGTGTCCCTGCGTCCCCTCTCCTTATAAGGATACCAATCTTTGAATTTAGGGCCTACCCAAAATCCAGGATGATTTCATCTCAAGATCCTTAACTAACTACACCTGCAAATACCCTCTTTCCAAATAAGATTACATTCTGAGCATGGGCCTGAATTTTGGCAGTGGGTGCTATTCAACCCATTATACCAAGCAAATATGTAAAAAAACAAACTGAATAGCACATCTTAAAATGCAGCCTGGAGGCCAGTTGTAGATTATAAGAATTCTCTATGCATTTGGCCACCACCACACCTTCAATTGCTTGTGTTCACGTAAGCATGAACACAGAAGGATGCCCTCTACTCAGTGATAGCACTCTGTTACTCCTATGATTGCCAAGAGAGCAAGCCTAAGGCGGAGCTGAGAAATAGACCAGGTCATCCATATTCTTTGTGGGAGCATCAGGTTTAATTATCCTGCTTTCCAAGTCACCAGAGATCCAACTTTCCCAGGTCATCCATCCTTAACAGGGCACTGATTCTATACATTACCAAATCCAACCAGTCACCCAGTTCTATGAATCTTCTGCCACTGGCATAATAATCTGTCATCAACAAAATCCCATATTTTTAACCTCTTCTCTGCAAAACGTTTGAGTTTTTAATTCCAACTGAAACTCATTCCCTAAGGACTCTGTTTCTCCTATAAACTACTCACATGGTGCTTAAAAAACAAACAAACACAGCATGTATGTACCACATGGCCTGGAAGTGGGGGAGAAGACATTTTGTTCCTCATTGCTACTTCTAAACAATGTCTCCTCTTCTCCCTCAAGAATCCCTATAAGCCCCTCATCAGAATCCATCATCTGCTATTTTTCCTGGTTGTAGTTTATTGATCAACATCCTGGTCACATCCTAAGTCATTGAGGTTTTTATTCCCTGGTTCATCGCCTTTTTCCCCAACACTGTTCCTGGTGATCTTGACATTCATTTACCTGATGTTCCCAACCCTTGGCATCTCACTACCTTTACCTTACTTCCAGAGATCTTTTCCCCCACCCCACCACAACCCCTCCTCCAGAACAGTATAGTCCACTGGAAATAAAATGTGAGTCACAAATGTGAGCCATATGTGCAATTTTAAATGTTACAGGAGCCACGTTAAAAAAGTGAAAAGAGGGCTTCCCTGGTGGCGCAGTGGTTGAGAGTCCGCCTGCCAATGCAGGGGACACGGGTTCATGCCCCGGTCTGGGAAGATCCCACATGCTGCGGAGCGGCTTAGGCCCGTGAGCCATGGCCACTGAGCCTGTGCATCCGGAGCCTGTGCTCTGCAACGGGAGAGGCTACAACAGTGAGAGGCCTGCGTACCGTCAAAAAAAAAAAAAACGTGAAAAGAAACAGGTGAGATTAATTTTAGTGGTATATTTTATTTAACCCACTATATACAAAATATTATCATTTCAACAAATGATAAATATAAAATATTAATGATTTTTAAACATTTTTTCCACACCAAGTCTTTGAAATTTAATGTGTATTTTACACATGCAGCATATCTCAATTTGAACTAGTTGTATTTCAGTAGACACATGGCTGGTGGCTACCATATTATGTAGCCCTGCTCTAGAGAATGGTTATACTCTAGGTCTTGTCATAACTAGTCTCTGAACAGCCAACATTATCCTAATTTTGAGGGTCTCATACCCTGACCCTGACACTATCTCCTTACTTCCTAGCTCACTGACCCTAGAAAATCCCATTCCAATAATTCTCCCACTCTATGAAGACCTCTAATCAACTGACCTGCCTCTTTTTTTTAAACTCTTCCTTTATCTTTCTAATGTCTATACGTTCCTCCTTATCCAACTTAGATTCTCTGTTCTATCAACTATTATGACTCCCTTACCCTCAAAATACCCTCAAGCTCTTGCTCCCTCCTTTGTACTTGACTAGTAAGATCCCAACTCTAGTTAAGTTGAGCTCTTGACACTTGTTCCACACCTGCACCAGAACAACTGACTGTGGCTGGAGAAAGCGCATGACCACAAGAATCTCAAATGGGGCCTCAGAAATATGCTACATTTCCTTAATCAACGAATTTTCAGTTCTCTGAGACAGTTGTTTGACATTTTCTCTTCGCTTTCTGAACTGATGATTTCACCCCTCATCTCTTTAGAAAGAAGAAGCAATCAGAGAACAACCTTATTTTGTTCCAGCAAATCTATCAACTAATGGCATCTAAATCCTTCTATTCTGCCTGTTGCCCTGTTGACACGATGGAGAGTGCCTTCTCCTATCTCAGGCTGAGACTGCCTCTCCTACACCATCAATAGCTACCTCTCCACTGGATTCATCTCATCCTTATACAGAAAGGCTACAAGGTATCATACGTTAACAAATATCCTCCTTGATCTTAGAATCTCCTTCAGGAACTGCCCCACTTCTCTGATTACCTTTTAAGCAAAATTCCTTTAAGGAGTTGTCTATATTTTCCATCTCTAACTCTTCACCTGTGATTTTCTTTCCAATCCTCTCTATGTAGGCTTTTGTCCTTATTCACTCACCCCACCCACTCAAAGCTCTCTTGTCCAAGTCACTAACGTCTTCCATCTTGTCAGATCCAACGTAAAATTCTCGAGACTGATTTTAGTTGAACTACAGCACATTGACACAGCCACTCTGTCCTTCTTGAAACACTTACTTTGTTTGCCTTCTATGACTTTCTACTTGTTTCCTGTTTATCTCATCGGCTTCTTCCCTCTTCCTCTCTTGATGAATCCATTCTCTTTCCCCTTCTCTTAATGTTGGAATGTCCCACAGCTCAGTTCTCAAAGTTCTTCTCTCTAATCTCATGGTTTTAAATCCTCTGTACATGATGATGTTCTCTATATCTACGCCTCTTTCCCTGAGCTCTCTCTTGAGCTCCAGACTCTTATAACTAACTGCTTCATCAACATCTTCTCATTGAAGTCTGATAGGTATCTTATATTTAACATTTCCAACATTTCCAACTCAAAACTGATTTCACCTTCCCCAAACTCTTCCTCCAGTTATTCAGGTCAGAAATCTAGGATTTGATTCCTGATTCCTTATTTTTATCCATATGCCATTTCTAGTTCATCAGCGAGGTCCGTTGAGTCTACTTTTTTTTTTTTTTGCGGTACGTGGGCCTCTCACTGTTGTGTCCTCTCCCGTTGCGGAGCACAGGCTCCAGATGCGCAGGCTCAGCGGCCATGGCTCACGGGCCCAGCCGCTCTGCGGCATGTGGGATCTTCCCAGAACAGGGCACGAACCCATGTGCCCTGCATCGGCAGGCGGACTCTCAACCACTGCGCCACCAGGGAAGCCCGCAACTGATACTTTTTAAACCCACACTGACATGTTCCTTTCTACATGATCACTGTTCTTCTCACATGGATGCCAGAGAACACAATTCAATGGCTAAGCCATTTTCTGCAGCATCTCTTTGAGAATTGTTTCACATAGATCCTTTGGAATACTTGTGATCATAGTGGCAGGTTTTTTTCCTGTGAGGATAGATCCATTTTTTTTCAAACAATTCTATCAGTCAGGAGTTCCATTTGTCCTTAAGTGACTCAAATCCAAAATAGCAAATCTTAGAGAAGATCATTTATTTTTCTCTCACTAAGAGTCTGAGCTTGCATCATGGGTCTGCTCTGCAGAGTCTCCAGGGGCCCAGTACCTTCTGTCTTGTTGATCTGTCATCACTATAATACTACCCTTTGGTTGTTTCAAGATGCCTCATCATCCAGGAAGGAAGGAGGAGTGGGGGAAGGTAGAGCACACCCCTTCCCTTTAAGGTAATAATCCCAAAGTTGCACACATTATCTACACTAATACACAGCTGGCCAGAACCTGGTCATTTGACCATGCCTACCTAGCTGTGTGGAAAGAAGAGAAATTTGTCCTTATTCTCTGTGCTCACGTATTACATACCAGCTGAATGTCAGGGGAGCTATTATTACAGAAAAAAGGGTGAACTACTATTGGGTGATGATGGGCAAACTTGGATAATGTACATTTGGTAAAAAATAATGCCCCCCAAATTCTAGAATCACCATATTCTAATCAGCTGACTCTTGTGTTCACATGTATGTGTGTGTATTTGCATGTGTGGGTGCATGTGTATTTGTGTGTGTGTGTGAGAGAGATAAACTCTTGAAAGACTGATAAACTCTCCCAAAGAGGAGTTCAGAAGTTTTGGAGGGCATCATTGGAATAAATCTATAACCTCCCAGGGTAATGCCTCTGGCGAGGATATGAATAATATGAGCTTTCATGCCTGCTGTCTTTGTACTTTATACAAATGCAGGAGGATGAGCCTCATATTCTGTGTATTAGGAACATGAGATGATTGATTCCTGCATAACCAGATATGTGGTCTAACAAAGGACTTCTTAATTTCCTCATTAGAATAAGTAATCATGACTGTAAACAGCTATCAGTATGATTACAGGGTTTAGTAATACCTGTGGATGATGCAAGCCTGATTTTAGGTGTAATGGTCTCTCCCTCTCTCTCCCTCTTCACTTTGCCTCGACTGCTGTTAAATGTTATCCTTTTAATCAGCCTTGATTGCTCTGCTTTGCTCTAAGAGTTGCTTAGAGACTCCTCAGAGGCGCATTGTTTCGTGCGAGACAGCTGTTCTTTCCCAGCTCAGACTGACTGGAGTTATATATAGTGATGATAATAATAAATTGTCTACACATACGCACACAGCACATGGGCACCCACTGATGAAAATTAGTGTTTTATGCATGTGTCGTGCTTTCCTTTGATTGCATTTACAAACACTCAGCTTCACTCTCTCCCTCCAGCTGCTGCAATGTACCTCCTTAGCTCACAGAGGTTTCAGAAGTTGCCCCTTCCACCTCCAAGTCTCTCTTGTCATTTCCTAATTAACACATGTATTGTCTAACTTTCCCTTCCGGTTCCATTGTGATAGAAAACCATTCAGATCTCTTAGCTCTTTAATTTTGCTTTTATTCTGTGAATATAAACTGATTTCTAGATAAATTCCACTTACGAAAATGCAGTATGTGTGAAATTGATATGTTTGTAAAATTCAACTGTATTTCCTCTTTCTATGAGGCAACAGTGACTGTAAAAGCTGAAGGGCCCCTTGGTTTAAAAATACTGATGACCAGGGCTTCCCTGGTGGCGCAGTGGTTGAGAGTCCGCCTGCCGATGCAGGGGACATGGGTTCGTGCCCCGGTCGGGGAGGATCCCACATGCCGCGGAGCGGCTGGGCCCATGAGCCATGGCTGCTGAGCCTGTGGGTCCGGAGCCTGTGCTCTGCAATGGGAGAGGCCATAACAGTGAGAGGCCTGTGTACCGCAAAAAAAAATAATAATAATAATTACTGATTCCCATTGGGAAGAAAAGTGAAATTAGATCCTTATTAATGTATTTGACAATACTTCTTCTTTGTTTAAAATACCAGCTCAAGTTTCTTCACTGGTCATATAGAATTTGAAATAAACATATGCTAAACGTGGAGACCACCAATTTGAAATAACATACAATATAGTATCATTTTAAAGCACATTCCAGTGTATAATGTATTTGTTTGTGGTGTCAGCCTAATCAGGTCTCACACACACAGTGACAAATGTCCCCTCTCACTGCCAGATGGAACAACTCTAAAGGAGAAAATACAATTGCTCACCACAATGGCCTTTAAATAACCATCTGTTCTGAAGTCAACAGTTGTATTAAAGGGCATGACATTTGCACTATGGCAAGCATTCTTCAGGGTTTCTGGTTTTTATTTACTTTAGGTCTTCATATTAATGTTATTAATTCTCTTCCTACTTTTGCATATCTTTATGCTATCTTTTCACTGGCGTGGAATCCCATTATTTTTCCTTCATTTCTTTTTTTCATTTTGGACGCCACAGCATCATCTTTAGTGCAATTTACCTCACAGTTCACCACAGCAGCATAAATGGGGGCCATGATTTCTTCATCTCCTGTTTTATTTCCATTGAGCCATGACCTTAGAGTAACCTAGATGGCCTTCCCCCAAAGAGGGAATTCTGGAGAAGGGCACATAGTGTCTGAGGCCAAAGATAACCCCACTGGCCACGTTGCATGTGGTACCCAAGGTCAGGAATTAAGGGGAAAGGGACCCCTCCCATTTAGAACCTTCTTGCCTGTCTTCTGGGCTGGCTTCCCTCTTTCTGCACATCCAGGACATGTCTTTCCTGATGGCCACTTTCTCTGGATGAAATGTACTAAGCTGCACTAGGTAAGACTTCTTCTCTGCGCTCTAACTCTTCCTATGTCGATTTTGATATGCTTGGTGGCATCTCGGAACGTGTGTACTTATCTTTCAAGTGGGTGTAGTGTAATGGAAAGAACTTAAAGGTTGGCCGACTTAGGTTCTAATTTTGGTTTGTCTATTGCTAACTGTGTGACCTTGAGCAGCTTACCTCCTCTTCTTAGGCTATGGGCACAACGCACGAAGCCAGATGCTTGAAGGGTCAGCCTCCAACCAGAGGTTTATATTTCTCTGCTTTCTTGTCCTACCGACATTCCGCCCCTTGTGTGAGGGTCTGGTTAGATAAAATGAGAGAACTCACTTTGAAAATTGCCTGATAGAGTTCACGTGGTGTTCAGTGGTGGAATGCATAGTCAGAAGTACATTTTGATCAGACAACCATTAGTGATGACAATAGTTAAGTTAAAAAAAAATACACACCCCAGCCCAGGGACCTTTGAAAGTGATTCAGATGTGGATCAAGTCCTTATGTATATTTTATTCACTCTTATTTTCTATTTTTCAGTAATCCTGAATGATGTGAATTTCATGGTGTGAAATTAAACTTGATTCAAAATTATAACACTTTATTCAGACAATAAAATGGAAGCCTTTGGGCTTATCCGTTTCTGCCAAGCAGCCGATTCAGGGTCGTGCTGGCTGGTCTCTGTTTGTCCCCCTGGTTGTGTCCTTTAGCCTTCTCTATCCTGCTCTTTGCCCTGGAAGGCTGGTGTCTGTGGGCTACACCCCTGGAGCTCCTTCGCGCTTCCAGTTGGGGTTGGCCAAAGAGAAGCACTGGCAGAGGCTCAGAGGATGGGAGGAGAGCTGGGGCGCGTGTGCCCTTTTCCAATCCCCAGGAGCCTTTCTTTCTCAGTGGCTGATTCCCTCGGAAACTACAGCCAAGGTCCCTGCCCTAAGGTTCAAGTCTCACTGGGTTCCTGTGACTCTAATTTCCGTCCTTGCCCCTGCAGTCTTAGGATGGAAAACACTCCCTCTCTTGTCACTCTTTCTTAACCCTAACCCATAACTCTGGGAGAAGGCCCTTCATTAGAGCCTCTGTGTTTGAATCATTCAGGGTGGATTCTCTTTCCTGCTGGGATCCTTATCTTAACTCTTAGTGCCTTCAATTTACCATAAGTCTAGACAGAAGATATCCAGATTCCTGGCTTCCTCTTCTCAGACCCTGAACCATGTTAGATCATGAAAAAGCTTCACCTCTGGGCTCAATCTGATTGTTCCTGCTAGAAATGCCTTCAGTTAATTATAGTTTTATATGTTCACTTCAATTTGGGGCTGAGGGTGGGGTTGAATGCTAAGTACAGGCATGAAAAACATTTTATCTTCCTTAAAATTGTTATCTAAGCAAATCTCTGAAGTCATTCAGATAAGAATCCACACAATAAACTTCTCCACCATGAAAAAAGAAACATTTTTTTGGTCTCAATAACTGTGATTATTGAATACCTAATTTCTCTATAAACTTCCCAAAGCATTTGAGGCAGTAGTCAGGGTATAAATTACACACACATAAAATGACATTACTATTATTTTTATTATGTGATGAAGTCAGAGGTCTTTTGGCAGGCAGGAAGACACTGCCTTCTCTCTGGCTAGTGGACCCTCCAGTTTTTAGTGTTAAGGAGGTAGGGACTAAAATGATGAAATAGTAAGGAGAGTTGAGCGACATAAATATCTATACAATACTGAACCCAACACAGTACAGAAAATGTTTCAGTATTAAAGAAATAAGAGGAAGAGGGAAAAGAGAGATAAGGATGCTCAGGGTTTTTAAGAAAATTGAGAAGCAACGTATAAATGGACAAAACTTTTTATATATGAGGGAAGGACAGAATTTTACAAGATCTCCTAATTTAAGATGGCCTCCCAACCTTTTGACAAGCTAGATGAGAAAAATTTTTTTTTAATTTTCTATGGCTTTATGGAGAAGCTGAATATGTACAAGAAAGTTTGATTAAGTAAAAAAGGACAAATTATTGGTAGCTGTTAAAAGACTAGAAATTATCCAAGAAATTAAAGTTTAGAGGGAAAAGGGTATATATATGTGGTAAAAAAAAAAATAGAATGCCAGCATAAAGCCAAGTGGTTGAAACGATTACATTTCCGGTAATATAGTAATAAAAAAGAGAACCTCCAGAAAAAAGCACATATGTTAATGAATGAGACAAAATTTTATGACTTTTTTGTAAATGGCTTGAAGAAATCAAATTCAAGGTTTTTTTTTTTTAACATCTGTCATATATATACGAAAGGATATATGCTCTTGAGTATATTGCCACTAAAAAAGAATTGTTACTATCTTAATGAATCATCTGTGGGATCAGGAAGGAGTTACCCCAAGAGATCTCTCCACCAAAAAAAAAGCAAAATGTTTCAGTTAGTAAGCACTGAGAAACTGTAAACTTCTGTTTTGTGTTCAGTTATGTCCCCCCAAAACAATATGTAGAAGTCCTAACCCCTGGTACCTATGAACGTGACCTTATATGGCAGCAGGGTCTTTGCAGATGTAATTGAGTTAAGATGAGGTCATACAGTGGGCCTTAATCCAAAATGATGGGTGTCCTTGTAAAAAGAGGGACATTTGGACACAGGCACAGACACACAGGGAGAACGCCGTGTGAGGACAGAGGAGAGTTTGGAGGGATGCCACTGCGAGCCAGTGAATGACAAGGATTGCTGGCAACTATCAGAAGCAAGGAAGAAGCAAAGAAGGATGCTACCCAGAGCCTCAGACCTGTGACAGGATACATTTCTATTGCTTTAAGCACCCGGCTTGTGACGCCTTGTTACAGCAGCCCTAGGAAATGAATACAACTTTCTTCTTTTTCTTGTCCTTCATGATGGCGGAGTACCGACGGTGGGGTCTTGGGAGAGGTCCGCCCAGGGTGCAGGGAATAAGGGGGTGCACGGTTTGTAGAGAACTTTTAAACAGTAATTACACTGGACTAAAATTTGGTCTGTTCTTTATCATCACCGTGCATCACCAATTCCAATCCATGTCAGTGATCATCAATAATGCCTCCCCACAAATGTGGTCCTGGTATCAGATCTAAACATTTGCTGCACTTCTCATTGTTAAAATGAGCTTCAGATTAGCACACTTAAGTGCTGTCCTTGAACGACAAATGTATTCTATGTGAAAGTTAATTTGGAGAATTCAGTTACACAGTCAGTCTGCACCACAGACAGGGGTCAGCCACTCACATTCCTTTTGGAGTAAAGTTTCAGAATTGCTCAAGCTCAAAGGATAGCAAAGACCTGGATAGCACTGTGGTTTCTGGAACTTCTTATGAAATAGGATTTTGATGAATCTCTACCAAAATTATTCTTGCCTGTAAGACTTTTTCTAACTACTTATAGGTCTGTGGCTTAACATGAAAGACACCCTTCTAAAAGGAAATAAATATAAAGGGTGATTCAATCAACTATGATTGGGAATAGATGGACAAATCTTATTATGCTGTGTTTGGAACATGGATAGGTGAAGGTCAGTGTTGATGAAATCATTGACAAATGTGCAAAGTTAAGGTTTGAAAATAGAAAATGTTATGCTATTATTCATCACTGTGCTAAATCAATATGTAGGCATAAATCTTTTGCCCTTTTTTAAAATATATAGTTTTGGTAATAAAAAGTACTAATTCGTTATGGAGTTAGTTTCTTACCACAAACCGAATGGCTTAAAACAACAGAAATTTATTTTTTCATGTTTCTTGGGACCAGAAATCTGAAATCAAGCTGATGGCAGGGCTGATTGCTCTTGGGGGCTCTGAGAGCAAATCTCATGCCTCTCTTAGATTCTTGTGGCTGCTGGCAAGCCTTCCAAGGTCTGCCTCCGGCTTCTCACACCTTCCCCCTGTGTCTGTGTTTTTCTTTCTTCTTTAAGGACACTTATACTTGGATTTAGGGATCACCCAGTTAATCCAGAATGATCTCATCTTGAGATCCTTCACTTAATTACATCTTCAAAGACCCTGGTATCTTTTAGGGAGACACAACTCAATCCAATAAAGTAACATTTTTCCTGTTGTGTACTGCAATACTTATTTTATTACCTTAATTTTTTGGCATGATTTTACATGCAAAGCTTTATAAAGAAAAATTTCACTGTCTCTCTTGCTATTCTGGCCATTATTTTTATTTATTTAATAATAAATGATACAATGATATCTGACCTTAGTATGAGTTCACCAAGTACAGAGATTATTCAGAAGAGGATGCAAGAAAGGAAACTTACAATCACTTTTAGTTGCTGTGCACGTCAGGGTGCAACTATAGAGACCAGGTGGGCCCTGGAGAGCTGACAAGTGCTAAGCAGATCCTGGCTGCTCAAGGCAGAGGGATAGCAGGGTTGGGAAGGGTGGGTTTGGACAAATAGAAGATGACATGAGGGCATTGCGACTGGGAGAGAAGGAGCCAGCTACCCTGTGTTTATTCTTTCATGCATAAAGAAACAATGGAAAATGAAAGAATGAATGAGATACACAATTAGTAAGCCATAGCATATCAGCTCTAAATGAGTCTTTAGAGAAGAAGTCATCCAAACTGCCTCATTTTAAAGAGGAAATAGAAGTCCATAGAGGTCTAACGTGTTATCTAAGAAGGCTCATTACATTTGTGTGGAAACCACTATTCCAATGGTGTGGGAAAAGGACCCTGAGCACTTGTTCAGTAAGCTGTCATCATCTGACCTGCGGACTTCTTTTAACTCTCTACTACATATTTATATGAAATGCAAGCAAATACGCCTCTGCAAGTATTGCCATTATAGTTTCAAATTTATTATAGGAAGATCAAAATAAAGTAAAAAAAAATCAAAAACTGTCAAATGATACTTTACTCAGAAATACTCACCTTGTGTATATTTAGTCTCAGATATGTTAAATGACAACCACTTAGAAATGCATTACAGAATTCCTTTAATAAAATGTAAAATCCAGAGTTAATAGCTATATATATATATATATTTTAATGACACACATTTATTGCCACACATAATTCATTGCATACATTAAGTATGAAATTTCCTGTGGGCAATAATAAATGTGATTTATAAGTTACAAGTTTGTGTGAAGTCTATTTCTTATTCTCTTGAGAACAGTTCCAAAAACCATCAAAAATTAGAAATAAAGTCTAGGGAGCCGGAGAAAGATGGCGGAAGAGTAAGACGCGGAGATCACCTTCCTCCCCACAGATACATCAGAAATTCATCTACACGTGGAACAACTCCCACAGAACACCTACTGAACGCTGACAGAAGACCTCAGACCCCCCAAAAGGCAAGAAACTCCCCACATACCTGGGTAGGTCAAAAGAAAAAAAGAATAAACAGAGACAATAGGATATGGACGGGACCTGCACCAGTGGGAGGGAGCCGTGAAGGAGGGAAGGTTTCTACACACTACAAGCCCCTTCGTGGGCGGAGACTGCAGGTGGCGGAGGGGGAAAGCTTCGGAGTAGCGGAGGAGAGCATAGCAACAGGGGTGCGGAGGGCAAAGCGGAGAGATTCTGGCACAGAGGATCGGTGCCCTCAGGCACACACCAGCCCGAGAGACTTGTCTGCTCGGCCGCCAGGGCGGGCGGGGCTGGGAGCTGAGGCTCGGGTATCGGCTATCAGTCGGAGCGCAGGGAGAGGACTGGGGCTGGCGGCAGGAAGAGAGCCTGAAGGGGTTAGTGCTAGCCCAGAGGGAGTCCGGGGAAAGGGTCTGGAGCTACCGGAGAGGCAAGAGACTTTTTTCCCTTTTGTTGCCTGGTGCGCGAGGAGAGGGCATTCCCCTCCCTCGCCTCTGCCTGAGTGAGCCAGAGCCCCCGAATCAGCGGCTCCTTTAAACCCGTCCTGTCTGAGCGAAGAACGGACGCCCTCCGGCGACCTACGCGCAGAGGCGGGGCCAGGTCCAAGGCTGAGACCCGGGAGTTGTGAGAGCAGAGACAGGGAAATCTCTCTGGGCAGCCTCGGAGGCAGTGGATTAAAGCTCCACGGTCCATTTGATGTGCCCTGCGTCTGTGGAGTGTATGAATGGACAGCGAATCATCCCAAATTGAGGAAGTGGACTTTGAGGACAAGATTTAAGACTTTCCCCCCTTTTTACAACGAATTATCCCAAATTAAGGAGGTGGACTTAGCAAGATTTCAGACTTCTCGCCCTTTTCCTCTTTTTACAACGAATTATCCCAAATCGAGGAGGTGGACTTGGAGAGCAAGATTTTTGATCTTTCCCCCTGCTCTCTTTTTGTGAATGTGTGTGTAATCTTCTGTGTAAGATTCTCTCTGTATAGCTTTGCTTCCACCATATGTCCCAGGGTTCTATCGGTCCGTGTTTTTTTTTTCAATAATTACTTTTTAATTTTAATAACGCTACTATATTTCATACTTTATTCTATTTTACTTTACCTGCTCTTTCTTTTTTTCCTACCTTCCCTTCCTCCCTCCCTCCCTCCGCTCCTCCTTTCCTTCTTTCTTTTTCTTTCCTCCCTCCTTCCCTCCCACCCTTCTTCTTTCCACTTTCTTTTTATTTCCTTCCTCCCTCCCTCCCTCCTGTCTTTCTTTCTTTCTTTCCTTCCTCCCTCCCTCCCTCCCTCTCTTCTTCCATTCACTCTTCCTTTTGCTTTCATTCCTCCCTCCCTCCCTCCTTTCTTTCCTTCTTTCTTTCCATCCTCCCTCCCTCACTCCCTCCTTTCTTTCTTTCTTCCTTCCTTTCTTCCCTTCTTCCTTTCTTTCCCTCTCTCTTTCTTTCTTCTACTAATTCTTTCTTTCTACTTTTTCTCACTGTTATTCTGAGCCGGGTGGATGAAAGGCTCGTGGTGCTGCAGCCAGGAGTCAGTGCTGTGCCTCTGAAGTGGGAGAGCCAACCTCAGGACACGGGTCCACAAGAGACCTCCCAGCTCCACATAATATCAAGCAGCGAAAAATCTCCCAGGGATCTCCATCTCAACACCAGCACCCAGCTTCACTCAACGACCAGCAAGCTACAGTGCTGGTCACCCTATGCCAAGCAACTAGCAAGGCAGGAACACAACCCCACCCATTAGCAGAGAGGCTACTTAAAAACATAATAAGGCCACAGGCACCCCAAAACACACCACCAGACGTGGACCTGTCCACCAGAAAGACAAGATCGAGCCTCAACCACCAGAACACAGGCATTAGTCCCCCCCACCAGGAAGCCTACACAACCTACTGAAACAACCTTAGCCACGGGGGACAGACACCAAAAACAACGGGAACTACGAATCTGCAGCCTGCAAAAAGGAGACCCCAAACACAGTAACATAAGCAAAATGAGAAAGCAGAAAAACACACAGCAGGTGAAGGAGCAAGATAAAAACCTACCAGACCTAACAAATGAAGAAGTAATAGGCAGCCTACCTGAAAAAGAATTCAGAATAATGATAGTAAAGATGATCCAAAATCTTGGAAATAGGATACACAAAATGCAAGAAACAGTTAACAAGGACCTAGAAGAACTAAAGATGAATCAAGCATCAATTAAAAACACAATAAATGAAATGAAAAATACTCTAGATGGGATCAATAGCAGAATAACTGAGGCAGAAGAACGGATAAGTGAGGTGGAAGATAAAATAGTGGAAATAACTGATGCAGAGCAAAATAAAGAAAAAAGAATGAAAAGAATAGAGGACAGTCTCAGAGACCTCTGGGACAACATTAAACGCACCAACATTCGAATTATAGGGGTTCCAGAAGAAGAAGAGAAAAAGAAAGGGACTGAGAAAATATTTGAAGAGATTATAGTTGAAAACTTCCCTAATATGGGAAAGGAAATAGTTAATCAAGTCCAGGAGGAACAGAGAGTCCCATACAGAATAAATCCAAGGAGAAATACGCCAAGACACATATTAATCAAACTGTCAAAAATTAAACACAAAGAAATCACATTAAAAGCAGCAAGGGAAAAACAACAAATAACACACAAGGGAATCCCCATCAGGTAAACAGCTGATCTCTCAGCAGAAACTCTACAAGCCAGAAGGGAGTGGCAGGACATAATTAAAGTGATGAAGGAGAGAAACCTGCAACCAAGATTACTCTACCCAGCAAGGATCTCATTCAGATTTGATGGAGAAATTAAAACGTTTACAGACAAGCAAAAGCTGAGAGAGTTCAGCACCACCAAACCAGCTTTACAACAAATGCTAAAGGAACTTCTCTAGGCAAGAAACACAACAGAAGGAATATACCTACAATAACGAACCCAAAGCAATTAAGGAAATGGGAATAGAAACATACATATCAATAATTACCTTAAATGTAAATGGACTAAATGCTCCCACCAAAAGACACAGAGTGGCTGAATGGATACAAAAACAAGACCCATATATATGCTGTCTACAAGAGACCCACTTCAGACCTAGAGACACATACAGATTGAAAGTAAGGGGATGGAAAAAGATATTCCATGCAAATGGAAATCAAAAGAAAGCTGGAGTAGCAATTCTTATATCAGACAAAATAGACTTTAAAATAAAGACTATTAGAAGAGACAAAGAAGGACACTACATAACGATAAAGGGATCGATCCAAGAAGAAGATATAACAATTGTAAATATTTATGCACCCAACATAGGAGCACCTCAATACATAAGGCAAATACTAACAGCCATAAAAGGGGAAATCGACAGTAACACAATCATAGTAGGGGACTTTAACACCCCACTTTCACCAATGGACAGATCATCCAAAATGAAAATAAATAAGGAAACACAAGCTTTAAATGATACATTAAACAAGATGGACTTAATTGATATTTATAGGACATTCCACCCAAAAACAACAGAATACACATTTTTCTCAAGTGCTCATGGAACATTCTCCAGGATAGATCATATCTTGGGTCACAAATCAAGCCTTGGTAAATTTAAGAAAATTGAAATTGTATCAAGTATCTTTTCCGACCACAATGCTATGAGACTAGACATCAATTACAGGAAAAGATCTGTAAAAAATACAAACACATGGAGGCTAAACAATACACTACTCAATAATGAAGTGATCACTGAAGAAATCAAAGAGGAAATTAAGAAATACTTAGAAACAAATGACAATGGAGACACGACGACCCAAAACCTATGGGACGCAGCAAAAGCAGTTCTAAGGGGGAAGTTTATAGCAATACAATCCCACCTTAAGAAACAGGAAACATTTCGAGTAAACAACCTGACCCTGCACCTAAAGCAATTAGAGAAAGAAGAACAAAAAAACCCCAAAGTTAGCAGAAGGAAAGAAATCATAAAGATCAGATCAGAAATAAATGAAAAAGAAATGAAGGAAACGATAGCAAAGATCAACCAAACTAAAAGCTGGTTCTTTGAGAAGATAAACAAAATTGACAAACCATTAGCCAGACTCATCAAGAAAAAAAGGGAGAAGACTCAAATCAGTAGAATTAGAAATGAAAAAGGAGAAGTAACAACTGACACTGCAGAAATACAAAAGATCATGAGAGATTACTATAAGCAACTCTATGCCAATAAAATGGACAACCTGGAAGAAATGGACAAATTCTTAGAAATGCACAACCTACCAAGACTGACTCAGGAAGAAATAGAAAATATGAACAGACCAATCACAAGCACTGAAATTGAAACTGTGATTAAAAATCTTCCATCAAACAAAAGCCCAGGACCAGATGGCTTCACAGGCGAATTCTATCAAACATTTAGAGAAGAGCTAACACCCATCCTTCTCAAACTCTTCCAAACAATATCAGAGGAAGGAACACTCCCAAACTCATTCTACGAGGCCACCATCACCTTGATACCAAAACCAGGCAAGGATGTCACAAAGAAACAAAACTACAGGCCAATATCACTGATGAACATAGATGCAAAAATCCTGAACAAAATACTAGCAAACAGAATCCAACAGCACATTAAAAGGATCATACACCATGATCAAGTGGGGTTTATTCCAGGAATGCAAGGATTCTTCAATATACGCAAATCAATCAATGTGATACACCATATTAACAAGTTGAAGGAGAAAAACCATATGATCATCTCAATAGATGCAGAGAAAGCTTTCGACAAAATTCAACACCCATTTATGATAAAAACCCTGCAGAAAGTAGGCATAGAGGGAACTTTCCTCAACATAATAAAGGCCATATATGACAAACCCACAGCCAACATTATTCTCAGTGGTGAAAAACTGAAACCATTTCCACTAAGATCAGGAACAAGACAAGGCTGCCCACTCTCACCACTCTTATTCAACCTAGTTTTGGAAGTTTTAGCCACAGCAATCAGAGAAGAAAAGGAAATACAAGGAATCCAAATTGGAGAAGAAGAAGTAAAGCTGTCACTGTTTGCAGATGACATGATACTATACATAGAGAATCCTAAAGATGCTACCGAAAAACTACTAGAGCTAATCAATGAATTTGGTAAAGTAGCAGGATACAAAATTAATGCACAGAAATCTCTGGCATTCCTGTACACTAATGATGAAAAATCTGAAAATGAAATCAAGAAAACACTCCCATTTACCATTGCAACAAAAAGAATAAAATATCTAGGAATAAACCTACCTAAGGAGACAAAAGACCTGTATGCAGAAAATTATAAGACACTGATGAAAGAAATTAAAGAGGATACAAATAGATGGAGAGATATACCATGCTCCTGGATTGGAAGAATCAATATTGTGAAAATGACTCTACTACCCAAAGCAATCTACAGATTCAATGCAATCCCTATCAAACTACCACTGGCATTTTTCACAGAACTAGAACAAAAAATTTCAAAATTTGTTTGGAAAAACAAAAGACCCCGAATAGCCAAAGCAATCTTGAGAACGAAAAACGGAGCTGGAGGAATCAGGCTCCCTGACTTCAGACTATACTACAAAGCTACAGTAATCAAGACAGTGTGGTACTGGCATAAAAACAGAAAGATAGATTAGTGGATCAGGATAGAAAGCCCAGAGATAAACCCACGCACATATGGCCAACTTATCTTTGATAAAGGAGGCAGGAATGTACAGTGGTGAAAGGACAGCGTCTTCAATAAGTGGTGCTGGGAAAACTGGACAGGGACATGTAAAAGTATGAGATTAGATCATTCCCTAACACCATACACAAAAATAAGCTCAAAATGGATTAAAGAGCTAAATGTAAGGCCAGAAACTATCAAACTCTTAGAGGAAAACATAGGTAGAACACTCTATGACATAAATCACAGCAAGATCCTTTTGGACCCACCTCCTAGAGAAATGGAACTAAAAACAAAGATAAACAAATGGGACCTAATGAAACTTCAAAGCTTTTGCACAGCAAAGGAAACCATAAACAAGACCAAAAGACAACCCTCAGAATGGGAGAAAATATTTGCAAATGAAGCAACTGACAAAGGATTAATCTCCAAAATTTATAAACAGCTCATGCAGCTCAATAGCAAAAAAACAAACAACCCAATCCAAAAATGGGCAGAAGACTTAAATAGGCATTTCTCCAAAGAAGATATACAGACTGCCAACAAACACATGAAAGAATGCTCAACATCATTAATCATTAGAGAAATGCAAATCAAAACTACAATGAGATATCATCTCACACCAGTCAGAATGGCCATCATCAAGAAATCTAGAAACAATAAATGCTGGAGAGGGTGTGGAGAAAAGGGGACACTCTTGCACTGCTGGTGGGAATGTGAATTGGTACAGCCACTATGGAGAACAGTATGGAGGTTCCTTAAAAAACTACAAATAGAACTACCATATGACCCAGCAATCCCACTACTAGGCATATACCCTGAGAAAACCATAATTCAAAAAGAGGCATGTACCAAAATGTTCATTGCAGCTCTATTCACAATAGCCCGGAGCTGGAAACAACCTAAGTGTCCATCATCGGATGAATGGATAAAGAAGATGTGGCACATATATACAATGGAATATTACTCAGCCATAAAAAGGAACGAAACTGAGCTATTTGTAATGAGGTGGATAGACCTAGAGTCTGTCATACAGAGTGAAGTAAGTCAGAAAGAGAAAGACAAATACCGTATGCTAACACATATATATGGAATTAAAAAAAAAAAAAAGTCATGAAGAACCTAGGGGTAAAACGGGAATAAAGCCACAGACCTACTTGAGAACGGACTTGAGGATATGGGGAGGGTGAAGGGTAAGCTGTGACAAAGCGCAAGAGAGGCATGGACATATATACACTACCGAACATAAGGTAGATAGATAGTGGGAAGCAGCCGCAGAGCACAGGGACATCAGCTCGGTGCTTTGTGACCGCCTGGAGGGGTGGGATAGGGAGGGTGGGAGGGAGGGAGACGCAATAGGGAAGGGATGTGGGAACAGATGTGTATGTATGACTGATTCACTTTGTTATAAAGCAGAAACTAATAAAAAATAAAAAAATAAAAAAAAAATAAATAGAATGGATAAACAACAAGGTCCTACTGTATATCACAGGGAACTATATTCAATATCCTGTGATAAAACACAATGGAAAAGAATATGAAAAAGAATGTATATGTATAACTGAATCACTTTGCTGTACAGTAGGAATTAACACTACATTGTAAATCAACTATACTCCAAAAAATAAAATTTTTTTTAAATGACAAAAAAAAAAAAAAAAAAAAGAAATAAAGTCTAAAACAATCGGGGACTTATTTCTTTGTGGAATAATCTTTGTTTTAGTTCATCCTACAAAATATATTTTAAAATGAAATTAGCTTACTTATATTCCTATCATAAAAATTATACAAATATTAAAAGATGCAATTTTAAGGCTTTCTTCATTTTAATCACTGGAGTAATATACTCATTTGTTTAAGATTTTGAATAAATAATTTTCTTCTGTATTTTTTAAAATTAAAAACAAACTTTATTAGTACAAAATCAGTGAATGTAAATCGTAAAAAAGTTAAAAATAAAGATTAAGAAAATTAAGACACTATATTCCCAACACAAAAAGCACTTTAATAAAGATGGCTTTATATTTTTATACATATGAATCTTTTACCACATGAAATAGTATGACATATAATGTGTAGGGAGTGATCTTCTTCTGTCAGTTAATACTTTTTATTTTTCCATGTAACTAAAACTATCCCATGTAGTATCCAAATCATATTAAATTGCCCCAATTATATCCAAAATGTCTTTATAGCTGGTTTTTCCAAGAAGAATCTAAATCAGTACTGTATAAATCTAAAATCTAAATCTAAATCTATATCTAGAATCTAAATCAGTACTGTTTTAAGTCTGTAATCTAGAAGAGCTGAGGGCAAAGCCATCAGGTTGCCTGTTTTTGTAAATAAAGTTTTATGGGAATACAGACACTCTCATGTATTTAAGAGTTGTCCATGGCTGTTTTCACTCTATAAAGACAGAATTTAGTAGCTGTGAAAGAGGCCATATGGGTCACAAAGTCTAAAATATTTATTATCTGGCCCTTTACAGAAAAAGATGTGCTCACTCCTGATCTAGAAAAGTCTTCTTTTTCACGACACTACATTGTTGATTTGTCTGGAAGTGTTATCCTCCAGAACGTCACACCCTCTGGATTTATCTGGTTGCTTCTTATAATATCTTAGTTTATTCTTCTTACTGGCTATTTTTGCCCATGCACTACAATAGTCTCAGTTACTTCAGTGTCAGTATGACTGGGCTTTCATACACACTAAAAGGACACATGCAAACAAATGAATGTAGGGAATTCCCTGGTCCTGCCAAATTTTTCTTAGTTTTTTTCTGAAATTTCTTTAACCTGGGATAAGTCTTTTCATTTTCTCAATAGAAAAAATGATTTCAAATGAAAATGCCTCGGGAGAAAGAAGAATGGAGGAGACAGCACAGAAAAATAGCTGGATTTCCAGGCAGGGGATTAGGGGAAGTAGGGAGGATAAAGCATAGTGGGAAACCCAGTCATACAAGGGGTGAATTACAGATAAGATCCAGGCTGGTGAGCAATAAAAGCAAGAAGCCCACAGGAAGATTTTGGTTTTCTGAAAGGGTGGAGAGAAGAAAAACTATAAAGAAGGAAAAATGGGAATTGCAATGACAAACCATGTCAGTTCCAGAATTTTGCCTGGAGCCAATTCTGAGCAGTAAATATTGAGTGGGTAAGATGGATTGCAAGCATTTCAAAACTCTTTCATGTTTCCATCTTCCTAATGGGAGGCATTGCATAGTCATATAGATGAATAAGACAGATGTACCACTTGCCTAGTTCAGATTATATTTCTATGACATCGTTAGCTATAAACTCCACGTATCCTTTAATGGTCTAACTCTATCCTTTACCCTGCAGTATTCATTTTCAGCCAATGACTTACAACAGAATAATTGAACACTATCATAAAGTTTACTACTACTCTAGCTTTTTAAGTACTGGGTAATTCTTTTGCGATCTTTGATTTTAGCATGCTGATTGACTCTAGCCCAAGACCAGTTGGCTAATCAAAGCCAAGTTCACTAAATTTCCTGCAGCAAAGGAGATCATCACCTTATCTTAAAAGGAGGAAGTTAGGGAAGGAGTTTTTTTTTTTTTAAATAAAGTTTTGAGGTATAGGCCAAGTGCTTAAGATGTCTCTTTCAAACAGGGACTGACCCCAACCATAACCCTAGCCCTATCCCTAAGACCCATGGCTTGAAAATACAGGTTTGGTGAACATAGCAAAGCAAGGTTCTGATGAGTAAGCTGTTGACACAAGGTGAGCAAATCATTCTGATGGGAGAGCTATTTGCCCAGATGAGCAAGTTGTTTGCCTTGATAAACTGGCTCGCAAGGATTTCCTGAAGCAAATGGTAAAGTTAATTATTAGTTTACAGTCTTATCTTCTGGAGCATGAATTACCTGGAACAATCCAGGAGACCACATTAACATAGGTGGTCTCAGTTCTCAGTCTCAATGCCGAGTTACGTTGTTTGCCAGGTGGTCTCAGGCTTCAAGAACTTCAAGTGAAGTGAAATTTTAAAAAACAAAGACATAAATCATTGCCTTAATTGTTTTAATGTATTAATCAGAGAGATTTATTTTATTATACTAAAATTATGTTGGAAATTTTCCAATTTGCTTTCAATGATTATTTAATTTATTATGATCATTTACTTTGAGTGACATGATTTGTTATTTATAAGAACAAATATTGGGCTTCCCTGGTGGCGCAGTGGTTGAGAGTCTGCCTGCCGATACAGGGGACATGGGTTCGTGCCCCGGTCCGGGAAGATCCCACATGCCATGGAGCAGCTGGGCCCTTGAGCCATGGCCATTGAGCCTGCGTGTCTGGAGCCTGTGCTCCGCAATGGGAGAGGCCACAAAAGTGAGAGGTCCACATACCGAGAAAAAAAAATACATATATATATATATATATATATATATAATTTCTAAAAAAAGTTAAAATATGATTCTCATGCCACTGTAGAATGACATGAGTCAGAGTTTTATTAACTCATTAATAAGGGAAGCACTAAAATGATAAAGAGCATTTTGAGGAACTGGGTCTTTATTGGCACTTTGAGGAGAGAATGTTAGAATATGATGGGTAGGTTAAATACAAAATTGGTAAAGGTCTAAAGGGCAGTAAAATCGTAACCTTGAGGATTGTGTTTTCTACCAGAATAAAATGTACAAGTAAACATAATTTCACAGAGTCTAAGCCCTTAGTTAATAGTAAATAGCAAAGTCAAATGGGGCCTTTCCTGAGATAATTAAATAATCTTTATATGAGCCTATTTTATACATGACATTGAAAGTAGTGTTTTCATGCGGAAATTCCTATATGACATTTCTTGGGGATGTCATTCGAAATCCTGAATCCCAAGAAAAATCACCTGAGATAATAGAAAACAGGAAGAAGTATTCTAATTCTTCTACAAGAATTAAAGCTTAACAATCAATGTAGAGGCATTATTGGTTCAAAGGAATCCACTGACACCTACTTGAAAGCAAGAGCAATAAATGATCTTACACAGAGAAGAAGGTTATGGTCAATGTTCCTAGGGACCAGGAAATTTTTAGACAATTTTTCTTAACAGACATAAGAAGAAGGATCAGAAAACACTCTTAGAGAAAACTGTTGACAAGGTGTAATTTAAAGTTGCAAATGCAGATAGGGTGCGGGTAAGGAGAAAAGAAAGGCTTTCCAAGCAGAGGGACCTCTGTGAACAGAAGGTGTGAGGAATCTATAAAACTTAAAAAAAAAAGAAATTAAGGTGGGACCAGATGGTAGAAGGTCTTGAAATTCCGTGATAGGATTTGAGTTTTAATCTGTGAGCAGAGTGATTATATGATTACAAGTGGGTTTTGTGTGGGTAATTAAGGCTGCAGAGTGTTGGGAATGGGATGAGTGAAGTTAGGCTGAAGGACGGATGAGGCTGGAGTCAGGCAGATGGGTTAGGGCGACGTGGGCCCAGTTTAGGTTAGATGTAAATCTGGTCTTAGCTAGGTTATGGCAGTAGGACGGAGAATAAGGGGAAAACAGGTATGCTATTTTGGTAGTAGATCCCAAAAGGCAGGGCAGGTTCTTGGATGTGTGTATGGGGTGGGAAGGGACTGATAGGAAGGGAAGAAGAGTTAAAAAATAACTGTGAGACTGGAATACTCATATAGGAAGCCTAGATTTTCTGCTTTGCCATGATAATAAGCTTGAATATTCATCAAAAGAAGGGTTTTCTATAAATTATTTCATTTGAAATAAATTTTGTTTCTGTGTCGAAGTTGCAGAAAAATGAAAAAAAGATTCCAAAATATATTCTGTCTTTTGCACGAGAAGGTCATTTAGATAATAACCAGCATACAGTGAGAGCAGTGGTCTTTGGAAATAAGCCAGCCCAGATAGCAAGGGTCTGGAGAGGACCTCATCAGCTGAAAACCCAAACTTGGGTTCTTTTCAAGCCAGTCTGTGTCTTGGTCAATATCTCGTGGCCATTGGCATTGTGAACTGGCAGTGAGGAAAGCAAGGGAAAGTGCTTTGGAGATAAAAGGGCTCAGGGGAAGGAATAATTTTTCCCTGACCTTGGACAGCATAAGAAGAAAGAGAACAGCTCTATTATAAATCCATGAGAAAATGGAAAATTAAAATCAATACAAACTATTCATTCATCAATTCATTCAGCGCCATATAATAATTCTTATTCAGAGGATCTTGGATTAGCCCTCTGTTTTATGAAGTTTTCTGGTTCTGTACTAAAGAGAATCCTGAATCAGGACACTTTTGTTCCTTATTTTTCTAAGCTATAAAATGCTTAGAATGCTATACATGTATACGTAATGGGATGTGTATATTTGGTATATGTGTGTGTGTGTGTATACAACGCTTAGTTACCTATGTTTCAGTATTCTATCTTACACAAAAATTATCTTGATATTCAAAGACTCTCCATTAACTAACTCATTTTAATTATTGTCTAAGGTGTAATGTTATCTAAGAACCTTAGAAATTCTGCTCAAGCTGATATACTACAAAACATAATTACTGTTCTAAAAATGTTAGACTCATGTTTCAATACACTTGAACACATAAGTTTATATTTTTACATTCCTACACATTATGTAGAATGTTAGTTTTCTGGTCAATAAACCAGTATAAGTCATTTAAGATATCAGATGAACTAGTGTCTTCATGCGAAAACAAAGCGGAATTTCATGCTTGTGTTACATGCTTCACTGATAACCTCAGGGAAGAGACACATAGTTGTTAGGTGTTATTTGTGTTTTGTAATTCAAAATTATTAAAACAAGTCTGACTTGTCCAAAGATTCACCTTAAATATGGGAACCCAAGTTCCTATTTAAAAGAAGGTTCTGGGAATTCCCTGGCAGTCCAATGGTTAGGACTTGGCGCTGTGACTGCCGGGGCCCCTGGTGATTCCTGGTTGGGGAACTAAGATCCTGCAAGCTTTGCAGTGTGGACAAAAAAAATTAAAAATAAAAGAGCTTCTGAGCAGTTTCTGATACAAGTTCATTTTGGTTTTTGTTTTACTTAAAAGGCTAGCATAATAAAATATTAGAAAGCACACATTTATTTCTGTAAAACAATCAGAAGAGAAGTTTTTTAACTTAAGAGGTGTTATAATCTAATTTAATAACAACCTCTGGAGATAGGAGAATATTTGAGTGGTAAAGATCTTTTCTGGTTACAGACACCCAGGTATCCAAAGAGCTTGCAGTTTCAGTCACAGACCTCACAGGTCAAAGAGAACACAGAAACACAAAGCCTCACCCGTCTAGCTCTCAGAAAGCTTATTCTCTCTGAATTGATTTGTGATCACATGTAAGCAAGAAAAGAGAAAAGACTAACCAACTGGAAACTGCCACCCTTCACCAACTCAATCAACACAACTCATTAAATGGGCAAACCATTAAACCAGGTTCCTAGTCATCATTCTAATAACAACGACAACAGCAATCGCAACAATAAGTTACCAGCTATGTGCAAACACATAAGCACACAGACACAAAGAGAGCTTGCAGACTTCCACACAAACCAGAACCAGAACCAAATTTGGCCAAGATTTGAAAGGAAAAGGAAGGGCTTGGCATCAGGTTAAAGAAAAAAGAGAAGAAACAGTGAAGTTCCAGTACTGCTGGAAAATTACCCTGGAGGCCTAGAAAAGACAAGTCCATGTGGAATACTTCTTGGAAAAACACTTTAATTGGTTCTGGCTCGGGAGTCCACTTGGACATGTTCAACTATCTCCAAAACAAAGTCTAATTTTTGGAAACTTAAAAACATTGTCCTTGTTCAATTATAGAATGAGCACATGTCAAAAATTGTATTCTTGGGCTTCCCTGGTGGCGCAGTGGTTGAGGGTCTGCCTGCTGATTCAGGGGACACGGGTTCATGCCCCGGTCCGGGAGGATGTCACATGCCACAGAGAGGCTGGGCCCGTGAGTCATGGCCGCTGAGCCTGCGCGTCCAGAGCCTGTGCTCCGCAATGGGAGAGGCCACAACAGTGAGAGGCCCGCATACCGCAAAAAAAAAAAAAAATTGTATTCTTGTTAGTTAATGAGGGAACCAGCAGGATCACAAGGCTGATTCAAAGAAGAATTCGTGGACCAAAGATGTATATAATCAGAAAGCCAAAGGAATGCAGAAACAAATTTTCTAATAGATAAAAATTTGGTTAGTGTCTTATGGGACCATACAAGTATAATAATTGGAGTGTTATATCTACAAGACTGAAATCTACAAGTAGACTTCTAACTTCATAATGTCTATGCTTTGATCAAATAAACAGTGAAGTCTCACACAGTTGCCTTTGTCTAAATAATTAATTATGACATGTGGGGACCTTGAAGGCTTTGAATAGACTTTGGATTTACCCAATGTGCAGTGTTTTCAGGATAGTGACGATGGTGATGTGGCTTAGGGTATTGGCAAGGGAAACCGAGAATGCTCTGTGGATTCTAGATATATTTTAAGGAGGAAGATATCCAGGATGATGATCAGATTACTGACATGAGCAACTGGGGGTATTTGGGTGTCATTTACTGAGATAGAACTGGAAGTGGAGCAGATGGAGAGGGGGATGGGAAATTTAATTTGGGAAGCAATAGGTGGGAGATGTTTGTGAAATAACTAAGAGGTTATTTTAAGTAGACAGTTGGACATTTGGGTGTGGGGCTCAGAGGAGAGGTCAGGATAAGAGATAATTGACAATTTGGGGATGGGAAAGGGAGGGCATGGATGACCTCAAGGAGGGGAGACTCAGAGTGAGATATGTGCTCAGAATGGAGGCCCTGGCACTCCAAACCTGAGAGGTCAGGTAAGAGAGGAGGAGTCCACAAAGGAGACAAGATGAGGGGCCATTGAAATCGGAGAACCTGGGGAGTGAAGAGAAGAGAGTGGTTTTTGAGTCTTCATCAAAGAAAACTCTGAGAATTGGTCACTCTTAGGGTTTGGATTGTGTCTCCCCAAAAACATATGTTGAAGTCCTAATCCCTAGTACCTCAGAATATGAGTGTATTTGGAAATAGGGTCTTTGCAGCTATAATTAGCCGAGATGAAGTCATACACATGCTGAACATTCATGACTTGAGCGAGAGTGGCCTTGCTAAAGGGGGAGGCAGAGCCATACTGGAGTGGTTGGTGGAGTAAGCCATGGACACGTGGAGACAGCTTGCACAGAGCTAGGATCCCCAGACTTCATGGACTCATAGAAGCTCTAAGAAGTTTTGGAAAACTGTGTACCCCCAGCACAGTGGTACGTGGACAATGTTCATCATAATTTTAAGTAATTTCAAAATATATATGTTTAAATATATATATGTTTCAGCATTCTTTTGGGTTCTGTACCCAATTTCAACGTGTGTGTGTGTGTGCCTCCCACTGAAACTAAGTAGGACCCTGTGGGGGTCCTGGGCATGGAAGCCTTTCTGTCCCCCATTTCTTGTAGGAAACAGACTCCAACCTCCATGAACTTTCCTGAGTTCCAAAGGGCAGATTCGAACAGTTGCTAATCCAGGAAGGGAAGGGATACAAAGACAAGGGAGGGGCAGCCAAGAAACAATGGTGCATCCTAGGGGCAGGGTCCTGGTTCCTCCTCAAGGAAGACACACAACAATGTCTTTAAACTCTTTATAGGATTAAAACCCAACGAATGGAAGATGTCAGCATTCTTCATACCAGAGAAGCTCATCAAGATTACCTGAGACCAGATTAGAGGAGTGCAGACCCTGCACACACCCTAATCTTATCAGCAACCCCACCCTTGAACCATTGCCATAAAACTCCTTATCAAACTCCCCTGGGTTGGGACACATAGTTTTTGAGGGCAGGAGCCTGCTGTGTCCCCCTTTGCCTGACAAAGCAATAAAGCTATTGTTTTCTACTTCACCCAAAACTCTGTCTCTGAGATTTGATTTTGCACCAGTGCACAGATGCTGAGCTTTCAGCATCACCACCAACAAGAAATTTTTGGACACCAGCAGGGTGTCCTACAATTCAACTGAATTCTGACACTCTTTATCTGGAGCTAACATTAGATTCCACAGGTTGAGGGCTCAGTTGTACAGACGGCACCCTGCCTTCCCTTCTGACGTCAATCACAAGTCCAGGTTGTCACCTGTATTTCTGTGCTTTAGATTGGGGGTTCCAATGACCCAATCCCCCTCCCTGGGTTTGATTAATTTTGCTAGAGGGGCTCACAGAACTCAGAGAAACATTTTATTACTAGATCACTGGTGTACTAGAAAAGGATATAATTCAGGAACATCTAGATGGAAGAGACACAGAGGCCAAGGTATGTGGGAAAGGGCTTGGAACTTCCATGCCCTATGAGAGCACACCATTCTCCTCAAATCTCCATGTATTTGCTAACCTGGAAGCTTTCTGAACCCCATCCCTTTCAGTTTTATGTAGGTTTCATTACATGTTCATGATTGATTAAATCACTGGCTATTGGTGACTGATCTCAATTTCCAGTCCCTCTCCCCTTCCTGGAGGTCAGGGTGTGGGACTAAAGTTCCAACCCTCTAATCACAAGGTTCTTCTGATTATTAGAGTCCATCCTTAGGGAGAGTGCCAAAGCCATCTTATTAACACACTAAAAGACACTTCCATCACTCTTTTACAAATTCCAAGGGTTTTAGGAGCTCTGTGCCAGAAATGGAGATGAAGACAAAGGGTCTATATATACTCGTTATTATAAATCAAAATATCACAGGCATGTTGAAATCTTAAGAAAAAACTATTGTATGGTCTTTTAAATTTTACTTAGGAAATCCACATGCAATCACAATTTGATATTCAGAAATTTTACTTAAAATATCCATGAATGAGTTGGAAATTTTATGTCATTCTTTTTCCCTTATAATCTTATTTCCATTTGATTTCTTCTACAGAATTTTATCATATTATATCTTTATGCTTGGAAATCATTTTTTGAGCAATGTTTGCAGCAAATTATAGACACTGAAATTAAATTTTTAAAAAGTCCCATAACCATAATCTTCTAAGTATTAAATATTTTTCTTCTTCAAAATATTAAATATTTTGTACAATTAATATTTGCATACAATTAGTCAAGACAATAGGATGCATTATACAATTTGATAAATTATTGTTAAACATATAAAAGTTACTAGAAATATGCCTGTTAAAGAGATAAATGGAGGTTTTTCTTCAAGTAATTTAAGTATCCAAGGTTCAATATTATTTTTTGTGAAAATGAGACAGAGTTCTGCATCAATACTTTTCATGTTTTTCACTTTTATTAATATATTCCCTGAGAAAACTTTTCACAAAATTAAGTAGACAAGAACAGAAGGACTTTGGTTCTAGCAGTGCCATTCATTTCTTTAAAAGCCTTCTGAGCTTTAGGCAAAAATCAGAGAGTATATATCAAAAATCATTTTATATAGCCTATTGGTTGACAAAAGGATGCAGTTTTTCCTACAGTTAGGTTGAAAGTAAGAATTAGAAAAAGATCTTTTACCCAGTTGCTACAATTATTCACTTTCTCAATGTCTATACCAACATTTTGAATTGCCCCTTTGTTAGGCATCAGAGGGGTAGGATGGTTGATACCTGAAGGCAATGAAACTCATGAAGTTTAAGCTTCTTGATCCCTCAGAAAAAATTATAATTCAAAAAGATACATGCACCTCTATGTTCATAGCAGCACTGTTCACAATAGCCGAGACATGGAAACAACCTACGTGTCCATCGACAGATGAATGGAAAAAGAAGATGTGGTAACTATATACAATGGAATACCATTCAGCCATAAAAAAAATGATAATGCTATTTGCACCAATGTAGTTGCAACTAGAGATTATCATATTAAGTGAAGTCAGAAAGAGAAAGAAAAATACCATATGATATCACTTATATGTGGAATCTAAAATATGACACAAATGAGCTTATCTATGAAATTGAAACAGAATCAGGGACATAGAGAATAGACTGGTGGTTGCCAAGGGGGATGGGGATGGGGGAGGGTTGGATTGGGAGTTTGGGGTTAGCAGATGCAAACTGGTATATATAGAACGAATAAATAAAAAGGTCCTACTGTATAGCACAGGGAACTCTACAATATCCTGTGATAAACCATAATGGAAAAGAATATGATAAAAAGTCTCTCTCTATAAATATATATGTATAATTGAGCCACTTTCCTGTACAGCAGTAATTAACACATTGTAATTCAACTATACTTCAATAAAAAAGAAATTATATATAAAAAAATGCACATGCCCCAGCAAATGCTGTGAGTTAGAGTCTCGCTACTTGAAGTGTGGTTCATAACTGGGCAACACCAATGTCACCTGGGCATGCCCTGGGCATTGTCAAATATGTAGAACTTCGAGATAGCCTCATCCCCCAGAGGGCAGACAGCAGAAGAAAGAAGAACTAAAATCCTGCAGCCTGTGGATTCACAGAAAGAGAGACAAGATGAAAAGGCAGAGGGCTATGTACAAAATGAAGGAACAAGATAAAACCCCAGAAAAACAACTAAATGAAGTGGAGATAGGCAACCTTCCAGAAAAAGAATTCAGAATAATGATAGTGAAGATGATCCAGGGCCTCAGAAAAAGAATGGAGGCAAAGAGCGAGAAGATGCAAGAAAAGGTTAACAAAGACCTAGAAGAATTAAAGAACAAACAAACAGAGATGAACAATACAATAACTGAAATGAAAACTACACTAGAAGGAATCAATAGCAGAATAACTGAGGCAGAAGAACGGATAAGTGACGTGGAAGACAGAATGGTGGACTTCACTGCTGCAGAACAGAATAAAGAAAAAAGAATGAAAAGAAATGAAGACAGCCTAAGAGACTTCTGGGACAGCATTAAATGCAACAACATTCACATTATAGGGGTACTAGAAGGAAAAGAGAGAGAGAAAAGACCCTAGAAAATATTTGAAGAGATTATAGTCGAAAACTTCCTTAACATGGGAAAGGAAATAGCCACCCAAGTGCAGAAAGCTCAGCAAGTCCCATACAGGATAAACCCAAGGAGAAACACACCGAGACACATAGTAATCAAATTGGCAAAAATTAAAGACAAAGAAAAATTATTGAAAGCAGCAAGGAAAAATGACAAATAACAAACAAGGGAACTCCCATAAGGTTAACAGCTGATTTCGCAGCAGAAACTCTAAAAGCCAGAAGGCAGTGGCATGATATACTTAAAGTGATGAAAGGGAAGAACCTAAAACCAAGATTACTCTACCCGGCAAGGATCTCATTCAGATTCGATGGAGAAATCAAAAGCTTTACAGACAAGCAAAAGCCAAGAGAATTCAGCACCACCAAACCAGCTCTACAACAAATGCTAAAGGAATTTGTCTAAGTGGGAAACACAAGAGAAGAAAAGGACCTACAAAAACAAACCCAAAAACATTAAGAAAATGGTCATAGGAACATACATATTGATAACTACCTTAAACGTGAATGGATTAAATGCTCAAACCAAAAGACACAGGCTCCCTGAATGGATACAAAAACAAGACCCATATATATGCTGTCTACAAGAGACCCACTTCAGACCTAGGGACACATACAGAATGAAAGTGAGGGGATGGAAAAAGATATTCCTCGCAAATGGAAATCAAGGGACACCTGGAGTAGCAATACTCATATCAGATAAAATAGACTTGAAAATAAAGAATGTTACAAGAGACAAGGAAGGACACTACATAATGATCAAGGGATCAATCCAAGAAGAAGACATAACAATTATAAGTATATATGAACCCAACATGGGAGCACCTCAATACATAAGGCAACTGCTAACAGATATAAAAGAGGAAATCAACAGTAACAAAATAATAGTGGGGGACTTTAACACCTCACTTACACCAATGGACAGATCATCCAAACAGAAAACTAATAAGGAAACAGGAGCTTTAAATGACAGAATAGACCAGATAGATGTAATTAATATTTATAGGATATTCCAGCCAAAAACCACAGATTACACTTTCTTCTCAAGTGCGCACGGAACATTCTCCAGGAGAGATCACATCTTGGGTCACAAATCAAGCCTCAGTAAATTTAAGAAAATTGAAATCATATCAAGCATCTTTTCTGACAACAACACTATGAGATTAGAAATGAATTACAGGAAAAAAAAACATAAAAAACACAAACACATGGAGCCTAAACAATATGTTACTACATAAACAAGAGGTCACTGAAGAAATCAAAGAGGAAATCAGAAAATACCTAGAGACAAATGACAATGAAAACATGATGATTCAAAACCTATGAGATGCTGCAAAAGCAGTTCTAAGAGGGAAGTTTATAGCTATACAAGCCTACCTCAAGAAACAAGAAAAATCTCAAATAAATAATCTAACGTTACACCTAAAGGAACTTTAGAAAGAAGAACAAACAAAACCCAAAGTTAGCAGGAGAACTCATAAAGATCAGAGCAGAGCTAAATGAAATAGAAACAAAGAAAACAATAGCAAAGATCAATAAAACTAAAAGCTGGTTCTTTGAGAAGGTAAACAAAATTAATAAACCATTAGCCAGACTCATCAAGAAAAAGAGGGAGAAGTCACAAATCAATAAAATTAGAAATGAAAAAGGAGAAGTTACAACAGACACCGCAGAAATACAAAGCATCCTAAGAGACTACTACAAGCAACTCTATGCCAATAAAATGGACAACCTGGAAGAAATGGACAAATTCTTAGAAAGCTATAACCTTCCAAGACTGAACCAGGAAGAAATAGAAAATATGAACAGACCAATCACAAGCACTGAAATTGATACTGTGATTAAAAATCTTCCAACAAACAAAAGTCCAGGACCAGATGGCTTCACAGGTGAATTCTATCAAACATTTAGAGAAGAGCTAAAACTCATGCTTCTCAAACTCTTCCAAAATATTGCAGAGGAAGGAACACTCCCAAACTCATTCTATGAGGCCACCATCACCCTGATACCAAAACCAGACAAAGATACTACTAAAAAAGAAAATTACAGACCAATATCACTGATTAATATAGATGCAAATATCCTTAACAAAATACTAGCAAACAGAATCCAACAGCACACTGAAAGGATTGTACACCATGATCAAGTGGGATTTTTCCCAGGGATGCAAGGATTCTTTAATATACGGAAATCAATCAATGTGATACACCATATTAACAAACTGAAGAATAAAAACAATATGATCATCTCAATAGATGCAGAAAAAGCTTTTGACAAAATCCAACACCCATTTAGGATAAAAACTCTGCAGAAAGTGAGCATAGAGGGAACCTACCTCAACATAATAAAGGCCATATACAACAAACCCACAGCAAACATCTTTCTCAGTGGTGAAAAACTGAAACCATTTTCTCTAAGATCAGGAACAAGACAAGGTTGTACACTCTTGCCACTATTATTCAACATAGTTTTGGAAGTCCTAGCCGTGGGAATCAGAGAAGAAAAAGAAATAAAAGGAATCCAAATTGGAAAGGAAGAAAACTGTCTTTACTGACAGGAAAACTGTCACTGTTTGCAGATGACATGATACTATACATAGAGAATCCTAAAGATGTCAGCAGAAAACTATTGGAGCTAATCAATGAATTTGGTAAAGTTGCAGGATACAAAATTAATGCACAGAAATCTCTGGCATTCCTATACACTAATGATGAAAAATCTGAAAGAGAAATTAAGGAAACACTCTCATTACTATTGCAACAAAAAGAATAAGATACCTAGGAATAAACCTACCTAAGGAGACAAAAGACCTGTATGCAGAAAACTATAAGACACTGCTGAAAGAAATTAAAGATGATACCAACAGATGGAGAGATATACCATGTTCTTGGATTGGAAGAATCAGCATTGTGAAAATGGATATACTACCCAAAGCAATCTACAGATTCAATGCAATCCCTATGAAATTACCAATGGCATTTTTTGCGGAACTAGAACAAAAACTCTTAAAATTTGTATCAAGACACAAAAGACCCTGAATAGCCAAAGTAGTATTGAGGGAAAAAAATGGAGCTGGAGGAATCAGACTCTCTGACGTCAGAGTATACTATAAAGCTACAGTAATCAACACAATATGGTACTGGCACAAAAACAGAAACATAGATCAATGGAAAAGGATAGAAAGCCCAGAGATAAGCCCAAGCACCTATGGTCAACTAATCTATGACAAAGGAGGCAAGGATATACAATGGAGAAAAGACAATCTCTTCAATAAGTGGTGCTGGGAAAACTGGTCAGCTACGTGTAAAAGAATGAAATTAGTCTTGTTTATGGTTTCCTTTGCTGTGCAAAAGCTTTGAAGTTTCATTAGGTCCCATTTGTTTATCTTTGTTTTTATTTCCATTTCTCTAGGAGGTGGGTCCAAAAGGATCTTGCTGTGATTTATGTCATAGAGTGTTCTGCCTATGTTTTCCTCTAAGAGTTTGATATTATCTGGCCTTACATTTAGGTCTTTAATCCATTTTGAGCTTATTTTTGTGTATGGTGTTAGGGAATGATCTAATCTCATACTTTTACATGTCCCTGTCCAGTTTTCCCAGCACCACTTATTGAAGAGGTGTCCTTTCTCCACTGTACATTCCTGCCTCCTTTATCAAAGATAAGGTGACCATATGTGCGTGGGTTTATCACTGGGCTTTCTATCCTGTTCCATTGATCTATCTTTCTGTTTTTGTGCCAGTACCACACTGTCTTGATTACTGTGGCTTTGTAGTATAGTCTGAAGTCAGGGAGCCTGATTCCTCCAGCTCCGTTTTTCGTTCTCAAGATTGCCTTGGCTATTTGGGGTCTTTTGTTTTTCCAAACAAATTTTGAAATTTTTTGTTCTAGTTCTGTGAAAAATGCCAGTGGTAGTTTGATAGGGATTGCATTGAATCTGTAGATTGCTTTGGGTAGTAGAGTCATTTTCACAATGCTGATTCTTCCAATCCAGGAACAAGGTATATCTCTCCATCTATTTGTATCTTCTTTACTTTCTTTCATCAGTGTCTTATAATTTTCTGCATACAGGTCTTTTGTCTCCTTAGGTAGGTTTATTCCTAGATATTTTATTCTTTTTGTTGCAATGGTAAATGGGAGTGTTTTCTTGATTTCTTTTTTTAAATTAGTTTCTGCTTTATAACAAAGTGAATCAGTCATACATATACATCTGTTCCCACATCCCTTCCCTCATGCATCTCCCTCCCTCCCACCCTCCCCATCCCACCCCTCCAGGTGGTCACAAAGCACCGAGCTGATCTCCCTGTGCTCTGCGGCTCTTGATTCACTTTCAGAATTTTCATCATTAGTGTACAGGAATGCCAGAGATTTCTGTGCATTAATTTTGTATCCTGCTACTTTACCAAATTCATTGATTAGCTCTAGGAGTTTTCTGGTAGCATCTTTAGGATTCTCTATGTATAGTATCATGTCATCTGCAAACAGTGACAGCTTTACTTCTTCTTTTCCAATTTGGATTCCTTGTATTTCCTTTTCTTCTCTGATTGCTGTGGCCAAAACTAGGTTGAATAAGAGTGATGAGAGTGGGCAGCCTTGTCTTGTTCCTGATCTTAGTGGAAATGGTTTCAGTTTTTCACCATTGAGGACTATGTTGGTTGTGAGTTTGTCATATATGGCCTTTATTATGTTGAGGAAAGTTCTCTCTATGCCTACTTTCTGCAGGGTTTTTATCATAAATGGGTGTTGAATTCTGTCGAAAGCTTTCTCTGCATCTATTGAGATGATCACATGGTTTTTCTCCTTCAATTTGTTAATATGGTGTATCACATTGATTGCTTTGCGCATATTGAAGAAGCCTTGCATTCCTGGAATAAACCCCACTTGATCATGGTGTATGATCCTTTTAATGTGCTGTTGGATTCTGTTTGCTAGTATTTTGTTGAGGATTTTTGCATCTATGTTCATCAGTGATATTGGCCTGTAGTTTTCTTTCTTTGTGACATCCTTGTCTGGTTTTGGTATCAAGGTGATGGTGGCCTCGTAGAATGAGTTTGGGAGTGTTCCTCCCTCTGCTATATTTTGGAAGAGTTTGAGAAGGATAGGTGCTAGCTCTTCTCTAAATATTTGATAGAATTCGCCTGTGAAGCCATCTGATCCTGGGCTTTTGTTTGTTGGAAGATTTTTAATCACAGTTTCAATTTCAGTGCTTGTGATTGGTCTATTCATATTTTTTATTTCTTCCTGATTCAGTCTTGGCAGGTTGTGCATTTCTAAGAATTTGTCCATTTCTTCCAGGTTGTTCATTTTATTGGCATAGGGTTGCTTGTAGTAATCTCTCATGATCTTTTGTATTTCTGCAGTGTCAATTGTTACTTCTCCTTTTTCATTTCTAATTCTATTGATTTGAGTCTTCTCCCTTTTTTTCTTGATGAGTCTGGCTAATGGTTTATCAATTTTGTTTATCTTCTCAAAGAAACAGCTTTTGGTTTTATTGATCTTTGCTATCGTTTCCTTCATTTCTTTTTCATTTATTTCTGATCTGATCTTTATGATTTCTTTCCTTCTGCTAACTTTGGGGGGTTTTTGTTCTTCTTTCTCTAATTGCTTTAGGTGCAGGGTCAGGTTGTTTACTCGAGATGCTTCCTGTTTCTTAAGGTGGGATTGTATTGCTATAAACTTCCCTCTTAGAACTGCTTTTGCTGCATCCCATAGGTTTTGGGTCGTCGTGTCTCCATTGTCATTTGTTTCTCGGTATTTTTTGATTTCCTCTTTGATTTCTTCAGTGATCACTTCGTTATTGAGTAGTGTATTGTTTAGCCTCCATGTGTTTGTATTTTTTACAGATCTTTTCCTGTAATTGATGTCTAGTCTCATAGCGTTGTGGTCAGAAAAGATACTTGATACAATTTCAATTTTCTTAAATTTACCAAGGCTTGATTTGTGACCCAAGATATGATCTATCCTGGAGAATGTTCCATGAACACTTCAGAAAAATGTGTATTCTGTTGTTTTTGGATGGAATGTCCTATAAATATCAATTAAGTCCATCTTGTTTAATGTATCATTTAAAGCTTGTGTTTCCTTATTTATTTTCATTTTGGATGATCTGTCCATTGGTGAAAGTGGGGTGTTGAAGTCTCCTTCTATGAGTGTGTTACTGTTGATTTCCCCTTTTATGGCTGTTAGTATGTGCCTTATGCATTGAGGTGCTCCTATGTTGGGTGCATAAATATTTACAATTGTTATATCTTCTTCTTGAATCGATCCCTTGATCATTATGTAGTGTCCTTCTTTGTCTCTTCTAATAGTCTTTATTTTAAAGTCTATTTTGTCTGATATAAGAATTGCTACTCCAGCTTTCTTTTGATTTCCATTTGCATGGAATATCTTTTTCCATCCCCTTACTTTCAGTCTGTGTGTGTCTCTAGGTCTGAAGTGGGTCTCTTGTAGACAGCATATATATGGGTCTTGCTTTTGTATCCATTCAGCCAATCTGTGTCTTTGGGTGGGAGCATTTAGTCCATTTATATTTAAGGTAATTATTGATATGTATGTTCCTATTCCCATTTCCTTAATTGTTTTGGGTTCGTTATTGTAGGTATATTCCTTCTGCTGTGTTTCTTGCCTAGAGAAGTTCCTTTAGCATTTGTTGTAAAGCTGGTTTGGTGGCGCTGAACTCTCTCAGCTTTTGCTTGTCTGTAAACGTTTTAATTTCTCCATCAAATCTGAATGAGATCCTTGCTGGGTAGAGTAATCTTGGTTGCAGGTTTTTGTCCTTCATCACTTTAAATATGACCTGCCACTCCCTTCTGGCTTGTAGAGTTTTTGCTGAGAGATCAGCTGTTAACCTTATGGGGATTCCCTTGTGTGTTATTTGTTGTTTTTCCATTGCTGCTTTTAATATGTTTTCTTTGTGTTTAATTTTTGACAGTTTGATTAATATGTGTCTTGGTGTATTTCTCCTTGGATTTATTCTGTATGGGACTCTGTGCCTCCTGGACTTGATTAACTATTTCCTCTCCCATATTAGGGAAGTTTTCAACTATAATCTCTTCAAATATTTTCTCAATCCCTTTCTTTTTCTCTTCTTCTTTTCGAATCCCTATAATTCAAATGTTGGTGCATTTAATGTTGTCCCAGAGGTTTCTGAGACTGTCCTCAGTTCTTTTCATTCTTTTTTCTTTATTCTGCTCTGCAGCAGTTATTTCCACTATTTTATCTTCCACCTCATTTATCCGTTCTTCTGCCTCAGTTATTCTGCTATTGATCCCATCTAGAGTATTTTTCATTTCATTTATTGTGTTTTTAATAGATGCTTGATTCATCTTTACTTCTTCTAGGTCCTTGTTAACTGTTTCTTGCATTTTGTCTATTCTATTTCCAAGATTTTGGATCAGCTTTACTATCATTATTCTGAATTCTTTTTCAGGTAGACTGCCTATTACTTCTTCATTTGTTAGGTCTGGTGGGTTTTTATCTTGCTCCTTCAATTGCTGTGTGTTTTTCTGTCTTCTCATTTTGCTTATCTTACTGTGTTTGGCATCTCCTTTTTGCAGGCTGCAGATTCGTAGTTCCCATTGTTTTTGGTGTCTGTCCCCAGTGGCTAAGGTTGTTTCAGTAGGTTGTGTAGGCTTCCTGGTGGATGGGACTAGTGCCTATGTTCTGGTGGTTGAGGCTTGATCTTGTCTTTCTGGTGGACAGGTCCACGTCTGGTGGTTTGTTTTGGGGTGCCTGTGGCCTTATTATGTTTTTAGGTAGCGTCTCTGCTAATGGGTGGGGTTGAGTTCCTGTCTTGCTAGTCGCTTGGCATAGGGTGACCAGCACTCTAGCTTTCTGGTCGTTGACTGAAGCTGGATGCTGGTGTTGAGATGGAGATCTCTGGGAGATTTTCGCTGCTTGATATTATGTGGAGCTGGGAGGTCTCTTGTGGACCCGTGTCCTGAAGTTGGCTCTCCCACTTCAGAGGCACAGCACTGACTCCTGGCTGCAGCACCAAGAGCCTTTCATCTACCCAGCTCAGAATAAAAGGGAGAAAAAGTAGAAAGAAAGAATTAGTAGGAGAAAGAAAGGAAGAAGGAAAGAAAGGAAGGAAGGAAGAAAGAAAGAAAGAAAGGAGGGAGGGCGGGAGGAAGGAAAGAAAGAAAAAGAAAGAAAGAAAGGAGGGAGGGAGGAAGGAAAGAAAGAAAGAAAGAAAGAAAGGATGGGGGAGGGAGGGAGGGAGGAAGGGAAGGTAGGAAAAAGAGAAAGAGAGAAGATAAGGTAAAATAGAATAAAGTATGTTAAATATAGTAGTGTTATTAAAATAAAAAAGTAATTATTAAAAAAATTTAAAAAAGAAAAAATGGACGGATAGAACCCTGAGACAAATGGTGGAAGCAAAGCTATACAGAGAAAATCTCACACAGAAGCATACACATACACATTCCCAAAAAGAGAACAAGGGGAAAAAAATCGTAAATCTTGCTCTCAAAGTCCACCTCCTCAATTTGGGATAATTCGTTGTAAAAAGAGGAAAAGGGGAAAATATCTTAAATCTTGTTCTCAAAGTCCACCTCCTTAATTTGGATGATTTGTTGTCTATTCATGTATTCCACAGATGCAGGGTACATCAAGTTGATTGTGGAGCTTTAATCCGCTGCTTCTGAGGCTGCACAGAGAGATTTCCCTTTCTCTTCTTTGTTCTCACAGCTCCCTGGTCTCAGCTTTGGATTTGGCCCCACCTCTGCATGTAGGTCGCCGGAGGGCGTCTGTTCTTCGCTCAGACAGGACGGGTTTAAAGGAGCCGCTGATTCGGGGGCTCTGGCTCACTCAGGCCGAGGGGAGGGAGGGGCACGGAGTGCGGGGCGAGCCTGCGGCGGCAGAGGCCGGTGTGAAGTTGCACCAGCCTGAGGCGCTCTGTGCGCTTTCCCAGGGAAGCCATCCCTGGATCCTGGGACCCCGGCAGTGGCGGGCTGCACAGGCTCCCCGGAAGGGGGGCGTGGACAGTGACCTGCGCTCGCACAGGCCTCTTGGCGGCAGCAGCAGCAGCCCCAGCGTCCCACGTCCGTCTCCGGGGTCCGCGCTTTTAGCCGCGGTTCGCGCCCGTCTCTGGAGCGCCTTTAAGCAGCGCTCTTAATCCCCTCTCCTTGCGCACCAGGAAACAAAAGGGAAGAAAAAGTCTCTTGCCTCTTCGGCAGCTCCAGACTTTTTCCCGGACTCCCTCGCAGCCAGCCGTGGTGCACTAGCCCCTGCAGGCTGTGTTCACGGCGCCAGCCCCAGTCCTCTCCCTGCGCTCCGACTGAAACCCGATACCCGAGCCTCAGCTCCCAGCCCCGCCCGCCCCAGCGGCCGAGCAGACAAGCCTCTCAGGCTGGTAAGTGCCTGAGGGCACCGATCCTCTGTGCGGGAATCTCTCCGCTTTGCCCTCCGCACCCCTGTTGCTGTGCTCTCCTCCTTGGCTCCAAAGCTTTCCCCCTCAGTCACCCACAGTCTCCTCCCGCGAAGGGGCTCCTAGTGTGTGGAAACCTTTCCTATTTCACGGCTCCCTCCCACTGGTGCAGGTCCCGTCCCTATTCTTTTGTCTCTGTTTTTTCTTTTTCCTTTTGCCCTACCCAGGTATGTGGGGAGTTTCTTGCCTTTTGGGGGGTCTGAGGTCTTCTGTCAGCGTTCAGTAGGTGTTCTGTGGGAGTTGTTCCACGTGTAGATGAATTTCTGATGTATCTGTGGGGAGGAAGGTGATCTCCGTGTCTTACTCTTCTGTCACCTTCCCCCGGGCTCCTCTTTTTTTTTTTTTTTTAACGTGTGCAAGTGGATTATCAGAAAAAGCCAGCACAATGGATGTTTTCCTTAATTTGCATTTTTGGTTTTTCTTTGCATACAATATTTCTTTTGTTCTGAATACAAATTATTTTTTTTTAACATCTCAGCTCCGTGCTTTGTGACCACCTAGATGGGTGGGATAGGGAGTGTGGGAGGGCGAAGCAAGAGGGAGGAGATATGGGGATGTATGTTTATGTATAGCTGATTCACTTTGTTATACAGCAGAAACTAACACACCATTGTAAAGCAATTATACTCCAATACAGACGTTACAAAAAAAAGATATGTTGTTTTAACTGAAGTTTATAGAGAGAATTTGGCTTCATACAGATATGTCAGTTGGAAAGAGAAGGATAGAGAAAAAAAATGTGGACCCTCAGAGACCATCCAGACCTACTGAATCAAGATCAGCATTTTCACAAGTTCAGAAATTCAGAGGTACTTTGAGGTTTGAGAAATGCTACTCTTGGGTATTCTGTGTTAGGAAGGTAAACCAACTTGAAATCAGTAAGCATTTCTGGTAGATTGTCTAAAGAAACCTCAGAAGAAAAGGACCTGGATTCCGGAGTCTCTAGTGTTTTTTGTGTTTTCTTTGCTCATTTAAAATAAATATTCACTTTCAGACCAAATTTTATATTTGTAATTTTTTCTCTTGAAAGGGATTCCCAATACTGTGTAACCCCCAGGGCTTCCAAAACTTGTGTCTGTCCCTGGACAAGGACATGTGTTGAGAATAGAGAGCCGAGGGGAAGGTGCAGAAAAGACAGTAAACTTAGTGGGGAAAAGCAGCAAGGCTGAGTGTCGGTGAGGATGGCCTACTTGAGGCCGGCACACCAGTATAATGGGCTGTGTGATATTTTTTTAGCATCTCGCGGTGACAGACAGAGAGCTTGTTGGTGGGGGCTTTCTTCCTGTGTTGGAGGTTTACAGGATGCATGCAAGAGAGGGAGGAGAGGGATGAGAAGATTAAAGTCCCGTGACTCTCATTTTTATCCTCACGATACTCACGACATGGGAGGACATGTATGTGATCAGCATTTTAGAGCTGAAGAAACCGAGACCTGGGTCAGATAATTTTCTAAAGTGCCACACTGTTCCTGGCCCCGTTCAACAATCCCCAAGCCCCCCGGATACGCTTAGCTTTGCCTGCTTCCTGGGACTTGGCCACCGGCTCAGTGGAGAGACGCATTGAGCCTCCATTCCTGGTGGGGTGGGGGCGCCGGGGGTGTTGGCCTTGGGCACGGCCTCCATGATGCCTCTGAAGGAAGAGTTGCCCCTGCTTCGAAGGTCAGCCTGGCTTAGCCGTGGTCCTGCTCTCTCCCATCGCCCCAGGGCTCAGATGAGGCGCTGTACTGTAGGCAACGCAATATGGCTGCTCCAGCAGTTGTCCAGCACAGCCAGGTCACACCACTCACGTGTGGGACAGTCAGTGTTGCCGCGGGTAAAGTGAGGGATAGGACACAAGTAGGAGCTGAAAAAATAAATTCCTCTCCTCTGGTGGATGGATCTGAGGGTTTCTACATGGCATATTTGGATGGCATCCTGTGCTGGGAACTAGCTGTCTCTGCAGCATATGTACCACCTTCAATTTGTTTCTCCCTTATTCCTACTGCCTTGGGGTGGGACCTCCCAAGGAAACCATAGCACAGAGCTCCGCCTCAACTTCTGTTTCCAAAAGTGTCCTGGACCAGGACACTTACCTAGGAGGCAGCAGAGTTTGTAGCAGAAGTCCTCATTTTGAGTACTCTCTATGTGCCATGCACCAAGCTAAGTTCTAGGAAGGTAAAATAAACCAAGAAAAATGTGACCCCTTCCTTCAGGGGGTACAGATCCAGGTTTTCCCATCTCCTCATGCTCTGTTCTTTCTAGACTACAGCATAGTGATTGCAATGGATGATTTGTTTCTAAAAACTGGATGGAATGTTTCACCAGATGCATCCTACTGCAGAAAGTGAACTCCTCCTGTCACTCTTTTGTTTTCTGAGAGGATTTTATGTGAAAGTATAATATGCTCTTTCTGTGTATATGAAACAGAAAGAGAGCAGCAAACAATATACCTCACAAAAATAATTTACTTCAAATGGGCTTTTTTTTTTTTTTAGAAAACACGCTTTTTGTTCACTCCTTTGAATCTGACACACCTTGTAGTAATTGAGGTTATTAGCCACTCTACAATGAATGACCACATATGCAGCCTTCTAATTCCCTTGTCTCCTATATGTGTCATTATTCATATTCCGTTCATTCATTCATTCACAGAGATAGGGTTGTAGCACTGAATTTAACAAAATAAAACATTGACTTCTGGTGTAATCTTAGTCTCTGGTGAAGAAGCAGCCTGCTTTGAACAATGAGGTTGGACACTTGGGAGGATTCAAAGTTGTCACAGAATGGGTCATAGGGATCATCATATTACACAAGAAGAAACCGAGTCCCAGAGAGGGTAGAGGGATTCTCCAGCATCAATGATAGAGCTGGGGCTCAAGCAGCATCAGGCCCTTTTACCATCGTGATGTTTGGGAACTCTTTTCTTTATCAGAAAAAACAATTTCTATTTAGGTATGGAAGTATTCATCCAGCTCCTGCAATCCCCTCTTGAACAACTGGGATGAAGCCTACTTCTTAAAGAAAAGGCCATAACCTTGGAGTTACACATTTATGAGGAAAGCATTCCTCTTTGCAATTGCCACACAAGAATTTGGCAACAGCTGTAGCATAAGCAACAGTGTAAAGTGTCTTCTCTCTCACTTCAGTGGCAAAGCCAAGACTACGTTTGCTAAATTTTCTAGGTGATTTCCCCTGCTTTACATCTTGTCCAGATTAAAAATGTCCAGAATACCCCACATGCAATTTTGCAGAACTGACAATATTTAACACTGCTAACATCCTGGTAATCATTACTTTGAAAATGTGCACCTAAATGCTGGCCCTGAACATGGAAAAATGTTTGCCTCATTAGGCTGTTTAGTGGATTTCAAAATGATTGATCCACTGAGAAAGAGTGTATATGAAATTGTTCCACTCTTTTTTTTTAAGTGAATTTTTTGAAATTTGCTACATAAGAATAATAAAATGAACTCCAATGAGATTAATTTAGTATAATGCTTTCTATAATTAAATCTCAGCTTAAGACCAGTGCTGCAAATATGAGTAAGCAACTAAATTAAATATGTTTTAATTAGGCTTTAATAGTCTACGAGGAAAATCGGTGCTGGAACCAGGAACTCAGGTAGTATATCAATGAAACATCTCTCCTATGATATCCAACTATAAAATGGAAATCTTTGTTAAAGCTTTGATAAAAATCTAAATACTTTGCCTTCTTACTTTTTAAACACATTCTTTCCCTAACCCCTGCAATTTTAAATATTTGCTATTTTAGTGAGAACATTCAGGGGAATATCTCCATAGTTAGTATGGAGTAGTTAAAAGAGCCCTACATTTTGATTTAAGGGTTCTAATTCCAATTCTACAACAAAATGGCTGCTTGACAGAACCACTTAATCTGTTTCAGTATCTGTCAAATGAGAAGTTTAGTCTACTCAACAATGTCTGTGTTTCCTGTTCCATTCAATGACTCAAGTGAGTATCAGTTTGGGCTGTAACATTTAAATGAACATTTAGCCCTTGCTGTGATTTTTTACCATCACATATTTGGAGATACTGGCTTAAGTTACTTTGAGAAATAATGTTGTACAAGGAATTAATTTTACAGATACTCATGTGTAACAATCAATAGTGGCCCTTGAATTACTCAAAGCCAATCAGATTTTAAACCATTCAGAAACTTCATATTCCCAAAATATGGTAATACATATCTTCCTAGGAGACATTCCTAAGTGAAAGAAAATATTGAATATCTATAATATTTTCCAATTAGTGAAGAAAGACATGTGGCCTCTTGTGGTTTACCACACTCAGGTGAAAAGCTTAGGTGGATAAATTGTTCATTTGGAGTATACTGCATAGTACAGCTTTCTAAATTTGCATGCATTCAGTCAAAAATTTTGCAGTCAAAGAGAAAATATCTTCCAAGAGCAAATATCTACCTGTCAAATAAAAGATGATACAAATATCACATTTGTCTATTGACCAACTCTGTGAGTTAGACTGAAGTCATATTTATATTCGAACTTCACAGTTATTTTAAAAACTGAGTTTCAGAGAGTTTAATCACCTTTGCCAATTTTACACAGCACTTCAGATGGATCAGAATCTAAGTCTTTTAGTCAGTTACTCTATTCATTACATCACAGGTTCTCTGAGATGCCTAAAAGGAGAAAAATAATCATTTATGCAAGGTAAGAAGTGCCATCATAAATGGATAAAGGGAGTAACAAAACAAGAGCAGACTGTTTGTCCAAGGGAACCAGGGGAATTTGGAACTATGCAAATAATTTCTCTCACATATAATTGCTCTTGTTTCTCTAGTCCTTATTAGAAATGGAAGTTAACTGTTGAAAAGACAGGTTGAAAAAATAGCTTTTATAATCAAAGTTAATGCTTGAATTAGGCAATGGAAGCTAATAAAATCTCAACTGTTGAGGGAAATGCTTTTCTGCTCCATACCTAGAATGCAGAGCAAGAGACAATGCAACAGTGAAGTGAAGATGCCAGTGGGGATGGTGGTCCTTGATGGAAACCTCAAAGGGCAACTGAAAAAAACCTGAATAAAAATAATATGATTCAGGGCTTCCCTGGTGGCACAGTGGTTGAGAGTCCGCCTGCCGATGCAGGGGACACGGGTTCGTGCCCTGGTCTGGGAAGATCCCACATGCTGTGGAGCGGCTGGGCTCGTGAGCCATGGCTGCTGAGCCTGCGTATCCGGAGCCTGTGCTCTGCAACGGGAGAGGCCATAACAGTGAGAGGCCCGCATACTGCAAAAAAAAAAAAAAAAAAAAAAAAAAAAGATTTGATTCAAACTTATGTAGATTAGAAAACAGAGAGTTACTAGATATTTAATTATGTATTCCAAGTCAGAAAAAATATCAATAACTGATTGCAGAACAAATATAGTCTGTTTGACATATTAGAATTTTTCCAGATAAGAAGAAACAATTTATCTTTGTATGATTAAATGTTCATTAACACTCATTAACAAAAGGCACAGTTGAATCATCAGTGAACAGATTACTTGAAAAATAAATGCAAAGATTTCATTTCTTTGTTCCACTATTTTGCCTTTTGGGAAATTTCCTTGAGAATGTAATTTTTTCAAATTGTTAATCTGTATTTAACTATAAGAAGTGTTAACAAAAGGAGTGTAAGGCAGTGATTCTCAACCCTGGATGTCCATTGGGCAATTCAAGTGTACAGACAGGGTGGAGAACTCCAGTTGTAGTTAGAAGGTCATGGACCCTAAAGTCAGAAGAGTTGAGTGTGAAAACCAGTTCTCAAATATATTAATTTAACTTAATGAATGAAAAAACATTAGATTAATCTTACTAATCTATTGTCTATAACATTTGAATTATACTCCTTACCCAGGGCTGGTACAGGTGTGCTGCAGCTCATGTAATTTGGGGGACCTCTTTGAGAAAAAGAATATGAAAATAAATTACCTTTGCAAATACTAGAAAACTGCACATCCAAATGAACACAAGGCTAAATGTCAATATCGTCACAGTAAATCTCATTCTGACTTTCCTATCAAGTTATTGACAGTGTCTTGTTGAAGAGTGGCTATAAGATTGCATTACGCGGTGGGGGGGGCTTCAGATGGAGGAAGAGTAAGACGTGGAGATCACCTTCCTCCCCACAAATACATCAGAAATACATCTACATGTGGAACAACTCTTACAGAACACCTACTGAATGCTGGCAGAAGACTTCAGACCTCCCAAAAGGCAGGAAACTCCCCACGTACCTGGGTAGGGCAAAAGAAAAAAGAATAAACAGAGACAAAGAATAGGGACGGGACCTGCACCAGTGGGAGGGAGCTGTGAAGGAGGAAAGGTTTCCACACACTAGGAGCCCCTTCGCGGGCGGAGACTGCAGGAGGCGGAGGTGGGGGGGCTTCGGAGCTGCAGAGGAGAGCACAGCAACAGGGGTGCGGAGGGCAAAGTGGAGAGATTCCCGCACAGAGGATCAGTGCCAACCGGCACTCACCAGCCCGAGAGGCTTGTCTGCTCAGCTGCCGTTGTGGGTGGGGCTGGGAGCTGAGGCTCGGGCTTCAGCCGGATCCCAGGGAGAGGACTGGGGTTGGCGGCGTGAATACAGCCTGAAGGGGCTAGTGCGCCACGGCTGGCCGGGAGGGAGTCCGGGAGAAAGTCTGGAGCTGCCAAAGAGGCAAGAGACTTTTTCTTCCCTCTTTGTTTCCTGGTGCGCAAGGAGAGGGGATTCAGAGCGCTGCTTAAAGGAGCTCCAGAGACGGGCGCGAGCCGCGGCTGAAAGCGTGGACCCCAGAGACAGGCGTGGGACACTGGGGCTGCTGCTGCCGCCGCCAAGAAGCCTGTGTCCGAGCGCAGGTCACTCTCCACACCTCCCCTCCCGGGAGCCTGTGCAGCCCGCCACTGCCAGGGTCCCAGGATCCAGGGACAACTTCCCCGGGAGAGTGCACGGCGCGCCTCAGGCTGTTGCAACGTCACTCTGGCCTCTGCCGCCGCAGGCTCACCCTTCATCCGTCTCCCTCCCTCCCCCCGGCCTGAGTGAGCCAGAGTCCCCGAAGCGGCTGCTCCTTTAACCCCATCCTGTCTGAGTGAAGAACACATGCCCTCCGGCGACCTACACGCAGAGGTGGGGCCAAATCCAAAGCTGAGCCCTGGGCTGTGCAAACAAAGAAGAGAAAGGGAAATCTCTCCCAGCAGCCTCAGGAGCAGCGGATTAAATCTCTACCATCAACTTGATGTACCCTGCATCTGTGGAATACCTGAATAGGCAACGAATCATCCCAAATTGAGGAGGTGGACTTTGGGAGCAATGATATATATATATTTTTCCCTTTTCCTCTTTTTGTGAGTGTGCATGTGCATGCTTCTTTGTGGGATTTTCTCTGTATAGCTTTGCTTTTACCATTTGTCCTAAGGTTCTGTCAGTCCATTTTCTTTTTGTTTTGTTCTCTTTTTGTTTTTTAATATAGTTTTTACTGCTTATTATCATTGGTGGATTTGTTTTTTGGTTTGGTTGCTCTCTTCCTTCCTTCTTTCCTTTTTTTTATTACATTAAACAATTTTTTAAATAATTATTTTTTATTTTAGTAACTTTATTTTATTTCATTTTCTTTCTTTCTTTCTTTCTTTCTTTCCTTTCTTTCTCCCTTTTATTCTGAGCTGTGTGGATAACAGGGTTTTGGTGCTCCAGCCAGGTGTCAGGGCTGTGCCTCTGAGGTGGGAGAGCCAAGTTCAGGACACTGGTCCACCAGAGACCTCCCAGCTCCACATAATATCAAATGGCAAAAAGCTCCGAGAGATCTCCATCTCAACACCAAGACACAGCTCCACTCAACGACCAGCAAGCTACAGTGCTGGACATCCTATGCCAAACAACTAGGTAGACAGGAACACAACCCCACCCATTAGCAAAGAGGCTACCGAAAATCATAATAAGGTCACAGCCACCCCAAAACACACCACCAGATGTGGACCTGCCCACCAGAAAGCCAAGATCCAGCCTCATCCACCAGAACACAGACACAAGTCCCCTCCACCAGAAAGCCTACACAACCCACTGAACCAACCTTAGCCACTATGGGCAGACACCAAAAACAACAGGAACTATGAACCTGCAGCCTGTGAAAAGGAGACCCCAAACACAGTATGTTAAGCAAAACAAGAAGACAGAGAAACACACAGCAGATGCAGGAACAAGGTAAAAACCCACCAGACCTAACAAATGAAGAGGAAATAGGCAGTCTACCTGAAAGAGTTCAGAATAATTATAATAAAGATGATCCAAAATCTTGGAAATAGAATAGAGAAAATACAAGAAACATTTAACAAGGACCTAGAAGAACTAAAGAGCAAACTATCAATGATGAACAACACTATAACTGAAATTAAAAATTCTCTAGAAGGAATCAATAGCAGAATACCTAAGGCAGAAGAACTGATAAGTGATTTGGAAGATAAAATAGGGGAAATAACTACTGCAGAGCAGAATAAAGAAAAAAGAATGAAAAGAATTGAGGGCAGTCTCATAGACCTCTGGGACATTAAATGCACCAACATTCGAATTATAGGGGTTCCAGAAGAAGAAGAGAAAAAGAAAGAGACTGCGAAAATATTTGAAGAGATTATAGTTGAAAAATTCCCTAATATGGGAAAGGAAATAGTTAATCAAGTCCAGGAAGCACAGAGAGTCCCATACAGGATAAATACAAGGAGAAACACACAAAGACACTTATTAATCAAACTATCAAAAATTAAATACAAAGAAAAAATATTAAAAGCAGCAAGGGAGAGACAAAAAATAACACACAAGGGAATCCCCATAAGGTTAACAGCTGATCTTTCAGCAGAAGCTCTGCAAGCCAGAAGGGAATGGCAGGACTTATTTAAAGTGATGAAAGGGAAAAACCTACAACCAAGATTACTATACCCAGCAAGGATCTCATTCAGATTTGACAGAGAAATTAAAACATTTACAGACAAGCAAAAGCTAAGAGAATTCAGTACCAACAAACCACCTTTACAACAAGTGCTAAAGGAACTTCTCTAGGCAGGAAACACAAGAGAAGGAAAAGACCTACAAAAATAAATCCAAAACAATTAAGAAAATGGGCATAGGAATATACATATAGATAATTACCTTAAATGTAAATGGATTAAATGCTCCCACCAAAAGACATAGACTGGCTGAATGGGTATAAAAACAAGACACATATATATGCTGTCTACAAGAGACCCACTTCAGACCTAGGGACACATACAGACTGAAAGTGAGGGGATGGAAAAAGATATTCCATGCAAATGGAAATCAAAAGAAAGCTGGAGTAGCAATTCTCATATCACACAAAATAGACTTTAAAATAAAGAGTATTATAACAGACAAAGAAGGACACTACATACTGATCAAGGGATCAGTCCAAGAAGAAGATATAACAATTGTAAATATTTATGCACCCAACATAGGAGCACTTCAATACATAAGACAAATACTAACAGCCATAAAAGGGGAAATCGAAAGTAACACAATTATAGTAGGGGATTTTAACACCCCACTTTCCCCAATGGACAGATCATCCAAAATGAAAATAAATAAGGAAACACAAGCTTTAAATGACACATTAAGCAAGATGGACTTAATTGATATTTATTGGACATTCCATCCAAAAACAACAGAATACATTTTCTTCTCAAGTGCTCATGCAACATTCTCCAGAATAGACCATATCTTGGGTCACAAATCAAACCTTGGTAAATTTAAGAAAATTAAAATCGTATCAAGTATCTTTTCCAACCACAACGCTATGAGACTAGATATCAATTACAGGAAAAGATCTGTAAAAATTACAAACACATGGAGGCTAAACAATACACTACTTAATAATTAAGTGATCACTGGAGATATCAAAAAGGAAATTAAAAAAACCTAGAAACAAATGACAATGGAGACACGACAACTGAAAACCTATGGGATACAGCAAAAGCAGATCTAAGAGAGAAGTTTATAGCAATACAATACTACCTTAAGAAACAAGAAACATCTCAAATAAACAACCTAACCTTACACCTAAAGCAATTAGAGAAAGAAGAACAAAATCCCCCAAAGTTAGCAGAAGGAAAGAAACCATAAAGATCAGATCAGAAATAAATGAAAAAGAAATGAAGGAGACAATAGCAAAGATCAATAAAACTAAAAGGTGGTTCTCTGACAGGATAAACAAAATTGATAAACCATTAGCCAGACTCATCAAGAAAAAAAGGGAGAAGATTCAAATCAATAGAATAAGTAATGAAAAAGGAGAAGTAACAACTGACACTGCAGAAATACAAAGGATCATGAGAGATTACTACAAGCAACTCTATGCCAATAAAATGGACAACCTGGAAGAAATGGACAAATTCTTAGAAGAGCACAACCTTCCAAGACTGAACCAGGAAGAAATGGAAAATATGAACAGAAGAATCACAAGCACTGAAATTGAAAGTGTGGTTAAAAATCTTCCAACAAACAAAAGCCCAGGACCAGATGGCTTCACAGGCAAATTCTATCAAACATTTAGAGAAGAGCTAACACCTACCCTTCTCAAACTCTTCCAAAATATAGCAGAGGGAGGAACATTCCCAAACTCATTCTACGAGGCCACCATCACCCTGATACCAAAACCAGACAAAGATGTCACAAAGAAAGAAAGCTACAGGCCAATATCACTGATGAATGTAGATGCAAAAATCCTGAACAGAATTGTAGCAAACAGAATCCAACAGCACATTAAAAGGATCATAACCCATGATCAAGTGCGGTTTATCCCAGGAATGCAAGGATTCTTCAGTATACACAAATAAATCAATGTGATACACTATATTAAAAAACTGAAGAATAAAAACCATCTGATCATCTCAATAGATGCAGAAAAATCTTTGGACAAATTCAACACCCATTTATGATAAAAACCCTCCAGAAAGTAGGCATAGAAGGAATGTACCTCAACATAATAAAGGCCATATATGACAAACCCACAGCCAACATCGTCCTCAATGGTGAAAAACTGAAACCATTTCCATTAAGATCAGGAATAAGACAAGGTTGCCCACTCTCACCAGTATTTTTTTTTTTTTTTTTTCGTGGTACACGGGCCTCTCACTGTTGTGGCCTCTCCCGTTGCAGAGCACAGGCTCCAGACACACAGGCTCAGTGGCCATAGCTCATGGGACCAGGCACTCCATGGCATATGGGATCTTCCTGGACTGGGGCACGAACCCATGTCCCCTGCATTGGCAGGCGGACCCTCAACCACTGCGCCACCAGGGAAGCCCTCTCACCACTATTATTCAACATTGTTTTGGAAATTTTAGCCACAGCAGTCAGAGAAGAAAAAGAAATAAAAGGAATCCAAATCAGTAAAGAAGAAGTAAAGCTGTCACTGTTTGCAGATGACATGATACTATACATAGAGAATCCTAAAGATGCTACCAGAAAACTACTAGAGCTAATCAATGAATTTGGTAAAGTAGCAGGATACAAAATTAATGCACAGAAATTTCTTGCATTCCTATACACTAATGATTAAAAATCTGAAAGAGAAATTAAGGAAACACTCCCATTTACCATTGCAACAAAAAGAATAAAATACGTAGGAATACACGTACCTAAAGAGACAAAAGACCTGTATGCAGAAAACTATAAGACACTGCTGAAAGAAATTAAAGATGATACCAACAGATGGAGATACATACCATGTTCTTGGATTGGAAGAATCCTTATTGTGAAAATGACTCTACTACCCAAAGCAATCTACAGGTTCAATGCAATCCCTATTAAACTATCACGGACATTTTTCACAGAACTGGAACAAAAAATTTCACAATTTGTATGGAAACACAAAAGACCCTGAATAGCCAAAGCAATCTTGAGAAAGAAAAATGGAGCTGGAGGAATCAGACTCCCTAATTTCAGACTATACTACAAACCTACAGTAATCAAGATAGTATGGTAATGGCACAAAAACAGAAAGATAGATCAATGGAACAGGATAGAAAGCCCAGAGATAAACCCACATGCATATGTCTTTGATAAAGGAGGCAGGAATATACAGTGGAGAAAAGACAACCTCTTCAATAAGTGGTGCTGGGAAAACTGGACAGCTCCATGTAAAAGAATGAAATTAGAACACTCCCTAACACCATACACAAAAATAAACTTAAAATGGAGTAAAGACCTAAATGTAAGGCCAGACACTATCCAACTCTTAGAGGAAAACATAGGCAGAACACTCTGTTACATAAATCAGGCAAGATCCTTTTTGACCCACCTCCTAGAGAAATGGAAATAAAAACAAAAATAAACAAATGGGACCTAATGAAACTTAAAAGCTTTTGCACAGCAAAGGAAACCATAAACAAGATGAAGAGACAACCCTCAGAATGGGAGAAAGTAGTTGCAAATGAAGCAACTGGCAAAGGATTAATCTCCAAAATTTACAAGCAGCTTATGCAGCTCAATATCAAAAAAACAAAGAATCGAATCCAAAAATGGGCAGAAGACCTAAATAGACATTTCTCCAAAGAAGATATACAGATAGCCTACAAACACGAAAGAATGCTCAACATCATTAATCATTAGAGAAATGCAAATCAAAACTAAATGAGATATCATCTCACACCTGTCAGAATGACCATCATCAAAAAATCTACAAACAATAAATGTTGGAGGGCTTCCCTGGTGGTGCACTGGTTGAGAGTCCACCTGCCGATGCAGGGGACACAGGTTCATGCCCCGGTCTGGGAAGATCCCACATGCCATGGAGCGGCTAGGCCCGTGAGCCATGGCCGCTGCACCTGCACATCCAGAGCCTGTGCTCCGCAACGGGAGAGGCCACAACAGTGAGAGGCCCAGTACTGCAAAGAACAACTACAACAAAAATGCTGGAGAGGGTGTGGAGGAAAGGAAACCCTCTTGCACTGTTGGTGGGAATGTAAATTGATACAGCCACTATGGAGAACAGTATGGAGGTTCCTTAAAAAACTAAAAATAGAACTACCATACAACCCAGCAAACCCACTACTGGGCATATACCCTGAGAAAACCATAATTCAAAAAGAGTCACGTGCCACAATGTTCATTGCAGCTCTATTTACAATAGCCAGGACATGGAAGCAACCTAAGTGTCCACTGACAGATGAATGGATAAAGAAGATGTGGCACATATATACCAGGAATATTACTCAGCCATAAAAAAGAAACGAAAATGAATTATTTGTCGTGAGGTGGATGGACCTAGAGTCTGTCATACAGAGTGAAGTATGTCAGAAAGAGAAAAACAAATACCGTATGCTAACACATATATATGGAATCTAAAAAAAAAAAAAAAAAGGTCATGAAGAGCCTAGGGGCAAAACGGGAATAAAGACACAGACCTACTAAAGAATGAACTTGACATGGGGAGAGGGAAAGGTAAGCTGGGACAAAGTGAGAGTGTGTCATGGACATATATACACTACCAAATATAAAATAGACAGTTAGTGGGAAGCAGCCACATAGCACCGGGAGATCAGCACAGTGCTTTGTGATCACCTAGAGGGGTGGGATAGGGAAAGTGGGAGGGAGGGAGATGCAAGAGGGAAGAGATATGGGGATATATGTATATATATATATATAGCTGATTCACTTTGTCATAAAGCAGAAACTAACATACCATTGTAAAGAAATTATACTCTGATAAAGATGTTAAAAAAAAAAGATTGCATTACAGCTTTACAGAACTTTGTGGGGTATTACTGTGACAGTAGAAGCCCAGAAGGAGGAGGTGTTGGTCATGACATTTGTAGAGCAGATGGAGTTTATTTTACAGTTTATAGGCTAGAGGAGAATTGACTCTTGCTGAACATATGGTGTCTTCATCATTAGTACAAATAGGTTGAATATTTTTCCCTAATATTTTATAATCAAGAGATAATCACTGACTGTTAGCTTTTCTATTGTTGTTCCAGTACCTTCCTTTAGGAGTGAAAAGATGTCATCCTTGCAATCGCTCTCAGGGTTAGGAATGTACAACTTAGATCTGGAACAAGGAGAGTTTCTTGCTTACATAGAAATTATATATTTATAAATATAACATGAAAATCCCCTCTGACATTACCTATGTAATGTCCTCTTTCTATATCTTGGAGATCTCTTCTATTCACATGGCTACATCAGCCACATATATCTTTTTTTCTCATTTTATGTATAGCTTGGTTGCACATTCATTTCATGTGCTGATGAAACCCAAATATCAGTCTCTAGTCCTCTCTCCTGAGTGCAGGATATATACAAATGCCTATCAGACCTCACATTTCACCTCAAACCTCATCAATTCACAAGTGCAAGCATAGTAAATCCCTAGTCCCCTAGTGGGACCTCATCTTAGTGAAGGACATACTATCCACACAGCCATCTGAGCAGGAAGCCTTAGAATCAGCTAGACTCCTTCCTCTTCCTCACCTCTGATGTTGGATCAGTCACTGTGTCCTATGGACTCTGCCCCTGTATCCATATGTATCCCTTTCTCTGTTCTCCACTGTCTCTAATTTTGATCAGGACCTCATCGTCTTGCACTAAACTACTGCGATATCTGATGAACAGGTCCACCCTCCCTCAAATGCATGATCAGAGTATTCTTTGCACATTGCAAATTTGATCATGTTTGCAATCCTTCATTAACTTCCTTTTTTTGAAGATAAAATCCTCAGGAGGATGCCACATTCAGATGTGATCTGTGATCTACCCTGACCCCTCTGCCCCGTTCCCCCACCTCTGCATTGCTCTTTGGTCCAATATGGAGGAGCCTCTTACAGTTCTTTAAATGCAAGCTTTCTCGTTTCTGTGCCTTTGGCCATGCTGCTTTCCTGGCTTCTTTGGCTGCTTCTTCTGCATACAACACATGTGCATCCTTCTGAGCTCAGCATAGGCATCACGTCTTCATAGGAGCTTCCCTGGCCTCTCTCCACATCCAGGCTGAGGTAGCAGCTTCTTTGCTGGGAATGGGAGAAGAGAGAAGATACAGCAAATTTAAATGACTCATATGAAAGAGAAGAGAAAAATGAGGCAGGATACTAGGATCATATAGTTTCAACTCAGTATAGGATACCTGTGACAGAGCATGGTAAAACCTATCTGAACTCTCACTTAGTGCCCTCAGCTTCCTACCTAGCTTAGGAAAGAATGACAAATATCAGTGCTTTGAATTAGATTCTTGTTTTCATTTAGTTTTATCTATATCCTCAACACAGTTTTTAAGATTTTCATGATTGCCATATCATTTAGAGATTGGGCCAATCTCTAAAACTAGTGAGCTACTCCTAAAATCAAAGAATAAAGACAAAAACATGTTTTGAACTCTAATACATTTTGTAAAATTGATATTATTTTTTCTTTAATTGTTTGGTAGAATTCATGAATGAAGTTATCTGGATTTTACTTTGGGAAGGTTTTTGAATAAAAATACATGTCTTTAATAGGGCTACTTAGATTTTCTGTTTCCTCTTATGCCAGTTTTAGTAATTTGTTTCTTTCAAAGAATTTGCCCTTTAATCTAAAGTGTTGAATTTATTGATATAAAGTGATTCATAAACTTTATTATTCCTTTAACGTCTATGGATCATTACTGATGTTCTTTCTTTCTTTCTTGGTATTGATAATTTGTGCCTTCTCTGTTTTTATCTTAATCAGTTAAGGTAGGGTGTTATCAATTTTGTTAACATTTCAAGGAACCAAATTTTGATTTCATGATTTTCTTTATTCATCAGTTTTCTACTTCACTGATATCCACTCTTACCAGTACTGTTTCCTTCCTTCTGCTTATTTTGGGTTTAGACTTCATTCCCTAGATTCCTAAGGTGAAAGCAGTAACTGTTGATTTTAATCCTTTCCTCTTTTTCATATAGGCAAGTAGAGATATATAATTTCCCCCAAACACTACATCCCACAAATTTTGATAGTGATATTTTTATTTTCATTCACTTAAAAATATGTTCTAATTTCTTCTTTGAGCAAGGAGTTAAGACATAGATTTCTTAATTTCCAAATATTTGGGAATTTTCTGATATCTATTTTTCAATCATTTTTAATTTAATTTCTTTGTTGTCAGAGAATGTACCCTTTATGATTTCAGTTCTTTAAATTTTTTTGTAATTTGTTTTGTGACATGGCGTATGGTCTATATCAATGAATTCTCCATGATCACTTGGGAAAAAATGTGTATTGTGTTAGTTAAGTTATTGATAGTGCTGTTCAAGTCTTCTGTATCCACACAGAGCATTTTGTATACTTATTCTATCATTGAGGAAAGAGTATTGATATCTAAAACTTTAGCTGTGGAATTTCCTATTTCTCCATTCTGTTCCATTAGTTTTTTTTCTTGTATTTTGAATTTCTGTGATTAGGTGTATACACATTTATGATTTTAATGTCTTTTTGTTGACCACGTTTTTATTATAGAATGTCCCTCTTTACCTCTAAAAATTTTCTTTTGTCCTGAAGCCTAATTTGATAGTAATATAGCCAGCCCAACATTCACCTGAATATTTAAGAGGTATACCTTCTTCCATCCTTTTCTCTCTTATAAACAGCATATTGCTTTTTAAAAAATTCAGTCTGATAATCCTTTCCTTTTAATTAGAGTCTAGTACTATTTGATGCAATTACCAAATAATTGATTGTGTTTAAATATGCCATCTTGTATTCACTATGTTTTTGTCCCATTAGATCTTTTTTCTTTTTTTCTTCCTTTCTTGCCTGCTTTTGGATTAAATATTTTTAAAGATACCATTTTATGTCCTCTACTGGTCTTTCAGCTATGCCTCTTCTCTTCTCTTTCTCCTTTAAATTGGTTGCTCTTCAGTTTACAATATTCATTCTTTACTGACATATATATATATACATACATACATATATACTGTATACAAGTATACTTGTAACAGCATACTTCCATTTTTCTCTGGAATTAAGCCACAAGAGAAAATAATTTATATTTATTTACATATTTACTTTTTTTGGAACTCTCCATTCTTTGTGTAGACTGAATTTCCATCTGGAAACATTTTTCATTTAGTCGGAAGAACTTCTCTTAATATATCTTGTAGTGCTTGCCTGCTGATGACAGATTCTTTCTGTATTTGTTTGCCTAAAGATGTCTTTATTTTTCCTTCATGAGGATATTTACAAGATTTTAGGTTTAGTTTTTCCTTTCAGTACTTTAAAGATGTCACTCTAATGTAGTCTGGCTTACATTGTTTTTAATGAGGTTAGTGGTTGGTCTTTTTATTTTTTTTCTTTCTGACTCTTTAAAAATTTTTTCTCTTTGTGCCTTTATCTATTTTGGAAAAAGTCTTTTCCAAAAAAGCTATCATACTTCAAAACATTCAAAGTTTTTTGAGATCTATCTCATTTTGCTAAAAATAAACAATTTACATTTCTATTGACTGACTTTTGTTTTGGTTCTGCATCACATTTTGCTGCTTCTTCACAATGTCTAGTAATGTTTTGTTATATACTGGATACTATGGATGCTATGTTGCTAAAGAGCTGGCTTTTACATTCTCCCTAAACAGAATATTGAATTTTGTTCCAGCAGATAGGTAATTCATTTAGTTAAGCTGAACTTATTCAAGGATAACTTTTACGCTTTGTTAGGGACACTTCATAGTAGTTTTTACTGTGGAACTAGATTAGCATGACCTTCCCTGCGTCTCCATTGAATGTCAGGGATATTTAATGAATTGTCTCCACTCTGGTCAGTACTCAAGTGCCTCCCAGACTAGATGAGTTCTAATAGTTTTTCAACTCAAATTTCTCCAGTATTTTTTCTTTATTAGATAGCTTTTTTTTACCCTGCCTTATGGATTCTGCCCTATGCATACACACTTTTGTATTGCACCAAAGAGTAAGGGGAACCACGTGCAGAATTCTGGAGCTTCATTTCTGTATGACTCCCTTCTCTTCATTCCTGTCCCGCAATTTCCAGCCACCCTTGTAGCCCAGAGCTATGACATCTGCCTTCTCTGTCCAGTGAGACACCTGCACCCTCCTGGGGCTTCCCGCCCTGCCCCCGCCTTACCATTTGCAGAATGCCTCCAGGTAGAAGCTGGTATAACTGTGATCTTAAGGCTCCCCTTGGGGATCACAGATCTGTGTTGCCTACTGTCTAACATCTAAAAATAATCATTTCCTATATGTTGTTCAGTTTTATAGTTGTCTCTGGTGAAAGGATTAGTCTGGTAGAAGTCACTTTGTTATGGCCACAAGCAGAAGACCTCTAACATGTTTTGAAATATCACCTGTGAGGTTTAGCTCAGCCAGCTTTGCAAGTTTTAAAAATACATTTGTCTTATGAATATTCCATGAAGAATAGTTTTCTTTTTCTATTTCAGCAATATTGACTAGACTTTCCCAAGTCCTGAGAAGTAAAGTTTTCACTGTATAAACCTGGGATACTTTCCCAAGGTTTGCCATTTCAAAACTGAAATGGCAAGAAGAAAGAAAAGATCAAAAGTATACAAGCAATTTTATACTCTGTGCATCTCTGTGCGATCTTAATGCTGTTTTATAAAAGGCAGAGGGAGATATATTTTTTGAGTTTGGAATGGTTGCCAAGTTGCAAAGAGCAGTAGACTAAATATCAAATGATATTGAGTCGTCTCTTGGTTTTATCAATTTCTAATCATGTGATCTTGGGTAAAGGTGACAGTTTCCTCATCTGTGAAATTATACCTGGTTTGTCTGCTTCATGAGATTAACATGTGGTTTAGATGTAGTTAAATAGATCAAAAAGGACATTGCAGATGGTAAAACACTGTATAAATAAAGTGTATTGCTCCTCATACTTTCAGAAAGATGAGATAAATTTATGAGTAAAGAGGGTAATTTCAAGTGCAAAACTTTTTTTAAATTTATTTATTTAATTAATTTATTTTTGGCTGCATTGGGTCTTCATTGCTGCATGTGGGCTTTCTCTAGTTGTGGCAAGTGGGGCTACTCTTCATTGTGGTGCGCAGGCTTCTCATTGAGGTGGCTTCTCTTGTTGCAGAACACAGGCTCTAGGTGCACAGGCTTCAGCAATTGTGGCATGCCAGCTCAGTAATTGTGGCTCACGGGCTCTAGAGCACAGGCTCAGTAGTTGCGGTGCACGGGCTTAGTTGCTCCAAGGCATGTGGGATCTTCCCGGACCAGGGCTCGAACCCGTGTCCTCTGCATTGGCAGGTGAATTCTTAACCACTGCACCACCAGGGAAGCCCTCAAGTGTAAAACTTTCAAAACAAGGGGGAGGTCAATAATGGAATGAAAATAAGCACTTAGAGAGGATAACTAATTTATTTTTTATTTCTAGGAATTTAATTGAAAATCACGTGTTCTTAGAAAGAAAGCAAATTTCACTCAACTTAGTCAAAATAAGTTTAAATGTGATATTGTAACCTAAACTGAGCTCACCGCTCAAAAGCCAATGAAGAGGCCGGGTTGGTGGAAAGGAAATTTGCTTTATTTCAAATGCCAGGAATGTGTGGAGGGGGATGAGGAGGGCAGATGCCTGTCCAAAGGCTGACTCCACCCCACACTGACAATCAGGGGGCAAGAGCTTTTATGGACAGAGGAAGGGGGCTACATGCAGAAACAGCAGTCAGCTCTGACAGTCATCTTGATATTGGTCATGTGGTGGTCTGATCAGCATCATCTTGATTGTTTTAAGTACAGTTAGTCTTTAGCTCCAGGATCAGTTTGTTCCCATTTCTTTGAGGCCAGTTCTCGGAACTGTGGCAGCTTATGTCGTGGCTATAGCCTGGTTGTCATTTAGTTAACTTCTTCCACCTGGTGGGGGTCTCAGTATCTATAAGACAGCTCACAAGATAGGGCTCAGAATATTATCTATAGCCCTTGAGGAGGAACTAAAGGTCCTTGACTCTGCTTAATGACTAAACTATTATTATTTAGTCTTCTTGTTATCCTTTGTTTCTGCATTTTCTCATTTAATCATTTTCTGATTAAACTTGTTCTATGGTTAAACTTTTTCCACAAGCAGAAAGCAGGTTGAGGACCTGGGGGGCAAGGACTATAGGGTCCTGCTCCATTTGAGTATGATCAATTGTTTTGGTATTTTAATCCCATATCCTATCTTAGTTTTAATTATGGGGGTGTATTCTGGAAATAGCTATTACACTGATAAAATTTCATTGAAGAAAGACTATCTCAATACCTATGATTTGTTCCAGTAGTTCTGACATAACCATTAATGCTATGTCACCAAATTTTGACCCAAATTCAAAGGGGTCTATTGATGTTCTTGAATAGTGTTTTCCAAAAAGAAAATCATACCTTTGAGAACTTCGAAGATTAAGATTTATCCCTTAGTGTTAAAAATAAACTATTTTCATTTTTTTTGAGCCAAACGGTTACTGCAGAACATCATCAGAGACAGCGCTCTTCCTTCCCCAGTTCATGGGCTTATTTACGTCAAAATGAACTTGCTTCTCTCCGTAATCTTATAATCATGGAATCACAAGACATGAGATCCAGAAGACACCACAGACCTGATCTGAGCCAAGATTCCATTTTACAGAATTACACACTCTGATCGTGACCAACTCCAGGGAGTCCATGTGTAATGCAGACAGGAAAGCACTGCATACAACATGGAAAAATATATCAATGCCATGTCCATCCACAACTATAGAGCATATCACTTTGTTTTTTAGAGTTAATCTATTGATATTTTTGAATGTGTTCGTCATCAGTAGTAAAAAGCACTGCACTCAGTATTTTGGAAAGTTACAAAAGAAGGGAACAACAAAGATTCTTCCCTCAAGTACCTTATGCTGAGAAGAGCAAGAAAGCCCAGTGCAAGGACATTTCATTATCATTTCTATATATATGAGTTTCGGTCGCTGACTTGAACTTAGTTTCATGAGGGCTTACCATGTACCAGGTTGCAATGGGTACAGGAATGTAAAAGAGGCAAGAGGGAAGAGATATGGGGATATGTGTATATGTATAGCTGATTCACTTTGTTATAAAGCAGAAACTAACATACCATTGTAAGGCAACTATACTCCAATAAAGATGTTAAAGAAAAAAAAAAAAGAGGGCTTCCCTGGTGGCGCAATGGTTGAGAGTCCACCTGCCGATGCAGGGGACACGGGTTCATGCCCCGGTCCGGGAAGATCCCACATGCCGTGGAGCGGCTGGGCTCGTGAGCCATGGCCACTGAGCCTGCACATCCGGAGCCTGTGCTCCGCAACGGGAGAAGCCACAAGAGTGAGAGGACCACGTACCGCAAAAAAAAAAAAAAAAAAGATGGGAAGTGGTAGGCTTCAGAAAAAAGATGAAGATTTTGACTTGAAGTAGAAAAGACACATTATCTCAGGTCATGGAGAGAAGAAGTGAGAAATGTGTTTATACAAATTAGAGGAAGGAATGGGCAGCAGAAGCCAGAGAGGTGATATTATCCTTTGCCCTTAAATGGGAGAGGATTTTGTTTGTAGAGAATGAAGGGGGTGGGTGTTGGCATGGAAGCAGGAGTGGCCACATTCTGCATCCTTGGACATGCTCAAACAGCTGCCTCTTGGTTGACTGAAGAGTGGAATTAGCCCAAGAATCTGACCCTGTTAAGTCATGCATCTCTTCACATCCAAGTGAATGAGAGGCCATTGGATTTGCTACTATAATTAGGTTAAAGTACATGCCACAGGGCTTTATCAAGATTTGTAGTGATCCCAGGAGATATGTGACTGCATCAGCAAGATAAAAAAAAAAAGTAAAAGATGAATTAATGCGTTAAGGATAAAAAGGCAATTTTTGCAAAATTAAAGAAGCCATTGTATCTCTAGGGTTTGATATCTTGTGACTTGAGTGTTTCAGCCTAGTACCTATGGAGTGATGAGCAATGTTCTTTTTATTTTTAAATTAAATACATGGATAGTCGTTTGAGCATGATGTGTATGTTCCCAGGCTTCTGGCTCATGTAGACCATTTGCATCTGAGAATCCAGATCTTGTCAATCCTCTTAGCACTCTTAGGAAAGATGGGGAATATAGTGGTCCTTAAAAGGAATCTTGGGCCACTTGATCGAAATATTAAAAAGTGAACATAAGAACTAGACATGATATTATTAACTATTATTTTCTACTGATTTATTAAACAGCAGCAACTACTCAGCTTGGGCCTCTCTTTTTGTATCCCTTGTACTTATTTCGTTATCTATTGCTGTGTAAAGAATCACAACAAAACGACAAAAATCACTTTATTATTTTCTCTCATTGTTCTGGGCGTTGACTAGGTTCAGTTAGGCAGTGTTTGCTTGGGGGTGGGGTTTCTCATGCTATTGCAGCAGATGGTGTTTGGGGCTAGAGTCACCTTGTGACTCACCTAGTCACATGTCAGAAGGTTGATGCTGGCTACTGACTGGGACCTCAAAAAGAGCTTTAGCCAGAAAGTTAGACCTGACCTCCGTGTGGTCTTGCCACTTCCTCATAGCATGGTGGCTAAGTTCCAGAACAGTGTCTCAGGAGCTCCAGGTGAAATCCATATAGACTTTCATGTCCTAACCTTGGAAGTTCCATAGCATCAGTCCTGCTGTTGTCAGATTCAAGGGGAGAAACAAAGCCCCTACACCTCTATGAGAGAAGTTACAGCATCACATAGGAAGAAGAAATGTGGGATGGGAGCTTTTGTTGCAGTCATTTTGGAAAGTACAATCTGCATACTGCTTGACTGACAGAGCGGCACTCTGTCTAGACTACAGTGTTAAGGCAAACGCCTTGCATCTCTTCCAACCCTACTCTGCCCTTTGGAAATTTTGTCTTTGTGTGCTTACTAAGGATGTCTTCGAGGGTCATAAATGGCACCTATGTATGCCATCTCACAAGTTAAATCTGGGATTATTCCTTGCCAGAGACTTCTTTTAAAGCAGAATTTAATTTTTAGAGCAGTTTCAGGTTCACTGCAAAGTTGAGTGGAGGTACAGAGATTTCTCATATACCCCCTGCCCTCTCACAAGTATAGTCTCCCCTCTTTATCAAATTCTGCGTCAAAGTGGTACTTTTGTTACAATTGATGAACATACATTGATGCACCATAATCACCCAAAATTCATAGTTTACATTAGGGTTCACTCTTGGTATTGCACATTCTATGGGTTTGAACTAATGTATCAGATGTGTATCCACCATTATAATACCATACAGAACAGTTTCACTGTCTTAAAAATCCTAGTTTTGCCTATTCATCCCTCCCTCCCTCCAACCCTTGGTAACCACTGAGACTTTTTTTTTTTTTTGAAGTACGCGGGCCTCTCACTGTTGTGGACTCTCCCGTTGCGGAGCACAGGCTCCAGACGCGCAGGCTCAGCGGCCCTGGCTCACGGGCCCAGTCGCTCTGCGGCATGTGGGATCCTCCCGGACCGGGGCACGAACCCGTGTCCCCTGCATCAGCAGGTGGACCCCCAACCACTGTGCCACCAGGGAAGCCCAACACTGAGACTTTTTAACTAAAGCCCACTGGTTCTTCTATACTGTACACTGTTATCAGAATTATATTTTCTATAAAAAATTCTGAACACTTATTCTCCTGATCAACAATCTCCAATGGATTTTTCCACTGTGTATAGATTAAGCTGAAATGCTTCATTTTTTGGATCCCATGTTACAATAGTTAAATGAAAGGAAAATTAGTTGATTGACAAATAGTGGGCACTCAAAAACTAGGTTTGGGGATTACAAATATAGCAAAATGGTATTTTTCTTCATCTCCCATCTTTCCACTTCTGGCTGACCTTTTTCTTGGAATATATTACACACCTAGTTCCATCCTCAAGCCCTGGCCCAAATGAGCTAAATTAGCAGAAAGATGTCTTTGGCAAAACTAGAAAAAAGAGAGACACTTCAAGCACAGTAACACCCTAGAGTTGTGCTAAGAGTTTTGTCTTCTAGATCCTTCATCTTGAAGTTCAGACAAGAAAAGACCATCCTTTTTATCCTTGCCTCCAAAATCAGGTCCTACCCCAGATTCATCCAGACTGGAAATTGATGATTTCAAATAACTAGCAGTCTTGACTGAAGATAGAGAATAGGAACAACTAAAATCCTTTGGAGAAGACAAAGGAGTTGATAATCCTAGAACAGGGGTCCATAAACTATAACCAGTGGTCCAAATCTGGCCTGCCATTTGTTTTTTAAATAAAGTTTTATCAGAATACAGCCACACCATTGATTTACCTATTGTCTATGGGTGCTTTGATTCTTTAACAGCAGTGTTGAGTAGCTGTAAAAAAGAATGTTTGACCTGTGAAACTTAAAATATTTACCATCTGGCCTTTTCCAGAAAATGTTTGTTGGCCTCTGATCTAGAGAGCCATGGTGAAGAGAAAAGGTATCAGAAGCTAAAGAGGGGAGACTGACTTGGGACCCCCTGAGATGGATGCATTACAGGATGAAGTGTTGTCAAGGGGAAATGCATGAACTGTTCGGCATCATTTTCTGGGTTCTGGATAGTGTTATGGTAGGACAACACATTCTGGAAAGGGAATATATGTTTATGTACATCCAATAATGACAAAAAAATTACAAAAGGATAAGTAAGGCATTCCATCTTTTTACAGTTTTATCTCCCACTTCATCCCATCACATCCTCTATACATCCCTCATTGTAGCCTTTTTCCTAGAATGGAATCTGAGCCCTCAAGCTGCTGGGACTTGGTGCAAGTTCCTTCTTGAGTCTGTAACACTCTTCCACTTTGTTGAAGACCTCAGAGCTTCAACTCAATGGTCAACACTCAAAAGGCTTTCCCCGATAATCACATCCCTACCACCCCCAATGAGTCTGAGCTTCCTTTGCATCACTTGGTACAACTCAGTTTGTACCAGATTATTACGACATGTCCTCATGTCTTCAACAAGATATCAGCAACTGGAAGGCAGAAATATGGCGTTTTGTTTGTCTTCATTTTTCAGTTCGATCTTACCAACTCTTCTAATCCCTGTCTTCTCATTAGTACAGTGCTTTATAGACTTTAAATATTTATTGACTTGAACATGAGAGTTTTGAAAATAAAACTTTGTAGTTCTATTCCCCTTCTGGTAGAAATCTAAAGAAAGAATACTTTGGCTCAAGATTATTTTGTGTAGCTCTTCTTAAAAAGCAAAAATTCTCCTCTGAAAAATACTCTGGAGACCTAAAGTCTGTCATCTAATAAAGAAATGGACCTCTTTTACCAAGGACCGCCAACACGGGCCACGTCCGCACCAAAACCATGAAGAAGGCGGCCTGGGTCATCATTGAGAAGTACTACACGTGCCTGGGCAATGACTTGCACACCAACAAGTGCATGTGAGAGGAGATCGCCATCATTCCCAGCAAGAAGCTCCACAACAAGATCGCAGGCTATGTCACACATCTGATGAAGCGGATTCAGAGTGGTCCAGTGAGACATATCTCCATCAAAGTGCAAGAGGAGGCGAGGGAGAGGAGAGATAATTACGTGCCTGAGGTCTCAGCCCGGGATCCGGAAATCACTGAAGTAGATCCTGACACTAAGGAAATGTTAAAGCTCTTGGACTTTGGCAGTCTGTCCAACCTGCAGGTCACTCAGCCTACAGGAGGGATGAATTTCAAAACACCATGTGGAGCCGTTTGAATCTTTCTTCTGTGCTGTAATATTTTCAGTAAACCTCAGACAACAACAACAAAAGAAATGGAACCCATGTTCTTAAAGCAACGGGCTAAATGGAGATTATGTCTGGAGGAAGAAACCAGTGGAGAAGTAGAAGCTACTGCCCACCCCACCTTCTAAACCAAGAGGTCAGACCATCCTCCTTGACTGACATCTGCTTTGTGATTCTCCCCTTCAGCCGAGATTAAGCCAGATGGAAGGCTGAGTAAAGGAAGCTTGACTCTATCCTAGAAAGTACATTTTGTGCTAAGGGGGAGAGAGTACTAATTTTGTACTTGAAAAAAAAGGATCTCATTCAAATATAAACTAATTTCCTCTCTTCAATGGTGGTTGCCATCATTCCCAAACTGAGGTCATCATTATAGTCTCTCTGGGACTTTGACTGGCACAGAAGAAAGTGACTTAATCGACTGTATTAAAATGTCTTTAGAAAACATCATTTTAGACTTGGACAAATGATAGAAACTTTAAATCCTAGACAATTTTCTTAATAAGACTAAGAGAAACTAAGATAAGGAGAATTATATCACAAAATGTGTTTCTACTGTCTTTGTTGTTCTAAATGCTGGACAGTTTATTGTTATTCCTAGAGTTTAGTCTAATATTGAATGAGTCAGTAAGGGCTAAAATTATAGCACTCAGAAGGATGGATATTAGAGGGATAATCTTGACAAAAGTAGTTTCAGTAGCAACAGCAAGTGCACTTTGCACAGTTCTTTTTTTTTTTTTTTAAGTGAGTAAATAGATTTTTCTTTAGAAATCTTTAATATTTAATGTAAATTTACTTACAATGCTTGGGAGAATGTTTCTTTAATAAAACACATTTTGTTCTTAGGAGTCTACTATTTCAACATTGTTTTTTCCCCTCATTGATTGAGTCTTAGAATATCCTCTATTATTATTCTAGCTAAGAAGTATAATGCTTATTCTGATGTAAAGAAAGAGGAAAAGAGCATATTATTTGCAAAAATAAGGCCCTGAATGGTACTCAGTTGAAGAACATCATATTGGTGTATAAATCAGTGTTCCTGGTTTAACTCAGTGAAGGTAGGTAAAGCTTAGCATCTGGGTCACAGCCAAGTATTCTTTAAGAGCCATAAAGTACAGACACTAAATTTCCCTTTACTCATATATAAACCTACTGCCTAATGTTAAGCAATTTTCATTGAATTGATGTTCTTCCTCTCAACTTATTTTACTTAATCATATTTATTAGGGAAGCTTAGCACATCAAAAGCACATTTGAAAATAATGCCATGATTAACCTTAGGGCAAAAAGTTAATGCAATGTATATTGGCAAGTTCATTAACTATCTTCTTGATGGACTAACAGCTGTGTAATGAAGACATTATAGCCATCAATTAAATGAACAGTGATCTTGAGACCAGAGTTTTCAGCAGGGAATAGTCAGCTCTGTTATGGGCAATGAGAGGCAACAACTGAATGGGCGTATTTCCAAGCATTCCTTAGTTTTATGCCTTATGAGATAGTATTTGTGAAAAGCCTATGAAAACTGGCCAATTTGGAAAGTCAAAACACATTTAAATGGTTTGGGAGGATTATAATAAAAACTGAGTTTTAGAATAGCATTTAACATATCATATAATTACAGATTCACGTTCAAAAGTTGTTATTTAAGGTATAAAGAGAGGTACATAATAAGACTTATAAATTATTGAGCTTGCAATTGTCCTTACTTATTTATAGAAAGATGCTATTAAATAGAAATGCAATTTTATAGAGACAGCTAAAACTCATACAATTAGTATGAGTATGAAGTAGACAGAAACTATTTTGGGGACAAGAGTCTACTAACATATGAAAGTAAGAAAGAAATGCTTGTGAATCTTATATTTAAGTAAAGTGTATTATAACATGATTACTCTAAGGCTGGGGTAACCACTGTTAAAAGGTATAAGAGCAAAAATAAACAAATGGAACCTATTTAAGCTTAAAAGTTTTTGCACAGCAAAGGAAACCTTTGACAAAATGAAAAAACAACATAATGAATGGGAGAAAATATTTGCAAATGGTATGACTGATAAGGGACTAATATCCAATATATATAAAGAGCTCATATAAGCCAACATCAAAGAACAAACAAACAAACAAACAAAAAAACCTAACTAACCAGATTAAAAAATTAAAAAAAGAACTGAATAGACATTTTTCCAAAGAGGAAATGCAGATGGCCAACAGGCACATGAAAAGATGCTCAACATCACTAATCATCAGGAAAATGCAAATTAAAACCACAGTAGGACTCACCTCACACCTGTCAGAATGGCCATCATCAAAAAGAACACAAATAACAAATGTTGCTGAGGGTGTGGAGAAAAGGGAGTACTTGTGCACTGTTGGTGGGAATGTAAATTAGTGCAGCCACTGTGGAGAACAGTATGGAGGTTCCTCAAAAAACTAAAAATAGAGCTACCATATGACTCAGCAATTCCACTCCTGGGTATATATCTGAAAAAAACAAAAACACCAATTCAAAAAGATACATGCACCCCAATGCTCATAGCAACATTATTTACAATTGTCAAGATATGGAAGAAACCTGTGTCTATCAACTGATGAATAGATAAAGAAGATGTGTGTATATATACAATGGAATAGTACTCAGCCATTAAAAAGAACAAAGTTTTGCCATTTGCAACAACAAGAATGGACTTGGAAGGCATTATGCTAAGTGAAATAAGTCAGACAGAGAAAGACAAATACCATGTGATATCACTTATATGTGGAATCTAAAAAATAAAACAAACTAGTGAATACAACAAAAAAGAAGCAGACTCACAGATACAGAGAAAAAACCAGTGGTTACCAGTGGGGAAAGGGGAGAGAAAAGATAAGGGTGGGGGAGTAAGAGGTGCAAGCTATTAGATATAAAATACTGTACAACATGGGGAATATAACCAATATTTTATAATAACTACAAACTGAGTATAACCTTTAAAAATTGTGAATCACTATATTGTATGCCTGTCACATACAATATTGTACAGCAACTATACTTTAATAAAAAAAGGTAATATATCAAAGTATCTCTCTCTCTTCTTGTACAGTTTGCAGAGGATCAGGAAGGAAGTTGTTCAAATGTTGATATTCATTAAGGGCATATTCCTAGAGGTTATAGACACTCGCCACAAAGGCAGCAAAAGACCCTTCTGGTCATTGTGCTTAGACTAACCCAAGAGTTGGTCCACGTGAAGCACTTAGTACAGGACCAGGCACTCAGGCTAAGTACTCGAGATACTTAGCTATTATCATTATTATCCCAATAAAAATAATGGCATAAAAACTGCAGGTTGTCCATTCCCACCTTAAGGTATAGTCCCCTTAATATGTTGATTTACTACAGCATTAACATATTATGAGAAGGAAAATCAAGGGTGTAACATTAATATTCTCCCTTGACTAAGCAGAAAATAAAATTCTGTTTAGCCATTTATTAACATTAAGAAGTTTCATTAAACCTGAGGGCATTTTATCCGGGAGAAATCCAAAGTGTGATTAGAGTCAAACTTTGACTGAGAAATTGTCTCTACTGTTCTAGAGATTGTTAAAAAATATTCTAAAAATGTTACTTTCCCATGAAACCTTGGGTAGATATAAAGACATTTGTGTCCATCAACCACTACTATTGTTTTTTTAACAGCTTTATTGGAGTATAATTGTTTTACAATGTTGTGTTAGTTTCTGCTGTATAACAAAGTGAATCAGTTATACATATACATATGATCCCATATCTCTTCCCTCTTGCATCTCCCTCCCTCCCACCCTCCCTATCCCACCCCTCTAGGTGGTCACAAAGCACCAAGCTGATCTCCCTGTGCTATGCAGCTGCTTCCCACTAGCTATCTATTTTACATTTGGTAGTGCATATATGTCCATGCCTCTCTCTCACTTCATCCCAGCTTACCGTCTTCACCCCTTGTCCTCAAGTCCATTCTCTACATCTGTGGCTTTATTCCTGTCCTGCCCCTAGGTTCTTCAGAACCTTTTTTTTTTTTTTTAGATTCTCTATATATGTGTTAGCATACGGTATTTTTTTCTCTTTCTGACTTACTTCACTCTGTATGACAGACTCTAGGTCCATCCACCATACTACGAATAACTCAGTTTTGTTTCTTTTTATGGCTGAGTAATATCCCATTGTATATATGTGCCACATCTTCTTTATCCATTCATCCGCTGATGGACACTTAGGTTGCTTCCATGTCCTGGCTGTTGTAAATAGTGCTGCAATGAACATTGTGGTACATGTCTCTTTTTGAATTATGGTTTTCTCAGGGCATATGCTCAGTAGTGGGACTCCTGGGTCATATCCTCAATCACTATTATTGAGAGCTGGCTTTGAACATGGTAGAACTGAGCTAGGTGTTAATTTCTTCACAAAGAGTTAGTGAGTCATTTTTCTTTTCTGGATGATGTAGAGACTGCAGAGAATAAAGAAGCCAAGTTCCTTTCTATCCAGGAGCTTACATTCCCATAGGGAGTGGAAGGTTAAGTAGAGACAATATACAAATAATAATAAACAATGGCAATATACAATAAACAAAAAACAATGAAATGAAATGAAGACAGTAAACTCAGAGTGACTGTAGGGTAATGTGAGATGGGTGGAGTTGGCAAGTACCTTGGTGATGAAGGCCAGTGATGACATTTGAGCTGAGACTTGAATGCTGAGAAGGAGGCCAGTGGCCATGTTAAGATCTTTGGAAAGAACATTCCAGGCAGAGGGGTCAGTATGATAAACAGCCTTCAAAGATGGCTGCTGTCAATTCCTTGCCTTTCTATACGGGCATGCCACTCCTACTATCCAGAGGCAGTCTTTTTTTCCTTCACTGGCAGATGCAGAGACATGCCTGTTCCAAGCCTATCTTTTAAGCCTGGTAGCTTCTGCTTTCCCTCTTTGAAGCCAGCTGCCTTTTAAAGAGTTCAACTGCTCTGAAACTGCCATGCTATCAAGAAGCCCCAGCTATAAAGAGAGGCTACACTGAGCACCATCTGGGTGAAGACTTCATCAGTTTTCCAGGCCAACCCAATTGAATGCCTCCAAGTGAGTGAACACAAATGACGCAGAAGAGAAGGACCACCCAGCTGAGGCCAGTCAACCCACAGAATTGTAAAAAAGAATAACATGTTGTTTTAAGTCACTACTTCTGGGGATTGTTTGTTATGCATGGATGGATAATGAAAGCAATCAGAACAGAACAACTTAAGGAATAGGGTTTTTCTTTTTAGGGTGACTAAATTCCCGAAACGCAGTGCAGTGGGTGATAAAATCTCCCCAAGTTCTGAAGAGAGATACTAGAAACATCCCCTACAGGACTTGCTAGGAGGTGCACGTGGCGCTCATACAAGGAGGGTGTATAAGAAAAGGCTAGAGTCATCGAGTGCAGCATGCTCTGAAGTGCGTTTGTAGGGAAGAAAATGCAGCAGCGCTTCCCTATCTTCCTCCATGGGTAGAAGGGAATTAGTTCTGGTCCTTCGTCTAAGTCATTGGCAAGAGGCAGCAGCTGAACATTTTTGGGGGGTGGGGGGATGGGGGACGGGGGTGTTCGCAAGAAGGGAAAACTGGAATTCTATTCTGTCTCTCAGGACTTGCTTACAGAAGCTCAGACACCAGCCTCCCAGCAAAGAAAAGTGAGGGGCACTTCTTGGAGAATCTGGGATTTGAGTGGCAAGAAGTCGGTTACCCAGGTTTGGGCTGGAAAAGTCTGAAGATAGGAAGCTGGCTGGGGAAACCGGCCATGGTAGAGCCAAAGGAGAGGGCAGCAGGGCGACACTGGCGGCTCCAGGGCTTGGCAGGGCCCCAGTGTGGGAGAGTGCCCACCAGCCCTGTAGGCTCTGCAGAAGGCAGCACGGCCTGGAAGGACCCCGACCCACAGGCTGACTGACTGCAAGGGAGAGGATTCCAAGGGTGTGCATAGGATGGGGCAGCTGGGGATGTAGGTCTGAATAACCGCTCCAAGAATGCATGGCTCACATCAGGGAACAGCGCTCTACCAAGGCCCCTGTGGTTGGCAGCGGTGCTGCTGTCTCTGAAGAATGTATGGTGAGCCTTACAGGGAAGAGCTAACACTGGGTGTCAGCCCAGACTGAGGGCATTTGAAAGCCAGAGACAAATCAAGTTAAGACAACACAGGTCTGTAAACCAGCCGTCGCATCTTTCCCACAAATCCCACTCCTTGGGAACCTGTGCTGCTTCCCGAGCGGAGAGCTAACTTCGCACTGGGGGTGGGAACACAATTTTTATTTAGAAAATGAGCAGAAATCTAAGAGCACCGTTGGGCATCGTTTTCACGGGAAGGGAAGAGCAGTTCAACAGAGTATTTTTCAGCCCAGTGTTGGGAGAAGAATAAAACTCTTTCCTGATTGGACCCTCTCTTCCAAGTTTAGCCCATTCAGTTACAAGTTCAAGGGCCCTTAAAGAGAAGTAGGTTTACTGGGGAGCTGAAAGAAGGCATCTGTGTCAGGGAAACGATGACCAGAAATCCAGGGGGACGATGGTGTGAAATGAGGCTGGAGAGGGGAAGAGGACAGGGATTGGGTCCTGTGTTCCTTGGTGGCCCTGGAGACGTATCTGGATTTCATTCTGAGTGTTCTGAGTGTTTCAGAAAGCCACTGGAGGGTTCTAAGCAGGAAAGTAAGAGGAAGTTATTTTTCAGAAAACTGGCTGCTCTCTGGGGAATTGGGTGGGAGGAGGCCGTCGGAGGTGTGGAGGGGAGAGATGAGAGACTCCAGAAGAATGTTCCACCACAGAGAGTTTCACCCTTCAAAGCATTTTGATACCTGGGAGAGGTAAGTGAGAGGTATATTTGGTTTTGTTATTTGATGAATTAAAGACCATCTAGACAGGTGGGGATGAGCCCAGTGTTATTTTTCAGTGCTTTGGGCTGAATATATAAGCAGCTCTCAGAACATATTGTGCATATGAATCACGTGGGAGGTGGTTAATGTACAAATTCCTGGGTCTCATTTGAGCTCTTCTCACCCAGCAGGGCCAGCACGGGGCCCTGGAACCTGCATTGTTAAGAGCATCAGGTTTTCATGCTGGTGGTTCAGGGATCCTGAAAAACCCTGAATCCTTGCTCTGAAAGGGTCTCTATTTCCCTGCAATTTTGGTTTTCTCAGATGTCCAGTGGACTCTGCACCCTGCATGTCAACACTTATTAAACATTTTATTTCACTGCATTCTACTTTTTCACCTCCTTTTTTTTTCACCCCTGGAGCTTTATACACTTTGAGGACTAGCTTTTTCCCCTCCTCTTTCTTTGTCTCTCTTTTTTAATTTCCCTCCCCACAGAACAGAATTCCAGGTGCATAAGTACTTTTAAACTGTTTTTAAAGCAATGCCCTGCTCACAGTGTAAAAGCATTTAAAGGACAATGTATGAATCACAAGCAGAAAAATTTAGAGACAGAAGTGGTTTAGTGATATAAATAAAGGACCCATTTTCTTTAGGAAATAAAAGAAGCACAGTCTCCAACCTTTCCCTCCCATAACCAACGACATTTTAGGAGAATCGAGTTCTGAGTCATAGGCAATAAATGGTAAAGGAAGGACACCTTGCTTTTTTACCTACAACAAAATGGAATTCGCTCCAGGTATCTGGATAACCTTGATGCAGCAGGAAATGTATGATTCAATCATACGTGGGCATAATAATGCATATTGGTACAGACTAAAGTTCGTAAATGTTCCAAACTGTCCCAGACAAGATCATCCAGAGGCAGATGGGGGGAGACATTATCTCCTTGATGCTGACAAGGGCATGGAATCATTCAGGTCATTGATGGAGACAGAAGCAAAACGTGGGTGTTATAAGAAGTCTATTCTTTTCTTCCAAGGAAACAGCTTTTGTTTTTGTTTTTTTTCCACAAAAAAAAGTCCAAATGACTCTTGAAGAACAAAATATTTTTCTAACAAAATTTGTGTAGAAAAAAAGTCAAGAATTAGTTCTATCTAGTCAAAGGACTTGATAAAAAGAGAAACGTGGACCTCAGAAAAGCACCATGTATGAGTGAAAAATAAATTTTTCTTCTCTTAATGTTTGTTTTCCTAAGCCCAGAGACACTGCCAGTCAATGCAGACAAGTTCTCAAAGAAAATGTATTCACCCCAAACTGAGGCCAGATTGACATAAGACAACTCACCAGAATATGGTGCTTGCCACACCTGGAGAGCGGGTGGGGTACATTATAAAAGCACCTGATCTTTTGTTGGGTATAAAAGTACCCAATCTTTTGTTCCACACCCCTGGGCCTCAGACAGGGAGACATGTGAACTGCACGTCCTAAGCTGAAAATAATTCAACATGCCTTGTGTAATTGCTTATTTGATTGCTACACACAGCATACAAGTGGAAATCAAATTGGTGTTCTGTCATTTCCGATGGGTAAGCTAGAATAACATTCATCTGAAACAGAACTAAAACAAGTCATCTATCAGTTGCAGGCCAAAAACTGGATGGTTAATTGATACACACCTGGAATATATTAACAAGTTTTATGTGGGGAAAAGTAGTTCCCTAAATATCAATAATAAAATCTTCTTAATGTGACTGAATTCCAAAGTAGAATATGGAATCTTTTGACTTTTATACCTACAGAAAAGGAGATCACTACTTCTTCCCTTTCTTGAGGAAGACATTTCCTTCAGGCAAAAATGAATGTCTGATAAAAAGTATTATTAATGTGAAAATATCACCTCCTCAAGTGTTATGTCATAACACAGTGTTAAGAAAAGAAGTGATCATGTACCACAATGTTCATTGCAGCTCTATTTACAATAGCCAGGACATGGAAACAACCTAAGTGTCCATCAACAGATGAATGGATAAAGAAGATGTGGCACATATATACAATGGACTATTACTCAGCCATAAAAAGAAACGAAATTGAGTTATTTGTAGTGTCTTGGATGGACCTGTCATACAGAGTGAAGTAAGTAAGAAAGAGAAAAACAAATACCGACGCTAACACATAAAAAAAAAAAAAAAAACTTCTGAAGAACCTAGGGGCAGGACAGGAATAAAGACACAGATGTAGAGAATGGACTTGAGGACATGGGGAGGGAGAAGGGTAAGCTGGGATGAAGTGAGAGAATGGCATGTACATATATACACTACCAAACGTAAAATAGATAGCTAGTGGGAAGCAGCTGCATAGCACAGGGTGATCAGCTCGGTGCTTTGTGACCACCAAAAGGGTGGGATAGGGAGGGTGGGAGGGAGATGCAAGAGGGAGGAGATATGGGGATATATGTATATGTATAGCTGATTTACTTTGTTACAAAGCAGAAACTAACACACCATTGTAAAGCAATTATACTCCAATAAAGATGTTTAAAAAAAAAAGAAGGGAAATATTTGATGAGCTAATCAAGTGGAAAAAAACCCCAAACTTCTTAATAATTATTTATAAAAGTTAGTTTGGTGCCTCAGTGGAAATAGCCTAAAGGCCTGCATTATTTCAATGGTATTAAAATCCAAGATGACACAGAATAGTTTGAGATGATTGATCTATTATCTCAAAGTAATGTCGCCACCAGAATCTGCTTGATAGTTTTTTTTTTCATTTTGTTTTAATATAATTCTTTTTTTTTGTTGGAGTAAAATTGCTTTACAATGTTGTGTTAGTTTCTGCCGTACAATGAAGTGAATCAGTTATATGTATACCTATATCCCCTCTCTCTTGGACCTCCCTCCCACCTCCCTTCCCCATCTCACCCATCTAGGTCATCACAGAGCACCAAGCTGAGCTCCCTGTGCTATACAGCAGGTCCCCACTAGCTATCTATTTTACACATGGTTGCTAGATAGTTTTTACAAACTCCTCGAAAAGTGTCCAATTTGAAAAAAGAAATTGACGTGTCTGCATGATGTGCAGAAGTATTTTGTCATTCAGTTCTTTTCTCAGAGGAAAATTTTTGGGACCAGAATGCTTTTTATTCTTATGGTATCAGAATGATCAAGCCACTGGACCACAGGTTTTCAATTGAAAAAGGAATTTGTTTGATCTGGTTAATTAATATGGTAGGCTCTAGATTATAGCGGGACAAGCCAGGATCTAATCTCAGAAAAGGACCTTTCAGGGAACACACTTCATTACCTTCATTTCTATGGAATGCTTGCAAAGCAGCATGCAGACTTCAGCAAGGAGGAAATTCTTTAACCTTGTCATTTACATCATTTACCTTGGAAGGGGGGCAGGGTATCACAGTTTGTCCCTCCCTGTTTCCCTTAGTGCACATGAAATTCCCTTGAAATATTTACCTTTTTCAAAATAATATCTCCATTTGCCCTTCAGCTTAAAAGTCATAGAAACAACCTGACAGACAATAGAAAGCAACTACACAAAGACTGAGACTTTTAAAAATGGCACAAGCAAAATATGCTCTTTCTTTGATATCCCATGGTTTGAAATGATATGTGGTATGTGGTATCCGACGAGTGGTTGGAAATGTTTTGTCATCTAAAAAAGTTCAAGGACTTATCTGGCCAGGGAAACCAACGGATAAAAAAGAGAGGCAACTGTTTAATTTTGTTTGTTTTTGTAGCTAAATAAAGTGATTGTCCTAGATATACTCAAATTTACCATCTGGCTCTCATTCCATATTCTCTTGTTTTAAAAAGTCACTAGATCCAGGACTGCCTATCAGGCTATTCTGATTAAGAAGATATGGGAGGACAGATGGTAGAATTATGTGGTGGAGAAAGTGATGGGGGACAGTGAACTACTTAAAATGAATACTCTGCTGGTGTAGAGGCTGTCACATTGTTGGGTGGAAACTCTAAGTTGAATGTCATGTCTAGAAAAATTCCCATGCAAAAATTATCACTAACAGAGGGTAACAATGTTTGACAAAAATGTGTGTACGTTAATATAAAAAATCTAATTATGTGTGGATCATTATTATTATTATTGCTTGTTGTAGTTAGTACTTCTTGAGAATGTATGCATTGGAGATTGCACTAATTTCTTACATGCACTATCTTATTCACCCTTCAAACAACCCTAAGAATCAAGTATTACTGCTACTTCATGTTTTCAGACCAAGAAACTGAGACTTCTAGAGTTCTACAACTTGCCCAAGGTCCATCAACTAATAAATGGCTGAATGGGAGACACAAAACTGGTCTGATTTTGAAGTTCTTACCTACTAAGCACACTGCTTTCTGTTACTTTGAGTAATTGGGAATGCTGCCAGTTCGTATTTATCTGCTTTAATCCTCCATTCAACTTGCTTTTTCCAATGTCAATCCTCTCCTTCCATTCTTCCTTTGATATATGACTTCAACTTGTCTGTGATTGAGGGAGTTTCCAAGTGATTACACATCCAAAGCAATATCAAATTCTAGATGTCATCTCACCAGTCCTCTACATTTTCCTTCCCTACGGTACCTCCTTACTTGTTGTACAAAACAGCATTGATCATTTTCTAGCCCATCTCAGTTCTAACATGCATGATTAAGTTTGCCATTACCCTCAGGTCTTTTAGGACATTAATATTTGACTGATTTCACACATCCATTGACAGTTCATGTTGTGAATTCTTTTTCAGTTCTCAGATATATTAGATTGTAACTTGCTAAGTTGAATTTCAGTTACTCTGTGGTTTTCTCCTCAATTTATTCCTCTGTCATTGCAGCAACTCCCAATTTAGAATCAGATTTCATTACTGTGGTGTTTTCACATTCTTCTCGGTTGCCAACAAAGATGTTAAACCAGACCAAACCTTCAAAGTGACCCCTTGGTTCCCGTTTGTATGCTCTTTCAGGGAGCCCATCCAGGAAGAGCTTAGAGTGAATATAAACTGTGAATATGGATTTCAAGAAGCTTCTAAACTTGTTATCAAGGGTCAACATAATTCCCCATGCAGTAATCAAATGGAAAACAGCTTGGACTAGAGCATGAAGTAAGAAGCAGAAAACGTAAGGAAAAGGATGAAATAATTTTAGTTCTTGTTGCTAGAGATGACATAGGAGCAATGTTTATAGTGGACAGAATATGGTAACTAGTTTTAAAAATCTTTCTCCAATGCCAAGAAATAGTTAATATCACATTACTTTCACAGCACAGGTCTTGTTTTCACCTCTTTAAAATCATGATACCAGCGGTGAATGTTATTGCCATTTACTTCAGAAAAATAATGAGGGACACAGTGACTGAACAAAGCCACACTCTCTTTGGCTTCAGACCAAGGTCCACTAATATACACTAGGTCTTGACAGGTGTCTGAAATTTAATGATGCAACTAGTGACTTGTACATAATAAGCATGCAATAAATATTTGTTTAATAAAATTCTTTATAATCAAATCAGAAACTCTGTCATGAAGATTTGAGATGTGTTTCTCTAGGATAGACCATACCTTGATCTTCCCTCACCTCCCCCTGATGTCTGTGGGGCATTTGACTCCTATTTATTGTACCTGAGATGAAGACTTGCTGTCCTAGTTGGATGGGCTGCCATAACAAAATACTACAGACTCGGTGGCTTAAACTACAGACATTTATTTACTCCCAGTTCCGGAGGCTGGAAGTCCTAGAACCAAGTTCTGTCAGGGTTGGTTTCTGGTGAGAGCTCTCTCCCTGATTTGTAGTTGGCCACCTTCTCTCTGTGACCTCACATGGCGTTTCCTCTGTATGTGTGTGGAGAGAGATCCCTGGTGTCTCTTCCTCTTCTTATAAGGACACCAATTCTAGTGGATTAGGGCCCCACCCTTATGGCCTCATTTAACCTTAATAACTTCCCTAGAGGCCCAATCTCCAAATCTCACACTGGAAGTTAAGGCCTCAATGTATGAATTTGGGGGGATGTAATTCAAGCCATAACACCTGCTGATGCTTCCCGTCACCTCCAAAGTTGAGATATAATCTGCTGTACGTGTGTTACTACTCACCTGTGGCTAATGCTCCAGTCACAACCCTACTCTCCCTCCAGAGCTAAGAGGTAGAGTCTCCATGTACTTAACACTCTTTACCACCTCATTGCAAGACCAGGCTTCAGAAGACAATGAGGTAGTTCTTAGCCTCATGAGCCTGAGTGACACCCTTGCCTGAGCCTGTGCTGCCTGACTGTTTACTTAAGAGAGAGCAGTCCCTTGAAGAGAACCGTGCAGACCCCTTGGTTACTGTAGTGGGTTGTGTAGTGTCCCCTAAAATTCTTGTCCATCCGGAGGAAATAGGGTTCTTGCAGGTGGAATCAAGTTAAAGTGGGCCTTAGGGTGGGCCCTAAGTCCCATGAGTGGTGCCATCATTAAGAGAGGGAGACACAGACACACAGAGAGTAAAGACAGCCTTGTGAACATGGAGGCAGCAAGTACAGTGATGCTGCTACAAGCCAAGGAATGCCAAGGATTGCTGGCAGCCCACTGCAGAAAATTCATGATTTGTTTCTTTCCCTCCACACGTTCCCATCCAATTCATCAGCAGCTCTCACTGAGGGTCTTCTAGGATGTGTCCTGGATCTGACAACTTCTTGCTGTTTCTATTCTTGTTGACCTCATCTAAGCCATTGACAACTTTCATGTAAGCTCTTGTGATAGTTTCTTAATTTGTTTCTCTGCTTTCGCTCTTGATGACTTATGAACCATCCTGTGCACAGTGGCCAGTGCGATTTTTAAACATTTAAATCTCATCTCATCACTTTCCCTCTTAAGACCCTACAAAGGCTTCCCGTAGTAAGCGGGATGAAATCCAATCTCTTTTCCTGCTCACGATGCCCACTTTCTATGAGCCGCCAGCTTACATCTCCACCATCACCTAACACCCTCCCTGCTCATCCACCACATTCCAGCCACATCTGCCTCCTTCCATGCCAAAGCACATATTTCCTCTGCTTGGAATGTTCTTTCTCCCAGATCTTCCCTTGCTTGCTTCCTATTGCCACGCATACTTGCTTAATTTAATTATTGCCTTCTTAGAGAAACCTCCAGTCACACAATTTAAAATGTGATATATAGATATATATATAGATATATATATAGATATATATACACAGACACACACACACAGAGACACACACACACACAATGGAATATTGCTCAACCATAAAAAAGAATGAAATATTTCCATTTGCAGCAACATGGATGGACCTAAAGATTATCCTACTAAGTGAAGTAAGCCTGACAGAGAATGACAAATATCATATGATATCACTTATATGTGGAATCTAAAAAAATGAAACAAATGAACTTATTTCCAAAACAGAAATAGACTCACAGACGTAGGAAACAGACTTAGGGTTACTGAAGGGGAAAGGTGGGGAAGGGACAAATTAGGAATTTGGGATTAACAGATACACACCACTATGTATAAAATAGGTAAACAATAAGGATTTACTGTATAGCACAGGGAACTATATTCAGCATCTTGTAATAACCTATAATGGAAAATAATCTGAAAAAGATTATATATGTAACTGAATCTCTTTGCTGTACACCTGAAACTAACACAATATTGTAAATCAATTATAGTTCAAGAAAAAAAAAAGGAGTCACCATCTTGATCCATCACATCAGGTCTCTCAAGAGCACTTTGTCACCATCTGACTTTTTTTGTGTGTGTATTTGTTTGCTTGTTTTCCTGCTTTACCTGTAATGTAAGATCCACAAGAGCAGGTAATGTTTCTATTCATACAAACAGTATGAACATGGTGTGACACAGAGTAGTTGTTGAGTAAAAATATGAGTGAATAAATGTAGGGTGGAAGAAATTGTCACAATTGTATTCATGGAGGTTGCCAAGGATCATTCAAACTTCCATCACAGCTGAATGATTACAGAAAGCATGGGCTATGTAGGCTAGTAACACATAAGAATATTGCAGGGCTTCCCTGGTGGTGCAGTGGTTGAGAGTCCGCCTGCCGATACAGGGGACACGGGTTCGTGCCCCGGTCCAGGAGGATCCCACATGCCGTGGAGCGGCTGGGCCCGTGAGCCATGGCCGCTGAGCCTGCGTGTCCAGAGCCTGTGCTCTGTAACGGGAGAGGTCTTAACAGTGAGAGGCCCCCCAAAAATATTGCAATAAATGGTAATGAAACCCGCCTTTCTTTTGTTGAGAAGATCTCCTATAGCCAGCCCTCAGCTTTACCCACAACCATTACATTATCCAGTTTTGCAACATGCTTAGTCTCTCATCATCCTGAATATTTCACGTATTCAACCCTAATAAGTTATCAGCATTGCCAAGTTATATATTTTTGCCTGCCTCAAGGGCAAAAAATAATTAAAATTATGTAAAATACACAAGTAATAGATTCCACGGGATTGGGCAAAAAACTTTCTTTGACTGGTCAATGATGCCTGAAATTCCTTTACTGAGGCAAAGTTTTACATTCTAAATCAGAGATAAAGTTTCAAGATAAAAGACCTGGGAAGAGGCTTAGTGGGCAAGCACTTATTTGGTAGCTGAAAAGAGGCATGGGGGAAAATGCCTTTAAGCACAAAAGTTGAAGAACATCAGTTTTTGCCTATGGCTTCTGGCAGGTACTGGCAGGATTCTTAACCATTACACAACCAGGGAAGCCCCCCTTTGCAATTTTTATTCTGGTAGAGAGGTGCAAATGTGGGTCATGAGAGCTCTATAATTCTGAATTGTTGGCACATAAACATATAATACCCTGTTATGCATCATAACTGCCTGTGAATCCCTTCCTTCCCTTGTTTTGGTCAAATTTCATTCTTCCTTTGCCCATATAGAGTCTTTTCATGATTTTCTCCAGATCTTGATATTCCCTGTTGCCCTATAAAATTTTTTAGGCTGTTTCTTATGTGTGAATAACATATTTCTCTTAGGCTTTTCTCAGCAAAATCCTTCCCTTGCAAATTTGTTTTCAGAATTATGTTTCATCAAATCTTTTGAATCTGATCCCCTAGTAAAATTCTCCCCCTTGGAGGAGAAGACATGCGAGGTGGGTCAGGGAAGAAGAGAAATGAGACGGAACATCAGTAACATCTCATCCGTAAAGCTCGCCTTCCTCTGGACTCATGTTTCTGACTTACTTGGTCTATTTCCTATTGTGTCCTTCAACCGCAGTCCCAGTGGACAAAGGCTGTCCCTCTTTTATGTTCTCAAAAGCACCCTATAAATAACAAGAACACCTGCTTTCTGTTTTGTGGTCATTTTCTAATGTTATCTGAATTGCTTACCTTATGCATATTTTTTCACAATGATAAATATCCACAACGTCTTGATATGACATCTGTTTTCAGTGAGGGGCACAGAGCTGATGTTAGTTCAAGTGTTCAGAGCATGCAGCACAAAGCCCAAGATACGGATCTAAATGTAGGAGTTGTGCATCCTTACTCTGTACTTGAAATTGAAATTCAGACCATATTTTATCTGAGAACCTCTATTTTATAGTAAGAAAAGGGAAAAAGGCAAGGTGAGAGTTGTATTGGAACTCAAAAATAAAAATAGATGTTCATAGAAATGAATAAGATAAGGGATACAGATACACTTTGTAAAATATATTCATGTACAAATATAAAAAAATAATGTGTTATACTGACAGTTGATTTTTTTTCACCTTCAAACTGGATGATTGTTTTAATCTTTCAGAGACAACTTCTTTGAATTTCCTATCATGTAAAAGGGGGGGGGGGAGGGTGGTAAAAGGCAGTAAAACTAAGCAAACTTAGCTTTCTCCTTCCATGATTGTGATTGGTGGTTGTCAGAGCTTGCTAAAGAAAATGGGTGGAGAATTTACTCACTTATTTTCATAATATGTTTGAGTATTACTTTATTATCTTTATTTCCTCAAGTTATGAATAAGCCAGTCAAGATTGTATATGTCCAGTCTATGTCCTACTCTCAGAAAATATTTTCTCCTTGACATGTCACTAATAATCAACGCTATTAGTTAAAATTTATTATTCAATTTAAATTAAATTCTTTAATTTATATTGTCAAAAGTTACTGAATATTGGAATAGTTAAAAAAATTTTTTTTTGCCTTAGTTAAATCTTAACATCTCTGAGAAGACAGAGAAGCAGATGTGTTATGCCCACTTTAGGGATGGGCAAACTGAGGGCCAGGGAAATTTACACCTAGGATTACAATCAGTGGTGTGTTCTTAGATGTTTAAACACCAGCTCTCCTGGGGAGAGGGGAGGGAACCCCAAGTCCCTGAATTGTAGAATTTACTAGTTCTTGTGGTGTAAATACTCCCACCATGGCTGACCCAAGCTACCCATGTGAGGTCGTTGACATGAGGTTGGAAGAGGTGGACATAATTGGTTCTTGCAACAGTAGCTCAGAACCCTAATGCTTCATGGCAACTGACTGCAGCATCTTTAAGAGTGCTTTTCACTCTTTTAGGTTATTTTGAGTGAAATTAAAATAACCAAGAGCCAGCCTAAGCAAAAAACCCCAAAAACAACAAAAAAGGAAGAACCCATAGGATGTGTGTGGTGTAAGGTGGTGTCTCAGGGAACACAAAGAAGAGCTGACCCACTGGACCTCTTGATGTATGAGGACCATGGTAGCTCTGAGGGCCTCTGCAGTGGAATGGGAGGGTCTTTCCTCTGGAGTGCTGGCATTTATTTGCCTCGATTACTGATAACTCCTAATTCTCTCATCTGGGATCAAAGTCCAAACTCTGAGGGGAGATCGTCCAGTTGGTCCAACTTGGGTCCATCGTCCACAGCCAGGGGAATCCACAGCACAGATGCTGCTGCTGGGGCCTCACCATCATGACACATGCCGTTTCTAGAGAAGCAGGAATCACTGTGCCCTTCAAGCTCCTCTTCATTTAAGAATTAGGTACCTGGTGTGTGCTATTGCTGGGTCATCCAGCAGCCAAGCACCCCTTTTCCAGACAATACAGTGTCAACATGTCCTCCATATTTGAGGTCACGCTTCTCAGGCTCCTACGTTCTTAGCCTAAATTGTAAATATAATCACCACCAGCATCCCCTGTATATAACCATCGGGGAAGAGGAGAAAAGAGAAAGAGAACTTCTGTTTTAAAATGGGGAAGGAAATAAAATGAGAGACCTTCAGTTAAATGTGTAGATTTGATTACACATGTACAAACAATTCTGCCCTTGCAAAACCTCATTAAGATAATTAGAGAGCTTTTGAAAAGGAAAAAACTCATAGGGTAAAAAGAATAGAAGTAAAGAGAATACCAACATAATTTTGGAAGCTGGAAAGGAAACCGGCGAGTGGTAACTGAATTAGCAATGCAGAGGAAATTGAAATAAAAATTGGAGAGGCAAAGCCAAGTCAAGTTTTATCACAGAAGTCCAGAAATGGACATTTTTGGAAATGGAAAACACCATAGGCCTCCAAAAATGAGGTATTCAGCATGGGGTTGAAGACGACAGATTGTCTCCAAGTATTTATAAGCAGTTACCATCCTCCTCCCCACATCCCCTGCCTTCTTCCCGTTCAGTCCTGATTCCAGCTCTTTTTACCTGGCAGAAGACTTGAGAATCGGTCTATGAAGAATCTGAAACAGGAAATCCAGGCTCGGGAATTCCTGGCTGAGGATGGGGACACTGAAAACAAGGGCATTAAGTGAAACGCTAGACACTTTACGTGGACAGTTAGACCTCCCAATCCCTTTTCGATATTGAGCTCCAGAATTCTTGCCGCTAGATGGATACCTCTGAGAAAGGAAGAAAGCAGCCCCTTGAAGCTGAGAATCAGCTAGCTGCTGGGGTGGTGAGGGGCCGGGGTGTGGCCGGAACAGTCACACAAGAACTCCCACACAGCAAGACCCCTTGCTTGGGGTTTCCTGCAATTGCCGCCGTGAAATTCTTCAGTTTTAATTCATCCGAATGCGTGCCGCGTAAGCGGAGCCTATAGGACGAGGAAGCATGCACCATGGGCTTGGAAGCAGGTGCAGATCTACCTTCCGACAGGTTTCCCTCCTGCCTCCCCAGAAGCAGTTCTCCTGAGCCCCTGTGCCCCACTCAGCCTGCCTCTCCATGGCCCTACCCTGTGAGTACCACTGCCCTCTGCCCGGGACGGAATCCCATGGGTCAGCTGGGGAAGGCAGCCCTCCAGCCCATCTGGGCCCTGGGCACAGGTAGGGGAGGTTCAAGTTCAGGCAAGATCCCCTGGCAGGCAGTGCCAAGGAGCGTTTGATGAGTGCCTTTGCAGAATCCCTTCCTCCTTATTCAGGTGTCACCAGCACAGAAGTGCAATCCATTGGAAGGGGTGGGGAGGGCAGGGCTTGGGGGCGTGTCTGCTGCAGGCTGTGCCTTCTTGTCTTTTTTTTTTTCCCCACACTTTTATTTATTTACTTTTCAATAAGTTTAAATCCTTGAAGTGTACAACATCACATGGATTCTGTGTCCAGTGGCCTTAGCAGGAAGGTTGCTTCGGAATTTGGCACAAACCATGCCACAGTTTCCATGAGCGCGAGTTATCTTTCTGCAGATTACTCTGGTTGTGTTAGGTTTTCCACCAGGAATTACTGTGTTCTTTGCTTTGTACACATAAGCACATCTCTTGCCTAGATAGAATTTGGTTTCATCTCGAGCATATACACCTTCAATTTGCAGGAGAGCTGTGTGCTCCATCTAGTTCCATAGACCCCACTTATAGCCAGCAAAAATGGCCTTAGACCACAGCCGTCCAGACATATTTGTCATTTTAGAAGTCCTCCACAGGGTCCAAGATGGCTGAAAGAGTGTGCCTTATTTTCTTATTTAGCTATTTAAGAAAATGCAGTGTCCTAAAGCTAGAACCGTAAATAATGCCATCAGGACTCTCTTCTATGTTCATTAAAATGTGGAAGAAACGGACAAAGCCAGTTTGTTCTTATGTGAGTGTCCACAGTAAGGGAGGTTCAGAACTGCAGAACAGAAATCAGACTTGCATGATCAGACGTGGGAAACTGCTGGAATGGATAGTTAAACAGACATGTTCTTGGTTTCAGTTCAGTTTGAAATAAGCTATTGAGTACAGTTAAGAAAACTTTTAGTGTAGACACCGAACATGCACAAAGAACTTCTATGGATTATCTAATTTGGAGAGACAGAGGGAGAGACACCACATGGTGGTTGGTCTGCCTGATATTGTACCAAAGAACACGTGCTCTTAAGTGAGAATTAAATGGGAGGTAAACCTGATGTTGATCCCAGGCGCCTCTGGTTTCATGATCATGTCACAGTACTGAAAATAATTCTTGTTTGCATATATGCTGTTCATACAAAGTGGCCCTTAAATGCAAGCCGGTAATTTCATTTGGTGTGGAAATGATGAAACAAATCCATGGTGATGTGAGAAGAGATCAGGCTGCTTTGGACTTGGGAGAGAAGGAAGGTCTGCCTTTGTTTGGCAGACGGGTAATTTTCTACACATGATTTTTGCCAAATAGGCTGATTTTAGAATCTAACCTGGATACAGTGCAACTCTACTGGAATTAAAATTTACATTCTCAAAATAATCAGTATGTTAACACTTGAATTAGTATAAGCAAACATGTTTTCAAACATGTTTTCATATATATTAGAAACTATAAAAGATTAAACATAATTTGGATAAAATTAACCAACTGCTAAAACAATCTATCCTCAAAATCATATGAACACCCTCTTTTCTTCCCAAATCTCAATATAGGTGCAAGGGTATTTATCAAGTATTGAGGAAATTAAGTTATAGCTACTATAAAATAAATGTTGATGCATCTAATTGTAGTAGGTCAGGAGTAATGTTCCAGAAAATATAAAATCTCACAAGAAGAGATTCAGAGTCAGAATTTTCCAGGGCTAAGTAAACACTGTCCAGGAGGTAGACCAGGAAATTTTCTACTTCTTATCACCCAACAGATAAATAATGCACAGACTTGGTGAGCACACAATGGTAGCAAAGGGAGTTGAACTGTTCTGCAGGCTATATTATCCAGGTTGTGGTAGACTGGACACTCTGGCTATAGAAATTATCCTCCTAGGAGGTCCTGATTGAAGACACGGGAAACTTACTACAAAATCCTAACAGAAAGCATGCAAACTATTATGTATGGACTAGACTCCAAAGGTTCCCTACCAATTTGTTGTTTGAAAGAATGTATTCCATATAATTATAAAAGTCACAACTAACCATCTGTTTCCATATCCTAGCATCATGTTGGTCAGCAGTGGAAAAATGAACATCTTGTTGTTTTTCATGAGCTCCATTTAGGTTTATCTGAACATATGAAACACTAATGATAATTTAATTCAGCTTTTATTGTGTGTCTAGAATGTGAACAGCATGGTAATAGACAGTGGGAGAAAGACTTGGGGAAAAAAGTTCTGATTCTCAAAGAGTTTGCAGGCAGCAAAGGAGACAAAGAATGTAGAGTGTGGTCATAGAAGGTGCAGTGGGGTTACTTACATAAAACATTTATTGAATGTCTACTAAATGGCTGGTACTATGCTTAAAGCTGCAGATACAGACATAAGAGACACAGTCCCTGCTCTCAAGGAGGTGATGATACAGTTGCAGGGGGCAGTGGGAAGAGACAGGGTTACTGACAGTTACAATATGCTGTTCTAAGTGCAATCACAGAGGACAACCCAGTGTGCCGCAAGGAAGATGATCATACACTATCCTCCTTTGGGAGCATCAGGGAAAGCTACCCAAAGAGTTGAAAACTGGGCTGAGCTTTTAGGACTGAGCGTTTATTCACTGTTTTATTGGACACATGTGGATTGACTTCCACCCTCTTCTGGGCACTGTTCTAGGCATATGGGATCTATAGCAACAACACAGCTGAGGTCTCTGGCTTCATGGAGTGTATTTTCTGGGTGGGGGGCACCTGGGGTGGAGGGAATAAGTGGGTAGATATATAAGGTCATATCAGCTGCTAAAACTGCTTTAAAATGTTCTATGGGGACAAAACTGAGAAATGTACTTTAACACTGAATCATCTTAATAGTCAAAAAACCCAGATACTTAAATTCTAATACTTTCATTATTTTGCTGAGTTACAAACACATCTTCTAAATACAGCAATAATTTGTTAATATTTGGTTTATCTAATTCATCTAATTAGATTAGCCATTAAGAAAGGGGTAAGATGGGAGAAGGATATACCAAAAATATGAAGAAAAAAATAATAGAGCAAAATGTCTCATTGGCAAGTCATAGACATGAAAGAGTATGATGCACTCAAGGAATTGCAAACATACTTAATGTGACCAGTGTGCAGGGTATGAAGCAGCAATTGGTGGAATTGGAAAGGTGAGCAGGGATCAGATCATAAAGCCCAGCCTGCCAGATTGAGGAACTTGGACTTGTTTCTCAAGGAAGATTCTAATCATGTCACCAAGATCATCAAATGTTTATTTTAGAAGGATAAATTTTTCACTGGAGTGGAGAATAGTTGGCCAAAGGACAAAGTTGGAGATGGGAGTTAATTAAAAGACTGCTGCAATAGTCCAGGGGAGAAATGATGAGGGTCTGAGCTAAGGCAGAGTCAGTGTAGTTGGACGTGAACTAATTTAACAGAGGCAGAATCCTTAGGATCTGGTAATTGATAGGATACGGCGGCTCTGTCAGATGCTTCCATGAGAATAGTGCTAGTCCCCAAGGTGGAAACCTTAGGAGGAACATATTTAATCAGGCAGGTGATGAGTTTGGTCTTGAACCTGGAGCATTGGAGATAACCGAGGGACGAGTAAGTGGGTATCTCCAAGAGGCAGCTGAATCTATGAGTTTAGGGCTCAGCAGAGTGGTTGGGACTGGGAAGCATTGAATTGGGAGCTGTTTGGGTGACTGAAGAAGCTACCGGAGTGTCTGAGAGCATTGAGGTGGCCCCTCAGGAGAGAAGCAGGAACATGTGAGAAGTGAATATTCACACATGTGCAGGGAGAGAAAAGAGGCCACCCGCTTCCCTGCCCTCAAAAACAAACCCCAAAAATGAGAAGGAGTTGCAGGGGTGAAGAGAGAATGGTGTCCTGGAAAGCCAAGGGGGTTGTAAGCAGGGGGATGTGGGCAACTGTCAATCATAACAGAGGGTTGTGATGTGGAGACTGAAAACTGTCTGCAATTTAGCGACAATGAAGTGAGTGGCCACATTTACCAGAGAAGTTTTAATAGAATGAGTATGTGATGGGGATGAGGGTGAGGGCTGTGTATAGGAATGAGGAAGTAGAAATTATATAAGATTAAAGAGTCAATGAGGGATTCAAAGTGGAGACGATGATTGCAAAGAACTCTTCCAAGAATGTTGACTCTGAAAAGACAAATGAATGGATTTAGAGAAAGAATTCAGAAGGCTTCTCCCCCTTTATCAGTGTGAGAGGATTTGGGTTATTATTTTAAGCTGGAGCTAATGAAGGGAAAAGAGAGAGAGAGAGAGACAGAAATTTTGGAGAAAAAAGGACCCAGGCTCCCAGAGTTCAGGGACTGTGTATCCAGAGCAGAGACAGCGTGGCTTTCAATTGAAGAAAACAAGTTGTTCTATGAAAATGTTGTGATGGTTAATTTTGTGTCAACTTGATGGGGCTAAAGAATGCCCAGAGAGCTGGTAAAGTGGGTGTGGTTGTGAGAGTGTCTCTGGAAGAGATGAACACTTGAATCAGTAGACAGAGGAAAGAAGATGGTCCTCACCAAGGCTGGCAGGCATCATCTAATTTGTTGAGGCCTCAACTAGAACAAATAGCCAAGGAAAGAGGAATTCGCTCTCTTTGCTTGAACTGAGACATCCTTCTTCTCCTGCCCTCAGACATTGGTGTTCCTGGTTCTCACGCCTTCTGACTTGGGCTGGGGCTTACACTGGCCCTATTCTCAGGCCTTCAGAATGGGACTGAATTATACCACTTGTTTTCTTGGTTCTCCAGCTTGCAAAGGGCAGGTCAGGGGCTGTCTCATCCTCCATAACTGGTGAGTCAATTCCTACAATAAATCTCTATCTATCTGGCTGTCTATATCAATATCTATCAATATCTATCTGTCTACCTATCTATCTATCTATCTCTCTACTTACCTGCCTATCTCCTCTGTTTCTCTGGAGAATCCTGACTAATACAGGAGGTTGCTTGCATCACAGATGCAGTTGTGTTTGTGGATTGGGGAGTTGGAAACCAACAGAACTCAGTGCTCACAGGTTCCATTTTCTCTATGAAGTGAGTGGAAAGGCCAGATGCTGAGTAAGGATGATAATATGTAATATTAAGCTTGGGAGAGGAGGAGAAAAAGAGCAAAAGTCAAAATAAGGGATGAAAGTAATTCTGCCTAATGGATAAGACAAGGTTTTGTGAACAAGGTCGTATTGGATTTGGCCCTAATGTGGACACGATTTAGGAAAATGGAGAGGGAGAAGTAAGTTCCAGGGAGAGGACCAGCATGAGCACAAGCAAAAAAACAGAAGAGTGAAGGTCATGTCAAGGTCACCAACTCACAAAAGTGTGAATGTTGGTTTGATAACAGGATGCACAAAGGGAATTATACAGATACAATGATTCAAAAATGTCATATTTGTCTATGTGTCTCTGGGACCCAACATGATTCCTGGCACCAATATGGGCCCTCAATGAATATGTGTTACATGAGTGAGAGCAACTTCATTTGCTCCTCAGCAAATTATGAAAATTAAAATAAACATCCAAGGACAAGAAATGAATACTAATTTCATTTTTTTATTAAATAGCAAAACATCATTACTTCTCACTTTTCATCTATATAGGTGCTCCATAGCATACTAGTGCTACATAAAAACTGTCCTAAAACATAGTGGGTTAAAAAAGCAGACTTTTTAAAAATTAAATGTCATAGATTCTGTAGGCAAGGAATTCAGGCAGGGCTGGGCTGGGTCATTCTTCTGCCTCTAGTGAAGTTGACTGAGATGACTCAGTGGTACTCAGCTGGCAGATGGACTACTCTGAGGGTCCAGAATGGCTCCTTTCACAAACCTAGCACCTTGGTGAGGGTGGCTGGCAGGCTGGGCTCCAGCTGGGACTGTGCACTGGGGAGCACCTACATGCAATGTCTCTAGCATGGCAGTCTTCAGTAGTTGAGCTTCTTCAATGTTGGCTGGCTTCCTACAGAACAGAGGCTCTCAGCAGAAGGTGAGTTTGCCCTCCCAGAGGACAGCTGGCAATATGATCAGGAGCTAGGTTTGGTTGTTACAACTGGGGGAGAAGGTACTCCTGTCATCTAATGGGTAGAGGCCAGGGATGCTGCTAAATATCCTCAATGCATAGGACAATGCCCACCCACTCCTCCCAACAAATAATTATTCAGCCCAGAATATCAATAGTGCTGATGTTGAGGAACTTTGCAGTAGATCCAGGGAGCCACAAGAAACAGACAACAGCTGCAAGGCCTCCCTAAGGTCAGGCAGAGTCACTTCTCTCCATTGTGTACATGACAAGAGATTCACAAAGCCAGCCTGGTTTGAAAGGGGAAGGGAACAGACTCCACCTGTTGATGGGGGAGATGGCAAGGTCACACTGTGTTAGAGCATGCGGATGGCACAGCTTTGAAAAATACAATTTACTGCAATAGAGATGGAAGCATAAACAGATATGTGGGGTTGGATGTGCAGGGGAGGGGGACGGTTTAGCAGTCAAAGCCATTGAAGTTGGAGTCCTGAACATACATCATATCAGATGAGGAAAAGGAATGGACCCAGTTAACATGCTTCATGGGAAAAGCTTCCTTCCAATAGGAAAGCTGAGTAGGAAAATTGCCTTTCTCCCATCTCTGTTCCAATTGACAAGCAAAAAATCAGTGAAAAGTGGACTCATCAGAAAGAGTTAGATTCTCCCCCTGCTGATTCCTTGGGACACCAAGGCCTAGAGTCTTCACTGATGGTGAGAGTACTGAGCTGAGGCCACCAATGTTTTCACCAGAGATTCTCTCTCCCTGAGCTCTTGGTGCCCATGGAGGTTATAGAGAACAGTTTGTTGGTTTGTATTCAATCTTGCATTGTCCTCTCCTTAAGGGGACTCTGTGAGGTCTTTCGTACTGGGTTGAGAACAATCTGAGTGCCAGATTCAGTGCTGTGCTCAGAACAAGCCCTTCCCTCCCAGCTGGGCCTTTTGTCCCTCCACCAAACCTCCAAGCCTCCACTCTGCCCTCCATTAGCATGAGTTCTTTCCCAAGAGTCTCCTTTTGTCCCATAAAGGATAAACTAGCCACGTTGGGTTTGTAGCTGTATTTTGTGTATTTCTTTTTAAAAGTTTATTTATAGTATATTTTTTTTAAAAAACATTTGAACAAGTTGTCAACATCTATTACAAATTAGGCAATGTCACATAAAATTAAAAAAAAAAAAAACCTTTCTTGCTTGTTTTGAATCCCTGAAAGATCTGGACATATTGAACCCACAATCTTAATGGCAACAACTGTCTAGATTTGGGTAGCATCTGCCTTGGAAGATACCTTGTCAAAAGAATCTGTGAAATGCTACAAGGGAAATTCCCCATTTTAGGGATTCCCATTGTATGGTAGTATGTCTAACTCCCTGAGAAGCCCTGAATAATGCTGATATTACTGATAATGATAAAAATAACTGTTTAATTTTGTTTAATGCAGGATTTTCCAATGGACAATAATACTTTTTTTTTTTTTTTTTTTTTAGAAAGTAAATATACTTTGACACATGTAGAAGCAAAATGTAAGCAGGACCTCATGGAAGCCAGTGCTCCAGACCTGCATGCAAATGCCTGAATCTGGGATCCTTGGTACATGACATACATGGAATTTTTTTTTGCAAAAATGGCTACAATAATTTCCCTCTCTGTGTCTATGCCCTTGTTAAGTCACCCTCCACAGTGACTTAGGCCTTGGCCTAGTGACTTGTTTGGCTAATAGAGCAAAAACAAATATGACACACACATACACTTAAGATTCTTTGTGCATTAGGTCTTGCCTTCACTTGCTGGGCTTAGAATTCTGAGACCATCATTTGAATAAGCCCGAGCTAGTCTGCTGGAGAGATCACGTGGTGGAGAACTGAGGTGTCCCAGACTACGACCCAAGCCAAATGCCAGCCTTCAGTAATTTCCAACTTACTACAAATATGTACGTGAACCCAGCTGCTATCACCTGGTGCAGGTAAATCTTCCCAGCTGAGCCCTGCCCAAATAGACAATGCACAGAATCATGAACAAATAAGTGGATGTTATTTTAAGTCACTAAATTTGGGGACTGTATACCAATGGAAGACAGATACCCATCACTATCTGAAATTAGTCTACTTGCTTATTTGTTGCCCTCCCTTCCAGGATTTAAGCCTTGTGAAGCCAAGAACTTTGTCTTGTTTACACTGTGGTCATCAAGCCTAGAACAGAGTCTGGGAGCCACCCACAGAAGCCCAAAGGAAATATTTCTTGAATGAATGAACCATTTCTCATGGGGTGACCTCATCTGCTTCTCCTTTTTAGGGAACGGCAGGGAAGAGGTTAAAGAGAGGAAAGAGAAGGAGAAGTTAGGAGAAGTGAGGGGATTATAAACCTAGGTGTCAACAATGCTCAACATTTTTTTTTAACACTGGAAAATTTCAACCTACACAAAAGTAGAGAAAATGACTTAATAAACTCCTTTTGAACCTGAATTCCTGCTTCAGTAATTATTATTCACTAATTTTGAGCAAAAATATTTCTGAAATATCTGGATAGGCCAACACCATTAGATACAAGGTGTGTGTGTCTGTTTTTTAACTCAATTGATTCTTAGTCTATTAGAGAGAAAAATGACTTGAAGACCTTTTAATTATTTTCCTAAATACAATATTACAAATGAAGCAGCCATTCTTACTCATAAAACTTCAATCCTTTCAAAATCTTGGCATGTTATTTTAAAGACTGCTATAGATTAACTACATTATAAACTCAATCCAGCAGTCTTGGATGAAAAATTGCAATAATTTTAACTGGTAAAAAGGAAGAAATGAAAGGAAATGCAAGATTAAGACCAAGTTTTTTTTTTAATATGAAATCATCAACATAGGTGAAATTATTTCAGAGCAAAGATCAAAGACCTGACAGTTTTCAAGGAAGCTAAAGAATGTACCATATGTGTACTGTGGATCTACACATATGTAGACACGTGGGCTTACATCCTGGATTGGACAGGTGTTTTAAATGTCATTTGCTCAAGTTCTGGGTCAATATTAATTTCAAATGACCAACGTTTGAGCATTGGCTATTATTCTTCAAAGCTATTTTACTATCTAATGAATTTACTGCCAAGATACCTCTGCAAATAATTTTGCCTCCATTATTTTTTTAAATTAGCCTTTATTTGGTTTATAAAATTGCCTGAGGATCTTAGGATCAAAAGTCATATTACTCCTGCCTCGATTTTTACCATTAAAAATACACATGCAGAACAGTTGAAACACTTGTACATAAAAAAATGGGCAGCTGTATTATGCAATCTCATTAAGACTTTGATTGTTGTATTTTTGAAATCATGTGTATTGTCAAATATCAAATGCTACAGAAGCCTCAGAGTAAAAAGTAACTCTGTATACCACCCTTTCCCACCTGTCCCACAGTGCTTTTTCTAAGAGTCAGTAATATGACTTGTATCATATTATTGTTTCTTGTATCCTTTTAGAACTAATCAATGCACATCCAGCATTTAGGTAGGTGCTTCCTTTTTATTTCTCTCAGGTGATAATATGCTATAAATACTATCCAGGACTCTGTTTTCTTTTCTACTATTTCCAATGCATCTCGGCAATTATTCTGTGTTTGAATGACCAGGGTTATGTCAGTGTTTTCAGTGTTGCATGGTATTCCATCATATGATGTCCTATAATTTATTTTATGATTTTCCTATTGATGGAAATTTAAGTTGTTTTAATCTTTTGCTGCTATAGAAGATGCCACAATTAAAAAGTATAGTACACTATCTTTAAGCATATGTGTAAGTGCATCTGTAAGATAAAAGCCCCAAAGTGGAATTGCTGAGGCAAGAGGTATACAAATTTTAAACTTTAATAGCCATTGACAACATTCATAAAGATTGTACACCACCAATAACAATGTATGATGTTCCTATTTCTCCAAACCTTTGCCCACTCAGCGTGCCACATAATTTTGCCAAGATGACAGGTAAGAAATGTAATCATATTGTATTTCATTTGCAATTCTCTTACTTTGAGGTAAATATATTTTCATAAGTATAAAAATATTTATATTTCCTTTTCTGTGAATTATCTATTCATGACATTTGCCCATGTCTATAAGATTATTAGTTTCTTTCTTATCAATACATTATAATAAATCAGTAATATTTATAGTAAGCATTATATATATTTATGGGCATTAAAGACATTAATCTTTACATGAATATTGCTAAATATTTTTTGCTATTTGTCAGTTGACTTTGATCACGTTATGGTGGAAATTTTTTATATGTTAACCTATTTTATAAGCAACATATTCTGCCTTTGAAGTTTCCTGTTTGGAAGTCAAGACTATACCGAATATACCATATTTGTTCTGTGACTTTAGATTTAATCTAAATTTTAAAAAAATGTTTGCTAGGGCCATGCAGATCATCATGCTTTCTAGGTGAAATCTGAGATGATTCTAATAGCAACCAGGTGGACAGTGAGTCCCCAGAAGCAACTTATATTCCTCATACTAGTGGATCTTTGAAAGGATTCTGCATCTCAGATGACAGAGAACATAGCACTTAAGATACAGGAAAAGAGTCTACATTTAAAATTTTACTATGGAGGGCTTCCCTGGTGGCGCAGTGGTTGAGAGTCTGCCTGCTGATGCAGGAGACATGGGTTCATGCCCCGGTCCGAGAGGATCCCACATGCCACAGAGAGGCTGGGCCCATGAGCCATGGCCACTGGGCCTGCATGTCCAGGGCCTATGCTCCGCAATGGGAGAGGCCACAACAGTGAGAGGCTCGCATACCGCAAAAAAAAAAAAAAAATTTTTTTTACTATGGAAAACAAAGGTTAGCTGGGGGAAGCATTTGCTTTTATGCTCAATAAAATTTAAGAGTAGATAAATTCTGGAAAGAAGAGATTGCTGAAGAGATGAAAATCCCAGTCTCACATGAATAAGAATACACCTGAGAGGCAGGTAGAAATAACTGATTGCAAAGGGGAAGACTGAAAATAATGCAAAGAAAAAATTACAGAAGTCAAGTTGTCATCTGAAGACCCATTGATACTGCAGAAAAAAAATCATTAGGTGAAACACACACACACACACACACACACACACACACACACATATCTTAGAATACACAGCAAAGGACAAAAATACAAAAAGGTGAGGCTAAAGAAGAAAGAAAAATAAATGAAAATGGAAGATGAAGAGCAAAGATGGAGAGCTGCCGATCTTGATGAAGACACTAGAAGGAATGGAGTAAAGTGATAATGAGGACATTTGAGCACTCAGCTTTCTTCACTGCAAGCTAAAGAAAACCATTCTGGTTAATCTAACAAAAAAGAAATTTACTTAAAAATATTGGTTAATTCACAATATCTCCCAGAGGGTCCCAGAATCATGCTTGGAGTCTAGGTAACCAGGAAGTAGGCAGATAATCAGGCAAAGATATTACAGCTTGGACTGCGGAAGTATTGAGTGCTGGATCTGAAGTGCTTCCACCTCACTGCTGTGCCTGGCACTTGGATACCACTGCCCAGTTGTCACCACCCTGTTTCTTCCCATAAGATGCTTTTATTTCAACGTCTACAGTCGCACACCTCAGTGAATAAGCATAGATCATGTATCTGTATGCCAGCCGCCAGGAAGGTAGTGAATATGCAGCATCTGACATTTTCATTTTCTGTAGAGGTTTATAGGCTTTTCCAAGTACAACATGGGATTCTTCAAACATAGAAAAAGCCTAGATTAACAGGCACAAACTTCTATGTATAAAATAAATAAACTACAGCTCAGGGAATATAGCCAATATTCTGTAACAACTTTAAATGGACTATAATCTATAAAAATACCAAATCATTATGTTGTACACCTGAAACTAATATAATAATGTAAATCAACCATACTTCAATAAAAAAGAAAGAAAGAAAGAAAAAGCCTAGAGGGTGGGCTGGACCCAGGGACTTGCTTCTAACAAATAGAATACAATAAAAGTGATGGGATATTACTTCCAAGAGTAGGTTACAAAACACCGACTTCCCTCTTGCTGAATTCCCTCTCTCTGGCTCTTCTCACTTGCTCAGGTGATGAAGCCAGCTGCCCTGTTGAACTGCCCACCTGGCAAGGAACTGAAGACCCACAGGGCAGCAGCCAGGGTGGAACTGAGGCCCTCACTTCAGTATCCTTTGGAAAAATGGAATTGAGCCAACAAACCCATGAGTGAGCTTGGAGCTTTTCCTAGTGGAGCCTTAAGGTGGTTCAGTCCTGGCTGGCACCTTGCTTGCAGCCTTGGACAGGTGCTAAGCCAGGGGCACTCAGCTGAGCCCTGCCCAGGTTCTCGACCCATAGAAATGGTGAGATAATTTATGCTGTAGTTTTAACCTACCAAGTTTTAGAGCAACAGAAATAGAAAACTAATTGACAAAAACAAAACCCAGTATACTTCTTAATGATTCTTCAGCCAAGAGTTAATCAAAACTAAAACTCTTAATTATTTAGGGAAAAGTAGCAATGAAAAAAATCACAAATCAAAACATACAGATGAACTTTCACTTCTGACCTCAATGATATGATATGTAGTAGACCAATGCTTCTAGGAGAACTACCAGGAAAGCTGGATATATTGAAAGAGGGATTCTGTTTGAAAGCTTAGATACAGCTGAAGTAGCTTGGACTTGAGGGACCAAGTTCCTGGAGAGAAAGGAGCTTATTGGGTTGGATTTCTGCCAAGGCTGGGAATTGAGGAGCTAATATCCCAGAGAGAAAGAAGAGGATGGAAGCTGGTAAATTATTTCCCCTTCCTTGCCAAAGAATGTGCCATTCTTCCCCATTCCCTTCACATCCCCCGACACCCGCACCGCCAAGACTGGAAGTGCAGTTCACATAGCTCCTCAGGGGTGCGTCCTGGGCTTGGAGCGAACACACCTACAGACAGCCATCTCCGTAGCACATGTTCACATGGAATCCCCCATCTCCTCCTCTTCACCTCCCTTGTGCCTCTTTCCTGCTCCCAGGAATGGTAATTCCTGATAAACTAATTGCTCATAAGCCCTCTGCCTGAGGCTTTGTTCAGCATTAAAACTAGATTCACAATAAATGAACAGAAACTAAAACATTTTTAAGACACCAGTGATGGGTAATTAGGAAACATAATGGAAAACACACCCCATAATTTTTATTAGGTTGTGTTTTCATTATCAGTTCAAAATATTTTCTAATTTCCATTGTAATTTCTCCTTCTGAACCATAGATTAATATATGTGAAGTGCTTAAAAGGTACATGGTAAGCATTATATAAGTGCTAGCCTTTATTATTGAAAAGCATAAAGATATGTACACACACTCCTATATATATATATATATATATATATATATACACACATAAACATACAGAATTACAAGTAGAAGACAACTTTTACAATATATATGACAGAGAAAATAATAACAACAGCTAGATTTTATGGAGTGCCCTGAACAGGGTCTCTCTATGGCAACACTATGTCTTATTATTCACATTTTGCAGATAAGGAAACTGAGGCACAGTAATTTGTCCAAGTCAAACAGCTGGTAAATGATGGAGCCTAATTTTGAACACAGGCAATCTTATTACATAAAGAACATTTGAATTCTGGTCCAGTTTACATAATGAGAGGCATAGTTATCACCTTCCCTTCTCAAACCCTATTAAAATAAGGATATCTAAATAAATCCACAAGATATTGAAAAGCCAGTGGGGGGTGCCAGTGGCTTAATAAAATGGAAAATTCTGTGACATACAAAGCAGTTGGTAATTGATTAATAGTAAATGCTAATGGAGTTGAGAAACTACAACCTTACCACTCTGTAACTTGAGCTCCAAAAAATTCGCAGGACCAGGAGAAAGCACGAGTACTGGTGGTCTGCCAGATTCTGAAAAGGCAACAGCTGAGAAAGAATTGGTTTTTTCCCCAACCCCACCCCTAGAGAGAGGCTGCTTCTGGAACTGATTCCCATCTCACTCCCTCTGGAACTGTGAAGGAGGAATTCTGACATGGGAGGCCTTGGGAATGGGCCCCGGGCTGGAGCTCAACCCAAGATGCAAGGTTCCTTAGGATCCCAGGTCCCCTAGGGCATGACAAGGGATGTGGGATCTCACATCCACAAACATGGAATATAGCCAATATTTTATAATAAGTATAAGTGGAGTATAATCTGTAAAAATATCGAATCACTATGTTGTACACCTGAAACTAATATTGTAAATCAACTCTACTTCAATAAAAAGAAAAAAAGAAAAAGCCTAGAGGGTGGGCTGGACCCACACTTTCTTCTAACAAACAATACAATAAAAGTGATGGGATATGTCTTCCAAGAGTAGGTTACAAAAGACTGACTTCCCTCTTGCTGAATTCCCTCTCTCTGGCTCTTCTAATTTGCACAGTTGATGAAGCAAGCTGCCATACAGAGCAGTTCCACATGGATCCAGCTTTAGATATCTACATAGTTTTGCAGGAAGCCAAGGTCAAAGACCTATCTCAACAAGCACAGCCAGCAGCTGTTGAGATTCTCAAAGTTCAAGGCAGGGCCATCTGGAACCTAGAGAGCAACTGCAGCTTGGTTTTACACCTGTACTGTGTCCATCCCATTATGGTTTCAGTTTTATACTGCTTGGCCCATGGGTTCTACTTTAGTGATTTTCCCTTAGGAAATAATCAGAAAAATGAAAAGAAAAATGTCTGTATTGATGCATATACAAACATTATTGCTAATAGCCCTGGTCTGCCCTTCTCCCATAAAAAACAAAAAACAAAACAAAACAAAACCCAAAAGTAGAAAAAAGAGAAAACAATAGGCAATAACCAAAACATCCTAGGAGGAAATAAATAAAGGAGACATCCATGTAATATATGGTGGCATCTCTCCAATAAAAAGTATATTTTAGAAAGATATGAAAAAAATGCTCAAAATATACTCTCTGTAGAGTAGAATTCCCTTAGCTGAGCCATAATGCTTGGGAGGACTAGAGGGTTTAGTTAATTAACTAAAGGAAATCTTTCTGATGAGTATGCATCCTAAAGACTAGCTTGTAGAGAAGATTTCTTATGCTGATAAGGGTGTTCTTGGTCCTTATGTCCCCTCCTAAAGTAATTGGTCCGTCTCTCCTCTGGCTCTTACTCTAGCATTAAAACCCATCTTAAGGTTTCCTTGTCTTTGTCTCCCTTGGAGGCTATTGCAACCTAGTCAATTGGTACTTTCCTGTTTACCCCCACCCCCAGGTGGAATGGAGGGGCTTGTGGAAGGTATCTCTGGGTGCTTCAGAGAAAAGTATGAAACAAAAAGAAAGCATTTGCACAGCATAACTTTTCCCTCCAGGAGACACACTTTGACTCTACCTCTGCTGCGTCATTCTTCCAGTGGAGACTGTGGTTCTTTTCCTCCTCTTACCAAAGATCCTCCTCCTTGGAAGGGGTTTCTAGAGTGGAGAGAAAAGTTGCTTCCCTACAAATGCACATGTTTGTTTTTCCCGGATGGTAGAATTAGGAGTCACTGTTTTCTTTTTCTATTTGGTTTTCTGTGTTTTTCAAAATTTCAGCAAACAACATATATGTAGGGGAGAAAAAAATAGTATTTTCTTTACCTTTCTGGACTCTTGGCTGAGAAGCCTCCATTAGTAAAAGATAGATTAACAGGAGAAAAACAAACAGAAGTTTAATGACATGTATAACTCCTGTATACACTTAAGATATTCAGGAAAACTGAGTAACTCCTTGAAATGGCCCAAGCCACCACCTTAACTACCATCTTCAACTAAAGACAAAAGATAGATATGTGTGTGTTGGGACAGTGGGTAGAGTTATGGGGAAAGCACAGTAAACACGGGTAAGGTTGTTTTGCAGATTTAGGTCATTGCCTTCTCCATTGACAAGAGTTTCTAGAGATTTAGAATCATTCTTCTCTTCCTAATACGGAGAGGGATACAAACTTACAAATGGAGATTTTCCTTATAAATGTAAATGTCCCTTACAAAGAGCAACTTCTTAGTTTTCAAAGCTTTTCCTGAGTCTGCTGTTTCTTAAAAATAATCAGCTCAAGGTAATCCTTATGCCAAAGAGGCATATTTTGGGGTGGCATATTCTGCTCCTCTTCATATATAAATGATAAAATTTGAAAAAAATGCAACTAATATCATATTAAATATTTTCTTTTTGTCTGTTTAAGAGTTACTAACGATCTTTTTAATGATTGAGGATTTCTTCTGTGTGTTTTTGGTTTCAAACTCACTTTATTAGGATAACGTTTTCTTACACTAGTCGGATTTTTTTTCATATCATCACTAACACCTCTTCTAGAAATACAGATATAATTCTCATTACCATCATCAAAATATTTATCATTGTTTAGTACATGTTGTTTAGTAGCATGTCCCTTTACTTTAGGAGTTTCAAAATCTAAATGACCAGGAGTCAATAATTTTTAATGTCTAATTTTTAGCTTCTATAAAGCTAATCTCAGAGCCAAAATATACTTTGAAGTAAGTGGGAAGGCTGTCCACTGAGCATTGGAAAAGATGAAAAATAAGCTGAAAGAAAGTGACTCTCACCAGCCTGAGTTACATCATGCTCATGCATTACTTTAATCTATTTTAAATTATCGTTTTATTTTAAGCATATGCTCTTGCATTATGCACAGCCTGTTCAATTAGTCTTTGGACATTGTCCTTTTTTCCTAATTGTTTCTACTGCTTTCAAGATTTAAAAGACTCTAATTTTAACCTTTCTTTTTTTTTTAATTCTAAGAAAAAATTAGAATATCCTCCTTTGTATAATTTATCATTTCCTTTTTAGTGTTGCTTTAAAATTTTTAACTCTTTCTCCTTTACTCAGATCTTTGGGGAAATTCTGCTGTTATTTAGGGTGAGAGTTCTCTACCTCAGAACTATTAAAATTGGGGGCCAGATAATTCTTTGTTTTGGGGGCTGTTCTGTGTATTGTAGGATATTAGGCTGCACCTCTGGCCTCTACCCAACTCCGGGCCAGAAGCAGTACCCCCATCCCACTAGTTGTGACAATCAAAAATGCCTCCAGGGCTTCCCTGGTGGCGCAGTGGTTGAGAGTCCGCCTGCCGATGCAGGGGACACGGGTTCGTGCCCCGGTCTGGGAAAATCCCACATGCCGCGGAGCGGCTGGGCCCGTGAGCCATGGCCGCTGAGCCTGCACATCCGGAGCCTGTGCTCCGCAACGGGAGAGGCCACAACAGTGAGAGGCCCGTGTACCGCAAAAAAAAAAAAAAAAAAAAAAAAAAATGCCTCCAGCCACAGACAACTGTCCCCTGGAGATAGGATCGAGAGGGGGCAAAGTTGTTTCCTGTTGAGAAACAAAGAGCTAGGGTAAGTTTTAGGCTTGTGTTTCTGTTTTCAATCATGATTTATGAATGAATTATTCTCTGAAGCATTAAAGTAAATAGGCCTTCTATGGCAGGATTGTTTTTTCAGTCAGTACACAGAGAAAGGTGTGCAAATTAATAAAGGGAAGCTTCAGTAAAAAGTGAGTGAGGAGATCAGAAGGGAGAGCTGTCATGCACATACCGCTGGACGTCAACATAAATCCCAATAGGAAGAGACATACCTGCATCTCTGGAGGGACGTGACACTACTTTACCACTGCCGGGAGGAGGAAGAAAGATTTTCTCCTAGCCTGGCAACAGCTCAGCCAATCAGAGACTGTCACAACTCAGCCAATGAAAAGCCACTATATTTCAAATTCCAAGTTTCCTCCAATGGATTTTTTGTTCATAACAGTCCTTCCCAGTTTGCCTCTCTCCTCTATAAAAGAGCTACCTCTCCTTTGCTTTAGTTGCACGTCCTGAATTGCAATTCTTTGCGGCCCCCAAATAAATGCTGGTAAAATAAACTGTCTGTTTTATTGTTTTAACATTACACCAGGAAATGTATGTCATACTTACTCAACTCAATGTCCCTCCACTCTTGTTATTTTCTTTCTGTCAGTAGCATCAAAAAACAATTAAAAGAGTATGGTTATGACACTTCATGCTATCAATCTCAAAAGGTCAGGCATGTAACACCCCCACCCCCTAAATTTCCCTGCTACTCAGGAGCAAAAATCTGAAAATGTAGATGAAAGTTCAGTTTACCTCTGTTAAAAACAAGACAACAGACGCAAGATGGATTTACTTATGCTAAGCCCAATGTCACCAAATTGAGACATAATTATAGTTTCAGCTCTTCCAGAAATGAAATTTTAAACCAGTCAATCAGGAATCACCTGATCAGTACTAGTTAGGTAATCTGCATGATAGCTTGCTGCCATCCCCTAAAGAAAAGTAATCTTCCAATAACTAACCCACTTTGTTTTACCTGATATAACTTCCTTGTTCCTGCTCCCTTCTACTTATAAAAGTCTTTCATTTTGTACAGACCTCTGAAGTTCCTTTCTATCTGCCAGATTGGTTGCTGTCCCATATGAATACATTTTTACTCAAACTCTTAAAAATTTTAATATGCCTCAGTTTATCTTTTAAGACTGTACTCTCATTTCCATTGTGGCATTAGTCACAATAGCCAAAATATGGAAACCATCTAAGTGCCCATCAGAGGATGAATGGGTAAAGAAAATGTGATCTATAAATACAGTGGAATATTATTTAGCCTTAAAAAAGAAAGAAATCCTGAACTGCTGAACAATCATCAACAGGAAGACACTGGAACTCACCAAAAAAGATATCCCACAACCAAAGACAAAGGGGAAGCGGCAATGAGGTGGTCGGAGGGGCACTATCAGAATAAAATCAAATCCCATAACAGTTGGGAGGGTGACTCACAAACTGGAGAACATTTATACCACAGAACACAGAAGTCCACTCACTGGACTGAATGTTCTGAGCCCCATGTCATGCTTCCCAACCTGGGGATCTGGCAATGGGAGGAGGAATTTCCAGAGAATTAGACTTTGAAGACTAGCAGGATTTGAGTGCAGGACTTCGACAGGACTGATGGAAACAGAGATTCCACTCTTGGAGGGCACACACAAAGTAGTGTGTGCATCAGGACCCAGGGGAAGGAGCAGTGACCTCATAGGAGACTGAACCAGACCCACCTGCTAGTGTTTGTGGGTATCCTGCAGAGGTGAGAGGTGGCTGTGGCTCACCAAAGGGACAAGGACACTGGCAGCAGAAATTCTAGGAAGTATTCCTTGGCGTAAGCCCTCCCACAGTCTGCCATTAGCCCCACCAAAGAGCCTGTAGCCTCCAGTGCTGGGTCGCCTCAGGCCAAAAAACCAACAGGGAGGGAAATCAGCCCCACCCATCAGCAGACAAGCATATAAAAGTTTTACTGAGCCCTGCCTACCAGAGCAACAACCAGCTCTACCCACCACCAGTCTCTCCCATCAGGAAGCTTGCACAGGCCTCTTAGATAGACTCATCCACCAGAGGGCAGACAGCAGAAGAAAGAAGAACTACAATCCTGCAGACTGTAGAACAAAACCATATTCACAGAAAGAGACAAAATGAAAAGGCAGAGGACTATGTACAAGATGAAGGAACAAGATAATACCCCCTAAAAAACAATTAAATGAAGTGGAGATAGGCAACCTTCCAGAAAAAGAATTCAGAATAATGATAGTGAAGATGATCCAGGACCTCGGAAAAAGAATGGAGGCAAAGACTGAGAAGATGCAAGAAAAGTTTAACAAAAACCTAGAAGAATTAAAGAACAAACAAACAGAAATGAACAATACAATAACTGAAATGAAAAATACACTAGAAGGAATCAATAGCAGAATAACAATAACTGAAGCAGAAGAACAGATAAGTGACCTGGAAGAAAGAATGGTGGAATTCACTGCTGCGGAACAGAAAAAAGAAAAAAGAATGAAAAGAAATGGAGACTGCCTAAGAGACCTCTGGGACAACATTAAACGCAACAACATTCGCATATAGGGGTCCAAGAAGGAGAAGAGAGAGAGAAAGGACCAGAGAAAATATTTCAAGAGATTATAGTTGAAAACTACTCTAACATGGGAAAGGAAATAGCCACCCAAGTCCAGGAATTGCAGAGAGTCCCAGGCAGAATATATCCAAGGAGAAACACACCGAGACACATAGGAATCAAACTGGCAAAAATTAAAGATAAAGAAAAATTATTAAAAGCAACAAGGGAAAAATGACAAATAACATACAAGGGAACTCCCATAAGATTAACAGCTGATTTCTCAGCAGAAACTCTACAGGCAGAAGGGAGTGGCACGATATATTTAAAGTGATGAAAAGGAAGAAACTACAACTCTAATTACTCTTGCTGGCAAGGATCTCATGCAGATTCGATGGAGAAATCAAAAGCTTTACAGACAAGCAAAAGCTAAGAGAATTCAGCACCACCAAACCAGCTCTACAACAAATGCTAAAGGAATTTCTCTAAGTGGGAAACACAAGAGAAGAAAAGGACCTACAAAAACAAACCCAAAACAATTAAGAAAATAGGAACATACATATTGATAATTACCTTAAATGTGAATGGATTCCAACCAAAAGACACAGGCTCACTGAATGGATACAAAAACAAGATACATATATATGCTGTTCTACAGGAGACCCACTTTAGACCTAGGGACACATACAAACTGAAAGTGAAGGAATGGAAAAAGATACTCCATGCAAAAGGAAATCAAAAGAAAGTTGGAGTGGCAATACTCATAACAGATATAATAGAATTTAAAATAAAGAATGTTATAAGAGACAAAGAAGGACACTACATAATGATCAAGGGATCAATCCAAGAAGAAGATATAACAATTATAAATATATATGCACCCAACATAGGAGCACCTCAATACATAAGGCAACTGTTAACAGCTATAAAAGTGGAAATTGACAGTAAAACAATAATAGTGGGGGACTGTAACACCTCACTTACACCAATGGACAGATCATCCAAAATGAAAATAAATAAGGAAACAGAAGCTTTAAATGACACAATAGACCAGATAGATTTAATTGATATTTATAGGACATTCCATCAGAAAACAACAGATTACACTTTCTTCCCAAGTGCACACAGAACATTCTCCAGGATAGATCACATCCTGGGTCACAAATCAAGTCTCAGTAAATTTAAGAAAACTGAAATCATATCAAGCATCTTTTCTGACCACAAGGTTATGAGATTAGAAATCAATTACAGGAGGAAAAAAGGTAAAAAAACACAAACACGTGGAAGCTAAACAATATATTACTACATAACCAAGAGATCACTGAAGAAATCAAAGAGGAAATTTAAAAATACCTAGAGACAAATGATGATGAAAAGACAATGATGCAAAACCTATGGGATGCCATAAAAGCAGTTCTAAGACGGAAGTTTACAGCAAAACAATCTTACCTCAAGAAACAAGAAAAATCTCAAATAAACAATCTAACCTTACACCTAAAGAAACTAGAGAAAGAAAGACAAGCAAAACCCAAAATTAGTAGAAGGAAAGAAATCATAAAGATCAGAGCAGAAATAAATGAAATAGAAACAAAGAAAACAATAGCAAAGATCAATAAAACTAAAAGCTGGTTATTTCAGAAATAAACAAAATTGACAAACCAGTAGCAAGACTCATTAAGAAAAAGAGGGAGAGGACTCAAATCAATAAAATTAGAAATGAAAAAGGAGAAGTTACAATGGACACTCAGAAATACAAAGCATCCTGAGACTACTATAAGCAATTCTATGCCAATAAGGTGGACAACCTGGAAGAAATGGACAAATTCTTAGAAAGGTATAACTTTCCAAGACTGAACCAGGAAGAAATAGAAAATATGAACAAACCAATCACAAATAATGAAATTGAAACTGTGATTAAAAATCTTCCAACAGAGCTTCCCTGGTGGCGCAGTGGTTGAGAATCCGCCTGCCGATGCAGGGGACACGGGTTCGTACCCCGGTCCGGGAAGATCCCCCATGCCGCGAAGCAGCTGGGCCCATGAGCCATGGCCGCTGAGCCTGCGCGTCTGGAGCCTGTGCTCCACAACAGGAGAGGCCACAACAGTGAGAGGCCCGCGTACCACAAAAAAAAAAAAATCTTCCAACGAACAAAAGTCCAGGACCAGATGGCTTCACAGATGAATTCTATCAAACATTTAGAGAAGAGCTAACACCCATCCTTTCTCAAACTCTTCCAAAAAATTGTGGAGAAAGGAACACACCCAAACTCATTCTATGAGACCACCATCATCCTGATAACAAAACCAGACAAAGATACTATAAAAAAAGAAAATTACAGACCAATATCACTGATGAATATAGATGAAAAAATCCTCAACAAAATACTAGCTAAGAGAATCCAACAACACATTAAAAGGATCATACACCATGATCAAGTGGGATTTATCCCAGGGATGCAAGGATTCTTGAATATACACAAATCAATCAATGCGAAACACCACATTGACAAATTGAAGAAGAAAAACCATATGATCATCTCAATAGATGCAAAAAAGCTTTTGACAAAATTCAACACCCATTTAGGATAAAAACTCTCCAGAAAGTGGGCATAGAGGGAACCTAACTCAACATAATAAAGGCCATATACGACAAACCCACAGCAAACATCATTCTCAATGGTGACAAACTGAAAGCATTTCCTCTAAGATCAGGAACAAGTCAAGGATGTCCACTCTCACCACTATTATTCAACATAGTTTCGGAAGTCCTAGCCACGGCAATCAGAGAAGAAAAAGAAATAAAAGGAATACAAGTTGGAAAAGAAGTAAAACTGTCACTGTTTGCAGATGACATGATACTATACATAGATAATCCTAAAGATGTCACCACAAAACTACTAGAGCTAATCAATGAATTTGGTAAAATTGCAGGATAAAAAATTAATACACAGAAATCTCTTGCATTCCCATACACTAACAAAAAAAGACCAGGAAGAAAATTAGGGAAATAATGCCCTTCACCATTGCAACAAAATGAATAAAATACCTAGGAATACACCTACCTAAGGAGGTAAAAGACCTGTACACAGAAAACTGTAAGACACTGATGAAAGAAATCAAAGATGACAAAAACAGATGGAGTATACCACATTCTTAGATTGCAAGAGTCAATATTGTGAAAATAACTTTACTCCCCAAAGCAATCTACACATTCAATGCAATCCCTATCAAGTTACCAATGGCATTTTTTACAGAACTAGAACAAAAAATCTTAAAATTTATATGGAAACATAAAAGACCCCAAATAGCCAAAGAAATCTTGAGGGAAAAAAAAAAGGAACTGGAGGAATTAGACTCTCTGACTTCAGACTATACTACAAAACTACAGTAATCAAGACAAGATGGTACTGGCACAAAAACAGAAATATAGATCAATGGAACAGGATAGAAAGCCCAGAGATCAACCCACACACCTATGGTCAACTAATCTATGACAAGGGAGGCAAGGATATACAATGAAGAAAAGAGCCTCTTCAATAAGTGGTGCTGGGAAAACTGGACAGCTACATGTAAAAGAATGAAATTAGAACACTCCCTAACACCATACACAAAAATAAAATTAAAATGGATTCAAGACCTAAATGTAAGACCAGACACTATAAAACTCTTAGGGGAACATATAGGAAGAACACCCTTTGACATAAAGCACAGCAAGATCTTTTTCGGCCCACTTCCTAGAGAAATGGAAATAAAAACAAAAATAAACAAATGGAACATAATGAAACGTAAAAGCTTTTGCACAGCAAAAGAAACCATAAACAAGACGAAAAGACAACCTTCAGAATTGGAGAAAATATTTGCAAATGAAGCAACTGACAAAGGATTAACCTCCAAAATATATAAACAGCTCATGCAGCTCAATGTTAAAAAAACAAACAACCCAATCCCAAAATGGGCAGAAGACCTAAATAGACATTTCTCCATAGAAGACATACAGGTGGCCACGAAGCACATGAAAAGCTGCTCAGCATCACTTATTATTAGAGAAATGCAAATTGAAACTACAATGAGGTATCACCTCATACCAGTGAGAATGGACATCATCAGAAAATCTACAAACAACAAATGCTGGAGAGGGTTTGGAGAAAAGAGAACCTTCTTGCACTGTTGGTGGGAATGTAAATTGATACAGCCACTATGGAGAACAGTATGGAGGTTCCTTAAAAAACTAAAAATAGAATTACCATATGACCCAGCAATCCCACTACTGGGCATATACCCTGAGAAAACCATAATTCAAAAAGACACATGCACCCCAATGTTCATTGCAGCACTATTTACAATAGCCAGGTCATGGAAGCAACCTAAGTGTCCATCGTCAGTTGAATGGATAAAGAAGATGTGGCACATATATACAATGGAATATAACTCAGCCATAAAAAGGAATGAAATTGAGTCATTTGAAGAGATGTGGATGGATCTAGAGACTGTCATACAGAGTGAAGTAAATCAGAAAGAGAAAAATAAATCTCATATATTGTCGCATATATGTGGAATCTTAGAAAAACCGTACAGATGAACCGGTTTGCAAGGCAGAAATAGAGACACAGATGTAGAGAACAAACGTATGGACACCAAGGGAGGAAAGCGGGGGTGGTGGTGGTGTGATGAACTGGGAGATTGGGATTGACATATATATACTAATATGTTTAAAATAGATAACTAAGAAGAACCTGCTGTATAAAAATAAATAAAATAAAATTCAAAAAAAAAAAGAAATCCTGCCATTTGCAACAACATGGATGAACCTTGAGAGCATTTGTTAAATGAGAAAAAAAAGAATAATGTATGATCTCACTTATATACAGAATGTAAAACAGTTGAACTTACAAAAACAGAGGGTAGAAGAATGATTTAAAAACTGAGTTTTTTTCAAACTGGTGAAGCTACGTTGATGATCTTAGCCACCTCTTGTAGCACAAGTTGCTTTTCGGGTCTGTAATAAATTCGATGATGTAGGAGGCAGATAACTGTGTGGTTAAGGGTGCAGGCGTGGGAGCCAGAGTGCCCACTTGTGAAGGCAACCCCTTGTCTCTCACAATTCAGCTGCCTGAATCGTCACAACTCATTTTCCTTGGCTTCACTTTCCTCATCAGTGTAATGTGGGTAATAGTACCTGCTTCACAGACTGTGGCTGAGGATTGAGCAAGTTAACACATGTGAAGTGCTTGGACCAGTGTCTGACGCAGTAAATGATCAACCAATTTTAGTTATCATTGGTAAGTGCAAAAGAATTCTTCACATAATTGGAGGCTCATTCATTTTTAACATAAATCTTCTTTAAAAGTGTTACAAAAACTTCATTTTTCTCTTGTTCATCATATAAAACTTTTTTGAATAACCATTATGTACCAATGCATTTGTACTAAGTGCTGGGGACAAACTATAAATTTTATATGTATATAAATGATCTGGCCTCAAATAACTTGCCATCTGCTGATGGAGTAAGGGGAGAGCGCTGGTAGCGCATGCTCCAAAGGGCGCAGTGCGATTGAATACGGGCACAGCCCAGGGTTGGGGGTGGAGGGAGGCCCAGAGAAGGATAAGGGAACTTTCTAATCTGGATATTTTAAGTGGTAAAAATTTGTAATTAACCATGTTGAAAGGGGGTCTTATGAACACATGTCTCATCATGCAACATACATGCCCAGGTGTAAATGTTTCTTAGATATTTGCACCCTTCATTAAAATTACCAGTGATTGTGCAAGTCTAAAAGACAGACAGACCTCCAGTGGCTTACTACACTGCCTATAGAGCTGTCTGCTTTTAAATAAACTCTTAAACTGCGGAGGTTTAAAAATCACTGGATCTGCTTCTTCAAGAAGGCTGGATTATTAGCTGTTGTTTCCCGAAGCTGCTATTCTGCTTACATTTCTAAGTTTGTTACTTGTAATTTGCTGTGGACAGAGAAATTAGGTAAGCATGTTTATTAGGATTATATTTTAAATCAAATATAACAGATTTAGTAGTCTCACCTGACAGGAAAGTTGAAGCATTTGTAAACGGATTTTTATGCGGTAGTGTGTGGGGTGGACTGTAGCGGTTTTTGGAGGCTGATTTGCTTATTTCCTGGTCCTCAGGTGGCTCTGGTTGCATTTGATGGGACAGTGACTTCTTGGTAATTAAATGATCTAACTTCTACTTATAGTGACATTTTTCTAACAGAAGGTGTGCCTCTCTTCTAGTATTTCAGTATGTAGTAGGTTCACTTTTATCCTACTTGTCACCATCTTCATTTTTTATGAGCTCGAGTCATATCCTCTCTCATCCTTCCTTGTCTCTATAGTCCTCACACTTAAGTCTAAGGTCCACAGCAGTTTCTCTAACCTACTGAGTTACTTGCTGAGATGGATCATACCTGACGCACTCCTATCTAGCCTTCAGAGCCCAGCTCAAATACCCACTCTGAGAAATTTTTTCTTAGGATGAATCATCTTTCTCATGCAGAATTGTTTATATCTGTACTTTCATAACACTTTTACTCCTCCTATTGTAACTCTTAATGTATGTAACATGTTTATATCTATGTGCCTATCTTCTTAGTTGGACTAGGGCTTTTTTGAGGTCAGGTCCATCCATCTCTCAAAGTGCATTACCAAAAATTGTCACTTGCTGATTATTGATTGCACAAAAAGGTGGTGTTTTATGGCTTGCACTCATTTTCTTTTTGACGATACCCATCATTTGTGAGATACCCTACCCAGTCATCCACTCATCCTCCCACCACACAGACATGTGGTCACGTGCGTGTGTGCACTCACACACACACACACACACACACACACACACACCGGTATGTTGAACTTGTGCTTATAATATCAAAGGTTATTTTTCTTTAAATGTACTGTTAGGTCCACTTATTTAAAACTTCCTGCATTTAAGAAGCCTTGCTATAGTTGCAGTTTATAACTCTCGATTTTGCATTTCTGTATCTTTTGGAGTGCAATTTAATGTTGTTGGCTTAGCTTGGAGGAGCTAAGTTCAGGAGTTCAGCTGGACAGGAAGGAGGAAGGAGCTGACAAGTACTGTATATTGTATGCACTAGATGTCAAATTCCACAATGTGGGGAGAGTTGGCATCTAGTTGTATCTGTCAAGCAGTCATTCCCCTGAAAGCATCATTTCTCTTTGAGGAGTCGCTGTTTACCCATAACGATGTAATTCTGTTGAGGATGACTTCAGCGACTGGTCAGCAGCTCATATTCCAGACTGAGTCACTCATGGTCCTTTCCCGAAAACTTTAAAGTCTGGAAAAGGGGTGGATTGAGGTAGAATTGGGGGTGGGGTATGAAATTTGTGACCTGGTGTAGGTGTGGTGTTGCCTCCTCTTCTTTTCTGAACAAGGACTTTTCTAAGACAGAGGGAAACAGACCAGTGATCCTCATCTGGGCAGAGGCCCTGTGGAAAAAATAGAGACCCCAGGATTCTACGGGTAGAGAAACCAGGATTGAGACCAGGAACCCACTGGAGCCAAGCTCTGGCATAGCATCCTTGCATGTTTCCTGCTTCATTTCCACTCTTCTCAGATTGGTGGTGAAACTGATCACATCCTAGGTGAGTGAGATAAATCTCCTAAGGGAGAGTGGGCAGAGGAAAGGAGAAGAGAAAGGACACTCAGGTGTTTCACTGTACTTATTAACCTCAGATTGATCCTGAGGGACTCTGAATCCTTTACCCATACAAGGGTTTGTCTTTGTCTAGCAAGTTCTCTGTCTAGTATATAAACTAATTTACTGCACTTCATCCAAACATCATGGAAGCATAGCTATCTTTGAGTTGTTATTTGTGCAGAACTCTATCAATAACTTTTAACAAGGAAATAGTAGTTCTTTTGAATTAAGACTTCTGTTAATATTTACTTAGTGCACATTTATTGAGCTGCCACTAATGTCAGCCATCGGAGTATATGAAGATAAAAGGTTCATTTAAACAGATAGGCTCAAACTCCAAGTAGCTTACAGTCTAGCACAAGAGGAAAAAAAAACCACAAAAAACGCAGATAAGTGCATAACAAACCACAAGGCAAGGTATAATATAATAGAGGTCATAAAAATCATATTTAATATGTGAGTTTGGTAGAAAAATAGATGATTTTCAGCTGAGGGGAATCAGGGCTAGCTTTATTCAAGATCCTTGTAAAGCTTGGGTGGCCCTGTCAGGTCCTGCTGATTCAACTGCATTCCAGATGTCGGTCAGGTTTAGGATTTCCAGTGTACACAGTGACTCAACATATTTCCATGTTTTCAATCTGTCAGGTAAAAAGCCCTTCTACATTTTCAGGTTTCACGGTAGGGAGACCAAGGGAGAAGGGGAGACCAAGGGAGACCAAGGGAGACCAAGGGAGACCAAGGTAGGGACAGGGAACTGTGGAGAGATACAAGAGGCAAAGATAGAAAAATGGAAGGAGAGTATGGTATCAAATTCTACAGGTAGAACTGACAAATGTTAGAATGCAGTGTAGTATAAAATCAAAAGAGGAGCATGATTCATGATCAATGAAATTGGTCAGAGATGGAGACCATCCATCACACTCCTTCACTTTCCCTTAAGACCAATGGTGTGCGTTTTCAAATTTCTGATATCTTCATTGAATGTGAGGATCAAGGTCAACCAAGACTTTGACTTCACATACATAGTAGCAAATGACAAATTAGGCAGCTAATATAAATTACTAAGGGACAGAATATTTTTAGGTAAGTTGGTTAAGCAATGAAAAAAAATGACGTCACACAGAGTGCACCAAAATGCTGTGATGACATCCTTCCTTGTCCTACAGATTGCATTCCCACCTGGAAGCTATGGTTTAACAAGCTGCACAGTGCCTTAAACACAGAAGCTGATTAATAATTACCTGCTTGATTGCTTGAATTCTTCATATAATTGTTCTCTAAGTATTGGCCGAGCACTACTCTGACCAGGCACAGTTCTAGGCACAGTTAGGACAGAGCAGTGAACAAAATAGTCTCCAATGGAGTCAGTGTTCCAGTGGAAGATATTAGATGAGAAAAAAAAAAAACAAAACAAACGCACACAATATGTAAATATCAATATATAATGTTGAATAGTAAATTGATATGAAAAAGAGTAAAACTGGGTAAAGGTTAGAGTTAAAAAAATGGGAGTGGAGGATTCTATTTCAGTTAGGAAGGTTGAGGAAGGTTTTTTTTTTTTTTTTTTTTTTTGTGGTACACAGGCCTCTCACCGCTGTGGCCTCTCCCGTTGCGGAGCACAGGCTCCGGACGTGCAAGCTCAGCGGCCATGGCTCATGGGCCCAGCCACTCCGTGGGATCTTCCCGGACCGGGGCACGAACCCATGTCCCCTGCATCGGCAGGCGGACTCTCAACCACTGCGCCACCAGGGAAGCCCGAGGAAGGTTTTTCTGATGAAGTGTCTCTGAGCAAGATCTGAGAAGAGTGAGGGAGTGAGCCATGATTACTGGAGGAGGAGTGAGGAGGGAATGTACTTGGGGAGTGGCAAGGAAGTCAGTGGGGTAGGAATGAATAATAGGGAGGATATGGAGATTGATATCTTCAGAGACGCAGCCAGGAGCTAGACTGAGGATTGGTAGGGCATGCTAAGAGTTTTGACATTGCACCAAGTGTGTTGGGGAGCCATTGGTGGGTACCAAGCAGTGGGATGACATGACTGGATTTACATTTGAATAGGATTATCCAGGCTGTTGTCGGGGACAGATTCAAGAATAAGAAGCAGGGTGACAGGAGGCTATTTTGATGATCCTGGTGCATCACGTTGGTTTGAACTGGGATGGCGGGAGTGGAGGTGAAATATAGTAGTGAAATTTGAAGTATATTTTGAAAGTACATGCGAAATAACTTTGTGATACACAATATATGACGTGAACAATTAAAGTCAAGGGATGACTCCAAGGCTTAAGTAACTAGATGAGTGAACAACTGGTTTACCGGCATGATGAAGACTGGAAAATGAGCAGGTTTGAGAGTGTTGTGTGCTTTTGGACTGGGTTAGTTTAGAATAGCTCTTAGGTATCTAAGCAGAGCAGTCATAGAGGCGACTTGACACAGAAGGCTGGAATTCAATCAAGAGGTTAGAATGGGAGATATAAATTGTGGACGTTTCTGTACATGGCATTGGGCTGACACTACTTCGTTTCTGGTGTACGACAAAGCTATTCTCTGCACCAAGTACTCGCAATCCACAGATCACACTTCACTGTCCTCTTTAAAAATTACCCTCCCACTCACACAACGTAACCTTATTGCTCTATAACGTACTTGGAGTTCTCAAGTTCTTTTCTCTCAGATATTTGAAGACAGTTGAGAATTCTCTGTTCTGTACTCAGTGACCACAGAGACAAATAAATGCACCCCAAAGGTGCCAAGTGAAAAATTTTCGAACGTCTCTAAAAGCTAAACTTAAAAAGAATTGAAAGACCATTTTTTAATTTTAATTTTTTACTGAAACTATACTTGGTTTACAAAGTTTCAGCAAAGTGATTCAGATATATATACGTATATATACATTCTTTTTCAGATTCTTTTCCATTGTTACAAGACAGTTGAATATAGTTCCCTGTGCTATACAGTAGGTCCTTGTTGTTTATCTATTTTATATATAGTACTTTGTATCTGTAAATCCTGAACTCCTAATTTATCCCTTCCTACCCCTCCCCCTTTCCTTTTGGTAACCATAAGTTTGTTTTCTATGTCTGTGAGTCTATTTCTGTTTTGGAAATAAACTCATTTGTATCTTTTTTTTTTAAGATTCCACACGTAAGTGATGTCAAATAATATTTGTCTCTGTCTGACGTACTTCACTTAGTACGATAATCTCTAGGTTCATCTGAAAGGCAATTTTAAAGAGCTCTTCAGGCTAACTCTCCTATTGGAGGACACATCAAGGTCATCACACCTAATATAGCTTCAAAGTCATTCTGAAACAACTCTGACCTAGTGTAGCCTGGACTGTTTTCTACCTAATATCCCTGAGGTGACTTCAGGGGACACCTTCAGGACATGGTCACTTGGGAAGTTCAAGGAGAATATCCTACAGATATCCATTAATATCACCAAAGAAATTTTTGGGACATACTTGCTTGGGACGCTCCCACCTCCCCTCCATCCTTGGATTCAACTCAAGAGATTCCTGGTGTCTAAAGAGTTTGCATGTTCATAATGAAAGACCTCTTTTGGTAAAGGGTATATTTAACTCTCTGCATGTATGGGTGCGTGGGTAGGGAGAAACATGAGAATGAAGACTTTTCAAGCATTTGTTATATTTATATCTTTCTCTTCATTTATATAGGTTGAAGCAGGTTGGATGTGCCTTTCACTATTTGCTCAAAGTGATAGAATTGCCTCTCCCTTCATCCATTTTTTTGTTGGTGGATCCATGTTGGCTATTGGATGGCTGTCAGCGGCTGTGGGTGCCCTGTTGTTCTTTATGCAATGTCTGTGTCTCTCTAGCAGCTCTTCTACTTGGGTCCCAGCAGCTGAGAGTGGTTCATCCTTTTTGTGTTCCCCATTGTTCTATATTTTTATGGCAGAGGATGCAGTCAAAGTAACAAAGGTATTTTTCCTTGATCCATTGAAAACTCACTGAGTTAACTGAAGATCATGAACAAGTTTCCCTTTTTCATGGAGAGGTCAGCTTTGGAGGTCACAGATGCTAGGAAATAATGTTTTTATGTGGCTACTCACCATATCAAGGAAGGTTAATTCTCTCTTACCGGAGTTATTTTCCAACAATCAACTGAGAGGATACATCTAGCATTGTGGCCGTCTCCTCTTCCATCCATGTTACTTTGCTGCCTGAGTCACTGAGCATTGTTTATCCAGAACCCACAGCTTTTATGCTGTCCTTCAAATAATAATGTACTTTATCATACTTGGTAGAAATGTATTAGTCATAAATTGAATTTAGACACCGTTTAATTCAAGAATTTAGAATCAAGGCTTATGATTATCTTATGACTGTGGCAATACACAATCTTGTGCAATGTCATTTTGACAGGTGAAGACTGAAAATGAAAGCATTATCTACAACCACATTTCTTCAGTGTGATAAGTTCCTAGGGCATTCAGGGATTATTATTTTTAACAAAATGTGCTTGCTGCTTGCCATTCCGCCACCAAAAATAAGCCGGTCTGAGGGGGCTAAGTGTTAGAGGACATTTCTGGTAACTATTTCATCTGGGACCATTTGTAACAAAGCATTCTTGACTTTTTTTTTTTACTACCTCCTTCTCTGCTTTCCAACCAGACGAATTTCTGTCAAAAGAGCTGGACCTTTTTTTTTTTTTTTTCTTAAACCAAATATACTTCTTACTGCCAAAATGTACACTGGAAAAATTAACTTAAGCTGGTAGTTTATCTTAACCATTTAAGAACATCTAACTATTAACGGGAGTCAGTGTCACCAAACACACCAGGTACTACATACTGTTTTAGGAGGCAGGAGGAGAATTGGGGGGGAAAAAATCATTCAGTGTTTGAGCTGGAAAATCTGGAGTCAGTGAGCTCAAAAGTTCTTCGTTAACAGTTCTGTGACCTTGAACAAGTTACTTTGCCTATCTGACCCCGGCTCTTCAGCTATGAAATGCAGCCAAAAATGACTGCCGGAAGAGCAAGTCGGTTGCGTCAAAGACATCAAAGGGTTACACTAGCGAAAATCACCAAGGCTTTGACTAGACACATTGCACTATATATAAATCTATTGCTTTATGCGTTTACACTGTTCTAATTTAGAAACTACTGCCTGTACACTGTTTTCCGTCTACTTTCCTGCAGGTAAGGTAGTTCTTTTCAGAAAAGAATTGAGGGCACTGTTGCCCTGCCGGAAGATAAGTCCCAGAGAGGTTTTGCGGAGTGGAGTTAACTATAGAGGAACCAGCTGGCTTCGGGGTGCATACAACCGAAATCCGCGGATGCAGCAACTTCTGCACGAGAGGTGTCCTTTGAGTCCTTTTTCCTACGGCAAGGGTGGAAGAGCCCGCCCGCCACAGAACGTGGCACCAGCGTTCACTAGGAGGAACCACGGCAGGAAACGATATTCACAAAGTCACCAGAACAGTTTCAAATAAACCCAGATACTCCCTGCAGGAGGGAGAGGGCAAGGAGGGCAGAGGGAGGATGCAGGTTCCAGAGGCGTCTGTTCTGGGGGCTCTGGAGGGTCAGTGAGAGTGCCCTCGAGGGAGAGGGCGCACAGGGCTGGAAGCGGTCTCCTGGGAGCGTCCGTTCGTCCTCGGGGCCCACGCGCCCTTCCCCTCGCCCCCCGCCTAGCCGGCTCGGGCGCGCCCGCGGCGTCAGTCTCGCGAGCCCCTTCGCCCTCGCGAGTCTCGCGTTCGATCATCCCGGCCCCTTCCAGCCCCGCGCCGCGGCATCCCACTTGCCCAGCCAGTAACGGTTTCTGGACCCGTGGCCCCCGACCCTTCCCCCCACCCCCACCCCCACCCCCACCCCCAACCCCGCTCACGAGAGCTGCAGCGCCGCGCGGCTTGGGGAGGGGTAATCCGCCCCGGAACACACGTGAGCGTCCCCGGGGCGGGGTCGGCGGAGGCGGCTGAGGGGTTTCCCCCACGCCCCCAATGCCGGCCCGCGGTCGCCGCACCTCCCGCGGGGTTCGCACCCGGCCCTCCACATCCCCCTTCCCGGGAACGACCCTCCGCTCCTCCACACCTACCGCCCCGCTCCAGTTCCCTCCAAATACCTCCCCCCCGGCCCATCCCCTCCGCTGCGCCGCTCCTCCCCCCTCCCCCGGTTTCCCTGGCCCCCGCCCGCGGCCACCCCCCGCCCCCCAGCGGCCCGGCTCGCACGCGCCGCGGAATTCGGCACCTCCTCCCTCAGAGCCGAGCCCGCGGCTCCGCGGAGCAGCCGCCGCCGCCGCCGCCGCCGCCGCAGCAGCAGCCGGGCCCTCTGCGTGCCTCCCCGTCCCGCCCCTCGGCCCCTGGCGCCCCAGGCCCCCGTCCCCACCGTCCTCCCGCCCCGCTTCCCTCCCTCCTTCCTCCTCCCCCCTCCTTTCCCCCTTCGCCTGCAGCCCGAGCCGGGCGCGCTAGCCGGGCTGGCAGGAGGGCGGCGGCGGCGGCCCCACCACCATGAGCTTTGAGGGCGGCCCCAGCGGCAGTCGGCGCCGCGGGGAGGAGAGCGGGGACGCCGAGCCGCCCCCGTCGCCGCCGCCAGGAGAGCCAGCCTCGGTCCCCGCGTCCCCGCGCTACCTGCCACCGCTGCCCGCGCCGCCCGCGCCGCCCGCGTCTCCCAAGCGCCCCGCGGGGCCCGACGAGCCGCCAGCGGAGGTGGCCCCGCGGCGCAGCGGCGCGGAGGAGCTGCCGCCGGCAGGGCAGGAGGTGGCCGAGGCTGGCGACTCCAGGGCATGTCCGAGGCGCCTTCCGGAGACGACGGTCCCGGAGGCGGCGGCGGGGAAAGGCGGCCCCGGGGAGCCGGAGGTCGGCGCGGGTGGGGACGGCGAGCGGCGGGGCTCCGGCGACCAGCCCGAGACGCGCTCGGTATGCAGCAGCCGCAGCAGCAGCAGCGGCGGCGGCGACCGGCGCTCCGGGCACCAGCACCAGCACCACCAGCCCATCTGCAAGATCTGCTTCCAGGGCACCGAGCAGGTAAGGCCCGGCGGGTCCCGGGCGCGCTGGCTGTGGGGTCCGGCAGGGCTGGGCTGGCTCCCGCTCTCGACGGCGCCCTGTCAGCACCACGGACAGCGCCCGCCTCTGGGTTCCTGGGCTGAGCGGTTGCCTGGCGGCTCCTGCGCGTTCCCTTTCCCTTTCCTGTGAAGGCAGATAAAATTGTCCCGGTGGCGAATAGTGTTTGCTTTGGGCTACACTTGATTTTTTCCACCTGGTTTTGCAGTTACACATTCCTCAGGTGTTTTAGTGTTAATGCCATAAGTATCTCTTGTATGAATTCCTTGATGGTTCTGGTTTATACATAGAGACAAACCTATATTCCTTTTCTACAGGTGTATCGTGAGGCAGATAGTCTTAGAGGACAAACAGGGGGTGAGTCACGTCAAAACCAAAAAGGGCAGGGTCTTTCCTTATTGCCCATTTTGGTGACTCAATATCACTGCGGTGAAAAGCATGTTAGAGTTTTCATAAGAGAACTAAAACTACTTTGACCTTGTGAAAGAAAGAAACACAATTCTAGAATTATAAACTCCATTAGAGGTGCATGCAAACTTACATGCGAGTAGTCACAGAGACAACAGGGATAATACATCTGTCTTACAAAATGTGTGGTCTGAGCAAACATTAGGTTTAATATTTTTCAAAGTAAGGAAATTGCATAAGAATATGCAGGCTTTCAGGAATATAGTCCCCTAAGTCAATATTTATGATGCTACAGTTAGAAAAAATGAAAGCGTAATGCTATTGCAAGCTACTTTCCGGGATGGCATGCATTTCTTCTTTAGCAATGATTAAGAATAACTGCAGAGGAACTGCATCTGACCGTCCACTTAAAAGTTATTAAAGAGATTTAATAGTACAGCTTTTCCCCTAGGGTATTGGGAGCTGTATCCTGCAGACATTTCGTATGTTGGTAGAACATTTATGTCATAACTCTAAGTAATATCTTTGAAATAGTTTTAAGACTTTAGTTGCATTCCCACCAGAGGTATGAACATTTAATTTCATTTTCTATGATAGAGTTTGATGCTTGTATCCTTCTGGGTAAGTGGCTTTGAAAGAAAAGAAAGCAACTGTTGGATTTTTAAAATAGAGACACAGTATAAATATTCGTACTGAGTTGTTTTCTTTCCAGGGGGAGCTGTTAAACCCCTGCCGATGTGACGGGTCCGTTCGGTATACACATCAGCTGTGCTTGCTGAAGTGGATCAGTGAGAGGGGTTCCTGGACCTGTGAACTCTGCTGTTACAGATACCATGTCATAGCCATTAAAATGAAGCAACCTTGCCAGGTAGACATTTATGACATTTTTCCCCCTGAAATAATTTTGCTAGACATGAGAATATTTGCATATGCTACTTAAGAATTTTATGCAAATCACACTAAAACCAAGATTTAGAATTTGTAGAGATGTGCTTTGAGAAATCTGTGACATTTTTATCTGAGAAACTCAAAAGTCATTTTTATTCAAATGGTCTCCTTTATTTGTTGTTTATTGATGAAATTATACCCATCCTCGTTTCTAAAAGGGCAAGTTGGTACAAATGTCTTACACTCAATTAACTCAATTTTATTCATTAGAAGTGTTACACAAATTATTTTGTTAATTTAAGCATTGAAACTTTAAATGGGCTCCATTTACAGAAAATAGATACACGTAAAGCAAAACTTTACTAGTCTGGAAACTTTGGTTGAACCCATTAGTTCTAATCTGAACAGTCTTTTCACTTAACCAAGCTTCCTTTTTCATCTGAGTTTTTTTCACAGTTACGTTTTGGCTACTTTCATTCACGCTCTGTTCAGCTACATAGTGGATGCGGAAGTATTCCCAACAGTTACTCTCAGTAATACTACTGAAATTGTATATGTTCTTAAAACTTTTCGTGCATAATCACATAATAACATAATGCCCATAACCTGACAAAAGCCCATGGAAAAATAGGCTTTTGGGTTTTTTTGGTATAGTGGAATGGATTCAGGTTCTTGGAATAGACTGGTGGATGTAAAATAATATTAAGAATGACATCTTAGATTAAAGCAGAATAGTGTGTAATTGATGAGATCTGACAATGACATGGGACTGAAGTTCAGCGGACATAAAAGAGGACGTTCAAAACACAGAGACAAAGGAGGTAATGGAAGGAAAAGGAAGAGGGACTTAGGAGGGAAACAAAGTGATAAGGTCTAGTGTTCTCTATTTCTATTTAAATTAAAGGTCTAGTGTTCTCTATTTCTATTTAAATTACCAAATTTAGTTTGCATTGAGCAATAAAACAGGTGAAATTGTTAGTGATTGCAGAAGGAATCTGGATGCTGAATTAATAATTTAAATTTCATACTTTTTAATTTGTGCATCCTTCATATAGTTGCAATTAATTTGCATCTCTGATAGTCACCGTTTAAGGCATGACTAGCAGGTATGAAATGAAAGTATGAATTTTCTCAAGCTGATCTCAGGCTTATAAATAATTTGGAAAGAAGATGAATAACTAATGTGGGTGAATGATGTTATCATGGTGAAGATAGGCACAAACCTGACATATTTTCTCAGAACTAATTGATTGCACTACTTGGTATCAATTTATTGATCCATCATAGTTCTCTTGAAAAACAGAGGGAACCGTGTCCAAGTACCAGAATATGAGTAGTATAATTGAATCTGCAATAATTTTATGAATAGAGTATGTGGAGATGAGAAATGGAGAGCTTTGAGACTCCAGTGGAAAATCCCATGAGAAGTGCTATGGTCAGATGTTCAAAGCTGAAATAGATTGCTAAATATTTCAAAAACTTTAACTTATGGCCACAATATATTAATTCACTTGGGCTGGTTACTTCTGAAGTAAATATAAATAAGTCCTTGATATAATTTTAAAATAGAGAAGAGACAAAGGGTTGGGGCAAAAAGTACTATTTACTAATTCTAATCCTATGGCAAAATGAATTATTACTGTATTTTGCTTCATTTAAAAAAATCAATAGTCATTTTAACAAAAGCAGTTCCTGAAGTGTGTATACGATATGACCAAAAAAATCAAAAGAAAACAAAAAACAACCAAAAGCCAAAAACTAACCTGGTATTACTAATACCTTTAGGATTAATTTTATTATGACATATGCAAAAACTGCCATAATCTGTAGCCTGATCTGTTTGTTCCAGTGAACTTCAAAATAATATTTAGAAACAAAATTGATATGAGTATGATGGTGATAGTTCAGATCATGCCTGAGAACATAACTTACCAGGACTGCATTATATGTTTATAAAGCTCAGGACACTTAATGAAGAGAAATCAGTTATAAAATCCAAAGTGTGGATTATTATATCTAGCAGTAGTTTATTCTCAGATAAAATGTGACTGATTGTCTGACATTTCTATTACTGATGACCCAGAAACTGAGCATTTACTCTGATTTTTGGTTTTCTCCCTTACTGGTGTGAGGCTAATCAGATTTAGCATTTATCATATTCAAGCTTTTATGGCATGGCAGAGATCCATTTCCTCATGGTACAGGATCAAACAGGAACCATGTTATGACCCTCCCCTTCACTTTCCATATCCCTTTGTTCTAAGTATAGAGCCCTCCCAGAGCTGTGAGTGGGTGGTTCCTTGGATGTACAAGAGAATAATAAACATTTACCGAACACTTACTTTGTGCCAGGCACTGTTCTAAGTGCTTTACACATAGTGATACTGATATTTAGTCTTCAAAATAAACCTATGAGGTAGAGAATATTATTATCTCTATTTTATATGAAGGCAAACTGAGGCACAGAATAGTTAAATAACCTCTACTAGGTGCATATCTAGTAAAAGGCAAAGCCAGGATTCAAACAGTCTGGCTCCGAGGTTCATGGTCTTAGCCACTGTGCCCCCCGTTGGAAAGTGTTCTTTTCAACTTCATTGTAGCCATCCTGATGTTTTTGGGTCCACCACAACTTATCCTGTGTTATGCTAAGTCAAGCAGGAACTGGTTTCAGCCTGAGTCTCTATGAGGGTCTAGAAAGGCTTTGACTATCTATTGCTGTAGAGTCAAACTCCCTCATATACTTAGTGGTTTAAACAACAACCATCATTTATTATCTCAAGAGTCTGTGGGTTGACTGAGATCAATTGGGAGGTTCCTCTCCACATGTGGCATCATCTGGGGCTGTGATCACTAGAGTTTTGACTGGATGGGAACATCCAAGGTGGCTCACTCATTTGACTTGCTGTTTGTGCTGGCTGTTGGTTGGAAGCTCAGTTGGGGCTGTCAGCTGGTTACTCACTTCTCTTTCCATGTGATTTGGATGTCTCACAATGTGATGATATAGTTCCAGGAGCATAAAAGAGGAAGTTGCAGATCTCTTAAGGCCCAGCCTTGGAAGTGACATGGCTTTATATCTGCTTCATTCCCTTGATTGAAGCAAGTCACAGGATCAACCAGATTAAAGAGAAGGAAAAATAGACTCCACCTCTGGAGTCTGCCCTTCTTTAAAGGGAGTGGACATCTTTAATCCACAATAGGAGATAGCTTCTAAAATGGCACTATCTACCTACTCTGGTCTTTACATTTGGTCCTCACCAGGTCCAGGTCAGTCAACAGGCGTCACCATAACTTCCCTCCCAGGGCTCAGAAATCAAGAAGTTTAAAAAATATATGGGAGTTTGACTTCATCAGTGGTGCTTGATGCGTATACTAAACCACTTTCAGAAGTGATTATTGCCTTGATGTACCTCTGGGTGCTCAGAGGGACATGGGGACAGAGAAGGAAAGGAAGAGCTAACCAGGAAGCAGGTGTGTGTGAGGAAAACATGTTGCACTGTGTCTAAAACCTTAGTTTTAGACACAGAATTCTAATCTCAATGAGAATTTGGGTCTAAATCTCCCCATTTCATGAGATTTTAGTGATGATTAATCTGTTTAATCATGTTTAATGCTTAAACATGACCCAATAGAAAACTGATGTATCCTCTACAATATATTTAAACCTAAATTACTGTATCATTAGCAGTAGGAGTTAATTAAGACATTAGAAATAATTAACACGCATTTACGTTCCTACCTCCTTGCAGAATCTCTTTTATTGATTACCATATTCAAGATGATGCATTAATGATATTTTAAGAGTAAAAGCTAATTCTGTTTTGAATCTCACAGTATGGTATAAAATAAGTGCAATCTAAGAACCTATAAGATCAAATTTATTTTGAGATGGTGATATTTTAAACTAATTAAGCGAGTATATTTAAGTTTATGAATGCGTTCAGTACTTTTTCGAGAAATAGAGATGTTTGAAGAGATAACATTTACTAGATGAAGTGTTGTATGGGAAACTTTAAACTTTTTGTAAGAGATGGACTATAATGCCTAAACATAGGAAAATAGAGTGTTAACGGAAGGCAATAGCTATGTTGCCATGGACGAGTTACTTAACTATTTGTGCCTCAGTTAACTCATCTTTAAAAGATAATAATGGCACCTGTTTTGTACATATTTTGAGGATGAAATACATATATACCTATAGAGTGCTTAGAATAGTGCTAACACACAGTAGGTGCCATTTTAATGTTGGCTCTGATGATTTTTACTTGTTCAGTCAGCTAGCCGATGGGGACCTTCATTTGCTCACAGCAACAGTGCTCACAGGTCCCTGTTGTCTCCTTCAATCTCTTGTCAGCAAAATGAAGTTAATGACTCTTCTTTCCATATCATTCTTTATCTCTGGATATTTATTCCCTGCTTTTTCTAGGCGAGCCACCTTGGTTTCTGACCAAATTTGTTATTGTGAATAAAGAAGGAATCAGCATTTAAAAAATCAGATGTAGTGAGCGATAATGATCTCAGCACATGGGAGCGTATTTACTCTCCAGTCGTCCCTCCCCATGGGTCTTCACTGGAGTCAGCTCATAAGTGGAGTTATGAGATGCTTTTGCATGTGGCCAAGCACAAGGCAGCACTCTTCGGCATCACTGGGTACCAGTGTGTGTTTATGCTTTGGAAAGGCCCCTGGTGGTTGGAGTGTATGTGAGCAAAGCAGGAGGTTGAAGAACCCCCAGAGATCCCAGGCAAGGGGCAATCGCAAAGGGCACAGGCAGGTAGTCCAGCATCAGTCACAGCGAATCGTGGTGTCCATCAGCTTTCTTTCCTCCTTTGTTACTCAGAGCACCAGAGGAAAGGACTGGCAAAGGACTTGCAGAGTAGGGATTGAAACTTGCAGATGGGCCACCCGTCTTTGTGGATAGTAGAGCCCTGGCCATGTTTACCAGCCTTTAACTTTTGTATCAGTCTCCCCCTTACTGCTTTTCCTTTAAACTCTTAAAATGGGCTGTCAGCAACAAGTCTTCTTACAGCAGTGAGAATGACTGGAGAGACTCCTAGGAAGGAGAGTAGTTTTCATTTTTATCCATATTCTTATCATGATGGGGTTCATCATGATAGTTTTGAATTAGAGAGGAAGTTGGCACCAGGTAGGTTCACCTTGGCTACTGTTCTGAGGTGCAGCTTCTGAGCCTATTTGTAAAGCGTTTATAGAACTTTAATGAAATTCTTGAGGGCCCTCTGATCATTATTTTCCTAAACAGGGCTCTGTCATGAAAGAGGTATTTCCTTCTTCAGAACTGATTAAGTTGTTCTCATGACATAGCTGACGCACTAGAAGAAGCCAACAAATCCTCATTGAAAATTGACTGCGATTTTGAAAGTGTATTAAGAAAACGTCAGCACATGACAGTGTTGCATGCTGTCAGTTGAAATACTTGAAGGCGTTTGTATTCTATGGATTAAGAATGTCTGCATACATACAGCCTGGTTGAAGTGGTAAAGCCACCACTTTTCTTTTACTTTTTCTCGAACTGTTGCTCTTATTAACATTCTCTGTAGGTTTGATAGCAAATGACAAGCAGAGGGGAAGCTTTTCATTACCATGCCTGAATAACTAAGAAACAACGTTAAAACATAATATTTAAATACATGTACTGACATATTTGATAGGTAATTAAAAACATCAGAATTAACAAAAAGCACATCACAAGGCCACTCTCTGACCTTTGAGGTGATTTTTGTTTCATCTGCTTACTAAATCTCAAAACACTCAAATCTGCATTTTACTCACTAGAACAGATTAATGATCCTCTAGTGAATAAAATATGTAAATTATACTTTGTCTACTACTATAGCCATCTTATTTACTGTATAGACCATATGTACAGTGATTTTACAATTTGTTTCAAAGCCAGATGGTTCTGAGATGGTAGTAAAAAAGAAAAAAAAAAGATGGGGACCATTTAGGGCATTGTGGACTGGTGTTTGCTTTTATCCTGTATGCAGAGAGGATTGGGGCTGATGTGGTCCCGATGGTGATAACTCTCCAGAACTTTCTTCTCCACATGTGTTTGCTTTTCTACATTCTTTCTAGCTCTTTTTAAAATGTATTTTCCTTTCGACGCCTTTCTCTTCTTTGCTCTCTTGGCCTCTCCAGTCAGCTGCCTGTAGAAGAAAGGAAGATCTGAGTGGGACAGATTTTGGAAAAAATTATGTGACACAGCTCAATGTAGCTTGACAGCCATTTTCTTGGTCACTTTGTATGTATTCAGTGAGTATTTGTGGTATGAATGAGTGAATGAATACATGAGTGAGTGTTTTAGAAAGGTAGAGAGAATCATAGGGGTCATGTTCATATTTCTGCAGTGAGAATATGACTTAAGGAAACAAGTTGCATTTACCGCTCACCCATTAGCCATCTACTGTCAATTTTCAGCTTGTTCTTAAATTGATCTGATAATTCTATTCTGAATCTGCCTGGAAAAATATGTTCAATTCTTCAGACCACAGGAAGAAGTCTTAAGAGCAGGATCTATTTTTAAAAACCTAAAATAAAAAAAAATGCTTCCAGTGAGACATATCTGCTCTTTTCAGAAAATAAAATGTCATGAGAAAAGACTCCATGAATGTGAAATTACCCATGTGTGACACACTTTGTTTCTTGAGGTTGTCACTGGTTGAAGGATTTCATCTAGCATTTGTTCAGAGAATTTGAATAATTTGTTGGAAATTTCACTGTATGATTGAAGATATAGATGAACTGCTAAGAATGTCTACTCGGTATAATTTTTTTGATGTGAAATCTGCCACTGGGCTGAAAACAAGGTGACGGATTTTTTTTTTTTTTAATGAGCAGTTTGTACAGCTGCAACATAACTTCGAAAATGAGTTTCCACTGGTGAGTACAATACTCCAACATAGGGAAAGGCAGCAAGAGAACAGACTCTTTATTCCTTACTCATTTCCTGCTTTGTCTTGGCGTGTGGCTTTGCTGTGATATGACTGATGTTTGCTGAAAGGATTGGAACAAAGGAAACTCAGCTTCCTTCTTTTTTCGGACCTTCTAAGAGTAGAATGGGATGACTCTGAGGGCAAAGCTAGAGTGCTTCCGACCCTTCAGAGTGGCAGGGAGGGGACGAGATAATCACCTACAATTACAAGTAAATGGATGGCAGACACTGAGGACTTGGCCAAGAAAAACTGCACTTGTGGCTTGTGCTTTCTGTATCCTTGGATATTTGACAGCTTCTTGCCTGTGCCCATAACTCATAATTCAACAGCTGTTCTTATGATTCAGCTAGATGAAGTCCCACGTAAGTAGAGGTGGGCTGGAAGCAGTCCCGTGGGAAGATGCAACAAAAGCCTGGAAGCGTTTCTGTGTAGGTAAAGTCAATAAGAGAACTTATTGGGGAGATATTTCTTATTCAGTCCTTCCTTTAGGTATATATGCTCTGGAAGCTACTGTCTGAAAACCTGTTTTTTCTCCAGTTTTCATCTCTTTGACATAGTTCATTTTGACTGATGACACCTGGGCAGTGTATCCTTAACATGGTAACAGAGTTGCATTGCCCTAATGTGCCTTTTGGTTTCATTTCTCATTTTGGCATGCTAATTATGTGCAAGTGGCCAAGGCTTAATTTGGGCATAGGGGACCCTCCTCCTATGAACTGAGCATCAAGCTCTTATTTCGGGAACCTTCTGGGCACTCCTTTGTTATATATGGACCTGCAGTTGTGCGCTGACACTTATGTGTCATGGCTCCGAGGTACAAAATAGTTCAAGTAAACAAGGAACTATTTCAAGAAATGTACACAGGCTTGCCTTGGTTTGTTCAGCTTGTCTTTTTTTTTTAAAAAAAAAAGATTTTAAGAAGGGTAACATCTCGCACAAATACTAGGGGATTTTACTTATATTATTATGAAAGAATATTCCAGAAACCACGGGAAATACTTTTGCTCTTTTCTCCCCCCACCCCAGTATTAACTTCTTTTCTGTGTTACATTTGCAGATTTTAATATCAGTATGTATGTAAGTGTCCCCTCTATTAATTTAAAGGCAAAAAATAAAGAAATTTTTTTAAAAATTACCAAATTTTGGTAAAATTAGTTGTAATCTTGAGAGTCGAGTAGTAAAGAGCACAGGATTTGCCAGGCATACATTGAGCATTCAGTATTTCTCTTACCCTCCTTCCACCTCTTTCTTTCTTTTCTTGACATACCCGTATCTTTTTAGTGGGAGCAAGTAGATGGGAGGTTTCCGGGGAAAACTCCAGTTCTTTGGTGAGAAAGACACAGTGAACACGGGTGACAACCCTTGCCCACGTTGTGTTCTCTAGGACCAACAAGCATGCCCAAGTGCAAACCGGGAAGGTTAAAGAAAATCTCGAATGCAAAATCCCTTTCAATCCCCTCCCAAACTGTCTTTCTTTACCTTTCATACCACAGTAGCTTCTATGAAAGGCATTTTCAGATCCAGACAAGACTTTTCAGCAATTTGAGAAGTAGTAGAAAGAAGTAGGAAAATGCTAAGCCAACAAAATTACAACTAACTGTAGCTTTGAGTGACACATCGTCCTTAGACTATGGGGGGAAAGACACTGAAACCTCCTTGGGTAGTTTAGTGAAACATGTAAGGATAGGTGAGGAATCTCCCTACCTCCTGTCTGCCTCTTCTCTCTGACCTACACCCTACTAAGACTAAAGATAGTATATGTAACATGGGAGGAAATCTGAGGAAGAAATACGTTACTTTCATTTTGGACATGATTAAGCTCTACTACAGTGAACTCTAGGGGAAAATTGTCAAGCATTCCTTGAATTGCTTGTGGGGGAAATTTCAATGCCAAGTGATGGTGAATGCGTGGAGATTATTAATATAACAGGGCATAGCATTGGATGAATATGTGTTTATTTTTCATTTAGAAGATGATCTTACTCATATCAAGGGGTAGCCTCAAAATATTTCATCTTTTTTTCTACTATAAATTAAATAATCAGTACTTCTTTATTGATTATTTTTTCACTGATCAATAAACCACTGCTATGTTGCAGGCACTGTTCTAGGTTCTACAGCTCCAGAATTTGGTAAAACAGGCAAGACCTCTGCTTCTAAATTTAAATTCTTGATGATGAGGGACAAGCAGTAAGTAAACAAACTAAGTAATTTTAGATTATGTTAATAATTCCAGTGGAAAAGAATCGGAGTGATTAAAAAAATGGAATCCTACAACGAACCATGTGATACTGGATTAGAGGTGGGAGCATCAGTATAAACTCATGTTTTGCTTAATATAGATACAAACGGTTACATATGGAAATATTTATAGATCTGTGCTTGTGCATGGGTTAGTATACACACATACATTTCCTAGCTCTGTCTATTGAGAAGGCCTAATAGTAACACCCCAGTAACAATAAGTTTACTTAGCACCAGATCTTGGTTTCCAAAACCATTCTCCAATAAAAGGAACCAGTCTCATACAAGGTGCTATTCTCACACAAGATGAGACTGGAGTATCTTGTTCCAGAAAATAAAGTGTTCAAAAAGACAAAAGGATGAGGCATAGCAAAGGAACATTAAGAGACAACTTGAAAGAGCCCCCAGTGGCTAAACCAGGAATGATTTGAGCAATGAAACAAACAATGTAGTTTTGGATTATAACCTAAACTCTAATATGAACATCTATGAGTGCATATTGTTATAAATAAATGACTGAATGAATCAGTAAATGGGGGAAATAGACAATCTCCCTTACAGAAGAATTCCTAAGTATTTATTTATATACCGTCCCCTCCAGGAGGTGGACCTCAACTCCCCCTGGCCCTTGAGCGTGGGCTGTACTTAGTGACTTGTTTCCAAAGAGTAGATTGGTTACAGAGTGGCAAGTGGGGAGAGGGAGTAACTTTACAGTGGAGAAGCCTGGCAAATGCTACCTAAACCCGGTGGCCAAGTTTAACATTATCAGTGATGTCATGTTGATACTGTATGCCTTCGGTATGATGTAATGAGACTACTTTATCTCTGTGGTCTTCACCCTAAAAATCCATAGCCCTAGTTTAACCATGACAAAAACAGCAGATCAAACCAAGTCGGGGGACAGTCTGCAAAATACCTGACCAGTACTCTTCAACACTGTGAAGAAAAAACAAGGAAAGTCTGACAAACTGTCACAGAGCAGAGAAAGCTAAGGAGACATGATGACTAAATGTCATGTGGTGTCCTGGATGGAATCCTGGAAGAGAAAAAGGACAGTAGGGAAGAACTAGTGAAATCTTAGTAAAGTGTGGAGCTTAGTTAATATTATAGTAACGTACCAGTGTTGGTTTACTAAGTTGTAAATAAATGTACCTTAGCAATGTAAGAGGTTGACAGTAGAGGAAACTGTGCACAGCATGTATGGGAACTCTTTGTACTATCTTTGCAACTTTTTTTTTTTATTAGTTTCTGCTTTATAACAAAGTGAATCAGTCATACATATACATCTGTTCCCACATCCCTTCCCTCATTCATCTCCCTCCCTCCCACCCTCCCCATCCCACCCCTCTAGGCGGTCACAAAGCACCAAGCTGATCTCCCTGTGCTCTGCGGCTGCTTCCCAACTTTTATGTACATCTAAAGCAACTTTAAAATTCAGTTTCTTAAAAATTAAAAAAAAATTTAAAATTTTTGTAGGCGCTGTGTGGCATGTGGGATCTTAGTTCCCTGACCAGTGATCAGACCTGCACCCCCTGCAGTGGAAGCACTGCAGTCTTAACCACTGGACCGCCAGGGAAGTCCCCAGTGTTTTGCTTGTTTGTTTGTTTTAAAGGGTATGGGGAAGGCTAAGTGTATTTAGGTAGAAGGGGTAGGGAAAGTCTTTCTGAAGAGATGACATCTGAGCTTAGATCTAAAGATTGATGATGATTCCCCTCTGAAAAAACTCTTTGAAGAGCATTCTGGAAGGGGGAACGGCTAGACTAAAGACTCTAAGTAGGAAAGAGCTTGTTGCGTTGAAGGGAGTAAGAAGAAGTCCATGAGTGAGGAGGAGTAGGAGATCTTGGGGAAGTCGGGATGCACCTTACCTTGTAGGCCATCGTGAGGGAGGCGTGTTTCATTCTAAGAGCAATGGGACATCATTGTAGAGTCTCAGGCAGAGGAGTAATATAATAAAAGTAACAAATGCCTTTGGTTACCTTGTAAAGACTGGATTGGAAGGAGCCTGGGCTGAGAGCAGGGGTGCTGTGAGAATGCTCCCTGATGGGTGGGAAGGACATAACAGGGGCTCATATTAGGATGATGGCAGCAGAGATGAAGAAAAGTGGATCCATTTGAAAAATGCTTTGAAGGTAAAAGCAAGAGTTAAATAATTTTTTTGTAATTTATTTTGTGACAAAACACCTGAACTGAGTTGAAGCTATTTATAGTCTTTATCTCAGGTAGTGTCAATTTTCATATATTTTGCCATAGAAATATTGTGATTGGTTACAGGATGTTGACCTAGATCCTGCTGAGCATGTGGGATATTACATAATACAATAAAAATGTACCATGTCATATTTTAAAAATCTGGAAAATTTGGAATTCTGAAACACATATGGCCCAAAGTGTTTTGGGTGAGGGATTTTGGTCTAACATATTGTCTATCTTGTAGAATTGTTCCATGTGCTCTTAAGAAGAGTGCGTATTCTGCTGTTGTTGAGTGGTGTGTTCTATAAAGTTCTGCTTGGTGTAGTTAGTTTTTAGTGTTGTTCATGTCTTTTATTTCCTTGTTGATCTTCTGTCTAGTTGAAAGTGGCATATTGAAGTCTCTAAATGTCATTGTTGAATTGTCTTTTTCTCTCTTCAGTTCTGTCAGTTTTTCCTTTATATATTTTGGGGCTCTGTTATTAAGAGCAAATACATTTGTAAGTGTTAAATCTTCCTGACAGATTGACTTTTTTGTCATGAGAAAATGTCCTTGGTCTCTGGTAACAACTTTTATCTTTAAGATATTGGTATAGCCACTCCAGCTCTCTTTTGGTTACTGTTTTATGATGTATCTTTTTCATTCTTTTACTTTCAGCCTATTTGGTTTTTGAATCTAAAGTGTGTCTCTTGCAGACAGCATATAGTTGGATTATTTGGACCTGTATATAGTTATTCCTGAAATAGAGCCTTACAAAAGTCAACGAATGTTGTTGAGATTGCTTTTTTGTGCAATTATCAATTTAGAAGGATCTATTATTCTGTTGGAACACGTACATTTCTGCCAGGTTTTGGATTTGTTGTATTTATTCATCCATTTAATAATCCAGCAAATATTTATTAATTACTTTACTAGGTGCCAGGCACTGTTCTAGGGACTGGAGATGAACAAAAGAATAAACAAAAGAAATAAAATCCCTGCCCTCAGAGGGCATACATTCCAGAGAGGGAGATTGATAATATACAAGTAAAAATTCCAAGTAAAAGAATTAGTAAATTAATTAATGGTAAGTGCTAAGGGAAAAACACTGGGCAAAGAAGGGGGATATGAAATGTTGAGAGGGATGGTTAAAATTTTAGACGAAGTGGTTAGGGAAGGCCACCAATGCATGATCTTTGATACTGATTGACAGAAATTCTTCATCTATAGCTTTCTAGAAATAAGATATACTAGTGAATGTTTACCATGATTAGTTTTCCTGCTGACGTACATTTCATTCTGAGTTTTAGTTTTCCATGAGTGCACTGGAGAGGTCAATATTTTACAGCCTATAGTTTTATAATTTGAATCAATATATTAAATGCCTCAATAGGGGCCCAATTTCCTTGATCCATTGTATGTATATCTTGGATATTATGGTGAATATTCAAGACATTGGTTTTAAAAGCCAGGAAAAAAGTGTATGATCAGACAGGTATTAAGAGAAAAAGAGTAGTGAGAAATAGTGAAAAATGTATTCTAGATTCTAAGAATCACAAATGCTCAATTTGCTCTTCCTGAGTTATTTAAAATATATATTTATGTTGTCACATTCACTGTTTAAGCTACAGAATTATCAAGGGGTTAGGATCTTAAAAGCCATCATCATATATGAGAAACATGAGAAATTCAGCCTATTTGGATTATAACTATTTTAAATACTGATTTTTTTTGTTTGTTTTTTGCGGTACGCGGGCCTCTCACTGCTGTGGCCTCTCCCGTTGCGGAGCACAGGCTCCGGACGCGCAGGCTCAGCGGCCATGGCTCACGGGCCCAGCCGCTCCGGGGCATGTGGGATCTTCCCGGACCGGGGCACGAACCCGCGTCCCCTGCATCGGCAGGCAGACTCTCAACCACTGCGCCACCAGGGAAGCCCTTAAATACTGATTTTTATGAGTATATTTTATAAATATAGTGATAATAAAACACTCTTCTAGGACAAATACTTTTTTTTTTCTGTTGAAAAACACATTTTCTGAGATGGATTGTTTTGAAGAGAAGCTCCATCATCTCATGGAATGCCATCTAGGAAACTTGGCTCTTTGGAGAATGGATGTGTGAGGCTGTAATTTTCAAGTTACTATAATTAGGAGCTATTGATGTGGCTTGTACATGACTTGGCCACTATGAAAGTCATGCAGTGGCTGAAAGAGGGGAAATGACTTTTTATGTTGCTCTGAGAGCTACAGAAATTGATATTTGGGCTTCCAAAATCCACTTGACATAAATGGCTTCCATTAAAATCAATGCAGTGGAATGCCGGGCAGCCCATCTTTGTTGAATCACTGTCATTGACAGAGAATGAACACAAAGGAGTTCTGGAGGTTGAACACTTCTTCCTCCTCTTCAGAAGACTTTTAATCATATGGAGACAAATTTTGTTTGAGCTTATGGTACTTGGAATAATCCGTTCCCCAAATTTGATGGGAAATGTCATCTGAAACTTAAAACCCCTAGCTTTCGAAGGCATGAGCATAAGTGGGTTAGCAAGATCTTTTATTCAGGAGAAAAGTGATGGTCGTTTCATGGGGAGTGAGATGTTATAGTCATGAATATGTGCAGGAAGGAAGATAGATCATTCTTAGGACAAGTATTCTCCATGGAGCCCTAGTGTGGGTTTCCTTTGTTTGTTTGATTGTACTGGACTAGTTTAGATCATCTGTTAAAAGTCTAAAACCTTTCAAGACAAGTCAGTATCTTGAGGGTTTATATAAAGAGCAAGCATCTGATTATTGGTATCCCTTTTGCTAATTAGATGTCAGAAGAGCTTCTCTGTGCAGCTCTGCCCTCTAGTGTCTCCTGATAACTACAGTCATGTTCTCGAAATTTGACCCATGGTGCCCAGAATTCCATTAGGTTAGAGATATTTATATATATTTTTTCCATCTCATTTGAAAATAAATTTGGCCTAGGTTCCATTTACTTAAAAGGCTTTGACATCTGTTATTATTTACCTAATTTGTTTCAGAAAAGGCACTTCCCCCACCCCCCAGTTTGATTAGATTTTGATTATATCAAACATTGTCTGTTTTCTTTATTCCACTTTGCAAGTTTGGGGGTTTAAACTTTAGTCTGTTCAGAGATTTTGGAATAACTGCTTATTAAATAGTTTAAGAATATAAATCATGTGAACTCAAGAAGAATGTTAAATCCATTTAAAGTTATTTTAGGGAGTATATTCACATTTTGATTGCCCATTGAATATTTGGGTACAACAAGTTTAAATAGAAGATAATTATGACATCTAGCGTTTCTGCCAAAGTATTTGTAACATATTGATGATCAAGTATTTTAGATATTTTTGAAATAAGACAAAAAGAATATCCCTTATTTGGATTCATGTATTTAAGAAAAACTGTTGACCAAATATTGGGGCAGTTTTATTATTTGAAAGAGAAACTGATTATATTTCAGCTTCTTTTGTTCAGCTTTAGTCTTTTTCAAAGAGGGCCTTTTATTTTGCTCAGGGCAACATTTTTAAAGAGTATTAGATGAGAAGCAATTTTCATGATGTAAAACTTAGGAACTGTGTGTGAAAATGAGGTTTTTAATTACTGCTGATTGCTTTTACTAATGGCAGGTCATCTTGCTTGAGGGAGACAATTTTTTCCAAGAGGGTTAAGTTCTTAGTTAACAAACAGAGGAACCTTAATTAAGCAGTAACTGTTGAGGTCCCGGCCATCTCCTGAGGTTCATCACTTGGGGGACAGACCATGAAGAGTGAGTGTTTCGGTCTGGTTTTGAGTCCCCAGGAAATGCTTTGTACCCTGGAAATAACTGGAATAAATAAAAAGAAATAGAGGAAGGAAAAAGGAAAGATAAATAGAATTTTCTTTTTCTAAAGGGGAACTATATTTTTATTTTGGAGGTACAAAGCATTTCAAGAACATTAATAGTGGGTATTAGACAAACAGATTATTTGTCTGGAAGCATGTGACTATCCTTTCCAGAGCAGTGAGGCCACAGTTACTCTTGGCTCAATGCTTGGAAAAGATGACCTATTAGTTACTGAAAATGAACAATACATAACTAGCTCAAAGAACTTGGTTAGTAACACTGTCCCTGCCTTCTTGGCTGAGTAACTCATTTATTAAGAAGGACAGGAAAGCATGGTAAAAGGTGGAAAGGATGTTATGCTCTGTCAGGGAAAACCATTTCAACACTGTGGTTTCCAGCATCACAGGCAGGGCGGGGGCCTGTAGGTATATGAGGCTTCCAATAGATGACTATGGGAGCATAACGTTCATTAAATACATTTTAAATAGGGATAAAGTAGGGGGGGATTTTAAGTGAACAGATAAATATATAAAAGAAGTACACTGCCTTTTACATAAAGATACACGTGTAGTACTCTTGCCTTATTAAAAATTGGGAAGTATTTTGAGGCCAGCATAGATTTCAGAGAAGATTTAAAAAGCTAAACATGATCATGATTGCATAAATTAGCATGGTTAATTTATAGCTGAATATCTTGATCGTGTATGTTTTAGTTTGGACAGCTAGAAAAATGTTCTTCATCAGATTTTCATAGGGTGAGAAAAATGGCTTATGTTACTTAGTAAATGCCTTTTTGTCTGAGTAGCAGACCATTAGGTGCTAATGAAATAAACACAAGTAAATAAAAATTATTTTGCGAGGACAATAACATGTTTTCAGCAGTTAAGTCTTTAGCAAAATTCAGAGCGTATTCATTTTATGGTGCTATCGCAGCAAAGGGTTGATAGCAAATTGGGACAGTTTTCAATGAAATAGCATGAAGTTTCATTGAGAGTAAGGAGAGAAATTCTTACATCAATAATGTATCTGCATTACATGTTCTGTATTAAAACATATTCATTTAACCATTTCCCAGCAGCTCCACATCGGCATAAGACTAGTATTTCTATAAAGAACTAGGAGAATATTGACCATCGTTGAAGGCAGTTTTAGTTTATAGTTTGAAGGCAAACTATACTTCAGATAAGGTGCTAATTATATATGGATGACAGTTCTATGATATAAAAAGTAACACAGAACTCCTTATCAATTGTGAGTCAGAATTTGGCCAGCGCTTTAGAAGCGAGCTCATTTTTCATGTGGTATCAGAGTCTGATAATGGAATTCCTTCTACATGTCTGATCAAAACCAACCAGTGCCAGCAAAGTGACTTTACAATGATTAAATTATACGATTATTATTTTTTAAGGATCTAGTAAATCCATTCAGAACTCAGTACAAAAATTATATTGCTTTGTATACTTAGAGATATTTATGGATTAAAACTAACTTGATTGCATGGCAAGCAACAGTGTAAAGTGATGTAGATCAGACAAGCATTTACTTTAAGCAAATCCCAATATGTCATTTCCAGGACTGAAAATATTTCTTAAGTGTGGTTGAGAGCGATCTGGTGTAGGAGGATTAGAGTATGTTTGGGCATCTCCCCTTGTACACGCTTTCTCAGGCTGACTGTGGCTGAGCCTTTGATGAGCTTGGAAAATAAGCACGTTTATTGTAAAGTTTGTGTTGCACTACAAGGACTGCTTGTAGAGATTCTAACTGATAATAATAATAATAGCTGCCATTTATTGAGCTCTTATGTGCTTAAGAGGCATTGCCTGACTTAATTCTCACAAATGCTATAAGAATGAACATCTAGAAAAATATATCTCACTTGGAGGTGCTTCAGTATAAGTTGTGCCCACATTTACAGGATCAATCAAACTCTCTGGCCTTCAGAAAAGTTTCAATCATTTTGGGAAAATGGAAAAACACTTTCTGATCTGTTAAGGAGCCTGAATCCTAGTTTATGAGTCACCACACATCACTGTGAGATTTGGGGTAAATTTAATAATTCACTGAACTGTTTTAACTACACAAGTAACTGAGGAAAACATAATAAAAAGTATGTTAAAATTTTAATAATTCAGATAATATAGAGACCAGTAAAAATGGATAATTCCTCTCTTTTTTTACCCCCAAGGCCCCACCCCAATCCAGGTAATCACTGTTAAAACATTGGTTTGTAGCCTTCTAGTACTTTTTGAAGAATGCATTTACATGTATATACATATATGTTTGTGTATTTATAGTATTTTTCCCTCACTTTGTGCCTTATTCTTTAGTTTCTTTTACTTGATAGTATGTCATCACATATGACTATTATTTTTTTAACTAATGCATTAATTATATTCTTCAGAATGAATCTAACAATTTATTTAACAGTTTTCCTGTTGAGGGACACTTAGGTAGTTTATAATTTTTCACTGTTACAAAAATGCTGCAGATAACCCTACACACATGTTGGGAACATTACGGTAGGATTGAGCCAGTTGTGGAAATGTTGGGTTATGAAGTATGTGCCATTAAACTTTTGAAAGACACTTCCAAATTGACCACCATCAGCACTGTATTAATATGACTCTCCATCAGCAGTGTAAGACAGTGGCTATTTTCTGTATCTTCACCAACACTGGAAATCATCAATTAATTAATTATTAGTAAACTAAATTATTAATGTTTTATAAAAGTAATACCTTGTTATTTTAAATTGCATTTTCTTAATTATTAGTGAGGTGGAATACTGCTTTCTGTGTTTACTAACCATTAGCATTTCTGTGTGTGTGCAAATATGTTCATATCCTTTGCCTGTTTTTGATTGAGATCAAGTTTATTTGTTTAAAAATATACGTTCACATCATTACAAACTTTTCCCCTTTTCTTGGACAGCTTGATCTGTCAGTTTCTCTTATATAACTTAGAATCTAATTGGGATATAGACATTAACAAGTCATCATGCAGTTAATTTTTAAACGTATGAGGATTATCTTGGTGTTACTGATAGCCTTGTGATTAAAAAACATACTTGATATGAATTCAGTCTTTGAATATTTGGTGAGACTTGAATTTTGGCCAGCTATATGGTTAATTTCTGTAAATGTGTAATGTGTGCTTGGAAAGAATGTGTTTTCTTCAGTTATTGGTTGCAGTTTCTCAAGTTTAATTGGATTGTCCAGTACAACTTGCCCCACCCCTTACAGAATTCTTGAGTTCCTAAGGTGAAGCTAACAGATTTGTTGGACATGTAGCTACAGAAAGCTCCTTTCCCAACCACGTCAGATAGGATTTGGTTTAGATGCCAGTGGTGAATATCCAAAATATCTGAAGTTCAGAGAATATAAGAATTTCTTTCTTTCTTTCTTTCATAAAAATGTCAGGTAAGGTGCTCCGGGGCAGTGCAGGTGCTCCATGTGTCAGAGTCCAAGCTCTTCCTCTTATTGTCCTGATATATGTGACCTCCATCTCACGTTCATCTTATTGCCCATAATGGCTGCTTCAGCTCCAGACATTACATCTGCATTCCAGGACAAAGGAAAAAAGAAGGGAAAGGACACTCCTCTAGAGATGTGTGGAGATGTCTAGAGGCCACTTCTCAGAAGTGGGGCACAGTACTTCAGACTATGTCCCATGGGCTACCACTTAGTCTGATGATCACATCTAGCTGCAAGGCAAACTAGGAACTGTTTGGTCTTTATTCTGGTAGCCTGTGACCAGCCTAATTTTGGGAGTTCTTTAACGAAAGGGATAAATAGGTATTGAGCAACGATTAGCAGTCTCTGCTATAAGTTCTATCAATACATACATCTATCAATTAATACTCAGTTTATTGAATACAAGTGTCCTGAAGTGTAAAGAATACCACACTTAAGTTTGTGTGCAATCTTTGTTAAAATACTTAGAACTCCACCTTTTCCACACCTTAAACACAACTCTGAGCATGCTGTACCCCTTCTTAAGAGCCTCTTCAGCAACTACCAGTTGCCTACAGAGTGACATTCATGCTCCCTAGCATGGTGTCGACGTCAAGGTCTTACTGAGTTGGCCGTATCTGAAGTTACCAAATGTATGCCTGCTTCCTGTGCTTCTTCTTGTGATCCTGCCAAAGAGTGATTCTTGTTTTCCCAGCACAAACCGTGAACGCTGTCTTAGTTCCTGTGCCGATGGCACTCCTTTGTCATCTAGGAGTGCGATTTCTCTATTTTCTACATGGAGAAATCTCCTCTTGCTTCTTGAGTCTAATCTGAAAGCCACGTGTCCTTTGAGACATCTCTGATCACTCCAAAATGTGCGTAATCTTCCTGTTGGAACCACCACGACACTTTATCTTTTCTGTGCTTCTGTAACTGTGTCCACATTTTGTCTCTCCACTACACCAGGAAGCACTTGAGGGCAGAACTTGTGCCTGAGTTACTTTTCCATCCTAGCCATGTGTATATCATTGGACACTGATACATCAATAAAGGAAGTTAAGTAAAGTGAATGATTGATTGACTGTAAAATGTGTGCATCTAGTGCCATAATATTTATTTTATACAAATCTACAGTATTACATTACATTAACGTAATCTATTCTCTGTGTGGTCCAAATGACATGGTCAGTGCTTGATCACAGTAGTAAGCAGAGATGCTTTTAGTTCAAAGATACCATAAGTAGCTGCAGGTGGTGAGAGAAAACATGATACCATTTACTGGCATATCTTAATATTTTAACAGATTTATTCTTAACCAAATAGAGGAAGCAGAATTTAGAAACAATGCCAATTCCTGAAATTGGATTCATCAGGGGGCACTTTGTTTCATAAACTTTGGGAAGGAGTGATGAAACATCTTGGGCTCCATTTGTGTCTCACTGAGGGTAAGAAATGGATGTCTGATTTTGCTGTGAAAGCTGTTTATAGGTAATCTTATCCTGTGGTTTTATATCTATCTTGTCTCAAACAGCATTTCTTTACATCAGACTGGATCTTGCCAAAATTTGGCTTAGTTTCTCTAAGATGAAATTAATCCACAGGGCTTGATATGTTTTGTGACATGGATCTTGATAATACTTATTACTCTTATGCTGTACATATGCTCAGGACATGTGTTTTAACTATATTTTTGCACGTTAGTCCAGAAACATGGAACAAACCTCATGTTTGGACAGAAAATGAAAAAGTTCTTTGTTAGACAGATGGGTAAGCAGGTAGAAACTGTCTGGTTTATATCACACCCATTGTAAGCATCTGAATCAGTGTATATTTATCCTGAAAGATACGCAGAAACTTCATTTGGTAAAAGTCATTTAATTATAAGCAAACTGTGAGTGAAATATAAATAAAAATATAAAGTTCAACTAAAAACTTTTTTGTGCTTGATGACTGAGATGCTGGAAATACCACTACTAGTGTCAGGATCAGAACATGCGTGCTGCTATCACCACAGTAGTTTGAAATTTTTCTGGAAGTGCTAGCCACCGCAATTAGGAAAGAGAACCAAAAAATGAACATAAGTGTCTTTTCCCCACACTTGAATCAACAGAGAATATTATTCTTTGCCTTCACCTCCAAATGACAATAAGAAAATAAAACCAAGACAGTCATTATTATTTTATTTGCATTCCTTTGATTAGTGGGGAGATTGGGTATCTTTTCATATGTTTATTGCCGGTGTTAAGAGTGAGAGTTGAAATGTTTACTTGTGGCAATAACTAGAGACATGGAAGGGAGAACTCTGATTGACATCGCCTTTCAATAGTGCACGCGCGTACGCACACACACACTCTTAAGGCAAAATGCAAAATTAAGCTGCCAGGTTTTTGTCCTTCTAGGAGAGAAAGTAATTAATCAGTCTCAAAGAGTGGGATGTAGTGGAGGAGTGGTTCTGGGCAAAGGATTTGGGCCTGTTAACTGACACTGTGTTTTTGGAAAGTAATCTAGGAATGTTTATACAAATATAAAATCTTTGACTCTTTGACTTGGCAATCACACCTCAGGAGGTTTACTCTAAGGATATAATTATATCAGTCTGAAATGATGTATGTACTAAGATATTGATTTCTGCCTTGTTTGTGATAGAGAAATATTGGAAAACACTTAAATGCTCATCCATAAGGGTGTAGTACACCATACAGTGGTGTACTACGAAGGCAATGAAGTGTATTGAGTTGGGAGAATTTCTACAACCTATTTCGAGGACAAAAAGGAGGTTCCAGAACACATGTATGCTCTAATTCTACTTAGTGATTGAATAGATATGTAGATTCATATCTATATATCTAAACATATCTATGAATGTAAAGAGATACCTAGAAAAAACTTTTGCTAAAATATTGACGTTAATAATTAAAAATCTAACTGGGAAGATACATGCAAACTCGAAGCTGATGGGGAGTGATGAGAGATACTTACAATGAACCCTTAAAGGCCTCAGGGTTTCAGCGAAGGGGAAGCTCAGTGTAGCCAGAGAGGTCAAAGAGAGTCTCACACAGGAGGAAGCACTTGAATTGAGTCATTTATCCAAGTTAGGGTTTGGATGGGTGGAGAGGCGGGAACAGCATCTTAGGTTGGGGTAAAGCATTCCTTTGTCAACAAAGTTTGTGTGATGCAGTGAGGCAGGCACCAAGAATCACATATACGTTGTGGCCTTCAGACTCAAGGAGCTTATAGCCTAGCAGAGAATAAAAGCACATAAATTACAATCCAGTGTGGGAAATGCACCTAGGAAGCTGTGCCCAGGGCACTGTGAGAATACTGGAAACGGGTAACTACCTAAGCCTAGAGTGTGGTGAATCGGGGGAGAGGGTGAGGGGCTGTGTGTGGGGAGTTTGCAGGAGTGGCGAGTGTGAGCTGAACTCAGAGGATGGGTTAGCAAGCTGGGGAGTAACCAATGCTAGAAATAAACATGAACGTTTACACGGATAGAAGAGGCTGCCTTCAGCCTACCAACGGGTAATGCATTTAACTTGTCTGGAAATAGCAGTACTTTTTCACTCACGGAGACAGTGTAGCTTTAGCAGGCTTGCCCTGGAGGCCAGTCAGCCTGTATGTCCAGAAGCAGCGCATATTGTGCTTCTCAGGTGAATTGATTTCTGGATTTGAGGGGGCAGGAAACACACGTCTCCTCATCTCTACTTTCTCCAACTGCGTGACGGGCATCCAGGGCCTGGGAAGTCAAGCCCCTCCTCCTACTCTATCCTGGTTCTGAGCTGTGCAGCTTCTTCTCTTGGTGCAGCCAGAACTGGTTCTCAGAGCTTCCTGCTGTTCCTGAAGCAGACACACGACCCCTCTAAAGCCTCAGAATTATGTAATTTATTTGTAATAATGCACTCTTTCATGGAAGAATGATTCATAGAGAATGAAGTGCAGAAATCTAGCCTGATGAATTTTTACATGTGTATACAACACACCTGTGTAAACACCATCCAGGTCAGTCCCCAACACGCTTCCTGGTGCTCCCTCCCTGTAGATGGTCTCTCAAAGATAAGCATGATTCCAATGTCTATTAAACTAGATTGGTTTTATCTGTTTATGGACGTCATAGAAATGAAATCTTACGGTATTTACTGTTTATCTTGGACTTCTTTAGCTTATCATTACATCTGTGAGATTCATCATTGCATGCAGCAGTAGTTAACTCTTTCTTATTGCTGTGTAATACTCTGTCATATGGCCACCCTAGAGATGCACATCCATTGGTCAGCTATACTGCTGTCTTTCCCCTTGGACCACTGGACATGTTGTTTTTAAGGAGGTGGCTTAGGCACAAGAGAACGTGACAAAGCATGCAAGCAACATCTGCCACCATTCCATCGGCCTGAGCCAGTCACATGGCTGGGCCCAAAGTCAAGGAGCAGAAGGTGTATCAATAGATGTGGGAACACCTGCAGAGTTACACTGCTAAGGACATGGATATAGGGCCAGGTGAAGGGCTTGGGCCATATGTAGTCGGTGACACTGGGTTATAGGCCATGTGTGTGTAGAACTGCAGTAGACTCCACCAAAGAGTTTCCTAAGTGCTTGTACGAACTTATATTCCCACCAGCAGCATAAGGAAACTCAAGCTGTTCCACATCCCTGCCAATACTTTGGTACTTACGACTTTTAATTCTAACCACAGCCAGGAAGCATGCATAGTGTAGAAAGGCTCTTTCCTCATCTCAACTTTCCATTGCCCTTATTCTTTTTTCATTTAGACACCAGGTCTTTGAAACAAGATGTATTCATGACTTTCCGGGAAGACCTCACTTAGGTTTCAAAAGAAGGCCTTGGAAGTTGGGGTGAGGGCTTGGGGGAAGAGCAGGGCTCCGGGGCAGGAGCAGTGCTGGACAGGGTAAGTAGGACACTGGGTAAGGAGATGGGTAAGGGGCGGCTCACAAGGTACCTAGCTGTTGGCTGGGGGAGAATGAATAGGTGGCATGGGGAGCTGGCCATGAAAAGATGGGAGACTTATTCTCTCTTTCCCTGTCTTCATCACCAAACCCACCACTGTGCACATGCGTTTGGACAAGGGTCAATACTAATTATAGTTGGACTTTGGTGCCAGGGGTAGGGGAAGATGGCCAAATGTCAGTGGGGTCTGTGTAGGCTAGTGAGGAAAGAAGGAAAGAGGAGAGGAAAATCCCACGTGGCCACTTGAATTTGGTCAATTTCTGGGTAGCCATTGTTTTGTAAGGGGTATAGAAATCATCTGAACTTGGGACCGTGAAGTAGTGTTCCATTTATGATGTGTATGTTTTTTGACTCATTGTGTGTGTGTGTGTGTATATATATATATATATATATATATATATATATATATATATACACACACACACACACACACACACACACGTATAGACATATATGATTTTCCCATAACTTTAATCTTACAAGTTGTTTTTCTTTTAACAAAAACTAAATTCATGTCCTCTGCTTCCTAATAGCACGCTTACTTCATACTCTGATCATTCATTAAATAGATATGCTGTTGAATGCAACTGCCTCCCCGTTTTTCCTGAAAATTCCTAAAGTGTGCAAAATTTTAGAGGCAGATTAAGAAAAACACACTTTATAGAAATTTCCTCATGACATGTTAGTGCCACCGAGGGTGCACCCCAGTGGCCTTGCAGGTGGCGTAGACATTTCCTGGAGTATACAGTTGTATAAACCAGCCGTTCCTCCCTGGGTTCCGTAGCTGATTCAGTCCATCGGGGTGTGCTCATTGAATGTGAATCATTCTCAAGACACCGGGTAGACAGTGTGGAGGAATGCAGTGATGAATTATGTTTCCTGCCTTCAAGGATATCTAGTCGGACATAGACATGGACCCAGATAACTACAAACCAACGTTCAGAGTGTTAGGAGTTGCTATGTGTGCAGCATGATATTAAATTAGCATAAATAGATCCAGTAGGCTCCACTGTCCAGGACAGGCTTCTCTGAAACAACTAAGACAGAGTCATGGTCTTTCAACATATCTGGGCGATCCCAATTTTAGATTTCCCTGGGCACATTAGAGATCATCTAGACCAATCCTCTTTACTCAAAGAAGGGATGAGGTAGCCAAGCTCCCCGAGGTAATTAATGGCTGAGCCGTGTCAAGAACTAGGGTCTGCTGTCTCTCCAAGTGGCTTTGCAGGTGAGGGCCTGGTTTAGTAATCCCACAGGTCAGGTTTTGAGTCTGTCTGCTTTTCCTTGCTTTGTAAACTTGAGCCAGTTTTTAAACCTCTCAGTGTCCCAGTTTTCTCTGTTGTCAAGAGCAGATGATAATAATAGTAACTGTGTCATAGAGTTTTGGGGAGGATTAAATGAGGTGATGCATGTAATGCATTTAGCAGAGTGATGCACGGAGTAAGCACTCAGTGAATGTCAGCTGGCGTTAGCAAGGTTTCTCTAAAGGAAGGGCTTTACAGTTCAAGGCAAAGAGAAACTAAGTATTGATTCAAAGTGTTCTAGGTGTTCATAGAAGCACCTATAGATTAACCTGTCAAAACCAGTGCTGTCATGGCTGCGACCTACTCTAAACACAGTCACCTCAAACATGACATCTACCATGACAACAAATGAAGGGAGTTCTTTGAAATGTTCCTTCTTTTGAGAAAATTGATCTGAGAACTCTTGAGCTACTTCCAGTGTTTCCACTCTGGTTGACTTGAAAGCTGTTATAGCTCAGCATCTTCTCTGTCTCTGTCAGTCAGTCTCTGTTTCCATCTTTTAAAGATTTTTAGCACAGAATAGCTAAGCTAGAATTTCCGGTTTTACCCTTAATATCTAGTCTCCTACAAAGCACTGTAATAGAAGGCAGGAGTTGTACTGCTTAAGCCACGTGCCTGCTACAGCCTGTATTTCTGCTTCTGCACTAGCTGGACTGCTTTCAAATTGTGTTACAGCAGAAAGCTGAACTGAGATGATTGATTATCCTCCGGTTTAGCTTGGTTTAAAAACTTGGACACAACACACCCCAAACAGTTTCTTCTTCTTCTCTCAGCCTTTCAAATCAGAACCTTGAATTAGTTTCAGGTTTTTAGTTGTTCGAGCTGCAGGTACTTCAGACATCATATACTCCAAACCTTCAAGATCATAGAGCTGGTGGAGTGAGCCCTGAAGTCCCAGTCCCCCAGTCCAGGGATATTTTCACTCTTCTCCAAGTGGTGGTGAACCAGAGAGAATTCTGCAGTCTTGAGTTGAGGTCTTCCCTTCTTAGCAAGAATACTCTTTTTGAAACTATTTCAATCATCAGAGCCAAAGAGAAAAAAAATAGGATGCTTTTAGCAAATCAAAGACTGCTTGTACCTTGTGATTTTAACTGATGCGTAAGTAGTAGGCATCAACTTCGGTGAGTTAGAATGATTGATATAATACAAAGAAGGCCACTGTGAGAGATTATAGGGACACTGCCTGCCCCTTTATTTTAATAAAATAGAAACACATTGGGTCTTGGCAGTTACACAGGGAGATGAACGAGATCATCAGCCGCTCATGATTGAGGAGCTTGACCTTATGTCCCAATTCTTTTAATTATTTACAAAATCAAGCTGTTTTCCCCTGTTCTTGAAAATTATTATGAGCTTTGCATTCAGATGTTCACTAACTGAATGCAACTGGATGATGCACCCCAGTTATGAAATTTGGGGGAGTATTAACTGAATTAGACATAAGGGATTTGAAATGCTTCCACAGAGGACCCTCTTTTAAGATCCAGTGCATAGAAATGGTAAAATTTTATCTGATTTTTTCCCTGGATAAATATGGATAAAACTTATCTAGAAAAGGAAGGAAATGTACTGTGTGTAGGGCACCCATCTGAGGGTCATGTGTCACATGCGTATTGAAATATGGAGATAGTGATTCAGTGAATCACTTTTTTCCCATAAAGAAATAATCTTTATGCATTCAATTGGATAAGAGCGTGTGCTGGAATGAGAAAAAAAGGGACAGGGTTTATACTTTGCCAAAATACACTCTGTCAACATTGACAAACTGATCTTTCCAACAAGTATCATTTTATATAGAGTAAATATGTTTGCTCCCATATTCTAAAACTACTTTTTCTTTCCTAAAGAACTGTATTAGTCAGCTTGTGCTGCTATAACAAAATAGCACAGGCTAAGTAGCTTAACCAACAGACCTTTATTTCTCACAGCCCTGGAGGCTGGGAAGTCCAAGATCAAGGTGCTGGCTGGTGCGATTCCAGGGGTGGCTTTCTTCCTGGCTTGTAGACGGACATCTTCTTCCTGTGTCCTCACATGGAGGACTCTCTTCTTCTGTCAGATTAGGGCCCCACTTTTATGACCTCGTTTAATCTTCATTACCTCCTAAAGATCCTATTTCCAGATATGGTCACATTGGGGATTAGGGCTTGAACATACAAATTTTGTTGGGAGACATAATGCAGTCCACAGGAAGGACTTACTTTTGGTCTTAAGTAGATAACTACAAAATGAAAGCAGTTTAGTTGTTGATTTTCTTTAGAGTCTGAGTAGGACACTGAGATTAGTTTACACATTCCATCCAGCTGTCTCCTTGAAGAGTGGGCCCTCTAACATTCCCTGGGCATGATGGAAAAGTCCAGAAAAGCTTGCTTTACCCCCCAATTTATGGACCTTTCACATTAAATTCATTTTGTTGTCTTTAAATGAATTACTCCAGGTGACCTGTAGATTACTTAAGAGCTATTGATACATTAACATCAATAAATGGATCATTTACTCCCAGGGAACAGGGGGTGGAGTTCAGGGTAGAGCCAGGAAACGGATTAAGTTTAGGGCCTTTAGAGGGAGAGCTGGCTAGAGATGGAGGCCTGTCCTTGGCAGTTTAGTGGCAGCAGAAGACACCTAGCACCAGGGCAGAAAGGGGGACAAGAAGAAGATGAAAGAGAGGCCTGATTTGGAATTTGAGGTTGTAGAAACAACAATAAAACAAAATTTACCTTCTATTTATCTGAGCCCTATAAAGTGCTGGCAATGAAAGTAATTAATTTTAGTTTTTCCAGTTAATGATCGGTGATATTTTGATAAACTTTTTATTTTAGAATAGTTTTACTTTACAGAAGGGCTTCAAAGATAATATAGAGTGTTCTTCTTAAATTATTTTTATTGAAGTATAGTTCATTTACAATATCACATTAATTTCAGATATACAATGTAGTGATTCAACATTTTTATAGCTTATAACCCATTTAAAGTTATTATAAAATATTGGCTATACTCCCTGTGCTGTACATTACATCCTTGTGTCTTATCTATTTTATACATAGTAATTTGTACCTCTTAATCCCCTGCCCCGATCTTGCCCTCCCCCTTCCCTCTCCCCACTGGTAACCACTCATTTGTTCTCTATATCTGTGAGTCTGTTTCTGTTTTGTTATATTCATTTATTTCTTTTTCAGACTCCACATATAAATGAAAACTTACAGTATTTGTCTTTCTCTGTCAGACTTATTTCACTAAGCATAACACCCTCCAGGTCCATCCTTGTTGTTGCAAATGGCAAAATTTCATTCTCTTTTATGGCTAATTAATATTCCACTGTATATATGTACCACATCTTCTTTATCGATTTATGTGTTGATGGACAGTTAGGTTGCTTTCATATCTTGACTATTGTAAATAATGCTGCCATGAACATTGGGGTGCATGTATCTTTTTGAATTGGTGTCAGTTTCTTCAGATATAGAGCCAGGAGTGAAATTGCTGGATCATATGGTAGTTCTATTCTTAATTTTTTGAGGAATTTCCTTATTGTTTTCCATAGTGGCTGCACCAATTTACATTCCCACCAACAGTGTACTAGGTTTCCGTTTTCTCCACTTCCTTGCCAACATTTGTTATTTGTTGTCTTTTTGGTGATAGCCGTTCTGGCAGGTATGAGGTGATATCTCATTGTGGCTTTGATTTGCATTTCCCTGCCAATCAGTGATGTTGAGCACCTTTTCATGTGCCTGTTAGCCATCTGTATTGTTTTCTTTAGGAAAATTGTCTATTCAGGTCTTCTGCCCATTTTTAAATTTTTTTTATATTGAGTTGTATGAGCTGTTTATATATTTTAGGTATTAACCCTTTATCAGATGTATTATTTGCAAATATTTTCTTCCATTCCATAAGTCGTCTTTTCATATTGTCAGTGCTTTCCTTTGCTGTGCAAATGCTTTTAAGTTTAATTAGGTCCCATTTGTTTATTTCTGCTTTTGTTTCCCTTGCCTGAGGACACAGATCCAAAAAAATATTGCTAAGACTTATGTCAAAGAGTGTATTGCCTGTGTTCTCTTCTAGGAGTTTTAGGTTTCAGGTCTTACATTTAGGTCTTTAATCCATTTTGAGTTTATTTTTGTATATGCTGTGAGAAAGTGTTCTAATTCATTCTTTTTCATGTAGCTGTCTAGTTTTCCCAGCACCACTTGTTGAAGAAACTGTCTTTTCCCCATTGTATATTTTTGCCTCCTTTGTTGTAGATTAATTGATCATATGTGTGTGTGTTTATTTCTGGGCTCTATTCTGTTCCATTGATCTATGTGTGTCTGTTTTTGTGACAGTACCATACTGTTTTGATTACTGTAGCTTTGTAGTATAGTCTGAAGTCAGGGAGCATGATATGTCCAGCTTTGTTCTTTTTTCTCGAAATTGCTTTGGCAATTCAGAGTCTTCTGTGATTCCATATAAATTTTAGGATTATTCTACTTCTATGAAAAATTTCATGAGTATCATAATAGGGATTTCTTTAAATATGCTGATGGCTTTGGGTAATATGGACATTTAACAATATTAATTTTTCCAGTCCATGAACACAGGATATCTTTCCATTTCTTCATATCATCTTCAATTTCCTTCATGAATATCTTACAGTTTTCAGAGTATGGGTTTTTCACTTCTGTGGTTGAGTTTATTCCTAGGTATTTGATTCTTCCTGATGCAATGTTAAACAAGGTAGTGTTCTTGTTTTCTCTTTCTGATAGTTCATTATTAGTGTATATCTCCCTTTATTTCTGTTAATCTTTGCTGTATATATTTACTCCTATATTTGGTGCATACATGTTTATGAATGCTATGGTCTCTTCTTTATTGAGCCCTTTATCATTATATTGCTTATGTAATGCCTATGTAATATAATTATTTGTCTTTTGTTATAGACTTTGTTTTAAAGCCTACTTTGTCTGATATGAGTGTTGCTACCCCAGGTTTCTTTTTGTTTCCATTGGCATGGAATATCTTTTTCCATTCCCTCACTTTCATTCTGTGTATGTCTTGAGCTCTGGAGTCTCTTGTAGGCAGCACATAGATGGGTCTTGTCTTTTTATCCAATCGGCCACCCTACATCTTTTGGTTGGAATGTTAAAGCCATTGACATTTAAAGTGATTATTGATAGGTCTGTACTTATTACCATTTTGTTGCTTTTTTTCTGGTTGTTTTTATAGTGCTTCTCTGTTCTTCTTCTTTTGTCTCTTCCCTAAAGAGTTTGATTTTCTTTAGTGTTATGCTTGTGTTCCTTTCTCTGTAGTTTTTGTGGATCTGTTGTAGGTTTTAGATTTGTGGTTACCCTGGAGTTCATATATGTTGAATATAACTATATCTACATGTTTTAAGCTGATAGATCATGCCACTTCCTCTGTCCTGCAAAATTTCTGTGGAAAAAGCAACTGATAGCCTTATGGGGGTTCCCTTGTATGACTCTGTTTTTCTTTTGCTGCCTTTAAAATTCTCTCTTTAACTTTTGCCATTTTAATAATGATATATATGTCTTGGTGTGTGTGTTTCTGGGTTCATCTTGTTTGGGATTCTCTATGTTTCCTGTACCTGGGTATCTGTTTCCTTCTTCAGGTTCAGGAAGTTTTCGGCCATAATTTCACCAAATACGTTTTCTACCAATTTTGCTCTCTCTTCTTCTGGGACCCCTATAATGAGAATGTTAGTATGCTTGATGTTATCTCACAGGTTCCTTAAACTATCCTCATTTTTTTAAAATTTGTTTTTCTTTGATTGGGTGCTTTCCATTATTCTATCTTCCAGATTGCTTATGCATTGCTTATTCATGCTTCTGTATCACCTAGTCTGCTTAACAGTGTTCCTTCTAGTGTATTTTTCATTTCAGTTACTGTATTCTTTAGCTTTGACTGGTTCTTTTATATATTTTCTAGTTCCTTGTTAAAATTCTCACTGTGTTCATCTGTTCTTTTCCCAAGTTCAATTAGCATTCTTATTACTGTTGCTTTGAGCTATTTATCTGGTAAATTATTTATTTCATTAGGGTGTTTTTTTTTTCAGGTTATTTTTCCTTGTTCTTTCATTTGAAACATGTTCCTCTGTCTTCTCATTTTGTTTTAACTTTCTCTGCCTCTATGAAATTAGGTGAAACAGCTACCTATCTCAGTCTTGAAGGGATGTTCTTGTGTGGGAGCGTCCCTATGCCGTCTGTGTGTGCCCGGAGGCTTTGGTAGGAGAGCTGGATCTGAGTGAGCATAGGTCACAACTTCCCCCAGGTGTGCTGCAGCCACCTCCTTGGTAGGAGGTAAGGCTGGAGATGGAAAGCTAGAGCCAGAACCAGTTGTGAGCCAGGGCTTCTCCTATGCTCAGTGGGGGTCACCATCCTATCAGGGATAAGGTCGGGGCACAAGGGGCTGGAGGAGAAGCCCTGAGGGATTGGGCTTCTCCTGAGTGTGTGAGAGTAGTCTCCACCTTGGTTGGGGTAGTGGCAAGTGGCTTGGGGCTGCACTTCTGTGCTGGTTTCACTTTGTCCTCACTGTGGGTCCTTTGTTTAGAGGCTGAGTCGGGGCCAGAGGGGTTGGTGCCTCACCACTGAGCTGGCTTTGCTCCTGCAGGGAATGTTGTTCTCTGCCCCGGAGCTAGTTTTGCTCCTCCCAGATGTGGACAGGGACTCGCACACTTGTACATGCCACCTTCACCCTTGTTAGAGGCAAGGTTGTGTCTGAGTTGGTTCTGTTTCCTCTAAGTATGCACATTCTCCTTGGCAATGGCAAACATTGCCCTAGTGGAGAGCAGGACCAGAGCAAGAAGGGCCGGAGCAGGTGCCTGGTTCAGGCTGGGCTGCACGCTGGGGCCGTCCTGACCAGCCAACCTCAGGACTAGGCAGTTTCTATCTGCTGCCTCCGTTCTGTGACCAGGAGTGAGCAAGTGTGCATGTGCTCTTCGGGAGTGGAATGTCGGTTTCTTCGAGCCCTCTGGTAAGTCCCACTGGTGTTCAAACCAGCTAAGGGGACTCATCTTCCTGGTGTCTGACCCCAGGGCTGGGGTGCCTAATATGTGGCTCGAACCCCTCGCTCCTTAGGGAGGATCACGGTGCCTGTGATATCCTCCTCCTCTTCTGTGTCCCCTGCTAGGGGTACAGGTCCCCGCCCTTCCTACCAGACTGTGTGGACCTTTCTTTACAGCCTTGGCTGTAGGAGAGCCTTTCTGCCAGTCTCCTGGTTGCTTTCGGTGAGAGATGCTCCACTATAGTTGTATTTTTTTTTTTTTTTTTTTTTTTTTTGCGGTACGTGGGCCTCTCACTGCTGTGGCCTCTCCCGTTGCGGAACACAGGCTCCGGACGCGCAAGCTCAGCGGCCATGGCTCACGGGCCCAGCCGCTCCATGGCATGTGAGATCCTCCCGGGCCAGGGCACGAACCCGTGTCCCCTGCATCGGCAGGTGGACTCTCAACCACTGTGTCACCAGGGAAGCCCTATAGTTGTATTTTTGATGTGTTCATGGGGGGGAGGTGAGCTCAGTATCCTCCAACTTGACCATCTCCATCTCTGCCACCTAGCATAGAGCATTCTTGTATACCCTACACCTGGTTTTCCTTATTACTAGCATCTTATATTAACTATGGTACACTTTTCACAACTAGGAAAGAAACACTGGCACATTATTATTGATTAAACTTTACTAAAATTTCACTATTTTCCCCCCTAATAAATTTTTTCTCTTTCAGAATCCTCTCCAGGGCACCACTTTATGTTTAGTTGTCATGTCTCCCTAGGCTCCTCTTGGCTGTGACATTTTCAAGACCTTCCTTGTTTTTGATGACCCTGACAGATTTGAGGAGTATTGGCCAGGTGTCTGCTAGAATGTTCCTCAGTTTGGGTATGCTGATGTTTTTCTCTCTTAGATAGACTGGGATTATGATTATGGCTTTTGGGGAGGAAGACCATAAAGGTGAAGTGCTGTCCTTAACACATTGTATTAAGGGTACGTGCTACCAACAGGACTTATATATAACCATTGATATTGACCTTGATCACCCAGTTTGTGGCAGCGTTTGTCAGGTTTCTCTGCTATACACTTCCTTCCTCCTCCCACCTCCGTCCATAACTTGCTCTTTGAAAACAAGTTGGCAAGTGCATCCCACATTCAAAGGGTGCAAGATTTTTGACTTTATTAAATGAATGTATTAAACTCTCTTCTGTTAACCTGTAATGTCTAAGTGAATCCTGGTTCTTATCCTTATCCTAACTCTAATGGGAAGATTCTGTCTAGTGATTTTCCTGCAAGCTCCATGTACTTTCTCCTTTTCTCATTTCTGTCAGCTGTCACTCTTAATTTTGCCTTTTTTCTGTTGTGCACACATGGCATTTAAAATCCAGATTAAGACTGAAAAATTTAGTCAGCTATCCTCATGTTTCCACTTAATTTAAATGTTTGCCTAATAGCCTAAAAATTCAAATAACAAACTGAAAATTATTTTTTAATCACAGAGTTTGGCGCTGCAGAGTGAGACACTTACTTTGGCCCATGAATTTCTCACTTTGCTATTAAACTATATACAGTTTCAAGGGATGTGGAGCCATGTGACTCATATCTGAGCCTTCCTCTGTGTGCTTGATAAACAGATGGCAATATGTTGCTTTGATTAAGAATCAGAGTGCTGCGTGCTTTAACTAAAAGCAAAAACCCCCAAATCAATCAAACGGGCTGATGGAAAAACAAGAAGTAGGATTATGTATGGGATAACGAGGAGAGAAGGTCGGTGAGCACACATTTAATAGTGCTAGAGAATGAAGAAAAGAGAGAATAAGAGTGTAAGTGATGCTGTTAGAAAGTGTTCCATTATGGAGAGGGAAATGAGGACCTGCTGATGATGGCAGATGATTGAGATGATAACACACCAGGAGAGGATGTATGGTCTGCGCGTCTCGGAGCAATTTGATAACTCTTATTTTAAAGGGCACTAAGTCACCTCAATGAATATTTAAAGAGTATTCAAAAACGTATTCTTGACTTTTTTCTTTTCTAAACTCATTTTACAGTGTTAATTCTGTTTCTCTGAGAAACAATAATTAACATTTTCTTCTTGTTTTTCTATGTATGAGGTGCTTTCACATGCATTAGCTCAGTAATCCCATGTGAAAATATATGATGTTAATTTCATCATTTGTCCCATTTTACAGTTGGGTCCATTGAGGCTTGGTGAGGTTAAGCAATTTATCCTGGATCACTTGTTCAGAGATAAAGAAGCAGGAATTTCTGTTAGTCAGTTCAAGTCAGTTGGCTTCAGTTAACACAAGTGAGTAAACTTCACTGCTAGGGAGGGCTGAACGGGGAGGGAGCCCTGCACATGGGTCTCTGGACGGCGGCTCTTGCAGTGGGATCCACTGCAATCCATTTAAATCAAACGACTTCTGATGTCCTGCCAGTTTCCTTTTTGAGGAGCTTTTGCTATCAGGATGTCTAAGCCAGGTTTCTTTTTTGGGAGCAGTCACCCAAACTCGGGCCTGAGGATTACGACTGCACCTGCCACTCCATGCTCACCCTCTGCTAGACAAAGACGAAATTCTCTCAATACCTGCCTCCCTCTCTCTCTTTTTTTTAAAAATTATTTTATTTATTTGTTTATTTTAAAAATCTTTTATTTTTGGCTGCGTTGGGTCTTTGTTGCTGCGCGTGGGCTTTGTCTAGTTGCGGCGAGCGGGGGCTACTCTTCGTTGCGGTGTGCGGGCTTCTCATTGCGGTGGCTTCTTTTGTTGCAGAGCATGGGCTCTAGGTGCACGGGCTTCAGTAGTTGTGGCTCGCGGGCTCAGTAGTTGTGGCTCGTGGGCTCTAGAGCGCAGGCTCAGTGGTTGTGGCGCACGGGCTTAGTTGCTCCGTGGCATGTGGGATCTTCCCGGACCAGGGCTTGAATCCATGTCCCCTGCATTGGCAGGCGGATTCTTAACCACTGTGCCACCAGGGAAGTCCGCCTTCCTCTCTTTGACCTTGCTGTAGTCTGTCTGGTTGAGGTAAAAAGAGTGAATTGGAGTTGAGGGAAAATTCCTTTGTTCCTGGAATGCTATCTAGGGCGTGGCTCTTGCTCAGGACAGCTCTCATCCGAGGACACATTCTTGTTGAATGGCGTTCAGGTTAGCTGCTTGCGAGGTCAAAGGGACTCTAAAAACAAGTTCATTTCAGAAGGGGGAACGTCTACCTTCAGTGGCACAGTGAGCCAGCTCCTGGGAGCCAGTGAGGAGGAGCAGGCCAGCCAGGGAGGACCAGGGCGGCCAAACTGCCTTGGCCCAGGAGGCCAGCCAGGCATTGAGTTGTCAGAGGGACAGGGAATGACTGGGAAGCAGGAGCAGAGGGCGGGTCAAGACGTGTCTCCCCATCAGCTGTCCTCTCCCATCCCACCCTACCTCCCCGACTCCAGCACGTTCACGGTGCTCCCTGACTCTCCACCTCCCTGTGCTGTCTTAGAAACAGGGATGAAACAAAGCCATCAGCTAGAAGAGTCTCAGAGTGGAGAGTCAAGGACAGGTAAGGGGACAAAGGACAGAGAAAGGAGAAGGGAGGAGATGCGGGCATAGGGTGTTTTGCCCCTTTTAAGGTCTGATACTCTTTGCTTTTATGCAGTAGAAGGTAAAACGCACAAAGTGTAAGCAGGGCTTTCCCTCTGAGTGGACTAACAAAGGAGAGGAAGGCAGGGGTAAGAGAAGCAGCGATGGTGGTGAACTTCCCCTGGTCCACCAGATGGCACAGCACACTGAGCTCCACTGAAACGCTGGCCTCCGGAACTTATCGGCAGTTTGAATCCTCAGGGCAAAACCAGGCTGCCTTGTGGTACTTACTCTATGATATATTTTTTATCTGGTTGAATTATGAGCCATCTACTAGGCTTAAGACACTGTTGGACTCAGAAGAGGGAGTTTTGAAATCTGTCCCAGTGGTCCCGGAGCAGAATTACTCTTCATGTTGTTATTTTAACAAGGAAAGTGAGTGTGGGTAGAGGAGATGATGAAGGTTCCAGGTGGTCCAGAAAGCCATGTTATGGCTGTCAAGTTCTTGGATGCTTTTGCCTCTTAAACATCTTACCTCAGAAATGACTTGCCTTTGCAAAATAGAGTACACTTTAATAGTTTCCCCTCAATTTTAACTACTTGTTGATAACTATTTTGGTTTCGGAAATAGTGATGCTAGCTCTTCCAGTGAGGTTTTTAGTCATACTGGCCTGAGTTGATACTCTGTGAATAAGATAGAATCTGCTATTTTTCCTCTTAAAAATGATCACACGGCTGGCTTCTAAATTTTTGGCAGTGACTCATGTGGAAACCACGGGGAGGCTCTGACTTGCCTTTTTAAATCTCTGTATTAAAGTGATTTGCCAGGAAAAAGGAGAGAAATCTCTTAAAAATCAAGCAACATCCTGGTTGCCGTAGGCCTTGAGGGGTCCCTGTGCTGTGAGGTAATGAGCATGAAGTGCTCAGGTCCTGGAAAGTACCTTCCACAACGTAGAGGTTTTGAAGGCAATGTCACTCTTTTTGCTCAAGGTCAGAATATACTGTTCTCATGTGCTTCTTGGCTCTGAACTTCAATTCACATTTTCAAGGTGAATGGAAAGAAATTTTATTGGTTTTTAAAAATGTCATTTTCCTTCAAAATATTAAGGTGATGCTGCTGTGTAGACAAGGGTGTTGCCAAGCCATTACTTAGCTGCTGGTGGGTGTATTTCTCTCCTATTTCTGTTTATGACTTTCCAAAGACACCCTTCTTTTATTTTGCCAATAGGAAATGACTAGGGTAGTCACAGTTCCTGTTTCCACATGGCCTGCACGTCCTGTGTGCACCGTGGGCACCTTGGGAAGGACCGCAGTTTTGTTTTCCTTTTACTCAATGCCTAAGATTTGGGGAGTGTTTGCTACTAATAAAGAGGATTTGCACTACTCACTTCTTCCTGCTTTTAGATTTAGGACCAGAATGTGAGACAGACCAGGGCAGTTTATTCTAGTGGTAAACCTCCAGCACCTAGAACGCTGCCTGGCACCCAGCCGGCACTCAGTAAATATTCGCATGTTCCATGAGTGTGTTTGCCATCTGATGGGTTATGCATCAGCTACTGGATAAAGCAGAGTACTTTGTACATAGTGCCTGAGGTGTCCTGTCTAGAGGTTGAAGGAACTCTGGGAGGTAGGCTTTAGATGTTTCTTCTTCTGGTCTGGCAGCTAGATGATTTCTGCACCGTTCAGAAGAAATCAGGAGCCTAGAGCGAGGGCTCTGCTTCCCTGCATCCTTTGCTCCCACTGCCATTGCCTTACTTCACCATCACTTTAGGAAAAGAAAAAAGCGCAGTTCTGAATAGGTACACATCCACCTAAAACAGCACCGGGCACGTAAGAAGCACTTTATAAATGTTAGTCATTATTATGATGTTGCGATGTCGCCGTTTCCTATTTTATTAAGAGTTTTTTAAAATCAAAAGTGGATACATTTTAAATTCTATCAAATTTTGTCCAATTAATTAATTAGTGGAAAACATAAACTTTCTCTTTTTACTTACTAATACAAAGAATTATGTCGACATATTCTCTAACGTTGAACAGTCCATGAACACCTGTTGTGAGCCCCAGTGAGCTGCACAATTGGTTCATTGGGGCTCACAGAACATATTTAAAATTTTTGCATTGAGAATGTAAGTGAAATTTGCCCATAGTTTCTTTTTGTGTGGGTGTGCTGTCTCTGTCAGATGTTGGTGTTGATGTTATGCTGGTTTTGTCGAAATCGTCAAAAGCTTCTCTTCCTTTTCTGGGTGCATTGTAAATGGCATTGAAATTATCCCTTCCTTTAAGGATTTGTAGAATTCACAAGTGTGAAATTGATTAAGTCTGGTGCATTTTGGGAGGGATCATTCTTTTCTTTTTTTTTATTAACATCTTTATTGGAGTATAATTGCTTTACAATGTTGTGTTAGTTTCTGCTGTATAACAAAGTGAATCAGCTATACCTGTACATGTATCCCCATATACCCTCCCTCTTGAGTCTCTGGGAGGGGTCATTCTTTAAAAATGTACTACAGTTTCATTTGTGGTAATTGGTAATGTACAAAACTCATCCATTCATTTAGGTTTTTACATTTATTATAATATTTTTCAGCCAAGAGGTTTTTATAATTCATATATTTCATGAACAATTTGTGATTATTTCTATATTCTCACTTTATTTATTTATTTTTCTTTATTTTGGTTAGTCAGAGGTTTATCTCATTCATTGGCCTTAGAGTTCTTAACTTGAAAAGACGACTCTTTGTTTTTTTATTGATATAAGTAGTTTAGGTGGTACATTTGCCTTTGAGCACATCATAGCTATATCCCAGAGACTGCAATAGAGAGCACTCGATTTTATTATTTTCTGCATATTCTGTGTTCTTGGTTTTAATTTCATTTTTGACACAAAGTATATCTTGGAGAAGTAAAAATTTTTCAGATGGTGGGATCTCTTGATTTTCTGGTTTTTTACTGTGAAAGAAATTATTTTTATTTCATTTTAATTTTTGTAATTGATTGAGGCTTTATTTTTGAACTAATAAACGGTCAAAATATTCCATGGAGATTTGTAAAGAAGTCATATTTTCTGCTTTAAGATGTGGAATTCTATTTATATATCAATTAGAACAGCTTTGTGATTTCATTCTTATTTCTTGTTCATGTGATCCTTCTTCAGCAGAAATAAATTTCAATAGTATTTCTTATGCTTTTGTATTTCATATAGGTTTTGCTATATAAACGATGATGCCATATTTATAACTGCTTATTGTGGATTGTACTCTCTTGCAGTTTTAAAGTAGCCTTTTCTTATTGGATGCTATTTGCTTTGAATTCAGTGTGCTTGATACTAAGATCAGGATTTCTGATTTTTTGTTGGTACTTGCCTGGCATGCCTTTACCCAGACTTTTATTTTCAACTTTTCGAGTCACTTTATTTTAGGTGTTTCTGACAGAGAATACAATTTGTTTTTTACTCTGGGAACCAGTCTGAGGCTTTTTGTTTTGATTTTTGCACATAATGCAAATATGTTTTTTACTATAATAGATGTATTTAGTCTTAATTCTGTAATTATACTTTATGCTATTCTTAGCTTTTTACTTAACTTTTAATTATATGGTCTCAGTTTAATTGTATGTTTTCTTCCTGTTATTTGGAAAGTTCTTGCCTGAGTTATGTCATAACTCTTTTAGTGATAACCTTTATAACTATAGCTTCATAGTTATATTTAGTTAATTATAATCTTTTAACCAGTATCTATCTATGCCTCCTAAGACTCATGAAGAAATGTGTATAATTCTACTTATTTCTACATTCCATTCCTTCCTTCTACCACCTAATTTTAGTTAATTACACGACATATTTTTAGTTATTCTACTATTTCCTATATTATTCTAGAATTTCCTAAATTCTACGATATTTTTAATCTGCTTAAATTTCTTTTTCTTTTCCTTTACCGGACTTAAATGTTATGTTTTTACCCTGGCTATAAAAGGTGAGTCAACCAGTGCATTCTGCCACCTCTTGGTTTCTCTTCCTGTTTTCACGGTGGCTTTAATTCTCATTCCTTGATTAAATGCAGCCAGTGATCACTACCAGGCATTTTGCTGAAGTTTTTTATTTGTCTCTTGGCTTTCTTTGCCCAAGGGCTTTGGAGGCCTTATACCATGTCTCAATATTGTATGTTTCTGGGGAGAAGCCAAGGTTAGCTCACGTCTTTTCCTTCAAGATATATTTATCTCTTTATCCTATCTGGATGCCCAAAGGATTTTTCTTTATCGTTGAATTCCACTAGCTTCATGTTTATTGTTACTTATCTTTTTTTTTTTCTGATACCCAATGTGCACTTCCAGTCTGTTTATTTCTAAACATTTTCTTGTATTACTTACCTGTATGTATGTACATACGTATGTATTTATCTGTCATTTTTGCTTTACCTTTTTCTAGGACACCATTTATGCAAATATGGCATCTCCTTATCTAACTGCTATCACTTTCTCCCTGACTTTTTAGAGATGATATTTCATTTATCATCCTTCTTAATTTGTAGATGAGAAACTGAGGCATAGTAAGAGACAGGACTGGCTAGGATTCAAACCCAGGTCTACCTTCTCTCTGTCTTTTTAGAGGGGCACCTGTCTTCCTATTGAAGACCTTTCCAAGTTTGTTCCTCCTCTTTCCCTCGTTTTCTCTGCCCACGCCCTCCCCTGACCACACACCTCCCTCACTCTCCTTCCCTCCCCTCCTTCATTCTTATTGTCTTTGATATCTTTTCCCACATCTTTTACAGCCAAATAAAAATGTGGCTGTAACTGTGCATGTCGTTGGAAGCAGGGGTGGAAGAGAGGGAGCTGGCATGATTATCACATGATTTACTCATAAGTTTTTGGGGGGCATTTTCTCAGTAGACATGGAGACCACCTGGTCACTGGCAGCTTTCACCTATCCTAAGACTTCTAAACTTTTCAATAGTGTTCCCTTTGGGCTACATGATCTCTATCTGAAGAGGTACTATTATATAATGTTTTCCTTTGAACTTTTCTTTTTAAACTCTGGATCCAAAAAACTATAGATGATATTCATAAAGACTATATATGGTCAGTAGGGTGGGGAGGAATTAATCTCATGTTTTATTGTAGTTTTGATGTAGTTTTCAATAATGTACTTGATTTTATATACAGCTTTCTAATTCACATCCATTCAGCTTCTGGTCCACCAACTCCTGGATCTGTATTAGACACACCTGCACTCACTCTCTGTATTGCATTGTGTAATTAGTGCATCCTCTGTAAATGACCCAGCAGATGTCCCTTTTGGATCTCATCCTGTTTGTTTCTGATCACTTCAGCATTTAACAATGTCATTCTGAATTCATAAAGTCCTCCGGTTTGGTGAAAGATCCAAAGTTATTAAGTTTATATACTGTGCCACTGTGTAGTGACCAATGAAGAGATTATAAAATGTACCGGGCCAGGAATTGACTTCAAAAATTCATCCAAACCTATAACAATTGTTTTTTTTCTTCCAGTTTTATTATTGACATACAGCACTGTATGAGTTTAAGGTGTAGAGCATAATGATTTGACTCACAGAGATCATGAACTGATGACCATAGTAAGTTTGGTGAACATCCATCTCATATAGATACACAATTTGAAAAATAGAAAACATATTTTTCCCTTGTGATGAGAGCTCTTAGGATTTCCTCTCTTAACAGCTTTCCTGTATAACACAGCAGTGTTGATCATATTTATCATGCTGTGCATTACATCCCTGCTACTTACTTCTCTTATGACTGGAAGTTTGTACCTTTTGACCACCTGCATCTAATTCTCCCTCCTCTCACCTCCCACCTCTTTATCCATTCGTTTATTGATGGGCGCTTAGGTTGCTATATAACTAATTGTTTAAAAAGTGAATTTATTGGTTATATTTATAAAATTACTGTATGCTTACTGTAGGACATTTGAAAACTCTGTGTATGTGAGTGTGTGTGTGTAATATCACCCATAATCATACCCCTACAGGTACAAAGTTTACTTAGCATGATTTGGTGTTTCCTTCTGGTCTTAAGTATATATACACACATAATTTTATTAAACTTTAGTCATGATTTAAATACCTAAACTTTAGTATTAAATTTTTCTCTTTGTATTGCTATGTTATCTCAGTTTGGTAAATATTCTTTATTTACAGTTTTTGTAATGGCTGCATACTTTTAAATGATAAAACTATACAAGAATTTAGTCAGTCACTCCCTTACTGTTGAAGTTCTTGTATTACCAAATTTTGTCCATATTTATAACTCTTTTATTAAGATAATGTCCGAGATGTAGAATTAATAAGTGAAAGAGCATGAGGAACTTTTTTCAGTGCCAATTTGCTTGTTTGTTTTTTAAGTGTTTTATTGTGAAGTACTACATGTACAGAAATATAACATAAGCATGAGCTTTTTTCAGGCTCAAAATATGAGATTAGTCATGAGAATGGCTGTACCATTTTACATTCTCACCAGGAATGTGTTTTGAGTGGTTGCCTTCCCATGCCAACCTCAGCATGTAGCCTTATGAGTTTTAAATTTTGTTGTCAGTTTAATATAGGAAATGGAAAACTAGCATTTCTTTGCTTTAATTTTTCTTTCTTTCATCTATGGAATTGTGTAAACTGTGATATTTATTAGCCATTTGTATTTTTTCTGTAAATTGTCTAAAGAGATTCTTTGCCCAGTTGTCTGTTGATGTATAGAGTTTTGCTTATTTCCTTTGAAGGCATTTCAAATGTTTCAAGATTTTTCATAGTTTTACAAATATATGTGTATGGATATGTGGGTGCATGTGTGTGCATGTGACGATTTTTTGTTCCTACTTAGGTAAATTAGTTAGCTAGAGCTGTGTAACAAAAAATTTCCCAAACTCAGTGTCTTACAACAATAATCCTTTGTCATTGTTTATTAGTCTTTGGGCAGTCTTTGTGGTCTTCTGGTCTTGGCTGGTGTGTCTCATGCCTCTGCAGTCAGCTATGAGGTAGGGAGTTGTTTCTGCTGATCTTAGCCAAGATCTCTTGCATTTTGGGCAATGGCAGGCTGGCTGAATCCTGGTGGCCTAAGCTAGGGCAACTCAGTTCTTTCTTCTTCAGCAAGCTAGCTTGGCTTGTTCAAATGGTAGGGTTCCAAAAAGGCTTGGAACTGGTACACAGCTATTTCTGATACATTTATTGGCCAAAACAAGTCACAGAACCAGACCAGATTCAAGGAGTGGAGAAACAGCCTCCACCTCTCAATGGGAAGAATTGCAAAATGCATTGCAAAAGGCATGGATAAAGGGAGGAGGGGATAATTGTGGACATTCTTTTAAGTTTCCACAGTAGGTGACTAGTTTGGTTTTTGTTTGTTTGGTTTTGTTTTTGTTTTTTCACTGGATTCTTTTAGGGTATTTCCTCATCCTTTTGTTTCAAAGATTTTTCTAGGATGTATCTAAGAGACATTTTAAAATTAATTTTACTCTTTTTTTTAAGTGCAAGAAGATTTTCTTCAGTATGTCTTTGATTATTGTATCTATTCCTATTCCTTGTGTTAATGTCAGTTGCTTACTCCAATGTGAATTTTGATTTGCCTATTATGTTTTTTTTATTTCCTTGCAATTATTTATCTTTACCTCTGTCTTGGTAAGTTGTGTTTCTATCTGTTCCTGTTGACTTTTCATCTGAGGATTTTCTTTCCTTGTTATTTTCTGCTTCTAGTTCTTATAGGCATTGCTTCTTTTATACTTCTGAGGCTTCCAAGAAGCCTTCTAAAATGTTCTTTGGGTTCCTTTAATAAAACATCAGCTCTCTTATTTTTGGTCTCCAGGCTAACACTCCACACATCTTGTTCTCTGACACTTTAAATAGAAATCATCCAAATCCAAATGCAACCTTTCATTTGCCTGTTACTGAAACTTTTTCCATATCTTAGTACCTTGCTTGTAAAAAGCTCTCCATATACAACTAAATTTCCATGTACTGTTGACCCTTGAGCAACATGGGTTTGAACTGCATACATCCACTTATACATGGATTTTTTTTCCGTATTACAGTACTACACATCCGAGGTTGGTTGAATGAACAGATGCAGAACCTCAGATACAGAAAGCTGTCTATGGGACTTGACCATCCACAGATTTTGGTCCTGGAACCAGTCCCCTGCAGATACCAGGGAGGAATGTACAAACTTTCCATCATTAAACATCATTGGTCCTGGCAGTCCAGACACTATAGGGGGGTTATGAGGACCATGTTAGGGAGGAAGAAGCCAAAGGTGGATGCAAAATGGAAGCTCCTAGACCAGCAAGGAATGGAGCCCTGAAATACGTACTAAGTTGGACTGATAGGTCACACTTACCTGGCCTGAGGCTGGTAAGAACAGACCAAAAGGAACATATTCAGAATGGTGCCCATTATACTTTATACCTTCTCCTTCTCAGCCAGATGATTATTTCCTCTTTGCTCTTAAGCCATTTAAAGACCTTGAGAATAACTCACGTTACACTTGGTTCTGAACATGGCAGCTGCTCTGCTTTAAAGGTAAGAGGAAGTGCTGCCCTTGCCACATTGTCCTGCCACAGCTGAGGATGCTTTGAGCTCTTGCCCTGGGGCTATGGATCAGAGATGAAAGGAATCCTCCATAGCTGGCTCTGGACTACACTCTTGGGCCGAAGTCATTGGCTTCCTCTCTGCTTTTCTTTTCTGTTCTTTCTATGTGGGTGAACCTTACCCTACCTCAGAGCATCTGTGACTTGATTATTGTATCTCCCTTTTAAATGCCACATCACCACTATTTAATACCTCACATCAGAAGTTGGCAGAAGAGAGAACTGTGTCGGTATTTAGATTAAAAAAGGACACGTATTTCAGTTCATAAGCACAGAGCAAAGTGATCTTTCTGTTTAAGCTGTTCTTTGCGAGATGGCAGTGTTCCCAGAATATTTGAGCTGAAAGGGATCTAAGAGATCATCATCAGGTTTAACTGGAAGAAACCAAGCCCCAGAGGGGTAGGAATGATTCACTCATGATTCCAGAATGGGAAATCAGATCCAGGTCCCATCAATCCACTGCCTTTTTATCCTTTATTTTCCCCCTAGCTCTTTACACTACTTTGCTGATAACATATTTTATTTTAGATTGTATTTTCTTTTCTTTTCTTTCTGCTACCAGGGTCCAAAACTTTTTCACATTTGTCCTGGTATAATTACAATTTTCTATATTTCAAAATTGAAAATATTTCCAGAATCTATTTCTGGTTATCTAGAAAATCATAAGTAACAAATTGTAATTTACTATCTTCTGCTTCTATTTCTACACAAAAGGTAATTCTACTGGGATTATGTTACTGCTTGTGAATTAAACTACATTACTGCCTCCTATTTCTTTCATAATGATTGTTTGGTTTCTTCCTTACAAAGTAATGAGGAGTTATTGCCATTAGGATTAGAATTTGGAGCTTTTTTAAAAAGAATTATGTTTCACTGTTGTAGCACTTGCCTTAATATTACATGTGCATCCGTGTTAGTTCAGCCTGTTCTTCTATCCTAGTTCTCCAGGCTTTCCTCTGTTAAATGGAAGAGTCAAGCTACTGCTGGCTTTAAAATGCGTATCTAAAGCATGTGTAAATATTCACCATTATTTCATCTATTTAAAATGAAGGATTCCGTCAGATCATATTTGCCTGGTAAATTAACATGAGCCTTCGGACATATAGATCACAGTAAATTTTGTCAGATGGAAAAACATTTAGGAAGTGAACTAATTTCAGTAAGAATGGAAAATGTAGTGCCTATTATGTAAACACATCTGAAGTTAGACTGTCAGCTTATGGTTGGATCTCTGGCAGTGTTACTGGTTTGATTTATGAGTGATGACGATTATCTTCTACCTCAATAATGACAAATTAGAAGTATATTTTGAGCACTCTGACTTTGTTTAATAATGCTTTCTCAGTTGTTTTCATCTATGAAATTATTATTGCCTTTTGCCCTTTTATATCTATCCCTTTAATGTATGTCATCATCAGATTTTTTCTTATTTACTTACTTATTTATTTATTTATTTTCTTATTAGTTATCCATTTTATACACATCAGTATATACATGTCAATCCCAATCTTCCAGTTCATCCCACCCCCACCCCCCGCTGCTTTCCCCCCTTGGTGTCCATACGTTTGTTCTCTACACCTGTGTCTCAATTTCTGCTCTGCAAACCAGTTCATCTGAACCAATATCTAGGTTCCACATATATGTGTTAATATACGATATTTGTTTTTCTCTTTCTGATTTACTTCACTCTGTATGATAGTCTCTAGATCCATCCACGTCACTACAAATGACCCAATTTCGTTCCTTTTCATGACTGAGTAATATTCCATTGTATATATGTACCACATCTTCTTTATCCATTCGTCTGTCAATGGGCATTTAGGTTGTTTCTGTGACCTGGCTATAGTAAATAGTGCTGCAATGAACATTGGGGTGCACGTGTCTTTTTGAATTATGGTTTTCTCTGGGTATATGCCCAGTAGTGGGATTGCTGGGTCATATGGTAATTCTATTTTTAGTTCTTTAAGGAACCTCCATACTGTTCTCCATAGTGGCTGAATCAATTTACATTCCCACGAACAGTGCAAGAGGTTCCCCTTTGCTCCACACCCTCTCCAGCATTTGTTGTTTGTAGATTCTCTGATGATGTCATTCTCACTGGTGTGAGGTGATACCTCATTGTAGTTTTTTTTTGTTTTTTGTTTTGTTGTTGCTTTGTTTTTTGTGATACGCGGGCCTCTCACTGTTGTGGCTTCTCCCATTGCGGAGCACAGGCTCAGTGGCGATGGCTCACGGGCCTAGCCACTCCGCAGCATGTAGGATCCTCCCAGACTGGGGCACGAACCCATGTCCCCTGCATTGGCAGGCAGACTCTCAACCACTGCGCCACCAGGGAAACCCCTCATTGTAGTTTTGATTTGCATTTCTCTAATCATTAGTGATGTTGAGTGCCTTTTCATGTGCTTCTTGGCCATCTGTATATCTTCTTTGGAGAAATGTCTATTTAGATCTTCTGCCCATTTTTGGATTGGGTTGGTTGTGTTTTTAATATTGAGCTGCATGAGCTGTTTATATATTTTGGAGATTAATCCTTTGTCTGATGATTCATTTGCAAATATTTTCTTCCATTCTGAGGGTTGTCTTTTCATCTTGTTTATGGTTTGTTTCCTTTGCTGTGCAAAAGCTATGAAGTTTCATTAGATCCCATTTGTTTATTTTTGTCTTTACTTCCATTTCTCTAGGAGGTGGATCAAAAAAGATCATGCTGTGATTTATGTCAAAGAGTGTTCTTCTTATGTTTTCCTCTAAGAGTTTTATAGTGCCTGGTCTTACATTTAGGTCTCATTTTGAGTTTATTTTTGTGTATGGTGTTAGGGAGTGTTCTAATTTCATTCTTTCACATGTAGCTGTCCAGTTTCCCAGCACTACTAATTGAAGAGACTGTGTTTTCTCCATTGCATATCCTTGCCTCCTTTGTCATAGATCAGTTGACCATAGGTGCCTGGGTTTACCTCTGGGCTTTCTATCCTGTTCCATTGATCTATATTTCTGTTTTTGTGCCAGTAGCATAGTGTCTTGATTACTATAGCTTTGTAGTATAGTCTGAAGTCAGGGAGTCTGATTCCTCCAGCTCCGTTTTTTTTCCTTAAAACTGCTTTGGCTATTTGGGGTCTTTTGTGTCTCCATACACATTTTAAGATTTTTTGTTCTAGTTCTGTAAAAATGCCACTGGTAATTTGATAGGGATTGCATTGAATCTGCAGATTGCTTTAGGTAGTAGAGTCATTTTCACAATGTTCATGCTTCCAATCCAAGAACATGGTATATCTCTGCATCTGTTGGTATCATCTTTAATTTCTTTCATCAGTGTCTTATAGTTTTCTGCTACAGGTCTTTTGTCTCCCTAGGTAGGTTTATTCCTAGGTATTTTATTCTTTTTGTTACAGTGGTAAATGGGAGTGTTTCCTTAATTTCTCTTTCATGTTTTTCATCATTAGTGTATAGAAATGCAAGAGATTTCTGTGTATTAATTTTGTATCCTGCAACTTTACCAAATTCATTGATTAGCTCTAGTAGTCTTCTGGTGGCCTCATTAGGATTCTCTATGTATAGTATCATGTCATCTGCAAACAGTGACAGTACTACTTCTTCTTTTCCAATTTGTATTCCTTTTATTTCTTTTTCTTACCTGATTGTCATGGCTAGGACTTCCAAAACTATGTTGAATAATAGTGGTGAGAGTGGACATCCTTGTCTTGTTCCTGATCTTAGAGGAAATGCTTTCAGTTTTTCACCATTGAGAACGATGTTGGCTGTGGGTTTGTCGTAGATGGCCTTTATTATGTTGAAGTAGGTTCCCTCTATGCCCTCTTTCTGGAGAGTTTTTATCCTAAATGGGTGTTGAATTTTGTCAAAAGCTTTTTCTGCATCTATTGAGATGATCATATGGTTTTTATTGTTCAATTTGTTAATATGGTGTATCACATAGATTGATTTGCATATATAGAATCCTTGCATCTCTAGGATAAATCCCACTTGATCATGGTTTATGATCCTTTTAATGTGTTGTTGGATTCTGTTTGCTAGTATTTTGTTGAGGATTTTTGCATCTATATTCATCAGTGATATTGGTCTATAATTTTCTTATTTTGTAGTATCTTTCTCTGGTTTTTTTATCAGGGTGATGTTGGCCTCATAGAATGAGTTTGGGAGTTGTCCTTCCTCTGCAGTTTTTTGGAAGAGTTTGAGAAGGATAGGTGTTAAGCTCTCTGTAAATGTTTGATAGAATTCATCTGTGAAGCCATATGGTCCTGGATTTTTGTTTGTTGGAAGATTTTTAATCACAGTTTCAATTTCATTACTTGTGATTGGTCTGTTCATATTTTCTATTTCTTCCTGGTTCAGTCTTGGAGGTTATACCTTTCTACGAATTTGTCCATTTCTTCCAGGTTGTCCATTTTTTTTGGCATAGGGCTGCTTGTAGTAGTCTCTTAGGATGCTTTGTATTTCTGCAGTGTCTGTTGTAACTTCTCCTTTTTTTTTTTTTTTTTTTTTTTTTTTTTTTTGAGGTACGCGGGCCTCTCACTGCTGTGGCGTCTCCCGTTGTGGAGCACAGGCTCCGCGGCCATGGCTCACGGGCCCAGCCGCTCTGCGGCATGTGGGATCTTCCCAGACCGGGTTATGAACCCGTGTCCCCTGCATCGGCAGGCGGACTCTCAACCACTGTGCCACCAGGGAAGCCCTAACTTCTCCTTTTTCATTTCTAATTTTATTGATTTGAGTCCTCTCCCCCTTTTTCTTGATGAGTCTGGCTAATGGTTTGTCAATTTTGTTTATCTCCTCAAAGAACCAGCTTTTAGTTTTATTGATCTTTGCTATTGTTTTCTTTGTTTCTATTTCATTTATTTCTGCTCTGATCTTTATGATTTCTTTCCTTCTGCTAACTTTGGGTTTTGTTTGCTCTTCTTTCGCTAGTTCCTTTAGGTGTAAGGTTAGATTGTTTATTTGAGATTTTTCTTGCTTCTTGAGGTATGCTTGTATAGCTATAAACTTCTCTCTTAGAACTGCTTTTGCTGCATCCCGTAGGGTTTGGATCGTTGTCTTTTCATTGTCATTTGTCTCTAGGTATTTTTTGATTTCCTCTTTGATTTCTTCAGTGATCTCTTGGTTGGTTAGTAATGTATTGTTTAGCCTCCACCTGTTTGTGTTTTTTTACCTTTTTTACCCCTGTAATTTATTTCTAATCTCATAGTGTTGTGGTTGGAAAAGACGCTTGATATGATTTCAGTTTTCTTAAATTTACTGAGGCTTGATTTGTGACCCAAGATGTGATCTATTCTGGAGAATGTTCCATGCGCACTTGAGAAGAAAGTGTAATCTGCTGTTTTTGGATGGAATGTCCTATAATTATCAATTAAATCTATCTGGTCTATTGTGTCATTTAAAGCTTCTGTTTCCTTATTTATTCTCATTTTGGATGATCTGTCCATTGGTGTAAATGAGGTGTTAAAGTCCCCCACTATTATTGTGTTACTGTCGATTTCCTATTTTATAGCTGGTAGCAGTTGTCTTATGTATTGAGGTGCTCCTGTGATGGGTGCATATATATTTATAATTGTTATATCTTCTTCTTGGATTGATCCCTTGATCATTATGTCATGTCCTTCCTTGTCTCTTGTAACATTCTTTATTTTAAAGTCTATTTTACCTGATATGAGTATTGCTACTCCAGCTTTCTTTTGATTTCCATTTTCATGTTATATCTTTTTCCATCCCCTCACTTTCAGTCTGTATGTGTCCCTAGGTGTGGAGTGGGTCTCTTGTAGACAGCATATATATGTGTCTTGTTTTTGTATCCATTCAGCAAGCCTGTGTCTTTTGGTTGGAGTATTTAATCCATTCACGTTTAAGGTAATTATCAATATGTATGTTCCTATTACCATTTTCTTAATTGTTTTGGGTTTGTTTTTGTAGGTCCTTTTCGTCTCTTGTGTTTCTCACTTAGAGAAGTTCATTTAGCATTTGTTGTAGAGCTGGTTTGGTGGTGCTGAATTCTCCTAGCTTTTGCTTGTCTGTAAAGATTTTGATTTCTCCATCGAATCTGAATGAGATCCTTGCTGGGTAGAGTAATCTTGGTTGTAGGTTCTTCCCTTTCATCACTTTAAGTATATCATGACACTCCCTTCTGGCTTGTAGTGTTTCTGCTGAGAAATCAGCTGTTAATCTTATGGGAGTTCGCTAGTATGTTATTTGTCATTTTTCCCTTGCTGCTTTCAATACTTTTCTTTGTCTTAAATTTTTGCCAATTTGATTACTATGTGTCTCGGTGTGTTTCTCCTTGGTTTCATCCTGTATGGGACTCTCTGTGCTTCCTGGACTTGGGTGACTATTTCCTTTCCCATGTTAGGGAAGTTTTTGACTATAATCTCTTCAAATATTTTCTCCGGTCCTTTCTCTCTCTCTTCTCCTTCTGGGACTCCTATAATGTGAATGTTGTTGCGTTTAATGTTGTCCCAGAGGTCTCTTAGGCTGTCTTCATTTCTTTTCATTCTTTTTTCTTTATTCTGTTCCTCAGCAGTGAATTCCACCATTCTGTCTTCTAGGTCACTTATCCGTTCTTCTGCCTCAGTTATTCTGCTATTGATTCCTTCTAGTGTATTTTCCATTTCAGTTATTGTATTGTTTGTCTCTGTTTGTTTGTTCTTTAATTCTTCTAGATCTTAGTTAAACATTTCTTGCATCTTCTCAATCTTTGCTTCCATTCTTTTTCCGAGGCCCTGGATCATCTTCACTATCATTATTCTGAATTCTTTTTCTGGAAGGTTGCATGTCTCCATTTAGTTGTTTTTCTGGGGTTTTATCTTGTTCCTTCATCTGATACATAGCCCTCTGCCTTTTCATCTTGTCTGTCTTTCTGTGAATGTGGTTTTTGTTCCACAGGCTGCAGGATTGTAGTTTTTCTTGCTTCTGCTGTCTACCCTCTGGTTGATGAGGCTATCTAAGAGGCTTGTTTAAGTTTCCTGATGGGAGGGACTGGTGGTGGGTAGAGCTGGCTGTTGCTTTGTTGGGCAGAGGTCAGTAAATCTTTAATCCGCTTGTCTGCTGATGGGTGGGGCTGGGTTCCCTCCATTTTGGTTGTTTGGGCTGAGGCGACCCAACACTGGAGACTTCCCGGGCTCTTTGGTGGTGCTAATGGCAGACTCTGGGAGGGCTCACGCCAAGGAGTACTTCCCAGAACTTCTGCTGCCAGTGTCCTTGTCCCCTGGTGAGCCACAGCTGCCCCCTCCCTCTGCAGGAGATCCTCCAACACTAGCAGGTAGGTCTGGTTCAGTCTCCTGTGGGGTCACTGCTCCTTGCCCTGGGTCCCAGTGTGCACACTACTTTGTGTGTGCCCTCCAAGAGTGGAGTCTCTGTTTCCCCCAGTCCTGCCAAAGTCCTGCAGTCAAATCCTGCTAGCCTTCCAAGTCTGATTCTCTAGGAATGCCTCCTCCCGTTGCCAGACCCCCAGGTTGGGAAGCGTGATGTGTGGCTCAGAACGTTCAGTCCAGTGAGTAGACTTCTGTGGTATAAGTTTTCTCCAGTTTGTGAGTCACCCACCGGAAGTTATGGGATTTGATTTTATTGTGATAGCGCCCCTCCTGCCATCTCATTGCAGCTTCTCCTTTGTCTTTGCATGTGGAGTATCTTTTTCGGTGAGTTCCAGTGTCTTCCTGTCGATGTTTGTTCAGCAGTTAGTTGTGATTCCCACGTTCTCAAAAGAAGGAGTGAGAGCATGTCCTTCTACTCCACCATCTTGAACCAATCTCCATATATATATATATATATATATATATATATATATATATTTTTTACCAGAACCAAGGGTGTTTTATTTTCCAAAGAGTGAGTAGTCTTCCAGTGAGTGGCACCCTGCACTGATTTTGTTCTGTAACATCCCACAGCTCTACAGAAGTCTGGAAAACAGCAAAACTATGTTTATAATGCTCAAATATCATCAGCACAGCATTTTGTGTGACAATATCCTAATTTTTGAGTGTATTTAGCATAGCAGAAGTATTCAAGTTCAAGGTCTGTACACACAGTATTTTTGAAGAGCTCATGATGTTCATTGGTTAGAAACATTGACCAACGTTTAACAAATGGTTAGTAAAAATGTGAACACACCTATAATACGTGTGTGTCTATCACCTAGAGTTGATGGTGCTTCCATCAGCACAGCAGCTAATATGAATTATTATCTGAGAGGTGGACCAAATTTCCAAAATTGAATCTGGATATAATTATTGAATTTACTAAATTGAGATTTTACTTATATTTATGTAATTCAGTTAGGTAAAATCTTAAGGGCAATAAATAATTATCTCATTTTCTCTGTAACTGATGAAATATTTTGTCTTTATTAATTTCCTAGGAAATACATCTTGAAATGCTAAGAAAGGGAAAACATGGAAATTTCATCCTCTTTGTATTTCATAGCACAAATTTGACTGCATTCTCTTCTTTTTTTCATGTTGATTTATTTTTCTTTTGGTGCTTGTCTCACTAATAGGCATTCCTCACTCTGGTAACATAGTCCCAGTGCCATGTAAGGACAAAATTAAGTTGGGACAAGTGGCATAAAATGACCTCAAACAAAACAATTATGTAACTTACTGTGATGAATGTCAATTGAAAGTTACTATTTCTCTATTGAAACACCTGAAAACAAACTCAAGAATGGTACTGTATTAATAATATCTTAATTCTACAGCTAACTTTTATACAGTCTTTTTTGGAATTGCTGAAACTCAGTGTAGACATAAAGTATTGCTCAGTCAGCAAGTTGTTTGAAAAATAATTTACTTAAAGTATAATAGGAATGTAAAATAACCCTAAAATAAATATTTTAAGTATCTCTATTTGGACATCTTTATATTAAATAAAGTTAAATTTGGTATAGCTCTTTCATATAAAACACTTGTCTGAAAAGTAAGGAAATTTTTCTATTGTAAACTGTGACTTTAAAAATTGTTTGTTCTAGTACATTGCTTTATAGAAAAAAATGAAGGGCACAAACTATATGCTAGAAAAAGCATTTCCTGAGCAATGCCAAGAAAATATAATCAAAAAACACTGATAATGGTGTTAAGATGATAGAAAACATTCCCAGCTATTCCCCAGCTTTAAATACCTATAAATGTCTTTGGATGGTCAAACATATACTGTTTTATTTGTAAGACATCTGGCTTTTCAGAAATGAGAAAAGGTATTACTCCAGGGTAAGCAGCAGCATAGCAGCTCATGTCAGTTACATGTCAATTGTGCCAATTGCGTGAACTATGATTAACAGTTGATAAGTTCTGAGTTGCCACATGAAGGACTGAATTATGATACTAAAATTAGAGACATTTATCTATAAGCCCGTCTTTTAATCAACCTTTACTAATCAAGGGTTAATGGGACTTCTTTGCATAAACATAAATGTTGAAAGGGGAGTGGTCTTATGTACAAAATAAAAGAGACATTTTGGAAAATGAAAACAACTAGGCACAAAAGGGCAGAGTAAGTGAATGTATAAGGTTTAAACATCCATCTGGAATTGTTGTTTTATGAATTACTTGCAGGAACAGATGGTCAAGCTCACTCACATTTTTTCCCCTAAATTTTGGAATATTGGATCAGTTTTCTTATGGACTCTGAAAGACACATTTGAAGTGGTGGTTTTACACACACACACACACACACACACACACAGAGTTTAGTACATGACTGGTAAACTCTAAAATTCATTCCAAGGAGGTTATTTCTTTTGTTAGGGCACATTCTACACTCAGAGAGTTTTCCCACACCACCTTCTCTAAGAAAGATTATCTCCCCAGGCCATGTCAGTATAGAATTACATAGCTGGTGACTTCAAGAGCATTAAATTCTATTTCTCTGGTTTTTGCCATTCCTTCCTCAAGAGGGACCCTGAACAGCTTCAGACTCTTTCCCGAATATTTCTGGCCATCCCCAGGGGTCATTTCAGTGGGCTTGAGTACGCCTTGGCAGTTAGTAGTTGTTCAGCAATTTGCAAAGCTGCCTGGAAGTACCCAGCTGCAACCTCTTGGGCCCACGTTTGAGCTGCCTGAAGACTGGTGTGGTCCCTGTGGGTCCCTCCAACCAGAGCTGTGAGGCTGCCAACTCACTCACTAGGGCCCTCATGTGCCCGTGGGTTTCTGGGAGCCTGCAAATAGTGCAGCTGCACTGTGCCTTGAGTCAGAACGGGGGAACACCTCACTTCCTTTGTTCGGTCACACTTCACCTGATAATGCTGCCAGTGTCTTGGCATCTTACAGAAGTTTCAATAAAGATAGTTTTAGCTTTTTAAATTACACGTGGCCTGCATCAGCCCTGGTAGGAAACAGATGGATCACTGGGTGTGTCTTGTGGATGCTGTGAGCAGAGTTAAGAGAACCAACAAGCGATGGCGGACACCTAGGGTGTGAAGGGGCGGGTGGAGGCTTCCTGGAGACCGTCTGTTCAGAGGTGTGGCTGTGGGAGAGGAGGGGAGCTGAGGTGAGAAGAATGTAGCCACTGCCCCGTTCATGGTCAGGTAAGGAAAAGCAGGGGGAGCAGATACCCCGACTTCTCTCTGTTCCCTCCCTCTGACCTCCTGCAGGCTCCTCCCAAAGCTGCATCCAACCTGAAGCCAGAGGGCAGGGGAGCTAATGTGATGGTTTCAAAAAGAAGAGAGCAGGAAAAGGCAGAATTGAGATGTGGAGGCCCAAACTAAGAGTATTTGGCACATAGCCTTTCCTTCCCCTCCGCTCTCCCACACTGCACTAGACATGGGTCCTAGGAGCTGGGTCAGAGTAGAGATCTGCAAAACAGATGCCTTGCCACACTCAGAATAGTCCCTCTTCTCTGCAGAGCAATGAAGATGGTAATTGTGGTGCTTGAGTCCTCGTCCAGGGGGCTGGTTACTCAGGCAAGTAAACTTCTCCTACATTGACCCAGGCACTTCACCAGACCTGCCCAGACATGCCTCGTATTAATCAAATGAGGTTAGGTTTTGATGTGGGTCAAACCCCCAAATCTCAGTGACTTAACCCAAAGAGAACTGCTTGCTCATGTTCCAGTCCAAGATGGGTCAAGTGCCTTCTGTCCTGTAGATAAACCGTTTGCAACGCGGGGCCTCCAGGATCCAGAGAAGAAGGAAGAGAGAGGGGTCACATAAGATGATATTATGGCCAGGCCTGGTGTGGCTGACATCTCGCCCCTCACATCCTCTTGACCACTTAGTTCCATGGCTCCACCCTGACTGCAAAGAAAGGCAGGATTTTGAAGAGTTTTGACAGTCTCTGTTCTGTGCCTGAATCCCAACGATGAATGTAACTTAGAGTGAGTGGAACTCCTTAGCCCAAGTTAATTGAATACTCAGCCCCCATGATTGCATATCCATTAATTCTTGTTATTCTAGGGATTTCCACCATACCCTGTGAAACCTGAATGTTTAACTAGTTACTCTAGATATGCTAGTTTAATTATCTAATTATTTAATTATATGTGACTTTAATTATCTCCACCATTCATTTTTGGAAGAACCGTGGGAGATGCTTTTTATTTTTATTTTTTTTTGATTGAGTCGAAACGATGTAAGTAGGTAGATTTATGTTTTTATTAAACATTTACAACCCTTCAAAAATATACCCCCAATTTTTAGTGATTTAATCAAGTTATTAATTTAACTCCATATAAATCATCCATGGCCATTAAAAGTAGATACTTATCAAAGCAGGACTTCTGAAGATGTCATATCTTAAGGTTAGAACAAACAGTATATGCTGAGCAGTTAATACGGTGAATTGATTTAATGTCAGTACTTATTAGAATCTTAACTCTGCAATAAGAAACTTAACTCTACATGTCCCATTACATGAGACTCTTGAAATATTTGAAACCAAATATTTAGGACCAAAGAGAGGTCCAGAGGAAGAATATATCATTTAGCTTTTCTTGCCCTAAGAAATATAGGACCATCATATAACGCTAATATTTTTCTCTTTTTTTTTTTCAGGAAACTTCTGCCTAAGACTTTATTTATTTATTTTTAAACATCTTTATTGGAGTATAATTGCTTTACAATGGTGTGTTAGTTTCTGCTTTATAACAAAGTGAATCAGCTATACATATACATATATCCCCATATCTCCTCCCTCTTGTGTTTCCCTCCCATGCTGCCTATCCCACCCTTCTAGGTGGTCAAAAAACACCCAGCTGATCTCCCTGTGCTATGCAGCTGCTTCCCACTAGCTATCTATTTTACATTTGGTAGTATATATTAGTCCATGCCACTCTATCACTTCATCCCAGTTTACCCTTCCCCCTCCACGTGTCCTCAGGTCCATTCTCTACATCTGTGTCATTATTCCTGTCCTGCACTTAGGTTCATTTTTTTAAAAACATCTTTATTGGAGTATAATTGCTTTACAATGGTGTGTTAGTTTCTGCTTTATGCCCTTAGGTTCTTCATAACCATTTTTTTTTACATTCCATGTATATGCGTTAGCATATGGTATTTGTTTTTCTCTTTCTGACTTACTTCACTCTGTATGACAGACTCTGTGTCCATCCACCTCATTACAAATAACTCAATTTTGTTTCTTTTTATGGCTGAGTAATATTCCATTGTATATATGTGCCACATCTCCTTTCTCCATTCATCTGTTGATGGACACTTAAGTTGCTTCCACATCCTGGCTATTGTAAATAGAGCTGCAGTAAACATTGTGGTACAAGCCTCTTTTTTTTTTTTTTTTTTTTTTTGTGGTACGTGGGCCTCTCACTGTTGTGGACCCTCCCATTGCGGAGCACAGGCTCCAGATGCGCAGGCTCAGAGGCCATGGCTCACGGGCCCAGCTGCTCCGTGGCATGCGGGATCCTCACAGACTGGGGCATGAACCTGTGTCCCCTGTATTAGCAGGCGGACTCTCAACTACTGTGCCACCAGGGAAACCCAAGACTCTTTTTAAATTATGGTTTTCTGAGGGTATATGCCCAGTAGTGGGATTGCTGGGTCATATGGTAGTTCTCTTTTTAGTTTTCTAAGGAACCTTCATAGTGGCTGTATCAATTTACATTCCCACCAACAGTGCAAGAGGGTTACCTTTTCTCCACACCCTCTCCAGCATGTATTGTTTGTAGATTTTTTGATGATGGCTATTCTGACTGGTGTGAGGTGATACCTCATTGTAGTTTTGATTTGCATTTCTCTAATGATTAGTGATGTTGAGCATTCTTTCATGTGTTTCTTGGCTGTCTGTATATCTTCTTTGGAGAAATGTCTGTTTAGGTCTATTGACCATTTTTGGATTGGGTTGTTTGTTTTTTTGATACTGAGCGGCATGAGCCGCTTGTAAATTTTGGAGATTAATCCTTTGTCAGTTGCTTCATTTGCAAATATTTTCTCCCATTCTGAGGGTTGTCTTTTCATCTTGTTTATGGTTTCCTTGGCTGTGCAAAAGCTTTTAAGTTTCATTAGGTCCCATTTGTTTATTTTTGTTTTTCTTTCCATTTCTCTAGGAGGTGGGTCAAAAAGGATCTTGCTCTAATTTATGTCAGAGTGTTCTGCCTATATTTTCCTCTAAGAGTTTGATAGTGTCTGGCCTTACATTTAGGTCTTGAATCCATTTTGAGTTTATTTTTGTGTATGGTGTTAGGGAGTGTTCTAATTTCATTCTTTTACATGTAGCTGTCCAGTTTTCCCAGCACCACTTATTGAAGAGGCTGTCTTTTCCCCATTGTATATTCTTGCCTCTTTGATCAAAAATAAGGTGGCCAGGGCTTCCCTGCTGGCACAATGGTTGAGAGTCCACCTGCTGATGCAGGGGACACTGGTTCGTGCCCCGGTCTGGAAAGATCCCACATGCCGCAGAGCAGCTGGGCCCGTGAGCCATGGTCGCTGAGCCTTTGGGTCCGGAGCCTGTGCTCCGCAACGGGAGGGTCCACAACAGTGAGAGGCCCGTGTACCGCAAAAAGATAAAAAATAAAAAAAAATAAGGTGACCATATGTGTGTGGGTTTATATCTGGGCTTTTTCCTGTTCCATTGATCTATATTTCTCTTTTTGTGCCACTACTATACTGTCTTGATTACTGTAGCTTTGTAGTATAGTCTGAAATTAGGGAGCCTGATTCCTCCAGCTCCATTTTTCTTTCTCAAGATTGCTTTGGCTGTTTGGGGTCTTGTGTTTCCATACAAATTGTGAAATTTTTTGTTGTATTTCTGTGAAAAACGCCAGTGGTAGTTTGATAGGGATTGCACTGAATCTGTAGATTGCTTTGGGTAGTATAGTCATTTTCAAAATGTCAATTCTTCCAGTCCAAGAATATGGTATATCTCTCCATCTGTTTGAATCATCCTTAATTTCTTTCATCAGTGTCTTATTGTTTTCTGCATACAGGTCTCTTGTCTCCTCAGGTAGGTTTATTCCTAGGTATTTTATTTTTTTTGCTGCAGTGGTAAAGGGGGGGTGTTTCCATAATTTCTCTTTCAGATTTTTCATCATTGGTGTAACGGAATGCAAGAGATTTCTGTGCATTAATTTTGTATCCTGCTACTTTAGCTCTAGTAGTTTCCTGGTAGCATCTTTAGGATTCTCTATGTATAGTATCATGTCATCTGCAAACAGTGACAGCTTTACTTCTTCTTTTCTGATTTGGGTTCCTTTTATTTCTTTTTCTTGTCTGATTGCCGTGGCTAAAACTTCCAAAACTATGTTGAATAATAGTGGTGAGAATGGGCAACCTTGTCTTGTTCCTGATCTTAGTGGAAATGTTTTCAGTTTTTCACCATTGAGAATGATGTTGTTTGTGGGTTTGTCATATATGGCCTTTATTATGTTGAGGTGAGTTCCCTCTATGCCTACTTTCTGGAGTGTTTTTATGCTCAGTGGATGTTGAATTTTGTCAAAAGCTTTTTCTGTGTGTATTGAGATGATCATATGGTTTTTCCCCTTTGGTTTCTTAATATTGTGTATCACATTGACTGATTTGTTTATACTGAAGAATCCTTACATTCCTGGGATAAACCCCATTTGATCATGGTGTATGATCCTTTTAATGTGCTCTTGGATTCTGTTTGCTAGTATTTTGTGGAGGATTTTTGCATCTATGTTCATCAGTGATATTGGCCAGTAGTTTTCTTTCTCTGTGACATCTTTGTCTGGTTTTGGTATCAAGGTGACAGTGGCCGTGTAGAATGTGTTTGGGAGTGTTCCTCCCTCTGCTATATTATGGAAGAGTTTGAGAAGGATAGGTGTTAACTCTTCTCTAAATGTTTGATAGAATTCACCTGTGAAGCCTTCTGGTCCTAGGCTTTTGTTTGTTGGAAGATTTTTAATCACAGTCTCAATTTCAGTGCTTGTGATTGGTCTGTTCATATTTTCTATTTCTTCCTGGTTCCGTCTCAGAAGGTTGTGCTTTTCTAAAAATGTGTCCATTTCTTCCAGGTTGTCCATTTTAATGGCATATGGTTGCTTGTAGTAATCTCTCATGATCCTTTGTATTTCTGTAGTGGCAGTTGTTACTTCTCCTTTTTCATTTCTGATTCTATTGATTTGAGTCTTCTCCCTTTTTTTCTTGATGAGTCTGGCTAATGGTTTATGAATTGTGTTTATCTTCTCAAAGAACCAGCTTTTAGTTTTATTGATCTCTGCTATTGTTTCTTTCATTTCTTTTTCACTTATTTCTGATCTGATCTTTATGATTTCTTTCCTTCTGCTAACTTTGGGGTTTTTGTCATTGTTCTTCTTCTTCTTTCTCTAATTGCTTTAGGTGTAAGGATAGGTTGTTTATTTGAGATGTTTCTTGTTTCTTGAGGTAGGATTGTATTGCTATAAACTTCCCTCTTATAACTGCTTTTACTGCATCCCATACATTTTGGGTCGTCGTGTTTTCATTGTCTTATGTTTCTAGGTATTTTTTGATTTCCTCTTTGATTTCTTTAGTGATCTCTTGGTTATTAACTAGTTTATTGTTTAGCCTCTATGTGTTTGTATTTTTTACAGATTTTTTCCTGTAATTGGTATCTAGTCTCACGGCATTGTGGTTGGAAAAGATAACTTGATATGGTTCAATTTCTTAAATTTACTAAGGCTTAGTTTGTGACCAAAGGTATGATCTATCCTGCAGAATGTTGCATGAGCACTTGAGAAGAAAGTGTATTCTGTTGTTTTTGTATGGAATGTCCTATAAATATCAATTAAGTCCATCTTCTGTAATGTATCATTTAAAACTTGTGTTTCCTTATTTATTTTAATTTTGGATGATCAGTCTATTGGTGAAAGTGGGGTGTTAAAGTCCCCTACTATGAATGTGTTACTGTTGATTTCCCCTTTTATGGCTGTTAGCATTTGCCTTATGTGTTGAGGTGCTCCTATGTTGGGTGCATAAATATTTACAATTGTTATATCTTCTTTTTGGATTGATCCCTCGATCATTATGTAGTGTCCTTCTTCATCTCTTATAATAGTCTTTGTTTTAAAGTCTATTTTGTCTGATATGAGAATAGCTACTCCAGATTTCTTTTGATTTCCATTTGCATGGAATATCTTTTTCCATCCCCTCACTTTCAGTCTGTATGTTTCCCTAGGTCTGAAGTAGGTCTCCGGTACACAGCATATATACGCGTCTTGTTTTTGTATCCATTCAGCCAGTCTGTGCCTTTTGGTAGGAGCATCTAATCCATTTACATTTAAGGTAATTATCAAATACGTATATTCCTGTTATCATTTTCTTAACCGTTTTGGGTTTGTTATTGTAGGTCTTTTCCTTCTCTTGTGTTTCCTGCCTAGAGAAGTTCCTTTAGCATTTGTTGTAAAGGTGGTTTGGTGGTGCTGAGTTCTCTTAGCTTTTGCTTGTCTGTAAAGGTTTTAATTTTCCATCAAATCTGAATGAGATCCTTGCTGGGTAGAGTAATCTTGGTTGCAGGTTTCTCTCCTTCATCACTTTAAATATGTCCTGCTACTCCCTTCTGGCTTGCAGAGTTTCTGCTGAAAGATCAGCTGTTAACCTGATGGGGATTCCGTTGTATGTTATTTGTTGTTTTTCCCTTGCTGCTTTTAATATTTTTTCTTTGTATTTAATTTTTGATAGTTTGATTAATATCTGTCTTGGCATGTTTCTCCTTGGATTTATCCTGTATGGGACTCGCTTCACCTCCTCGACTTGATTGACTATTTCCTTTCCCATATTAGGGAAGTTTTCAACTATAACCTCTTCAAATATTTTCTCAGTCCCTTTCTTTTTCTCTTCTTCTGGGACCCCTATGATTCAAATGTTTGTGTGTTTATTGTTGTCCCAGAGATCTCTAGGACTGTCCTCAATTCTTTTCATTCTTTTTTCTTTATGCTGCTCTGCAGCAGTTATTTCCACTATTTTATCTTCCAGGTCACTTATCTGTTCTTCTGCCTCAGTTATTCTGCTATTGATCCCTTCTAGAGAATTTTTAATTTCATTTATTGAATTGTTCATCATTGCTTGTTTGCTCTTTAGTTCTGCTAGGTCCTTGTTAAACGTTTCTTGTATTTTCTCCATTCTATTTCCAAGATTTTGGATCATCTTTAGTATCATTATTCTGAATTCTTTTTCAGGTAGACTGCCTATTACCTCTTCATTTGTTAGATATGGTGGGTTTTTACCTAGCTCCTTCATCTCCTGTGTGTTTCTCTGTCTTCTCATTTTGCTTATCTTACTGTGTTTGGGGTCTTCTTTTTGCAGGCTGCAGGTTCGTAGTTCCTGTTGTTTTTGGTGTCTGCTCCCAGTGGCTAAGGTTGGTTCAGTTGGTTGTGTAGGCTTCCTGGTGGAGGGGACTAGTGCCTGTGTTCTGGTGGATGAGGCTGGATCTTGTCTTTCTGGTGGGCAGGTCCATGTCTGGTGGTGTGTTTTGGGGTGTCTGTGACCTTATTATGATTTTAGGTCGCCTGTCTGCTAATGGGTGGGGCTGTGCTCCTGTCTTGCTAGTTGTTTGGCATGGGGCGTCCAGCACTGTAGCTTGCTGGTCGTTGAGTGGAGCTGGGTCTTAGTGTTGAGATGGAGATCTCTGGGAGAGCTTTTGCCGTTTGATATTACATGGAGCTGGGAGGTCTCTGGTGGACCAGTGTCCTGAACTCCGCTCTCCCACCTCAGAGGCACAGGCCTGACACCTGGCCGGCGCATCAAGACCCTGTCAGCTGCATGGCTCAGAAGAAAAGGGAGCAAAAAAGAAAGAAAGAAAGAATTAAATTAAATTTAAAAGTTATTAAAATAAAAAATAATTATTAAAAATAAGAAAATTAAAAAGGAAGAAAAGAAGGAAAGAAGAGAGCAACCAAACCAAAAAACAATTCCACCAATGATAACAAGCGCTAAATACTATACAAAAAAAAAAAGGACAGACAGAACCCTAGGACAAATGGTAAAAGCAAAGCTATACAGGCACAATCACACAAAGAAGCATAAAGCTACAGACTCACAAAAAGACAAAAAGGAAAAAAAAAGTATATATCGTACTCCCAAAGTCCACCGCTGCGATTTGGGATGATTCATTGTCTATTCAGGTATTCCACAGATGCAGGGTACGTCAAGTTGATGGTGGAGATTTCATCCGCTGCTCCTGGGGCTGCTGGGAGAGATTTCCCTTTCTCTTCTTTGTTTGCACAGCTCCGGGGTTTCAGCTATGGATTTAGACCCGCCTCTGCATGTAGGTCGCCGGAGGGCGTCTGTTCTTCACTCAGACAGGACGGGGTTAAAGGAGCAGCCGGTTCGGGGACTCTGGCTCACTCAGGCCAGGGGGAGGGAAGGGTACGGATGCAGGGCGAGCCTGTGGGGCAGAGGCCAGCGTGACGTTGCACCAGCCTGAGGCGCACCGTGCGTTGTCCCAGGGAAGTTGTCCCTGGATCCCCGGACCCCGGCAGTGGTGGGCTGCACAGGCTCCCGGGAGGGGCGGTGTGGATAGTGACCTGTGCTTGCACACAGGCTTCTTGGTGGCGGCAGCCTTAGCGTCTCATGCCCATCTCTGGGGTCCGCGCTGATCGCTGCAGATCGCGCCCGTCTCTGGAGCTCCTTTAAGCGGCGCTCTTAATCCCCTCTCCTCACGCACCAGGAAACAAAGAGGGAAGAAAAAGTCTCTTGCCTCTTCGGCAGGTCCAGACTTTTTCCCGGACTCCCTCCCGGCCAGCCATGGCGCACTAACCCTCTTCAGGCTGTGTTCACGCTGCCAACCCCAGTCCTCTCCCTGGGATCCGACCTCTGAAGCCCGAGCCTCAGCTCCCAGCCCCGCCCGCCCCAGCGGCCGAGCAGACAAGCATCTCGGGCTGGTGAGTGCCGGTCGACACCGATCCTCTGTGCAGGAATCTCTCCGCTTTGCCCTCCGCACCCCTGTTGCTGTGCTCTCCTCTGCGGCTCCGAAGCTCCCCCGCTCTGCCACCCGCAGTCTCCGCCCACGAAGGGGCTTCCTAGTGTGTGGAAACCTTTCCTCCTTCACGGCTCCCTCCCCGAGGTTCAGGTCCCAGCCCTATTGTTTTGTCTCTGTTTATTCTTTTTTCTTTTGCCCTACTCAGTTATGTGGGGAGTTTCTTGCCTTTTGGGAGGTCTGAGGTCTTCTGCCAGCATTCAGTAGGTGTTCTGTAGGAGCTGTTCCACATGTACATGTATTTCTGATGTATTTATGGAGAGGAAGGTGATCTCCACGTCTTACTCCTCCACCGTCTTGAAGGTCTCCATATTTTTTTTTTTTTATAAGCACTTAGTTCTTGCTTATAAAATGTCTCTGCAGGGCATTTAAAAAAAGTAGCTATTATAACAATAAGAACAATCTAAAGAGGCTTTGCTATTAAGAACTTAAGTTTAATTCCTGCTGCAAAGTATTATAATTTGAAATAAAGTACAAAATAATTCATGTGTTAAAAATTGGTCTATGTGCCAACGTTTTCTTGTAAATGATTTAGTTGTTAATTAGCAGCATTTATATGGCACATTCTTGGCATGTGACTTCATGGAATTGGTGAGCGCCATGCAGATGAGAAAGTGATTTATCTTAATTCTTTATTCTCCTTTCTGTAGATGTCAAGTGATCCCTATGTGCTTCTTCCACCCACCACCCCAACTTACAACCATCCATAGTTTATGTTAAAATGACTCCTTTATTCCTTTGTTAACAATTTCTTCTTGACTGCATCACATTGCAGTGCTTAATTTGCACAATAACCATTAGCTGAAGTGATGTTATTTAAGACACCCAAGCTCAACTAAAACAGTTAAGGGATTCATCTGAATTCTTTACAGTGAGCACATATTCTGATCACTTTCTAAAGATTTGCAAGCAAGAAGTTATGTTCACAAATCAGCATGATGAAATTCTCATCACATTGGCTTAGTACATACAGTTTTCAGGGGCAACATGTCTTTGTTGTGTCTTTTTTCTCATAGAGAAAACGTAGGTTACCTCACACACCTCCTGACATTTGTCAGCTGAACTTGAAAGTGATTTGTATTAAATTTCTTACGACTTATTTATGTAACTTTTCAGTCCCTCACAGAGCAAATGTAGTTAGATTTTCTCATAATCAGGCCACATATTCTGGATTTCTTGACATGGATCCCTTAGATAATATTATGAAGCAGAGGTCAATATGAACTTACAGGTAGCCAGGGTTCCCCAGCTGAGAGGTGTCCATGGATGAAACAGTCCTAAGGTCTTGGCTACTTTTACAAGCTCCAAATCCATGCTTAGATGCCAGGCTTGGGGCTAGATTCTTCATGGCAGCTCAACCATTGCTGGAGAGTTATTCCATACTTTAAAAGCCACATGGCAGGGGTCCATTTTGGAGACTTCACAACACTGAGGGCTCTAGGATAGTGATAATATTAGGATTTATTGAACTTGAACCACGTGCCATCCCAGTTCTAGGAGAGTTACATGTATTATCCTCAATCCACACAAGAGCAGCTTTACTGATGTTTAATATACACGTTGGCTTTTGTGCCAGTGCTCAGTTCAAACGTCAGATGGTCATGAATATGCTATCAGCAATGTTCCAGAGAAGGAGCGGTTGGCAGTGTCACCCTCACCAGAGTTGCATTTCAGCTTAATGTGACATATCACGTTATCAGGACCCTGTGGGATTGATATTGTAGATTACAACACTTGGTTTAAACTCCACTTTACCATCACATAACTGACAAGAGGCTGGAAAATATTCTGGCAAAGAAACCTTGGATTGAAGGCAATTATAACACTACACTCCTAATCAAACAATAAGAACATGGCTCAGCTGGCCTTCCTCATACCAGTGCAAATCTAGCAGATCTGATGAAAAGTCAGCCCAAAACTTAGAAATGATTAACAGATTATTAGAAATCCAAAGATGTGGATTTGCATCTTCTACTGTTAATTATGAATCTTGCCCCTAAGTGTATTGTTGTGTTTGAGATATAAACTAATGATGGTATAAATCTCTGGCTTTGAAATTTATGCCCAGAAGCTTCCGGGGATACCACCGGATATTGTAAATTTTCAAAGAAAATACTGCACCACCTGTTGGGAATTGGGTGAATTATTAGCTCAAGGTACTTCATGGTTTCAGGTTTCAAGTTTCCTTTTGATGATATCATAGTTGGTAAAGTCAGATTTTCAGGATTGCATTGATACAATGAAAGTGACCCATGAAGATAGATGTGGAACAGAGAATGGCAGTGCCAGTGTGTTCTCTCAGTCCAAAGTTTGAGAAGCTGAGCAGTGCCCAACAGGGTCACATGTTCTATTACAAGTAATTGTGGTCATTTAATAATGACAATTATTATTATTTTTTCAAATGGCTGCTAAGTTGTTAAGAAATAAGCACTTATTAAATTGTCTGGATCTGACTACTTCATAAACAGAACTGTAAGCTATTTCTTTTGGCCTAGGGGCAATGTGAGAAAATTTACTGTGATGCTAAGGGCTCCATGAACCAAGAAATATTGGGAACCTCAGCTGTAAAGCCATCATTATGCAGACCTGTTCAAAAATTAATATGCAAAACAGAGAGACAGATCTATTACATTGTTTCTGTAAAGATAGTTTCCAATCATGTTTGAACAAAGATCATTTTTATTCACGTGCCTCAAACCTTTTGAAGGTCTTATGAAATCTGATAGTTCTCACCATGTCTACAAATTTGCATTAGGCTAACCTCAGTTCATATCTTGAGACATTATTTACCCTGAATTGGTGACTGAATTTCCAAAACCATGGCTTACCTTGGGTTTTAATTTGATTATGCAACTGAGATGACACAGGCTGAGGACATGCCTCAAACACCAAATTCCCTGTAGCTGTCACTGAAGTGAATGGATGTGAGGTTCCTTAGTAGGGTAGCATGTTTCAGCCTGCCCTATGGGAAGTAGCGAACTTTATTAATAGAGAATATAGAGAAAGAGGCCATGCCTCCAGTTTTGACTCCACTTCTAGAAAACATGCTTTTGTATTCCCTGCTCGTCTACTTTCAGTCCATTATGCTGGCCTCCAGATCCAACTCTCCATCCCGTGTAGAACTGTTTGCCTACAACTCATGGTTCTGTCCTCTCTTGGATTAACGAAGAAGAGGGGTCATTTTTGTCCAGATTACTGAGTCTCATCTTTGAATTCCTTGTCATCCTCGCCACATTCTAACAATACCAGGCAACCAAATCAAGTCATAAAATAAAACCCTAGGTGTTCAGTGACAAGGCAGCACAGGACATATCCTAAGCCCATTTATGGTGTATGAGTTTGCTAGGGCTGCTGTAACAGAGTGCCACACAGTGGTTGGCTTGAACAACAGAAATTTATAGTCTTACAATTCTGGAGGCTAGAAGTCCAAGATCAAGGTGTCAGCAGGATTGGCTCCTTCTGAGAGCCATGTGGGAAAGGTCTGTTCCCGGCCTCCGTCCTTGGCTTGTAGATGGCTGACTTCTCCCGTGTGTTCACATGGTCTTTCCTCTGTATGTGTCTTTGCATTTCAAATCCCCACTTCTTATAAGAACACCTGTTATATTGGATCAGGGCCCACCCTAATGACCTTATTTTACGTCAGCTACCTGGTGTTATGGACTGAATGTATGTACACCTCTCAGATTCATGTGTTGAAATCTAGTCTCCAATGTGATGGTATTAGGAGGTGGGGCCTTTGGGAGGTGATTAGGTCATGAGGTGGAGCCCCATCATGAGATCACTGCCCTTAGAAGAAGAGGGAGGCCAGAGGGATGCCTAGCTCTCTTTCTGCCTTGTGAGGATGCGATAAGAAGGCAGTCTGCCACCCTGGGGAGGGTCCTCACCAGAACCAATTATGCTGGCACCCTGATCTCAGACTTCCAGGCTTCAGAACAGTAAGAAAAAAAGTCTTTTGTTAAAAGCCACCCAATCTACGGTACTTTGACATAACAGTCCGAATGGACTAAGATACGTGGTAATACCTGTAAGGACCCTATCTCCAGATACGATAACTGAGGGTTAGAACTTCAATATAGGAATTTTTTAGGGGGGCACAATTCAGCCCATAACATGTGGGAAATAAATGGAACAAACAAGAAGTGATGAGTTTGAAAGAGGGATAGGTTTGCATTGGAGGAGGTGGCTTCTGAGTTGAGTGTGGAGAGTGGCGGCTTTTCAACAGGGACGGGCAAGGCAAGCTCGTGAGGAAGTGCCTCTGAATTTACAGGCTCTCAGCACAGTTGCCAAAAGAATGGCTCATTGTAGGTAACACGCAAGACTGAGATGGCATAGACTCACCTTTCTGCTTAACAGAGCTTGTCTTACCAGTGGTGTTTTCTTCAGGGAACATGGACGTGTGTGGTCTGGTTTCTCTCAGACATCTCTATGTCCCTCTCTTTTGGCGATGTGCCCTTCATTCTGAAATGGGGCAAACAAACCTCCATGGTACTGGGCTCCTCGCCTTACTGCCCAGGTGGTTTAATCTGCAATTAGAAAGGGACGCACTGGGTAACCAAGGCAAAGGGAAGCCAGGGCCACTGCGATGTGTCGTGAGAGAATGCTAGAGAGGAGGAGGAGAAAGCCACAAGCCTGCAAGGAGCATCCAGGCTTGATGGAGCAAAACTGTCAAGGCCACCACTGTAAGATAGAAAAGCGATGCAGTGGTTAGGCACAGTGAGAAGAGAGCCATTCTGTGAGCCTCTGGCGTTTGCGTAATTCTTCTTGTTCTAAAAATACTTTCCTAGATGAGTCACAGGTATAAAATGTACAGTGTGGGGAATATATTCAATAACTGTGTAATATCTTTGTGTGGTGACATATCGTAACTAGACTTATCATGGGGATCATTTTGAAATGTATGGAGATATCGAATCACTGTGTTGTGTACCAGGGGCTAGCATAGTGTTGCAGGTCGATTATACTTCAAATACCAACTAACCAGCAAACTCATAGGAAAAGAGGTCAGATTTGTGGCTACCAAAGGCAGAGGGTGGAGGAGGGGGAACTGAACAAAGGCAGTCAAAAAATAAAAACTTGCAGTTATAGGATAAAAAGGTACTAGGGATGTCATGTACAACACGATAAATATAGTTAACACTCTATGTTACATATGAAAGTTGTTGAGAGTAAACCCTAGGAGTTCTCATCACAAGGAAACACGATTTTTTTAAACTGTTTCTTTAATTTTGTGTCAGTATGAGATAATGGATACTCACTAAACTTATTGTAATTGTTTCATAGTGTATGTAAGTCATATGATTATGCTGGACACCTTAAGCTTATACAGTGCTGTAGGTCAGTTATTTCTCAATAAAACGGGCAGAAAAAATACATAATTTTGTTTTCCTTAAATATTACTTATTTCTGCTGGGCTCTTCAGAGATAATAAACATGAATATCACATATGTGATGAGCACTGGTATTTCAGATTGCTGACCAAACGTGGGTTCTGGAACTTGGACAGTCAGTAGGTGGCACAAGGCTGGCTTTCACCTTTCACTGTGAAAGTGGAGAAGCTTTTCTGTTCTCTGCTGGGAGACTCTGCTTCCTCCCTCTAGACCCATGCCCCGGTGCCTGCTTCAAGGCTTCCCAGGGAAGGCATGATGCTTAGGTCCCAGGGCCCAGAAGTTTCTTTCTGTCAAAGTTCTGAGCAAGGCATTGGGATCCACGTGAGGCAGTGTGTAGTGGATGAGAAAGGGTGTGGGCGACAGAGCCAAATTGCCTGTGGTTTTTTTTTTTTTCCTATGTAAATAGGTACTTTATTTTTTTATTTTTTATTTTTTTCAAAGCACCTTTTTATTGAAGTGTAGTTGATTCACAGTGTTGTATTAGTTTCAGGTGTACAGCAAAGTGATTTTTATACATACACTTCTATTCTTTTACAGATTCATTTTCATTATAGGATATTATAAGATACTGAATATGGTTCCCTGTGCCATAGAGTAGGTCCTTGTTGTTTATCTATTTTATATATAGTAGTGTGTATCTGTTAATCCCAAACTTCTAATTTATCCCTCCCCCAACTTTCCCCTGTGGTCACCATAAATTTGTTTTCTATGTCTGTGAGTCTATTTCTGTCTTATAAATAAGTTCATTTGTATCATTTTTTGTATCAGTCCATGTATAAGTGATATCATATGATATTTGTCTTTCTCTGACTTACTTCTCTTAGTGTGATAATCTCTAGGTCCATTCATGTTACTGCAATGTACTTTTTAAAAAATATTTTTATTTTATATTGGAACATAGTTGATTAACAATGTTGTGTTAGTTTCAGGTGTACAACAAAGTGACTCAGTTATACATATACATGTATCCATTCTTTTTAAAATTCTTTTCCTATTTAGGTTATTACAGAATATTGAGCAGAGTGCCCTGTGCTATACAGTAGGTCCTTGTTGATTATCTATTTTAAATATAGTAGGTGTACATGTCAATCCCAAACTCCCAATCTATCCCTCCCTCCTACACTTTCCCCCAGGTAACCATAGTTGTTCTCTAAGTCTGTGAGTCTGTTTCTGCTTTGTAAATAAGTTTATTTGTATAATTTTTTAAAGATTCTGCATATAAGTGACATCATATGATATTTGTCTTTCTCTGTCTGACTTAATCACTTAGTATGATAATCTCCAGGTCCATCCATGTTGCTACATGTGGCATTATTTCATTCTTTTTAATGGCTGAGTAATATTCCATTGTATATATGTACCATATCTTCTTTATCCATTCATCTGTCGATGGACATTTAGGTTGCTTCCATGTCTTGGCTATTGTAAGTAGTGCTGCAACGAACAGTGGGGTGCATGTATCCTTTCGAACCATGTTCTTCTCTGGATATATGCCCAGGAGTGGGATTGCTCAAATTGCCTATGTTTAAATCCAGTCTTACTGCTTTTGAGTCCTGTGCCTTTGGACAAAGTACCTAAATTCTCTGTCTCCTAGTTTCTGTCTGGACAATGAGGGTAATGACAGTACCAATGAGTTAAAACCCATGTTGTACCTTGGACATTACCTGGCACAGTACAATCATTTGAAAAGGGTCATGTGATTATTGGCAGCTGTGATAGTGTAGCTATAATAATATTGATGGTGTAATTGATGAAGAGGACAGGAAAAACTACCTACTTCAGGACGGGTACAAAGCTTTTCCTTGCTTTTTGGATCTATCAATGGACACTGTCCCTCAGCCATTGTAGCAGAGTCAGCTGCAACTGGGGACAGTGACATTATTGGTGTGACACTTACATGCAAACTGAACCTTGTATAGTTAGAACTTGAATTTATTCAGGTGTCCACTCAAATGTCACCACCTCGGCGATGCCTTCCGTCACCACTGAATCTAAAGTGAGCACCTGCTCACTTACTACCTCATCACCCTGTAGCAGTTATTACTGTCCTATATTTCCTAGTTTGTTTCATTCACTCATTGGCTTATTCATTTAACCAATGTGTATTGCATTCCTACCATGTGCCATGCATTGTCTTAGTTACTGGAGACATAAAGATGACGAAACAAGAGAAAGTCCTGGTCCTCATGGGACTTATATTCTAATGGGCAAGGTAGATTAAAAACAAATAAATAGGTTAAATATATGGTAAATTTCATATGTCAGATGGTGAGAAACCCTATGCAGAGAAACAAAGAAGTGCTGGGCTGGAGTGGTGGGTTTGCAATTCTATATAGTGTGTGCAGGGAAGGCCTCCCTTAGGGCTCACAGTTTGGCAGAGATCTGAAGAGAGTGATATGTGTGGATATCTGGGTGAGGAGTGCTCTTAAGTATTGGGAATAGCAAGTGCAAAGGGTCAGAGGTACAAAAGTTACTTGTATTCATGTAATGGTAAGGAAGCGGGTGTGGCAGGGATGAAACAGATAAGGGGAGATGTATCAGTTAGCTTTTGCTGCATAATAAGCCACCTCAAATCTTAGTGGTTTAAAACAATGACCATTCATTTAGCTTAGTAACCTATTTGTGGGCATTTGGCTGGGCTCAGCTGGGCAGTTCTTCTGCTGGTCTTGACGGGGCTCACTCATGTGTCTCTGACAGCCATCAGGAAGCTGAGTGCTGATTGGCCTTGGGGACCACAGGCAGGATGGCCAGTCTCTGGTCCACATTGATATTGCTCCAGTAGGTTATTGGATGATTGTTCATATGGCGGGTCACTTCTGCCACATTCGGTTGGTGAAAGCAAGTCCCATGGCCAATCCCAGATTCAAGGGGTGGGGAACTGATTCCACGTCTTGATGGGACAAACTGCCAAGCACTGTGGCCATTTCTTTGCAATCTACCCTGAGGAGAGTGGCAGGGCATGAGGTCAGAGAGGAGTGCAGCCTTGCAAGCTGTAAATGTAAGTTTGTATTTTATTCATAATGTAAGTTGTAAATGTAAGCTGGAAAGCCATCTGAGGCTTTGGAGCAGAACTTTGACATATCTGAATTAATAATTGAAAAGCGTTTCTCTGGCTGCTCTGTGGAGAAGAGATCATAAAGGGGCAAAGTGGAAGTTGAATGTCCAGTTAGGAGGCTGTTGCAATAATCTTAACTGAGACCTGGTGGCAACTTGAATTAGGGTGGCAGCAGTGAAAGTGGTGAGAATTGACCACATTCTAGATATATGTTGGAAGCCATCCCCTGCTTATTCTTGCTCTCTGTCATCTTGAGTGAAAGATCCTTGTGGGCAAGGAATATTTTATTTTCCACAGTTTTCTCAGCACCTAGGACCATGGCTGCCACGTGGTGGATGTTCAATACATACTTGTTGAATGAGTGAATGAGTAAATGAATCTGTTGGACTTTAGATTTCCAAGGTGAACTTACAGAAAGAAATGGAGCCCCGTTCTCAGAAACTCCTCCAGGGACCCCACTGGCTCTAGGATGCTCATGGATGGTGCTCAGGTGTAAGTCCTGCTTGTTGTCCTTGGACCATCTGCTGGGAGGAGATTGTCCTTGAGTTAAGCACTTAGTGGCATAAGTATGGACATAAAGCCTAAGGGAATCCATTTGTGAAGGGTTATTTAGTACACAGTGCATTTTAAGCTAGTTCATTTTACTTCATTTCATTCTGCATGTTTATTTGAATCTGTGGGTTGAGTTTTTATTACTATCAATAGAAGTAATAAAACAGAGCCTTGGGTTTCTTTGCCTTAGAGGAATAATTGGTGAAATAAACTCAGACTTGGAGGATTCTTAAAAGGTATTGTCAGCAGTCAGTAAAAATAATTGTTTTGTTGGCTGATAGGACTTCAGCATCCCAAAACGTATAGTCTTCATGGGTAGGCATCCTTTAACATTTTAAAATCTCAAGGCTTCCAATCTTCATGGCTCTGGGAGTTTGGATTAAAATCAGTTTTTTTCCAAGCCCTGTGTGTAATGTCAGTGATGCTTCCTGCATGATCTCTCCCCACCTTGTACCAGAGAGGACATAGTAGCCTCTTCAGGACTCATGTTTCTTCTCTTCTTTTGTTCCCTGGTTGTTTCTTCTCTTTCCTGACTCTTCAGCATCTCCTCTTCAACTGGATTATTTCCAAGAGTAGCTGTATAGAGTTCTATAGTCTCCTCCCCCCATTCTAAGAAACAGAACAGAAAAAGCAAAAAGCTAACAAATAAACCTTCCTTTGACCCACTCAGCTACTGCTCTCTTTTTCTTCCCCATCACACTCCTTAAAAGTATTGCCCATGATTAACTGTTTCTGCCTCTTCACTTCCCTGTCATTCTTCAACCCACTCTAAGCAAGATTCTTCTTCTACTTTCCTGAGAATGTTCTTGACAAACCCAGTCATGGCCTGGAAGAGGGGTCTTCAGACATCCCAGAGCATGGCACGTGGGCAGTGCGCTCTTCCTTTCTTCTATTGCTCTTGATTCCTCTCTCCTGGGTTCTTATCTCTCTGACTGCTTTGTTTTGGTTTGGTTTTCATCCCGGTTCTTCCTTCTCTATCGAATATGGTAATTCTTTCATGCTCATAAATCCAATTAACGACTTGATATCTCCACTTGAATGTTTAATGGGAATTTCAAACTAAATGTCTGTAACAGAACTCTTGGCCTTTCCCCTCAAACATCGTCCTCCTCCAGTCTCCCCATCTCCATGTGCTGTGCCCCCATTCACTTGCCTTCTCAAGCCACCATCTGGCCCGAGTCATGGCCACCTCTTACTTGGACCAGTTGAATGACCTTTTACATGGATTTTCTACCTCTCTCCTGCTCAGATCCATTCTCTGCCTATATGGCAGTGAAGGAAACACCACCCCCTGCCTTAAAACCCTTCAGTGGTTGGTCCCCCTGTGAGCTTGGAAGAAAACCTCAATCCTTAAAAGGACTCACAGGCTCTGCCTGACCCAGGCCATGCCTGCATCTTCGAGCTCCTTTCACGTTACTTGTATGTTCACCTGCCATATTTCATCTACGGTTCTATGTGTTCCTCAAAATCCCCCCAGGTGCTCAGTGCTTTTCCCTTTTCCATTCACACCTGTCCCCTGGCTCTTCTCCTGATGAATTATCTTGAGACCTTAGACCCATCCCTCAGGTCTCAGGATAAAGAGGCTTTTGATTGAAGAGGCTTCCCTAAACCCCTAAACCCAGATGAGTACTTTCTGCTTTCCTCCTTCAGAGCAGCCTGTGCTTTCCCATAGTAAGTGTCACAATGTATAGTTACATGCCACTTTCTTTGTGCCATTTTTGTTCTAACGTCTGCATCTTCTACTAGCCTGTAAGCATCCCATATGCAGGATCTTGCCTGTCTTTTCACCAACGCACGTCCCACATCAGACACATAGTAAGCACTAAGTTGTAGGATGAACGAGTGAGTTTTATTTCCTAGTTTAATTTGGAAGAAAGCGGTCATCAGTTTCCTTGGGCCTGTGACCATCCTGAGGGACCAAGTCCACATGTGGGTGTGACTGTGCTCCGTTGCTTTGTGTACAGCACTTCCTACATGTATGTTGTTTTTTCTGGATGTATAAATGGAAGTTAGTTCAGGACTGCAAAGAAAGAAGCTGGTCCTGAAGCATATCTACCCAAATGAATCCATTTAAGAAGTTTGCATCATTTTATCAGAAGGCTTTAAAAGGTTAGTGAGTCAACATGCCAAATGGGTATGCAGTCGGGAATAAATAATTCACAGCATCCCAAATGAGCCATGTTACAGCACAGCTGATTCCGTCATATTTTATTTATTTCTGGATTGAAGGAAATCAGTTTGAGGAGATTTCCAGAGCAATCCTGGTATCCTGGTGCTTACCCACTTCCCCTCCTCTGTGTGTTAAGTTAGATGGTTCTTTTCAGCTGGAACAGCTGTAAAACTCATCCTCTCTCTTGCTCTTATTACCTCTCTGGTAAGATCCCCACTGCCGGTGCTACTGCAGTGTTTGTGCATTTGTCCTTCTCAGTGTAATTCTGACTTGCAGTTTAAATAATTGCTTTGAGGTTCTAATCGCCAGAATGACATTTACATTAGAGTTTAGTTCTTCTCCATTATCTGTGTCCTCCTTAATGTCCTAGCTGGACAGTGTCAGCTCTTTTCCTTGAGCTTTTATCCCTGTGCCTGAAAAAAGTCTTAGCACTTCCTACTGTCTGACCCTTCATGAGGTGATGGGACTCTGAGAAAGCAACTTCTATTATAAGAGTGCTTTTGGGAATTTTACCCAAATTCGATTTCTTAAACATTTCTTCCTAGGTTTAGATAGTTTTGTTTAAATTTCCAGAGCCATGAAAGTAACAAGCCTTGAGATTTTAAAATGTTAAAGGATGCTATTCATGAATACTATTTGTTTTGGGATGCTGAAGTCCTGTTCATCATTGCATGAAGTGATACCTTTGAGTTCTTTCCAAATATTTCAAAATGTGATATCATTGTGCACAGTAGCATAGCAGCTTTTACTTGTCATTCCAGTAACCTAAGATTAACTTTTCTAAAGTCCTTATAGGATCTTTTTATTCTGTCAAAGTAGACAGAGTACAATCAGTGGTTCAGTATTGCTTTCTTTGAGGAGTTCACATGGTAGCAGAAACGATTTTCTAAATCACCTGTAATATCAGTTCTCTGCAATTTGGGGGTAGAGGTTACAGGGAACTAAGCCATTGGAGGTACTCAGAGTTGTTTGATGAAATCATAAGCATGGAAAAGCAGGTCATCCCAGCTCCCTGTTAGATGGGGCACATGTCGTGAAGGTAATGTAGTGGGTGCAGTACATTTCCTGGTGAGAGGGAATCAGTCCCAGGCTCTAGGCACCAAAGTGCAGTCAGTTTGATTTCTTACAGATAGATTCAACTTTGTGATTGCCGACAGACAGATGAGATTGGGGACACTAACATCAAGAACACTATTCACTGGCTTGATATAATTAAACATAAAGCGGATGATTGTCTTTGCTGCCTGCAGTGTCTCTATTGACGGTCATTAATAAGTACGTTTCTGAAGGCGAGGATCATGCCACTAAACTTTTGCCATCTCACTGTAAATGATGCTCAGCCTCACAAAATGCATGCAAAATGCATGTCAACCTGTGCTTCCTGTTCCCACAGAGGAACCTGCAATACCAGTCTCAACCCAATTGTTTATACTGAAATTTTCCCAGAATAAAAGATGAGGTTTAAAAAACTAAACAAGCTCCAAGTTTCAGTTTAACTGATAACAAAATTTTTATATCACTCTTTTTATTCCATCCCTCTTACCCAATTTGTTAAAAATTCCAGATGACTCCTAACTCGCATGCTTCCTGCAAATCCTTCTTTAAGAAGCAGTATTCTCTTTGCTTGTCATGGCTTCTGTCCTCTCCTCTATCTTGCTGGGCACTTGATTCAGATTTACTGATGAGTTCATTCTTCTCTCCTAAACTCATGAGGCTGTGACGTCAAGCTGCACTTGACGGTGCTCCTCAGCTGAGGAGAAAGCCAGCAGCACAAAAGACGCAATTCAGGAAGAGGATCTAAGTGCATGTTGAATGCAAGTGTTATGACGGAAATGGATGAATTAAGGAATGAGAGGGCACTCATTACAAAATAATGGTTTAAATTCGACTCACAAATTTTATCATAAGAAATAGATTGAGTAAATATTTCATTTCAAGTTATGCTCATTGCAAAATGCCCTTTACAAAGTCCCACCTCAGCTTCCGTTAAAAATGTTACTGCAGAGTCAAGACTCACAATCTTATTCATGACCTTCACTGATGACAAGAATTTATTCACTGCAAAAGGATGAAATAATCGCAGCGGGGTAAGCCATGGTGTGCAGGTAATTGCTGTAGATAAATACCATCAACTAGAAAAGCCTAGACTAATGGCTTTTGATTCCACAACACAGGTCTTTTTTTATTCTTAAAAGAACAATCCAAGTAGTCAAAGCAGATTTAATCAAGGGGAAATATGAGAAACCACATTGTATTTCATTTTCATATTTATAATTATGGCAATCGTGTCTTCCTTATAATAAAAGACTTCCAAGAATGTCAGCCCTTGTGCACATGACAGAAGGTCTTCCAAATCTGCTGTTTGCGCAATGTGACACTTCTGGACCAAAAAGGGAGATTACTACTCAAGAGTAATGATGCTTTCCTGGAGACAACCAAGCTGGAAGTAAGAAAAAAGGGCATGTTGGCAATCAACCTACAAACCTAATCACTGCACAAATGAAACACAAAAAATCTTTTTCAGATTTTAGCCTCTTTCTATATTTTTTTCTTGAGTTGCATAAATCTCAGTTTACATATTAAAACCAAGATTTCTGTTAACTTTTAATTCTTGCACTATAAACCAGCTCTGTGAAAAACTAAGATAATAGCTTTCTTTTGAAAATAAAAATATGCTCTTGATATAAAGTATTGTTATTAGGAGGGAGGATTGTATTTTAAAAATTTTTTCAAAGACATCACGGTGCTGAGATTTTTAAAATTAAAGCATAGTTGATGTGCGATATTATATGTTACAGGTATACAATATAGTGGTTCACAATTTTTAAAGGTTATACTCCATTTATAGTTATTATAAAATATTGGATATATTCCTTGTGCTGTATATTACATCCTTGTATCTTATTTATTTTATATATATTAATTTGTACCTCTTAATTCCCCATCCCTACACTGCCCCTTCCCCACTTCTCTTTCCCCACTGGTCACTACTAGTTTGCTGTCTATATCTGTGAGTCTGTTTCTATTTTGTTATATTCACTAGTTTACTGTATGTTTTACAGTCCACATATAACTGATATCATACGATATTTATCTTTCTCAGTCTAACTTATTTCACTTAGCATAATGCCCTCCACATCCATCCATGTTGTTGCAAATGTCAGCATTTCATTCTTTTTTATGGCTGAGCAGTATTCCATTGTGTGTGATATTCATTCATCTGTGGATGGACACTTAGGTTTCACCCATATCTTGGCAATTGTAAATAATACTGCTATAAACATTGGGGGGCATGTATCTTTTTGAAATAGTGTTTTCATTTTTTTTCAGATATATACCCAGGAGTGGAATTGCTGGGTTATATGGTAGTTCTATTATTAGTTTTTTGAGGAATTTCCGTACTGTTTTCCATAGTGGCTGCACCAATTTACATTTCCACCAACAGTGTAGGAGGGTTTCCTTTTCTCCACACCCTCTCCAATATTTGTTATTTGTGTTCTTTTTGATGACAGCCGTTCTGACAGGTGTGAGGTGATTTCTCATTGTGGTTTTAATTTGCATTTCCCTGATGATTAGTGATGTTGAGCGTCTTTTCATGTGCCTGTTGGCCATCTGTATGTCCTCTTTGGAAAAATGTCTATCCAGATCTTTTGCTCATTTTTTAATCAGGTTTTTTCTTTTTTGATGTTGAGTTGTATGAGCTGTTTATATGTATTGGATATGAACCCCTTATTGGTCACATCATTTGTAAATATTTTCTCCCATTCAGTAGGTTGTTTTCTTTGTATTGTTAGTGGTTTCCTTTGCCATGCAAAAGCTTTTAAATTTAATTAGGTACCATTTGTTTATTTTTGCTTTTATTTCCTTTGCTTTAGGAGTGGGATCCAAAAAATATTGCTGAGATTTATGTCAAAGAGTGTTCTGCCTGTGTTTTCCTCTACGAGTTTTATGGTTTCTGGTCTTACAGTTAGGTCTTTAAGCCATTTTGAGCTTATCTTTTTATATCATGTGAGAAAATGTTCTAATTTCATTCTTTTTCATGTAGCTGTCTAGTTTTCCCAGTACCACTTATTGAAGAGATTGTCTTTTCTCCATTGTATACTCTTGCCTCATTTGTTGTAGATTAAGTGACCATAAGTACGTGGGTATATTTCCGGGCTCTCTAATTGCTTCATTGATCTGTGTGTCTGTTTCTGGGGCAATACCATGTTGTTTTGATTACTGTAGCTTTAGTAGCTGTAGTTTTTGATTACTGTAGCTTTATATATACTACTATACTGTAGTATAATTTGAAGTCAGGAAGCATGATATCTACAGCTTTGTTCTTTTTTCTCAAGATTGCTTTGGGAATTCAGGGTCTTTTGTGGTTCAGTATAAATTTTGGGTTTATTTGTTCTATTTCTGTGAAAAATGTCATGGGTATATTGATAGGAATTGTGTTAAATCTGTAGATTGCTTTGGGTAGTATGAACATTTTAACAATATTAATTTTTCCAATACAGGAACACAGTATATCTTTCCACTTCTTTGTATCATATTCAAATTTCTTCATCAGTGTTTTATAGATTTCATAGTACAGGTCTTTCACCTCCTTGGTTAAGTTTATTCTAGGTATTTTATTCTTCTTGGTGAGATTTTAAACATGATTTTTTTCTTGCTTTCTCTTTCAAATACTATATTATGTAGAAATGATGAGAGTTGGCATTCTTGTCTTATTCTTGATTTTAGAGCAAAGACTTTCAGTTTTTCACTGCTGAGTATGATGTTAGCTTTGGGTTTGTCATAAATGGCCTTTATTGTGTTGAGATATGGTCCCTCTATACCAACTTTTTTTTTCTTTTTTTTGAGGTACGCAGGCCTCTCACTGTTGTGACCTCTCCCGTTGTGGAGCATAGGCTCCAGACATGCAGGCTCAGTGGCCATGGCTCATTGGCCCAGCCACTCCGTGGCATGTGGGATCTTCCAGGACCGGGGCACAAACCCGTGTCCTCTGCATCAGCAGGCAGACTCTCAACCATTGTGCCACCAGGGAAGCCCCCTCTATACCATCTTTGATGAGAGTTTTTATTATGAATGGATGTTGAAGTTTGCCAAATGCTTTTTTCTGCTTCTATTGAGATGATCATGTGATTTTTATCCTTCTTTTTGTTAGTGTGCTATATCACATTAATTGATTTGTAAATATCAAACCATCCTGGCATCCCTGGAATAAATTCCACTTGATCATGGTGTATTATCCTTTTTATATGTTGTTAGATTTGGTTTGCTAAGATTTTGCTGAGGATTTTTGCATCTATATGCATCAGAGATAATGGCCTGTAATTTTCTTTTTATGTAGTGTCTGTGTCTTTGGTTGTGGTATCAAGGTAATGGTGACCTCATAATATGAATTTGGGAGTGTTCCATCCTCTTCAAGTTTTTGGAATAGTTTGATAAGGATAGATATTAGCTCTTATTTAAATGTTTTGTATAATTCCCCTGTGAAGCTGTCTGGTCCTGGGCTCTTTTTTACTGAGAGTAATTTTTATTACAAATTCAATTTCACTACTAGTGAACAGTTTTCCAATTGTTTATTTCCTCCTGATTTGGTCCCAGCAGGATTTTGTTTCTAGAAATTTGAACATTTCTTCTAGGTTGTCCAATTTGTTGGCATGTAACTGTTCATAGTAGTTTTTAAAGATTTTTTTGTATCTATGTGGTATTAGCTGTTATTTCTTCTCTTTCATTTCTTATTTTGTTTGTTTGGGTCGTCTCTCCCTTCTTCTTGATGAGCCTGACTCAAGGCTTATCACTTTTGTTCATCTTTTCAAAAAACATGACTCTTGGTTTCATTGATCTTCTCTATTGTTTTGGGGGCCTCTGTTTTATTTATTTCCTCTCTGATCTTTATTATATTTTTTCTTTCAGCTGACTTTGGGCTGTGTTTATTCTTCTTGTTCTAATTCCTTTAGATGGCAGGCTAGGTTGTTTATTTGAGATTTTTCTTGTTTCTTGAGGCACACTTTCTGCTTTTTTTTTTTGACCTCTAATATTCTCTAGTTCAAATTAATATCTATTTAATATTATATAGTTTTATTTTATTGTATTACAATTGTGCATTCATATATGAAAAATGCTGGACTTCACCCACAACTAGTATCCTACATATAAGCAGTGGAAAAGTGCAATAGATGGCTGGGCTATATGGTTTTCTTCAACTACATCTGGTCTCCTTTGAGTCCAGTGACAGGATGTAATGATTCATGTGCACAAAACAATCTTAAAAGTATGGAAACTGAATTCTGTGATCTCGGTCTCAGTTAGTGTCCTAAACAATATCCTTTGTCTTATCATTTGTGTCTTCTAAAGGAGAACTTTAAAGTTGCATATATTATAAATTTTCTAAATTAATAAAAATATATGAATATAATTTGCCTAGTTTTTTAGAGATCTGGGAAGAAAATATATTCCCTAAGTGAAATATCAATGGTATGTTATACCAGTGGTCCTGGGAAAAAAAAAAGTGGCAGTTGCTCTTTTTGCCTGTTGGATTAAACATGCCTGGGCCTGCTTTCTCTCAGGGCTCAGCTGGTGAATTTCTGGGAACTCTGTCTTTTTTACAGTTAATAGCTAGATGTAGTTCATTGAGCACTTCTGTTCCAGGGATGCCGCTAAGCATTTTATGAAAATTATCTCCTGTGATGCTCACAACAATCCTATGAGGTAGGTATTATTATCCTGTTTTGCAAGTGAGGAAACTGAGGCTCTGAAAGGTCAAGCAAATTTTCAAGGTTATGTAGGAAATAGCAGAATTAGGACTCTCACTGAGGCTGGACCACACTGAGGCTTGTGATGTTAACCATCACCAACAGCAGGAGGAGGACACAGGTATGTGGTCATAAACACACACACACTCACACACACGTACACACGTGTGTGTCAACTGAAGAAAAACGCACAACATACAAGTTGTGAGTTAAGTTATTTGGGGACCTTACTGAGGACTATAGCCCAGGAGCCAGCCTTTCAGATAGCTCTGAGGAACAGTTCCAAAGAGGTAAGGGAGGAGCCAGGGTATATAGGAGTTTGTGCTGAAAAAAACATGCTGTCAAACATCACAAGTACTGCTAATCACAAAAAAATGATTATAGTGATTTTCTATGTATGGGAGATGCAGGAGTCTAGACTCATTGAAATTGTTTCTTAGATATGCATCTTAACTATCTAGGGCCAGTATCCAGAATATAGATCATTTCCTGTTTTTCTTCATTCTGCATTCCCCTCAGGGCACACCACTGGATGCCACTGCAGGGGCTGATGGCTTGATGGTGGGCAACAATGGCAGTTTACTGGAATGGCTGGCAGTGTTCCCTTTTCATAGGCACGCGCACACACACATACACACACACACACACACTACACACACTACACACACTACACAAACGCTGTCTCCATAGAGCTCTTTATGCAGAGTTCTGTTTCTGCAGCTGCAGGAGAAACACAGACCAGAGCACACTTTTCTCACGTGCCTCAGCTACCAGGAAATACTTTGGCCTTGTTTTGTGTTGCCTGCTCTCTTGGGCCACTTCAACTCCGAATCTCTCACTTTGCAGCCCCCTCTCCACCCTCCCTCCCCTGCCCCAGGCCACTGGGGCTTATGAAAGTGAACAGATCTGATCCTCTGTGCCCCTCCTTTTCTGCATCTGGAGCTTGTCCTGGGCAGGGACAGTTCTGCCACCGGCAGGTCCCCCTTCTCTTCCCTGATAGATGTAAGACAGGACGTTCCAAGTTCTGCATCTACCACTGCAGCCCTGTGCCTGCCCTCCCTCTCCAATCTCTTAGCTCTAACTTGCCCAGATTTAGGCTTTATGTCTTTTAGTGGGGAGGCACATTTAATATTGTTGTAGCTATTTAATAATTTATTAATTATTTGGGGATACAGCTTGCCTTATTTCACTGTTTGCAAAGCATGCTCAGTTTCAGTCATTCATTCCTGCTTCCAATTACAAAACTTTTGTCAAAGAAGTTTGTTGAAGAATAAATTATTGTTTAATAGGGATATAACCTCCTAAAAAGCAATAATGCGGTAATCTAATTTCCAGAAAAATCAATAGTACTTCCCTCAAGCCCTTCTCTTTTCTCTAAACCACTTAGTTTATTTTTTTCACTCTAAGCATTTCTTGGGGGAGGGAAAGCTCTAGATAAGCTGCCTTCACATCCCCTATCAGATAAATCCTGTTTATAAGTAAAATGGCTTAAAAGCTAGCTCAGCTGTCATATGAATAATTTCATATTCATGCCTTCTGTAATGTGCATCATTTTGGAATGTTTTTCAGGATAGACAGAGATTTCCTAAGACGAAGTACAGGAGCAGCTTTGTGAAACATCTGACCTGCAGCCAGGTCCCTGGCCAGGGTCGAGGGTCCTCCCCGAGCTGCCTCTGACATTGTGGGTCATGGGGCAGGTGGTTTCTGCCACCATCATAAGTAATGGGCTGTCTCCGTGGGACTGGCAAGAAAGAATTAAGAGTGAATCGTACATTAGCCCATAGGAGTGAGAAGATGACCCAGTTTGAGACAGGGAGAGGTTTCAGGGTGAGTTCAGAGGCATCATGGCAGAGTAGCAGGATGGCTGGATCAATGCCAGTGGTCATGTTGCTGTCCCGCCAGCCAGCTTGTGGCCTTGCCCAGCAGCTTATTTCTCTACTTGGACAACTCTTTTCCCTTCCGTAAAATAAAGGGCCTCTGAAGAGCTTTCTGCCTCCTTCCAAATCTGTTTTTATGAGGACAGGTTTTCAGATATGTATGTTCAGATCTGGAATAGGCTGATGTCTCTCCTCAGTAGACACATTGTTTTTTCATCCATGCCCATCATTTATCTCAGAACCAGACTGATTTTGCTTTTCTCTCTTATCTGAAGAGCTATCCATTCTCCAGAACAGCACAATCATTTAGTTTGTAAGGTAGTTTCCCTCTCTGATTTGCCGAATCCGGAAGCTGTTTGGTGTCAAAATATTAGAATTATCCTAACATTTTTGAATAGCTTTCTTCCAATTCCTAATCAAAAACAGAAAAGGCCAGCTGCTTTTACTAATCTGGGTTATTTCAGTGAATGGAGACACAGTGCAGGATGACCATACAGTTATTGATGTTATAGTGACCTTGGCTGTGGCCTTGGATGAGGGTAGCTCAGTCTGTCTGTCCATCTATCCATTTATCCATCCATCCATTTATCCATCCATCCATTTATCTGCCTATCACCCATGCATCCACCCATCTATCCTTCCTTCCTCCCTGTATCCCTCCCTCATTTCTTTCCATGCGTCCCTATCTATCTATCCAGTGTAATAAAGAAATCTTTCCTTAAGCAACATGCTTTTCCTTCCTTTATCAATGCTTCATTGAATCATCTATCATTCATTTCAAAAATTAGCAGCCTGTGTTACTATATAGCTGTAGCTTATTTCATGCAGGATCACAAGGAATTTGAACTTGTTTTTAATTAGGCACCTTGAACATATCAGCATATTAGTCACCATTTGACATTATCCTCCCTGCACTGTTTCTCATGCATTTTCTGGCTGAGTCACCATGTAATGCAGTTTGCTGGCTGATGAGATGACCCGTGACACACTTTGGACATCACTGCTGTTAGGTTTCCCAGGAAATTAAGTGCAATTATCTTGAAAAGAATCAGGCTCTTTCCCCCTCATTTTTTTTAAAGATAAGCATGCTTTAAGTTCAGAAGAGAGTACAACTAAAACAGCCACAGTCCAAACACAGCATCTATTTTAGTCTTACATGTGATAGACTAGGGTTTCTTGACCTTGGCACTATCGACACTTTGGGCCTGGTTGAGAACTAGATTAGAAAGTTACAGTGACTTTGGGGTCCTTTCATGCTGTCAAAACAAATCACTCACATAAAGAGAGAAAGCAAAACTAAGTCTCCTTCACTGACCCAATGTGGGTTCTGCTGATGTGCCAGGCACTGTACCAGGTAACAAGGACTCAGTCAGACATCCATAAGGTCCCATCCCTGCCTGCACGGAGCTCACAGTGAGGTCAGGGAAGCAGGCGTGTAAACAGATAATCATGTATCAGCGTGACTTAATAGGGAGAAAGTTAGTCATATTGCTGGATGTTCTGTATCTATCAGATTGTTCTCTATCTATCACTTATCACTTCTCAAATGGTTCCTCAGGGGTTCTGCAGACACAGCCTTATTTTAAATTGGGCACCACAGAAACATCCCTTGTTCATTTCCCCACCTTGGAGCCTTGCTTAGGTCGCTCCTGCCTGGAAGGTCTTAATCTCAGACTTGTACATCTCCATATTCTCCCTGCCATTCATAGGCAGGCCAGTCTCCTCCAGGAAGCCATTCTAGATTGCTTGAGTTTGTATTGATGTCTGCCCACCAAACTCCCATTATGAAACTCACAGTCTCTTCTGCACAGTTTATGGCTTAACTGCATGCTGCATTATCTGATCCCCCTCTGTTTACCATGTATTGGTCTCATCACTCAAGTAGATTATGGGCTATTTGAGGTGGAAGCCAGGTCTTATACTGGAATATTTATGTTAATGGTCTAAGAAGTCACTATTTGACTGCTATTGGCTTGCAAAACTAGGTGTGGGAATTGAACTCAAATCTATTAGAAAAGATGAGCGAAAGATAAAATGAAATTAAAGCAAAACCTGTAGCCAAAGAGTGAGAGCTGCTTGGTCTTCTGTCTGGCACGTTCTTTTCTGCCGAATGCACCTCTACTGATGCTTGCAAACCCCAGAGCACGTTACCTCCTTCTTATGCTTTTGTGGCTCCCTGTCATGAAGGGTATCTCTGCTCTGCACTTGGAGAACGCTGTGTGCACGGATGTGGTTGCTGGGAGATCCCCTGTGGGCACCTGTCATGTGGACACTCAGGTATCCAGAACAGGGGTTGACATATCTCACAGTAGTATCCCATCCTGTACTTCTGCCTGACCTGGCAAATAGTAGGTTCTCAATTCAAATGCGAACAAATGACCTCAAGTTTAAGCAAAGGGAAGCTCTCTTTAGTGAGGAAAAGCTTCTTCTTTATTATTCCTATAAAACCTTTATGATGGGAAAACTATGAGACAGTGAGGAATTCCAGGAACTAGTAGGAAGCATTTGTCTGTTTGTTTTGTTCAAAATATTGCTCAAAGTAAACAATAAAATACGAGAAGATATCATCGCTATTCTTCCCACCACTCACCTCCCCCTTACTGGCGATTAATGAGTTGCCAAATCTTGCTTAAGGAATTTATAGTTTCTTATGTCAGTGGAAAGGATGTTTTGCACTCAAGCAAAGTGTTATGTTCACCGTGGCAGGATGTCAGGAAATGGGTCACGGTTTGAGGTGTATCTGGGAGCTGGGTGGGGTAGCCGTCCCCAGACACACTGGTGATCGTTCTCCATCAGACTTCATCTAGAAACATCTAAAAGTGGAGGGCTCAAGGTTTCCCTGTCTCAGAGAAGTTTTCAATTAAGGCTCTTTTGCCTCTGGAATGATAATTATAGCTCCCTGAGCACCGGCTATGTACCCAGGCACTGTGGTATGTGTGACAGGACTAGGAAGCATCCTGTCACCTTCAGACCTCGTTCTTTCTTGTGATTATCTAATAGCCGTTGCCTGATGGGATACAGTGCAACTCCATTGCCAATCCTGGAAGCCCCTCGTGAGCTGGCCTGCACCACTTGCCAACATGAATTCTACTCTGCAGTGACAATAAAAACCTCCCTCTTTCCAAAATATACTAGTTCCTATGTACGGGCTTCTCTTTGCCTGTGCTTCCCATCTCTCTGCCAAATCTCCATCATACTTTCTTTCCACCGAGCCCTTTTTTTTTTAACCTAAACTTTTAAACTCAGCTCACTTGTCCTGGAAGCCTTATGTATTTCTTTTTCTATTTGTGAGTGATCCCATGAGAAAAAGGCTTTTTCCTCAGTCTAGTGCCTTCTGTAGGGCCTGGCACATACCAGGCTGCCAGTAAGTAAGTGTATGTTGAATGAACAACATATACATGTCAGAAATTTAAAGGCGGCAGAATTCCGTGCACTTTTGCTTTGGTGGTGTCATCCCACAGTGAGACTTCTCTAACCAAGAACTGAGGCGAAGCCCAGTTTCACGCAGTAGACACTGCACGTTCAATGCTTAGTTTGATGGGGTCTGTCCTCCCTGTTACTGATTCACCAGCTTCACTGTCTTACAGCCACTGGTTCAGAGTCTAGAACCCAGTTAAGGAAGGAGAGCTAGGTATGGAGGTGTCAGTACACAATTATTCTCAGACAACTATGTCAGATGTCACTTTATAGTGAAGAACACTGAGGTCCTTATGAGAAGAATAACTCACTTGGTCCAAGAGCCAATTCACAGCTCTCTGTCTGAAGCAGCACATTATACTGCCTCCCCATAGCCAAGGAAAACCACTATGTAAAGACTCTGCATAAATTACACAGAAGAGGTGACCTTGATTTATGCTATGGTCCTTAATTACCAAGGATGCTCTTCTGACCACCAGGAGAATATACAGTGTTTGGTCTTGTTGATGAAAATAATAAATAAACAATCTATAATAAGAATAGAGAAGAGTTTATTTGAGACAAACTGAGGACTGTATCCCAGGAGACACCCTCTCATATAACTCCAAGGAACTGCTCCAGAGAAGCATGGTTTTCAGCACAGTTTTATATCTTGTCAGAAGAAAAAACGTGAAACAAGTCAGGGATACATTCCTTCAAGGTTTCAAGAAAAACAGAACAGCACATACACAGCCAGACAGTATGGCCTTGGCACCTGGGAAGACAGTCTTATCAAAGAAGTACCAGCATTGGCATCCAGAAAGGGAGGCATTTAAACTTTATTTTTAACCTGGACATTCTTTACTTCTGGTCAATGCACCCTTTTCTTTAATAATTAAAGCAGGTGTACAATGTATGTTTGATGGGCCACAAACAGAATGTTTTAGTTAGCATAAAATTCATGTTAACTCATGTATAAGCCAGAATGATTTCCCCATACCTCAATATGTGAAAATTTCTTTTATCAGTCCACATGAACTGAGTATTTCAAATGGGAAGGTAGTTGCTTTCCATGAAAATTCTGTTCCAAAACCAAGATTGAAAACAGTTAACAGCCCATTGAGAGTTTTAATAATCTCCTTTAGCAAAGGTAGCTTTCAGCTCCTTGTGGAGAGAACAAATAAATATGATTATGACCACCTACTAATTACTTAGAGATCCCCTGGGGAGCTTCTGTTCAAACATCATTAATACCAAATACTGAGAAGAATATTGAAACAAAAACGCATTACATGCAGACGTACACTTTTAATTCATACGGGACAAAATCTGGTTACTGAGATTAACTGTATTAGACAGTTGACACTTGGGGCAAATTTCCCTGATTTGAAATAATGGATAGCACCTGCTTTGGACGAAAGAATTAACACACAGAGGGAAAGGGCAGTACAAGCTCTTGAACACTGAAGAGCTAAAGTGTATTTTTATTTCAACATTTAGACTGTTAAATCTGGATCACCATGCCCTTGAAAAGTATGGAAATCTGTAGCAATCAAAATAAAGAGATTACATTGAGAAATGAGATATGGATGGTTTTGAAAGAATTAGGAGAAAAAACTGGAGGAATAAATATGTTTTTTCTTAAGTGAGATCCAGAATTACGGTGTCCTCGTGTAGACTCCATACCCTGCAGTTGCTAAAATAATGCTTGTTCAGAAAGCTGTTGCTCCCATTGATTCCGTCACTTGAGAGATTTTTCTCAGTGAGGCGAAACCTTCCAACTAAGGATACTCGTCCCTTATGAGAAGATGTCACACCTTCTACTCCTTTGATCTGCTATCTTCCTGGGCATCTGGAGACAGCCAGCTAGGAGAGTCTTCGGGACTCAGCCTCCCATTTCCAAAGACATTTTCTCTTTTAGTTTTTAGTTTATGATCAATTACCTTGATTGATTTTTTAAATTAATTTTTAGTGGACTGCAGTTGCTTTACAATGTTGTGTTAGTCTCTGCTGTACAGCAAAGTTAATCAGTTATACATATATATATATCCCCTCTTTTTTAGATTTCCTTCCCATTTAGGTCACCACAGGGCACTGAGTAGAGTTCCCTGTGCTATACAGTAGGTTCTCATGAGTTATCTTTTTTTTTTTAACATCTTTATTGGAGTATAATTGCTTTACAATGTTGTGTTAGTTCCTGCTGTATAACAGAGTGAATCAGCTATATGTATACATATATCCCCGTATCCCCTCCCTCTTAGGTCTCCCTCCCACCCTCCCTATCCCACCCCTCCAGGAGGTCACAAAGCACCGAGCTGATCTCCCTCTGCTATGCGGCTGCTTCCCACTAGCTATCTATTTTACATTTGTTTTTTGTTTGTTTGTTTGTTTTTAGTTTCTGCTTTATAACAAAGTGAATCAGCCATACATAAACATCTGTTCCCACATCCCTTCCCTCATGCATCTCCCTCCCTCCCACCCTCCCCATCCCACCCCTCCAGGCGGTCACAAAGCACCGAGCTGATCCCCCCGCACTACGCAGCTGCCTCCCACCATCTATCTACCCCACGTTCGGCAGTGTATACACGTCCATGCCTCTCCCTCGCTTTGTCACAGCTTACCCTTCCCCCTCCCGTATCCTCAAGCCCATTCTCAAGTAGGTCTGTGTCTTTATTCCTGTTTTACCCCTAGGTTCTTCATGACTTTTGTTTTCCTTAAATTCCATATATATGTGTTAGCATATGGTATTTGTCTTTCTCTTTCTGACTTACTTCACTCTGTATGACAGACTCTAGGTCCATCCACCTCATTACAAATAGCTCAGTTTCATTTCTTTTTATGGCTGAGTAATATTCCATTGTATATATGTGCCACATCTTCTTTATCCATTCATCCGATGATGGACACTTAGGTTGTTTCCATCTCCAGGCTATTGTGAATAGAGCTGCAATGAACATTTTGGTACATGTCTCTTTTTGAATTATGGTTTTCTCAGGGTATATGCCTAGTAGTGGGATTGCTGGGTCATATGGTAGTTCTGTTTTTAGTTTTTTAAGGAACCTCCATACTGTTCTCCATAGTGGCTGTACCAATTCACATTCCCACCAGCAGTGCAAGAGTGTTCCCTTCTCTCCACACCCTCTCCAGCATTTATTGTTTCTAGATTTTTTTGATGATGGCCATTCTGACTGGTGTGAGATGATATCTCATTGTAGTTTTGATTTGCATTTCTCTAATGATTAGTGATGTTGAGCATTATTTCATGTGTTTGTTGGCAGTCTGTATATCTTCTTTGGAGAAATGCCTATTTAAGTCTTCTGCCCATTTTTGGATTGGGTTGTTTGTCTTTTTGCTATTGAGCTGCATGAGCTGCTTATAAATTTTGGAGATTAATCCTTTGTCAGTTGCTTCATTTGCAAATATTTTCTCCCATTCTGAGGGTTGCCTTTTGGTCTTGTTTATGGTTTCCTTTGCTGTGCAAAAGCTTTGAAGTTTCATTAGGTCCCATTTGTTTATCTTTGTTTTTATTTCCATTTCTCTAGGAGGTGGGTCCAAAAGGATCTTGCTGTGATTTATGTCATAGAGTGTTCTGCCTATGTTTTCCTCTAAGAGTTTGATAGTGTCCGGTCTTACATTTAGGTCTTTAATCCATTTTGAGCTTATTTTTGTGTATCGTGTCAGGGAATGATCTAATCTCATCCTTTTACATGTCCCTGTCCAGTTTTCCCAGCACGACTTACTGAAGAGGCTGTCCTTTCTCCACTGTACATTCCTGCCTCCTTTATCAAAGATAAGTTGACCATATGTGCGTGGGTTTATCTCTGGGCTTTCTATCCTGTTCCATTGATCTATCTTTCTGTTTTTGTGCCAGTACCACACTGTCTTGATTACTGTCGCTTTGTAGTATAGTCTGAAGTCAGGGAGCCTGATTCCTCCAGCTCTGTTTTTTATTCTCAAGATTGCTTTGGCTATTCGGGATCTTTTGTTTTTTCAAACAAGTTCATTTGGTAGTGTATATAAGTCCATGCCACTCTCTCACTTCATCCCAGCTTACCCTTCCCCCTCCCCGTGTCCTGAAGTCCATTCTCTAGTAGGTCTGCGTCTTTATTCCGTTTTTTTTAGACATTGATTGATACTTGAATGTTATATTAACCTTACATTCCTAGGATAAACTCCACTCACTCGTGCTGCATTATTATTTTTATATATTAATGGATTTGATTTGCTAATATTTTGTAGAGGATTTTTTTTTCACCTATGCTTATAAGGAATATGGTCTGAAATTATTTTTTTCTTGTAATGTTTTTGTCAGGTTTTGGTATCTGGTTTATGCTGACCTCATAAAATGAGTTGGGAAATATTCTGTCCTCCTTTATTTTCTGAAAGAGTATATGTTAAATTGACATTGTATTTTCTAAATGTTTGATAAAATGCTCCAGTGAAACCATCTGGTCCTGGAGGTGTTTGTTCATTTGTTTGTGGAAGGCTTTTAATTAAAAATTCAATTTATTTTATATAGCGTTATCCTATTTCTATACATTCTGCTTCTTCTTGAGTCAGTTTTGATAAGTTGTGTTTTTCAGAGAACTTGTCTATTTCATCTGTATAATTGAATTCATTAGCATAAAGCTGTTTATAATATTCTTTTACTTCTCTTTTCATCGGTAGGATCCGTCATCATATCCTCTCTTTCATTTCTTGGTTAGTCTTGCTAGTTTTATCAATTTTATTAACATTTAAAAGAAGCAGTTTCATGTTTCCCTAATTGTTTTCTCTAGGTTCTTTAGATTTCACCTTTCTCAGACAAAGCAAATTTCTTTTGTCTGACTTTAACCTCATGTCTGATAAGTTTATGAAAATGCTTTTCTTGCAGAGAAGATGCATGTTAAACCATGAAATCATTTTTAATATGCAGCCTATAAATACAACTCTACAAAGAATGGGCATATAATTAACTGAATGTCTTATCCGCATGTCAAATTGATTACACGTTGAGATGTTTTCTGCCAGCATTTAAAATCCCAACTTTAGTGGTTCAATTTAAACACTATCTAAAGATTACTGAAAATAGGTCTCAGCTAAATTCATTTTTCTGAAGAGGACACTTCTTAAGAGGAGGTGTTCTCTCCTGTGACACTAGTAAGTAATCCCACCTGTCACACTGCGTGCTATAAATCATTGTACTACAAATCTATTAGCTAAGATTCATATCTGGCCTACCTTGTAAAAACAAAGATGAAACAGTGCTTCAGACTGAGTGATTTAATGCATACTGAAAGATCTACTTTCTCTGAGTTCAGCCTCATTCCCTCTGAGCACGTGTTATTTTCAGGGAGGAAATTGACTCTAAATTGAGAAGCTGCATCAACTATTTCAGACAATGGAATGACAGGAGCATCTTTCTAAATAGCTTCCTGGAGGCCTGATGGAGTGCACTCCTTTCTCTGGTTCTTATCTTACTGGCTAGAAGTGATTTATACAAGGGGAAGACTCGGTCTTGTCATGGCTTGGACTCCCATCATTTCTTTAAAGAAAATTCCGAGCTTTTTCTTCTATCCATTTTTGTCTGAAAGCAGTAATAAACCTGAGATATAATTTCATTGGTAAGGGCAACAATTAGTGCCATGGTTTCAGAGCAGTCTGTGGTAATTATTGGGGTACTTATCCAGTTTCACATGAAGGGTGCCACACCAACGTGGACCCTCACACACAGTGATGCCCAATTTGGGGCCACACACGTTGTATCTTTCCAGGGCTGAGGGACCTTACTTCGTGCATCTCTGAACAGTCATATATAAAGAGAATATTAAATAATTTCCAATATGAGTTTATTTAATTCCCTCCAAACTTCACTAAAATTAAAGACGCATAACTCCTTGAGAGTGTTATCTTTATGTTAATACTCATTTAATAAACTGCAGCTTTCAGACTCAAGAAGTCTGTGAGGATTCCAGTTGGGAAGTTATAGGTCAGATTTAGTCGGTACTCTGCTGAGCTGCGTTTTGCATTTGTTGACTTTTTTCACCCCTACAGCTACCTTTTAGATAGGTGTAACTATGTCCTTTGTGGTTTTGCTTTTAGATGTAAAATGTGTCAGTTTAAGTAGGCAGAGAGAAGGTGGGAAGGACAGATGTTATGCAGAGAGAAGGACACGTTAGAAAGAACTTAGGCTTTGGAAGCAGATCTGAGTTTAAATTCTCACTTCTCTACTCACTGGTAGTTTAGCCAGAGCTGAACTTTATCTTGTAGGCAGTGATAGAATGGATGTGGAGAGAATGTTAATCTGGCAATCAGATAGGTGATGGAAACTAAAATCAGGCTATGGTGTATTTAAAGCATTGACTAGATGTGTTCAGCTGTTTGGTGAACCTAAGGGGAGGTGAGACTCAGCTTCTGCTATCATGGTATGCATTCCGTGGACAACAGGGAGAGAAACAGCTATCTGGGATTCCAGTGAAAGAAATACACACTAAGCAGAAGTATACATAGTGGATTGTGGGGTCCCTAAGGAGGATTTCTGCTTAGAAAAGGAGGGGCAGGAGGGGGACAGCTTTTTAGAAGAGCTGGCGTCATAGCCAGTTATGGATGGATGAGACGTTTCATCGGGTGAGAACGTGCTCAAAGGCAGAGAGGGACCAAAGTACCTGGCATTTGGGAGAATACAACGAATCAGATGAAGCTGAACTGAGGAGTGTACCTCTGTCTCTTCTCCCTCCCTTCCTCCCTTCCTTTTTTCCTTTCTTTCTTCCTTCCTTCCTTCCTTCTTTCTTTCCCTTCATCCTTCCAACTTTCTTCTTCTCTTCTTTCCTCTCTTCCTTGTAATATTCCTACATCCCTTTTTTTCATCGTTCCTGCAGCAGTTATGTGCCAGGCACTGGGAATATGTGCTGAACCACATAGTTAGCCTCCTTGATGGAGCTTGGAATCCAGCCCAGCAGGGGCAGCTTTTCTTTCATTAGGAATGTACACTGGGGAGTTACATAGAGGATCAGCGAATGACTCACCGCTGGACATCCAGCTAAAAAGCTATTTCAGTAGACCAGAGAAGACAGACTTGAAGCTTTTATCAGGAAATTGCCATGGCACTGAAATGATGGGGGGTGTGCAATTAATTGTTATCAGAGCTCAGTGGAATCATTACACAGAATAGTATAAGGGTGAAGAGCATGAACCTAGAAGTCAGACTATCTGTGTTTATATCTCAGCTCCAGTCCTTACTGGGCGTTTAACCTTGGACAAATTGTTTAACTTATCTCTGCTTGTTTCCCAACCTGTAAAATGGGATTATAGTAGTACCCTCCTCCTAAGGTTGTTGTGGGAATTGAATGAGTTAGTATGCAGGACTTAGAAAAGTGCCTGGCACATATTAGCCCTGGATAAATACAGGCTGTGAATATTAAATTACTTCTTCTAGTACACAAAATAAGAATGAACTTCCCAAAGAGGAACCAGTTGGGCCCATTTTTGCTAGAAACAATAGGTTCAACAGTTGTGTAGAAGTGGACAGCTTTTTAGGTCTATAAAAGAGTCACACATAATCACATATTATGAAAAGAAAGAAAAGAATAGCAATTATTGGCTCTAAGCCAATATGGTTATTGTTATATTACTTTCCAAATATGGGAAGAAATTTAAGTGAAAAAATATATATACATACTTATATATCAACTTTTAGAGGAGAAACGTGTGTTCAGCAGTTGACAAATTTTGTTCAAGATTCAGAAGTGCTTTACAAACTGAAATTCAGGCCTTGCATACCATTGGGGTAGAGAGAGAAGACTCAAGACTCTCATCTTCTGTTTTTATTGTCCAAGCAAATGGTCCATTAACACAGCTCCTTTAGGCTGAGCCTGGTAGATGATGTGTGTCTTCCAGGGCAAGGATGCTATGTGGGTGTTTCCTAGTGGTAGGAAGCAGCATTATTTTTCCTAAGGCAAGAATGTGATCAATCCCACTTTTCGCACATAATGGTAAAAATAAGAGAGCAGTACATAGTGAGAAAAGAAATTATCAAGATGTTATCAGCGTTCAAAGGGAAATCCCTAAGTTCATAATTGGTTTAATAAACTTTGTTTCGATAACAGTTTGTCCGCATTAGCTATTCAGTGAAATGGTATTAATTTTAGGGTTCATCAGTATGTGAAGAATATCCATGCACTTTCAGACACATTTGCACATCTGCATTATTAGCAAAGTGACGTAAAACCAAAATTTTAAGGGGCTCATTATAGATTTTAAACAGTTTATCCTTCTTTAAAAGTAAACTTCAAAAATCCCAAATTACTTCTTATATCCACAACAAAAAATCATTTCTATGATAATAGTAAATAATTGAGCCTCCCAGTGTATTGTAATCAAGAGTTGTTCTTTTTTTCCTAGCTTTCTGACATAATTTTAAACACATTAATTTCAAACGACCAGGCATTTGAATTTTAAACCATTTTAAATTTGGTAACACCAAACAAGTGTGAAGCATTGATGTTTCTTTTTTTTTTTATTGAAGTATAGTTGATTTACAATGTTGTGTTAGTTTCAGGTATACAGCAAAGTGATTCAGTTATATAATATATATTATATATTATATGTATTCTTTTTCAGACTCTTTTCCCTCATAGGTTATTACAAAATATTGAGTAGAGTTCCCTGTGCTATACAGTAGGTCCTTGTTGCGTACCTATTTTATATATAGTAGTGTGTGTGTATTTTAATCCCAACATCCTAATTTATCCCTCCCCCCACCTTTCCTCTTTGCTAGCCATGTTTGTTTTCTATGTCTGTGGGTCTATTTCTGCTTTGTATATAAGTTCATTTGTATCAGGTTTTTTTTAGATTCCACATATAAGCCATATCATATGTTTCTTTTTCCTAGTAAGTCTGCCCCTTTGCTCATTCACCTTCCTTGTCAAGGAACAGCTGAGCCTCATGTGTGGGAAGCCTGCCACCTGAGCATGGCCTCCCGGTCCTGGCAGTCATGCTGACTCTGAGACCAAAGCCACCAGTTTCCTTGTCCCAGGACACACCACAACACCATAGAACTATACCCACCAGTTCACCCAAATCCGAGTGCCTACTAGGGTCCACCATGTTGTTATTGAATGGGCATGCAGGCAGCCTGGATCAACTAATTAATTAATAATCCTAACTGAAACTAAATATAATTAATTATACAATATTGAGCTGTCCAAATTTAACTCCACTAAAATCACATAATGAATCTGGAACATAAAGGATTCCTGGCAAAAGGAAAATAGATTTCAGTAGGTAAAACACATTCTTGGTGAATCCTCTTCACTCATTTTTGATTACCCAACTTCTGTGTTTCAGGCATATGTATTTTGAAACATGTAGCACATCATGGGAAAATCAAACACACACACATGCACACAAGTCGGACACCTTTGCCTCATGGATTTATAACGATGATTTGTTTTCATCTATTTGGTGTAATTAATAAGTTGACAAAGGCTAACATAGTGCCTACAGACATGATAGCATCCATCTAGGACGGATATTAGTTGGAAGTAGTTTTCTATATCATTTACCATGTTTTTGTATTTAATGCAGATTTTAATGAGCATCAGAACTAAACAAGACCACAGACATTGACACTTCACACTTGTGACACCAAATTTAAAATGGTTTAAAATTCAAATGCCTAGTTATTTGAAATTAATGTGTTTAAAATTATGTCAGGATGCTAGTAAAAAAAGAAAAAACTTCAAATACATGCTTGAAATACAACATTGATTCATTTGTAATGATAAAATAATATTGTCTAGTTCAGTTATTATTCGTGCAAAATTGTAAAAGCAAGAACACTTTACAATCAATGAATCTTAGTATTAAAATGGTGAGAAATACCTTTTTTATAGAATCTACCACCTTTGTCATTTGGTTCTGTTTTTTTTTTTTAAGAGAAACATGAAGTAAATGATCTGAGAGAATGAAATATTTCAAATGCATTTTGATATTTAATCTTTAACAAGTATAGAATTTAGAACCTTGCATCTAAGAATATGCAAGGCTCAAAGCATATTTAAAATCATTATATGTTAATTCTTTATGATGAGAGACAGAGGCAGTGAGGGAGAGAGGGAATTTATGAGTAGCGATAGACCCCTATCTGGGGATGCACATATTCAGACTCTAGGTAAGTAAAGAGGTTAAGGAAATATCAGATTCGCCCAATGGATGCTGACTGTTCAAGTTTGTTTTTTCAAGGTTATTTAAACTGTTTAGGGATTCTGCTGACAAGCCACATGTTTCAGCAGCCATAACTCTCACACACAGGGAGATTGTGCAGGTTGTTTTGAGTTTCATTGTTTACTGGCAGACTATAACAGAAATTCTAGTTTTGTTTCTGTCTCAGTGATACGAAAGTGAGAACATGACTAATTAATTCTCTCAAGCTGATAACACCCTTTGAAGATTTTTCATCATTTATACTATAAACCCTCTCAAACGCTGATGCTTCAGACACCAAATTACTTTCTCCATTGAATGGTGTGTGTTTACACAGTTTGTGAGTTTCAAAGATACTCCTTCAAGTACAAATTCTAAATCTTGACAAGAATGGCTTCATGGATTACTCATTAGATAATGAATGGCCAGTAATATCTGAGCATATGAAATGTACCAGTAACAGATAACATACAATTTTCTAGTTCCCTTATAATTATTTCAGTGTGTTAAACGACTTTTTCACGGATGTTCTTATATAGCTTATTTATTTGCTTTTTACATTTTTTTCATAAAAAAGAGATAATTCCCTTTTTTTGCAGTAGCCAAATGTGTTAAGAGCAAAATAAATTTCCAAATAGAAGAGTCCTCACCATATTTCTTCAGAGTGTATTTAATTTCATGCACATGTGAAAGATGATAATGTGATTCCTAGGTACTAAACATTCCTCAGCCATTCACACTCAGTGTGGTTATCTGGAATAAAACTAGATTAAACTTGTAGAATGGTGAATTACTGAAAATAATGAAGTAGAGGCCATTCATTAATCTTTACCTGCTTGTCTATTTTTTATAGCCTGGATGAAATGGAAAAATTTGTTTGGGGGCCGATCAGATTGAAAAGGGTCTAACATGAAGAGAAACATGGGGCTGAAAATGTTTTTTTTTTTCTTTTTCAATTATACACAGCACCTTTTTCTTACATGCCTCTGTTTTTCTTTTAGTGGCAAAGCATTTCTATAACACTGGTTGAGAAAGTTCAGATGATTGCTGTAATCCTAGGATCCCTGTTCTTAATAGCGAGTGTGACCTGGCTCCTCTGGTCAGCCTTCAGCCCCTATGCAGTGTGGCAGAGGAAGGACATCCTTTTTCAAATCTGCTATGGAATGTATGGTTTTATGGATCTAGTGTGCATAGGTAAGATCATGACCTTCAACGTTAACAAACGGTCAGTAATCCATTTCTTGCAGCTCTTATGTTTTCATCAGTTGGATCTAACACAGAATGTTGTGGTTCACGTGACCTTGGTTATCCAGCTCATTGGCTATCTGGGGCGTCACAATCTCGCCACTTTTCTCAGAAAGCATAGCATGTCTATTCTCAAGTAGTCTGAAAAAATGAACAGGATAATGCCCGTTTAAAGTGATCTATTTTGCAACACAAAGAAGGAGGAGTTGAAGAAATTATTTGGGGTGGGCGATAGAAGGAGAGTCATTTATTTCTAAGGGATAGGAGCAAATAAATCCCCCTCACAAAGCTGGGAAAGCACTGACTAGTGCCAATGGCGATATTGTATCTCTGGGGAGAGCACTGATAACCTGGAGGTGTAACATGGTGGTGTGGTGACTCCGAGGGCATAAAGGGCCCCTTGGAAGGGTAAGGACTTGGGGACAGTTTTCCTTGCTGTCCTGTGCCTCTTCGTTTCACTTATTAAGTTCAGTGGCTTAGAAGAGAAATAAAGGATAGAACATTTTAGCTTAAATAGACCGTACAAAAAAGGTTCTGTACGTGTTTCACTTAACGAATCTCGTTTCCCTTATACCATGAGAAAATGGAGGTTGATTCAATTCATGCAGCATCTACCCAGTGTGTGTGAGGTGCCACAGGCATTGTGATGGTGACCAGTTGGCAATAGGAGATGGGGATGGAGAGAGGCAGCACTGCACCGTATCCAGGAGATTCCCTGCTCTGATGTGGTTTACAGCTTAAAGGATGTAAAAATGCCGAGGGAGGCAGCCGTGGTTTGCAAAGAATGGTCCACGGACCACCCATGGCAGCAGCATCTGCAGTGCTTTTTTGAGAAATGCACATTCTCAGGACCCACCCTAGATCTGCCGAATCAGAAACTTCCGGGTGCCCCCCTCCCCAGCAGTCTGTGTTCACAAGCTCGCCAAGGTGCGATGAAGCTTGAGAGCCACTGATTTCAGGGAAAGGATTCTCAACCTGGGATCAAGTGCCTTGGTTTGTAACGCTGGCCTCTGCTTGGATAGATGAACTTCGTCTCTCCATATTCCTCTTCTCTCACCTATAAAAATGGGAATAAGCATCCCTAGCACACAGGCTTAAAGGAAATAACTATTATAAAATAATTATGCTATTAACTGGAAGTTGTAGATTAAGAGTATTTAAATAAGTCACAAACATTGAAATACTTTAAACCACCTAAATTAGTGCCTCTACTCACTAGACCCTTAATTTAACTAGCAGTTTTAATAGTCTCATTTTTTCTAAAAGAACTCTATACATTTAAAAAATATGATCAGCTTGGATTTCACCTCCTTTTCTTCTTTCCTCTCTTTTTACTAATATAAGACTAATAAGAAAGAAATGTATAAAATTTCAGGCCAGAAACGAAAAAAGAAGGGAGGGAAATGTCATGAATAATATGTAAACTGAACAGATGTTGCCTGAATAATTGAGCTAATCATGTATATGAACAATTTGCATTAAATGTGACAATGCATATGTAAGCATTTGGAAATTCTAAATCTCTATACAAATATAGTCTCTGGGGTATTGCTCTAAATTAAGAAGGATTACAAAATTGTTCTACAAATACCTCAGCAAATTCAGAAATAGTGTTTATTCTATATTTCAACATAAAAGTTATAAAATGTGGTATTCCACTGCTATTAAAAGGGGAGATGAAAAGCAAAAGAGCCATTAGGCTCCCAATCCAACCTGAAGGGAAAAAAATTCCAGTTGACTTTATTACAGCACTGAAAAGGGCCATGTATTTCTTGGTTAGGAAATCATTTTCTTGAATTCCACAGCCTGCATTTAATGCTGAGTTATTGTATCTTAAATTTTCATTGTTAATGCCAGTCTTTTAATCAAGATTATTAGGATTCTGGTTTTAAGAGCACATACGTATAAACTAGTGATCTTTTTGACAATGTATGACGTCTTTGGGCCTCCCTTTTGAAATCTGGGTGTTTGCCCTTTTTATAAAGTCAAGTTTCTTAGGAACAAAAACCAATTGACATTTTCCTGAATAAGCTTTGGAGAGTGGATTTTTATCTAAGTTTTAAATATCGACAATACTTTTCATTGTCTTTTTGTTCATCAAATCAAAATCCCATCATACAATAGTTTATGTATATTTTGAAAAATATTAAAGAATTCAGATTGAACAACAGTGCTCATTTCATTTGGCAATCTCATTAATTAGCCTATTTGGACCCAGAGAAAATCTTATTTTTTTTTCCCAAGAAATTGAGAAACCACTAAGTCAGAAAGCAAATACATGTAGGCTACCAACAGCCAACTGGATCATAGCAGGTAATAGCTCCTGCTAGCATTTCGAATTAATTAAAATGTCTTCTAATTAAATGTAGACAGTAACAAAGTAGATTACATTGATTATACCTCAGATACATACCCCTGACTGCAAGAACAGAGTCAGAGTTAGAGTGAAAAGCAGGCTTTTCAACTTTGAGTCCGATTTGTTCAGCTCAGTTCAATAAGCTTTGTATGTGTCAAACACAGTACTAAGTGCTGGGGATGCAAATGAGAGTCGGTCACTTTCCTGTCCCCCTAAGGGCTCCCAGACACAAGAGCAGGACAGACGTGGAAATAACTAGAACTCAGCTGGATGTGCAGAGTGATGGACGTATGCACAGGAGATGGTAGTTGGACAAAGCAGGGGGAGATTGATGCTGGCTGTTTTATGCAGGGAGGGAACATTTTCAGGCAGATTTCATGGGGGAAGTGATAGCCAAGCAGGCTGATGGATGAAGAGATGCTTGGCAAGGGGGGAGATGGCCCCGCTGTCACCACTGGAGGATGTAAGATTGGCTCCCCGTACAGAGGGCTTTAAAGTAGTTGGAAACATTCCCGTATTCCTGTTCATCCAAGTTTTCAAACGTGTTTGTACCTAAACGAGAAGGAGCAGATGACAGCTTCGTAAATGTTCTTCTTAAAAAAGAATTCTGCAAATCCGTAGAAGATTATTGCAGAACCAAAAATATGTTATAATCCAGCCAGTGTATGTAATGTTTAGGAAGAGATTTTTATTGGATTGTTAAATCGAAAAGTAAAGATTTGTCGAAAATTTATTTACTTGGGGAAATTTACTTATTTCCAGGCAAAGTAAATTTGTTTGTTGCTTTCATTTATTTTTATGTAAAACATTTTCTGCTTTTGCAAGATCCACTTTCTTCTTACTATTAAAGTTTGAATTATCCCAAGGGTCTAGGTACCATTATTGTTCAAATACCTAGATCAGGGCTGTCCAACAGAACTTTTCTGCGGTGATGAAAATGTTGTATATCTGTGTTGTCCAATACCATGGACACTAGGTACATTAAGCTGTTGAGCACTTGAAATGTAGTTAGTGAGAATGAGAAACTGAATCTTAAATTTAATTTTATTTAAATTAATTTAAATTTAACTCAGTCACATGTGGCTAGTGACTACCATATTGGACAGATTTCTAGATGATGGAATGGTAAATGTGTGAGGGCTTGATGAACAAGTTTCACCTTGTCTATATAAACAGGCTGTATTTCCTAAATGATAAAGTAACTCTGTTCCATGAGAGATGAATAGAGTGAAAATGAGTTCAAGAGGATTAGGAGAAGGGTGTTAAAGGTGAGAGGGTGGTGGTCAAGAGATAAACAGAGAGCTGTAAGAGGGAGATGTCTTAAGGAAATGGAAGTACAGAGAGATATAATTTTGTATTATGTTTGTGGAGCTCTTTTAAATATTTACATCAATGGCATTCAGACTATGATTGTGCACCAGGAAAACTAATATAAAGGATTTAAATCACCGAGATGTTGTAGCCCAGGGTCAGCGACTTAGGGAGAAGTAATAACCACAGCAGGCCTGCATTGGCTCCCTAAGAAGATTTGCACAGTGGACAAAGAAAGATTAGCAAACTTAGAAATGAAAAGCAAATGCCTGGCGGAAGGCTCTGGGCACAGGACCACTTTGCACATAAAACACTTCCATCGACTGGGTAACTCAAGGGAAGCTTGGGCCATGAGAGGAATCCATTTATGAATGACTCACAGAAATGAGGGACTAAGTAAGACTCGGCCATAAGGACGGGGGGTCATTTGATTACCTTGCCTCTGGGAGGTGAGGGCAGTTTACCAAGTCTCCTCAGTGCCTGGTAGAACCTCATGAGGTGAGTTCAGTCTCTTTGTAGAAGCAACAAACTAAAACGAAAACCCTATTATGTTAGTGGGATTCCTGAAACTTGTACCTAATCACATTAACACTCCAAGTTAGTGCCAAAACCACGTTGGGAAAATATTTGTATCTTCCCTGGGATGGTAAGGGAAGGAACTGGTTATGGCTACAAAATTTAAAAACTTGAATTACTTTTGTTCTTTTAAAAGATTTTCTTAATCGTCCGCACAGTATAAATATATGCCTATTCAAATTAAAAAGCATTTTGTGTTTACAATTGTGAAATATGTAAAGTTTTTAAAAAGACGATTTCCCTCACACTGCCCTTTTGTTATGTCACTTCCTTTGCAGAAATGTCCCCTCTCAACATTTTGATGTGTATCCTCCAGATCTTTTTCACAGTTCGCTTTTTGACATTGTCATTTGTAGTTTGGACTATATTTAACCCCATTCTAGTGGTTTTCTTAAAAATCCATTCTATGACAATTTAGGTTTATGGGGCAATTTTATCTAAGAAAGTAAGAGTGGGCCTTGCTGCTATGCAGCTCATCCTGCCTGGCATCTTTGGGGGACACCAGGGATGCCATGTGAAGCTTTCAAAAGCAGGATGGCATAAACAATCATCTTTCATTATTTCAAAAGTGCCCTGAGAGGTACTTCTGGTTGCTGCTGGTTTCCTGTGTGTGTGTGTGTGTGTGTGTGTGTGTGTGTGTGTGTGTGTGTGTGTGTGCCTCTTCTGTTCTGCATGCTTGTACTTGAATTTGAGAAATAGAATAATCAGGAGATCCAGCAATAACAGAATCGGTACTTTATCCACAGAGCCATGCGACAGAGGAAAGCAATTTTTTCTTAAAGCAATTTCAGGGAGCCTTTACTACACGAAAAGAAGAGATTGAAAAGTAAAATCCCCTCAGTGTCAACAGTATAATAGGTAGAAGAAACTGACCCCAGAGCTCCTAAATGTGCTGGCGAAGCCAGGGGTTTTGAGAGGCAGTGATCTGGACCACCCCTGCTGGATTTTATTTTCTAAAAGAATCAGTGCAGTGTTTATAGCGCAGATCCAGTATTTCAGTATGGTATTCAAAAATAACCTGAGATATACTAGGATGAGGATCTGATCAAAGTTTCTTCTTCTTTCTGTATCAATTATAGTCAATATTTAAGAATGCTTCTTCTGCAGAAATCTCATGCTCTTCAACATGAAGTTTTCTTTTCCTAAGTTTCAAATCTAAATAATTTTTTTTTAATTCAGATAAATTCTTATGTATATCATGGCCCTTTTGAAAAATCTGTTTTTCACAGTTGGTAATATATCTAGCTAAAGCTACTTGGGCACATGTAAGAAAACTATTTAGAGTTACCAGTTGGTAACTTTTATTCATATTTCATTATAGAACTTTAGAACAGTAAATAGATAAACACAACCTATTCCTATGGTTTTGGATTGAGGATATAAGACCTATATTTACTTTTTAAAAGACACAGTAATTCTCTCTTGCTTTTGGTATTGCTTTGCTTTGCTATTTTTTTCTCTGGATAGAGCAGCTAACAGTAACACATGATTTAACGTTTTATTGATGTGAAATGTAAAGTGTACATTTTCTATTTTTTTGATATTATATGAGGAAAGGTGAAGAAGTTTGACAAAGAATTTCAGGATAATCAGAGTCTTGGTTACCACAAATGAGTCCTTGCCATGGAGGATGACCAGTTGTCTATTGAATGCCAGAGTTATTTCCGCCTAAAATGTTGCATTTAGGTCATCTTCCTTCCTGTGGCTCATTTTCAACACGCTTAACCCAATTAGCATAAGCAAAGCATAAGAAAGTGAATCAACTAAGGGAAGAAAATTCTAATGCGTTCCAAACAAAATATAAATGACATTGAAACCATCCCCTGTTTAAAATTGTCCATGCTTGCTGGCATTTCCCAGCATGATTCAGAAGGTGACAATATTTCTTAAAGTATTTTAGGTGAAAAACATATTTACTGAAAGAAATTAACATTGGAATTGAAACATGCCATAATTTAGAGCAGAGAAAAATGGGTTTGCTGGGGAGCACCCTCCAGAGGGCTTCTGCTTCTTACCTTGTCACATAAGGTCATTACCATACAGATGTGTGATTGAAAGGACAGCAGTTGGTGAGATTTATAAAAAGTTCAGCTCCCGGGTCGTGATAGAGAGATAGCATTTTTTTAAGCTGCAGTATATTTATGGGCAAATATAAAAGTTATCAAATAGTTCCAGGAGAAAAATGTAAAATTACCGAGAGAACACTCAAGTTCACCACGCTCTCTAGGGCCTGTGGGGCGCTCTTCTTCACAGAGGGGGTTGTGGATGTCGGACAGACGTCTCAGCCCTCCCAGGGGACAGCCTAGACCACAGAGTCAGTCCAGTGTGACCTGACATGGGGCGTCTCCGCATCGAAGCTACTCTCTCTGGGAAGTGGGGACACCTCTTCTCAGGGCCACCAAATGGTACAGCACCGACTCATTTAAAATTGTCAGGGAGTCTGATCGTAAGATTTCAAATCTACTTAATGTAGATTTTTTTGGTGGGCGGAGCCCACCTTTCATCACACTCCACCCCCTCCCACCCCAGTCACCACCACTACCACCAAGTTTGGGAACTGAGCCACTGGGATCACTCAGGAAAACGGAGCCTGGACGTCAGTAGGTCCACATTCGGCCACGGAGGGGAGGCGGGGGGCTGGGGGGAGACGCAGAAGGCTGCTTGAGTGCCTGGTTGGCACTTTAGGTTGCAGCGGATGATGGGAGGTGTTGTTGCCCTTGCCTCGCTCTGAGATTCATGGGAAGCACGGATGTGGGTGAGTCTGCGTGAATCATATAAGGCGTGAGAAAAAAGCAGCTCAGCTTGAACAGGGTCTGGCAAAATAACGAAGGAAGTCGATTAGCCCGATGTTTCCTTTTTGAATCGTCCAATCACAGTTTTCCCTCCAGACGGGAGAGGACTGTCAGCCACCTCTGCTCCATTTCCTGCTTCTATTTCCTGATCTGTCATTTGATCGGGGACCAACGTCCCTCCAGCGTCTCAATTTGGCCCCTTGGGAGACCCTTGCCCAGCCGCTGGACAGAGACTTTCTACTCTGGCCCAGAGCCCCTCTGGGTTTCCCTTCAAAATTCCTCCCAGACGAGGACTGGGCTGCGAGGTGGGCCACGCTGGTTGGTCTGTCATCCTTGCAGCCATGCCTGTTACCAGATTCGAATGCTCTCCTGGCTTGTTTGGAATCATTCCTTAGAGCAGAATTCCTTTACAAGCACAGATCATTATTTCCTGATCTCAGAATGTATCAGTGTGCTTGATGCCCCAGGAAATGCCCCAGCTTCACTTAGAATCTAGCCAGGCCCCTTGGACGGAGAGGCAGAATGGGCCCTTGTAATTCAACATCGTTAGAGAAAGAACAGATCTTTACCCTTTATATGCTTTGAGAAGCAGGCCGTTATTATCTCTTTACTCTGGAAGTACAAATTATAAGCTATTCTATGCCTTGATCACACTGATGTTTACCAATTTTTCCAAAGATTATTATCATAGTTTGTTATTAGTGGTATTGCTGCCTTTAAAACCCCAGGAGAGAAAGTAGAAAGGAACTTGCTTTTGCTACTTGTCCTCAAGGCTGTGCCTGAAATGGTCTCTCAAAGTGAGTTAACTCTTTATGCCTCCTCCTGGGGGAGAAAACCCAACCCCAATCCTTCCCCTCTTGTGACCTTGTACAGTTCAAGTTCTTTTGGAGAAACATGGACATGATTAGCCAAGCAGCAGACCAAATATATTGTTATTGTTGACTTTTGTTTCCTCCATAGGAAATAGTGTGAATCTTTCAGCCTGTCTCAGTTGGGATGGTTTAGCCAAATAAGTATTAGTCATCTATTGGGCCAACATTCACTGGGTATTTATTGTGTCCCAATAATAAAGTACAGGATAGAAATACAAATAGTTCACAGTCTGCTGCCTGTTTTTGTATAATCCATGATCTAAGAATGGTTTTGAAATGGTCAAACAAACATTAAAAGAAGAATATTATTTCACTGCATATGAAAATTATATCAAATATAAATTTCAGTGGCCCTAAAAAAAGTTTTCTTGGAACCCAGTCATATCCATTCACTGATGTGTTGTCAGTGAGTGCTTGCAGCCTCATCAAAGAGGGACCATGATGTGTGCATGACCTACAATATTTACTATCTGGGCCTTTGCAGAAAAGCTTTTGGAATATAGCATCCTCCCTGCTCTCCAGCTGCTGGCAAGAGACAGTCAGGAAAATAAGCAATTAAAATACAACGTGGAAGGTGCCAGGAGATAAATATATGTGAGTGCAGGTGGTGGAAGGTTAATCATACTTAGGGTTGGAAAGTTGAGCTGGGGATTTGTATCTGGCGGTTGAAACCAGCGTCTGCGAGGGCAAGTGATTCGGGTGATATGAGCGGCCGTTTGAGGAGCACAGTGAGACACAGGGCAGGCAGAGAGGGGACAGCGGCCACAGGAGGAGGGAGTGGGGCCAGGCGAGGGGAGGAAGGGACTGGGGCAGAGGAGCATGTGGCCAGGAGTGCCAGATGCCTTACCAAGAGCAGGTGAAATCAAGACAAAACGTATCACTGGATCGGGCGATACGGGGGTTCGGTGGATAGACACAAGATTGCTGAGAATGGCTGGGATAGGCAGAAGGGGCTCAAAATGTAAGTTTATAAGCCTTGGCTGTAAAGGGGCACAGTTAAATGAGGGTAGAATCTGGGGGTGGGGAGTAGAATTGAGGAAAGGTCCTGTTTATTTGTTTTAATGGTGGAGCGAGGTTTGAGCAAAATGCTGAGAAGACAGACCCAGAAGAAATCTGAAGGCAGATTGGAGATCCAGGTGGGAGGGGACAGCTTGATGCCCCTGAGGTGCAGAGATAGAGCCCAGCACACAGGGGAGGGGTCTGTCTTGCACAGGAAGGGCGCCCTCACCCCTGAGATGGGCAGGCGGGGGAGGAGAGGGTGGGCGCAGCTGGAGATGCCGCACGCGCTGCTCTGGGAGGGGAAACGGATGGTCCTCCTTGCCACAGATCTCCCCTTTCTCAGGCAGGCAGATAGTAGGGTCATCTGTGGAGACAGGGAAGGCACAGCCTGGGGACAGGAGTCTGCGGAGAGAATTAAAAATGACCATCAGCAGCGCAGGGCTTTGGGGAGGGGAGCTGAGCCAGGAGACATGAAGAACCACTGGGCATGATTGCGTGCCCTCCCGAGGCTGGGCCGGGGGTGGCCCCAACATCCAGGGCTGTGAGGCTCTGTATTCTTACCCACTAGTGCTGAGAGTGAGTGCAGAGTGGGGAAATGGTGAGACTGGGCCTGGATGAGGTTTTATATACAGAGCTGCTGGAAGACCAGCAGCAAGATCAACCTTGCCCTTCACCTTGAGCGGTGGAGGATGATTACAGGATGGGGCTGCTTTCTCAGTGGCTGGGGAAGGAACCAGAGCCAGAAAGGAGCTGGCAGATTGGAGAAAGATTGCCCAGTAGAGGGGCTCGAGATCTTCAGTAAGTAGAATGGGTGCACTCATTGAAAGGAAGAAAGCGGGTAAGTGAGAAGCACTGGAGGTGGTGGTTGTCAGCAGTGCTGGTACAGTGTCAGGGCTTTTGCAGTTGGACCAGTTTCTGGAAGGGAAAGGCCCGGGGTGGAGTGAAGGAGGGACAGTGGAGGGCAAGGGTTATGCAGGTCAGGTCATGGTCAAGCCTTCCACATGGACCTGAAGAGTGTGGGTCTGTGGGGCTGAGGAGATCCAGGAGCCAGGGGACAAATCATCTGAGATTGTAGGGATCAGCTGAGGCGTCAGGAGGGGACATCCCTTGTGGCTTCACTCTGTACGTGAGCATCTGCACATGCACGTGTGCACGTGTGTGTGTTTTGTGCGACTTCACTCTTTCTTCATCTTTACTGTTTTCCACGAGAGTGTTTGTGTGATTTCTAAACACATGAGGTTTGGGACAATTGCAACTACCTTAGAGAGATCTGAGTACATCCCTAGGCTACTCTAAAATGAGGTTATTAAAGAGGCCAATTCAACTTGGACATGGGAAGTTTTCCTTGGAAGAGAAAGCAGAGTAGACCGTGGTAATGGGAGCCATGACAAGATGACACAGTTCCCTTAACCTAAGAACCTGGAGATTGTTCTCCAGAACTGGCACCAACCTCTTTAGGGGCCTCCTGGCTTCACACTATTTTGCAACAAAGAACTTTCTCATGACGGAGAGTGTGAACATGATTTTTCTAAATGATGCTCCTACTTAGCACACAGAGGATGTGGGACTGCGGCGCACTGCCAGGGTTTCTCTGGGGTCATGAGGAAGCACAGAGGAGCAGAGAAGTGGAGCCTGTATATGTTTTCAGCTGCTTCCAAATACGTTGAAAGGAGGCTTTAAAATCAAATCTCCAGTGATGACTGAGAGTGTGTTTACCCGGGTCCAGGCAACATTCTAAGCACTTTCCCTGCATTTTCACACTCAGTCCTCACAACAACCCTATGAGGTGTAGGTACTGTTCTCCTCACCTCAGAGATGAGAAAACTAAGGTGCCACTAACCAGTTTCCAGAGGTCACACAGATTTTAAGAGGGACCCAAGATTGGACTCCGGACACTGCGGCTCCAGAGCCTGTGTAAAAATATTTATGTGATTAATTCTATCTATCTCCTTATATGGTGAGCTCAAATGGCTAACTTACAAAATATTGTCTATTCAATAAAGTGAAACTACTTCATCAGTTGCTGTCTCGAACACCTAAGGCACGGAATCAGGAATAAATACTTTCTTTAACTACTGATTTTAGATCAGAAATAGAGAAAAAATTTTCCCTAGAAACCCAAAATAATGTAGCTGTTTTGTGAAGCCTTTATTTATTGTAGATTCATAGAACCACAACATACAGAAACATTAGTAAAGAGAATGGAAAATATTTAATATACCATACCAAAAGCCATTTCTCTCTCTTTGCATTGTTCTGAGTGAAACAGTTTCTTGATAAGAATAATTTATGTAAAGAATCACATCTCAACCTTGAATTTTCTTGCTAAATCACAGAATAGAATATTAAGGAAACTTAAGGTCTGAGCATTTTTATATTCAGGTTAAAAATTTGTATTGCTTTTTCAATTAAAAAATCTTACTGATGTTATGTGGATGAATTCAAAGAGTTAGAAACTGTACTTATGCTGAGATGGCAGCTTCTGTTTGGAATTTTTACCCACAGTCTGTGTGATTCAAGAGAAATGAAAAGCAAAGCCAACAAATGTGAAATAGCCTATGTCAGGTCCAAAGATAAACAGGTTTTAATTAGATATTTCAATTAAAACTTTTAAAATGCTGTTCTCACCCCTGAAATGGAACAATCAATACATGTATTGTTTACCCCAAAGATTAATAAAATCATAATCTGCAAGTTTGGAGTAGACAGTTTATCCATTGGAGATGGAAGGGAAAATCAGTTGTACATATCTTGACTTGCCACTAGGAAAAGTCCACTAATACACTCCTTCTAAGAACTGGCTTTGGTCCAGAGTGTGGGAAACAAATGGAAATCTACCAAAGTAGATTCCCAATCCTTGAGGCATTAATTAACCCAGAAGATAGATATTGATAGGCTTTTTAACCAAATACTGTAATATTGAGGTTTGCAGAGTTATTTATTTTATAAACTGGGAGGATCACTCCCATCTCCTATCCAGCTGCTGCAATGCACACTTTAGAATAAAGGCCAGAGGAGAACTGACCATCTTAGTCTGAAAAGAGATTTTAATTCTGTCTACTTCATAGTCAGTGTAATATCCCTTGGGCCAAATAGACACTAGTGAGGACCAGCTTCAGCCAGGGGTGGCTCCTGAGATCTGAGTTCTTGCAGAGGGAGTGCATTGGATCAGGCATCAGGGGTGTGGCTCTGATTCTGGGCTTGGACACTTAACTGTGGCCCATTGGTCAAGCCATGTCACTTCCCTGAGCTTCAGAGACTTCATCCCCCCATATGAACAGGTTGGGTTAAATCATACCCAATATTTCCTAATTTTGAAATTCAGTGACTACGTTTGACAGCTTCTCATCTCTGTGATATGATGTTACTCTTTGCTACCAGGTGTTCCATCCATCCGTGAATTGAAGGACAGAATTGGAGTTGCATTCAGCTGAAATTAAACCAATTCTAAGTCATGCTCCCAGTTACAGGGGAACTCTAGGATACCTTTATTACCTATAAAAGTATTGGACTCATTCCTGTATTTCTTTTATTGAAATAATCATATCCATAGATCTTTTTTTCCTCAAGCACTTTTGGATGGAAACTTAGATAATATAACAATTCTTCTCTCCAGTGAATTCTTTTAATCATTTTTTCTTTAAAAATTAACATATCATGTATTTTATAATGTATAACAAGTTTGCAGCTTTTGAGGAATATTCTGTGAATATGCCTATGGTAGATTTGTGCTCCAGGGCTAGTAATTGAAAGTTCAGGGGAATCTCCTGTCTACTAAGGGAGAAAAAAAATCATTAAAATAATTGATTGATGGGGCTTCCCTGGTGGCGCCGTGGTTGAGAGTCCGCCTGCCGATGCAGGGCACACGGGTTCATGCCCCAGTCCGGGAAGATCCCACATGCCGCGGAGTGGCTGGGCCCGTGAGCCATGGCTGCTGAGCCTGCGCTCCGCAACGGGAGAGGCCACAACAGTGAGAGGCCCGCGTACCGCAAAAAAAAAAAAAAAAAAAAAAAAAATTGATTGATGGATTGGCTTCTAAGAGCAAGTGGTCAGATAAATGGACAGCATTTTTTTTATTCTCCTGTTTTGTCTGGAAATAGAAGAGAGGAATCCATGTCTGCCTCTTAGGCTTTTGGCCTGGGCACTGTCATTTTGTAACTGTTGGGTTCATGACAGTAATTGAAGTAGGAATAGGGTTCCTGTCCTCAGGGAGCACATGACTGATTGGGGTCATGGAGAGATGATTCTCTGTTTCATGGTTTTATCTCAGATTTGCTAAGAAGACAGAATTAGCAGAATTTAGTGCAAGAGGATAGACTAGTCTAGGTGATTCTTGGGTTTCAGCTTAACTGACTTGAGGGATGATCATTAACTGAAGTAAAGATGGTAGGTTAAGAACCAGATTCAACCTATGTCAGGACCTTCTAGGAAAGGGGGTGCTTCCCTCACTGCCAGCTAGTGAGAGGTTACACTCCATGTTAAAATTTGCCTTTGCATCTTGTTCTGTGCCCAGGCAGTGTTGGTCATCATCACTGAAGGAACAGCACAAATGTGTTCTTTGCAACCAGGCTGATGACAGCAGATTTCATTGAGTGGAGAGGAAGACATAGAGGGTGGCAGTGTTGTAAAACAAACACCATGAATTTCCTCTTGTGTGCTCTCAGGGAAACAGTCATTTAGGCTCTATTGTCATAATCATTGTCGTAATCATTTCTTCATGTGTGCTGTTCTTTACTTTGGGGGTGAGGTGGATTAGATCATCCATATGTGGAAACTAGCCAGCCTCTAGTGTCAAGGGTTTTCATGTTGTGGAAAGTTTCTGAATAATTCGTTGTCCTTATCACATTTCTTAGCAAAGAAGATTTTACTACCAATGCTAATGATGAACCTGTGTTTGAACCCCTGAGCTTTAAACTTTGATGACCAGCCTGCCATTCTCAACTTGGATTTTATTATATATATTTTCATATATATATATATATATATATATATAAAATATTCAACAATAGAAAACTCAACTAATCTTTTAGAGATATAAGTACATTTTATGCAGGATATTTCTTTTCATTATTTGTTCTGATGGGCAGTACTGGAAATATGTTTCACAAAAATCCCCATATATAATCAGGATATTGTAGTGCCCAGAGGCCTAGATTTTAGGATATCAGCTGATGATAGCTCTCTCTTTTGTGAGCTTAGTGATTTCTGTAATGGAATATGTATTGTCTTTCAATCTTTATATCTCTCTTTAAGTTTTATATTTTTGCTTTTTTTTTCTTTCCTGGTTTTTGTTTTACTTTAAGCTTCATATAGAGTTGAGTCCCAACAAAAACCATTCAGTGTATATAGAAATGACTTGTGGTTATTTCTTCAAGATTCATATTAACAAGATTCAACAATGGAAGAGTAACTTTTAAAGTGATTACCTCTACACTTACATTTACGTTTCCATAATGGTTGGGCATTTAAATGTAGAGTATCTTAGGAAGATGTGCCAGGAGGATTCATGCGTTTGATTACATTCTAGCAGCGATGATCCCAACCAAGGGTATCTTGGGCCACAGTCTCATTTAGTTAACCCTCTTTTGTACAACTACACTCTGGTCTTCCCCAAGTTCCAGTGGGAATTAAGGACTAAAAAATGGAACCACTTAATAAGGTTGACTCTAATCTTCTCTAATCTGTTCTTCTTCTTTTTTTATTTAATTTAATTTATTTATTTATTTATTTATTTTTTATTTATTTATGGCGTGTTGGGTCTTCATTTCTGTGCGAGGGCTTTCTCTAGTTGCAGCAAGCGGGGGCCACTCTTCATCACGGTGCGTGGGCCTATCACTGTCGTGGCCTCTCTTGTTGTGGAGCCCAAGCTCCAGACATGCAGGCTCAGTAGTTGTGGCTCATGGGCCTAGTTTCTCCACAGCATGTGGGATCTTCCCAGACCAGGACTCGAACCCATGTCCCCTGCATTGGCAGGCAGATTCTCAACCACTGCACCACCAGGGAAGCCCTGTTCTTCTTAACTGTAACTCTAGGGGCCCCAAAGTCACCATTCTGCTCCTGGTGCACACTGACTTTCCAGAATGACACAATTATATGTATAGAGTTTGGTTATATGGAAACTCACTGAGAGAGGTAGGGGGAGAGAGAGAGAATGAGAATGAGAATCTTGGCCAGGGAGAATGGTTAAATTTAACTGAGAAATCTTAGACATTTTCACAATCAAGAGAGCCTTTTCTGGCCAAATATCCGCTGCGAGCTGTGAGTTCTTTAGCTTTCCCAAGGGTCTCTGTGATTGAACAGCACACAGGCATTTAGGCTGTGTTATCAGGATCTTACATTACTTGGGAAAGCTCAGGATGAGTGCAGCTTACCAGATGGAGTGTTCACCACTTACAGTGTTGCCTTCATATAAGGTTCCTCAACCCTTTTCTCTCCTAGAATGGGGACAGATGGAAGGCACTGTTTTATTGGCCCTCCTAGAAATGAAACAGTGTCGGTGACGTACAAGGATATTAAAAATGGCAACTAATTGTATAACTTTGCCCAAATCATAGTCTCGCAGGCTTAATTTACTCATATTTTAAATGAGGATGATGTAGGTTTTTATACCAGGTCTGTCTTAGCCTGTTTGAGCTGCTATAACAAAATACCACAGCCTAGGTGGCTTAAACAACAAACATTTATTTCTTACAGTTCTGAAGGCTGTGGGAAGTCCAAGGTCAAGGTGCTGGCACATTCAGTCTGGTGAGGGCTCTCTTCTTGGTTTGCAGACAGCCAACTTCTTGTTATATTGTCACATGACCTTTCCCTGGTGCATGCACACACACATACACACACACACACATACACACACAGAGAAAACTTATGTCTCTCCCTCTTTATATAAGGGCATTAACCACCCCCATGAATTACCTCCCAAAGATTCCACTTCCAAATACCATCATGTTGCAGATTGGGGCTTCAACATATGAATTTGGGGGAGATACAAACATTCAGTCCATAGCAATATCTCTTTCAGTTGGTCATTCTATGACTAAGAGAGGCTGCCATCCACTGGATATTTAGAATGAATAGCACTGTAGCACTCAAGGTTTACATATAGACAAGTTTTGGGCTTCCTTCTCAGAGCTGATATCTTCATAATGTTGGACAATTGGCTAAATCTCTCTAGGTCTCAATTTCCTTAACTATGAAGCTATTCAATAATATATGTTTGTAGAGTCACAGTCAAGATTAAATGAAAATTATGCATGTAAAAGCACTTGTCACACAACAGATCCTTGATAAAAATTTAGTTTTTAAATTATGAAAAATGACCAAATCTATTCAAACAAAAGCTGAAACAAGCAACACAAGAAGTGAAATAGTTAGACTGGTGGTTTGGTAGTTAATATCAACATTTGTTTGTATTTGAACATAACTTTTGCAAGTCTCTGTTAATTGTAACACACCATTTGTCTATATTGAAATAAACATAGACAAATGGTGAGTGTGTATGTGTGTGCACACACATGCACATATGTGAGTCTGTGTACCTTGAGAGTCTTCCCATTATATCGTGGGTAGTTAGCCTATTTTCTACTACCTTGTAAGAATTTCAACTAACACACCACTTCCAAATTTGGGATATATTTTACTTACATAAACACTGTGATTTTATTTCAGTGAAACCAGAAAATACTTAAACCTGCTCTGTCGTTAAAGACTATTCCCTAACAAAAATGTTCCTTTGCACATCAATAAGGGAATGCTCCAATTAATGTTACTGGCAAGAAAATTATAAGAAGCAACCAACTGCACACACAGGGACACCTACACACACACGCTCCTCAAGTTTCAAAACCCCAAGTTCCCATAAATCACACCTTGTTGACATCTTTGCCATTAATAATGTATCAAGTAACATAAAATATTTAATATTTACATTTTATAGAAATTATCATTGCTTTTCCCTTCAGAGTTAATGACTCAGATGAAGCAAATCCAAGCGTGTCTTCCTATGACCTGAAATGTCAAGGTGACAGGTTCATTTTAAGGCTTAACTTGAGGTATTACACAGAGAGTGAAGGCTACTCAAGGATGTGAACTGATCAGTTATGAAACAAGAGGGGACCCATCATCAGTAAGACAGGAGGGCAGTACGATTTTTAATAGCCAGATTCTCAACACATTGAACTAGAGTTAAATGAATCCTTATCTCTGGATTTCAATGATCACAGTAGTCAAGTCTTCTCATAACCACTAGTACAAATGGCATTTGCCACTGCCCCAGAAAAATCTTAAGGAGAAAGGGGAAAAGTGTACATTACAAAGGAGGGTGAGATGGGGTTCCTCCTATTTCAGTAAAATTTAAGCCTCTAGAGGATGAGGAGTAATTCCAAACTTTCATGGGGAATAAAGCAAAGTCTAAACATCGCTCATAACCTGAATGCAATGAAGAAGCAGCTCATGGAGCTGGAAATTCAAAAGGACTATGTCTTCATGAGAACTTCAAGTAGTTCTCTTTCTTTAAATTCAGTTCAAAATGTACTATAAAGACCTGTGGGATTTATTTCTGCACGTTGGGTAGATTTAATATTTAGAAAAGTGCTACCAGGAATATATTCCCAGAAAATGACTTTCAGCTTGAGTAAATGATCTGATTTCTGGCCTTTCAAAGGAAATCACTAAAAAAAAAAAAAGAAAAGGATCCTGTGAAATGAGTGGTTTCCCTGGTGAAGTCAGCCCCCCATCACTGGACTTAACAAGAATGAACCTGTTGCAGACTGTAATGGTCTTATGATTAGTGTGAATGAATACTCCTCACTACATAGATTCACTATTGATTTTTTAATCAATAATAATGTCTTGTATTTAGATAGTTACCATCTCCAAAGAAATCTGAGTGCTTTATAGTTGATGAATTCCAATTTATCTTCATACCATCCCACTGAATGTATAGATTAGGTATTCCAATTGCATTTTAAGGAGGAAAAACAGAACCAGAAAAGTTAAATCATTAGCCAGGGAGATTTCAGAAAGCTAATATTAGAATTACCAATTAAATTCTGGTAGTCTTGACTTATAATTCTGACTGTTTCCCCAAAACATCTGGTCAGTTGGGTCAACTCTGATTATTCCTTAGGAAAAAGGAATCAAACCATTGAATTGCTATGATTAACAGAAGTTTACATTACTTCTCGTTATTTTGGTGGTGCACAATAATTGGGCTTAAGATGTTTTCATTTATTAGAGCATATGCATTTTTTAGTGCCCTATGTTAGTACCTTTGGAATGCGCTTAAGTCACGTGTGCCAGAAGTTTATCTCCTGGTAAGGGATAGATGTAAGATTTAAATTCTCATATTAGGTAGGTGTGATTTTTCAAAGACCGGTTATCTCCATCACCTATGTGACATTGTTTTAGTTGACAAAAAATAATAATAATAATCTCCTCAATAAAAGCTTGTTCAAAACCTGTACTTATTATACCTCTGGGAAGGTTACTGTCATCCTTTCAGTCACCCAGTCTTCTAACCTTAAAAATGTGAGCCTCTGATTTTTTTTCCCCTTCTTGCATTTACAATTTCTGTCCGTTTTTCCTCTGACAAGTTGATTGCTTTGTTTCTCTGTGTTCTCCTTACTGCTAACACTCTGCTCCTCACATATGACATGGTAACCTCCTTACTTGTCTCCCCTACTTCTGTTGTCCATTCTTCAACCCATCTTAGGTCAACTTTCCTAATAAATTTTCCATAACTTTTGAAATTATGAATTATTTGAGTACATGAAAAGTATATAGAATAACACGTTAAACATTCATATCCCCACCACTCAGCCTAAAAAACCCACGATATTAAAGACACAATAGAAAGCCCTCTTTGAAGCCTCTCTCCAATTTTACCCCCACTCACTATCATGAATTTAATGGTTATTATTCCCATGCACGTTTTAACAATATGTATCTGTATCCATAAAAATGTATAGTATTTCTTCACTCCAATCATTTATACTTCTGAAATTTTCATTTGTTATGTGGCTTTGAGATTTCCACTCTTATTTTAAGATTTATCCATGTTAGTGCATGTGACTTTGTTCCCTTCTCTTTCATTGCTGTAGTCCTCTGGATCCACCCAGTACAATTTATCCATTCTTCTCAGGATGGGCATTGAGATTGTTTGTGATTTTTTTCTCAAACAAATATGTAATAAACATTTTTGAACATGCTTCCTTTTTCATATTTATGAGAGTTTCTCTAGGACATACTCCCAAGATTCTAAATGCTAGGAGGTGGTAGGATCTTCTCATTTTCAAATTTTGGTTAAAAGTGATTGTGTCAAAACTGACACATCCTCCTTACGTGCCATATTCCATCTTAAGAAAGACTTCATTGGCTTCTCCTCCAACTTTCAATGGAATTTCAAACTCCTCTAAGAGAAGCTCCTCCTCACTTTTCTGTCTGAAGCGACCTCCCCACCAGGGACTCCTTTTTGTGATAGGTCACAGATTCAAAAGCTTTTGGACTACACATTGAAATATAAATGTGTGAAAAATGCAGGGTATGGTGGGATCTGGAGTGGATGGTGGAGATGGAGCCATGCGACAGGGCACCATATCCGACTTACAGATGGCTAGTTTGTAGTCCCCAAGGTTCCCGTATTATTTTGTTTACTTCCCTGAAAGTTTGTCTCAGAAATGTGTAATCATCAATTCCCTGTATAGCAGCAAAGAGCCCTCTGGAGCCCGCCTGCCTGGGTTTGAATCCCCGCTCCCCTGCTGCCACCTGTCTGCTCTTGAGCAACTTCTTGTTTGTAAAATGGGGGACATGCTAGTGCTTACTTTGTAAGGGGGTGGTGAGAAATAAATGAGATAATAGCACTTAATAAATATTTGTTGAGTTGTTGAGGAGAGGAAAAATAACAAAAGGTTCAGTCGTATCTCCTGTGTGTCAGGCATTGTTCTAGAAGCTGGGGAGATGGCAGTGACCTTGATATTTGTCTCTTTCACAAATCAAGTTGCCAACTGGGACCAAGTCCCCAACACATTGCTTGGCTCATGGTGGGCACTCAAGAAAGAGATGCTGAATGAAGAAAGGAACCTAATGATTCTCCTAAGGCAACGTAAATGCCTAAGCATGTTCTGAGCCATAATGGAGCAAGTACTTTATACCCATGATGACTTTACTGTCTGCATGGCAGTGGATTCTTATTTTTGAATATTGACAACTCCCGTGTAATACAGGTAGTAACTTGCCATTAGACATAGTATTTGAGCAGTCAGAATACCACGTTTTTGATGATGATGCATCACAGAGAATTGACTATTTCTTTAATCTTACTTGTATACAAAATAACATTCTCAACTTTTGATGATGACCAGTCTTTTTCATTTTTCCCTCAAATTTAGGTCTCATTGTCCATGAAGGAGCTGCAGTTTACAGAGTGTTTAAACGCTGGCGAGCTGTCAACTTACACTGGGATGTATTAAATTATGACAAAGCCACAGACATCGAAGAAAGTAGCCGGGGAGAGTCTTCCACAAGCAGAACTTTATGGTTGCCATTGACGGCTCTACGAAACAGGAACTTGGTCCACCCAACACAGCTGACCTCTCCAAGGTTTCAGTGCGGCTACATGTTATTACATCTGTTCAACCGGATGAGGCCCCATGAAGATTTGTCAGAAGATAACAGCTCGGGGGAGGTTGTGATGAGAGTGACTTCAGTGTGACAAAGCTAAGAAGGTGCAGTGTGGACCAGCCTGCACATCTTGGAATGTAATTGCAGTGAATGGCAAAACCATAGCACTTCTAAAAACACACATCTATGAACTTTTTAAAATTTATGCTTTTTATATGAACATTTGAATTGCAAATACATTTTTCTGAAAAAAAGAGTCCTCCTGTTCTTTGCTTTCTGACTTATCACATCTTTTATAAGTTGGTACTTGAAATCATTATACATATTATTTAACTCTACTTGGTTAAAAGAATGGTGAACGTTATCCTTAAGGTCAAAACTATTTTTTTTCTTGCTTGTTTTAAATATATTTTTATCAAACGTTTTGCTCCATGTGTAATTTTTCAGGCATGCTACCAATGGGGAAGAGTTTAGAATGCTGTAGGCAGATTCCAAAGTGCCCATCAAGGACGAAGCACAGGGGTGATTCTGTGATGCACTGGTCTTCCTCATGCCTCAGGCTGGTTGGCAAACTTGAGCATGACTTTTTGTGGGGGATAAATTAACCTGTCACCAGGAATGCAAGTTCTAGGAATTATGGCTTGTTTTCTAACTTCTGAAACAGTACAGAGAGCTTGTAAAAAGATAAAGATAATTGGAATAAAATAGTCTTACAGGCATACTTTGAAGATATTGTGGGTTCAGTTCCAGACCCGCAATAAAATGAGTATCTCAATAAAGCAAACCACTCAAAGTTTTTGGTTTCCCAGAGCATATAAAAGTTACGTTTACACTATACTTCAGTCTATTAAGTGTGCAATAGCATTAATTCTTAAACAATGTACATACCTTAATTTAAAAATCTAAAATATGCTAGCCAACATCTGAACCTTCAAGTTGTAATAATAACATCAAAGATCACTGATCCCAGGTCACCATAACAAGTATAATAATGGAAAAATTTGAAATATTGTGAGAATTACCAGAATGTGACACAGACACACGAAGTGAGCAAATGCTGTTGGAAAAATGGTGCCAATAGACTTGCTTGACACAGGGTTGCCCTAAACCTTCAGTCTGTAAAAAACGCAATGTCTGCGAAGCACGATAAAAAAAAAAAAAAATGAAGTGCAATAAAACAAGGTGTGCCTGTCCTGCAGTACATATTACACAGGCAGGGCACCCTGCATACTTATAACCCTAAAAGCTCACCAAAATGTTGCACCATTGCACGTGTAATAATAACACTGCCTCACATTTGCATAGCCCTCTCCTAGACCAGCCGCAATTATTTCTGTTAATTATTCATGACTTGATTTCTATGAGTATTAGATTTTACTTTTGTGAAAGCTTATATACCTACTTAATCATCTAAACACTGATTCTATTACTTGGTTTAATGAAATCCTGGGAAATATATTCTCCAGCAGCGAGAAGTGTTTCTCTTTTACTAGATAAGTATTTTTCAAATGAAAAAAGGAAAAGAAAAATGAGGCTATTGACTCCCCAGGAACAGGTTGCTAAATAGTGATACCTGGGGATTTTGCACCTTTTTCTCCTTCTAATGGAGGTAAATGGCATATTTTAATGGGTAGCAACAGAATAGATGAGGAGGCAGGAGGTCATGCTTTCCTTAGAAACAGGAGTTGGACATGTAGGTCATATGAAGTAATTGATGATTAGATTTTAAAGCATATGAAATAAAATGCTTTACATTCTATTAATATTTTCTAAAAATAACCTTTGAATGATTCATAATAGAATAGTTAACATTTACAGGTAGCATTGTGATTCCTACATAGCAAATTCTACCAAAACTTGAAATAATATTTTCCCAGTTAAAAAACTGTCACAAATGAATTAAAGATGTGACCATTTGCAGAAATATGAAGAATCAGTAAGCAATGAAAGAAGGAAAATTCAACCACTCTTTCAGGGCACATATAGGAAATGAGAGTGTTGTGGATTGTTTGACGTCACGTGAGCACAATCCTGGGTGAGGCACTGAGAGGTGGAGATCAGTCCTATCAACCTGGTCTCTGCCCTGAGTTTTGCCACCTGGGACAGGAAGGCAGACTGTTTAATAGAGAAGCCAGGGATGCAGAGCTGCTGTCAAAGCAGCAATCCATTATTTGTGCCCCGCAGGTGTGGGTACTTGTCCTGGACACTTTAATCACTAAGGGAAGTCATCAATGGCACCACATTTAATGGGGAATAATTGTGGGTGCTGTTGTTTAGAGTATTGTGTTAAAAATACCAGATAAAGAGACTTTAGACACAGATTAGACTATCACTGCTCCAGTATTTAGCAAGCATACACGTTTGTATTCTAACTAGTGTACACCTTTGTATTCATATCAACTCACTCAAAAACAAGGAGAGGCAGAGGATGGGAAACCGTCTCTCTGTAACCCCTGTATGGGGTGCACAAGGCAGAGACACCTGGAGATGAGACGCACAGCGGGTTTGTCAGCCTGAAAGGAACATGTGCCCCGAGCTTCCCCTCCTTCCCAGGGCCTTGCCCTTTGGGTGCCCCTTTTGTCTACACCCATTTTCTTCCCTCACCATCTTCACAGGCCCCAGCTCCTAACACGCCCCCCCCACACTCACACACCCATATGTGACACAAATCAATATTGGAATAAGGATCTGGCAGAATTTCCAGTCAAAATGTACAATCCATGATATGATTACATAGAGACCCCAACACTCTGGGTGGAGGGTGGGATGGGTGCATTTAGAGAATTGAATTCACTGCTTAAAAATTCTAGGGACTTCCCTGATGGTCCAGTGATTAAGGCTCCATGCTTCCACTGCAAGGGATGTGGTTTCCATCCCTGGTTGGGGAACTAAGATCCTACATGCCACGCGGGAGTGTGGGCAGTGGACCAATAAGTAAATAAATAAAATTCTAATATGCCGTATGAGTTATGATATAAACAATTAAATTTCAATTATGAATGCTGTAATTCAAACTCGGGCTGCCTTAAATCGCAAAACCATTCGTGGTAAAAAAAAAATTAGTTGGAAATACTTTAAAAATCTTTTCAAATATATAGAAACTTAGACCTGTATCCAGTCTGTATCTTTCAACCACTAATCTGCAGAACAAACATTGATGGGGTACCTGCTGTGTGCCAGACACTGTGAGCTGTGGCCACGGAATGACCCAGCTTCACAGGGAGACTCAGAGTGGGTGAAATGCCACCCAGCATGGTAAGTGTCAGGTCACAGGTGAGTGGAGGTCAGTGACGGTCCACTGGAGCAGTCAGGTTGCCCTGAGGCAACTGGAGAAGGCATCACTGAGGAGCTGGCGGGACCCGGGTGTTGATGCATGAGTAGAAGTTTGCCAGAGGCAACTGGAGAAGGCATCACTGAGGAGCTGACGGGACCTGGGCGTTGATGCATGAGTAGAAGTTTGCCAGAGGCAACTGGAGAAGGCATCACTGAGGAGCTGACGGGACCTGGGCATTGATGCATGAGTAGAAGTTTGCCAATCAGGTAAGTGGAGAAGAACATTCTGGGAAGAGCTTGGGGGTAAAAGAGAGGTGTGTCCTGGTAATGGTGGGAGATTTCATGTGGGAGAGAATAGCGCACATCTGAAGACATGACACAGCCCTATGGGGTTGGTTCGGTAGCTGGGACTGAAGCCCACAGGGACCCATGAGAAGATGGTGCCCATGCAACAGATGGTAAGGGTTGGCAAGGTCATCTCTGGGGGATGGGTGCCCTCTCTTGACCTTATACCTATGGGTAACACTCCCAGTTCTCAAGGTCAGGGGTAAAACGTAATGAATTGTGACCCTATCCTCAGAAGAGTTTGAAGACATCCTACAAAATGAAATAGTAGGCAGCAGTCACATGCAGGCGCTATTGCAGTAAATTAGCTGAAAGAGTAGAAATATTGGAGCATCACACGGGCTTTCCTCCTCTCTCCCAGAAGACAGTAAAACCCTTAATTCAGAAGAGGAAAGCATATTGTAGCTCTTGTAAGGTAGAATATAGTTTCTCCGTTATTGAAAGTACTTCCAAATATTTCCCAGAGTAAATAAATTTTATCATCTGATTTTTCTTAAACATCATTTAAAAATATTTCAATTCTATATGTTCAGCTAAAAATATGCCAAAATAAAGCACGCTCTCGTGGTTGCTTCTGTTTCCATCTGGGTCTGCTATTCTTTTCCTTTTTTTCCCTGTAGACTAGCAATGTTAACATAGCCTATTATGTTTGATTCTCAGTCCTTCTTTATCTATGGAGTTAAATTGCAAAATTAATTTGTCTTTGCTAATCCAGAATTTGATTTGTTGTCATCTAGCAATTGATGTTCATTTTAAACAGAGGTCATGATTTGTCCATATTTTCCTTTAAAACTTATTTTTTTTACTTACACATTTTAATGACAGTAGATTACAAATATCAGATATTCTATAATTTTCTTTCCAAGATCATCCTTTATCAAACTTCAGTGGTGAAATTTGGTTCTTATTTTCAATATATATGTTTGTATAAATGACATAACTCATAAATTTATGTTCTGTATATTTAGAAATAATTGGTTAAAGATCTTAAGAAGATACTTTACACAACTAATTTAGTTCCAGTTTATCAGTTCAGAAAAAAAATGTTCCCATCATGTGTGTGGTACAGAACTGCAACAGGTACCATAATTTATAGCAAAACTCAAAGTTCCAGGCCTCAGTGGAATCTACAGAATTATTCACCATCTTCATAAAGGTGCTATTTTATACACAGTGATTTTATCTAGTAAATTAGTCAAAGACTAATAAACAAAGTTATTTTAAGGGATTTTCCCCTGGGAGCCTGTGGGAGAATGAAAACAATGCATGATCTCCTGTAAAATTTTGAAGGTGTATTTTTTTTAAATAAACCTTACCCCAAAGCATTTCACATTGATCTTCCAAGACAAGTTAGCAGTCCCTTAGTTTTCTTGAAACTTTTTCATATTTTTGAGACATTTTTCAGGGCTTTAAGGGAAAATTATCTTTTTCTAGTGCTACAAGAAGAAAAAAGAGGTTTGCTCTCAGAGGCACCGGCAATGAAGCCTAATGTATGTAGGCGGGTAATGATGACCCGGGCATTTTATATCCTGCCTACGGAGCCATCAAGCAGGAACACTCATCCTGACTGCTGGACCACAGAAGGATATCACTCGTGGGTGAGTAACCAAGGGAGAAATGTCTTCTGACAGTGCCACCTTTAGCTCCTCATCACAGCTGTACAGGGGCTTTGGGAATACAGGGGATCTGCCCAGAGGCTGCTATGGCAACAAGGACCATGTGGATAGAGTCTGGAGATGCTCTGTTGGACACTCTTCCCATAATAGTCTTGGGAATGTCAGGACTTAATAAGAAGAAGGAACCAAAGCATTGATTCAGAGAACAGTAGAAGAAAACAGCAGCGCCATTTAACTCTGCTCTTCACAATGTGATTGGCTTTGTTAGCTGCAACTCTCAGGATGCTTCCTTCTGTACCTCCCCCTCCTTATTCATTAATCCTGCCTTAGGCAAATGAGGTGGCTTCATCCCCATTAGACCATTGTTACAAATATTCTGACCCAGGCGCACAACAGGCTGCTCCTGGCGGGCACACTACTAGGACCAGCTTCCCAGATGGGCTGCACAGAGTGCCTCCCTTAGAGAGGTCAAAAAGGGGTCAGGAGAGGCAGCAACAATGACGGGACAGGAAAAAGTGGGGCGTGGTGGCAACAAGTCCAGGAGGTGACAATGAGGGAAGGCCACCTGGGGATGGGGATAAGAGACAGGCTGATTTCAAGAAGTTTGTGGTCTTGGGGAGGATGAAGTCAAGTAAATTGGAGATTCAATGAGGCGGTTTTAAGTGCTGCGATGCCACAAACAAGAATTTAAGAAAGGAATGCCTAAGAAGGGCAGATGACTCAGATGGAAGGTTCAGGGAAAGTTTCCTAAAGAAGGTAACCTCCAAACTGAGAACCTGAAGAAGCAGAAGCCAGGGAGCGTTCACGGGAAGCCAGTACATCTGGAGATGAGCAGAAGACTTGGAGATTTAAGGGGTGGAGGGAGACAGGAACTGAGAGCTGTCCAGGGTCTGGACAGCAGAGCTGCAATGGGCGAACAGGGAGCACAGGGCAGGAGGAGGGGGCAGAATGACTCTAAGTTCTGTTGCGGATTCGCTGAGTTTGCGTGGCTGTAACACAGCAGCATGGAGACGTCCAAAAGGCATTTGGATGTGTGAGTCCAGAGCTCAAGAGCAAGGTCTCTGCGGGATGTACGTACGTGTGGGAGTGATCAGCGTATAGATGGACCGGCACCTGGGGGCCATGTAAGAGGAGCAGCCAGAGAGGGAAAAAAACAAAGGAGTTGAATGTTTAGAAGCCAACGGGAAAGACTGCTTCAAAAGGGAAAAGGAGCTCAAGAGTGTCAACTGCAACTAAAAAGTCAGCTCGTCACTACGAAGTATCAGTGACATTTAGCAAGGGGGCCTTGATGCTCTTGACAGAATCGGTTTCAGTGAAGATGTTGGTGGGGAAGAAACTGTGATCGAATTATGAATGACGGTGAAAAGTACAAGACGGCTGTATGCTCAGAGCAGAGTTTTCTTTTCTCCCTCCCTTAAAAATAATTGTTTTTCTTCCTCTCCTTCATTCCAATGAGCAAGTATAAATAGCATTGGAAAGAGGCTGGGATGGGGTTGGGGTACCACTGAGAAGCTGAGATTGTCAATAAATGAGGGAAGAAGATGATTCTTACAGGTTCCCAGAGGAGGGCATGGGGGATGGGATCTGGAGCCCACAAACAGTGTTCAAACTTCAACTTCAACCCCCGGGGGAGGGATGAAAGAGAAGCGAGAGGCGCAGGTGAGTCTGAGGCTTTGGGGATGGAAATGAAGGTGCCTCTGCCTAGAGGAGGTTGTTTTCTCTTTGAAATAGGCAATGAGGCATCTCCAACTCTATCCAAACCAGAACTCTGGATCTTGTCTCAAAAACCTGCTCTCCTGCCATCACCATAAATGGAAGTTGTACACTTGCAGTTAGTTGTTCAGGCCAAAAATCTCAGTGCCATCCCTAAATCCTCTCCTTCTCTTGTCTCCCACATTAAATCCACTAGTGAATTCTGTCGATTCACCCTTTAACAATTTCTCCGAGTCTAATCACTGGTCATTACCCCCCTTGCTGGTCTAAACCACCATCATTGCTCACGGGGACTGTTACAGTAGCTCCCTTACCCAGGTGTATTGGGTTGAATTTTTCCCCAACAAATTCATGTCCACATGGAACCTAAGAATGTCACCTTATTTGGAAATAGGGTTTTTACATGTATAACTAGTTAAGATGAGGCGATACCGGATCTCCAAATCCAGCAATTGTGGATTGCCATTGCCAACTGTACGAAGGCCATTTGAAGACACACAGAGACACAGACACACAAGGAGGAATGTCACGTGTTGACAGAGGCAGAGACTGGATGGTTCCTCTGTAAACCAGGGATTGTCAGCAGCCACCAGAAGCCAGGAAGTGGCGAGGAAGGATGTGCCCCTAAAGCCTTCAAAGGTTGGCCCTGCCAACACCTTGATTTTGGACTTCTGGCCTCCAGAACTGTGAGAGAATAAATTTCTGTTGTGTGAAGCCACTCAGTTTTGGTTGCTTTGCTATGGTGACCCCAGGAGACAAATTCTCTCTTCTTGTTCCCTCACTGCCCCAGCTCAATAGAGCAGCAGAGTCATCGTTTTGGAATGTAAATCAGGTCATGTCTTCCTCTAGTCAAGTGCCCTCTTAGCAGGTCCCTTCCCGCTGAGAATGACATCAAGATCCTCATTCTCACAGGTCCCACGTGATCTGCGTCTGGATGCTCCTCTGACGTCAGCTCCTCTTACTTTTCTCACAGCTCAGTCTGGTTCATGCTGGTTTTCAAGCAGATAAAGCACCTTCCTGCTTCAGAACTTCAGCACTTGCTTTTCCTTCTGCCTAGAGCACCCCTGCTCTCACATCCTTGTGGCACCACTTTAGTTTCTTCTCATCATGAGGTCCTTATAGACCACTCTAGAATGGCACCCCCTCCCTTCCCCTATTTCCTTATGCTGTTTTATTTTCCTGGTAAAACCTTTACTCACACAATAGAGTACATGCCTATTTGTTCAATTCTATCTCCATACAGTGTAAGCTCCATGAGAGCTGGAGCCATGTCTGTTCACTGCTGCTTCCCTGACGCCTAGAAGAAGGGCTGGCATAAAGTGGATACTGAACAAATATTTTTTGAAAAACAATCAATTAATGAATCTGCTAAGAATAAGAAGGGAGATGTTGGGAGATTGTTGAAAGTATATAAAAAATGGTGAAGAATGGGAAAGAGAGGGGACTGAGAAAGAGAAGGACTGCCTAGAATATTGAGGGGACAGCTGACATCAGACACTGAATTTACAGGGTCACCCAGGTGAGTGCCACACCTGGGTTTAAGCACAAAATGGGTTAAATTGTGCAAAAAAGGCCCTGCTCACTACTGTGTACATCACTGACTAAACAGCCTTTGCATTAAAAAATCATGTGACAATTTTTAAAACAAAATAAAGCACTTTCATTGACCTGCTAGGGGATTGCAGTGCATCTCCTGGTCAAATTAGACAACCTCTAAGATCTTGTTAAGTCTAACACTCACCAGTTTCCCTTTTTCTTTCCCTTCCTCTTTTCCCTCTCCTCCTCTCCTTTCTTCCTCTTGTTCTTCTCCAACACCCCCATTATCAAAATCCATAATTTACTTCTTGTTTTTGGAACAACAGACCTCTTCCTGTCATCATTTCAGAAAAAAAATAAATGAATATAATTTATATTAAGCCTAGAAAAAAACATTTTCTCTTTCCTGAATAGATCATCTTTCTAACAGTTCTTATGCCAGCTGGGATCTTTGGAAAAGTCTCACCAATATCTTAAGGGCATTCGTGCTTGGAGTAGAATCTCCTGAAAGGAAGAAGGCATTAGTGTTTTGGGAACACCATAAGTCAGGTTGCTTACAAGCTTCTGATTGGATGTACTGGGCTACGATTAATCTTATCACTGCTTATCTAGAACTGATTTAGCAGCTATTGAATGATCGATTTTTCATGATATCAGCTTCCTAGAGACTCCTCTATGGGCTGTAAAAAATGCCTATGCAATTAATGTCTAAATGCCCTCTGTAGCAGGTTGGTGCAAATAGAGTTGAATAAAATTACTTCTTTAGTTACACAGAGTTCTTCCCACCCGCAGAAAGAGTGAGGGTCTAGAAAAAGCCAGGTTGAGTGGTCCAGTGTCAGCTTAGAAAGAAGCACTTGATGCAAAAGGAGTTTGGCAGAAAGTTCTTCAACGGGGAGGAAGTTAATTTTTATTTTTAATAAATTTATTTATTTATTTATGGCTGCACTGAGTCTTCGTTGCCGCGTGCAGGCTTTCTTTAGTTGCATTAAGCGGGGGCTACTCTTCGTTGTGGTGCGCGGGCTTCTCATTGCGGTGGCTTCTCTTGTTGCGGAGCACGGGCTCTAGGTGTGCGGGCTTCAGTAGTTGCAGCACACAGGCTCAGTAGTTGTGGCTCACAGGCTCTAGAGCACAGGCTCAGTAGTTGTGGCGCATGGGCTTACTTGCTCCACGGCATGTGGGATCTTCCTGGACCAGGGCTTGAACCTGTGTCCCCTGCATTGGCAGGCAGATTCTCAACCACTGCGCCACCAGGGAAGCCCCAGGGAGGAACTTATAATGTCAGCTGAAGAGACACTGTACACACGTAGGAGACAGTGTTTAAACTGTTTTTCCCTAAATATTCTTTCAAACTCATAATGCATATGAATCACAAGTTTGGAATTGGCAATTGTGGCTTACTGAGGCCGTGCTTCAAATAAATCTCATCAACTAAAGGTGGATTGCCATAGTCCCACTTCCAGCTGGCTCTTGCCAAGTTTGAACAGCCCCCGTTTCCTGGGGTTTAATGGAACCATTAGGGACAAAAAAGACTCTACAACTCTACTTCTGTGCCTAGAGAAGACAGTTGTGTGTGTGTGTGTGTGTGTGTGTGTGTGTGTGTGTGTGTGTGTGTGTAGAGGGGGTGAGCAGAGGGATGTGGCCTGGAGGAAGGACCAGAAGCTATGGCAGTTCATGTCTCAATGTTACTTATTAGGCATCTCTCTGAGATTGAATAATTTGTGAGAAGAAGAGTGTTGAGACAAATGACCATGAAACAAACAAATGATAAGCTCTTGTATTAGTTTCCTGTTGCTGCTGTAACGAATTACCACCTACCACAAATGGATTAAAGCAACACATCGTTATTATCATACATTTCTGGAGGTCACAAGTCCAAAATGGATCTTAAGGAACTAAAATCAACCAGGCTGGCTCTTTCTGGAGGCTCTAAGGAAGAACTTCTTCCTCGTACTTTCTAGCTTCCAGAGGTTGCCCACATTCCTTGACCTGTGGTCCCTTCCCCCATCTTCAAAGTGCATCACTCCAGTATCTGCTTCCCTGCCACATCTCTTCTCTTACTTTAACTGTCCTGTCTCCTTCTTAAAAGGACCCTTGTGATTACATTTGGTGTCGCCAGATAATCCAGAATAATCTCCCCATCTCAAGGTCCTTAATGTAATCACATCTGCCAAGTCCTTTCAGGACATCTTTGCCAGCCCATTCTTCTGCCTCCTGCAGAATAATGATCTTCAGTTTGTGCTCATGTGCAAGCTCATTATTCTCAGTGTCTAAACTTTTCCTAAGTAAGGCTGCCTCTTCCAAGTTTTGGGTCCCAGTTGGGCTTAGGTACTGCTGAACATAGTTCTTTGCAGGAACCAGATATGTCTCCAGAGATGCCTTCATCATACTTAAGTCATCAAATTTTTTGCTGTTAAATCTTAAAGGCATATAGAGTCTAGGTCACCAGCTAGCCCAACAAGGGGAGAGGGAAAGCATTGTTCTGCTCGTACCTGCAGGACCCAGAGTGGCTGCTCTACTAAGAAGGCAAAGTCTTGAGAGCACTTGTTTCAGCCGTCCTGCTGAAGTTGCAAATTGCTTACATGCCCAGGCTCCATGAAGACCCCATCACAGAGCAATAGGCTTTAGTTTCTTTGTAATCCCTTTCTGGCCTAGATCCCCTTTACCCAGGGACTGCCTCTTGAATTAAGAAGCCCAGTGGAATTCACTGGCAACGAAATGGAGTCAGATAGACCTGCAAGCAGAATCATGTCACTCTCTAAATTTCCCTTGCTTTTGTTTTAATTTATTTGTTACTGTTATTTAATTTTAGAATTTTTTTGAACATACAATTTTATTTGGCAAGTTATAGATGAGAATGTTTTTTAGAAAGCACAGCTTCAGAATAAAAACCAACTGATTACTTCTTTAAATATAATTTTCCATTATAATAATTAAATATAATGACTTGTTTGAAGACCTTCAGAATGAAAGATTTAATAAAAGCAGCTGACATCCATGAGTCTTTACTCCATGCTAGGCAGTATTTGGAATGTTCATTATTTCTAGTTTATGGATGAAAAAACTCTGGCACAGGAGGTAACTGAAATGTGGAAGGCTACCACTTGGTGAGTGGCAGACCTGAGTGGAAACCCAGGCAGCCTGACAAGTCTCTTTCTCTTCTGCTCCAAGATATCCCACCTACCACTTGGTTGTTTTAGTGTCATATAAAGGTAAAGCTCTCCAAATCCGTTTTTTAAAAAATTTTCCCTAACTATCCAAATAAGGGGTTTAAAAAAATCTATTTAGTTAAGGTATTAAGACCTGCATGAAGGACAGAAATAGAGACACAGACGTAGAGAACAAACGTATGGACACCAAGTGGGGAAAGTGATGGTGGTGGGATGAATTGGGAGATTGGGATGGACATATATACACTAATATGTATAAAACAGATAACTAATGAGAACCTGCTGTATAAAAAAATAAATAAAATAAAATTCAAAAAAAAAAAAACTCTTACAAGTCAATAATAATTAAAAAAAAATAGAAAAAGACCCCGCATGATTCCCTTTATAGACTTCTCCAACTTGCCTCATCACTACCACCTGTGTATTGCTTTGGACTCTGCAAACACTGCTGCTTTATCAACCCAAGACCCATCTCCTACTACGTTGTATCTTGTCTCTTGCAGCTATATATGTCACTTTGTAAGTATACTCACTTTTCCAGCTTTTTGGCCAGGATTGGCTAAGTGCCACCACTCTGGGAAAAGAGACACAGGCACAAGCCAAGTAGGGTAGCTCTGGAGAAGTTTCTGATTTCTTAATAAAAAGAATCAGAGCAGTGATACTGTCTCCTCCTTGCTTTGAATGGATATGGTGGCTAGAGCTGGAACAGCCGTCTGGAAATTGTGAGGATAACAGAACTTCAGAGACGTTGGTGATGACATCATTGAACATCTGAACCAATGTCAGCAACCACTTACCTCTTAGCTTTTTCTTGAGACGAATAAAACTCTGTCAAGTAGTTGGATTTTCTGATTTGGTTTTGTTTTTACAAAAAAAGCAATCTTGTTGCAAACTGAACACCCAATCTTCCAATTCTCCTTACCACTCCATTGTAGAATTTTCAGCCAAGAATTTACTTTATTCCTTTTTGATCTCTTTATTTTCTTTAACTTCAAGCCAAAACTCTTTGCTGAGTTTTAAAACCTAAAATGCAACAGGACCTTGGAGGTGTCCTCCTGAAGCGGCATCTCACGGTAACAGGATAGAAGCTAAACTTGTCATCTTCCTCCCTCTGTCCCTCAAATCCAACCCCCCTGTATTCCTTCCTCATTAAATGGCATCACAATCTACCCAGTTGCCCAAGCCAAGATATAGGCATCATTCTTTTTTTTCTTTTTACTTCTTTATTGGAGTATAATTGCTTTACAATGGTGTGTTAGTTTCTGCTGTATAACAAAGTGAATCAGCTATACATATACATATACCCCTGTATCCTTCCCTCTTGCATCTCCCTCCCACCCTCCCTATCCCACCCCTCTAGGTGGTCACAAAGCACCGAGCTGATCTCCCTGTGTTATGTGGCTGCTTCCCACTAGCTATCTATTTTACATTTGTTAGTGTATATATGTCCATGCCACTCTCTCACTTCGTCCCAGCTTACCCTTCCCCCTCCCCGTATCCTTAAGTCCATTCTCTAGTAAGTCTGTGTCTTTATTCCTGTCGTGCCCCTAGGTTCTTCAGAGCCATTTTTTTTTTTAGATTATATTCTGCCTTCCTGTGGATTGACTTCCTTGATCTCATTCAGTGCCATTTTATCCATACCCACTGCCACTCTCTTAAAAACTACCCTCACGATTCCTTGCCTAGCTTTCTGCAATAACCTCTTATCTAGTCTCCCAGTTTCTAATTTTGCTCACACCAAACCCCATACTTCTGTCAGAGTCATTTTTCCAAGTCACAAATCTAATTGTGTCACTCTCTGATTTAAAAAATGTCAAAGCCTCCTCCTTTCTGCCTTCAGGATAAGATCCAAACTCCTGAAATTGTACCCAAGGGCTTGGTTCCTTTCTCTCTCTCCAGCCTCATTACCTGTCCCAGCCAGAATTAAGACTGAAAATTAGAATGAATCAAGGTTGAAATGTATATACTGTGGCTCAAATGTTCAAAAACAAAACAAAAGAAGGGATTTTCATTTTTATAGCTGTGGATCTGGAGTTTTGGAGCCCCTGTTGTGCGCGAGGGTATAGCCTGTGTGGGGAATTTAAATTTCCTGGTTAAGGTGACTCCAACCTCTTCTGCTTTAGAACACAAGTTTCTAAATAAAAGCTGTATTGTGTGAACAAATGTCTTTTTAAAAAATGATTTTCAACACTCTTTTTTCTTCTCTTTTATTCAGGAGGCAGAAGGGAAAAGGGGAAAGATTTGTATTATATACCACTGGTGGGAGGAGGTTGTCTGGTCTGCATGTGATCTTACTTGGCAGGCTCCACTGACCTCAGTCTGTGGTGTAGCTAGTTGCCCTGGGTCTTTGGGCATCAGCCATGCTGCCCACTGCCTCTGCTGCTCCAGTAGCCTGCATGCCTCCTCTCTTACTTGGGCTTACATGGTGATTACTCCAAGGGAGTCTGGTTATCACTCCTGGCTGAGTGACACCCCAACCTGGGCTCTCACCCGGATCCTTCAGTCAGTTCCTAGCTTTGGGCTGCCTGTCCTATGGGATTTGCTTGTCCCAAGAGTTGAAAACTCCCTGCAGACATGCTAATTAATTTTTTCTTATAAATTAATTCTATCGTTTTAATGTACATACAGCAAAATACACACAGTTGGTGAGTATTGACAAATGTATACACCTGTGCAACAAGTATCCGAATCAAATGTAAAATATATTCATCACCCCAGAAAGTTCCTTTATGTCCCTTTTCAGCCAGTTTTGGTGCCCCCCAGAAGCAACTGCTGTTGTAGTTTCTATTGAGATAGATTAGCATTGGCTGTTCTTGAACTTTATGTAAATGAAATACATATATACTCTATACTACAGTGTGAGTACTTTGTGCCTGACAACTTTTGTTCTTCAAAATGTTTTTGAGATTTATCCACAATATGTGTGTATCAGTTATTTGTTCTTTTTTGTATTTTTGAGTAGTATTCTACTACACGAATAAACTGTTTATCCATTCTCCTTTGACGGACATTTAGGGTATTTCTAGTTTGGGGTTACTACAAAGAAAATGGCTACGACCTTTCTTGTACAAGTCTTCTATGAACATATATTTTAAAGTATTTCTCTTGGATAAACATATTTAAGAGTAGAATTTCTGGTTGTAGTTTAGTACTGAGAACATTTAGTGTAAGCCCTCCAACTTTGTCTCATTTCTTCCAAAATTGATTGGATTAATTTAGAATCACTGCATTTCTATATGCACTTTGGAATCAGCTTGTCATTTTTGCCAAAAAAAAAAAAAAAAAAAGCCTGTTGGGCTTTTGTTTGGCATTGCATTGAAGTTATAGATGAATTTGGGGGCAAATAGTCATTGTAAGAATATTGAGTCTTTCAACACATAAACATTTATTTAGGATTTCAATTAATTTATCTCAACCACATTTTATAGTGTTTTTGTTTTTGTTTTTGTTTTTGTTTTTTTTTGCGGTACACGGGCCTCTCACTGTTGTGGCCTCTCCCGTTGCGGAGCACAGGCTCCGGACGCGCAGGCTCAGAGGCTATGGCTCACAGGCCCAGCCGCTCCGCGGCATGTGGGATCTTCCCGGACCAGGGCACAAACCCGTGTCCCCTGCATCGGCAGGCAGACTGTCAACAACTGCGCCACCAGGGAAGCCCCCACATTTTATAGTTTTAACTGTAGGGGTCCTTTATATATTTTGTTAAAGTCATTTCTACGTACTTTATACTTTTATGCTTTTTTAGGTGGTATTATATTTTAATTTAGCTTTTTTACTTGTTTATTGCTAGTATGTAGAAACATATTCATTTTTCTATGTAGCCCTTGTGTCCTGAGTTGTGGCTAAATCTCCTCATTATTATCAAGGTTTTTGTTGTTATTATTGACCTGATGTTCTCTAATATATAATCAGGTATGTATCTATACATAATGACTGTATTATTTCTTTAATTCTACTAAATTTGGGTTTAATTTTCTCTTCTTTGTCTAGTTTTTTAAGGTAGAAGCTTAGATCATGAATTTTAAACCTTTATTCCTTTCAAACATAAGCACTTAAAACTATACATTTCCCTCTAAATGTAGTTTTAACTACACAGTATATCATGACATATGTTTTCCTTATTATTCGGCTCAAACTAGTTTATAATTTCCTTTGTGGTTTCTTCTTTGATCCATAAATGGTTTAGAACTACGTGCTTAATATCAAAATATTTGTAGGCATATAGATGTCTTATTGTTATTGATTTATAATTTAACTCACTGTGGTCAAGAAGATGCTGTGTATGATTTAAATCCACTGAAATTTGTTGAGGTGATTTTATGTCCAAGAACACAGTCTTTCTTAGTGTATCAGTGATCTGTTGCTTCATAACGAGCCACCCCTAGCACTTAGTTGCTTAAAAACAATAAATTATTATTTTTCCTGATTCTGTTGGTTGTCTGGATGATTCTCATGCTAATTTCCCTTGATCTCACTCATAAGACTGCATTCAACTGGAGGGTTAGCTGGGGGCTGGGCCCAGGTGGGACACTGCTTTTGCTGGACCTCTCTTCATGTGATATTTCAGTCTCCTGGAGGTTAGCCTCTGCTTCCTTGCATAGAGGCAGCAACGTTGCAAAAGGGTGGAGATAAAGTGGCAAGGCCTCTGAGGCCTTGACTCATGAGTACTATAGCATCGAGTCTACCATATGCCATTGGTCAAAGCAGGTCACAAGACCAGCTCAGATTAAGGAGGTGAGAAAGTAGATTCTACCATTTGACAGGAGGAGGGACAATTAATTGGTGACCATTTTTAACTTACTACACTTCATGACGTTTTCATGGCTTCTTGAAAAAAGTATGCTCTTGCAATTGTTGGGTGTGGTATTCTATAGATTTCTATTATGAATTGGTCAGTATTATTCAAATCTATATCCTTACAGATTTTTAAAATTTACATGTTGTTATAAATGACTCCACTATGATGTAGATTTGTCTATTTTTCACTTGTAACTTTTTATTTCACTTATTTTAAAGCTTTGCTTTTATAGACATCATTTGTCTTCTTGATAGATTGCCCTTTTTCATTATGAAATGTTCTTTATCTCTGATATGGAAATTTTACTTGGTCAATATTAATTGTGCCATATCTGCTTACTTATAATTATTCTTTGCAACAGTATATATTTTCTCATCCTTCTACTTTTAATTTTTTTGTGTTTCTATACTTGAAGTTCACCTCTTGTAAACAGGATATAGTTGGGTCCTGTTTTTTTATTCACTCTGAAAAATTTTGCCTTTTAACTCCCCTTTGCCATGTAAAATAACATAGTCACCGTTTCTGGGATTAGAATTTGGGCATATTCAGGAGGCCATTCTTTGATCTAGAACACATCATCGCTGCAACTCTCACCTCCCATCACTTCCAGGACCCAGTGAAATTCTCCTCATGGAAAGTAATAATAATAATAAACAAAAACAAAAATAAACTGCCCATAACAGCAAAAAGGTGCCAACACAGCCTTGGAGATGGGGGGAGTATTATTCTCTTATATTTTAGTTTCCCATGGACATAGGGGGAAAAAACAATTAATAGTTAATAATTAATAAATTCTCTCTCCACAGTTTGCTTTCTTCCTCCCCCCCCATTCATGAAACTCTCAAAATCTCTAAAGATAAAAGTACTATTTAGGGCTTCCTTGGGGGCGCAGTGGTTGAGAGTCCACTTGCCGATGCAGGGGATGCGGGTTCGTGCCCCAGTCCGGGAAGATCCCACATGCCGTGGAGCGGCTGGGCCCGTGAGCCATGGCCGCTGAGCCTGCGTGTCCGGAGCCTGTGGTCCACAATGGGAGAGGCCACAACAGTGAGAGGCCCGCGTACCGCAAAAAAAAAGAAAAAAAAAGTACCATTTAAAACAATTTATATAATTCTTTGTCAATATCTATGCCCACAGCACCAAACATGAGTTTAGGTAGAGATGGATTTCTTGAAGCTGAGGGATGTTTTAGATGTCAAAGAACATTCATGGAGAGGGTGCAACATTTATTTCTCATGGTTTTAATCCTTGTTGCTTGGTTTGGATCTGATAGCTTTAGAGGAAACAGAATTCCGAGTGCACTTTTGAATTAGACCCTAGGAGAATTATGCCTCAGCAATTTGTTCCATTAGAAATCTTCACATAGCCATGTTTATGAAGAATTTGCATTAACCCCCTTCTAATTAAAAGTAAATTAAATTTAGTGACAGAATTGCAGGATGAAAAGTTTCCTTTACTTTTCACTTTTACTAAAAATACATAGGGGTATAACTTACCTTGGTCTTTTTCTGAGGCTAGTAGGACTATGTTTAATCAAAATGACAGGGAAATTTTTTATAAGACTTCAAGACTCAAGGCCTTTATGTTTGGACTAAAATTGTATATATCTAGCTCCGATTAACCAAAACAACTACTTCCATGGGTAATGATTTTTCTGGACGTAGCAGAGAATGTGCTTGAAACACAGAACTGAAACTAAGTGGGGTTTTGTCCATGACATACACAAGTTTGGAAGGTCTGTGACTTGCAGGTCTGGTGAATAATAGTGTGCTACGATCATTACTAGTGTTGGACCTGGAATATTCTGTGGTTCTGCAGAGGCTGCTTTGAAAATACAATCAGGATGAGTAGTTCTCTTTAAACAAATCTCCTAAATGTGCAGTTGCAACATTCTACAGAGGAACAAAGCAACTATTAGCTCCAAACACTTGCGCTTTACTTGGTTGTCTTTACCAGAAGAATATATGTACTTGGGTAGGGAGGGGGTGATCTCAGCTGGGCACGGGTGTCTGGGAGAGATTATAGCAGTTTCTCAGTGTCAGTGGGAAACATCATTGTCAAGACAAAACACTGGGACAGTCAGTGCTCAAGGTTTCATTCTCAAACGTCTGGTGCTTGTGTTGTGCTCCCATTCATTGAGCCAAATCTAATTCCCATTCATCATGTTTGCTCTTTAGACTCAGTTAGCATCAATTGTAGCTGTGCTCAGAGGTGTGGGAAAGTCTGGCTCCTATTCCAGCCTTACGACCTCACCCAGGGCTGACAGGCTTAACCCCCAGCAGCACCCAAGACTGAGTGGGTAAAACTTGCCTTTGGGAATAAGGCTACTCTATTCAGTAAATATTTACCCATCCCCATCATGAGTCAGACACTGTGAATGAGGGTGTGGGAGAGAGGGCTTGGAGAGAAACACCAGGTGGGAGGTGGAGTCACTACTGTCCTAGAACCTGAGAATAGGGGTCCCTGTCCTGTGTCCCTCATGGTACATGTGCTGCTCTAGTCTCCTCTAGCTGCACTGCTTCACATGACACAAGGGGATGGTAGGCCAAGGGTATCTGCCCACCAGAGTCCATCCAGAGCCCACTTCTACTTCTTTATTTGGACCATGTTCTAAGCATTAGGATCCCAGAATTTTCTACCTAAATGGCTCAAGTCTACTTCCTGAGTCTTCATGAGCCTCTTTCCTCGGTTATTCTCCTGGAACTGACCATCCACCAGGATGAACATCCCTAGGACTTAGGGTTGTCCAAGAGGCAGCTGATGGGGCAAGAAGATCCATGAATGAAGCTTGGATGTATAGGCTGGAGGTTGCACATATGTGACCAAAACCACTGCAATGAGGTGAGGATCCAGGGGTAGAAAGAGAGGAGGCAGAACCATGGAGTCCAAAAACTCAAACCTGGCCATTTAGACTTCATGAAGCTATTTGTAAAGCTAAGAGGATAAAACTTACTTCACTGTTTTAAACTTCATTTTAAACTTTTAAGTGTTCGACATCTTGGGATTTATTTGTACTCCTGCCTTGGACCCTGTAAATGTTAAGAGCTTGTCTGTAAGCATGGAGTTAAGAAATCAAACCAACTTATTGTGAATCATCAGCTGTTATATATGGTTTATCAGGGGCTTATAAAATGTTTTCAGGGACATAGTCATATAATTCTGAAGTCAGACTTCTGGGTTCAAAACTCGGTTTTATCTTTTAATCCTTGTATAATCTTGGAGACGTTATAGGGGATGTTTACCTAACAGACCCACTGATTGACCTAAGTTCTCCATTCCCTCTTTGAAACATACCAGTGAAACCCAAAGCACTCACTGCAGTTATCCACTGCTGCGTAGCAAACGGCCCAAACTCTGGCTTAAAATGACTATCTTTTATTTTGCTGACTAATCTGTATTTTGGAAGTGCTCAAAAGGAACGGTTCCTCCCTACTGCCCATGGTAGAAGGCAGAGTGGTCTGACTGGGCCTGGAGGATATGCTTTCCAGATCGTTCATTCACATCACTGGCAAGTGGTGCTGGTGTCAGCTGGGAGCTCAGTCAGGGCCGCGGGATAAGGGCCTTGGTTCCTCTCCACGGGACATCTCTACAGTTTGCTTCACTTCCTTGCAGCATGTGGCTGGGTTCTAAAAGGCAGTGTTGCAGAAGAACAAGGTGGAAATGTGTGGCATTTTTATGACTTAAGATTGGAAGTCATGGGCTTCCCTGGTGGTGCAGTGGTTAAGAATCCGCCTGCCAATGCAGGGGACACGGGTTTGAGCCCTGGTCTGGGAAGATCCCACATGCCACGGAACAACTAAGCCCGTGCGTCACAACTACTGAGCCTGTGCTCTAGAGCCCGGGAGCCACAACTACTGAGCCCGGGAACCACAACTACTGAAGCCTGTGTGCCTTGAGCCCATGCTCTGCAACAAGAGAAGCCACCACAATGAGAAGCCTGCGCACCGCAAGGAAGAGTAGCCCCCGCTTGCTGCAACTAGAGAAAGCCCATGCACAGCGATGAAGACCCAACACAGCCAAAAATAAAAATTAATAAAATAACTCATTAAAATCTATTTTAAAAAAAGATTGGAAGCCACAGAGCATCATTTTCACCATACTCTGTCGAGGCGGTCACCAAGGCCCCTCCAGCTTCAAGGGGAGAGGACGGAGATTCTAGCTGAACTTGAGATCGTATACATAGTTACAACCATCTTAGAATGTAGAATCCTCTCTGAGTCCCCTACATTTCTGCTCTTACCAGATGAGTTGTCTAAAAGTTAGTTCTTAAATGTTTTAATGCCAGTTGTCATTAGATAATTTAATTAAATATGATAACTAATAATAAAATCTGAGTGTGAAAAAAGATTTTTTTCCCCCCTGTGAAAACTAAGTGAATGCTTTTGAAGGACTGGATAAGAAAAACCATGCAAGTTGGCTGAAAAAATAACTATAAAATGTTAGAAAAAATTTTAAAGTAACTAGAAGGATTCCACATCAGATTGCCTCACACATGCCTCCAGGTTTATTTTGCATCAAAGAAACTGAAACTAGAAATGCTGAGCATATGTCATGTGTGTGGTTTCTGCCAGAAAAACAGGGCTGAATTCCAATGAGTGGTTTCTACTTAAAGAGAAGGCCTTGTCCAATTGATATACATTCATGTTTTAAAGAAAATAGAACGTTGAAGGTATGCATGAATCCATTTTTAATATTTTCTCATTTCAGTTGGCATTTTCAATTAACAGACTAATTACTGATACTTATTGCAATCAGTATGAAGGCTTCCACAGTACTAGACCCCCTTTTTCCTCAGTTCACTCATCTGTACTATGGGTATGGTAATTATGATACTTATTTCAGAGTGTTTTTGAAATAATTAACTAAAACATTCTACTTAAACATTTAGCATATAGTAAGCATTTGATTATTAGAGTTATTATTATTATAATTACTTTGGGTCACAAGGAGGAGAGAGAGGCTTGAGATAACCTCAGGGGAGGGGGGTCAAGCAAGGAACACTTGGGGAACTGGGAGGGGTCAGGCAGTCACGCCCATTCTCCCACAGGAGGTGTCACAAGAGATGAAGCATCCTTCTGGATCCTCAGGGGCTCTGGTCCCTTGTCGTCTCTGTCAACAGCACCTATTCTTGTGGGTTTGCCCTTTTCACCACCTAACCACTTTTCTAGCTGCTTCTCTCTTTACTCTTGGTTTCTCTCTATGGCTGCCTTGCCTGTATTTCTTCCTTCTACTTCTTGTATCACTCTTTCAGTCCCTCCAGAGAAAGGCTCTTTCTGGGTGGGCTGGTCTTCATCCAAAAAGGAGCACACTTATCCAGCACTTGGCCACCTTATAAGCTACTGGGCTACCATATATGTCATGTGGCTTTTAGCTGAGGAGGCAATCTCTAGTTCAAACCATCATGGCCAGGATATCTGTGTCTAGTGGCCCAGAGCAAGAAAACCCATGTACTTTCACTCTGGCAGTAGGTGTAGCAAGGATGGGGAGTCCTTGGAATATCAGTTCGTGGCTGGTGTTTGCTCAATGCATAGTTACAACCATGTTAGAAGTTTACAATGGATGTTAATTCTATTTGAGCACAGCTGGGGCTGTGCCAGTTGTCTTGACTCTCACCTTTGCATGGTGATTATTTGATGAAAAGCCTTAGGAGACAGGAGCATTGTGCAGTAGGTCATGGGTGGGAATCCAACCCCAGTTGTAATCTTGGCTTCTGCACTGGAATTTCTCTCTCTCTCTCCGTCTTTTTCTGTGTGCCTCTCTCTGTCTCTGTTTCCTCTCTTTCTCTCTCTCTCAAACACACACACACATAAATACACTTGTCATTACAATTACCCTTAAAACTAATTTGAAATAAAAGTCATTTATTATTATTGCAAAATATTCTCAAAGTATGCAACTGAGCAGAGATGTGGGCAATTCATCCTACAAATTCATTCTGTGGTCCCTAATTTGGCCAGGGTTTCTGTCTCAGATACATCATAGAAGCACCAAGAAATAAAGAATTGAAGCCATTTACACAAAGTGACACCTGGATACAGCAGGATTTGCCATCCTAGTTGCTTAATATTTCAGCGTGCATTCTATCTTTAGAACTCATTTAGAGAAAACTATTTGAAAAATGATACAAAAAATCCATCTGGTATCAATTGTTTCAAGTGTTCAGCAAAGCTCTCCTTCTCTTTGGAACACTCCAATCCCCTAAATAGAATTAAGATTAAAATAACTCTGCCATCTCACTTCTGGCCAGAAAGTTGGGGGAAAGAGATATTCCAACATTATAGAGTAAGAATTCCCACAAAAGATCCCTTTGTATTTTTAACCAGCACTATGTGTAGCTGGTTTCTTCGGGCCATACATCTCCCTACAGCCACCCCTAGCTTGTATGAGCCTAGCAGTTCATTTCTTTTCTAAATAGATAAAGGAAGAGTGAGCTCACTCTAAGAAAGAGAAGTTAGCACCAGGAGGTACAAATAAAATGACCAGTAATCAAGAGGCCTATCTGGCCGTCACATCAACCTCAGCTGACAGTACAGTATCCAGAGCCTTTCTCAATGGCGTGCATTTTATCACTTGCGGCAGAAGGAAAAATATCTTTCCAAACAAGCCAGGAACAGAAGATCCCTTCTTTAACAGGGAGCAAAACCCATTCACTCTTCCCAGCTTGGACCCTTAAAGCCCCTTCAAATTGGGTTTCCTGAAGTGTAGTTTTATCAGAAATACCTGTGGTTCTTACTACATGCAAATATCAGGGCATAAATAATGGACCAGACACTATGTGAAATGGTTTTCCAAAACACTAGGAAAAATTGGTTTCCTCCCATCAAGCGGCTTTCACTACCCATAATTTCAAGCTTCACAACTCCCAGTGTCTCTTTTTATTCATTCTAATTAGCAATAAGTGAATCCAGTCATGTGCTGTGATCAGCCAACTTACAATTGGATTTTATGTGCAGTTCAGACTCAGTGACCTACTGTTATCCAGCTCCAGGCACTGCTTCATCTAGGGTCAAGGGAAGTGTCTGCTTTTGATTTATTTCTACCCAGCAATCAAAAGGTTGATTCTGTGTGCATACCCAACACTCTGCTCTTCCAATACTCTTTTTATATATTCTTCATTTTTGAGAAGTTTAAAATTTGACCACGCTGCTTTGCTGGATTTAGCGGGTGGGCATCAGGATTCATTCTGTAAAGACGGTCTCACTTAATGATGCAAAGGCAAGTGGAATGTCAGGTAACAGAGAAGGACAAGGACGTTATTGACTCAGAATGTACTTTCCAAGCAAGGATTCGAGCACAGTCCTCTTTGATATAAGCCCACCTTAATGGGACACAACTTGGGAATGTCCTCTGCATCCCTTTTGTCCTGTCCCCCTAACCCATCTTAGTGATTGGCGCTTTGCAGTTAGGACACCAATGCTTTCATGAAGAGGAAATAATGATCTCTGCATGTATCATTCAATTCAGGACCAAAAAACCCTCTCAACATTATATCATAAAAAATGATCCATGAGGGCTTCCCTGGTGGCGCAGTGGTTGACAGTCCGCCTGCCGATGCAGGGGACACGGGTTCGTGCCCCAGTCCGGGAAGATCCCACATGCCTCAGAGTGGCTGGGCCTGTGAGCCATGGCCGCTGAGCCTGCACGTCCAGAGCCTGCGCTCCGCAACAGAAGAGGCCACAACAGTGACAGGCCCGTGTACTGAAAAAAAAAACAAAAAAAATCCATGAGAATTGGATTTTCTATCCATTTCTCATGGATCATTTTTTATGATATAATACAGACCTTGCTCCCTTTGGGGAACTCTTATTTGTCCTATTCTGGGCTCAGGCTGGGCCCTCTGGGATTTCTTAGCTGCCTTTCAGAGTGAGAAGGGACTGCTTAAGAGCCCCAGCATCCCCCATGAGGCAGACTCAAGATCTGTGAACAGAAAGCTCCACCAGCCTCTGAGAATGCTACCCTCCAGGCTCCCGTTAGCCAGTGTTATACCCATAATTCCACACTTCAAATTTTCCAGCGTCTCTTTTTATTCATTCTAATTAGCAATGAGTGGATCCCACCTCGGGTCTCACCCTTGGAAGGAGCCTGGGAGGGGAAGTTTCCCTGTTGATTGGCTAAAATTCAACCTGAAGGTGCAAACTTCTGCTGCACAGCAGAGACAGCAACCCAGGCAGCTTGACCCAAGTCCATCCGGTTCATCCTTCTGGCGGCCTGTGTGGTCCTCACAGCCCTGAGGAAGGTGTTTCTTACTCTGTCCTAGGTCTCACACGAAAGTCGTGACCTGCAGCAGCCTCAGACCAGGACTGGCCAAAGACCCTGCCATCTCCACTGACAGTGTCAGTTAACGCTGACTACTGGTCCCCCACTGACCATGATGACTGTTACCATCCCCAAATAGCTGCTTTATCAGAGGTCCTGGAGAAGGGCTGCTGGAACCTACCTTGTGCCATGCTTTTTATACTGGTCCCTCTAGGGGGAGCACTTTTACAATCCTTCTTTGAAATTTCCCCTCTCACAAAACAGCGGGGTTACCATCCATTACACAATCTAAACTAGTTGTTTCCAAACTATCCTTACTTGCTAATACCCTCAGGGAGGCGCTAGATGCAGAACTACACATTCATTCACTCCATTCACTCCAAAAATATTTATTGAGCATCTGTTACGGGCAAGACTTGATGGGTCTATGAATTACAATACGTGTCCTCTGCACACTGGTAATGGCCGGTGATGATGACTTCGCCTGAGACTCTTCCCTGTCAAAGTGTGTGAGAAGTGTGTGATTGTTCCAGGACATCTAGTCTCCATGGATTCTGCCCTCCCACGCTCTTGCTTCCAAGAACCTACCCCTTTCAGACTCTACCCCTACTCACTAGGCAGGTTGCCTGGGTTCCACATAAACAAACATTTTAGTTACCTCCCAGCTACACAGTAAAACCTGAGATCATGGTGCATTTGGCAGGGGAGAAGAGGTGTGGGGCTGAGGGGTGGAAGCATTTATTGAAGTCATGATGGAGTTAGGGAGGTTGAAAATGTATAATCAGAGTGGAGAAAATATATTCTCTTTGCTCTTCAATTATTATTTGAGCCCATTTTTAGTATCTGAGTAGATTTAAATTTGTTCTTTCTTTACTCATGACCTCCATTTTCCTGTGATGGCTCATTACTCAGTAACAAGAAAGAAGTATAAATAACCAGGACCTGCAGTGAGACCTCCTAAGTCCAAACATCATTTGCAATTACTCAGGCTTTGGATTCAGAGCCATTAAATAGTGACATTTCATGGGGATGTGGGTGAGTCAAGAACAATAAGTACTTCAATTCTATATCGCTTTATCTTCCCATCTCTCTCTCTCTCTCTCCATCAGTGTATGTATGTATATTTCTCTCTCCATGTCTCTCTACTCATCTGCTCATTTAGCTCTCATTTCTACATCTATCATCTATCTATCTATCTATCTATCTATCATCTATCTAATAGTGTCAACAGACTGAAGAAATGATTAGATATATGGAATTTAAAAAATGGTTCTGATGAACATACGGGCAGGACAGGAATAAAGATGCAGACGTAGAGAATGGACCTGAGGACACTGGGAGGGGAAAGGGTAAGCTGGGACAAAGTTAGAGAGTAGCACTGACATATATACACAACCAAATGTAAAATAGATAGCTAGTGGGAAGCAGCTGCATAGCACAGGGAGATCAGCTCGGTGCTTTGTGACCACCTAGAGGGGTGGGATAGGGAGGGTGGGAGGGAGACGCAAGAGGGAGGAGATATGGGGATATATGTATATGTATAGCTGATTCACTTTGTTATACAGCAGAAACTAACACACCATTGTAAAGCAATTATATTCCAATAAAGGTATTAAAAATAAATTAAAAATAAAAGAAATGATTACAAGAGTGTTTCCAAGAGATCTGGACTTTGGGGATCAAGACAGTCATTAGAAATGTGTATATTTGGTATAAGTGATGGAAACACCTGAAAGTCCACCCAGACAATAAATTACTAAGCAACTACTCTTTGCCAAGTACTGTCCTGGATGCCTTACATAGATCACCTCATTTCATCCTCACAGCAATGCTGTGTGGCAGGTCCAAGTCTCTCTATTTCACAAAAGTAGAAATATGAGGCTCAGAGAAATTAAAAACTTCTTCCTATGTCACATAGCTAACAAGTAGTAAATTTAACCTCCTGACACACAGGAAAATGGATTCAGAAGAAAATAATTTTAAAACAATTAAAAAATAAATTAAATAAAAAACAATGCCTAAATGTATGTTTTGGGGATCCAAGTAGTTCTTACAGATGCACATAGCAAATTGGTACCCTAATGTACCCAACAATTAGACATCCCTTAGCCCGTGTCTCTACTTCATTTGTCCTCCTTCTCCTGTTAAGCATCCTTTAATCCACCACTTCTTCCTTGACAAAATTCCTCATCTCTCAAAACAAATCACCTTGGCCTTCAGCCACTTACCTGGCCTGGGGGCCCCAGCCACGCTGACTGTGCAATTGTTCTCAGGCTGTTTGCAGGAATGGACCCTTTCCTTGAGCAGAAGACCCCTCCAAGCTCCTACAATACTCACATCATATGCTACCTCCATCCCCCCACAAATCCTCACAAATGAATTTGTGAGGATTTTTGATGAGATTTCAGTGAGGTGGGATTTTTAAAAATACTAAGTATCAGTATTTCAGGTAATTTTTTGTTCATAACAAAAATGTGCTCCCACAAGTACTTCAAAGTCACTGAGCTAAAAAACTACCAGAGTGCACTTTTAGAAGCTATGGTCAAGTTTATCAACATCCATTGTACTATATTAGAACTGCATCATTGGTGATAAGCCTTTGTTTGCCCTGAGGGCAGAAACAATGTCAGCCAGCAATTTGAAGAAGAGACTGGTGATCCAGTAAAAGGAATATTGGGACATGCATCTGCCACTAACCAGCTTAACTAGCTATGTGACCTTTGTTAAGTCAACTTTATTTCCCATAAGATAAGACTCATGAGGTGCATCTTGCTGGCTCCAGAAGGTGCTCTGTCAATAAAATGAGATAGTGGCTGAGGAGAGTTTTTTTCAATGTATTTTATATAAATATATATACATATATATATAATATATATACAAACACATGTATAGTATTATATACACTATAAACACCACTTCCATTAAGCTAGGTGCTGAGTCACTCAGTCTGGTAATGAGCAAATAATGAAGGAGCAAGGTCAGGGGAGAAGCAGACATAATACTGAGCTGAGTCATTCTCCTTGGGCCCTCATTACACTGTGGCAAGTCAATCAATGGAGCGTGACACAGTGGAGGGCATGTCAGGTTAGCAGGAGGAAAGGGAAGGGAAGTGGGTCTGGTGCTGGAAGATGAGTGAAAAGGGAGGAAAGGTTTGGCAGCTGAGGACACCCTATCAGTGAGCTATTATCTGCCCATTAAATCATTTAATCAGTTGGTCACTCCACTCACAACTATTGAGCACCTACTGTGTGCAAAGCAGGGGGCTGGATGCCATGGGGGATTCAGGCTGCATGATACAGTTCTTGCCCCCAGTCATACAAGCAACAAAGTCTAGTGAAGGGCAAGGTGAAGTAAATGTAGTAGGTGAGATACAGTAATCCCTCCCCAGTCACGTCTTATTCTCTGTAAATTCTTTAGGAGCTCAAAACATGACTCCAAGAAAGTATGTAGGCCTAGCCCTTCCTATGTGTGGAAGAGTTATATATTTTCATTCAGGGGCTGGGCACAGGATGGGGGAGGTAGACCAGATGGCTGCCGTGGTAGAGGTTTGGCTGCTTTGAAAGAAACCTTTGAAGGACTTAGGATGCTGAAGGATATGGAATGGTCACCAAATATGGCACAAAATAGCCTTCAGTTTGGCCTAGTGGAAACGAGTCAAGGGAGAGTTCTATTCATGCTTCCAGGGCACTGAACTACCTCAGTCCATTTAATCTACCCCTTTGGAGAGCTGTGACAATTAGTATGGTAATAAGTGTAAATCACCAACCAGAGTGTTGGACAGATAGGCGTTCATTAGAACTCATGGCTCTTCATGCCAACTTTTCCCCAAGAGTAAATACTGCCTCAGTTATTGTCTTCTGGAGGTTAATGTTGACAAAATAAAAATTCACATTTTAAGGCAAGATAAGAAAAATTTTAACATAAATTTTTGTTTCCTCTTCCTATTTGAGCCTCTTCCCTCCCCTCTAGTGTGCATTGCACATCTGCATTATGCACTAACCAGACTTCCCCAATGGCAGAAGTACCTGCTCAACCATAAAGATCAATTCTTTTCCTTCTGGCCCCAGTTATGTGACTCCTTAGAAGATAACATCCCTTTATCAATCCTGTAAGGGGTTACAATGACCCACCATTCACCTTGTACGTGCAGACATCTTCAGTGAACTTTATGGACAATGTCAATATATCTTTTCCCTTAAAGATAGCAATTGGTACAGAACAGAATGCATCAGATGACTTGGAGATATACTGGGCTGCACCTAATGGAAGTTCTTAGCTTAAATATTGATACTTATGATCTTCGGAGTCATGGAGGAGAGCGCAGCAACAGGGGTGCAGAGGGCAAAGCGGAGAGATTCCCGCACAGGGGATCGGTGCCAAGAAGCACTCACTGGCCTGAGAGGTTTTTCTGCTCACCCACTGGGGCAGGGCAGGTCTGGGAGCTGAGGCTTGGGCTTCGGAGGTCAGACCCCAGGGAGAGGACTGGGGTTGTCTGCATGAACAAACCCTGAAGGGGGCTACTGCGTCACAGCTAGCTGGGAGGGAGTCCGGGAAAAACTCTGCAGCTGCCAAAGAGGCAAAGGGCCATTGTTTCACGTGCGCGAGGAGAGGGGATTCAGGGCGCCGCCTAAAGGAGCTCCAGAGACGGGCACGAGCCGCGGCTATCAGTGCGGAACCCAGAGACGGGCATGAGACGCTAAGGCTGCTGCTGCCGCCACCAAGAAGCCTATGTGCAAGCACAGGTCACTATCCACACCTCCCCTCCCGGGAGCCTGTGCAGCCGACACTGCCAGGGTCCCGTGATCAGGGACAACTTCCCTGGGAGAATGCACGGTGCGCCCCAGGCTGGTGCAACGTCACGCCAGCCTCTGCCGCTGCAGGCTCGCCCTGCATCCGCACCCCTCCCTCCCCCCGGCCTGAGTGAGCCAGAGTCCCCGAAGCAGCTGCTCCTTTAACCCCTTCCTGTCTGAGCGAAGAACAGACACCCTCAGGCAACTGACACACAGAGGCGGACCCAAATCCAAAGCTGAACCCCAGGAGCTATGCGAACAAAGAAGAGAAAGGGAAATCTCTCCCAGAAGCCTCAGGAGCAGCAGATTAAATCTCCACAGTCAACTAGATGCACCCTGCATCTGTGGAATACCTGAATAGACAACGAATCATCCCAAATTGAGGAGGTGGACTTTGGGAGAAACTGTAGACGTGGGGTTGGGTATATGAGACTGACTGGTTTCTGGTTTTATGTTTATCTTAGTTTAGCATTTAGGGTTTATTATCATTGGTACATTTGTTTATTGATTTGGGTGCTCTCTTCCTTTTTTTTAAATATATAGATACATTTTTTTTCCTCTTTCTATTTTTGTGAGTGTATATGTGTGTGCTTCTTTGTGTGATTTTGTCTCTATAGCTTTGCTTTTACACTTACCCTAGGGTTCTGTCTGTCCGTTTTTTATTTTAATATAGTTTTTAGCACTTGTTATCATTGGTGAATTTGTTTTTTGGTTTGGTTTCTCCTTTCTTTCTTTTTTCTTTTTTTAATTACTTTTTTAAATTTTCAATAATTAAAAAATTGTTTTCTTTTAATAACTTTATTTCTTTTTATTTTCTTTCTTTCTTTCTTTCTTTCTTTCTTTTTTTCTCCCTTTTCTTCTGAGCCATGCGGCTAACAGGGTCTTTGTGCTCTGGCCAGGTGTCAGACCTATGCCTCTGAGGTGGGACAGCCAAGTTCAGCACATTAGTCCAACAGAGACTTCCCGGCTCCATGTAATATCAAATAGCAAAATCTCTCCCAGAGATCTCTATCTCAATGCTAAGACCCAGCTCCACTCAACAACCAGCAACCTACAGTGCTGGACACCCTATGCCAAGTAACCAGCAAGACAGGAACATAACCCCACCCATTAGCAGAGAGGCTGCCTAAAATCGTAATAAGGTCACATTCACCCCAAAACACACCACCGGACATAGTCCTGCCCACCAGAAACACAAGATCCAACATCATGCACCAGAACACAGGCACTAGTTCCCTCCACCAGGAAGCCTACACAACCAACTGAACCAACCTTAGCCACTGGGGGCAGACACCAAAAACAATGGGAGCTATGAACCTGCAGCCTGTGAAAAGGACACCCCAAACACAGTAAGTGAAGCAAAATGAGAAGACAGAGAAACACACAGCAGATGAAGGAGAAAGGTAAAAACCCACCAGACCAAACAGATGAAGAGGAAATAGGCAGTCTACCTGAAAAAGAATTCAGAGTAATGACAGTAAAGATGATCCAAAATCTTGGAAATAGAATGGAGAAAATACAAGGAACGTTTAACAAGGACCTAGCAGAACTAAAGAGCAAACAAACAATGACGAACAACACAATAAATGAAATTTAAAATTCTCTAGAAGGAATCAATAGCAAAATAACTGAGGTAGAAGAATGGATAAGTGACCTGGAAGATAAAATAGTGGAAATAATGACTGCAGACCAGAATAAAGAAAAAAAAATGAAAAGAGTTGAGGACAGACTTAGAACCCTCTGGGACAACATTAAACACACCAACATTCGAATTATAGGGGTCCCAGAAGAAGAGAAAAAGAAAGAGACTGAGAAAATATTTGAAGAGATTATAGTTGAAAACTTCCCTAATATGGGAAAGGAAATAGTCAGTCAAGTCCAGGAAGTGCAGAGAGTCCCATACAGTATAAATCCAAGGAGAAACACGCCAAGACACATATTAATCAACCTGTCAAAACTTAAATACAAAGAAAACATATTAAAAGCAGCAAGGGAGAAACAACAAATAACATACAAAGGAATCCCCCTAAGGTTAACAGCTGATCTTTCAGCAGAAACTCTGCAAGCCAGAAGGGAGTGGCAGGACATATTTAAAGTGATGAAAGGGAAAAACCTACAACCAAGATTACTCTACCCTGCAAGGATCTCATTCAGATTCAACAGAGAAATCAAAACCTTTACAGACAAGCAAAAGCTAAGAGAACTCAGCACCACCAAACCAGCTTTACAGCAAATGCTAAAGGAACTTCTCTAGGCAGGAAACACAAGAGAAGGAAAAGGCCTACAATAACAAACCCAAAACAATTAAGAAAATGGTAATAGGAACATACATATTGATAATTACCTTAAATGTACATGGATTAAATGTTCCCAACAAAAGACATAGACTGGCTGAATGGATACAAAAGCAAGACCCGTATATATGCTGTCTACAAGAGAACCACTTCAGACCTAGGGACACATACAGACTGAAAGTGAGGGGATGGAAAAAGAGATTCCATGCAAATGGAAATCAAAAGAAAGCTGGAGTAGCAATTCTCTTATCAGACGAAATAGACTTTAAAATCAAGATTATTTCAAGAGACAAAGAAGGACACTACATAATAATTAAAGGATGATTCCAAGAAGAAGATATAACAATTGTAAATATTTATGCACCCAACCTAGCAACAACTCATTACATAAGGCAGATGATAACAGCCATTAAAGGAGAAATCGACAATAACACATAATAGTAAGGGACTTTAACACCCCACTTTCCCCAATGGACAGATCATCCAAAATGAAAATAAATAAGGAAACACAAACTTTATAAACAAGACGTACTTAATTGATATTTATAGGACATTCCATCCAAAAACAACAGAATACACTTTCTTCTCAAGTGCTCATGTAACATTCTCCAGGATAGATCATATCTTGGGTCACAAATCAAGCCTTGGTAAATTTAAGAAAATTGAAATCATATCAAGTATCTTTTCTGACCACAACACTATGAGACTAGATATCAATTACAGGAAAAAATCTGTAAAAAATACAAACACATGGAGGTTAAACAATACACTACTGAAAAACCAAGAGATCACTGAAGATATCTAAGAGGAAATCAAAAAATACCTAGAAACCTATGAAAATGAAAACACAATGACCCCAAACCTATGGGATGCAGCAAAAGCAGTTCTAAGAGGGAAGTTTATAGCAATACAATCCTCCCTCAAGAAACAAGAAACATCTCAAATAAACAACCTAACTTTACATCTAAAGCAATTAGAGAAAGAAGAACAAAAAACCCCCAAAGTTAGCAGATGGAAAGAAATCATAAAGATCAGATCAGAAATAAATAAAAAAGAAATGAAAGAAACGAGAGCAAAGATCAACAAAAATAAAAGCTGGTTCTTTGAGAAGATACAAAAAATTGATAAACCATTAGCCAGACTCATCAAGAAAAAAAGGGAGAAGACTCAAATCAACAGAATTAGAAATTAAAAATGAGAAGTAGCAACTGACACTGCAGAAATACAAAGGATCATGAGAGATTACTATAAGCAACTATATGCCAATAAAATGGACAACCTGGAAGAAATGGACAAATTATTAGAAAAGCAAAACATTCCGAGACTGAACCAGGAAAAAGTAGAAAATATAAACATGCCAATCACAAGCATTGAAATTGAAACTGTCATTAAAACTCTTTCAACAAACAAAAGCCCAGGACCAGATGGCTTCACAGGCGAATTCTATCAAACATTAAGGGAAGAACTAACACCTATCCTTCTCAAACTCTTCCAAAATACAGCAGAGGGAGGAACACTCCCAAACTCATTCTATGAGACCACCATCACCCTGATACCAAAACCAGACAAAGATGTCACAAAGAAAGAAAACTATAGGCCAATATCACTGATGAACATAGATGCCAAAATCCTCAACAAAAGAGCAAACAGAATCCAACACCGCATTAAAAGAATCAATCATACAGCATGATCAAGTGGGGTTTATTTCAGGAATGCAAGGATTCTTCAATATACGCAAATCAACCAATGTGATAAACCATATTAACAAATTGAAGGAGAAAAAACATATGATCGTCTCAATAGACACAGAAAAAGCTTTCGAGAAAATTCAACACTGATTTATGATAAATACCCTTCAGAAAGTAGGCATAGAGGGAGCTTACCTCAACATAATAAAGGCCATATATGACAAACCCACAGGCACCATCGTTCTCAATGGTGAAAATGAAACCATTTCCTCTAAAATCAGGAATAAGACAAGGTTGCCCACTCTCAGCACTATTATTCAACATAGTTTTGGAATTTTTAGCCACAGCAATCAGAGAATAAAAAGAAATAAAAGGAAACCAAATTGGAAAAGAAGAATTAAAACTATCACTGTTTGCAGATGACATGATACTATACATTGAGAATCCTAAAGATGCTACCAGAAAACTACTAAAGTTAATCAACGAATTTGGTAAAGTAGCAGGATAAAAAATTAATGCACAGAAATCTCTTGCATCCCTATACACTAATGATGAAAAATGTGAAAGAGAAATTAAGGAAACACTCCTCCTTACCACTGCACCAAAAAGCATAAAATACCTAGGAATAAACCTACCTTAGGAGACAAAAGACCTGTATGCAGAAAACTATAAGACACTGATGAAAGAAATTAAAGCGGATACAAACAGATGGAGAGATATACCATGTTCTTGGATAGGAAGAATCAACACTGTGAAAATGACTCTACTACCCAAAGCAATCTACAGATTCAATGCAATCCCTATCAAACTACCACTGGCATTTTTCACAGAACTAGAGCAAAAAATTTCCAATTTGTATGGAAACACAAAGATGCCAAATAGCCAAAGCAATCTTGAGAAGGAAAAATGGAGCTGGAGGAATCAGGCTCCCTGACTTCAGACTATACTACAAAGTTACAGTAATCAAGACAGTATGGTACTGGCACAAAAACAGAAATATAGATCAATGGAACAGTATAGAAAGACCAGAGATAAACCCATGCACATATGGCACCTTATCTTTGACAAAAGAGGCAAGAATATACAATGGAGAAAAGACAGCCTCTTCAATAAGTGGTGCTGGGAAAACTGGACAGCTACATGTAAAAGAATGAAATTAGAATACTCCCTAACACCATACACAAAAATAAACTTAAAATCGATTCAAGACCTAAATGTAAGGCCAGATGCTATCAAACTCTTAGAGGAAAACATAGGCAGAACACTCTATGACATAAATCACAGCAAGATCATTTTGGACCCACCTCCTAGAGAAATGGAAATAAAAATAAAAATAAACAAACGAGACCTAATGAAACTTAAAAGCTTTTGCACAGCAAAGGAAACTATAAACAAGATGAGAAGACAACCCTGAGAATGGGAGAAAAATATTTGCAAATGAAGCAACTGACAAAGGATTAACCTCCAAACTTTACAAGCAGCTTGTGCAGGTCAATATCAAAGAAGGAAACAACCCAACCCAAAAATGGGCCGAAGACTTAAATAGGCATTTCTCCAAAGATGATATACAGATTGCCAAGAAACCCATGAAAGGATGCTCAACATCACTAATCATTAGAGAAATGCAAATCAGAACTACAATGAGGTATCACCTGACAACATTCAGAATGGCCATCATCAAAAGATCTAAAAACAATAAAGGCTGGACAGGGTGTGGAGAAAAGGGAACACTCTTGCACTGTTGGTGGGTATGTAAACTGATACAACCACTATGGAGAACAGTATGGAGGTTCCTTAAAAAACTAAAAATGGAACTACCATACAACCCAGCAATCCCACTACTGGGCATATACCCTGAGAAAACCATAATTCAAAAAGAGTCATGTACCACAATGTTCATTGCAGCTCTATTTACAATAGCCAGGACATGGAAGCAACCTAAGTGTCCATTGACAGATGAATGGATAAAGAAGACATGGACCATATATACAATGGAATATTACTCAAAAAAGAAACAAAATTGAGTTATTTGTAGTGAGATGGCTGGACATAGAGACTGTCATATAGAGTGAAGTAAGTCAGAAAGAGAAAAATAAATACCGAATGCTAACACATATATATGGAATCAAAGAAAAAAAAGTGGTTCTGAAGAACCTAGGGGCAAGAGAGGAATAAAGATGTGGAAAATGGACTTGAGGACATGGGGAGGGGGAAGGGTAAGGTGGGACAAAGTGAGAGAGCAGCATGGACATATATACACTACCAAATGTAAAATAGATAGCTAATGGGAAGCAGCCTCATAGCACAGGTAGATCAGCTCGGTGCTTTGTGACCATCTAGAGGGGTGGGATAGGGAGGCTGGGAGGAAGACATAAGAGGGAGGAGATATGTGGATATATGTCTATGTGTAGCTGATTCACTTTGTTATATGGCAGCAACTAACATACCATTGTAAAGCAATTATACTCCAATAAAGATGTTAAAAATATATATATATATATATATATATATCCTTAACATCAAACTCCGCCTCCCCTAGCTTTTATTTATTTATTTATTTATTTATTTTATTAGTTTCTGCTTTATAACAAAGTGAATCAGTCATACATATACATCTGTTCCCACATCCCTTCCCTCATGCATCTCCCTCCCTCCCACCCTCCCCATCCCACCCCTCCAGGCGGTCACAAAGCACCGAGCTGATCTCCCTGTGCTCTGCGGCTGCTTCCCACTATATATCTACCTTACGTTTGGTAGTGTATATATGTCCATGCCTCTCTTTCTCTTTGTCACAGCTTACCCTTCCCCCTCCCCATATCCTCAAGTCCATTCTCAAGTAGGTCTGTGTCCTTATTCCCGTTTTACCCCTAGGTTCTTCATGACTTTTTTTTTTAATTCCATATATATGTGTTAGCATACGGTATTTGTCTTTCTCTTTCTGACTTACTTCACTCTGTATGACAGACTCTAGGTCTATCCACCTCATTACAAATAGCTCAGTTTCGTTTCTTTTTATGGCTGAGTAATATTCCATTGTATATATGTGCCACATCTTCTTTATCCATTCATCCGATGATGGACACTTAGGTTGTTTCCAGCTCCGGGCTATTGTGAATAGAGCTGCAATGAACATTTTGGTACATGTCTCTTTTTGAATTATGGTTTTCTCAGGGTATATGCCTAGTAGTGGGATTGCTGGGTCATATGGTAGTTCTATTTTTACTTTTTTAAGGAACCTCCATACTGTTCTCCATAGTGGCTGTACCAATTCACATTCCCACCAGCAGTGCAAGAGTGTTCCCTTTTCTCCACACCCTCTCCAGCATTTATTGTTTCTAGATTTCTTGATGATGGCCATTCTGACTGGTGTGAGATGATATCTCATTGTAGTTTTGATTTGCATTTCTCTAATGATTAATGATGTTGAGCATTCTTTCATGTGTTTGTTGGCAGTCCGTATATCTTCTTTGGAGAAATGCCTATTTAAGTCTTCTGCCCATTTTTGGATTGGGTTGTTTGTTTTTTTGCTATTGAGCTGCATGAGCTGTTTATAAATTTTGGAGATTAATCCTTTGTCAGTTGCTTCATTTGCAAATATTTTCTCCCATTCTGAGGGTTGTCTTTTGGTCTTGTTTATGGTTTCCTTTGCTGTGCAAAAGCTTTTAAGTTTCATTAGGTCCCATTTGTTTAACTTTGTTTTTAGTTCCATTTCTCTAGGAGGTGGGTCCAAAAGGATCTTGCTGTGATTTATGTCATAGAGTGTTCTACCTATGTTTTCCTCTAAGAGTTTGATAGTTTCTGGCCTTACATTTAGGTCTTTAATCCATTTTGAGCTTATTTTTGTGTATGGTGTTAGGGAATGATCTAATCTCATACTTTTACATGTCCCTGTCCAGTTTTCCCAGCACCACTTATTGAAGAGGCTGTCCTTTCTCCACTGTACATTCCTGCCTCCTTTATCAAAGATAAGTTGGCCATATGTGCGTGGGTTTATCTCTGGGCTTTCTATCCTGATCCACTGATCTATCTTTCTGTTTTTATGCCAGTACCACACTGTCTTAATTACTGTAGCTTTGTAGTATAGTCTGAAGTCAGGGAGCCTGATTCCTCCAGCTCCGTTTTTCGTTCTCAAGATTGCTTTGGCTATTCGGGGTCTTTTGTTTTTCCAAACAAATTTTGATATTTTTTGTTCTAGTTCTGTGAAAAATGCCAGTGGTAGTTTGATAGGGATTGCATTGAATCTGTAGATTGCTTTGGGTAGTAGAGTCATTTTCACAATATTGATTCTTCCAATCCAGGAGCATGGTATATCTCTCCATCTATTTGTATCATCTTTAATTTCTTTCATCAGTGTCTTATAATTTTCTGCATACAGGTCTTTTGTCTCCTTAGGTAGGTTTATTCCTAGATATTTTATTCTTTTGTTGCAATGGTAAATGGGAGTGTTTTCTTGATTTCATTTTCAGATTTTTCATCATTAGTGTACAGAAATGCCAGAGATTTCTGTGCATTAATTTTGTATCCTGCTACTTTACCAAATTCATTGATTAGCTCTAGTAGTTTTTTGGTAGCATCTTTAGGATTCTCTATGTATAGTATCATGTCATCTGCAAACAGTGACAGCTTTACTTCTTCTTTTCCAATTTGGATTCCTTTTATTTCTTTTTCTTCTCTGATTGCTGTGGCTAAAACTTCCAAAACTATGTTGAATAAGAGTGGTGAGAGTGGGCAACCTTGTCTTGTTCCTGATCTTAGTGGAAATGGTTTCAGTTTTTCACCATTGAGAACAATGTTGGCTGTGGGTTTGTCATATATGGCCTTTATTATGTTGAGGAAAGTTCCCTCTATGCCTACTTTCTGGAGGGTTTTTATCATAAATGGGTGTTGAATTTTATCGAAAGCTTTCTCTACATCTATTGAGATGATCATATGGTTTTTCTCCTTCAACTTTTTAATATGGTGTATCACATTGATTGATTTGCGTATATTGAAGAATCCTTGCATTCCTGGAATAAACTCCACTTGATCATGGTGTATGATCCTTTTAATGTGCTGTTGGATTCTGTTTCCTAGTATTTTGTGGAGGATTTTTGCATCTATGTTCATCAGTGATATTGGCCTGTAGTTTTCTTTCTTTGTGACATCCTTGCCTGGTTTTGGTATCAAGGTGATGGTGGCCTCGTAGAATGAGTTTGGGGGTGTTCCTTCCTCTGATATTGTTTGGAAGAGTTTGAGGAGGATGGGTGTTAGCTCTTCTCTAAATGTTTGATAGAATTCGCCTGTGAAGCCATCTGGTCCTGGGCTTTTGTTTGATGGAAGATTTTTAATCACAGTTTCAATTTCGGTGCTTGTGATTGGTCTATTCATATTTTATATTTCTTCCTGAGTCAGTCTTGGTAGGTTGTGCATTTCTAAGAATTTGTCCATTTCTTCCAGGTTGTCCATTTTATTGGCATAGAGTTGCTTATAGTAATCTCTCATGATCTTTTGTATTTCTGCAGTGTCAATTGTTACTTCTCCTTTTTCATTTCTAATTCTATTGATTTGAGTCTTCTCCCTTCTTTTCTTGATGAGTCTGGCTAATGGTTTGTCAATTTTGTTTATCTTCTCAAAGAACCAGCTTTTAGTTTGGTTGATCTTTGCTATCGTTTCCTTCATTTCTTTTTCATTTATTTCTAATCTGATCTTTATGATTTCTTTCCTTCTGCTAACTTTAGGGGTTTTTTGTTCTTCTTTCTCTAATTGCTTTAGGTGCAGGGTCAGGTTGTTTACTCGAAATGTTTCCTGTTTCTTAAGGTGGGATTGTATTGCTATAAACATCCCCCTTAGAACTGCTTTTGCTGCGTCCCATAGGTTTTGGGTCGTCGTGTCTCCATTGTCATTTGTTTCTAGATATTTTTTAATTTCCTCTTTGATTTCTTCAGTGATCACTTCATTATTGAGTAGTGTATTGTTTAGCCTCCATGCGTTTGTATTTTTTACAGATCTTTTCCTGTAATTGATGTCTAGTCTCATAGCATTGTGGTCGGAAAAGATACTTGATACAATTTCAATTTTCTTAAATTTACCAAGGCTTGATTCGTGACCCAAGATATGATCTATCCTGGAGAATGTTCCATGAGCACTTGAGAAAAATGTGTATTCTGTTGTTTTTGGATGGAATGTCCTATAAATATCAATTAAGTCCATCTTGTTTAATGTATCATTTAAAGCTTGTGTTTCCTTATTTATTTTCATTTTGGATGATCTGTCCATTGGTGAAAGTGGGGTGTTAAAGTCCCCTACTATGATTGTGTTACTGTCGATTTCCCCTTTTATGGCTGTTAGTATTTGCCTTATGTATTGAGGTGCTCCTATGTTGGGTGCATAAATATTTACAATTGTTATATCTTCTTCTTGGATCGAACACTTTATCATTATGTAGTGTCCTTCTTTGTCTCTTCTAATAGTTTTTATTTTAAAGTCTATTTTGTCTGATATAAGAATTGCTACTCCAGCTTTCTTTTGATTTCCATTTGCATGGAATATCTTTTTCCATCCCCTTACTTTCAGTCTGTATGTGTCTCTAGGTCTGAAGTGGGTCTCTTGTAGACAGCATATATATGGGTCTTGTTTTTGTATCCATTCAGCCACTCTGTGTCTTTTGGTGGGAGCATTTAGTCCATTTACATTTAAGGTAATTATTGATATGAATGTTTCTATTCCCATTTCCTTAATTGCTTTGGGTTCATTATTGTAGGTATATTCCTTCTGTTGTGTTTCTTGCCTAGAGAAGTTCCTTTAGCATTTGTTGTAAAGCTGGTTTGGTGGTGCTGAACTCTCTCAGCTTTTGCTTGTCTGTATACGTTTTAATTTCTCCATCAAATCTGAATGAGATCCTTGCTGGGTAGAGTAATCTTGGTTGCAGGTTTCTCTCCTTCATCACTTTAATTATGTCCAGCCACTCCCTTCTGGCTTGTAGAGTTTCTGCTGAGAGATCAGCTGTTAACCTGATGGGGATTCCCTTGTGTGTTATTTGTTGTTTTTCCCTTGCTGCTTTTAATATGATTTCTTTGTGTTTAATTTTTGACAGTTTGATTAATATGTGTCTTGGCGTATTTCTCCTTGGATTTATTCTGTATGGGACTCTCTGTTCCTCCTGGACTTGATTAACTATTTCCTTTCCCAGATTAGGGAAGTTTTCAACTATAATCTCTTCAAATATTTTCTCAGTCCCTTTCTTTTTCTCTTCTTCTTCTGGAACCCCTATAATTCGAATGTTGGTGCATTTAATGTTGTCCCAGAGGTCTCTGAGACTGTCCTCTATTCTTTTCATTCTTTTTTCTTTATTTTGCTCTGCATCAGTTATTTCCACTATTTTATCTTCCACCTCACTTATCCGTTCTTCTGCCTCAGTTATTCTGCTATTGATCCCATCTAGAGTATTTTTCATTTCATTTATTGTGTTTTTAATTGATGCTTGATTCATCTTTAGTTCTTCTAGTTCCTTGTTAACTGTTTCTTGCATATTGTCTATTCTATTTCCAAGATTTTGGATTTTGGAAATAGAATCTTGGATCAGCTTTTCTATCATTATTCTGAATTCTTTTTCAGGTAGGCTGCCTATTACCTCTTCATTTGTTAGGTCTGGTAGGTTTTTATCTTACTCCTTCACCTGCTGTGTGTTTTTCTGCTTTCTCATTTTGCTTATGTTACTGTGTTTGGGGTCTCCTTTTTGCAGGCTGCAGATTCGTAGTTCCCGTTGTTTTTGGTATCTGTCCCCTGTGGTTAAGGTTGTTTCAGTAGGTTGTGTAGGCTTCCTGGTGGGGGGGACTAATGCCTGTGTTCTGGTGGTTGAGGCTCGATCTTGTCTTTCTGTTGGACAGGTCCACGTCTGGTGGTGTGTTTTGGGGTGCCTGTGGCCTTTTTATGTTTTTAGGTATCCTCTCTGCTAATGGGTGGGGTTGTGTTCCTGCCTTGCTAGTTGCTTGGCATAGGGTGACCAGCACTGTAGCTTGCTGGTCGTTGACTGAAGCTGGGTGCTGGTGTTGAGATGGAGATCCCTGGGAGATTTTCGCTGCTTGATATTATGTGGAGCTGGGAGGTCTCTTGTGGACCCGTGTCCTGAAGTTGGCTCTCCCACTTCAGAGGCACAGCACTAACTCCTGGCTGCAGCACCAAGAGCCTTTCATCCACCCGGCTCAGAATAACAGTGAGAGAAAGTAGAAAGAAATAATTAGTAGAAGAAAGAAAGAGGGATTGAAAGAAAGGAAGAAGGGAAGTAAGGAAGGAAGGAAGGAAGAAAGAAAGAAAGGAGGGAGGGAGGAAGGATGGAAAGAAAGGAAAGAAAGGAGGGAGGGAGGGAGGAATGAAAGCAAAAGGAAGAGTGAATGGAAGAAGAGAGGGAGGGAGGGAGGAAGGAAAGAAAGAAAGAAAGACAGGAGGGAGGGAGGGAGGAAGGAAAGAAAAAGAAAGTGGAAAGAAGAAGGGTGGGAGGGAGGGAGGGAGGAAAGAAAAAGAAAGAAGGAAAGGAGGAGCGGAGGGAGGGAGGGAGGAAGGGAAGGGAGGAAAAAAAGAAAGAGCAGGTAAAGTAAAATAGAATAAAGTATGAAATATAGTAGCGTTATTAAAATTAAAATGTAATTATTGAAAAAAAACACGGACCAATAGAACCCTGGGACATATGGTGGAAGCAAAGCTATACAGAGAGAATCTTACACAGAAGATTACACATACACATTCACAAAAAGAGAGCAGGGGGAAAAATCAAAAATCTTGCTCTCAAAGTCCACCTCCTCGATTTGGGATAATTTGTTGTAAAAAGAGGAAAAGGGCGAGAAGTCTGAAATCTTGCTAAGTCCACCTCCTTAATTTGGGATAATTCGTTGTAAAAAGAGGAAAAAGGGGGGAAAGTCTTAAATCTTGTCCTCAAAGTCCACTTCCTCAATTTGGGATGATTCGCTGTCCATTCATGCACTCCACAGACGCAGGGCACATCCAGTGGACCGTGGAGCTTTAATCCGCTGCCTCCGAGTCTGCACAGAGAGATTTCCCTGTCTCTGCTCTCACAACTCCCGGGTCTCAGCCTTGGACCTGGCCCCGCCTCTGCGCGTAGGTCGCCGGAGGGCGTCCGTTCTTCGCTCAGACAGGACGGGTTTAAAGGAGCCGCTGATTCGAGGGCTCTGGCTCACTCAGGCAGAGGGGAGGGAGGGGAATGCCCTCTCCTCGCGCACCAGGCAACAAAAGGGAAAAAAGTCTCTTGCCTCTCCGGTAGCTCCAGACCCTTTCCCCGGACTCCCTCCGGGCTAGCACTAACCCCTTCAGGCCCTCTTCCTGCCGCCAGCCCCAGTCCTCTCCCTGCGCTCCGACTGAAAGCCGATACCCGAGCCTCAGTTCCCAGCCCCGCCCGCCCCGGCGGCCGAGCAGACAAGCCTCTCGGGCTGGTGTGTGCCTGAGGGCACCGATCCTCTGTGCCAGAATCTCTCCTCTTTGCCCTCCGCACCCCTGTTGCTGTGCTCTCCTCCGCTACTCCGAAGCTTTCCCCCTCCGCCACCTGCAGTCTCCGCCCGCGAAGGGGCTTGTAGTGTGTAGAAACCTTCCCTCCTTCACGGCTCCCTCCCACTGGTGCAGGTCCCGTCCATATCCTATTGTCTCTGTTTATTCTTTTTTTCTTTTGACCTACCCAGGTATGTGGGGAGTTTCTTGCCTTTTGGGGGGTCTGAGGTCTTCTGTCAGCGTTCAGTAGGTGTTCTGTGGGAGTTGTTCCACGTGTAGATGAATTTCTGATGTATCTGTGGGGAGGAAGGTGATCTCCGCGTCTTACTCTTCCGCCATCTTCCTCCGGCTCTCTCCCCTAGCTTTTAAAATATTCTCCATATGTAGAAAGGACTCCTTCCATGTGATCAATTGTCATTCTTTATGTACAGGATGCATAGTAGGTTGGGATGATGAACAGACGAATTGCACCTTGTTGACTTTGCATTTGCCCAACGGTGGCCATGTTCTCTGGAAATATAATTTTCAAGGGTATTTTGTGACTCCTCACTGAGTCTGTTTTAGGCTGCAGTGGATGGAAATAATTTCACCTGCAATATTTAGAGCTGGAACTAGTGAATCTTCATGTCTTTTCAAACTCACCTATTCTTATTTAAATGTGATGAATAGTGGCAGTTTGGAAAGATGTACTTGTTCATTGGCGTAATAAAAAGTAGATGAAGTTGCAGCAAAAAAGTTCTTACTCTCCTTCCCCAAGGGGAAACAGATAACTGCTGCAAGAAATTAGAATTTAACTCCTTGCTCTTATTCCTTCAAAAATGTTCACTAACGTTTTTACCTTTTCTTAAAACTTTTCCCCCCATAGTTTGCCCAATTCAAGTACATAACATTTTACATTTGCTTTAATATTTTCTTATCTAATATCTAATATTTAGTATACTGATAACCAAAGAGATTTTAATTTTTGGATTTTTTAAATAAAAAACTCAAAGGGCTTGAGAGACAAATTCAACTGCAGATTTCAGACTTTGGGAAAGTAGAAAGGGAGTGTCAGGATGTACTGATTCTGACTTTGACATTTTTGCTAACTAATTATGTCATCTTGAGAATATCATTTAATGTTTTTGGAGCTCAGTTTCCTCATCCATAAGAAGAAAGTGTTCGATTTGGCAGAAAATACCTAGCATGTCTTTCTACCCCAAAGACACTCCCCAATCTTGTCTCATAACAGACATCAATATTGATCCTGTTATTATTTCCTGTTGAGCCCACTCTTGACCTTGGGGCATTTTCAACATCATGCTCTAGGTAGCCACAATTAATTGCTAAGGGTTAACTAAACCTCTTTGCCACTCCTGGACTACAAGATTACAAAGGTACCATCTAAAATCCTAGGCTTCTCTTCCTTATACAGCCTGCCTAAATTTAATAACAATGATTTAAAACAACTGAACATTTGGAAAGCACCCATAACGCCCTTTGTTAGATGAAAGCCCCAGGGAACACAGCCCCAGACTAATGAAGTACTTAAAACGTCATATACGTAGCCCATGGCAGTGTTAACTGATGGGCTTTTGGAGTCTTGACTCAGGATATAGAGATATAATCTGATTTCTCCTAAACATAAGCTGTACTACGTGGTTTTAAAACTATGCTGCAAGCAAAGGAGAAAGAGAACATTTAGCAGTAAGAAGATCCAGATACTGGCAGCAATACACGATTCGATCTCTGTGGAATTTTTGTTGTTGCTTTTGAGATGACACAGCAAAGGCAGATAGCTCTGAGCCCGTTTCTCTTGCCTTCTGGACCTAACTGGAGGATGACATATATCAGCAGGCTGGGTCCGTAGTAAGGAATTACACATTTGCATATATTACCCAATGTAAGTGACTTACTGAGAGCATATTGCTTAATGATTGCACTGATTAGGTCCCTATGAACTGATACATATTGATGCTGATACATATTGTCCAGGCTTGTTTTATTTCACTCTGGACTCCAAGTCATTTTGGCCTGGAGAAATCAAGACATTCATAAAAGAAGCCAGGCATACTGAAATGCACTATTGATTTATATACTTGCAAATGGACAACAGCCTTGGGGAGAACGAGGGCTCCTTTTGTTCTGTGTGCTCTTTTGGGTACGATTTGAAGCTCAGTCTCCTTCCAAAATGAGTCTATAAATTGATACCGATGAGGATGCTCTGCTTTCCTCTGTCTGCAAGTAGCTGTGATGCTTACCAGAGTTTCCTCACTGACTTAAGAAAACAATCTAATGATACTGCTCTGGTGCCAGAAAGATGGAGCAGCCTGAGGTCCAGAGAGGTCAACTCAAGAGGGAAGCTATAACCATGTCCATTCTTCTGTAGTGTCCTGGGTACACATTCATTTTCCCCTCTCTGCCCATCTCATCTCTGTAGAGCAAATGTATATTGAGCACTTACATTAGTTTGCTCAGTCTGTGACTGCAAAATATTACAGACTGGGGAGCTTAAACACCAGACATTTATATTCTCATAGTTCTAGAGGCTGGAAGTGCAAGGAGCCAGTAGGGTTGGTTTCCTCTGATGGTCATAAGGAAAGGACCTGTTCCAGATCTTGCTCCTTGGCTTACAGATGGCCATCCCCTTGTGCACATGCACCCCTGGTGTCTCTCTCTGTGTGTCCTAATCTGTTCTCATAAGGACAGCAGTCAGATTGGATTACAGTCCATCCTAACAACCCCATTTTAACTTAATTACCTTTCTAAAGGCTCTGTTTCCAAATACAGTCACATTCTGAGGTATTGAGGTTTCAACCCTGTCCAACTCATAATTTTACTCATTATGGTTCAGACTCTCTCCATCTAAATTCTTTACTTATGTTATCTTACCCAATCCTCACAGCAACCCTAGGAATTAGGTGTGGTTATTGCCCCCAATTTACAAGTAAGAAAACTGAGGTCCAAGATCCCCAATATATACAGTTATATTGTTTGACAAAAATTCACTTCATTCTTTGAAGAGTGCTCTAAATAAGCTTTATTATATTTGCTAATATAATAACAGTATCATGTACTTTCATGTAAACTTTAAGCATTATCCTTTCTCGACATATGTCTACATCAGGATTCCTTATTGTATACAGTGCCTTGCATTCATTAGAGCTCCATATTTCATCATTTGATCTGAAAGTTTTTGAAGGCAGGAAAAGAATATAGAAACTCTTAGAAGAGGTCCGAGTAACAGGACTAACTGGATGGCAGTTTACAGTGATAAGTGCTACATAAACTTCAGGACATGGAAACTGTGATCAATACATATTTTTGAAAGCTTGGTGAATATAAGGAGATGTTATATTTTCCATATTATTATAGAAAGTATGGATTGGGCATATCAATGACTCTCAAAGAGGCTGAAAATATAGTTATAATTTTATAACTTTTTCTAGTTATGTAACTAGCAGAAGAGATGAAGAACAGGGAGGAAAATTATTACTTTCCCAAGGTTATAAAGCAGGGGTGAGGTGGCAGTAGGGCTGACACCCAGTAAAGCATAATAGGTAAATACACATTAAAGATTTTTCACTGTGGGGATATTTAGGCTCCAACATCTCAATTTCTTAGGCAGCAACTTTCCACCAATTAAAAGATCTGTCAGAGCAGACAATGTTTCCTGCCACTTGTCTATACATCACTTCTGCAGAAAGGCACATCATAAATCCAGAGAATATTGAATATTTATATAATCAATATGTAGTTGTTTCTTTGTTCAAATTTGAAGTATCCATCAGTTGCACTATCTATTCACACAAAATGCCACAGCAAAATGTCTTTCTCTCTTCATTACCACAGCCAGACAAAAGCCCTTAAGTCCATTTCAAAGATGGAATTTGCTTAGACATAATGGAAGGTTTCCCTTTGTTTCAAACCCACAACCCCCTGGATGGGAACTCATGGAGTCATTCCTTGGATTTTCTTTGTAATGACCTTGTCTACCTCTTAATTCCCACCAAGGCACAATGATGAAGACCACCATTATTTTTCATTCAGATTTCTCACCCTCCAGGTTCTTTCTTATTAGAAAAGCAACTCCATCAAAGCTAAAGGCTTAGAGAGTATGGTGGCCCACCTCTAGATTTAGAGCTTGCTGCAAGGGATAAGAATACAAAACCAAATTGGAGTCTCGAACCCTAGTCTCTGCTTTCAGAAATTCGGCTTGGAGAGATTCAAAGTGACTGGTAATCAAACAACCCAATACAAAGAACCAGATGAGAGAAAGTCCTTGGCATCACATGGGGTGTCTTGTGGCTGGGAGATTTGACGTAACCCTTACATCACCCAAACTTTGGGATGTAGGTCAGGTTCTGACTCTATTCTAATGTGGTTTTTGAACCTGAGACTTATACTTACATATTGTATACAGCTGTAGCTACTTGCAAAAGCAAACCTCTGTGATAATAATTTTGTTTTGGAAAGAAATACTATACTTATATTCTTCAATAAGCCTCTAAACTTTTCCTCTCTATGAAACCAGCAGTTTTATCTGGCCTTTGGTTTCTAATGTATGTCTCTAATTTGGCTTTGATGTGAGAGAGATGGCTTCTCCAAATGTTATTTCCCTTGAAGTCATCATTTGCCTGATTCCACTGTAAAGAAATGGCTCTATTGGTGCCTATATTATGCTCCAAAATCTATTTGTGGGTCAAAAGCCTGAGTCTATCTGTCTTAAGAACAGGGAATCATGGGGTAACTATCACCAAAATACCTCCTTACGGCTATGGATGCCCTGAGCTAAATGAGAATATTTCTCAGGGTAATAAATAGAAAAATGTGGCTTGTCTATACATCTATGTCACTTTAAGAAACCTAGCTGAGAGACAGGGTTGAGTCACAGTTTTCTTCCAAATATAGAACTTATCAGTCTTAGGGGGTAGCTCTGTCTCTGTTATGTTTCAAGAACCCAAGAGAAGCCAGAAATCAATTAGAACTATTACATTGAAAAATGTAAGTTAGCAGAAATGGTTTGTAATATCCTTGTATTTCCCCTTTGGATAATTCAGGCTTTTTCCCATTAAGTCTAGGCCAAGAAACTGAGGCTTATTGTTCAGGAGAAAAGGGTGGCTATCCCTTAAAATAATCATGATAATAATAATAATAGCAGTTAATGCTTATAAGGGGCATATTATTTGCCCTGTGTTGATCTATGCAGTTTGCAGTAGCTCTTTGAATCTAGTCTTATACCTTACACAAAGCAGGGAAAATTTTTATTCTATAAAACGCCCATTTTCTTCACAGAGTGAAGAGCTGGGTATAAATATATTAGGATGAAGGATGTGCTTCGTGTTCACATCAGGCCATAGGAAAAACAAAGAGTCCTTCACCCCAGGACTATATCCCTAGTCTGTGCCTTTGCTGCTTCCCAATGGGCAAATTATGTGACTGGCATGACTCAGTCTTGTTTTCCTCTCTACCTGTGTTAGGTCTATGTTCTAAGATACTCCTTTATTACAGGTAGACAATATAAAAGGTACAAAAATATAATCTTATGGAATATGTATAGCTCAATATTTATATATGAATATGCATAATTAGTATTATTAAAATTATATTCTGTATGTCTCCCCAATAAAACAAGAAAAGTAAAGATATATTCACTAAAATTTGGAAGAAGACTCCTGAGAGCTTCTAACATGAGGTTGGGATGTACTATAGAAGTATTTATTTATTCAAAAAATAAATATTATCTCAGGGGATTGCATAGTGCCAAAGCATCTCATTCACTCAATAAAAATTTTCAACCTACCTTCCCCCAGCAAATTTTCCCAAAGCTCCTGTAGATAACACTCTGGAGATAGGTGGAGCATGCCCCTGAGTGAGGGTGACCCATGTGCCCTGGAGGTGAGGGTGAGGGCGGGGTGTGCAGGTGTAGGGTGGGGTGAGTGTTAGAGACATCTCCAAAGAGCTCTGTATTCTCTTATCTGTCCCTGTGTTGGAAGTGAGCACTTAACCTCCTGTCCCATCTCTGAGGACGTGTGGGGAGAAAATGGCCATACTGAGACCAGCAGGTGGGAACTAGAGATGGGGTTTCCTTGATATCCCTGTTTCTGTGGGTAGGAAGGGTCCAGGGCTCTGCACTTTCCACTGAGGGCAAACTGCTACTAGAAGCATTGGAATCCAAATTCCCAGGTGTTAGAGACTTTGCAACTTGAAAGCAGTCTTGAGAAGGAACAAAGCCAGAGGCATCACACTTACTGATTTCAAACTATATTACAAAGTTATAGTAATCAAAACAATATGATACTGGCATAAAAACAGACACACAGACCAATGGGACAGAATTAAGAGCCCAGAAAAAACCCTGCATACATGGTCAACTAATATTTGACAAGGGAGCCAAGAATATTCAATGGGAAAAGGATAGTCTCTTCAATAAATGGTATGAGGAAAACTGAAAATTCACATGCAAAAGAATGAAATTGGACCTCTATCTTACACTACTCATGAAAATTAACTCAAAATGAATTAAAGAATTAAATGTAAGACCTGAAACCATAAAAATCCTAGAAGAAAATATAAGGGAAAACTCTTTGCCATTCATCTTGGCAATGACACCAAAAACACAAGCAGCAAAAGCAAAAAAAAAAAAAAAAAAAAAAAGTGGGACTACATCAAACTAAAAAGCTCTCTGCACCAAAAGAAAATGAAAAGTTACCTACAGAATGGGAGAAAATATTTGCAAACCACATATCTAATAAGGGGTTAATATCCACTATAGGTACTAATACAACTCAACAGAAAAAACCTCAAATAATCCAATTAAAAATTAAAATGGACAAAGATTCCAACCTATAGATGGAGGAGTTTTCTTTATTTGTTGCTCTGTTTTAAGGAAAAGGAAAAGGATGCAGAGTAGGAAGTAGTTTTTTTTAAGCCACACTTCATCTACACTTATACAAAAATCATAATAATAAAAGCTAACTCATATTAGCTTATTATTAATATTATTAGATCCTTATTACTGCCCAGACTCTGTTTTAAACACTTTACAGATATTAGCAGACTTAACTCTCACAACAGCCCTATGAAGTGTTTTTTATAGATGAGAAAACTGAGGTACCAAGAGTTTAAGTCCAAGGTCACAGATTAGCAAGTGGCAGTGCCAGGATTTGAACCCAGGATGTGTGGGACCAAAGTTTATGCTTTTAATTTCCACGCTACCTGCCATAATGTAATAGATATGCATCATAACTTCATATGTATGTATCATCATCAAGCAAAATTTGGAAAATACTTTAAATTTAACTAGTAATAATGACTTTTCTAATGTATGAAATCCATGTCTTCATGTAGGAGATGGTTGTAGGAAAAAACACAAGAAAATTTGCAGATAGTAGAATATATTCAAGCATCACAAACAAGCAGAGTGCCATAATCAAGGGAGAAAAACATTATTCCATATTAAAAAGCTATAATTTGGGGAATTCTATGAGAAAAGTACAGACCCCCAACCTCCATTATAGGAATCACCCATCTTTGGATGTACCTGCAGAGTAGGGCCCCTTGGGCAGCTGGATCAAGCAAATTACATCTGGGGAACAATGGCCAACATGTGTCAAAACCATCTTCACATCCATCTAAATTATGACTCTCCACACTTGCCTTCTTTAAAAAGATTCTTGGATGAAGAAGAAAGAAGCATAGTAAAGATCAGACAGAGAGGTGATTTCAGCTAAGAATTTTGCCTCACCTGTAGAGAACATTTAAAGCCAAAGTCAGCTGAATTGTTCCATCCTGGCCTGCAGGCAGTTTCCAGTGGATTCTGCTTCCATGTTTCTGGATTGGGAACCAATATTTGTATATTTAAAAGGCTTTCCCATTGATTTTTTGCCGAGGACATCTAAAGTCTAGGCCAGGAAAATGAGGCTTGGGCTCAAAAGGCTTGGGTTTCCCATTTGCTGTATACATCCAGGCTCAGACTCATGTACAGAACTCCAGGAAATTCAGTGCTTGTGTTCAGTACATTAAAAATCCTAACATATTAACTAAGGCAATGTTTCCATTGAGCGAGCATCTTGCCTAATTTTAACATAGAGATACACTATAGAGCTGACCATTTCCATAAACATACTTGAAAACCATGCAGTGTCTCCTTGTCCCACCTCTGACCTTGAGATCTGTTCACTGACCCTGATTTCTGGCTCTGCTTGTTGAGTGAAGGACCTCTCAGTTCCCACCCAGGGCAAAGGGCTCTGGAGACAAGACCAGAGCAGCAGAGGAGTGTTAATATATCATTGGTCAATGGTGACTTCATGCTCTAAATATTTGACTCTGGGATTAAACTAATTGAAACCATGCCTCCCTTCTCCAAACACCACATAACAATGATTGTCTCTTACATCTGTACAATTTTTCTCCAAGTACAATTGTCAGTGTATCAATGTTTTCCCCAGTATAAGGTTTTATTCTATCATGTTCATATGCCAGGGCAGCGTGCAGTAACTAAGTGACGTATTCCAATTTTATGCTCCCCAAATGTCCTTAAACTCTATTTGCTGGATATTTCCGGAAAACATGTGCACAAGTATGAACATAAGCATGTATGTGTGTTACGTGTGCATGTGTGCACAAGTTGATGAGTCTATTAGCATACATGTTTCTACTTAGTTACAGAATCAGGAATGAAATGTTGGTGGAACACTTTATTATTGTTCAAAACGATGTGTTATAACACCACATAGCCATTTTGGAGTTCACAGGGACTCAGACTTGGAAGAAATATGAAAGATCCACTAGTTCAAATCTTACACTATGTTTCATGTCACAAAATAAAAAGCAATTTTTACAAACCCCAGATCATAAGTTCACAATATCTTCTTTTGAAAAGAACCTGCACTTTCTTCTAGTACTTTGTCTTTTGCTCTCTCTCAATTTTATTCAGCTTTGAAATCAAGAAAACACTCCCATTTACCACTGCAACAAAAAGAATAAAATATCTAGGAATAAACCTACCTAAGGAGACAAAAGACCTGTATGCAGAAAATTATAAGACACTGATGAAAGAAATTAAAGATGATACAAATAGATGGAGAGATATACCATGCTTCTGGATTGGAAGAATCAATATTGTGAAAATGCGTCTACTACCCAAAGCAATCTACAGATTCAATGCAATCCCTATCAAACTACCACTGGCATTTTTCACAGAACTAGAAAAAAAATTCAAAATTTGTTTGGAAAAACAAAAGACCCCGAATAGCCAAAGCAATCTTGAGAACAAAAAACGGAGCTGGAGGAATCAGGCTCCCTGGCTTCAGACTATACTACAAAGCTACAGTAATCAAGACAGTGTGGTACTGGCACAAAAACAGAAATATAGATCAATGGAACAGGATAGAAAGCCCAGAGATAAACCCACGCACATATGGTCAACTTATCTTTGATAAAGGAGGCAGGAATGTACAGTGGAGAAAGGACAGCCTCTTCAATAAGTGGTGCTGGGAAAACTGGACAGGGACATGTAAAAGTATGAGATTAGATCATTCCCTAACACCATACACAAAAATAAGCTCAAAATGGATTAAAGACCTAAATGTAAGGCCAGAAACTATCAAACTCTTAGAGGAAAATATAGGCAGAACACTCTATGACATAAATCACAGCAAGATCCTTTTGGACCCACCTCCTAGAGAAATGGAACTAAAAACAAAGATAAACAAATGGGACCTAATGAAACTTAAAAGCTTTTGCACAGCAAAGGAAACCATAAACAAGACCAAAAGACAACCCTCAGATGGGAGAAAATATTTGCAAATGAAGCAACTGACAAAGGATTAATCTCCAAAATTTATAAGCAGCTCATGCAGCTCAATAGCAAAAAAACAAACAACCCAATCCAAAAATGGGCAGAAGACTTAAATAGGCATTTCTCCAAAGATGATATACAGACTGCCAACAAACACATGAAAGAATGCTCAACATCATTAATCATTAGAGAAATGCAAATCAAAACTACAATGAGATATCATCTCACACCAGTCAGAATGGCCATCATCAAGAAATCTAGAAACAATAAATGCTGGAGAGGGTGTGGAGAAAAGGGAACCCTCTTCCACTGCTGGTGGGAATGTGAATTGGTACAGCCACTATGGAGAACAGTGTGGAGGTTCCTTAAAAAGTAAAAATAGAACTACCATATGACCCAGCAATCCCACTACTAGGCATATACCCTGAGAAAACCATAATTCAAAAAGAGACATGTACCAAAATGTTCATTGCAGCTCTATTCACAATAGCCCGGAGCTGGAAACAACCTAAGTGTCCATCATCGGATGAATGGATAAAGAAGATGTGGCACATATATACAATGGAATATTACTCAGCCATAAAAAGAAACAAAACTGAGCTATTTGTAATGAAGTGGATAGACCTAGAGTCTGTCATACAGAGTGAAGGAAGTCAGAAAGAGAAAGACAAATACCGTATGCTAACACATATATATGGAATTTAAGAAAAAAATGTCATGAAGAACCTAGGGGTAAAACAGGAATAAAGACACAGACCTACTTGAGAATGGACTTGAGGATATGGGGAGGGCGAAAGGTAAACTGTGACAAAGCGAAAGAGAGGCATGGATATATATACAGTACCAAACGTAAGGTAGATAGATAGTGGGAAGCAGCCGCATAGCACAGGGAGATGGGCTCGGTGCTTTGTGACCACCTGGAGGGGTGGGATAGGCAGGGTGGGAGGGAGGGAGATGCAAGAGGGAAGGGATGTGGGAACAGATGTATATGTATGACTGATTCACTTTGTTATAAAGCAGAAACTAATAAACAAAATTTTATTCAGCTTTTAAATGCTTATCTGTATATGTTATATTTTGTATGTCCTTATTTCCTCTGCTTTGACTCTTACTATATCTGACTGCAGTTTCTATTTTAAAGGCATCATTCTTCTTGTAGACTTTTATTTTCTTCTACATTTTCTATGTTCTCTTTCCCTTTGGGATTAACATATGCACACTACTATTTAGAAAATAGATAACTAATAAGGACCTACTATATAGCAGAGGGAACTCTATTCAATATTCTGTAATAACCTATATGGGAAAAGAATCTAAAAATGAATGGATATATGCATATGTATAACCAACTCACTTTGCTGTACACCTGAAACTAACACAACATTGTAAATCAACTATACTCCAATAAAAATTTTAAAAAATACTATACCTCCTAAGAGATCTGAATCAGAAGAAAAAAGAACGTGGATTCTGGCCCCCCTCATACCAACAGCTCATTGGTAGAATGTTGAATACCTCCATGACTACTGGAGGATATAATTAGATAATTAAAATGTCATCTCACCAGCGGATTATAATGACCACATCAGCTGCAGACTCGTCACTTTCCCCAAAAGGCTGCACTGTCAAAGGACAGTGGTTTACAAGTGGAAGGTAAAATAACACTATATTTAGAACTTTGTCCCCAAACCCCAATGAGAAATGCTTTTAATCCACCTGAGCCATATGGAGAATTTCTAAGGGGACCTCTTTATTGATAAAGCCCAAACCCAAATCTGTTGTTTCAGCAGGCTGTAAGAAGAGGACTATCCAACGAGCATGAACTAGGGCCAAGAGGCGTGGACCCTAAATGCAGTCATGAGTGTCCTTATAAAAGAGAGGTTTGACAGAGAAGAAAATAATGTGACCACTGAAGCAGCATGCTACTGCTGGCTTTGAAGATGGAGCAAGGGGCTGGGAGCCAAGCAATATAAGGGATGCAGATCTAGAAGTTAGTAAAGGTGAGGGCACAGATTTTCCCTTCGAGCCTCTAGAGGGAGTGTAGCCCTGCTAACCCCTTGACTTCAGCCCAGAGAAACTGATTTCAGACCTCTGACCTCCAGAATTGTGAGAGAATAAATGTATATTGTTTTAATTTTCAAGTTTGTTACAGCAGCAATAGGAAACTAATACTCTATGTGACCGAGTTTTAGCCAAAAGAAGTTGAGTAGATTGAGCATACTTTCAGGCATGGTCCATAATAACTGCCCACGTGGTCTCCTCAAAGCTCTTTTTGACTGGATGGAGAAAAACACGGCGATCATAGAAGCCCCATGTTGACAATGTCAGAGCTTCCTATGCCCTTGAAAAACCGTGTATAGAAGAATAAACCTTGATGATTTGTAACTACTCAGCAAGAAATAAACTTCCGTTGTGCTTAAGCTGTGACTTATTTTGGGGTTGATTTGTTACCGTGGTTGTTGTCATCCTAACTAGTGCCGCTGGTGCATGGTTTCGTTTACCCTCAATATCGTTCTTTTATCAGTAGATTTATTCTTTTCCTTCCTGGGTAGAGCCAGTCATGGCCCTTGCTGGATGAAACTCTTGCAATGTCTGATCATACCAGGCATGCATACAAAATTATGCTTTGTGCTCTTTTTGCATCTGCTGGTACCGCTTCTGAGAAAATACAAATGGGACTGATGGTCTGAAGCAGCAGTAGGGTATCAGGGTACCTATAGCTGTCAACTGAGTGTTTACCATCTGGAATTCCATATTCCTCTCAGAGGGAAAGAGCAAAAAGAGTAAGACTGTTTCTATCTATCTATCTATCTCTCTCTCTATCTATATATCATCTATTTACTTATCTATCTATAGCTACTATATAGATACTCATTCAATACTCACAATGGACAAAAGATAGGTAGCTAGACAAATGGAAAAATAGATAGATGATAGTTACATGTATACATACATAGATATATAGGTATATATATATATATATATATATATATATATATATATATGTGGGTGTGTTGTGTGTGTGGGTATTTTTAGTACAGTACCTAGAACCTGTATAAGTAATTGCCATTATTATGACGAAGACAAAGGAAACATAAGGTGCTATGAAACTGTATAGCTGGAGGATCTAATTTTATCCAGTGGATGAAAAATGTCTCACCTAGAAAATTATGTTTCAAGCTGATATCTGAAGACTGGAAAGACCATCAGCAATCAGAAGTGAGGGGATGGGCCTCCCTGGTGGTGCAGTTCTTGAGAGTCTGCCTGCTAATGCAGGGGACACGGGTCCGAGCCCTGGTCTGGGAAGATCCCACATGCCGCGGAGCAATGAGGCCCATGCGCCACAACTACTGGGCCTGCGCGTCTGGAGCCTGTGCTCCGCAACAAGAGAGGCCACGACAGTGAGAGGCCCGTGCACCGCGATGAAGAGTGGCCCCCGCTTGCCACAACTAGAGAAAGCCCTTGCACAGAAACGAAGACCCAACACAGCCAAAAATAAAAATAAATTAATTAAAAGAAGGCTCAACATAAAAAAAAAAAAAAAAGGGAGGGGAAACAGAACAGGCAAAATCACTGAGACAGGAAGGCGAGCACAGCGTTTTAGAACAAAAAGAAGTTCCTTGCAGCTAAAGCAACATGTGAAGGGATAAAGGAGAGGCAAGAGTTGCAGCTAGAGACGTAAGCAGAGGTCAAGGGTAGAATAAAAACCACATGGTGTTTACTCCTGCTGTTCACAATTGCTAACATTGATGTGCTGTCCAAATGGGATTTTTGTTTGTAAAATAACAGTCATTGATAAACCAGTATTTTCAGAATCGTTATATGGAACAATGTGTATACTATTTTAGAGAAACTTTGATGGGTTCAAATGAACTCAGTTTGCCTTTCTGGTTTGTTTCCAACATTTGTGAATTAAACATAATAAACTGTAAGTTACTGAAAAAAAGGAGCAAAACCAGCCCCATCAGGATTTCACTTCCCCACCACTGCCTGAGGCTAGTGTGAGACACCAGTCCTCCTTGTCCAGAAAGTGAGCTCAGTTGCTGAGGGACCATCCTGGGCCAGGACACAACTGTGCATGATGTCAACCATGCAAAGAGGAAGGCTCAGCTCACACCAATTTACTGGTCCTCTGCCTTCCCTCTCTTCAGAGAGTCCTGAAGTATCCGTGTCAGGGGACACATCTTTCATTGACATGAGCTGATCCAAGCTTAGGAACCCAATGCTGTAACGGGCAGAAGTCATTTCACGGCACTTCACCGGTTCTAAAACCCAACTGAGATGCTCTGTGACGTCATGCAGAGTCACACCTAAGAGGCAGTCTTGTTCAAGTGCTGCATAGATACAGAAGTAGCAACTGACACCGGATCCCGGATCTTGACTGCTTCCACCCTGGCTTCATGTTTCACGCCAGAGACCCGAAGCATCACGTGTTCACTCAGGGTTGGGAGCACATGCTCTGCCTTAAAAAAAAAAAAAAAAGTTAATGCTTTTGATTTTCATAGCATCCCCGTTTCATCATGTTGTGTGTTCAGTCCCTCATTCTGGGTAGTTTGATTTCTATCAAACATACCTGGAGCTGTTTTCCCCTTTTTACTTTGAGAACAGTTGCTGGACTTTTACTGAGACTGTAGAATTTTTTTCTTTTAAAGAAAAATAATGTAACAAACATTATCTGCTTGGGGTTGGCATTTTGGCTGGATCACGCAACATGAAGGTGGGTTGGAAGATTTAGGTTATTTTAATAGATGATATAAAAGCATTTTGTAATTGTCAAAGTGTTTTGCAGGTAGTTGTTATTTCTGTTGTTTTCATTATGGCTCTTCATCACTCTGTCCACAGACTGAGGAGGATGCAATTACTGAGATGGGACATGATTTTAACTCCTACTGGCCAACCTTGACTGACCGATGTTGAAGGAAAAGAAACACTCTTTATGTGTTTAAAGAAGGGGGGGGCTGGTCCTTAAAATGACAGATGTCAGTGGAGATTCCACAGCTTAAAGGAGTAGTTTTCCAAATCTGAAGGAGGAGAAGATAATTAAAAGTTGAGCTGCCCGTTCTGGTTACAGGATAACATCACCAATAAACTTATTCCCAGTGGGCCATTTTGTATAATTACCATGTATCTGTATCGGAGTGAGATAGAGAAGACACATCCCATTATGAAATACTAGTTGTCACTAGCGTGGATATTACCGATCACCTCTGCTGATTTGAATTGGTGATAATCAGGCAAAGGAGGGAAGAGTTGCAGATGATCAATGAAGCTACCAGTGGATGACATCTTGGCTTTGACAGATGTTAAATAATCTCCTCCTTAGTACAGGGGATCTTTTATTTCTCTTGGGAGTTTTTGTGATATTGATTACAGAATAATTTTGATGATTTTCAAGAGGAACTGAGGCCAAGAGTCAAAATTCATCGTGCACTTAAAATTTGCAATGCAATTATTTCGTATAATCAGATATGAAGTTCAGCTGGAAAAGGTGAAGATAAAAGCCTCCATTTCTTGGCACTGCAGCATCTGGGCCCTGTGTTTGCCATCTAGGCCCAGAGGCATAGATGTCCTGCGCATCCAGACACCACACAGAGAGAGGACTTTGTTGTTCGCCTTGGCTTTATAACTTGACCTGAGAGCTGACACTGCCTCTCCAAAGTCATTCACCCACTGTTGGTGCCAGGAGGGTCAAAGCAGCACAGTCTCTGCTGCTTGAGCTCAGAGATCTCTGCTCTGCAGCCCTGAGCCCCACCTCCCATGAGATCCACCCCTTATAAGATCCTTATCAAGAACGGCGTCTATTCAAATATTTGGCAGTGGGGTGGTGCTATAGACTGAATGTTTCTTTTCCCTCAAAACTCATATGTTGAAGTCCTAACTCCCAGAGTGATGGTATTAGAAGGGGCCTTAGAGAGGTCATGAGGGTGGAGCCCCCATAACGAGATGAGTGCCCTCATAAGAAGAAGAAACTCGGTGAGATTAGAGTGCTCCCCCTCACCACTACCCTGTGAGGACACAGCAAGAGGGTCCCATCTGCAAACCAGGAAGCAGGCTTCCATCACACACTGAATTGGCTGGTGCTTCAGTCTTAGTCCTCCCAGCCTCCAGGACTGTAAGAAGTAAGTTTGCTCTTTATGTTCCTCAGGATGGTATTGGTTATAACTGTCTGAACTGACTAAAGTGAGGAAGAATTTTAGCAAGCTTCTGCGTACGTCTTTGAAAAAAAAAGGGGGCTGGTGAGTAAGCATTTTAGGCTCTGTCTACAGCAAGATATTGACTACAAACCCACCAGAAGGTGGACCCCTAGTGCTGAGGGTGGAGGAGAAATGAGAGGGAAAGAGCCTGGGTCTCTAACTGCCCAGAGCCTCAAACCTCCCTCCCTGCACCACTCTATGTTAGAAAGAAATACACTTCTAGCTTATTTAAGCTGTCGATTATGAGTTTTAGGCTGCTTGTTGCCAAATCTATTTCTCACTAATACAGGCACCTAAACTATTACAAATTTTGAGTAAAACTGATCCTATATGCTTTCCTACTTTATTTTTTTCCTTCACGCAAGATGGAGAAGAAAAATAGAGTCAGAATGGTGTTTCTAGGAGAAGGTGGGGAATAGGACTAGAAGTGACATTAGCACAATAAGAGAGAGATTGGTGCCTGTGTCAGTCACAAAGGGATGGAAGTTATAGGGCAGCAATCCCAGCTCTGCCCAAAGACCATATTGATTGCCTGTCCCCAGTGGGTCACAGTCAGGGTTCTTGGGTATGAGAAACTAAAAAAGCAAAACAAAATCAACACAAGAGACAAAACCTTTGGCTACTTTAGGCAGATAAGTATTTTATTGAGAAGACAATGCGTAGCTCTCAGAACAACCAGGACGGCCATAAAAACAGGCTTGCTCAGGAACATGGATGCTGGCAGCAGCTAGGATCATGCCAAACCTTGGGACAAAACCAGCCAGGTGGGGACACCATTGCTGCTTGCAGAACCAAACAAGTATGCCATTCTTGCAACATCCAGGCTCGACTTGCTGAAAACGTTGTTACCACCACCCACAACCAGAATGGAATCTCTCTGCTTCTGTACACCTCAAGCTCCCAATTCAGAATTTGGGACAAGGACATCTGATGGCTATAACCTTGGTCGCATGCCCATGCCTTAGCTGCAAGAGAGGCTGCAATGTAAAATCTGGGGTTTTCAGCAACTAGAGTGAGAGTCAAACTTTGTCTCCCATTGATGCACTTGAACTGAGGAACCATCCATTTGTAAAAGGGTTTCAAATGCCCAGTAGCCAGAGCCAGAGCCAGACAGAGACAGAGACAGAAAGACTAGACTGTCTACAACAGCCCTCCAGCTGCTCTTCTGCAAACTGAGCAGGTTGAATTAAATGATCTCTGACATTGTTTTAGCTTTTTGGATGTTCTGATTCTAGAGAAGTAATACCTAGATACTTATGCATATCATAAATACGTTTATTGTCATTTTAAAGTATGGGAGGGAGCAGCACATAAAACATCTGCTTTCCGAGCTGCTTGGACCTGGCTAAGAGTCTTGATGACAAAGAGGTTTCATTTTGTATGCTAATTTCTACTGCTTGATGGTGGTTTCCAAAGCTGTCATGCAAAAAGTAATTCAGAGAATGACCCTGCAGTCATCAGGAAAGAGAGTTGGGGTCAACTACCAGAAGCGTCGAGGATGAAAGTGGGGAGGGGTAGCACCTGTGTGACCTATCTAACAATTCTAGCCTAACTCAGAAATATTAGGGGCCAGAACCTCTCCTTTGCATGCACGATGCCTTTCTCCTCAAAGAGGGAGATACAAGTGGGGACCAGCCCCTTAGGAGAGCTTCAGGTCATGGTTGAAAATAGCCAGGATGTGATGACTAGTCGTACGTGTCAGTTTGACTAGGCCACAGTGTGTCCAGACATTTGGCCAAACCTCATTTTGTGTGTGTCTGTGAGGATGCTTTTGGATGAGGTAGCATTTGAATTGGTGGACTGAGTAAAGCAGATTGCCCTCCCTAATGTGTGTGGCCCTCATCCACTCAGCTGAAGACCTGAATAAAAGAAAAAGCTTGAGTCAGAGGGAACTTAGCCTGCCTGACTGTTGAGCTAAGACATTGATCTTCTCTTACCCTTGGACTGGAACTTACACACTTTGCTCTCCTGGTTCTCAGGCCTTTGGACTCAGACTGTACCTACACCACCTGCCCTCCTGGGTGTCCAGCTTGCCAACTGCAGATCTTGGGGCATCTCAGCCTCCATAATCATGTGAGCCAACTTCTTATAATAAATATTATTTATATACATATATCTCCTATTGATTTTCATTCTGTGAAGAACCTTAAGACACAGCACTAAGCTCAGTGAGGACAGAGGGCCAAAGCTGGAACACTGATTACCCCACACTCCTGCAGCCTGTCTGATGACCAAGGGTCTCGAGATCATTAGTCACTAGTGTAGACACTTGTCTAGACCCTGGTTTGGTGGCCTCACTGTAAATGGTTTAGAAGACCTAGGTGTAATGGTCTAGGCCAGCTCCTCCTGCATATGGGAGTTTCTTTCCCTGGAGCACAGGTCCTGAGGCCTCTCCATGGTGGATTTCAGAACAAAAGTGACTGTGCTGGTGTGAAAGAGTGCTAGAAAAGCATATCCAAGGAAAGGGCTGAAATTTTTTCACCCGGGAATATCTTCCACGCAAATTCTTTTCTGTTGGTGGATTCTATATTTTCTTTCAATTCATCTGCCTCATACTCTCCTGTATTTGCTCCTCTTGACTATTACTAACTAGGTTCACCAGAATAGTAGGCACACCAAAGGTAAAGAGGACAGTTGCCTTCCTATTATTTGACACACAGATAGTTTATTCATATTTATCAAAATACCCAGTAGCAATGTGAGTTTGTCCTTTGGCATTTGCTTGCAGTTGGAAAGTGAGACTCTGGCCACAGAGGGAGTGGAAGCTTCAATCATTTGCACTCCTCACTTTATGTGGCTGCCTGTTAATGAAGTGTGAGACTTAAGTAGACACAATCCATCTATTAAGGTAGATTAGAAATACTACTATTTAACAGAGTTAAATGTATTCTTTTCCTTTCACTCTTTTTCCTTCTGGCATTCCTGTTATGCACACATTACACCTTTTATAGTGGTCTCACAGTTCTTGGATATTCTGTTCTGTTTTTTTCCAGTCTTTGTTCTCTTTACTTTTTGGTTCTTGAGGATTCTATCGATAGATCCTCTAACTCAGAGAGGCTTTCCTCAGCCATGTCCAGTCTACTAATAAGCCCATCAAAGACATTCTTCATTTTTGTCATCATGTCTTTTATCTGTAGCATTTCTCTTTTGTTCTTTCCTAGGACTTCCATCTCTCTGTTTACATTGCCCATCTGGTCTTGCATGCTGTCTACTTTCCCCATTAGAGCCCTTTAGGATCTTAAAGGTCGTTTTAAATTCTCAGTCTGATGATCCCAACATCCCTTCCACGTCTGGCTCTGATTCTTGCACTGTGTCTTCAAATTGTGGCAGATTTTTTTGTTTGTCTTTTTGCCTTTTGGTATGTCTTGTAATTTTTTCTTACAGAATATTTTTCTTGTCTGATAGTTGGATATGTTGTACTCTATAAAAGAAATACCTATAAATAGGCCTTTAGTAATGTGCTGGTGAGGTGTGGGGTGAAGGGAAGTGTTCTGTGGTCTATGATTGGGTCCCGGTATTTTAGTGAGCCTATGCCTGTGCCCCTGGACTGTGAACTTCACAAGTGTTTCTCAGTTTTTTTCTCCCCCTTTAGGTGAGACAGGAAGACTAGAGCCAGTAGGAGTTGGGTATTTCCCTTCCTCACATCACTGCAGCTCTGATAATACCTCAGCAGGGTAGGCTCTAGTTAACTAGCTTCCCCTGAAGGCAGGCCTTGTTCAGAGAACAAACTACTATGGCCTATTTCAAAATGGTTCTCCATCCTCTCCCCCTTCCAGAAGTCTGAGGGGATTTATTTAGTATGAGAATCCACTGAGCTCCTGGAGTTAAATCTCACAATGTTGTGAGGATCTCCTTATGACTTGGTCCCCTTGGAGTTTTTATACTTTCAGAGTTTTCTGCTGAGAACGGAGCCTCCAGCAGTTCTTCAATTATGGTTTAAGTTTTCCTTCCCTGGCACTGGTTCCCATAGTGGTCCACTGCCAAGTCTCTGCTCTGGTAAGCCTCAGCTCTTTATATTCACCTGTCTGTCCCTCCAATCTCAGAGCAGCAGTTTGCCCTGTGTCCTCCCCCCTTTTAAGGATCCAAGAAAAGTTGAACAAGTCTGTTCAGCTTGTTACTCATTGTTAGGACACAGTTGCAGCTTCCAAGCTCCTTATGTTGTCAAACTCAGTTCCGGCTGCTCACCACTCAAAAGCCAATACTTCAGAGGCAAACATTGTTAGAAAGGAAAGCTTGCTTTATTCAGCAGGCTGGCAACTGGGGGAGAAGGTGGATTGCTATCCAACAACCAACTCCGAACTGTCAATCAAGGGGCATAGAGCTTTTAAAGGGAAGTTTCAGAGGTGTAGGTGGAAGGAGGGGCTACATGAATAACAGCACAGTCATCTCTGACAATCACCTTGAAATTAGTCATGCGGTGGTCTGATCAGCATCATCTTGATTGTTTTAAGTACAGTTAATCTTCAGTTCCAGGGTCAATTTGTTCCCATTTCCTTGAGGCCAGTTCTTGGAGTTGTGCAAGATGGAGCAACTTATGTCATGCCTACAGTCTGCATTATGTAGGTAACTTCTTCCACCTGGTGGGGGTTTCAGTATCTACAAAACAGCTCAAAGGATGTGGCTCAGAATATGATCTACAGCCCTTGAGGAGGAACTAAATGTCCTTGACTTTGCTTAATGACGAAATTTTTATTATTTTGTCCTGTTCGACTGCTTTTCTCTGTTTCTGCATTTTTTTTTAATATCTCTGATTAAATTTAATCTCTGGCTAAAGTTTTTCTACAGTCAAGAGGCAGGCAGAGGACATGCGGGTGGGTCTGTCCCATGAAGGCTCCATAGGGTCTTGCTTCGTTTCACTTACATGGGGAACTAGAAATTGGAAGACTTAAAAGAGACTTCTTTAGTCACTGCCTGTGACTAAATCATGAAATGATGAGGGAGTTAGGAAAACATACTGTGAGGCTCTGAGAAGAGCTGAGAAGAGGTGACTTTGGGGGAAGCTAGATTTCTCTTTTTTTTTAATTCTGAAATTAGTCTTTTTAAAAGAATTTTTATTATGAAATATTTCAGACTCATCACAAAGGACAAAGACCATGGTAAACAATTGTGTTTCAGCCATCTAAGAAATAAAAGGCAATTTCCACTGCATCTATAACTAAAACATTACCTATTAGGCCATAAGAAGTCATCTTCATTTCTAATCTATTCGTATGATCTAGAGCCCATGTGTGCAAATGTCAGCAATTGAGCCCTTTAAGATTCTCTTTCACTGTATAGCCACCTCTCTTCAGTGGCTCTGAATGACTTTTGTTTGTTTCTAAGTCACATCAGCCCTCTAAAGATGACAACTATCCCTGATAAAGGGATGTCAAGGGAGTACATTACACACTCTGAAGGATGTTTTAGTGATGAGGTACAAAACAGCGTTTTCCCAAAAGCAATATCATTTGGATCAGTATATAAATTCCCAAGGTGGTAACTCTGATGTGATGACAGTCACTTGACTATATAAATTCTTGAAGGTCCAGAGACATCCATCACATAATTTTATAGTCAGGATTTTTTTCAAAGGTCTTCATGGAAGGAGTTTCCATAAATTTTCACTGTAAGATTTGTAACTCTTCTGGGAAGCTCCTTTTTATGTCAACCTTAAACCTCTTCTCCTGCAATTCAGGAGATTACATTCTATTTGACCTTGAGTGGTGTTAACAACAGCTACAGTTTGATCCTCAAAACAACTCTCTGCCTGTGAGCTGGGTATTTTTATAGCCCTTGTTTACAGATTAATAACGTCAGGTTTAGTGGGATGAAGGACTTTACACAAAGTCACATAGTTAGGATGGAGGAGAGCTGGGATTCATATGTACTCAGAATCTGACACCCTTATCCATTCCTCCCCACCACTAGAGAAAAGGTTTTCTTAGATACAGGAGCTAATTTTTCCTAGAGGTGGAAATGGACACAGATTTCCCCAACACATAAAGAGAACACATCTTGGGATAGGTTGCTTTGTTCTGAATACCCCCAGGTCTTGCAAACCCAATAAAAGTGGCCCAGCACAGAGTTGTATGTAGGATATCTGCCACATACCCATAGTGAACTGTTGTCTCCAAATGAGGTTTCCCTAGAGAAGCATTATTAACTCCATTTCCTTGGAAGATGCAGGACCTGTATCCTTTGCATTGGTTGCTAGGTGACTCACTGCCCCGGCCAGCCAGGATTATGGATGCAAGGCAGAAATAAGAAAAGGCCAAAAATAGTCCTCTCCTTAAAATCCCATTTTCTGCATGTCCCTGGGCCCTTGGGAGACACTATCACAATAATTTATGCCACTACCATCCAAGAGAAGGAGAAGCTTCTCTTTTTTAAATCAGGGGACCATAGCCATGAACTTACATACAGTTTCTGGGGTTTCTGCATTAGTATTTAGAACCCACCTAGTAAAATACAAACATACATTAATAAATTGCTGGGAAAATCTCAAGGGGCAAACTATATACAAAGGTGAATAACTGATGGAGCCTTGGTTGTTAAGGATCCCACCCACCCAGCATATTAATCTCACAGTATTAATTTCTATCCCCCACCACACCCTAAATGGTCCCTTGTTTCTTGAGAAAATGTAAAGGCCACCCCACACCAGTTTCAGGTCAAAACTACCTTTGCCAAAAATCACTCAGTGACTTCTCTGGTTTAACAACTTATTTAAATATCTCTTCTTTCTGGGCTGTTGTACCTTGGGAAAGGTTTTTCTAATAGCCTCCCCAGCTCCCAATTATTTTAACTACACTTCCTCTAGACAACAGATGCTCATCTTCCACCTCAGTTCTATTGGAGAAGTTTAAAATATTGGCTCTAATTTTTCACTATCCTGTAGTCTTACATTTAAGATTGGCCACAGCCAACTGATAGGCAGAATGGCCTTTTTGACCCTTGACTTTGGGCTTGGCCACATGACTTTCATCAGCTGTAATATTTCCTATCACTGCCATACCAAATCACAACAAAGATATTGGCTTTAAAAAACTTCCATTTATTATCTCATAGTTTCTGAAGGTCAGAAGTCCAGTGGGCTCAACTGAGTCCTCTGCTTAGGTTCTCACAAGGCCTAACTCAAGGTTATGGCAGGATTGGACTCTTAGATGGAAGTTCTAGGGATGAATTTACCTCCAACTACATCCAAATTGTTAGTCAAATTCAGTTCTTTGTGAATGTATGGCTGAAATCTACAGTTCCTTGTTGGCTGTCAGCTGAGGGCCAGTCTTTGCTCCTATGGGCTGCCTGCATTGCTCCTCATGCTTTCCATGTGATCGTCTCCAGCAATGGTGGGTTGAGCTCCTCTCATGCTTCAAATCTCTCCAACTTCCCTTCTGTTGCATTTCTCTCACTCCACCTGGAGGAAGCTCTCTGCTTTTAAGGACCCATGTGATTAGATTGAGCCCATCCAGATAATCTTGAACAATATCCTTATTTTTAGGTTCATAATCTTAATTACACTGTAAAGTCCCTTTTTCTATGCAACACAACATATTCAGAGGTTTCTGTAAAAAAAACAAAAAAATGCTCCAGCCAAGGACAGAAAATTTGGTCTAGAATTCTGGCTCTACTTTTGACTTACGTGATTTTGGACAAGTCATTTGCTCTCTATATGAATTGAGCTCTTCATATATAAATGAAGAACATAAACCCAAACTCATAGGATTGTAGCAAAAATTAAATGAGGTAGTGAATTCCTTCATTCAACCGTTCTTTAGTATATTCATGAAGCTAATACGTAATGAATTCCTATTATCAGCCAGACATTATGTTAAAGACTGAGAACCCAAAGATTAATTAAGACAAATTTCTTATTTTTAAGAAGTCTAGGGCTTCCCTGGTGGCGCAGTGGTTGAGAGTCCACCTGCCAATGCAGGGGACACGGGTTCGTGCCCCCGGTCCGGGAAGATCCCACATGCCACGGAGCGGCTGGGCCCATGAGCCATGGCCGCTGAGCCTGCGCGTCCAGAGCCTGTGCTCCGCAATGGGAGAGGCCACAACAGTGAGAGGCCCCCGTAACGCAAAAAAAAAAAAAAAAAAAAAAAAGAAGTCTACATTCCAGTGAGAGAAGTATTTTGTAAATGCTAAAGCAGTCTGCATATCCAAGGCATTATTGTTCTATTTCTTCTTCTAATTTTTCTTATCCCTTCCCATTGGGTATGAACTAACTTTGCATATTTCCTGTCTTATTTTCCTCCAAACTGTCAGTCATTTGTGAGCTTATTATAAAAATTAACATCCCTCAAATTCTACCTTCACATTCTTTACCTGAAATAAAAGGTGGTTACACTTACTCATTGGAAAGAAATATTCACTTCAGAGAGACCCAAATTTACTAAGTCCTGTAGGCAGGCACAGGAGCTTTTCAGTTGAAAAGGATTAACCTTTCTTATATCTATTGAAAATCCTCTTATTTTCTTCACTCATAAAATGCACCTCAGGGTATATATGTCTCAGTATCAAATCCCAAGAACAACACAAATGACTTACATGCAATTCCAAATAAAAGATTACAATGGAAAAGGACAGCATTTGTTGCTATAATCCTCCAAAGTCCCATCTAACTATTCATCTTTTCTTCAGGATGGGAGCATTTCTATAAATGCTTATGGTCCTTAACTGTTCTCTTTTCCAGACATAGTCATTATTCAAAGTGTAACCCAATAGAATATTTTTGGAACGTTGCATTACTGTCATTCGCTGAGCTATTTCAGTTGTTGGTCTGCTTCCCTGTTTCTCTCCATCTCCTCTTCCCCTTTTACTATGTCCCTGGACCAGAGCAAATGCTCCTTTTGTTGGGCTGCCCCTAACAGTCAAAAATGATGCTAAGTGTGCATAGCTTGACCTGTTCTGGAACAATTCACCAACAGTCTAAATAACAGAATATTGGCATAGAAACTGGCCTTGGGGATGCATCAACACCCCACAAAGAACTGCCAGCAGGGCTGCTGCACTGTGATAACTTCCCCTTCCCTCCCAAGCCAAAACTGACAAAGTCTCCATGGAGCTGTCTTAACTCAATGTTAAGAAGGGCCTCTGGTCCAGGCCCAAAGTTCATTCAAAAGACAATGGGATGCTCACTCATTAGGTTTTATCACTGCTCTCAAAGATTTTCTTACCTTGAAGATATTTTCACACAGAGCGAATATATTAAATGGTAACAGGCACTCACAACCATCATGCTTTCAAAGGAGACAGCCAACAGGGTAGAATTTGCAGCCACGCCCAGCTAAGGGATAGGTCAGTCACAGCCAATTGCAGTGTGTTTTTGTCGTTCTGGTCATCACTTGTACCAGAATATGATATCAGACATTTGAGCATAAGAGCCAGAGACGCTATGACACATCCAGGGAATGAGGGGGACTGTCTACTAGAGCTCTCCTTGGGGAAGAAGCGAGGTGTGTCAGAGAGGCAAATCCATGGAATCCGTGCTAAGGACCCTGAGTCAAGAAAGAGAGACACCCCTGTGTTGGGGGCTGTAGCTGGTGTATTAAATTAAGCACTTGCAGATGCTGACCTGCTGAGTGGGGAGTCACAAGCCACCCACAGGGGTCGGCAGGGAGCTCCCTCAGCATCTGAGCTCCCACTTTGGGGAAGTGAAAACCCTGGGGCCACTTTGACTGACGGTACAGTTTCAGTACACTCACACAAAAGAAGTCAAGTCACAAGATTTATTACTGATGGATCCTAGGAACAGGGCAATGAGCTGGTGGAAAGGCAGCCCTCTGTCCCAGGTCAGGAGGGAGACGGAGATAGAGAGCAGGGTAGCAAGCACCTACTGCTTATAAGGTGGCTGGGACAGAGGTCTCTAACTTTTCACTAGCTCAAATCTAAGTGGTTATTTTTAAAAGTGTCCCGGGAAAAAAACAACGTGGGAACTTGGGGCGGGGATCCTAAACTCAGGTCCTTATCTAAATGTTCAGCAGGGTTGTCATACTATAAAATGCGCAGGCAGCAACTCGAAAAAGCCATTTCCTCATCACAAACCTATGTGCAAGGTAATGAAAACACAGAACGTCAGAATCTGGAGGGACAGGTAAAACAAACAAAAAAACAAAAAGAACAGAAGACAGTGGAAGCCTGCAAGACGGCAGAGGTTAGGGGACAGACACAGGGGAAGCAGAGATGGAATGAGATGTGAGTGTAAAATAAGGTGCTTTAGGGAAACCCTGTGCTGCTACTGACCCATCCTCCCTGAAGCTTAGTACAGGGTCCTCACTCGGCCAGAAGTAGTGGTCTTGAATTGGCAGGCTGCCAACATAGTCCATGTCTTATTTCTATAACGTAAAGAAGTAGATTCAATAACAGTAAGTCTCCTTCAGCTACTTCCTCCCCCCAGAGCATGATAAAACTGCAGAGGACTGACTTGTCTGTCAATGCCTTACAGCATTATGGTTAAAAGAGACCTCAGAGGCCATCTGGATTATTCTCTTGCCCTTAGGCAGATTTCTCTAAACCATCCAAGTTACTCTTCCTGTTAATATGATAATATGAAGCTATTATTACACAAGTCAAACCAGAGGAGTTAAGGTCCCAACAGATATATGGTCAATGGCTTATGTCTTCTTGAGAGGGTCTTGCCAGGAAACCCCTGGGTCTTGTATATCCAGTTTAATCACATTGACCATATGATAGCCTTTCCACGATGGACAGCATCACGTTTTCTTACCTCTATCCTCCAATGTGTTTTCCAATGCTTGATACACAGTAGGTGTTTCAGAAATATTTGTGACATGGATAAAAGACTCAGATCCAGATCTTTGGCACTCTCACAGCTGATGAAGTCTGTTAAGAACTGTATTAAGACCACAATAGCTATGAAAATCTTCACCATGCAGGTTCCACTGCTGGAAAATGGAATCCAGTGTGACTCATTAGGAGGGAATGTGGTTTGCATTGCAAAAATATTGCATAGTTATAAGTTGTGATGAATAAGCAGGTAGGAAAGAAAGGACCAAAGGCTTCTGATCAAAGCCAACGCATTCTGAAGAATATGAGCATCAGCAAATTGTGTCTATGAAAATGGATTCATAAATAAAAATATTTCATGACCATCTCGATGCTGCTCTAGGGCATATTGGAGACTGGCTTTAGGGACTGAGCTAGGTTTCAGATGCCAAGTGGCCTAATGCTTCAGGTTGGGAGGCAGGGAGCTGTAAGCAGTTGAACTGAGGTTTTTAAAATTTTTAATTTAAAATTTTTTCCAGTTTAACTGAGATATAATTGACATGTAATACTGTATAAGTTTAAGATGTACAAAGTAATGATTTGGTACATGTATATGTTGGGAACTGATCGCCACAATGAGTTTACTTAACCTCCATCACCTCATGTAATTACAACTTTTTTCTAGTGACGAGAACATTTAAGATCTACTCTCTTGGCAATTTTCAAATATACCATAGAATATTGATAACAATAGTCACTATGCTATACATTGTATCCCTAGAACTGAAACTGGAAGTTTGTGTCTTTTGACCCCCTTCATCCATTGGCCCTACCCCACTACCCTTTCCTTTGGCAATCACCAACCTGTTCTTTGTTTCTAGAAGTGCAGTTTTATTTTTAGACTACATATCAGGAAGATCATACAGTACTTACCTTTCTCTGTCTGACATTTCACCTAACACAATGTCCTCAAGATTCATCCATGTTGTCACAAATGGCAGGATTCCCTTCTCTTTTATGGTTGACTTTTTATGGCTGGTGTATATATTTCTTTATATCTGTGTGTGTGTGTGTGTGTGTGTGTGTGTGTGTATGTTACATACATTTTTTTTTTATCCATTTATCTGTTGAAGGTTGTTTCCATGTCTTGACTATTGTGAATTGTTCTATAATGAACGTGCTGGGGAGGGGGGCGGGTACAGGCACAGCTATCTCTTTGAAATAATGATTTTATTTCCTTCCGATGCATACCCAGATGTAGAATTGCTGGATCGTACAGTAGTTCAATTTTTAATTTTTTGAGGAAAAAAATGCTGTTTTCCATAGTAGCTGTACCAATTTTCATTCCCACCAAAAGTATACAAAGGTTTTCTTTTCTCACTAGGACTTCTCTCTTGTCTTTTTGATGGTAGCCATTCTAACAGGTGTGAGGTGATGGCTTATTGCAGTTTGCATTTCCCTGATGATAAATGATGTTGAACACTTTTTCATGCAACTGTTGGCCATTTGTATGTCTTCTTTGGAAAAATGTCTATTCAGGTCCTTTACTCTGTTTTTTTTTTTGTTGTTTTTTTTTTTTTGCTGTACACAGGCCTCTCACTGTTGTGGCCTCTCCCGTTGTGAAGCACAGGCTCCGGACGTGCAGGCTCAGTGGCCATGGCTCATGGGCCCAGCCACTCCGCGGCATGTGGGATCTTCCCAGACTGGGGTACAAACCCGTGTCCCCTGCATTGGCAGGCGGACTCTCAACAACTGTGCCACCAGGGTAGCCTCTACTCATTTTTAATTAGACTATTTGTGGGGTTTTGCTATTGAGTTGTATGTGTTCCTTATATACTTTGGATATTAACCCTTATAAGGTATATGGTTTGCAAATATTTTCTCCCATTCTGTAGGTTGCCATTCCATCTTGTTGATTGTTTCTTTTGCTGTGTAGAAGCTTTTTAATTTGATGTAGTTCCACTTATTTTTGCTTTTGTTCCTTGTGCTTTAGGTGTCATATCCATAAAATCATTGCCAAGGCCAATGTCAAGGAGATTTTTTTCCTGTGTTTTCTTCCAGGAGTTTTATGGTACCAGGTTTTACATTTAAGTCTTTAATCCATTTTGAGTTAATTTGTGAGTGTGTGTGTGTTAAAATATTTTTATTGCAAAGTGATTCAGTTATATTTGTGAGGAGATTTTTGATGTTATGACTGGGGGAACTTTCTCCACAGTCAGGGCATTTCTGGTTGCCACATAGTCCAGGGTGTAGGTGGTCATGTAGTACATTGGCCGGCCTGTATACAAACAACTTTGTGCAAATTAGAAAAAGGTACTCACTCTTGGTGGATGCAGTCCAGTGCTAGGGTTTGTGGTCAGCAAGCAAGCCACAAACTGGTATTCAATCTCCACTTGCCTCTTTGGCCAACCACACTTGCTCAGGGCCCAGCCTGCATGCCTGAATGTGATGGCTGTGATGGTGGGGTTGGTGCTTTCCGAGGTTCATCCTGAGAAACCAAGGAGGTGGAGAGAGAAGAGGGTGCTTTCTGGGCCTCTCATTTCGGTTGCTTCCCTGGATACAAGAGAGGAATTTGGGCTTATTTATTAAATTAGAAGTACTTAAAATGGGTTCCTTAAATTCTTAAGACTCCACAGATGGGTTCTTTTAGGGCTTTTCTAAATCTTCCAAAATTTACATAGGTTTTGTAAACATGCAAATATAGGAATTTTTCTAGAAAAATATTTCATATCTTTCACCCATCCCAAAGGTATCCATAACCTCAAAATGTTAAAATTACTGATCTAAGTATCTATTGTAATTCAAGGATTAAACCAATAAACAAAAAAGAGAAGAAAAAAGAATCTGACAAGAAATTGTTCTTTATTTCACTTTGTCATAGTCCAATGAGCATAACATGAACATATTACACAAACTTGGTGAATAGCTACCCATTCAAGGAAATTTGCTCTTCTTACCTGCTTCACACAGCCTGCAGAATAAATCTTGGCCACTTTAATGAACAAGTTATTAGATCAATAGATCTGAAAATCTTCCAAACAGAGAACAAAACCCTTCAAGTATGCAATCCTTTAGACAAGTTGGCAAATGACCATGTGGGTAGGCAAAAGGAAGTCCAACTCAGTGGCTAAGGGCTCCTGTTTTGGGGGTCAACTTCAATTCCTGCCCCTGCCATTAACTAACTGGGAGTTCGGGGGTGCTTAGGCAACTTATTTAATTTCTCAGATGCAAAATGGCGCTAAGTAAAGGATCTACCCACCTCACAGAATTGTTTTAAGGGAAAAATGCAATAATACATGGGAAATACTTTATATGATACTTAACATGTAATAAGAACTCTATAAATGTGAGCTGTTTAATATTTTTATTAGTATTGGAAAAGTTGACCTATCAGAAGCAGATTGGGGGCTTTAAAGATTTTGGTGGCATTTTCTTTTTTCTTTCTGTTGTTTTCCTCAGGGCTAGTCTCATTCAATGTAATTTCAGAAGCAAATCCCCAAATTTCTAACATAAGATATACATCCCCCTTATTATACTTTTGAGATCTGCTAAAATAAATTTAACTTTTAAATAATTTAACAGCTATTAACAATGGGTCGAAAGAATAAGGATGAGTTGGCAGAATATATCCATTGGGTGAAATGATGCACAAAGATTAAAATTTTATTTCCCTTGCATTTCAGTTTAGGGCCAATCTTGAACTCTTTGGGCTTTGGTGATCCTTTTGATTTTAGAAAGGAGCAGTCAGCTCATCGAGGTCTAAATGTTCAGAGAACATGATGCCTGGCTCAGTCCCGAAACTTCCTTCAGCTTCCAGCTGACTCCTTTGTGTGGACAGAGTCCTTTCAATGTCCAGGATACACTTAAGCCTGTCTTCCCAGTCATCTCCCCAGTGATAGTTAAGGGATTGTGCCTAGGTCCTGCGTACATTTATTTGGAAAGGTTTTAAGATATGATTCAGTTAAACACTGGGGGGTAGTTCAGAATTTACAATAATAATTACCCATCTGGGGCCAGCAGGCAGTAAGGTAATCTCTCCTAATTCTGGCTACACATCATAACCAATGGTTATATAACCATATTTACAAATAAACATTCATGGGCCTGAACAAACACAAGTCTGTGTAGTAAGTCCGGGGGAAGGCAAACTTTTGGAGAAAATCTCCAAAAGGAACAGAAAAAATACATATTGCTTTACTAGGGTAATTTAATATGGTGAAATTTCCATACCTTTTGAAGAATAACAAAATCAACGTGTAGTCACATGTTTCAGTGGCAATATATGGCTGTCAGTAACAAACAACATGAACTTGAGAATACAGGGACATGATCACCTACAGTCTGCTAGGACTCAAGATTGGAATAAGGTGAAGGAAGGGGCTATCTATTCAACAGAAACAGAGACACACAAAGCGAGGAAGAAGAGTATCAGGGTCCCATGGGTCTTCCCAATGCAATTTCTGTTTATTCTTTTCACTTATTTTAGGAAATCATTTCTTCCTACTCCAACTCTTGAGATCCACATGGGAGGTACCTCATTTTGTCTCACTGCACAAAGACATTGGTGTAAAGATGGACACCTACCTCAGGGTGTGGCACCAGGCCATAGTGACTGCTCCAGAGCTTTATCGTCCAATATGGTAGCACTGGGCACCAAGGGCAGTCCAGGCCGTACAATTGGACAATATTAAAAGTCAATGAGAGTCCTTTTCAGGATTTGTTAAGATAGAGTTGGCAAATAGAAGTCCCTTTCCTCAAAGATGGAAAGATGGGAAGCTGTTGAAAGTTAGATCCTGAGACAGAGATTAGCTTGCTGTAGCTTTTTTAGGGAGTATTCTTGGGATCAATAGTGGAAAAAAAAGAAAGAAAGCAGAATCGAGCAGCGCAAAATGTCGAGCTGAAATGTACCCTCAGTGAAGGACTTGGCTGGTCACATGGAGAGCTCTGAAAGGAGGATTGATCTTCAAAGTTATCCTGAGGTAGGGTAAGAGATCAAGCCTTTATACTACTGCACAGACTAGTCATTGGATGTGGGTTGCCCTGAAAGGTGGGCATGAACTTGTGCTTGGTAACTCTTTAGTCAAGGTAATTCCTGAAGATGGCTGACAGTTAAGGGCAATTGGGGGGATAAGCATTTTAGTCCTGGAAGCAGCATATCACAGAATTCACTACAGAATCCCAACACTGCTGAAAGAGGGAGAGGTAAAACCCAAAGAGAGTTCTGATGGCATTTGAACTCATGATTCTATGCATCCTTGCACTTCCTGTGGTTTGTTTACAAAAGCCAATTGGGTTCTTTTTTATATCTAACCTAGTTCAAATTCTACTAAAACAATCATGTCTAAGACAATTAAGAATATATATAACCTGCTTGGAAATCTATAAAACCAAAAAATGGAAGCATGTCAGAAAATGCATGGGGGTGGCTAAAGGGAGAGAGTAATACAATTATTATTGTTGAGCAAACCATAGGTAGCTTGACTAGATGGAGGGAATGGAAGATGTTTCATAGACGCAGGTCACTCAACTGGGGCCAGAGGAGGAATCTTTGTGGGAATTCAATCCCATGACCATCTGCTGGCATATCATTGGGCTGAAAGTAGAATGTCTGATACATTCTTGAGCAACTTTTCTTAAAAAAATCTTTGACTTTTCCAAAGAGATGAGAAGCAAATAGGAGAATTGCTCCTAAGGCCTCAACTCTGATGAACAAAGAGGATTTAATTGCAGAGGAAGAAGTCAGAGGAATCATTGAAGAACATGCCTATACTGCTTTGGAAATTTTTTGAATGTTTGGGAAGAAAAGGCTGTCAAGTGTGGGATCTAGATTTAAGGAAATGGATAAATTCTTGTTATGAGAATTGGATGGGAAAGTGCTTTAGAGGGTTGAGCATCTCCTAAAACTCAAATTCTGAGTATACAGCCCCCAAACAGAAGGAAATGCAGAGCAAACAAGGTTATATTCCCACAAATTAAGAATTGTGCCAATAAAACTAAAACACTTGCTATAGACTGTGTCTATAGAATGTGTCCCCCGCCCAAATTTCTATGTTGAAATCTAATCCTCGATATGATGGTATTTGGAGGTGGAGCCTTTGGGAGATGATTAGGTCATGAAGGCAGAGCCCTCATGAAAGGGATTAATGCCGTTATAAAAGAGACTCCAGGGCTTCCCTGGTGGCGCAGTGGTTGAGAGTCCGCCTGCCGATGCAGGGGACACGGGTTCGTGCCCCGGACCGGGAAGATCCCACATGCCGTGGAGTGGCTGGGCCCATGAGTCATGGCTGCTGAGCCTGCGCGTCCAGAGCCTGTGCTCCGCAACGGGAAAGGCCACAAGAGTGAGAGGCCAGCGTACTGGAAAAAAAAAAAAAAAAAAAAAAAAAAGGAGGCTCCAGAGAGCTCCCTTGCCCCTTCTGCCATGTGAGGACACAGAGAAAGATGGCTTCTATGAACCTGGAAGTGGGTTCTCACCAGACATCAGATCTGCTGGTATCTTGATCTTGGACTTCCCAGCCTCCAGAACTGTGAGAAATAGATTTCTGTCGTTTATAACCCACATCATCTATGATATTTTTGTTATAGCAGCCTAAATGGACTAAGTAACAGAGGCTTTCTTAATCCTCTTTAGAAGAGAATATTCATAGAAAGGATGGATTTATAATTTGAGCATTCTTGGTATAATGGTATTATATTGCTGGGTGGCATAATATAAGTCACAACTCTCAATGGCTATTTTCTTTCCAGTTTACTTGTATTTTAAACATGGAGAACCCTCACTGGTAGGTGAGATTGAAATATAAGATGTATGAGTAAATGAAAATGAAACTTTGGCTGTTCTGCTTTCTTGGCTTAGACAGTTGCCTTCCAGGGACCAGAAGTAATCATAGTTATGATTTATTGGATTCTTACAAAGTTCTAGGCATTGTGCTAAGTGCTTTATATGAATTATCTCATGTAATCCTTACAGAAGTTCTTTTGGAATATGTATTCATTAATATCCTCATTATACATACAATAGTGGTCAGATTTGAAAAGGACAGATGACCTATTCCAAGGGGCAAAAATTAAACTTAAGACAAAGCCAGTGTTCCAGACTGCTATACAGAAAGAGCTTACAAATGAAAATGCTAAATTGTTTTCTGCGATCTTTGCTATCTTTGAGGTACTGTGAGGAAAAGGAATGGTGCTCCTTAGGGTGAGGGCAGAGCTCAAGGTTGGCAGAAGGAGGGTGTCTAGCAAGGGTTGAAACATAACCAACTCTCTGCTAATGGGAAGGCCATCATTCCCGCAGTGGGACTGTGAGAGCCCAGAGGAAGGGGTTCCTCTTTTCTACCTGGTCTACCACAGGGTGTCCATTTTGCAGTTCTTTCGTCTGGAAGACGAAATAATTTTTTTTTTTTTTGAAAATAAGTGTGGTTCTTAAATTGTTCAAAGGAAACATTTTTAAAAATATAAGGTTTCATACATTGACATAAAACAATTAGTCAGAGGTAATAAACTATAAATACAATAGTTCAAATGTTTCTATTTTAGCATTAGTTTTCTAAACAAGTTAAATTCAAAATATTTAAAATCTGTTACACTCATGTTTCAAAGAAATTGTGGAAATGGAAGCTTTCATGGAAATCGAAAACAATGATACCACCTTGTGATCTTTACGTAGAATACCCTGGACATTGTTCACTTTAGATTTATAACATGTTTTGGTTAATACATTAGATTCAACCCATTAATATGCCTTCATATTTGGGAGAAATTAGATTGTGATATATAACCTTGCAGTCCACCCAAGTCCTCCTTACTTCCAGGTCTTGCTTGATTCTCTGCAGGGGGTTCTGTCAGACTCATACTTAAAATGATGAAAACTATAAATAACTTCTTTCGGACTGAACATTTCCTTTGTTTTTTAAAGTAATGGAAACATTCTAATTTACAGAGAAGTTGCCTTGTGCTCTAGAGGTCCAAGATTAAAAGTGAAATAAACCAATGAAGAATGTGAGAAGATTAAAAAGAGAGAAAATGTTAATGTAATTTGCAACAAGATGAGTAAGGTAGATTTCGACAACCAGCAGCTAGTGGGATTGATTTTCTTCCTGGGCAAGATTCCTGGAAAGGCTTATTAACGGGATAATTTATCTTCTATTGCCCTGCTTGTCTAAAGAATTTTTTGAGACGTCGAGAGCAGGAATTACATTAACATATATACCCACCCCTGCAGAGGGAGATTTATGTGGGCTTAGCATGTATGTTTAAAATATGTACCTGTGTATCTTTGTATTTATTTATTGTAAGGTAATAGGTGCTCAATAAATATTTTTTGAAGAATGAGTAAATGTTTAACATGAGAATATAAGGTCAAAAATGAGTCCACATGTTGATATAACTGCTTTCAAAATTAATTTGGCTGTAGGATCTATTAATTGACACAATGACAACAATGATCTCATTCATTTTTCTGGTCTCAGATTCAATGTCCCTTCTTTAGAGAAAACGTTCTTGACTTCAAAATTTAATCTAATCTTGTTATTCTTGTTTAAAGCACCTAAAGTCTTTGTCTTCATTTCACTTATATCAAGTAGTAATTTATGTCTATTGGTGTGTATTCATCTAAAGCTGTCTCACTGCCACAGAGGCTGTATCTTGTGGTTCATTGTTGTACCTCCTACACTCAGCATAGTGTCCAGTACCCAGCAGCTTCCCAGTAAAATTTTGTTGAATTAAAAATATGAATGGTCATTTTCACAATGTTGATTCCTCCAATTCAAGAACATGGTATACCTCTCCATCTATTTGTATCATCTTTAGTCTCTTTCATCAGTGTCTTATTGTTTTCTGTATACAGGTCTTTTGTCTCCTTAGGTAGGTTTATTCCTAAATATTTTACTCTTTTTGCTGCAATGGTAAATGGGAGTGTTTTCTTAATTTCACTTTCAGATTTTTCATCATTAATGTATAGGAATGCAAGAGATTTCTGTGCATTAACTTTGTATCCTGCTACTTTACCAAATTCATTGATTAGCTCTAGTAGTTTTACAGTAGCATCTTTAGGATTCTCTATGAATAGCATCATGTGATCTGCAAACAGTGACAGCTTTACTTCCTCTTTTCCGATTTGGATTCCTTTTATTTCTTTTTCTTCCCTAATTGCTGTGGCTAAAACTTCCAAAACTATGTTGAACAATAGTGGTGAGACTGGGGAACCTTGTCTTGTTCCTGATCTTAGTGGAAATGGTTTCAGTTTTTCACCATTGAGGATGATGTTGGCTGTGGGTTTGTCATATATGGCCTTTATTATGTTGAGGAAAGTTCTCTCCATGCCTACTTTCTGGAGGGTTTTTATCATAAATGGGTGTTGAATTTTGTCAAAAGTGGTTTTTCTCCTTCAATTTGTTTATATGGTGTATCACATTGATTGATTTACATATATTGAAGAATCCTTGCATTCCTGGGATAAACCCCACTTGATCATGGTGTATGATCCTTTTAATGTGCTGTTGGATTCTGTTTGCTAGTATTTTGTTGAGGATTTTTGCATCTATGTTCATCAGTGATATTGGCCTGTAGTTTTCTTTCTTTGTGACATTTTGTCTGGTTTTGGTATCAGGGTGATGGTGGCCTCGAAGAATGAGTTTGGGAGAATCAACATTGTGAAATTGACTATACTACCAAAAGCATGCTACAGATTCAATGCAATCCCTATCAAACTACCACTGGCATTTTTCACAGAACTAGAACAAAAAATTTCACAATTTGTATGGAAACACAAAACACCCGAATAGCCAAAGCAATCTTGAGAAAGAAAAACGGAGCTGGAAGAATCAGGCTTCTTGACTTCAGTCTGTACTACAAAGCTACAGTAATCAAGACAGTATGGTACGGCACAAAAACAGAAATATTGATCAGTGGAACAGGATAGAAAGCCCAGAGATAAACCCACGCACATATGGTCACCTTATCTTTGATAAAGGAGGCAAGAATATACAATGGAGAAAAGACAGCCTCTTCAATAAGTGCTTCTGGGAAAACTGGAAAGCTACATGTAAAAGAATGAAATTAGAACACTCCCTAACACCATACACAAAAATAAACTCAAAACGGATTAAAGACCTAAATGTAAAGCCAGACACTATCAAACTCATAGAGGAAAACATAGGCAGAACACTCTATGACATATATCATAGCAAGATCCTTTTTGACCCACCTCCTAGAGAAATGGAAATAAAAACAAAAATAAACAAATGGGACCTAATGAAACTTAAAAGCTTTTTGCACAGCAAAGGAAACCATAAACAAGATAAAAAGACAACCCTCAGAATGGGAGAAAATAGTTGCAAATGAAGCAACTGACAAAGGATTAATCTCCAAAATTTATAAACAGCTCATGAAGCTCAATATCAAGAAAACAAACAACCCAATCCAAAAATGGGCAGAAGAACTAAGTAGACTTTTCTCCAAAGAAGATATACAGATGGCCAACAAATACATGAAAGGATGCTCAACATCACTAATCATTAGAGAACTGCAGACCAAAACTACAATGAGATATCATCTCACACCGGTCATCAAAAAATCTACAAACAATAAAGGCTGGAGAGGGTGTGGAGAAAAGGGAACCCTCCTGCACTGTTGGTGGGAATGTAAATTGATACAGCCACTATGGAGAACAGTATGGAGGTTCCTTAAAAAAAGAAGAATAGAACTACCATATGACCCAGCAATCTCACTACTGAGCATATACCCTGAGAAAACCATAATTCAAAAAGAATCATGTACCACAATATTCACTGCAGCTCTATTTACAATAGCCAGGACATGGAAGCAACCTAAGTGTCCATCAACAGGTGAATGGATAAAGAAGATGTGCTACATATACAGAATGGAATATTACTCAGCCATAAAAAGAAATGAAATTGAGTTATTTGTAGTGAGGTGGATGGACCTAGAGTCTGTCATACAGAGTGAAGTAAGTCAGAAAGAGAAAAACAAATACCGTATGCTAACACATATATATGGAATCTAAGAAAACAAACAAACAAACAAAAAAACGGTCATGAAGAACCTAGGGTTAAGACGGGAATAAAGACACAGACCTAGTACAGAATGGACTTGAGGATATGGGAAGGGGGAAGGGTAAGCTGTGACAAAGTGAGAGAATGGCATGGACATATACACACTACCAAATGTAAAATAGATAGCTAGTGGGAAGCAGCTGCATAGCACAGGGAGATCAGCTCGGTGCTTTGTGACCACCTAGAGGGGTGGGATAGGGAGGGGGGGGAGGGAGAGAGACACAAGAGGGAGGAGATATGGGGACATATGAATATGTATAACTGATTCACTTTGTTATAAACAGAAACTAACACACCATTGTAAAGCAAACTGGCTGCACCATGGCAATCTTCAGTACCAATAAATCGTATCCCATAAAACTGTACAATTTCTTACTGATGGCACTTGAAGAAGAAAGTTATTAAATCATTACTCATTTAATATAAATTTTTAGGATGCACTAATACTTCTCACTATATTCTTTGCCTAGTACAGTCATAGTGTAGAAATCTTGATATTGTGTAGAAAACCTGGGCAAGATCTTAGTGACTTCCAGGGTTTAATACTTAGTCTGTTGTTGCTAATGACCAAATAGATGGACAGGTAACTTTCAAGGATGCCTGTTTTTCCTTGAACTGCAACATCCAGGGCCAGATGCCAAAATGGAAAAATGTTCTGGAGTCAGGGAATGCAGGAACAACACCCTTGCTTGGACATCTCATTGAATGGGACTCTCTCATTTATCTCTACATTCCCATGCTGTACACTGTAGGTGCTCACTGGTTGATGAGATGAATTTAATGCTGAGTCATTAGAGAGGGAAGGAGAGAGACAAACCCATGTAGATGAAGAGAGATGACTCATGTTTTTAGGCTCATGGGCTTATCCTTGCTTTTCTTGCAGGTAGTATGGCTAGAGTATGGTTCCCTGGAATAGGATAGGTAGGTTCTACAGGTGGTACAAAGATTCCTCTCTGTGGGGCAGGGGTTGGTCTCTCAAAGCACTTGAGGTTATGACAGTCCTGAAGCATGAGGCTTCAATGTTTTATTCATAGTCAACAATGAGGAGTCCTCAGAGGACAGAAAAGTCTGGCCCAAGGCTATATTTTTATAAAAATCTGCTCTATCATAAACTCTAGGGGTACATGTGCTTCTCTGTGGACAAAAGGAAAATCTCTCAGAAGCTGACCTTTAGTATTTAGTTCTTCAAAACCCCACTTAGTAAACTGAACGGTGACTGCTGAACAGCACGTGTTGAGTGGAGAATCCAAGAAAACTGAAATCTTTCTCAGCACTGTATTCATACCATGAGGACTTTTACAACTATAATGTCAACTACAGTGGTTTGAACACAAGGGGATAGAGTTTTATTTACTTAATCAGCCACAAGGATAGGTTGAACCCAAAGTATGGATCCCATTTAGGGAGCAGTTCCTAAAACTCTACTGTTACAGATTCATTTCTTTGCCTTGAGTATTGTCCTCTCCCTCTAGTTCCCTTTCTCAAATAGCCCAGATGCAGATTAATGTACTAAGCCATTAACACCTTAGGGTGAAAGAGTCTGACAAATCCATGGGGAATAACAAAAGGTGGGGAAATAAGAAGCTTAAAGTAGTGGTAGGGAATATGAAAAGATTTAAATCAAACATCAATATTTGCCTGGGGAGCCCATCTGTAAGCATAAATTTCACAAATTCTCTAGTTCTCAGGCAGAATTTCTCCACCTTGTCATTAGGGCGGGAAACGTTTTGTTATGGGGGGTGGGTATCCTGTGCATTGCAGAATGTTTAGCAGTATCCCTGCCCTCTAACCACTAGATGCCAGTTGCAACCCCAGTTATGACAACAAAAAATGTCTCCAGTCATTGCCAAAAAAGTCCCCTGGGGGGCAAAATCACCCCCAGTTGAAAATCACTGGTCTAGTGTGAATAAATTATAATCTTGGTGATGTTAAGGGTACAATCAATGCAACTGATTTCTCCCATAGATGGAGCTCTTGCTCAACAAAGTGCTTCATTAAAAGGGCAACAGGGAGGGAATCAAACCGGAAGGAAAAACACAGATCACAGGGTGCTTAATCAACTGCAAATTGTCCTTGCCTTTACCCCTCTTCTGAATCAGCAGGAAATGGACCGCGTTGGAAAGTTCTGGTTCCTAATGGCTGACCTGACCCTCTAGGGCTGGCCAGAAGGGCTGATTTTTTTTTTAAATGCAAAAATTCACGTTTTATTTTTATTCTTACATTGGTGGGAGCTGATGTCAGGAACTGAAAGGCAAGCAATAACTTTTATTTCTACCTCTTAGCTGAACAATAATACACACAATGTGGCATTTTCATTAGGCTTCTTTACATTGCTTCTTCACATTTCACCCTAGAATACAACATTACCCTTTTCTTGAATAAAATGACCCAGTTACCAAGGAAACCATCTTTGGAGGGAGTGTTTAATAAGCATATTTTATTTAAATGAATCGTCCAGTAGGAAATGGAGAATTCATTGCTTTTACTTAGACTGTGTAAGTAGTTATATGTCAAATTTATGTGTGCAGCTCACCAACATTTCCTTATTGGAAACATCAATATTTCCACATCACAGTTCCCAAAAAGACTTTAAAGTCTCAGAATTCTGTATCTCCTTTGGCTTGCTTCTCTCTTGATTCCACCCAGGCTTTATTAATGGTTCGCTTAATGTCATCACCTCCATCTTCATAAATTTTCTTTAGAACTTTCATTAATCCCTCACTAGGATCTACTTCAGTGTCGTAGGAGGGCTTTTCTTTCTCTTTGCATTCTTTTTCAACCTGAGTCAGGTAGACCCACCGTGTGTTTTCCGCTTTCTTCCTGCCTAAGATAAGAACTGTATCTGTCTTGATCTTTTTTTAACTGCCTTCCACAGAGATGGGTTACAAGAGATTGTTCGTAATCATGGAGTAACTCTTCCCATTTAGATTCTTTACCAAAAGATCAAATGACCTCTCTGTGAAATGCACCTGCACATTCTCAGTGGGGACTTGATGAACTCCAGTTAAGGTCACGTAGATTTTCACAAACTTATCTGACTGATCCCATCCATAATTGCTGATTTTCACTGTATATCTGTGATAATAGAAGCAACCACAGCGGCAGGCTTTTCACTTTCCAGAAGCTCTGCTTTCCTCTGTGATTTCTGCTGCATCTTGTTCTTGATTTCTGTCTCAGTCTTGGATTTTTCAGCTGTCAGGGCATCACGTACTCTTTTTCTAGTGGCTTTTTCCAGCAGCACCTTCACCTCTTCTAGATCTTTCTGTAGCTCCTCCACAGCTGAAGCCATGGTCGGGCTGCATCAGGCAAGGCCCGAGCTGCAGCGGCGCAGGGGCGAGAACAGGAAACGCTGCACGGACCACGCTCACCCCGAGTGCAGACCACACTGGCACCAGTCAGAGTGGCCGCGGTCTTCGGGCACCAGAAAGGCTGATTTTGAAGATGGAAGTTGCTAGCTGTCCAGGTCTCATGCAGAGAGTCTCCTAGACCAGGCTGGGAGAACACCAAGGTCTGCAGAGCATCACCCAAAGCAAGCAGCAGGCCACTCATGTGCATTTTTTTTTTTTTTTTTTTTTTTGCAGTACGCGGGCCTCTCACTGTTGTGGCGTCTCCCGTTGCGGAGCACAGGCTCCAGAAGCGCAGGCTCAGCGGCCATGGCTCACGGGCCCAGCCGTTCCGCGGCATGTGGGATCTTCCTGGACTGGGGCACAAACCCGTGTCCCCTGCATCGGCAGGCGGACTCTCAACCACTGCACCATCAGGGAAGCCCCTCATATGCTTTTGATATTGCAAAATTGTTCCTAGTTGCTGTGTACATTCTGCCTTTAAATTGCTTTCATTGTTTTATGTGGTCTGTGGTACACACCTCATTTCTTTCAGCTGCAGTCATAATATTTCCAGCAGTTAGCTCATTCAACAGAAGTTCCTTGTATTTTTATCCAAGGAGTCAACATTATGTTAGGGAGTGGAGGTGAAGGGTTGGAATACATTGCCCTGAGGCGAGAGGCAACTAACCTCATAAAATGTGTTGTTACCCAAAGAGAGAATATTCTTTAATCACCAAAGTGATGCTAAGAAAGTCTCAAAACCCCCTTTGACATTTTGCCGAGATTACATGGGAACTGGTTATGCATTAGACAAATTGCAATTCTCATTTACCAGCTCAGGGCAAGGTCAGGTTACCAAAAAGCAGCAGTGATGCTTCTTCCCAGGGGAGGTTATGTTGCAACCTTAATCCTTTTCTCTTCCACTTGTGAGGTGAGTGGGTTGACAGGTACAGGATAGAGTTGACACTCAGAGCTGACATTCTCTTACTTTGTCACTAGCAGCAGAGTGTCCAATGTCAGGACCAAGATTCATCATAGCTGGGAGATGTTGACTGGACTTGTTTATTACTGGTAAACTCTTTGGAACAAATTCCATAAGGACTCCTGTTGCTAGATGAACACCTGAGAGGCAGAGATTCAGGCTCATAGGGAACTTTCTATAGATTCATTAACTCAACAAGTACTTTTGGAGGATCGACTATGTGTAGATATAAACTTGGTTCCACTGAAGGCAATGACGTCACTCCCAGACACCAGCACTAAGCGTAGACCCACCAGGAAGCACAGAAGCCTGTCTAGGACACTCTCTTTGCCAAGTCAGCTTGTCAACACTCCACAATCTCCTTTTCAGAGCCTCACTAGGGAGCTTTTTCCTTTGTCTGCAATAGTAGCAACTCCGTGTGACGGGGTGCTCCACCTTTAATGGGGTGTGAGGCGTTCAAGCAAGCAAGTCACACACGGTCTGCTCCTATTCATTCTCTCCTCCGTCGCCAGCAGTGACAGAAGTGGAAGCTTTGCAAACCAAGGAACCTGATTTAGACTGAGCGTGCTACTTGGATTTGTAGTCTTACAAATCTCCTTGCATGTTTCTTCTCTGTGTACTGGCCTAGAACCATTGTTTTGATGCAGAGATTCTTAACCCTGGCTACACATTGTGATCACGGGGGAGAAGCTTAAAAAATACTGCTGCCTGGGCCCCTTCCCTTTGATTCTTTCATTAGTCGGGGGCGGGGGGCGGTGCGTTTCCCCATGGAAAAGTAATAAAATTTACACCAGTGTTTCTCAGTTCTGGCTGTACATTAAAATCAGCTGGAGGGGGAACTCTTTAAGTTTCTTGATATCTGAACCCCATCCCAGACCAATTAAAAATTATTCTCTAGGCTAGAGCCCCAGCATCTGTAGTTTTTAGTTCCCCAGTATATTCTAGTACATAGGTCAATATGTGGCCACTGCTGCAAATTCTATTACTTTCATTCGGATTTAGTCTATACCAACAATCCAAAAGGCAGAAAAGGTCACTAAAAGAAGGGTCAGATTGGGATGGTTCTCTGTGCATAAGGAATCGAAAGCCAAACATTTCTTCTGGAATCCATGAGACTGTGTGTGTGTGTGTGTGTGTGTGTGTGTGTGTGTGTTTGTGCATGTATGAACATAGGCAGGACAGGTTTTGTAGAGCTGCATGAACAGGAGTAGAATGTTCAATTAATGTTAAAATAATGTATGTTAAAATATGTTAAAATGATGTAGAAATAAATCCCATCATATATATAATGAAAGAAAATTCATACAAAAATTAGTTGAATTTGTTTCACTCAAATGTCATAAATTTTTAAAATTTAATCTAATTTTTTAAAATTGAAAGTATAGTTGATTTACAATGTTGTTAGTTTCAGGTATACAGCAAAGTGATTTAGTTTTGTGTTATATATATTATATATGTATATGTTCTTTTTCAGATTCTTTTCCCTTAGAGGGTATTACAAAATACTGAGTACAGTTCCCTGTGCTATACAGTAGGTCCCTGTTGGTTATTTATTATATATATATAGTAGTGTGTATATGTTAATCCCAAAGTCCAAGTGTCATAAAATTTTAAATGACTGACCCTTTGGGCATCTACAGCAAGACCTTCTACAATATAAAGGAAGCTTCCATGTTCATTGGGGCAAAAAATCAAGATTGGCCAGGATGAGTTCTTTTCTGAAGGCTCCAGTTCTTGTCTGGAGGTCACTTTCAGTCTTATTCCTATTGATGGCCAAGTTCAGTACCTGTGGTTGCAGGATTGAGGTCCCTGTTTCCTTGATGGCTATTGGCTGGAGATCACTCTGAGCTCCTAGAGGCTGCCACATTCCTTGCCATGTGGTCCCTTCCATTCCCGAGCCAACAATAGTATATCATATCCTTCTCATGCTTCGAATCACTGACTTCTTTGGCGTCTAGTCCCAGATTTTAAGGGCTCATGTGATTAGGTCGGGTGAACCTGGATAATTCCTATTCATAAATTCAATTGTGCCATGTAAGATGACCTAACCATGGGAAAGAGATCCATCACATTCTCAAATCCTCATGATTATACAGGGTGTGTATGCCAGGAGTTGGGCATCTTGGGAGCCACCTTAGATCTCTGCCTACCACAATACTCCTTCAAGAAGCTTGGCTAAGAACAGAAGAATACTGAGAGGAAGTGGGATTAAATGATTCTTTTTAAAACCATGATCAAGAGCAAGCCTGGAACATATTTACATGCTGAGAAGAAAGGATACAAAAAAGGGATTAAAACTCCAAGAGGGTGAAAATAATTGTAAAGGGAATTGAGGATATGGCTCCTGAATATAAGATTTAACTTAAAGGAAGAACAAGCTCTTCTTGGAAAAGAGACCATAAGGGTGGATGCAGATGTGGGACATTGTATGTGCAGGGGCAGGAATTTCATGGAATATCTTCAGATCACCTCAAGACATTCCCTAAGAAGTAGAAGGCCAAGGTAGGCAGAGCTAGGGACCGGGTAGATAGCACTGGAGGATGCTGAGAGAGTGAGTATTAGAAATGGAACTTGAGATGGCTCACCCAGGGCATCCACAAGTGCTTGAAGAATTAATAAATCCATCCAATAAGCACAGAGGATGCCTGAGCTGCTTCATACCTGCTCGTGAGTGTGCACCATGGGCATCTCTCCCCAACTCTGAGTTCAGTGACGTAATGTTAGTAGCTTGAAATTGGCCATAGTGGGGATATTTATACCTTGGAAATTTGCTAACACTGCAATTAGAGTCTTTAAACAGAGAGCTTGTTGTTAAATATTTACCAGCCCACAGTCCTGCAGGGATCGCCCTTTGGGTTCCAAAGGCATCAGCCTACATCAAATTGTTTCCGTTCATAAACTGCTAGTTACACAAAGAGGTCATAGGAGCATCTGGATAAATGGCAAAGTGAGCATAGTTTACAAAAAGGTGCCTGAGGTTGCTAAAATATTTAGCTCTCGTACTAATTTTATGTACATCAATAATAAGGGGTAATACTGCTAAGGGAGGCTTAAGTAGGAGCTTATAAATCTCTTCTCTCCACAGAACAGTATTTAGTCTCCAAATATGAGGATCAATTGGGATTCATGATACTAGGAGTGTTTTAGGCATTGAAGCGAATATGGGTAGATAATAGAAAAATTTCCTTCCTTCCTTCTTTCTTTCTTCCCACCCTCTCTTTCTTCCTTATTTTAAAAACAATATTTGAGTTTTTAAGAGAAACATGTTATTGTAACTTGCCTAAGAAAATTGGGAAAAGGCAAAGGAAAGCAATTGAACTGAAATGGAGATGGATGAACAGAAAAGAGAAAAAAAAAGATAAGTAAAAAAGGTATAAATGAACTATCAGAGGTATTAATATAATATCCAAAGAACAAACACTTGCAATGAGAAAGTTAATTAAACTCTATATTTCTTTTAATAATTTCTAAATTGTCAACAGTCTTACTAAAATCAATAAGGTGAATATACACTTTGCTTCTTTAGTTGAAAGTTATACTCTCAGTACCCCCAAATATTCACGAGGCAATCTGCAGTTTGAACTATTTCTATTTCAGGAAAAGACATTGAAAAGATCTCTTGATGAGCAACAGGACACTCTTGCCATCCCACCATGTCTTCTGTAACTCATGTTATTATCTAGTTTAAACTGCCCTCAAAGGGGAGAATATTGAGTCCAGGGGAAGCCAAAGCAGGCAAAGCATTGCATAATTTTGACTTTTGTACATTACTTTAGCCCAATGTTATTTGTGATGAAAGAAGGCACTAGAAAGTAGATAATAAGAAAAATTTGGAATTATGATTAACACTTAAACTATTCAAAAGATTCAGTGTCTTTATTCTCCTCTTACCTGAGATCATTTAGTGGTTCTTAAAGTCTTGTTGGAGAGGTCAACATGAGAAAAATTATTGTAACAATATAAGGATGGATTTTATGTTTTTATAAGTGTACTTCTTAGGATGAGTCCAAATGTCACTCTTAGTCCAAACCACCCAGGAGAGCGAGAGGCTAAAGGAAAAGGCTAAATGGCAGCAGGGAAGCTAACTCTTGATTTTCCCCTGTGCCAAAGTAATTGGCCTTGGCCTTTCTTGCTCAAGGGACTTTAGGACAGTAACTCAGAAGCAACATGAAGAATAAATTTGGATTCCAGACAGTTCCTTAACACTATCTTGTTTATGAACTATCTTCCTTTAGCTGCTTCATCAAATGCTTCACCAGTGTTCTCAAAGGTCGCCATGATTTATCACAGCTCAACAAACGTATCCACATGGGATGTTCCAGTGGTTGTATAAATTAAAGTTCATTCAGGATTCTAGATAAATTAAAATAGACTAAGACTGTTTTCCTGTAAGGCTGTGGCTCTAACAATGAGTTCTCCATGAGCAACTTATTTTGCCAGCCTTATGACATGTTGAAGAAATTCATGTATCCCCAAGAAGGTATTCTACAATTCACTGATTCCTCAATTTGCTTTTCAAAAAAACCTAAGTGACTCTCTGAGCCAGAAGATTATTTAACTTCTGACATTTTAAGGTATGAAACAAGTGGAATTTTAAAATTAAGTTTGAATAAACATTGATTAATATATGATACCAAAAGTTCCAAATCAAAACGATTTTAAGACAAGTGTGTGTATAAATACAAATATGTAACATAAATGTGAAAGCAATGTGCTTTACCTAAAGAAATGTTAAAAAACCAAAACAAAGTAAAACACAATAGTTTTAAAGTCATTCAACAACTATAAAGAAGATAGTAAAAAACATTCATGGGCTTCCCTGGTGGCTCAGTGGTTGAGAGTCCGCCTGCCGATGCAGGGGATACGGGTTCGTGCCCCGGTCTGGGAGGATCCCACATACCGCGGAGCGGCTGGGCCCGTGAGCCATGGCCGCTGAGCCTGCGCGTCCGGAGCCTGTGCTCCGCAACGGGAGGGGCCACAACAGTGGGAGGCCCGCGTACCGCAAAAAAAAAAAAAAACATTCACAATTCTGCTACCCAGAGATTATTATCACTAAAGTCTTTCTTAAGGTATGTTGTATTAGTCAGTTGTTACAGTAGTAATACTGCTTACCGAAGAACTACAAAATCTCAGTGGACTACAACAACAAACATTTATTTTTTCCTCATCGTGAATGTATAGATTAATAATTTGGCTGGAATTTATCTTTCTGGGCTGAGTCAGTTTCATTTGACCTGTCTCTAGGCAAGTAGGTAAGTTCAGGTCTCATTCTGGGCTCAGTGAATACCCAATACCTCTTCCTCTCTTGGTAATGGCAGGAGGAGAGAAGGTAAGCTAAACCATGCAAGCTTAGTTAAAACTGTCTTCTCGGGCTTCCCTGGTGGTGCAGTGGTTGAGAGTCCACCTGCCAATGCAGGGGACACGGGTTCGTGCCCCGGTCCGGGAAGATCCCACATGCCGCGGAGCGGCTGGGCCCATGAGCCATGGCTGCTGAGCCTGCGCGTCCGGAGCCTGTGCTCCGCAACGGGAGAGGCCACAACAGTGAGAGGCCCGTGTACCGCAAAAAAAAAAAAAAAAAAAAGAAAAAAAAACCCAACTGTCTGCTCACATCACATCTTGTAGGAGTTCATTAAACTAAAGCTACTTACATGACCAATCAGAGTCAGTGGGGTCAAGGAACACACTCTCAAGAAGGGGGAACTAGAGCAAGGCAAGGGAGGAAGAAAAAACTGTAAGCAAATCATACACACACACACACACACACACACACATACAGTTATATATGTATATGCACATATAATGTGTTTATATGTACAACATATGTTTATATATGTAAACATGTATATATATGTATATTTTTGTGTGTATATAAGTATGTATGCACATTTTCAACACATGCATGCTCACAAATACTATCTACTTCATAGGGTGATTTGGAGATTTAAATAAATTAATACATGTAAAATTCAAAAAATTATCTCACACCCACTAAATATCCAATAAATGTTCAACATTGTTATGCAATGTTTATGTTCCTTCAAAATTTATATGTTGAAGCCCTAACCCCCAGGGTTAATAATTGGATAATAATTGGAGGTGGGATCTTGGGGGGGTGGATAACTAGGTTTAGATGAAGTCATGAATGATCGGACTAGTGTCCTTATAAGAAGAGGAAGAGAGACCAGAGCTCTCTCTCTCTCTCACCTTTTCTCTCCATCATGTGAGGACATAGCAAGAAGGTGGCCAGCTGCAAGACTAGAAGGGGGTCTCACCAGGAACCAAATCCACCAGCACCTTTATCTTGGGCTTCTGGTCTCCAGAACTGTGAGAAATAAATGTCTATTTTTTAAGCCACATGGTTTATTGTATTTTCTTATAGCAGCTTGAGCTGTCTAAGACAAACATTATCATATGTTTAAGAAAAGAGAATCCTAATCAATCCAGTTATTTGAACAATACTGTATTATGAGTATTTCCCAAATCATTAAAAAGTTACTATTTAATGTCATATATCAGTGTACAGATATGTCAATTTATTTAAGCATTTCCTGTGTTTGCACATTTACATTGTTACCTTATTTTTTACTAATATAAACAATGCTATGATGAACATCCTTATACTCACCCACACAAGTCTTTGAACATCAGATTATCCATTCCTAAAAGAAGTTCTTAATTCAAAGGTTTGAGAAAACTTACCTTGTATCCCAGCAACAACATAAAATTTGTTTCTGAGATATTTCATTTTATTTTTTTCTGTACCATTCTAATTAATAATTGCTTCTTCTAGTTTCTTATTTTAAGAGTTACATGTGTCATTCTTAAGAAGGTCCCAGGCTGTGTGGGACATGAAGAACAGGGTGTCCTATTTACTGAGGATCTGCCACTGCTAGAGACTTTCCTCATTTGATTCTCAAGCATCTGTGGACACCAAGGTTCAGAGAGGTTGCAGAGATTGCCTGTATTCAGTAAAAGATGGAGCTGGACTAAGACTCTGGCAGTCTGGCTCCAGGTTCTATGCCTTTCCCACACCACGCAGCTTCCTTAGACATTATCTCTCAACCCTCCACCTTATAAAGTGAGGGTATCAGCAGAACTATTTATTTCTCCTTCTCTCTTCCCTCTTCTACCTTCCCATTTCTCTCAGCTGTACTTTACCAAGGTCAAGATCGATAAGTTTTACATTCTGTTTTGTAAACATTAGTAAGCATTCCATGATTAATTCACAGGTTGTGTCTAAAAATTGAAAATCAATACTTACATTATTTGATGACATTAATATTGTTCACGGTATCATCAAGTCATAGAATTGAAGTTGTAATAATGCAATCTTCAGGGCAATGAAAGAAGCATGTCAAAACAGATTCTGTTTCTTACTCTTTGGAATTGCTCAAAATCATGCAACGTTTTGGTCAACTTTATATATGGTTCATTTCTTTCTTGTACAAGGTATTTGGTTTTGCTTTGAAAATTTTCCCAGGGTACTTTCTTTCTCTGGGAAATGCAAAATATATGCCCTCCTTACCATAGCCCTAGTATGTCCTACCTTTCTACTAAGTACATAAAATCTGTCATATGGAATCCATTAATTTTTTTTGGAAAATGACTGACTTTCTATTCTAATTTGTATTTGTTCTACAGCTATCTTCCTCCCTGGAGTTTCACATTACCTTATGTGTTTTAATCTGAACTGAATGGTCTGTATCAGACTGAGACTAAGACTGTTATTCACTGCTTTTCTGAGTTAGATGAATATTTTCATCCATGTTAACTTCTTCCTTGGTTTATACTGTTCTGCTTGAGTACATTCTGACCCAACTTCTAAGAAAAGTTGTATGGGAGGGAAACTCTGAGTTCATGTATGTCTGAAGATGTTTTATTAGACACTCTGGCAAAGAATTCTAGCTTAAACTTTTTCTTCAATTTTATTTTTATATTATGTATATTCTTTTTTCTCTCAGGAAACTTAAGATAATTGTTTTACCCTTGTGGTACAAAATGTGGATATTTGTCATTAATTTTTCCAGCACTTGGGAGACCTTTCCAAATGTAAGACACTTGTATCCCTTCATCTTTTGGAATTAAAAATTTTTTTTCTTTAAAAATCCCTCACCTCTGTTTTCCCCTTCCTCCCCACCTCCCTCTCCTTCCCACTTTACTCATATTTTTCTATTAGTTGAATGTTGTATCAGATGACATTATTTAGATATCATCTGAATGTTATAAATGAATACTGTTATGTTATTAATGAATAATGAATGACACTATCTTAATGCTTTCTAATTCTATCAGATAACATTATTTCTGTTTCCAGGTAAACAGAAACCTGCCGAAATGTTTCATTCAATGCTATAAAGACCCAGCGTCATTCTTTTTATTCCCTTTTCCTGGGTCATCATTTTTAGCATGTTCCCTTCACCCTCAACATCCCAAGGTGGCCTCTCCCTCTCCAGGTATCCTTCCTGTGGTCCAGTCGGAAAGTGGAAGGAAGAGTGGAAGGAAAGGGAAAGGCCATCAAGGCCCCTTTTAAACTAAATATTAATAAGAAAGAAATGGAGAATGGATGTTGAGTAGGCAGTTATCATTGTTTGCTAGAGACTTCCTGATTTAATCTCTATGTCCCTCATCATATCTCCCATAATTATGGTCTCTATATCTTTTTGCTCTTGCAGTGAATAACAGAATCCTTTAAATGTATTTTCCAACCATCCTATTGAATTTTTTAAAATCTGGGCAATCGTGATTTTAATTTGCTGAAACTTCCCTACTCTTGTTTATGAAGGCAAAAATATTTTTGTAGTTCTCTCAGGGACTAGTGGAAGGATTTAAAATGTGTCCTTTAGTTACTCGAATCATCTATGGGTCAGAATTTTGTATCTTGATCCTTCTCTTTCATGTTCCAGGTTTCCCCAAATGTGTAATATTTTGGTTGTCTCACAGTAAGAATAAGGTTGAGAGCTGTGTGTATAGCTGGGGGATTTCAATCAGCAGGCTACTGTAAATATAAAAAAATATCTCGGCAGTCCACTTCCTATTCCCCCAGCCCATGCGTCCAGCACACCCATTCTTATACACACACACCTGGAGTTCATTCTCTTTTCCTGTATTTGGCATTTACTTCAGTCCAGGGCCAGATGTAGGCAGGATTGGGGAGTGAAGAAAGAATAGATTTAGGAAAACTAATGCTAATATATTTGAGATACACTATATTTGATTTCACTTTCAGAACATAGATTCATATCCTCCTCAATCTTTGGGATCTCTCTTGATCAAACTCTTTCAGAGCTAAATTAGAGGTAATTCAACTTAGGAAATCAGCAGCAAATTGAAAAAAAGAAGTAATAGCATTTGCATCCTCCAGTGAAGGCATTTAGGATGACAGCCAAATTCTGAAAGTGCTTGAGCCCCACTTGAAGTTAATTTTGGTATAAATTATGGGGTAGCTAACTCAGAGCACCTCTCATCTACCTAATTTGTACCGTATCAGCACTCAATAGAATTTGTTTTTCTAAAGAAGTAGTAGCGATGGAAAAGCAAACGTAGCAGAATTCAATTAACTCTTTTTCGCAAGTAATACATACCATGCGCAAAATAGATAGCTAGTGGGAACATGCTATAAAGCACAGGAAGCTCAGCTCAGTGCTCTGTGATGTCCTAGTTAGGTGGGATGGGGCAGGCGGGTGGGAGGGAGGTCCAAGAAGGAGGGGATATAGGTATACACATATCTGATGCACTTCATTGTACAGCAGAAACTAACACAACATTGTAAAGCAATTATACTCCAATAAAAAAATAAAAAATAAAATATCTATTTGACATTCAAAATAAAATTAGGGCTTTTCTATAAAAAAAGAAACATATTTTACAATTACTTATGATATTTTATCTGGCCATTTATATACTGTGTTCAATTGCAGCATGCTTATGAATAAGCAGGTGAAAACTGGGTTGATTTGTAGTGGTAAAGAATAAAATCTTTGTGTGCTTTTTTTGGTCTACTTGAAGTATCTCATAAAAAGATACTCTGACAACATTCTGAATGGACTTTGAAGCTTTTTGCTGGAGATAGGAAAACATTTTCTGTCAGGAGCCAATAACCTCACACATGCTATATCAATTTAAGGTTTACATGGAAGAACAATCACTTTAATACAGCTTTAGCTTTTTATTTTGAAAGAGAGAAACTTTTTAAAAGCTTAAGTAGAGAAGCTATAAACTTGATAATATCAGTTACTTAAAAGTATGCTTCACTTCTATACTATGTCTTAATGCAGAAGGCTGGGTGAAGGAAAGGGAAGAGGAAAAAAGCGAGACAGATGGGAAGAGGAGAGAGAGAGAACAACAGATTTAGAGACCAGTGAGAACAGAGAGGAGGCCAATGGGTGATAAAATGTGGAAGTATTTTGGTTACGTGATGCTCTCTCTTTGGGCTGAGTGTGTATTAGCAGCGCTTTCTGAAGCTTTCGTTTATTAGCATCTGTTCACACATCCTTATTTATTCTTTATTCCTAAATGCAGTGAATAGTCACCATGGGGGCTATTTTTTAGGACTGCATTATGGTAAGTAGGGGAATTTTATTAAAGAGCCAGCACCTGGGCCCTTACTTTTTTGTTTGTTTGTTTTTTAAACTAAACTACAGACTTAATGGGATTTCAACAGTCTCCCTGCTCATGCTCCTTTCTGGCCCATAACTCAACCCAGGATTCCAGTCTGTGAGGGTTCCTCTCTCTCTGTCTTCCAGGACCTTGGCACTGGTGAAGGATATTAGAGAGATATTTTGTAGAATATCCCACAATTTGGATTAGTCTAATGTTTTTCATAAATAGATTAAATTTGTGAATTTTTTGCAAGAGTAGGGCAGAGAGGATGAGCCCTTCTTAATGTATTGTACCAGGGGGTACATGTTGTCAATATGTCTTCTTACTGGTGATGCTGACCTTGGTCGCTGGCTAAGGTGTTATCTGTCACGTTTCCCTGTTTTAAAATTACTATTTTTTCCTTCTGTAACTAATAAAGATTTGGGGGGAAATAATTTGAGACTAGGCAAATACTGTGTTTCTCCACAAAATTTTGCCCCTTAATTTTAGCATTCGTTGGTAGATCTTGCCTGCAACAGTTTTACTGTGATATAATTCTATTCTCATCATCTCTTCCATATTTCTTAATTGGAAGAGCTGTCCTCTCTCGTTTATTTATATATTCAATTATTGACTTAAGTTATTATGGACTCATGGATGCTTATTTTATTCTATTGGTTATAATTCAATCCATCATTATTTATTTTGTTACTTAATTTGTCCCAGTTTTAGATATTGGGAGCTCTTTTCGGTTGGCTCTTATGACCTTTTGACGTGCTCCAGTCCTTTTTTGAGCACTTCCGTACTTCTGGACCACAAGATGCTTCACGTTCATCTTATATTTTCCCTGCCCCACCCTTGAAATCAACTACTTCTACAATAAAAAGTGGTGTTTAGGGCTTCCCTGGTGGTGCAGTGGTTGAGAGTCCGCCTGCCAATGCAGGGGACACGGGTTCGTGCCCCGGTCTGGGAAGATCCCACATGCCGCGGAGCGACTGGGCCCGTGAGCCATGGCTGCTGGGCCTGCGCGTCCGGAGCCTCTGCTCCGCAACGGGAGAGGCCGCAACAATGGGAGGCCCGCGTACCGGAAAAAAAAAAAAAATGTGGCGTTTAGAAACAAAGATCTGGGCTCTAGGAGATTTCATTATTACTGGGATGTCATTGATTCTAGACTCCATTAGTGGTCCATGCTTTTACCAAAACCATGCTGTCTTTGATTGATGTGGCTTAATATTCAGTCTTGAAATTGTGTATTGTGTGGGTTTTAACTCATCATTTTCAAATTGATTTTGGCTATTCTAGTTTCTTTTTCTTAACATGTCAGTTTTTTTTTTTTTAACATCTTTATTGGAGTATAATTGCTTTACAACGGTGTGTTAGTTTCTGTTTATAACAAAGTGAATCAGTTATACATATACATATATCCCCATATCTCTTCCCTCTTGCGTCTGCCTCCCACCCTCCCTATCCCACCCCTCTAGGTGGTCACCAAGCACCGAGCTGATCTCCTTGTGCCATGCGGCTGGTTCCCACTAGCTATCTATTTTACGTTTGGTAGTGTATATATGTCCATGCCACTCTCTCACTTTGTCCCAGCTTACCCTTCCCCCTCCCCATGTCCTCAAGTCCATTCTCTAGTAGGTCTGTATCTTTATTCCTGTCTTACCCCTAGGTTCTTCATGACCTTTTTTTCCCCTTAGATTCCGTATATATATGTGTTAGCATACGGTATTTATTTTTCTCTTTCTGACATACTTCACTCTGTATGACAGGCTCTAGGTCCATCCACCTCACTACAAATAAGTCCATTTCATTTCTTTTTATGGCTGAGTAATATTCCATTGTATATATGTGCCACATCTTCTTTATCCATTCATCCAATGGTGGACACTTAGGTTGCTTCCATCTCCTGACTATTGTAAATAGAGCTGTAATGAATATTTTGGTACATGACTCTTTTTGAATTATGGTTTTCTCAGGGTATATGCCCAATAGTGGGATTGCTGGGTCATATGGTAGCTCTATTTGTAGTTTTTTAAGGAACCTCCTTACTCTTTTCCATAGTGGCTGTATCAATTTACATTGCCACCAGCAGTGCAAGAGTGTTCCCTTTTCTCCACACCCTCTCCAGCATGTATTGTTTCTAGATTTTTTGATGATGACCATGCTGACCAGTGTGAGATCATATCTCATTGTAGTTTTGATTTGCATTTCTCTAATGATTAATTATGTTGAGCAATCTTTCATGTGTTTGTTGGCAATCTGTGTATCTTGTTTGGAGAAATGTCGATTTAGGTCTTCTGCCCATTTTTGGATTGGGTTGTTTGCTTTTTTGATATTGAGCTGCATGAGCTGCTTCTAAATTTTGGAGATTAATCCTTTGTCAGTTGCTTCATTTGCAAATATTTTCTCCCATTCTGAGGGTTGTCTTTTGGTCTTGTTTATGGTTTCCTTTGCTGTGCAAAAGCTTTGAAGTTTCATTAGGTCCCATTTGTTTATTTTTGTTTTTATTTCCATTTCTCTAGGAGGTGGGTCCAAAAGGATCTTGCTGTGATTTATGTCATAGAGTGTTCTGCCTATGTTTTCCTCTAAGAGTTTGATAGTTTCTGGCCTTACATTTAGGTCTTTAATCCATTTTGAGCTTATTTTTGTGTATGGTGTTAGGGAATGATCTAATCTCATACTTTTACATGTACCTGTCCAGTTTTCCCAGCACCACTTATTGAAGAGGCTGTCTTTTCTCCATTGTATATTCTTGCCTCCTCTGTCAAAGATAAGGTGCCATGTGTGCATGGGTTTATCTCTGGTCTTTCTATCCTGTTCCATTGATCTATATTTCTGTTTTTGTGCCAGTACCATACTGTCTTGATTACTGTAACTTTGTAGTATAGTCTGAAGTCAGGGAGCCTGATTCCTCCAGCTCCATTTTTTGCTCTCAAGATTGCTTTGGCTGTTCGGGTTCTTTTGTGTTTCCTATAAATTGTGAAATTTTTTGTTCTAGTTCTGTGAAAAATGCCAGTGGTAGTTTGATAAGGATTGCATTGAATCTGTAGATTGCTTTGGGTAGTAGACTCATTTTCACAATGTTGATTCTTCCAATCCAAGAACATGGTACATCTCTCCATCTATTTGTATCATCTTTAATTTCTTTCAGCAGTGTCTTATAGTTTTCTGCATACAGGTCTTTTGTCTCCTTAGGTAGGTTTATTCCTAGATATTTTATTCTTTTCGTTGCAGTGTTAAATGGGAGTGTTTTCTTAATTTCATTTTCAGATTTTTCATCATTAGTGTATAGGAATGCCAGAGATTTCTGTGCATTAATTTTGTATCCTGCTACTTTACCAAATTCATTGATTAGCTCTAGGAGTTTTCTGGTAACATCTCTGGGATTCTCTATGTATAGTATCATGTCATCTGCAAACAGTGACAGATTTACTTCTTCTTTTCCAATTTGGATTTCTTCTATTTCTTTTTCTTCTCTGATTGCTGTGGCTAAAACTTCCAATACTGTGTTGAATAAGAGTGGTGAGAGTGGGCAACCTTGTCTTGTTCCTGATCTTAGTGGAAATGTTTTCAGTTTTTCACCATTGAGGATGACGTTGGCTGTGGATTTGTCATATATGGCCTTTATTATGTTGAGAAAAGTTCCCTGTATGTCTACTTTCTGCAGGTTTTTATTATAACTGGGTGTTTAATTTTGTCAAAAGCTTTCTCTGCATCTATTGAGATGATCATATGGTTTTTCTCCTTCAATTTGTTAATATGGTGTATCATGTTGTTTGATTTGCATATATTGAAGAATTCTTGCATTCCTGGAGTAAACCACACTTGATCATGGTGTATGATCCTTTTAATGTGCTCTTTGATTCTGTTTGCTAGTATTTTGTTGAGGATTTTGGCATCTATGTTCATCAGTGATATTGGCCTGTAGTCTTCTTTCTTTGTGACATATTGTCTGCTTTTGGTATCAGGGTGATGGTGGTCTCGTAGAATGAGTTTGGGAGTGTTCCTTCCTCTGCTGTATTTTGGAAGAGTTTGAGAAGTATAGGTGTTAGTTCTTCCCTAAATGTTTGATAGAATTCGCCTGTGAAGCCATCTGGTCCTGGGCTTTTGTTTGTTGGAAGAGTTTTAGTGACAGTTTCAATTTCAATGCTTGTGATTTGTATGTTTATATTTTCTATTTCTTCCTGGTTCAGTCTCGGAATGTTGTGCTTTTCTAAGAATGTGTCCATTTCTTCCAGGTTGTCCATTTTATTGGCATAGAGTTGCTTGTAGTAATCTCTCATGATCCTTTGTATTTCTGCAGTGTCAGTTGTTACGTCTCCTTTTTCATTTCTAATTCTATTGATTTGAGTCTTCTCCCTTTTTTTCTTGATGAGTCTGGCTAATGGTTTATCAATTTTCTTTATCTCCTCAAAGAACCAGCTTTTAGTTTTATTGATCTTTGCTATCATTTCCCTCATTTCTTTTTCATTTATTTCTGATCTGATCTTTATGATTTCTTTCCTTCTGCTAACTTTGGGATTTTTTTGTTCTTCTTTCTCTAATTGCTTTAGGTGCAAGGTTAGGTTGTTTGTTTGAGAAGTTTTCTGTTTCTTAAGGTAGGATTGTATTGCTATTAACTTCCCTCTTAGAACTGCTTTTCCTGCATCCCATAGGTTTTGGGTCGTTGTGTCTCCATTGTCATTTGTTTCCAGGTATTTTTTGATTTCCTCTTTGATTTCTTCAGTGATCACTTCATTATTAAGTAGTGTACTGTTTAGCCTCCATGTGTTTGTATTTTTTACAGATCTTTTCCTGTAATTGATATCTAGTCTCATAGCATTGTGGTCGGAAAAGATACTTGATACAATTTCAATTTTCTTAAATTTACCAAGGCTTGATTTGTGACCCAAGATATGATCTATCCTGGAGAATGTTCCATGAGCACTTGAGAAAAATGTGTATTCTGTTGTTTTTGGATGGAATGTCCTATAAATATCAATTAAGTCCATCTTGTTTAATGTATCATTTAAAGCTTGTGTTTCCTTATTTATTTCCATTTTGAATGATCTGTCCATTGGTGAAAGTGGGGTGTTAAAGTCCCCTACTATGAATGTGTTACTGTCGATTTCGCCTTTTATGGCTGTTAGTATTTGCCTTATGTATTGAGGTGTTCCTATGTTTGGTGCATAAATATTTACAATTGATATATCTTCTTCTTGTATTGATCCCTTGATCATTATGTAGTGTCCTTCTTTGTCTCTTCTAGTAGTCTTTATTTTAAAGTCTATTTTGTTTGTATGAGAATTGCTACTCCAGCTTTCTGTTGATTTCCATTCGCATGGAATATCTTTTTCCATCCTTTCACTTTCAGTCTGTATGTGTTCCTAGGTCTGAAGTGGGTCTCTTGTAGACAGCATATATATGGGTCTTGTTTTTGTATCCATTCAGCCAATCTGTGTCTTTTGGTGGGAGCATTTAATCCATTTACATTTAAGGTAATTATCAATATGTATGTTCCTATTACCATTTTCTTAATAGTTTTGTGTTTGTTATTGTAGGTGTTTTCCTTCTGTTGTATTTCTTGCCTAGAGAAGTTCCTTTAGCATTTGTTGTAAAGCTGGTTTGGTGGCGCTGAACTCTCTCAGCTTTTGCTTGTCTGTAAACGTTTTAATTTCTCCATGAAATCTGAATGAGATCCTTGCTGGGTAGAGTAATCTTGGTTGCAGGTTTTTCTCCTTCATCACTTTAAATATGTCCTGCCACTCCCTTCTGGCTTGCAGAGTTTCTGCTGAAAAATCAGCTGTTAACCTTATGGGGATTGCCTTGTGTGTTATTTTTTTTCCCTTGCTGCTTTTAATATGTTTTCTTTGTATTTAATTTTTGACAATTTGATTAATATGTGTATTGGCCTGTTTCTCCTTGGATTTATCCTGTATGGGACTCTGTGCTTCCTGGACTTGATTAACTATTTCCTTTCCCATATTAGGGAAGTTTTTAAGTATAATCTCTTCAAATATTTTCTCAGTCACTTTCTTTTTCTCTTCTTCTTCTGGGACCCATATAATTCGAATGTTGTTGCATTTAATGTCGTCCCAGAGGTCTCTGAGCCTGTCCTCACTTCTTTTCATTCTTTTTTCTTTATTCTGCTCTGCAGTAATTATTTCCACAATTTTATCTTCCAGGTCACTTATCTGTTCTTCTGCCTCAGTTATTCTGCTATTGATCCCTTCTAGAGTATTTTTAATTTCATTTATTTTGTTGTTCATCATTGCTTGTTTCCTCTTTAGTGCTTCTAGGTCCTTTTTAAATGTTTCTTGCATTTTCTCTATTCTATTTTCAAGATTTTGGATCATCTTTACTATCATTATTCTGAATTCTTTTTCAGGTAGACTGCCTATTACCTCATCGTTTGTTAGGTCTGGTGGGTTTTTATCTTGCTCCTTCATCTGCTGTGTGTTTTTCTGTCTTCTCATTTTGCTTATCTTACTGTGTTTGAGGTCTCCTCTTTGCTGGCTGCAGGTTCGTAGTTCCCCTTGTTTTTGGTGTCTGTCCCCAGTGGCTAAAGTTGGTTCAGTGAGTTGTGTAGGCTTCCTGTTGGAGGGGACTAGTGCCTGTGTTCTGGTGGATGAGGTTGGATCTTGTCTTTCTGGTGGGCAGGTCCACGTCTGGTGGTGTGTTTTGGGGTGTCTGTGGTCTTATTATGATTTTAGGCACCCTCTCTGCTAATGCGTGGGGTTGTGTTCCTGTCTTGCTGTTTGTTTGGCATAGGACATCCAGCACTGTAGCTTGCTGGTCGTTGAGTGAACCTGGGTGTTGGTGTTGAGATGGAGATCTCTGGGAGATTTTTGCCATTTGATATTATGTGGAGCTTGGAGACCTCTTGTGGACCAGTGTCCTGAAGTTGGCTCTCCCACTTCAGCGGCACAGCACTGACTCCTGGCTGCAGCACCAAGTGCCTGTCATCCACACGGCTGCTAGTGTTGCATGGTCTCCTGCAGACGTGGGGGGTGGTTGTGGCTCACCATGAGGAAAAGGACTCTGGCAGCAGAAGTTCTGGGATGTACCCCTTGGCCTGAGCCCTCCCAGAGTCCGCCATTAGCTACATGTAAGTTTTAGAATCAGAATTGTCATTATCTGAAAAACAACTTGCTGAGATTTTTATCTGGTTTGCACGGATTAATTTGCAGTGAATTGACAACTTAACAATATTGAGCCTTCCAGATCCTTACTTTTTTTTTTTTTTTTTTTTTTTTTTTTGATGTTTGGGGTAGGAGTTTATTAATTAATTTATTTATTTTTGCTGTGTTGGGTCTTCGTTTCTGTGCGAGGGCTTTCTCTAGTTGTGGCAAGTGGGGGCCACTCTTCATCGCGGTGCGCGGGCCTCTCACTGTCGCAGCCTCTCTTGTTGCAGAGCACAGGCTCCAGATGCGCAGGCTCAGTAGTTGTGGCTCACGGGCTTAATTGCTCCGCGGCATGTGGGATCCTCCCAGACCAGGGCTCGAACCCGTGTCCTCTGCATTAGCAGGCAGACTCTCAACCACTGCGCCACCAGGGAAGCCCTGGATCCTTACTTTTTTAAAAGTCTGATTTCTATATAAGATTCAAGCCAATGCATGGAAACCTATTTAAGGAAGCTGAGGTTCAGAACTGAGTCTATGTACTGAAAACAGACCATAATGTTAGGCAATCCAAAAGTTGGGTACGAAAGAGTTTACAAAGTAATTTTTAATTGATTTTGTCTCTCCCAAGTCAATAATGAATAGTATAAAGGAAAAAAGAAAAAGATATCCATATGGTAGCAGAGTAAGGGAACTGATAGCAGAATTTATCTATTTGCTTCTAAAGCCCTCGATAACATCCACGCCAGATGTCCTGCCAAGCCTGAAATACTGTAAAAACATTCTTCATTTACAGAACCATAACATTTCTTTTTTGCTTTGTAAACATTGCAAGTATGCCTCCTGTTTCTTTTCTTTTTTATACCCACCCCCATATATTTTTTGGATGGAAAAAACCCTAGGATAAGAAAACAAATGACTGAAATTATTTTTCCATCATAAATTCATCACTTGTGGAACCACCTTGGATTTCATTTATCACAAGGACTTTGGAGTGATCATTCCCAGTGCATATATTGTGGTTTAGAAACTAAGGAAAACTAGCATATGGTCTTTTAAAGCCTGTTTATGTGTTTGAGATTTTTTAAAATTAATATGTTCACTGACATCTTTTAACTTCATTTCATTATACACAGGTTGGAAGGATGCTTGGTGGGGAGAAAATAACTAGGGTTCTGTGGTGGTTTAGAAATTAGTCATGTAAGGGCATAGATGAGTCAGAAAATCTTTAACTATTAAACACTATTAAGGGATAAACTGATATATTCACTTCTAGAAGCCATGTTTCCCATGATGGCTTTGTAGAAAAGTTTTTGATGAAGTAAATTATGTTGTGGTGTGGTAGCTATGTCCTCATGATTTCAGCTGCTAGACACTTTGGTCTAGAAAATAAAAGAGATAGGAATATATATATATATAATTAAAGTATACTTGATTTACAATATTGTATTACTTTCTGGTGTACAGGAAAGTTATATATATATATATTATATATGTGTGTATATAAATATATATGTGTATATGTATATATTCTTTTTCAGATTCTTTCCCATTATAGTTTATTATAAGATATTGAATATAATTCCATGTGCTATCCATACAGTAGGGCCTTGTTATTAATGTATTTTATATATAGTAGTTTGCATCTGCTAATACTAAACTCCTTAATTTATCCCTCCCCCAGCCCCTTTCCCTTTTGGTAACCATTAAGTTTGTTTTCTAGTCTGTGGGTCTATTTCTGTTTTGTATATAAGTTCATTTGTATCATTTCTTTAGATTCCACATATAAATGATATCATATGATATTTGTCTTTCTCTGACTTACTTCTCATAGTATGACTATCTCTAGGTCCACCCATATTGCTGTAAATGGCATTATTTCACTTTTTTATGGCTGAAAAATATTCCATAGTATATATATACCACATCTTCTTTATCCATTCATCTATCAATGAAATGGACATTTAGGTTGCTTCCATGTCTTAGCTATTGTAAAAGATGCTACTATGAATATTGAGGTGCATGTATCTTTTCAAAGTAGAGTTTTCTTTGGATATATGCCCAGGAGTGGGATGTCTGGATCATATGGTAACTCTATTTTTAGTTTTTTAAGGAACTTCCATACTGTTCTCCATAGTGACTGCACAAATTTACATTCTCACCAACAATGTAGGAGGGTTCCCTTTTCTCCACTCCCTCTCGAACATTTATTATTTGTAGACTTTTTGATGATGGCCATTTTGACTGGTGTGAGGTGATACCTCATTGTAGTTTTGATTTGCATTTCTCTAATAATTAGCAACGTTGAGCATCTTTTCATGTGCCTACTGGCCATCTAAATGTCTTCTTTGGAGAAATGTCTATTTAGGTCTTCTGCCCATTTTTGGATTGGGTTGGTTGACTTTACAATGGTTTTCATATGCTTGTCCATGAACCAGTACTGCTCCATAATTAAGTTTTCCAAGATAAAATGAAGAAAATATAAGGATGATACTGTGAAGTTATTAAATATATGAGATTTTCCATTTTGCTGAGATTGCATCCCTCCTAATTATTTTGTGTTAAAATTTTCCCTTTGTAGTGATAACTGTTTGCATTTGTGTATATGTATGATATATATATATATATATATATATATATAAATTATATATTGGTGAATATATATAAATTATATATATATAAATTATATATTGGTGAATATATATAAATATATATATAAATTATATATTGGTGAATATATCTAAATTATATATACATATAAATTATATATTGGTGAATATATATAAATTATATATATATATATAAATTATATATTGGTGAATCTGGGTAAAGTATAAATGGGAGTTCCTTGACTTTCTTATAAGTTTTCTGTAAGTTTGATTTTTTCAAAACAAGAAGTTAAAAAGTCCTTTCATTAATGAAAATAAAGGTTTAGTAGATGGTAATTATTTTTATTTAAAAAATTTTCTTATTTAATAGCATTTTCAATCAATTTTAGAGTTTTGCTGCTGCACAAATTTACAATGGTGGATATATGTTTCCTTCCTCTGCAGGAGGTTATATTAGTTTCCTTCCTCTGTAACTTAAGAAATTACTACAAACTTGATGACTTTAAACATACAAATTTATTAACCTACAATTTTGGAGGTTGGACGTCAAAATAGGTCTTACTGGGCTTGTTGAGAGAGAGTACCCTTGTTCCTTTGATCAAGGCCTCTTCCTCCATCTTCAAAGCCAGTCCTGCAGCATTTTCAAATCTCTCTTTAACTCTGACTCTGACTCTCATGCTTCCCTCATTCACTAATAAGAATGCTTATGATAGCACTGGACCCACCCAGATAATCCAGGATAATCACTCTGCCTGAAGGTCAGCTGATTAACAACCTTAATTCCATCATCCACCTTAATTCCACCTTGCCATATAATGTGACACACGCTGAGGTCCTGGGGATTAGGATATGACATTTTTGGGAGATTATTATTTTGCCTACTAAGTAGGGAATATTGGGAGAACATTTCAGGCCACTGGGTAGCAATGAAAAGATAGTGTATCATGTAGGGAAAGTGGAGGGGTGGGAAGAAGCCAGGTAGTGCAGAAGCTTTTACGGGCATGTCAGAGATCTTGGACTCGACCTACTGGGAAACCACCAAAGGGTTTTAAGTCAGGCTGATGCATTCATATTGTTCATATTTTTATCCTTGGAAGTTTACCCTGTCTTCAGTGAAGAAAGTAGGTTGGATAAAAGTGGCTTACTGAGTAGCAGATCATGAAGCTGTTCTAGTCATTCTGGTGAGAGCTGACAATATTCTGGACTTGGCTAGCGGTAGTGGAAAACACAGAAAAAAATTACCCTCCATTAGCACCGGGAGAAGTGAGAAATTGGAACTGGCTTCCCCAGGTGGCAGTGTCACCTTCAGTGATATTAAGGTACTACTTAGAAGGAAGAATTGCATTGACAGGACTTGGTGAATGACTGGATGATGAGGTTAAGAGGAGTATACCTGTCAGGGTTCAACCAGGGAAGCAGAACCAGTAGGATGTTTGGTTTTTATATGTGGATTGATTATTTGGAATTGCCTTCACAGTTGTGCAGCTGCGTTAAGCAAGCCCAAGGACCACAGAAAATGAAGTACGGGAGGGAAGATCACGAGCAGGAAGAACCCCCTGAGCATGGGTTAAAGCTTATTGCTCACAGACAGGCAGTTAAGAGGGAAGATCCAGGGGCTTCCCTGGCGGCACAGTGGTTGAGAGTCCACCTGCCGATGCAGGGGACGCGGGTTCGTGACCCGGTCCGGGAGGATCCCACATGCTGCGGAGTGGCTGGGTCCATGAGCCATGGCTGCTGAGCCTGTGTCCGGAGCCTACACTCTGCAATGGGAGAGGCCACAACAGTGAGAGGCCCGCGTACCGCAAAAAAAAAAAAAAAAAAAGAGGGAAGATCCAGGAGGAAGGGGAATAATTTTTTGCAAACTCTGCTGCTGTTTGGAGTCTCTGGGTTCAGAAAAGACCTCCAACTGTTTCAGACCCACTCAGGATCATCTCCCTTTTGATTAACATAAAATCAACCGATTAAGGATATAATTAACAGGTCGAAAAAATCCCTCATAGCAGCACCCAGAACAGTGTTGGGTTGAACACTGCAGAGAAGGTGTGTGTATGCTACAGAATGGCTGCGGTCCTTCTTCCAGCCTCCAGCTCTTATGAGAGCTATCCCTTGACCTCATCCGAGCCACAAACATTCTAGAAAGGGCATTCCAGAGACTGCAGTTCAGCCTAGCTAAGCTGATGCATCACCAAGTTATCACAGGAAGGAAGGGGTGAAGGAGGATGTAGAGATTCCTGTACAAGCCAGTGGGAGGGGGCTTTGGGAAGACGGTCACACCTGTGAGGAACAGCGTGTCATACAGTAGAGAGATCCTTTTCTGTTTTATATCCTTATTTGCTATCATGAGCCACACAGAAAAGATGGGGGTAGGGGAGGGTAAGAGCATAAAAAGTACAGCACTTCAAGGTCAACAAGCCTCATTCTAGACCTCTCCTGTTTTCCACACTCTGCTGTGACTCAGCCCTATATTTGCAGGCACCCCAGGGAGCTGACAGATGACATGTGACTGAGACTTTTAGCTTTCTTCTGGAATTTTACTACCTGGTAGCCATATTCACATCCCTTGAATTCTTGGCCTCCTGGACACTATAAAAATGGCATCTACTCTACTCATCTCTCTGAGGTGTGTTCACAGGAAGCTGGAGCATGCAGTTGAAGAGGGTGGTGGGGGCGGGTGGATGTCAGGCTGCCATCTTGGCTCCCTGTTGCATGAGAGAAGTCAGGTGGCCACTCCAAGGTGGCCATTGCTCGCTCTTGGCCACAAACACCCCTTGCGTTGTGTGAGAGGGCACGGTTGTGTTCTTTAATGTCATCATTAGAAAGTGAGAAATATACCTACCACAAGTATCCCTTGTTTTCTGGAACACATCCAACAATATCTTAGATCTCAGAGTAAAAAGTGCCCCATGATGCTTTTTAATGCACTTACTCCAAGTTATGGAGTTTTGTGATTTTAAAAATTACTTTATTGACTCTGAAATGTAGAAAAATTTCTAAAGCCACCATGCATTGAGCATGAACTGTATGTGGTAAGGTTTTAACATATATCTTATTTTTTCTCCACAGCCAGTCCAAAGGATGGGCATTATCATCCACACTTTGCAAATGAGGGTACGGTCCAGGGTCACACTATTAGCAAATGGCAGAGTGACATTTTGAAGCCATGTCTGTCTGACTCAGAGGCAATATTTTATCCTCCATGACATACTGTGCATCTAAACCCTCACTGGCAACTCAAAGACTTTACCCCATAACCAGGTAGTACATCTTGACATCAACAGTGTTCTCTCGCAAATGAATAGGAAAGACTATCATCCTCAAGTACTCCATTATTGAAAATGGGCATTAAATATAAGAAAACCATAAACTAATAGAGAAAATATAACAAATGCTAGAACAGTCATGAAATTGAATTTTGTTAAGTAATGTCAAGGTCTTAAAACCTATTGTTTGATTACTTAGACATACTTAACCAGACACCTATGATAAATAAAAAGACAATTCTGATACAAATTCTGAGCTAAAGGAGTTTTATGTCTGAGTAGAGAGAGAAGATGTGATATAGATTATTATAACATATGATAGCAAAGACTGGATACTCTATGGGAAGGGCAGACAAGGTTTTTTGGTAAGACAGCGGGCAGAGATGTATAGAGTATGAACAAATAGTCATGCTCTTGACACCGTCTCAGTCTACCTCCTACCTTGAATCTCTACATTTGGAAACACAGTCACCCCAAATGGGGCTCAACAAGTATGAGACTGTTAACACAGTCAAACTGGCTGGCATTCAGTGGCACAAGCAGACACAATATAGTAAATCTAAGTGTCATCAGTGGCCTTATAAAGGCAGAGTGCTCTCAAATGGCTTTTGTAGGTTGCCATCTCGCAGACTGGCTAATTCCTGGTATGGTCTGTGTTTATTGAATATCTTATTCTATTCTCAGACTTCGCATGCAAATGATTGCACGTGTGTGAGAGAGACAGAGACCAAGACAGAGAGACAAAAAGCAGAGAGGCAGGGACCGACTGAGAGGGATCACAATCATAATAGTAGGTCCTAAGGATGACGGACAGTCAATATCAACACAAAAGAAATCCAGGCTGCTGTGCCTCAGTTGTAGCTCCTACACCTTATCTGAGTTCCAAATTATACCCATATTTTTAGCCTCTCCCTCTTTCTTTTTTTTTATTTTTATTTTTGTGGTACGTGGGCCTCTCACTGTTGTGGCCTCTCCCGTTGCGGAGCACAGGCTCCGGACGTGCAGGCTCAGCGGCCATGGCTCACGGGCCCAGCCACTCTGCGGCATGTGGGATCTTCCCAGACCGGGGCACGAACCCGTGTCCCCTGCATCAGCAGGCTGACTCTCAACCACTGCGCCACCAGGGAAGCCCCTCTCCCTCTTTCTTAATTGATCTTTGTAGTCTTCTTGCCTCTGTGATTCTCAGTATGAATTCATGGCCACACAGTCCTAATAATAAACTTGCCTATCAAATGGACATCAGGGTTGTGCTAGCTGGCTTTCACTCCCAAGCCTGCCTCCAGGGGTTACGTCTCTCCCACCAGTCCTAACTTGATATGTGGCAGCTCAGCCAGGGAAGGATTGTGGACATTCTTCATGACCTGATACTCTGAAGCATGACATCTTCAACCAGGCCTGGGATCTTCCCTAAAAAGAAAATAGTTAAGTGCCTTGAGTTCACTTAGAAGTTCATTTTAAGAGCCAGGAATTCTTCTTCCTTCCTGTTGATAAAGGGAACATTATACAAGTGATTACACTTCCCTGACTCCCACCCCCAGGAGAGCTCACAGAAACAAACAGAAGCCACAGTATAAGCATAATACTGACCCCACCATCATAAGTGGAAGGGTTTTTTTTTCCCCCCAGGAAACATTTTGCTCTCCTAAGGTTCAGTTCTGTTCTCAGTTAAGCCTTGTAAGGTAAAACAATAACAGTAATGAGCTCACAGAGGACTCATAGAAATATTCCTTCAATTCTTTTAGAGAAAAGCTTGGAATCGGGGCAAACCACCTTAGGCATTTCCTCCCAGGAACAAAATGCAGGATCATTTGAAAAGTCTGTAGGATACTGACACAGACTGGGAACCCTGCAGGTAAAAAGAACAGTGTGTGTGCGTGGACAGAGGGGACAGAGAAAAGCATGCTGGTTTGTGCTATGTCAACTTGGTTAGGCAAAAACCCACACTTTCCCAGATTTTCATTCCCTGCATGGTCTTGAGTTGCACTTGGCCAAAGATGAATTGATGCGAGCTCTGGAGGGCAGTGGTGAAAGCCGGCCATTATGCTCTGAATGTTGTTGTGTCTCCTAAAGCCTTGCCATGAGCTTCCCCTTTGTAGACCCACACTGGTGGCTAAACACACTTGACCTCACACGGATTTACTGGTTGGTGACTTGCCTCACCATGCATTGCCCCTCCTGGACTTTTACTTCCCTGCTTCTCCCATGATTGTATAAGATCAAATTCCTATAGTTCTGTAACTTGAGTGTTTCTAGCTCCCTGGATGAGCCGTGACTGACACAAGTGACAAGGGGACTAGGTGTGTCACTTCAACTCACCATCATGAGTACTCCCAAGGGAAAGGTCTTGCTTAGCACTTGGAAAAATGAGATATTGCAACTTGTGTTCCCAGGTGGTAGTGGTATTCATTCATTCATTCATTCATTTATTCATTCAACACATATATAGAAAATTCTCAAAATGTGCCAGCTATTCTTGGCAGTAAGGATACAGTTAAACTAAAATAGGCTTATCACACAATTCATTGGCCAAGTCAGATCTGTTTGAGAGCGAAAGGGGCACTGTTAATAAATATACCAGTAAACCAGGCGTAAATTGGTACTGCGCTCAACAAATCAGGATACAGATGAAATAGACTCTGGTTCTCTTAGTTACCATGGTACCAACAGTCAAGTCAGAAAGACGTAACTTAAAAATAATCTCACAAATAAATGTAAACTTACAAAGATGAGAAGGGCTAAGAAGAAGGGGTCCACTGATGGGGTTACACAAACACAGAGAGAAAAGGGGTCAGCTGGGGTTGCCGAGGATTCAGGTCATTCACATGTCCCCATGTGCATGGGTCAGTGTGCAGGTAAAGCCTATATGAAAGTACAATAAGTTAGGTGTTCATGAGTTGGGTTTTGTCTAGGCTGGAAGAGGGCCCTTCTTCTAGAAGTTAATCTGGTATAAGTAAAGGATCCTGATCTGGGTAGGAGGGAACCTCTTCCATATATTCCATTTTCATCTTTATTCTTTTACTTTTAGGCCAGAGATTTTGGTCTAAACGTAGACCTCACTCTTTGCTAGCTGTTGGGCAAACTCCCTTTTCCTCCCCTTCAGGCTTAGTGTTCTCATCTGTAAAATGGATATCATAGTAGCAATCCATCTCATAAGATTGTTTTAGAGATAAAATAAGACAAAAAATGTAAATGCTTAGATAGTGCTTGGCAAATAATAACATTCATATAAATATTACTTCTTTTTGTTATTATGAGTATGATTTCTATTATTACTGGGTTACAGAACTCTTCAGTGAAACTCTTTCATACAGTTATTCCCTGAAGAAAGATAAATCATTATTAAAGTGCTTCTCTGTCTCTTTAATTTAATCCCTATGGATCTAAAACATGATTATTTTCAAAATGTCTAAAATATTACAAAATGAAGAAAATTAATTTCCTTTATTTCTACATCTTAGAGATAAATATTGTTGACATTTTGATTTATTTCCTTTCCATCTTTTGCTGTGAATTTTTAGGCGATTGTGTTAAAGTATATAACATATTGTATATGCTGAATTTTTTTAGTTTATTTTTTCTGACTTAAAACTTATACATGTTTATGGTAGAAAACTTAGAAATGCTTACAGAATGCTGACTGGTAACACTGAAAATATACAGCTGCTAGTTAATATTGTGGGTGTATTTTCTTATAGACTTTTTCTAGGCTTTTAAAGACACATAGTTGAAACCATACCATGCACACTGATTTTAAGCAATAACAAGGAGACATTTATAGATCCTATAGGAGACATTCGCAAAGAATTATTCACCAGCAGCTAATGTCAATCCCTGAGTGGATTTATTAGGTTTTCCAAATTAAAAATCGCCAATCACTGCTGTCTTCAACGTGAATTTTAAAGGGGTCAGAAATCATTACTCAAGTAACTTGCAATGCAATTGGGCATTATATTGTCTACACATTTTTAATTTTATGAATAAAGGAAACAAATAAAACTTTAATACTCCTTCTAATTCAGTGTCCCCAATACTTAAGAGTTTAGCCACAGCTGACAAGGGGAGGTACAAGTAAAAACAGTTTTGATCTCAGGTGTTGTTAATCATGGCTGTTACCAAGTGAGTTAAACCAAGGAAAGCATTCCAGGGTCAAGTTTCACCCCCGAGGTGCAGAATGGTCTGATAACGTGGGAAAATTCTCAGTTCTATGTCTGGGATGAATGCGAAAGAGGGGAAACCTTAACAAATCTTTTATGCCATTCTCAGTTGTCTAGAAAGGGTGAGGTAAAAAGATGAGTCAGACAGATGTGATCTGGGTGACTTTGTAGAAAGCAATATAGTTATGTTACGTTGTTAATTATGTTAGCATAAGTTACACTATGTAGACTATATATATACATATATATGTTAGAATTACATTCCGATTCATCTCTCATCCAACTGAAACTGTTCAAAATCCCAGGGTCATTTTCTGAGTGACTAAAGGTTTAAGTCTTTCTCTTGGGCATCTTGACAAGGTAAAATGCACAGACAACGTATTTTCCTCTGTGCACGTGACTCGGTTGTCTTCTTAGGGGGCAGACAGTCTTCTCAACTGTACTTAGAGTTGCTGGACAACTGCTGTTCAACCTATTCCAGAGGCTTATCAAATTTTTCTTTACTTTTGAAATTCAAAACTTCTGCCAGGATGTAGGTGTCTCTTGTAATTTTTCCTGGAACACAGTAAACCTTTTAAATTTGCATCCTCACATTTTGAAGCTCAAACTCAACAAAGTCTATCAACACGAAAGTTGTTTTCTCAAATATCCCTTTGATTATTGCTTCTGTAGAGTTTCGCCAGGGTCTTTTCCATATCACTTCGTTTATGTTTTACATCATCAATTCTGTATTTTGCTGCCTCTCCGGTAGACAATCTAACTCTGTGATTATATTGCTAACTCCCTTATAATAATTCCCTGTCCCATGTATCTGCTGTTCATGTCGTTGTGCTGCCCTTTCTCCCCAGCCTTCTCTCTCCTGGCCTTTTCTTCGTTTTCATAAAGAAAGATCATATTTTCTTACTCCCATTAGTTGATGTTAGACTTCCAGAATTTTCTTGCAGCACCTACAATGAAATACTTTTTTTTTTTTTTTTTTTGCGGTATGTGGACCTCTCACTGTTGTGGCCTCTCCCGTTGCGGAGCACAGGCTCCAGACGCGCAGGCTCAGTGGCCACGGCTCACGGGCCCAGCCGCTCCACAGCATGTGGAATCTTCCCGGACCGGGGCACGAACCTGCGTCCCCTGCATCGGCAGGCGGACTCTCAACCACTGCGCCACCAGGGAAGCCCCCTGAAATACTTTTTAGAGAACTTTTTCTTTGCCTCTCTACGTCTTCAGGATGGTGTTCCCTTTATCTAAGTCTGTTGTGTTTAATGTTCACACATCCTCTGGCCATCTGAGCTATAATCAGACCCATTGGTAATTTACACAGTGGATACAGATCATTTTCTGGCTCTGTCAGTGTGGTTGCTTATCAAGGCCTTGTTGATATTTTCTGTTGCCCACGGGCTGCTTTGAAGTTCGTAGGGCTCCCTTGGCCTGTGGTTTTCAGTTAGGTTCAGCCAATAGGAATCTCTAGCAGGAAAATGGAGGCAGGCAGAGAGGGAGGTTGTGGTACTTATTCCTCTGGCTCCTTCCTGAGGTTGCTGGTCCCTTGACTTAAGGTCACAGGTCCTCCTAAGGCATCCCTGTCACAGAGCTCTCTCCATCCAGATTCTGGCAACTGCTCTCCCTCCCCCTCCCTTGCCTTTTCAGGCCTGAGGGTAATGACAGCCCTCTTGTTTTTAACCCCAGGGTGCTCTACTGTCAATTTCTATTTCCCTTACTTTTATAAATAGTTCTTTCTGAAATGTGTCAATTACACATTAATGTCATTACCAACTTGGTGAGGCTATGGTGCCCACTTGTTGGTCAAACTAGTTTAGAGGTTGTTGTGAAGGCATTTTGTAGATGTGATTAACACAGTCAGTTGACTTTTACATTCAGATTCTCTTCCACAGTATGTGTGGGCCTTGTCCAATCAGTCGAAGGCCTTAAGAACAAAAGTTGAGATTTCCCAGAGAAGAAGAAATTCTGTTTCAGGACTGTAAAATAGATATCCTGCCTGAGTTTTCAGCCTATGGGACTTCCCTACAGATTTCAGACTTGCAAGTCCTCACAATGTTGTTTAGCTAGTTCCTTAAAATCAATCAAACATGTCTCTCTCTCTCAAAAGATCTCTCTCAAAAGATCGATCTATCTATCATCTATCTATCTATCTATCTATCTTTCTATCTATCATCTAATCATCTATTTCTCCAACTTGTTCTGTTACTCCGGAGAACCCTAACTGATATATACACTCAAATTATCCTAATTTGAATGTCCATATCTGATTCCTATGGCAATGCTGACTGCTATGAAGGCCCTTATAGCTACAGCTTGAGAGTGGTCTGAAATTCATATCTAAACTCCCATTCCTTCTTTATTTCTCTCGGCAACTTTTTTTTGCTACCCTGGATCAGCTATTACACCAGGCATCAGAAAGGCGAGCTCTGGCTCCTGCCTTCACAGAGCTTTCAGACACCTGGGAAACCTGAAAACCACAATAAAATATAACGAATATTGATGGTGGGCTGGGAGAGGTGTCAGAGGACACTTTCCCTTGCCTTCGGCTTTGGGAGGCTTCTGTGGGGAAACCAGCTCCAGGCTGAGACAAAATGTGTGTAGGGTCATTCGGGTGAACGGAAGGGGTAGTTGGAAGATTTCTGGACACCAGAACCGCCTGTGTGAAGTTGGTGTGACTGTGGGGAGTGGATCTATATGTTTATACTAACCGTCCCAGTCTTTCTCCCTGGCTGATGCTTTAAAGAAACAGATCATAGGAGGAGCCTCACCCCCGCAGCAGGCCCCACTACTGGGGCTGTTTCTGTGGCTGCATGCAGTGTATTTTACCTGGGTCACCTCCTCTTCCAAGCTTCATTCTTCTTGTCTGAAGTTTCCTGGGCATCTCATTCTCCAATGAATTTAAGCATAAAGGTACTATCACATTTTCAAAATCACATGTAGCACCTCAGCTGGCATTTCCATGCAGATGAGACACTATGGTCCAATCCTCTGATTGGTACCATTCTTATCTTTCTGAGCCAGAAGCAGAAAGTATGCACATTTCCATCAATTTTATAGTCATTGGACATTCCCTCAAATTCTGGAAATATTTGCCCATCCGTTCTTCTTTTCAGAGCTGCATGCATCATTATTAATTCATTGATTGATTGAAGATGCATGGATTTTTAGCCAGAAAAATCAGAAAGTGAAGCAAAATGTTAGAGGAAGCTGGGGGGGGCTCTCTTCAAGGACTGTTAGCCAGATGTCTTTTTAAAATGTGAAGGCTGAACACATCCTGTGTGATAAGGGGATGAGATTCAATTCCATTTATATAAGTTACGTCTGCCTACTAAGTCAGGCCCTTGATTGCATCAAAGACGGCTTTTGTTGGACGCTCTGGATAATTGCTTCATTTCTCCAGTTAGTACATATATTTTGCCGAAATGTTGTTCAAGGGAGTGGGGGATGGTTGGCCTCATTGGCAAGTCTGGTTTTATAAGCCGGCTGTTTTCATCTTGCTCTTCTTTAGACATAATGAGGTTTGTAAAGTGATTTTAACTATATGTCTGAACATGTAACCCTCTTCACCTCTCTCTCCTCGTGATTTCATAAGCAGCTGGTGTTGCTGTGGCAGTTTAACAGAATAAACTTGTTCTTTGGGAGACATCTGTATCCAATATAGACTATCTCTGGCATGTCTGTGTCCCTTCTCTGTGTGTAACGTGATGGAAGGCAGGCTCAGAGTTTTGGGTCCTTGAGCTATGTATGTGTTTCTCCGTATCATGAAGTGAACAGCCACTTCCTCTCCAAGTCTCGTAAATGATACGGGGATTTTCATTTTCCATCAAGAGGATGAGATTTTCTTTCTCCCTGTGATCTCAGAAGACCTTGCAGCTGGCACTTTGCAGAAAGTGAAGAAAAGGTCTTTAGGCCCTTGATTGTACCATCTGCTCCACAGCCTCATAATTTCCCAACATATAGTGAGATGCAGCTTTTCATTTTGGTTTTGTAAACAAAACCAGTAGACATAAAACAAGCCATAATTGATACTCAAAAGTTGAACAACTTGTGTGATGCCTATAAATATCAAATTCATATCTGTGTCTTCACTTTCTTTCCTGAATTTCCCATTCAAAGAAAATAACTTATAAAATAGTCTTAGAAAGTATACTTTTGCTTATAAATTCTTATAAGTTAATTGAAAAGAACCATAAATAGACTAATGTGCTTTAACCTGATCTTGTCCCAATTAGAATAAAGGAGTTTGCTTAACATAGAGACTATCTAACAAAGTTAATGGTCTATAACAATGGTTCTCACTGTGTGGTCCCCAAATCAGTAATATCAGCATTCCCTTGAAATTTGTTAGAAATGCAAATTCTCAGGCTCCATCAAAATCAGAAGATCCAGGGATGGGGCCTATCAATCTGTGTTCTAACAATCCCTCCAGGTGACTGTGATGCTTTCTAAAGTCCTCAAACCACTGGCCCTTGAAGGGTGATTGGTGAAGTAGAGTTGAAAATAAAATTAATATCTCTACAAAGTGTTTATTTAGGTAGTCATAAAGTAACTTTGGGGCCAGGCTACTTTTTCTGTGAGGAATCACTTGAGTGATCTTCTGTATTAATTAATCCTCACAATGATCCCATGTGGTAGATTGTTTTATTCTTACTTCAAGATGAGGAAACTAAGGTTAAATACCTTGCCCATGTCACTGAGCTTAATCAGCAGTGGAGGCCCGATCTTACTTAGGAAATCTGGAACTTAGAACTGGTCACCTCTCCCTGGGTTTGCAGCGGTCTGAGGAAGGGGCTGGAGCCTTTTCACAGGAAACCCAGGAACCCTCGAGGGGGAGGGTCTGAGGCTGGACCTGCCCCCAGAAGTACAAAGTTAAGGAAGCTTCTCAGGAAAAGTAGGATACAACTTAATATGGCAAAGAGCTTGTGCTCACTGATGTCTAAGTATCTTTGTCCCTAGAATCACACTCAGATATAGCATAGACTTGAGTAGGTAAGTCTGTTTCTCAAGTTACACCTCACCCTAATAGAATAACTTCTCATATTTTACTCCTAATGGATACTTTTCATAGATTTCAATTTTCAAGTCCAGTGTTACTGATGCTAGAAAAGTTTGCATCCCTGTGGAATGAGAATAAAGCTCCTGGTTGATTGGATCTCCTGGGGATTATTTGAAATGTGCAGGCTAAACCCACTTGTGAGTTTTCAGAGGTGTCTGATTACACTCTTTAGAGTTTACTTTCCTTCTGCTCTGACTGAAACTGTGTAAGATAGTAAAGTTTCATTTAGCTAGAATGAAAGCAGATGGAATGTTCAAATCTTAAAATTTCTCCTGGATTGTCACCATGAGGCATTACACCATTTGCAATATCATGGGTAAGAGCATTTTATGGTATTATTTTGTGTACTAATGGTTTGAGAAAAAATTAATCAAGAAACGTTTAGTGTGGGAAAAGTGTGGAATTATGATATAACAAAGATTTCCTCTTTGCTTCCTTCTATTGGTTTATATCCATTATTGGGACAGTTCCTTCTCGGTGCCTAACTCAGAAAGCCCGGCTCACGAATGTTCTTCTAGGCCTTTCAAGGATAGGTGAACAAAACCCACGAGCCCAGAGTTCCCTTTCTATCCGACATCCACGGAGAGAGTGAATGTTCCCCATCTCCCCCACAAGCCCTAGTCCGTTTTTGGTCACCTCTTCCACATCTGGCTGTGGTCTCCTGTGTTCACCTGCTCTCACAGCTGGGGCTGCTGAAGTGTTGGGTGCTGCCGACTGAGCAGAGACCTTGGGTGTGCCTGGTGAGCCACCTCTCTCCTCATTGATGAACGTGGCCAGAGTCATTGGTAGTGGTTAGAATCTCTGTCAGCGTTGCCTAGACCTCTCCGTCACTGCCACTTAGCTTTCTCCTGGGTTTCCCTGTCACCACCGTGGGCTAAGAATGCCACCTGCTGTATCAATAAACAAAGGATGTTGTGACCATCAAGCCACCAACAGCCACCCCCAGCAGTGCACCCTGAGGACACTCATGATGAGAAAGCACAGGACACTGGCCCCAGAGAGCTGAGGTTTATATCAAAGGAATGATTTCAGTGAGCCCAGATTTGGCATCTTCCTATACATAGAAAAGCTCTAAACTCATTAACTTGAGATGTCTGGTTTTCCTTAATTAACAGTCACCTTTTGATGTTCTGTCTACCTGGTCTTTGTTGCAAAAACTCCTATATATCCTGGCTCTTCACTGACCTCTTCAGAGCGGTTTCTCAGAGCTATCTGAGATGCTGTGAACCAGGCTTAAATCCTCAGTTTTGTCTGCTGAATAAAACATAACTCTCAACTTTTAGGCTGTGCATTTTCTTTTTTTTTTTTCTTTTTTTTTCAGACGACACCACTATGCCACTGCTGTCTTCCATGTTTTTATTTTTGTTTTTGTCATAGGCCAAAACAGAACAGAATTGATGGAACAGAAAAAGACTTGAGGTACAGTTTTCCAGGGATGAAAATACCAAGGTGCTTGGTGATCAGTCTTTCCATTCTCCCAGTAACACTACTGTGCTTGTTTAAGAGCCAGCTTGTTTGCATAGGAAAGTGATATGTAACCAAATTCAAGACAATTTGGTTGTGTCGTAAAATCAATCCCAAAAGGCTAAGTTAACTCTTAAGTTTTCACAACTGCACCAAGTCTATCTAATTGCTTACATAGTAGATGAAGAATTACCATTTACCAAACACACATTTAAGTGACAAAGCTCCTTCTTGAGCCATAAACATGTTAAAATTAAACTTAAGGATTTTTTTAAAGAGTACCATCTTGATACTGAGATACAGAACCTAGATTGCTTTAGAATGGGAAAGAAAATTGAAAAAGTTCATACAAAATTTTCTAGTCTAATTCTTTTCATTTGTAGAAGGCTCTCTTGAAAGCCAGAATCATTATGCTTTTAGGATCTTTTTAGGGAATAGGCTACACTGAGGTTCAATTTGGATCTTATAAATGAGTGTATTCATTAAGAACTTAATTGTGGTAGGAAAGTAAATAAATCAATACTCGAATCAAACCTCACCGCTTCTGAATTATAGTCAATGTTCTTGAGTTCAGGCATGGCGTCTGAGGATAGCTGCAGCAATATTACATGACTAAGAAGCCAGAAATCTATGCAAATAAAAGAGACATGATCAGAGCCTTCCTGGAGATAACCATGAACAGCTTGGTGGAGCAAAGCATGAAGAGATACGAGATCTTTTTTGCATTTGCACCCTGAAGACGTTGTTGGAAGTGCAAACAAGTTACTTATTACTTACCCTTTTATAGGGCTTCAAAGTTGACCAAGCACTTTTATCTATCATCTCTTACCCTATAACCTAGGGAAGAGGTCTGGGCCAAATTCCCACATGTGAAAGATGAGGCCATTGGGGAAAGAAAGATTAAGCGACCTACCAAGGGTCCTATAGCTAACACAGAACTGGTACTTTTGATGCCAAGACTCTTGGTGTCTCCATGATTCAGGACATGATAGTGAACCCCACACTGTGGCCATGGCTTCTTTGCTCTAAAAAAATGATGAAGGAAGCAGTTACAGAAAGCAGCCAGTCATGGTATAGGGGATGAGTGATGACGACAGTGATGGGATTTTCATAGCCACCATTCATACTACCTGGTCCCTCCAGCCAAGACATGGTAGCTGATGAACTACACTTATGAGTCCTGCTACCATCATAGCTGATACCGACAAAGGGACACACCATCCATCAATGCCTCAGATGTATATATGCCTGGCACCTATATACTTGAGTCAGCTGTTAAGCATTCTACTTTCTTCATTGAAAGGCATGCATCCTTCATGGATAGGTTCAACTTATATCTTGAAGAAAAATATCATGACGTACATTTAGCAGAGATCAGTAGAAAATGGATATAGGCCCTCATTTATCAAGGTTGACCATTGGCAGAAGAGCATGAAAATATTTGGAATAGCTCTGTCTGCACCACATTCTGAAGGTGATAATAGAATGTCACCAGCAACACCATGCATAAATATTTCTATCTCCTTTCTGAAAAGGAAATACTATAGATTTTTTTTAAAGGAAGTGGGAAAGCAAAGGAAATATTTGTGTGTCTTTTAGTTTATCTGCAGGGGACAACTTTTCCTGGTTCTGAATTTCCACCCATTACCTCTCCTCAACCTCTCCCTGGCAGTCCTCTCTTTACTAGATCATAAGATCAAACTGGATGTGGGAAATGTTATCCAGCCATGATGTCAGCAGACCTGTACTACTGCAAACATCCTCTGGGCCAAGAAGTGCTCCTCTGTCTCTCCTGGGGAAGCAAGAAGGATGTATCAATGTGATCTTAACATGAATATTGACTTATCATGTCCACATTTCAAGGTCTCTCCCTCAGACCCCAGGAGAAGGTCATATACCCCTTACCATCTGTAGGTTTAAAAAAGCAATTTAACACATGCAGTGATTTAAAGCAATTTCAAAAGATGAACAGAAGATGACAATTGGTGAGTTGGAGCCATAAAGGACATAGCCAACTAGGGTACTTCAGAACTGATGGAGAAGTACAAGCTTTGGGTCTTACAGGAAACAATCTTCCCTTTGATACCCCTCCCCCACTGTTAGCATGACCTTACCCCAGCAGAGTTCAGACGATGCTTTAGATACTTCCAGAAGTTCACCAGAGATGCAGCTGATAAATGTAAGCAGGATTTCTGCCATTCTATTCCCTGTGCTCAGTCTGTACATGATTTCATATCTTCAAACCAAATTGTGGCCAATTATGGTTTGACCCTGATTATGAAAATATTGAAGGCTTCAGTTTTTACTCCTTTGTGGGAGGATATAAGAGTGTATTTGTTTGTTCTGGCTGCCATAACAAAGTACTACAGACTGGCTGGCTTAAACAACAGAAATTTATTTTCTCACAGTTCTAGAGATTAGAAATTCAAGATCCAGGTGTCCGCATCATTGTTTCTTCTGAGAAACAATTTAATAAACTTATTTTAACTTAATTACCTCTGTAAAGACCCTATCACCGGGACTTCCCTAGTGGTCCAGTGGTTAAGAATCTGCCTTCCAATGCAGGGGCCGTGGGCTTGATCCCTGGTTGGGGAACTAAGATCCCACATGCCACGGGGCAACTGAGCCTCACACTCTAGAGCCTGTGAGCCACAACTAGAGAGAAGCCCACACACCGCAACAAAGAGCCCATGCACCGCAATGAAAGATACCACGTGTCACAGCGAAGATCCCACGTGCTGCAACTAAGACCCGACGCAGCCAAAAAATACATTAAAAATAAATAAATAATGCAGTGGCTGAGAGAATACAGGAAAAAAAATAAGACCCTATTACTAAATACAGTCACATTCTGAGTTACTGGGGATTAAGATTGCACCATATGAATTTTGCAAAGGGGAGGGGCACAATTCAGGACATAACAAATAGTATCCAAGTTGACTCAGAGGAGAGACAAATCTGAATCACCTCCTGTTGGCTCCATGATTTTCAGAAAAGAACACACAAAAAACACAGCTTCTTCCTCAAGGTACTGGCGATATCAGCCAAGAGTCCTGCATTTTCAGTGTTGCCACTAGAACTGAGTGAGAGTCTTTGCATATGGACCTCAATTTTGGACCTTGAGTCAAAGATCATTTCCTCTTGGCTGAAGGTGTCATAATTTACTATTTATTTAGACTGTAAATCCTGTCTACTGTGAAAGGATTGGAGGTGGTATATAACTTTAAACATAATGAAAAAAAGAGAAAAAGAATAATCATATGAAATTTAGAAAAGGAATAGATGTTACTAATTGCCTAGAAAGAGCTATAGATTATAGTTTGGCCTTAATTATTTTCTAGATTTCCTGGAAATGAAGGAAGACAAAGAATTACACTGAGATATGTTATCTTCATGGACAGTTAAAGAAAGCAGGCAAGCTTGACTGTAGAGTACACTTTTTTCCTGGAACTAAACCCAAGAAGAAATTTATTGCCTGAGACATTTTGCAGAGATCTGAGTGAATTAAGAGTGTCAGATGTTGAATAAGGGATAGTGGATTATAAAATAGACAGTGTCTTCAAAAAGGTTTAATGAAAGTAATTATTTATAATGAAATCTGTTTTATAGCTAACATTTGTGTTATAAGGGGAACATTTGGCATACTTCATATCTTTGGGGAAATAACACCCTTAGAAAACTCCTTTCTCCTTGGACTGATTATTAGTGGAAGAAAGAAATCTTGAGACACTGAGTAAGTTACCGCATTATAGCACAGCCCAGCAATGAGTCTTTGGACATGCAATGGCATGTCTAGAGATGATCTGGGCTTAGGAGCTGGCAAAACAAAGATTTTTCAAAAGAAAATACAGAACCATACAATCCAGCAATCCCATTACTGGGCATATATCCTGAGAAAACCATAATTCAAAAAGAGTCATGGTACCACAATGTTCATTGCAGCTCTATTTATAATAGCCAGGACATGCAAGCAACCTAAGTGTCCATCGACAGATGAATGAAGATGAAAGCAGATGTGCCACATATATACAATGGAATATTACTCAGCCATAAAAAGAAAAGAAATTGAGTTATTTGTAGTGAGGTGGATGGACCTAGAGTCCGTCATACAGAGTAAAGTAAAGCAGAAAGAGAAAAATAAGTACCGTATGCTAACACATATATATGGAATCTAAAAAAAAAATGGTTATGAAGAGCTTAAGGGCAAGGCAGGAATAAAGATGCAGAGGTAGAGAATGGACCTGAGGACACAGGGAGGGGAAAGTGTAAGCTTGGATGAAGTGAGAGAGAGGCATGGACGTATATACACTACCAAATGTAAAATAGATAGCTAGTGGGAAGCAGCCGCATAGCACAGGGAGATCAGCTTGGTGCTTTGTGACCACCTAGAGGGGTGGGATAAGGAGGGTGGGAGGGAGACGCAAGAGGGGGGAGATATGGGGATATATGTGTATGTATAACTGATTCATTTCGTTATAACGCAGGAACTAACACACCATTGTAAACCAATTATACTCCAATAAAGATGTTAAAAAAAAAGAAGAAAAGAATGGGATGCTATGTATTTTATGTAGCTAGCTTCCAAGATAGTCCTCCAATGATCCCTGCCTCCTGGAATTCATGGCTTTTGTAGTTCTCTCCCGCATTGTATCAGGGTCTGTCTGTGTGACCAATAGGATACAGCGGAAGTGATAGTATGTCATTCCAAGGCAAGGTCATTTAAGGCACGTGGCTTCCTGCTTGCTATCTCTCATCCTCATTCTTGGCTCACTCAGTCTGGGGGAAACCAGCTGGCATGTCATGAGCAGCCCCATGGAGAGTCCTATACGGCAGGGCTTCCTGCCAGTAGCCATCAAGTGAGGTTGGAAGTGGATTCTTCAACCTGCCAAGCCTTCAGTTGACTACAGCCAAGGATGCTATCTTAACTGAAAGGCCCTGAGGCAGAATCACCCAGTAAACTGCTTCCAAGTTCTGTGAGATACAGAACTTGTGATACAGTTGTACTACAGTTCTGTGACCCACAGAAACTGAGATAATAAATGTCTATTGCTTTAAATTGCCAAATTTGGGGGTATTTTGTAATCTATAATAGGAGACTAATAACAGCACTCAGTTGCAAATTGTTTGCATCGCTGCAATGCAAATGCATTTTCTCCCCTACTGCAACATCATCTCCTCAGAGAAGCTTTCCCTAACCAAGTCAGCTGTGGATATCTGTCCTGGTGTCACTGAGCTCATACAAACTCTGATCTGAACAAATTATATATAACAGTCTGTTCCCTCTTCCTGTGCATTACTCCACATTCCCAGATACGCCACTTAAAAAATAAAGTAAGAGTAGTGACATAAGACCTACATAACCAAGTATTTCTTTGACATCTTTAGAATATTTCACGTCTTCAGCCTGCCCTTCAGTTATGTCTTTCCATAGTCAGATCTAACTGCTCTGCCCAAAAGAAAACACTAAGAGGCAGCACATACAGAAATGTAGCTGTGTTCTTTGGAAATTGTTTCCCTAGAATGCTGGCTACTTCTGATTATCAATGGTATTCATTCTGCTACATTTTTCCAGAAAAAATTCTGGCTAGGGGATTTTAAAAGTCAGTACAAAAGACACATTTCACTACCACATTGGAAAAAATATTGTGTTTGGCAAAGGGGAGACTTTTGGATGCCATCAGCAAATACCCTCATCTTTAGTCCTAGTAACCAGAGCTGAGAAAAAAAAAAAATCTAAGCCATGAAGTCCTGTCTGCATCCTAATTCAGATGGGTTATTTATTCCCTTGGCTTTCTCCTATAGGGTTTCAATTTTATTGGCTGAGTCAAGCATCTTTCTTGTCCTTATTCCAGCATCAGTAGAATATCTCTATTCTTTTACTCTTCTTAGTTGGACAGATTGGCAAGATTTAGAGTGATTTTGATAAAAATTGAGGGCAGACACAGCACTCAATATTTTTGATAGATGTGGCTCCATTGTTGTTTTGTTCTGAGTCTCAAAAAGCTAAATAAAATACTGAGCAAGTGAGAATTTCACAAACACCAGAAACTTTTATGAGATGCCATCCATGCTGGGTACTCCTTGACCAAATATATACATGTTTGTATATGTATACATTATCTATCATCTATCTATCTGTCACCTACCCAACCACCTTTTTATATGAAAACCAGTCTGTCATGTAAAATATGAACAATGATGATACTTCCAAAAAATTTGACCCTTTAACTCTTATTGTCATATCTTTTAATATAGAAATTAAACGATTCTTCCAAACATTAACAGAAAATCAGTGGCAGGACCAAGAAGCAAATTCTGGACTCTTAAATCCTAATCTGATAATTAATTAACTTGATCAGATCTGATCATGTTATAAAAAGTTAAAGGCAACTTTTTCTCTTTGTACTTGTAATATGTGCCGGGGCAGAGTTGGTCAATATCTCTGTGTTTGCTCCTTTGGAGTCTGTAGGAGGGACTTGCGCTTAGCACAACAGCATATTGAAGTTCTGCTACCACGGACTTCTAATGTCAAGAGGAATGCTGGTGGAGACATTAAGAAATTACTGTAGGGCTTCCCTGGTGGTGCAGTGGTTGAGAATCTGCCTGCTAATGCAGGGGACACAGGTTCGAGCCCTGGTCTGGGAGGATCCCACATGCCGCGGAGCAACTAGGCCCATGAGCCACAACTACTGGGCCTGCGCGTCTGGAGCCTGTGCTCCACAATGAGAGGCTGCAATAGTGAGAGGCCCATGCACCGCGATGAAGAGTGGCCCCCACTTGCCGCAACTAGAGAAAGGCCTCGCACAGAAATGAAGACCCAACACAGCAAAAATAAATTAATTAAATAAAAAACTCCTACCCCCAACGTCTTCAAAAAAAAAAAAAAAAAGAAAGAAATTACTGTAGAAAGCTTAGAGGCATCCCAAATGCTAGACCAAGGTAAATTCAGGGACATTTGGAAATTGTTAATAAAGAAGTCGAGAATAACTGACCTAAGTGCATTTGGTTTGAGTCCTTTGGCAAGACTCTCTGCTTTCAGATTAGTTAGTGGTGGGGAGAGGTTTCAGGAAGGTTGGAAAAAGGGCCTGTAAGAACTTCTACTCTTTGTTCAGATTCTGCTAAATCAGAAGGATGGTGGTTAAGAGTAGTTTTCTGAAGGATTAGGTGTTCAGATGCGCATAAATCCTCCTGAGGCTAACTGCTTGATGCTAACTTGAAGCAGACTTAAATTTATCTCTATGCTAATGATATCTTGGAATACAATCAATGATACCTAGAGCTCTTCTACTACACAATCCATGTCTATTGCACCTATTACAACCCAAACAAAAAGTAAAGGGTTTTTTTTAGTTATATAAATTTGTGGGACCAGCAGGTCTTCCTATGACAGAGGTGAAGTGAAATGAGAAATTTCTAATTGTAATCCTTTCAACCGAAGTTGGAACACTTCTAAAATGAAACTTAATCTTTAAGAAGTTTAGTTATTTGTATTTCTAGTCCATTCCTGGACATATAGAAAGGATATATTTGGGCATTCATTAAAAGCAAGAACAAAAGACCTACAAACCATTTGTTCCTGTGATGTTCTACCAGAAACAAAATATCATAAAGAACCTTGACACTTTTCTCTCAGTGGCTTTTTGAAATGTTTTCAAATTTTTAAGCCCACATCTATTGAGGGCTTACCTGTAGTTTTGTAACCATTTTCAAGAAACTTACTGATAGTCACTAATCATTTACATGAAGGACCCTGGATTCTAACGGGAGCAAAATTTACCATTGTAAACACCGCACGAGCAGGACCATCCAGGGAAATGAATAGGAAATGATGAATGATGAGGGAACATCTACAAATAGTTCATGAAGTTTTGGGTTTGGCAAAAAAAAAAAACCCAAAAAACAAAAAAACTCCAAATTTGTTAAATGTATAGCTTATAGCTATGGGGTAATTAACTCTCTGCATACTGCTTGGAATTCAACTTGGAGGAATGGAGTGGAATACCTCTGTGGTCTTCCAGATCAAGGCTCGTTATATTTCCAGGATCATCTCCAAAAATGCTCTGTGGCCCTGACAAATTGCTCTAGCATCTGACAGTGGTATTTTCTGCTGAACTTTGGGCTACCCATGGTTAGCAGTGTTGCCTGAGAAGGTCTTTGAAATCACCAGAGAATGCACCTCACCCCACCGTCCAACCCAGGGACACGTCTTCCGAAAACAGTTTACAACACAAGAGTAGCCAAACCCACCTAGCACAACTAAAAAAAAAAACAGAAGAATACAAAACCAAAACAAAACAGGACTTAAACTTGAATTTGTATTTCATCAGTTGCCACAGAGAACGCAATGGGCAGTACTGTGAAAAAGGAAGTTAAGTACATAAAATTTATCTCACTCAAATCAAGACACAGTAACCTTTAAAAAAGTTTAAAAAGTTGCATTAGCTCAGTGTTTCTTAGTTTCAGCCAACAGAGACGTTTAGCCAAATTCTCCCAAGGCCTTTCCTGGATTCCAGCTACTCCCAAGGTTTAACATTGGGTTCCCAAGCCCTGGAGAGGGACTTTGCTGTGGAGCTGCTGATATAATACTTTGCATTGAGCAGAAAATCAGATAAGAAAGGTCACTTTTCTCCATGACCAGAGCAAGCTATTGGCTGTGAAGAAGTAGGCGTCGGAGCCCTGAAGCCTCAAGGCCAATGAATTTCGGGTGAGGGAAGTTAAAGAAACAGAGACAGTACCTGAGAACATGTGGCTGTTCTTCTTGAAAAGCAAAAGGACTCGTTACATAACATGATCAGCTTTGAGGTTATTTTGCCACGTGCATGTGGGATTAAGCACACGTTCTAAAAGGAAAGGAGACTAATGCCCTCCCGTGGCGGTGTTTGTATTTCCCATCGCTTTCCCGTGTGCACTATTTTTAAAAGAAACATTACACACAGGAGCCCCAAGGTGAGGGTACCAGTGAAACAATGCCAGCTTGGAAATCTGGAGGAGATTTTGGTTTTCATTATATGAGTTAGAGGTCATTATTTGAAGGGTTTTTTTTTTTGTTGTTGTTGTTGTTGTTTTTCTCTCTCTCTCTCTCTTATTTTTTAAAAACCCATAGCCTCCTGGTCTCCAAACCTCCAGTGGTCATTATTCTTTGGGTGTTTAAAAATTATGAACATAAAAGAGAGCCAACTGGAATCTCACAGTCCGGGTAGCTAATGGAAAGCTTGTGCTTCACGAACGTCATTCATACAGATCAACTATGTCATGAATCACATGCTGGCCTGCGTGGATGTAATGAGAGATATTCTACCTCTCTGGATCTTCTACTAAGACAAGGATCTGTTCAGCAAAATGATCTCTTCAGGGGATTTACTAAGTGGCAAGGGAGCATGAAAAACCAATATTTCTCACATTTCTCCAACTATTAGGCAGTGGGACTGCAAAATGAGAGATTGCACAGTTTAAAATCTAACGCAATACATTCCAGTTTTACTGGAAGTATAAAAATGTAAAATTATACAAAGGTAATCATGTCTATTTTGGTCTCCATCTCTAAAAGAAAGGCTTTGAGATAAAAATGAAGGAGGATATTTATCAGTTGTGACAGTTTTGTCCCTTTATCTACTTTCTCTTAAATGAAAAAGACCATGATAAGTTTGTTTAAATTCTTAATGTAAACACCTGTGAAGAATACATTCAGGATGTGAAACCCGGATTTTTAAAAAAATTTATTTATACAAGGTGGCTGTGTGTTCATTAGTGGTTGTTAGAAGATTAGAGAAAGAGGAAGTACCAATTACTGGTTAATCTTTGTAATTAGAAATCCTCTCCCCTGTATCTTTGTGTGCTTATCTGGAAATGGGCTTAATAAGTCTACTACTCAGACTTTGGGAGACCTTTGGGGCTCTGGAAAACCAGGAGGATTATTGCCTGTGACTGCAGGGGAACAGGGATTAAAAGCTTTCCTATCACTCTTCCACTTTCTAATGGATTTCACTGTTTAGTTGATTATTACTGCGGGCCGATAATTTCACATTTGCAACCCTGATAAAATTTGAGGTTTCAAAGAATCCAGCCTCAGTGAATTTACAAGTAAATCCATTTCTTGGAAATTTTAACAGCTACTTAAACAATCTTACTTGGGCCATCCAGTACTTTTCGGATTATTGACACAGACCAGTTTTTAATAGAGACATGGTACACTGAGAAGCATCACTTATTCTCTCTGACCATTCCCATCATAAGTGCATAATGCTTAGGGTAAAACCAAAGCGCACAATGTTGGCTGAAGAACCCAAGGATTATTGAGGGGTGGACCTGCTATCTCCCTCTCCCTGAGCTAGATTCTGTGGAAATTATTATGGCAGTTTTGCTGGGCTATGGCTGTGTTCGGACTGTTTGTCGTTTCATATGCTGTTTGGAGGATAGTCAAGCTGCTTTGAGGTTCTTAGAGTTTGTCCCAGAAATTATGTGTGAGTGTTGTTTCTGCAAAATGTTCCCATCCTTTAAAAATTATATTATGTGCGTATTGTGTGTGAGAGAGCGTGTACGTGTATGTAGGAATTAATCTATGGGACGACCTTAGAATAAAAGAGAACTTTCTATTTCCATATGACTAACTCAAGGCAAAGGCAAAGTTAACCTAGAGTTAGAATAGTTAGTATTATGATTATCTTAACCTACAGTAGAGAGAAATGGCTTCATCAACTTTATCAAATATTTTGCCCCTGAGTGAGCTCCATGTTTTGGATGGTCAAGTGCATCATGGCTTGTGAAGCTCACCTTGTCTGAGTTATAAAATCCAGCTCAAGGATCTTCTCCCTGAGAGGGGTCCCTAAGCTTTATCCTTCTCTCCATATAATGATGAAAATGATTTCTTTGGTGAACACCATCAGGGCAAGACTCTCAGTGCCAGCATGGGGCCTGACACATACTGGGGTTCTTAAAAAATACTTATTTGATGAATGAATGAAAAAATGTTGCCACTCTCCTTTGTATATTCCCTTCTCCACCTTCCAGCTCCTTACATGATCTTATTTGATCTGAGTTCCTTTAGCGTAAGGATATTGTTTCTTATTCACCTGGAACCTATTGCAGTACCTGGTCAGTACACTTTCGTTAAAGGAGTTAAGGGATGCTGAGGACCATCTGCTGCTTCAGAAGAAAATGACCGGCACTCCCTGGGGATTCACTGTTCATGAAGAATGGATTGCAACATCCAGTTTCCATCATATGTTGATCGTCACATGGGCCAGGATAGAATTCAGACATACTGATCTCATCAATATAAAATTCAGTAGCTGGGCTTCCCTAGTGGCGCAGTGGTTGAGAGTCCGCCTGCCGATGCAGGGGACACAGGTTCATACCCCGGTCTGGGAAGATCCCACATGCCGCGGAGCAGCTGGGCCCGTGAGCCATGGCCGCTGAGCCTGCGCGTCCGGAGCCTGTGCTCCGCAACGGGAGAGGCCATAAGAGCGAGAGGCCCGCGTACCGCAAAAAAAAAAAAAAAAAAAAAAAAGAGTGCTGTCCAAGATTCTACTAGGGGTGTTACAAAATACGCCATAGATAACTTCCTAAAATGTGAAAAATTATAAATTCCGAAACACACCTGACTCCAAAGGGTGGGTTAGGGAATTGAAGACCTAAACTAAACTGTGAAGGTAATGATTTTTCACTTACCTGCTATGGGTGCAACTTTAAAGGGACAACAGCTGCAGTGACCCAACCTGCTCTCTACTTCGACATGAGGCAAGGTTCTCCCTCACTCTTGATTGTCATCATCTGAACACCAGGCTCCTTTGGCCAGGGTATTAAATGAGGCTTAACCCAATTACGAACATATTGCTTTATTTCTTGGTGGTAGTAAATTAAGGCTTTTTAGAGTCATACAGCACGCAGTGATTTGAACATTAGAATTAAAAAACAACAACAACGAGCATTCAATTTTGCAAAGGCAGGGAGGAAGCAACGTTTAAACACAGATCAATTTCCTAGTGAGGCTTTTTGCTTGGTCTCTAAAAATCTGCTGAGCTGTTACCCCAGGAACCTGTGTCATAGGTACCTACAACAAGGGGAAGCAGAATGGGTGAAGAGAAGACTGGGGAAAAGGGAGAAACTGGGAAAGACAGTCCATGCTGGGCAATCGGTGTGAACGTTGGCTTTGTCTCATGTTTGGAAGACGGTTTAGGTGCTGTGGTCAGGTGGTGGTGATAAAGGTATTTGGAATGGGATGCCCCTTCTCTGGTGCTGGGAGCCATTTTGGATCTCTCCTCTCATTCCGGGAGAATTAAAGCAGCTCACTTGGAAGATCCCAGTGCCAAGGTTTAGGCACAATCCTTTGTGACTCTCAAATTCTGAAACTTTAGACAAGGTCACAAGGCATACAGCAGGGAAACGCTACCTTCAACCCCTTTCACGGTTCTAAAGCTTGTGACCATCACTAGATACTATCCCCAGCCAAACAATTCCTTTCCCCCCATGGCACACAGCCTTGAGTGCGCCTCTAAGCTGCTGGCGGTGTTGATTGGAGAGGAGGTCATATTTCATACCCTACCTCCTGCTTCTCAACATAGGACAAAGGCACGCAGGAGTGCAGTTGTCAAGTGGGGTGTAGGCTCCATCTGAAACCCATTCCATGTGCTTGACTTGCAGACGCAGAGCTTCTGGGTGTGGGTGGTGGATCCTTTGAGAAAGAAATGGATGAACTGTTTGAACAGTGACGGAGGAGGGCTGTTGCCAAAGAATAATTTAAGAGAGGTCATGGGTTTATTAACAAAAAGCAATTAAATTTCATGAAAACAAGCAATGGAATTTCTGGCATCCTAACTTCACATGAATGAGGATAGCAAATGGATTTCTATCCAAATAGGATCATTTAAAATGCATACTTGGCAATGACTTTAACATTGTATTCCAAGGGTCTGGTTGGTGGACCAGAGCCTAAGTCTTATCATTGTGTTCCTTCTTCCATTTGTGTGGCACTTTTGAGTGGACAGGATTTAAACTACCTGGAAGTCTGCTCTGCATCTTTGACGGAGGACATGCAAACAGTCACAGGGGAAGGCACACAAGGTGGCAATCTGCAACATTAAACACTTATGACTTAACCCCAACAGGCTTCATGCGATGAAGTCTGGATGCACAAGGAAACAAATAGATGAGGAAAGTAGAAATGTGATCTGAATGACAAAGAACCGAGGCGTCTGTTCCTCCCAGCTGCAGGGCAGATGTGTGCATGCATGCCACGTGTGCAGTGAGAGGGATTCGAAAAACCCTAGAGGACATGTGTTCTCTTGGGCCTCCCTTGTTAATTAGAAATTATGAGTGTCTTTCCTCCTACTTGAAACCACTCAGAAAGATCAACCTGACTGGCGTATGTGGGTTTTGCTGTGATTAGGAATCCCATGGCCTCCATACGATGGTGTGGAGTGGAGTGATGCCGAAAGCATCTGTGTACAGAAACCATCCATCTAGCTGGGCAGGAGAAGATGACCAAGAGACTCGCTCACCAAAACAAACAGGCTGTGAGTGATACTCAGGTCGGACTGACGGACATACAGGACGCTGGTGGTGGCGTGTCTCCTGAAAGCATCCACAGAATCAACACCCTTGGAAGAGGCAGAGGTCTCCTGTGCTCTATGCCAAGGAGCCTGTGTTTACTGACGTCTCTATTCCCTCAGCTCTAAAATGGGCAGGAAGCTAATGCTCCATCAGATCAGAGGATGGCCTCTGATGCGGTGCTGGAAGCCGAAGCCCAGAGAGGTCAAGTGCTTTGCCCAAGGTCACACAGCTCGTAAGTGGCAGAGCTGGGAGGTGGGGGAACAACGCAGGTCTCTTCCTCCACCGTGCTGCCTGCCACCAATGATTCTTTAAAAAGGTTTAGAAGCGCTTCAAATATACCAGGTGCTGTGACGTTTATCTAACAAGAATTTGTTTGGGTGTGGGGCTGAAAAATGTGCTTTAGGCCAATCAAGCAGTTGAAAGAGGAGGCGGTCTGGAGAGCATTATTCTGATAATTTGCTGTCGGTGTAGGAGAGGGAGCAGTGGGGTAGGAGGGACCAGGGTGTAGACCTCGGGGCTCGGGGCCGTGGCCAGGGGGAGGGAGACAGAGAGAAAAAGGCGCGTTCCTAAACACACTGCAATCCGCTTTCTGAGGTACATCTTTCTGAGAGGAGAAACTGCCTACAAATGACCTGACCCCCCAAAAAACCATTGGCTGCGATACAAATGTGCCCCCCAGCCTCCTTTCCTGGACCTCTGCTGCCCACGAGAAATTAGGAAAAAGAAAAGCCAGATTCCTAAGAACCTTCCTGGAAGAAAGAGCTGCTACGAGTGGGTGTCGGCGCTTACACACGCTGCTTTGAAACAACATTTTGTTTTGTTCGTGTCTGTACGAAGACAGCGACGGCTGGAAGCCGTCCCTTCAGAAGAAGGCAGGGTTGGTGTGCTCGATGACGCAGCGCTTGCAGTGGCGTTTCACGAAGCGCAGGGCCTCCACGGACACCTCGCAATCCTGCACGTTCAGCATCTGCAGGTCGAAGCAGTTGGCCGCCACGATCTGCAAGCCCTGGCCCGTGATGCTCTCGCAGGACTTGAGGCTGAGCCGCTTGAGATTGAAGCAGTTCAGGGCCAGGCACTCCAGGCCCGTGTCGGAGACCAGAGGGCATTTGCCGATGTCCAGAGACTTGAGTTTCGCGCAGTTCTTGGCGAGGTACTCCACGCCGTGGTCCGTGATGCCCTCGCAGCCCCTCGCGTTGAGGTAGCGCAGCTTGCCGCAGTACTTGGCCACGTAGCGGATGCCCACGTCGGTGACGCGGCCGCAGTGGGCGATGCTGAGGTACCGCAGGCGGGACTCCAGCTTGGCGATCTCTCGCAGACCGAAGTCGCTGACGAAGCGGCAGTCGCTCACACTCAGCTCCTTGATGGAGGCGCAGTAGATCATCAGGTAGCGGAGGCCCTCATCCGTGAGGCGGACGCAGCGGCGCAGGTACAGGTGGGTCAGCTGCGTGCAGTGCGCCGCGATGGTGTGCAGGCCTTCGTCCTCCAGCACGAAGCAGTCCGTCATGTCCAGGTAGCGGATGGAGATCTGTTTGCCATGCAAGGGGGACAGTTTAATGGAGGCCTCCCGGGTCAAGCTGATGCAGGTCACTTTGGAGCACCCTACACGAAGAGACAGAACACACGCTCAGAGCGACCTCCGAGAATGGGGGGTGCGGGTGCAGTTGGGGGACTCCTTTACGGATCCCTATGCCCCTCTGGATTCAGGTCCTGAGGTTACCCCTTCCCTTCCCAGCCCCTACAGAGGAGGAACGCCAAGAATGGGCTTTCCATGTTCATTTCATCACTTAACGACTTTGGGTTTAAGAGGCCTTGGGGTTCTAGAATCAGAAAGATAATGGTTCCAGTTCCAGATCCATCACTAGTTGCCTGACGCTGGGCAAATCAATCCTTCTCCGTACTTCCTTTGTCTTAAAATAAGGATGATCACCCTGCAAGGTGGCTGTGAAGAGGCAATAAGACCATGTGTGTAAATATCCTGCCCTGGTCCTGGAAAGTTCGGGAAGCTCAGTAAAGGTTAGTTCTCACCCTACAATGGTCTGGTAGCTTTCTGGTCCAAAGAAGTGAGATATGAGATAGAAGGGTTGGCCATGACCTGGGTGTGGCAGAAAGAGAGCCCTGGCTTGGGAATCACAAACCAGTGCAGATCTACTTTTTATGGCCTGAGGCAGGAGGCTTAACTTTCCTGAGTCTCAAGACTCTCCTCTGAAATAAGAATGAGTAGCTGGCGTGCCTCCACGGGGTATAATGAGGATACAACGAGAGATAATGGATACGGGCGTACTTTGAAAACTATGGCAAATGTATATAGCAACAGTTATTAGTCTAACAAGGTGGCCGTCTAGGGATTCAGTTCAACCCTCTTTGGTCAAGGAAGAACAATTGTGTCATCGGGATTATTCCTCAAGCCCCTCAACCAGTTTCCCTGCCCTGCCCTTACAACCTCTATGGTCTATTCTCCTCACAGCAGCCAGAGAGATTTTGGAAAACAGAATTCCATCTATCATGCTCAAAGCTTTCAGAGGGCACCCATCTCACACCACGTGTAAAATCGAAAGGGGCCTCCAAGGACCTGCACCCCCGTGCCCTTATCTCTTACCCCCTCTTCCAACCCTACTGGCCTCCTTGCTGGTTCCCAGATGGCTCAGGTGCCCCCCTGCCTCAGCATGTGTGCACCGGACAGGGTTTCCCTGGATAGTGCCATGGGTCACCTCCACTTTCTTAGGTCTCTGAGCAAATGTCCCTTTACTGGACAACTCTTCCTTCTTCACCCTGTATGAACTAGTATTCCCATTTATTTTCTGCACTTGTTATCACCTTGAGGCACTATGTATTTATTTATTCACTTATGTATTTGCTGCCCTCACTCTGGAATGTGAGCTCCTAAGAAAAGGGACTCTGCACTGTTCACTGCTGTATCCCTCATACCTGGTTCATAGCTGGTGCTCACTAAGTATCTGTTGAATGAATAAATGATTTTATAGAGTGAGTACAGTCTTTTCTAAGAAGACCTGATGGGATAATACAACTTCCAACATTTAAAGTCCTCGGGACTTTGACCGTGGCTGATGTATATCTACATTGAAAAACTGATCATCTGTTTTATAGTTAATTATAATGCCTCTTATTTATGTTGGATTATAAAGTTTACAAAGTGCTTTTATAAGCATTTTCTCACTTGATTCTTAAAAAAATCCATTTTACAGATAAGGAAATTAGTGCTGAGGAAGATATCTTTAGATGCCTCTTGAAACATTGTTTCCAACCTCCCTTCCCCTAAGAATGTCTGTGTGTATATGCATTTTATATGCATATATTTATACTATGTATTACATAATTATATATTTCATATATAATGAATATTATATATATAATATATATTGAATATATAATGACATATGAAACCCTCATTTAATTGTGTATTTCAGTTCATTGGATATTACTCTTTAAAATATGTACAGTGTATTTTTCGTATATGAATATTAATTAATATCCATAGCCGATACACATTATATAAATAAATGTATATGTATACATATATTTCATCCTGCTACATAGACTGCATATATACTTTTCATTTTCTCTTTGCTTTCCCCAAATCCCTCTGGCAGCTCTAAAGCCAGGTGCCTCAACCCTGGCAGCTCTGTGCCTTGGCTGATGACAGTATCTCCAAGGCTTCTAAATGACCACGTGACAGTGCTAACGGGGACTTTTCCTCCCACTCCTGGCAGGCTGCCCAGGAAACTCTTATAAAATTCAGGTCATGGGAATAATGCGGTTCAGAAGCCATGTGCTACCAAGTCAAAGAATTTCAGGAAGGAGCAAAGCATATACTCCAACAGTGGAGAACAAAGATGCAGCTTGTCGAGGCTGCCCACACTACTCCAGTGGGCTCCGTGGTTTTGCAGAACGTGGTTGGTACCCTTCAGCTGTAACTCTGAAATCTTCCTTTATTTTGAATTTCTTTTTTATACTGACTGTGATCCTGCTTATGCTGAATTTATATGTTCACAGTCGTGGTTGCCCATCTGTGATGCCTATGAAGGCACTTTGTTTTTCAAGATCATATGACAACCTTTGTTCTTAAACTCTTAGTTCCAGTTTCCTATTAAAAAAAATATCTAGTAAAATCTGTTGCACTCCAGGGGAGGATACTCTATTGGGTCCAGGGAAATATCAATATATGCTTGGTTTTTTGAAACTAAGCCCCCAATTTAATGAAATACTAGCTGAGCTCAGTTTTGGTAAAGACACTATTTTGATATGCTTGTATCATTTTAGATCAATAATTTAAAATGTAAGCTTTAGCCTTAATTCTTACAGATTTGCTAAGTTTGGGTTGAAAAGAAAATAAACTGGTTCATGGCTCAGTAGGTAATATCTGTGGCTAGTGGATGCATTCATACATAACAGACATGGAGAGAACCTGAGAAATCATTCAATTTAAACTTCAGTTTTTAAAGATGAGGCATCTCAGATTCAGTGAGATCATAGGACTTGTACAGTCAGACTAGGGAAAAGGTTCCTGATCCAAGGTTTCTAATATAGCAGGGATGGTATATACAGCATGCAACTGATGAATTGCATGAGAGATTTACAGTAGATGTGTCAGCATGAAGTGAATATTTAGACACTGGGGCATCAGAAGTCTTGGGAGTGGTGATATACCTATATGGGGATTCTTGGAAGAGAGAAACAATTTTAATACACAGATATGGAGCCCAGGTTTTATAAGGTAATAGTATGAGCAAATTCGAGAGACAAGAAAGCATAGAGGCAGAGGGGGAGTGAGGAGTGTTGATAGGCTAGAACATGGGATTTAATGGCAACTAAGGTGGGAATGGTCCATTGGGATCAGATCTTGGGGGCCTGCCTTAACATTCAGGGTAAGGAGTAGGGATATTACACAACAGAGAGTGAACAGTATGGGTTGAACGAATCTGGGGATATCTTCAATTAATTCCAGATTTGGTTCAGCTTTCACAAATATGCTCTTCATTACCACTTCCTCTCATTATTGGGATAATATCTACTTCTCTGGGAGATAAAAGGCCAGATGAAGACCAACTACTGCCATTGAAGACCAACTACTGCTTTGCAAGCATGTTAATAACAATGACAATCCAAAAATGATGATAACAGTTATGATTTATTGAATGCTTACTACATAGTTTTCAGCAGAACACACATGTGAGGACTTATCATGAATTAACTCATTTAATCCTCCCAACGAACTCAATTTTACTGGTGAGGAAGTTTTATTTACTGCACACAGCTTCCTAAATGCTTGTTCAGAGTATTAAACAGTGACAACTTTGTCTGAACCTTTCAGAGGTCAAGATGACTGTTCAGGGCTTTGACACCCCTCTGTTCACTTAATTACAATATCGTAAAGTGCAGAGATAAAGTATGCCTCATTTTTGCCCATATAAAGCTTGTAATGAATTGAGAGAAAGGAATCTGGGAATATACAAGTATAAAGTTGCAAACCCCAGTAACATTCTACCTGCTTATGCTCAAAAGGTAGATACCTGGGAGGAAACCTTCAGCTTACCGGGCATCAGGCAGGGAAGGCTTTACTTAAGGGATGCTTGCACTGGGGCTCCAGCAATGAGAAATCTGCTAAGAGGGCTATTGGGGAGAGGCGGGGGGCAGAGGAGGGAATGGCACACAGGTCAGAGAGTGCCCACACATCACAGTGTGCACAGACATGATGTGTTTGGGAAATGCAACTGGTTCTATAGGAGGGAGCACTGAGGTTACACAGGAAAGGTGTGAGGTTTGAACTTCAAAAGGGCAGCTCATGAAGGGCCATATATACTCTGCTGAGGAACTTTTTCCTGTATGTCATGAGGAGGAATTGGAGATTTTATGCAGGAAAATGAATGGTTAGACTTGCAGTTTGAAGACATCCCTTTGGAGGCTGGCTGTGTGGAGGGCGGGTTGATGAGGTTGAGATGGGTGTAGGGACAATGATGGGGGAAGCATGCATCCAGGCTGGCAGGTAGGGGGGAGGGGACAGACTCAAGATTCTGGGGAAGTAGAATCACAGGGACAGGATTCAACTGGTCTAATATAAAAGATTAGGAAGAAGAGTAAGGAGGACTCCCAGATCTCCAAGTATAGGGGACCCTTTTGGAGCCATTTCACTTGTAATAATCACAAGATTTTATACTTTAAAAATGGGTTAGTCTTAATATATTCCATTGATGTTTAAAGATGTTATTAATCGTGATGTTTAATTTTATGCGTCAGCTTGACTAGGTGACGAAATGCCAAGATATTTGGCTAAACCTTATTTCTGGTGTGCCTGTGAGCGTGTTTCTGGTTAAGATTAACATTTGAACCGGGGAACTCAGTCAAGCAGTCTGCCCTCCTCAGTGAGGGCCCGAATAGAACAAAAGGTGGAGGATGGAGAACTCTCCCTCTGCCTGAATGTTTGAGCTAACACAGTGGTCTTTTCCTGCCTTCGGACTGAGACTTACACCGTCAGCCACCGTGGTTCTCAGACTTTTAGACTCAGACTAACTGCATCACTGGTTTTTCTGGGTCTCCAGCTTGCAGACGGCAAAACTGTAGGACTTCTCAGATGCCGTACTTGTGTGAGCCAATTCCTCTTAATAAATCTCTTTATATATATACTATTGGTTCTATGTCTCTGGAGAACCCTGACTAAACTTTAATAAAAGGTAGTAAGTGATAATGAAAAAACACTAGAGCTAGTTATAGTAACTTTCAATGACTTGAAAAGGTAACTTTCAAGGTGGGCATGCTAGGGATGGGAGGGGCAGTCTCACGTCCTCTGGGGGAATTAGGCTCTAGACCAGCGATGAGGCTTCCAAAGTCAAGTTTATTGCCATTGAGAAGGTGGTCACTGTCAGAGGCCAGCTGTGAGAACCAAAGGGAACAAGGCATAGGTGAAATCACAATTTCTAGATTCCCTCAGAACTGGAGGGCACTGTTCAGAGGTGGTGATACAAATCTATCCTATGGCTTGTTGGGTCCTTCAAGTTCATCCACCTGAAAATACCCATCACCACTCCTGCCAATATCTACAATTATGTGCTCTTGGTGAGTTAGAGCTTCCCCTGTGTACACAGTCTTTATATACCCAGATCACAGCGTGTCATCGGAAGATATGTGAGGAAGATACACAAATATGTTAGGTTCTGCAATGGGGCAGGCTGATAAAGACGAAGGACATCAAGGCTTACATAACAGTTAGCAAAGGGACCAAGCAGGATCCATACGCTCAGGCTAGAAGCCCAGAAATTTCCATTCTCAAATAGCCAAAGGACTTTCTGCATTTCTAAATTTCAAACGGACTCCAAGGACAGAACACAATTACTTGCAGCCTGTACTGAGGGTGCATGGGGTGCCCCTTGAACAAAGATGAGGATTCCAAAAATGAGTCATTTTCTAATCCGAGAAAATGAGGTGTTTATAAAAGAGGCCCACAAGCTTCAGAATCTTAGCCTGTTAAAGAATCCAATCCCTTAGCCCCCCGTCCCTTTTTTTTTTTTTTAAACCAAGAGGAAACACATCTAGAGAAAGCTGTGAATTGTCCCAAATCACAGAGTTCTGAAACTAGTTTCTACCACATCACAATGCTTTCTTTTTCCAGAATTCCTTGGGGGGAAAATGTAAGAAAACCTTTTCGTTTCCTGCTTCTTTATGCCAACAGCTACTCACGACAAAAACTGAACATACAGTTTCTATGGCTTTGTCTTGGAGCCAGCTGAAGGAGGGGGGCAAAGAGCTGCTTTCCAGCAAGGGAAAGAATCTGCGAGAAATAATTGACTGTCATCTGAAATATTTTCAGATGTTGGTTTTCAAAAGAGAGAGCGAGCTCAGAGAGGCGACTTTTACCTCAGCTTTTGCTGGAGGGTATCATTTACCTCAGATGCTTGTAAATCCCCAATTCTGTTTATTCACCCGTCACAGTGGTTTTTACTTCTTGACCCTCTTCCCCAACAATCCCTGAGGTTGTAGCTCACGCTGTTCATTTCTTTAACTCCCTGATGCATCTTACACATTTCAGCCTCTCGAATGTTCGTCTTCTGACTGAGCAGTGGATGAGATAAAGAAAGGCTGTGAGTCCGGCTGGATCCACGTCTGTCTGGCGCCTAAGTATGAGTCTGGGTTTTAATTCTTCCTGCCTGAGAGAGGGCTTCAAGCAAAGCAGCCATGCTGGGATTTCCTTCATTTTTAAAAGGAACTAAAGAGGCTCTCCCTGGTGGGCCCTAACCTTGCACTACTAATTGAGAACTGCGCTTGAGAAAAGGTGCAAAATCAACCCAAGGGTGAGGAGAGTAGGTGTGAAATATGAAGAGATGCTTGGCCATGATGGATGTTCCCCAGTGTGTGCAAAATGGTGAACAATCACAATCACAGGCCACAACACAGAATCAGCTTAGACACAGCACTCAGGCTCCATGAAACTAACCAGTGGATCTCAGGGCAGTTTCTAAACTACCTCCGTTTGAGTTAGAGTTGGTTCCTATTTATCTGTGATTAGATATTTAGTTCCCATTATCTACGGTTGCTCTGAAATTACTTTGAGAATGATGGGGAGGAAAGACACGCTTAAAAGTCACCCCGACTTGAACTGCTGGACAAAAGGTGCCTCTAGTTCCTCTAAGAAGTTGACAGCATTTGATGAAAGGCATACCTCTGGCCCCCAGGGTCATGATTCCGTAAAGACAGTTTTTCAGGAAGAAGAGTCAGCCTCCTGACCCCTGGCTATCACGAGGGGGACCCTTCCCAGGTGGCAGTGTCCTTCACAGGTTCGGGATGGTGCACTGGGAAGGGCCTGCCGATGGCAGGTCAGTGACCACATACCTGACACATCCAGATGCTCCAGATTGGGACACAGGGACACCACATCGAAGACTGCCTCGTTGGAGATACTGTAGCAGCCCGAGACTTCCAGCCGCCGGAGCTCCGGGCAGCACTGGGCAATGGTGTAAAGACCTCGGTCCGTGAGCCGCCTGCAGCCACTGACACTTACGGTTTCCAGCATGAGACAGACGTTGGGTGTGTCCTGACAGAGCCTGCGGGTCAGCACCTTGAGGGCGCGGTCCACGTTGACGGTCTCGCCCGTCAGGCGGATAGTCCTCCAGAGGCGCGGGTCCCAGGCCAGGTTGTACCAGCGGCGGCACACGCGAGCACAGCGGCACAGCTGGTTGGTGGGCAGGAAGGAGAAGATCTGCACCATGGCGTGGTCCGGGAGCCGTTCGATGCTGGCCTGTTCCTTTGGGGGCCGGGAGGCGAGCCGGATGAGCGGGTGGGTGAGACGGGTCGGGGGCGGCGAGTGGACCATGGCCACCGTCTCCCCGGTGACGGAGGACGAGGAGGTGGACGAGCCCCTTCCATTCTGAAATCCCGGCAGGTTGGGTGGACATATCAGGGCTGGGCTGGGCGTGCTCAGTGTGCGCATGCTCAGGTCGGAGTCTGGCAAAGGACATAGATAGAGCAAAGGGTTAAGGATGGCCAGAGCGGAGCCCCGGGAAGGAGGCAAGGGAGGTGACACTCAGGCCACTGACATCCTTCCTGGGCCGACCCCTGCTGAATCCATCACCGGAAATGGAAGCACATGCACGTTTCACCCATTCCAGAAAAGGGCTAATCCTCCAATATCTACATCAGGGGTGGGCAAACTATCTGTAAAAGGCCAGATAAGAAATAGTTGGGGCACTGCAGGCCATATGGGTTCTGTCTCTGTTGCAATTATTCAACCCTGCTGTTTTAGTGCAAAAGCTGCCATAAACAATATGTAAACAAGCAGTCGTGGCTGTTTTTTCCATAAAACTTGTTCTGTAAAAACAGATCAGCTGATTTGGCCCAAGGGCTAGAGTCTGCTGACCTTTGATCTACGTTAATGGTGATTATCTAAAAGGCACAACTTCAAAGTTTCATTCTTTCTATACTGGGAAGAAAGCTCATACATTATGAACACAAACTGATTTACTTTTCTAATTATACTTCAGTTAGGCAGATGATTATGCTTCATTTACGAATGAGGGGAACGTGTTTCACAAGAGGGGAAGACTGGCCAGTGGGTATAGAGAACATGTGCTGTCTCTGCCCTCACCTGCCCCCTGGGGTTCAGTCCCCCATCTTTTGATAACCGTACCCCAAACTCTGCGGTCTGAGTTCTGGGGAGCCCCTGCTTCCTTCCTCCGTTAGATCTAGCACTTCAGATGGTATTTCCAGGCCTTGAATATCTGTGGCAATACTTACTTTTCCTTCTTATTAATCATTCCTCCCTTTGCATTTGAATAATGTGACTCATATTCTGTTCTTCAGAACCAGAAAGATCACTTGATGAAGATGCAAGTGGTTTTAAGTTTATGAGGGATTGGGAGTTCTTTAGAATACTGCTTTAGGAAGTCTGCTCATTTCATAGCTGCCCATCTCCCAACCTTGAGAGACATATATACATATATATGGAAGAATTTATTCTCGAGCTATATAAATATATTTATATAGTATTTATTTTACATATTTAGATGGATAGATTTATTTAGGAAGACATTTATTCTCTTTCTAAATATGTTTATATCATACAGATGTGGGAATATACATATATATATATATATAGAGAGAGAGAGAGAGAGAGAGAATGAATTTACCTCCAAAATACACATTTCTTTATCTGTGAAATAAGTGAGTTATCTAGATAATTTCTAAGTCATTTCCAGCTCTAATTATAGCTCTAAAGACTTAAACAAAAATTCTATCCTTGTGTGCTTTTTCACATTTCGTACCTTCAGAATTTTCAAACACTTGTCTTTTCAAAGAACTTCCAGCAATAACATATAACACAAGAACTTCTGACACAGGACATCTCTGCAGTCTACTTGTAGTTTTCCTATTGATATAGTTTTTCTATTTCTATGTTTTCTTTTGAAGTTACTTCTCTGTAACCTAACACAGAGACTGTCCTACACATGTGCACCACTACTGGTCTTGGAGCATCCTTAAATTATTATCTGTCCACCCCTCTCCCCCCACACACCTATACATACACCTTGTCTGCCTCTTGAAATGCAAACACCTTTTGTGACTGAGTGCAAATGTCACCTCCACTAAGAATACTTCCTTAGTGTCTTTGAGATATAATTAATCCCTTCCCTTTTGAAATTCCCACCCTTTGTTATACAGGCATGTGTGAATTTATCTTTCCCTAATGTGGCTCATTGTATTATTTTTCTCACTTTGCACTTCTCCCTATATCCCCATATCCTTTGTCATGTAGCTTTGCAGTCTTCCTAGGCAGAGTATATTTCTTCGGTCCAGTGATGTTGGTTTTGGCCATGTGACTTGCTTTGGCTAGTGAATATTAGGGGATGTGATTTGTCCAAAGCCGTATTGTGTGGTTGGGCTTGCCCACCTGCTTCTGTCATCACCATGGGAAGAACATGCTTGGCTGGTCCACTGATCTTAGGACGACGAGAGGCCCATCATCTCATCAGATGAGCAGACAGAACTGGCCCCAACCTGCAGCTCAGGGCCAAGCTCAACCAAGCCTGGTTGGAGTCAACGGATGCCCCGGTGAACCACAGATGTGGGAGCTAGAATACTGAGTTTTGGGATGATTTGTACCACAGTATTGCTGCGGCAACAGATGACAGATACGTCTTCTATTACATTAAAAACTCCTTTGAGACAGGATTAAATCCTTTTCTTATTTGTGTCCTGGCAGCCCCTGACGTAGGTTTATGGTACATGGTAGGTGCACATAAATGTCTTGAACTGAAAGGAAATATTTATATGTTTAAAAAGGATTAATATCTAGTTTGGCATGTACTTTTCTATCCAGGGTGGTATACATACTGCATTTTAAGTCATTCATAAGAAAAGAAATATGCACTTCTCTCTTTTGTAATCAGCTACAATAAACAGTAAATCTTTAAGGAAAACCTTAAGTGTAAACCAATTAGGGATTTCAGAACTGCCATCCAAGCTACCATGGTACTAACCATCATTACATGAACTCCAAGAATTGCCTCTGAAGTTACCATTTTTCTTAGGCAGTTGAACAACTTCTTTTGGACCAGGAAGAAGGGGCGATCTTAGGCTTTCAGCTCTGACATTTTAGCAGCTGTGAGGGCTCTGAAGTCTCTCTCCTGCCTGCCTACATTCTGTTCGTCTTGAAAGAGAAGACACTTAATTGTTCTGTGGAGACCTGCACGGCTTGATTTAGGCCCCTGAGGAATGAACTATACTTACGGTGGAGGTGGAGTGGATTCCTAAAACCTGCATCTATAACGGGTTCACTTTTCGTCTCTCTTTCATACTCCCAGCACTGGATTATAGGAATGCATCCAGATTGCCTAGCACTGCTGTGCATTTAGTAACGCTTTTAGTTTCTTCTTTCTTTTCTTTGCCAATAATCATGCCCTGGTATTAAGGGAATTCACACTCAGAAAAAGATGGCAGTCTGGCACCTCCGTCGGGAACGTTCTGCCCTGGGAGACTCAGGAGCACAGTAATGGCTCTCCTTTCTAGTGCTTGGCAACAGGATTCTCATCAGTAATTCATGATGCTCTGCACTGCTCCCCAAGGTGGGAGGAGGGTAGGGGAGTCTGGGAGATTTCGGCCAGGACACCTGGATGTGTCTTTTTCCAGACCATACACCAGGTTGCTCTGAGTTTTTCCTATTTATTCTACAGTAGGTCAAAAACCCTCTGATACTTTTTGAAAGGATATAGTTTGTCATAATTGAATAAATAGCACCCGATAATTATAAAAATAATGAAGAATGATTGCTATGGTCTGAATGTTTCTAGCCCTCTCAAAATCATGTTGAGTGAATCTTAACCCCCAAGTTGATGGTCTTAGGGGTGGGGCCTTTGGGAGGTGATTAGGTCATGAGAGTAGAACCCTCATGAATGGGATTAGTGCCTTTTTAAAAGAGGCCTCACAGAGCTAACTCTTACTTCTGCTGCGTGAGGTGACAGTGAGAAGGCAGACATCTACGAGGAAGTGGGTCCTCACCAAACACCGAGTCTGCCAGCAGCCTCTTGGACTTGCAGCCTCCAGAACTGTGAGGAATACATTTTTGTTGTTTATAAGCCACCCAGTGCCTTTTTGCAATAGTAGCCTGAACAGACTAAGACAAATAACACCTGGAGATATTTATATCTAGATGTTGTCACAAAGTATCTTTTCTTGACATTTTATATCAAGAAACATATATATTTGGGGAAATAGAAATACATAAATATATTTATTTTTGCAGAATACATACACACATATACACGTAAGCACATATTTTTAATTTGGAAATAAATGCTATTATGGAAAAAATATGCATAGCTTGCCACACAGTTTCTTTTACCCTTTGAAACTTGGAGCCATTTATTGCCACAAGGTATGATTTATATAAACAGGAAGTGCTTTTTCCTTATAGAACTATCAAGAGTCCTAGAGTATAAATGTCTATGTGCCAGGAAAAGGCAGTATGGCTTCAAATTCAAAACAAGGACCATTTCCACTACCAAGTCATGTATTCCATGTGCCCATGGCACTGCAGAAGGACCTAGTGCTCTCTTTGTACATAGTTTTTTCTCCTATGTCCTTTTCAGAGGACTGGCAGTTAAATGGACATTGGCAACAGCTGCTAATTTTTCTGATAGAGCTTAGAAACAGGGATGCTGATGCCCTGATACGGGGACACACACACAGAGAGGAAAGGATCAAAGACAAATATTAAGACGATAGAGTTAGAAGAAACCTGGAACCCTCCTCCTGGCCTCGTGACATTGCAAGACAAACAGAAGCAGAAAGAAAGATGACTTTATATGAACTCAGAATATGACTTTAGAATATTTTGTAGGAATGAACATATTTTCATGTCTGAATACCTATTCCAAGTGAATTTCTACCTATCTGATGTCTTGAGGGCAAACTCAACCTGTTTATATTAGCAGTAGGGTGATACCCATTGGGAGATAATACAGTATAACAATAACTGAGCGGATATTATCACTACTTTTAATACATTGTACACTTTTGTATACATTTAGATAAAAATTAGCCATTAGAGTACATCTTTCTTTACTGTCTCCCCTAGGCAAATGGTGAGATGCATGGAAAATATATGGAAGAACTACCCTGCCAGGCATTATTTTGAGCAGGGAAAACAGCACTGGCAGAAAGTACCAAGTGAAATATACATCTCCAAAGCTTCTATCAAGAATCAAATCTACTGATGCTTACATTAAGGGTCCTTAAATTCTGAGAAGTCCTTTTGATAACTGGAAATGGGGATCACGACATGGCACAGAGTAGCTTGTTTAAAAGTCCTTCTTCCCTGCTGCTTCTATGGTATCCACATGGCCATGAGGCACAGATACCACCCACAGCGTTCTTGGCAAGAATCATTGGAAGGGGGGTATGCAAAAGCCGCTTGGATCACTTCTTTGAAGATCAAATGTCCCCTGAAATATCAGGACAAGGAATGCCCAAACTCTTAGGAGACAAATACATCTTCATCACATATGAAAAATTTCCAGAATGTACAAGGTAGGTGGCTTTTTAAATTTACCAAGACTGCTGTCTACTCTGCAGACAATCTATGAGCAAACCTCTTTTCAAAAATAAATACATGAATTGATAACGGAATCAGTTAAAGGTAGACTCAATGAATTACTTCATTGTAGGATGGACCAGTGAATGGACGGATGGACAAACAGACAAAGCTATAAAAGGAAAAATGATAAAGTATGCAAAAAAGGACATGTTTGGTTAATTTCACATATAAAAATGGAATTGGAAAAGAGGTTGTCAGTTATGAATATGTAAGACTCTAAGAAAGATAGAGATGTAACACATGTTACATTTACATTACATGTAACACATGTAAATGTCATGAAAGCAGAATGGGAGAATTTAAGGAGAAATGAACATACCATTTTTTTGCAATAGGACATGTATTTTGTGGCCTGTGTCTCCTAATGATATCGGGAAGCTGGATATATCCCCCAAACCGAAAAAGAACATAAAAACACACACCACTGATGTCTGCAGGAAAATATACAGAATAAGCTGCAAGGAATACATACATAGGGATAGACACTGGGCATGAAAATTCAGTAGGTTGCACTGCTACAGATTCTTGGATTACAGATTTATAGGCAGAAAAGAAAGTGACGATTCATTTATTCACTGGATCATTTAACACACATGCTTACTGTTGCCTGAGTGCCCAGTGTGGTCTGGAAGGGAGGAGATTTTGCACTTGAGTAGATTATAAAGCAAATGTTCCCGACCACCTCCTTTCTGCACTGCAGCCCCATTCAAGTACGTCCACAGCAAAGACTCCGCCCTTTCCAATTGCTTGTAGCCTTTAGGGAGAGAGAAAAAAAGACTCTATGTTGAGAATGTGCCTGAATCACACAAAATCCAGGATGGAAAAGGACAGAAAAGTACGTCTAAGTCTGAAAACATAGTCAGTTTTCAGGAGTCCAAGGTAAGGACCGTGAATATAAAATCTCCTAGTAGTGGAAAACATTTGAATTAAAGAATATTTTTGGTAAACTTTTGTATTTTCTCAAAATGAGGCTAATTTTTATTTCATACAATGGAGATCGTAAATCAAATGTATAGAATTATACTTTTTTATACTGATATTTTCATCTGTTGTCTAAAATAAGAGACAGTGGATACTTTAAAGTTTAAGAACTTGTGGCTCCATTAATAATCTCAAACATTTCCAAGTATGTGATTTATGTGTGAATGATGTGTTTTATGTTGTTAAATTAAATATGTAAAGAATACCAAAAAGTATAGCTGTCTTTTTCTGGAGGGAAAACCCTAGGAACGTTTATTCTCATGGTTTCAAAAGTCCTGGAAATTTTACCTCTTCAGTAATTATAGTACAGTATCAAAAATATTCAAGGCATCTCATGCATGCATGCTTATTAGACACATTTTCTTCTAACTAGATAGCTGCCCATTTTGTACAAGTTTTTATTTTCAAACCACTGCTGTTTACACTCTAGGAAGTCATATTTACATTACATTGGCCTTTCAATGTCAAAATTTACAAAGCTACTCTGCATTTTCCCCCTCTGATTACCAAAACTTTTGTGCAAGATGCTTTCCATTGTAAGCTGCCTTTCTACTCAAGAACTCTTGCCATAAAAAGCAAAGTTTCTTTTCTTAGCTTAAACTCAAGCTTAAAAAAATAGATCCATAAAACCTAGCTAGTGAAAAAAAATACAATCTAAGAGATCTTTCTCTTCTTGTTTTATTTCAAAATATTTTCTTTTAATGTGGTTCACATCAAAGACACACCCTAGAACTTATTTGAGGTATTGGTTGTTATAAAGTGGAAATTTATACAGACAAGATTAATCCTGCATTTTACCTGGAAGGAGTTACCTTTAGGACTCAAGGGTTCTTGTTGGGAATGTCCTTCAGAAGATGGCACCCCCCCACACCCCCAGGATCAGATTATGGCTAAGACTTCTGCCCAAGAACAAAAACCCTGCTTTGTCAGTCACCTGGATCAGTCCTATAAAGGTAGAGGTATGGTGATTGGTCCCTGAAATCTTGACGAGGGCGTGAGAGTCCTCTCATATCAGGGGATATAGTCTAGTCCAATGCCTGGCTCTATTTTTATGCCTAACACTAATTCCTCAATTTATCCAGTTTTTGATTCTAAACTGATTTGAGTGTGGAGTCTATTTTGTCCTTTAGTTACTCTAAAAGAGAACAGTCACACACTGCTAAGGAAGCTTTTAACCCACATTGCCCTAAAAGCCATAAATATAATCAATGAAATGTACAGAATGGCACCTTGGGAATCTATAGTGCAGGATGATTTCACCTGCATCGCTGAGTATCTAGAAAGGATCTTTTAGACAATTTATTCCTGAGGAAATATCAAGTGGCCTCAGAAACTATGTAAGAGTCCTGGATTATAATTCACAGCCTCTTTATGGCTTTATTTTGTGTTGAAATGATAACTTTCTAGTACTTTTTAAAAAATCTGTAAAATGGCAAAGGGAGATGACCTTATACTATTTATTCTTTAATGGAAAGTAGGATGATTTACCCCTGAGTACCACTGCTATCAGATGCAACCCTTTTCAAAAGGTGAGGAGATATTCTCCTTTTGGTAGAGCATGTTTTTAGAACCTCTTTAACCATTTGTTAATCTTCCTTTTTAATAAAAAGAAACGTTCAGTTTCAAAGTCTTTGACAGGCAGCAGTTATTTAGCTAGCATTTAATAACATTTTAATGTTTTTTAAAAATTATTCTTTATAATTTATTCTTATTTAAAAAATCATTTAATTATGACAAACGATACTGGTCTTTCAAGTAAGGTTATGAATATTTGGTTTTAAATAACTTAAGTTTACTTTTAAAAATATTAAGTGATAGTATTTAATAGTACAGGGGTGAGGAGAAATGGTAAAGATCATGACGGCATTTGTAAATGTCTCAAGTTTAGGAAACACCGTTAAGGTGAAAAGAACATTGAAGACAGATGAACTTGGATTCCTGCCTCTACTTTACTATGTGCAAAATACTTGCATCCTGTGAGACAGTTGCTGAAACTCCAGGGGTCACCAACCTCCTCTTTCGTAAACTGGAAATAATTCCACGCACATTACAGAGTAGTTAGGTGGAGTCCATGAAAGGTTAAGATATTGCTATCTGTAGAAGTGTTTGACAAAAATTATACATCTCTACTGAGGACCTCATGGGAAAGAATTTCTGGGCCCTCCTGCTATGGGGCTGAGTTTTTAGGGGCATATTCTTCTGGATTTCCAGTGAGCAAGTCTCTTGGCCATCTTCTCCTGCCCCACTAGATTTCATGTATAGTCCCATCTTCATAAATTTCTTATTGTTGCCACCACAAACCTCTGAAATGTCTTTCACGTCAATGGGGGATGATAGGGGGAGAATAAAGATAAATAGAATATAGACAAAAATCCATGGTTAGAGCACAATGTACTTTTGGTGAACAAAATATGACCACTGCATTTACTGGCAAAATAATATTGTAATGGTGAAAGTCTTTTCTCATAGTTTATTATAAATTTTTTTTTTTTTTATGTCACGGTGGGACTACTCTCTCCTTGAAATTTCTCCCCTGGTTTTGCAACACCTTTCTCTCTTCTGCTTTTCCTTTCTCCTTCTCAGGAGCTGTTTTCTCACCCTCTTCCGTGGTGCACCACTTATACACCAGTGTTTCCACAGAGTTTCATTGTTAATTCTTCTGTTAGCATCTGCCCCCCTCCTCACCGTGGGCTCATGGTCTCACACGGCTTCAGCAAGTGCCTCTAAGCTAATGACTCCTGAAACTCAAGTTCCGGTCTAGACCATGCTCTTTCTGCATCTCTCTCTCAAACGTTAAACACATATAGCCAAATACCTGCTAGACCAGTGCTGCCTACTATGGTAGCCACTAGCCATCTAAGGCTACTAGAAATTCAATTTATTAAAATTAACCTAAAAATTCAGCTCCTTGTCTGCACATTTCAGGACTCACTAGTCACATGTAGCCAGTGGCTGTTGTACCAGACAGCACCGATACAGTACAATTCCATCACTGTAGAGAGTTCTACTGGACAATGCTATCTATACTAACTCTTTCCCACAAGTGTATCTCCAATACAATATGTACAAGACTGAATGCATCAATATCCTTTGGAAAACAACCTTTTCCTGTTACTTTCTGTATTGGTGTTAAGGTATTACTGCTGGTCAAGTCTGCCTCCTAAGCTGGAAATCTGGGAATCACCTTGAATCCTACCTATATCTAACAAGTTGTCAAGTCCCTCACTTTGATTAGTTTATGGAACTAGTATTCCCCTCCCTTTCTCTGTCTCCACTGCTATCTCCTCAGTTTAAGTTTTCATCATCTCTGTCTTCTCTCAACAACTCCTTGACTGATAGTCCTTACTCTGGTCTTCCTTTGAATTCTCCAGCACTCTAATATAGCCTTGGCACTGCATTTAGAGTCAGTTTACTAAAATATGGTCCAAGTCCCCTGCAACAAAACCTTGAATGGCTCATACCTTTTGTTGGGGTTTGAACTGGGTCCCCTACAAAGTTATGCTGAAGCCCTAACCCCTGGTACATGTGAACGTGGCCTTATTTGGAAATAGTCTTTGAAGATGTAATCAAGTTAAGATGCAGTCATACTCAATTAAAGTGATTCCTAATCTGATATAACTGGTGTCCTTACAAAAAAGAAAGCAGAGACACAGGGAGAGAAAACACAGAAACAGACACAGAGGTAAGATGGCAGTATAAAGATCGAGGCAGAAACTGGAGTTATGCTGCCATAAACCAAGGAACATCTGAGGCCACCAGGAGCTGAAAGAGGCAAGAAAGGATCCATCTCCGTGTCCCTGCCAGCACCTTGATTTTGGACTTCTAGCCTCCAGAACTGTGAAACAAGACATTCTGTTAAGTTACCTGGTTCGTGTACTTTGTAACGGTAGCCCCCAAAACCGGTACACTTTTTCCCATACTTTTTAAGTGAACGATTATTATGTGCCAGACGTTGTATTAGGCACTACCTAGGTAATAAAGTCTAATCTTTTTTAGCGTGTGGAGACCCTTCCCCCAAGTTCACATCTCAGAGCATGTGCTCATGTTGCTCTCCTGGCCTAGAAGTTCTTTTCCCCCAGACTAACTGGTTGATTCCCAGTCATTGCTCAAATTCCCAGTAGGATGTCAGCTTCTCTGTCAAGCCTTTCCAGATCCACCCAGGCTGAATTATTGAACTACTTTTACTTCACAGAATTGTATCTGTACCATGGCCCTTTTCACACTGTCTCTCCACCCACCAGACTGCAAGCACCTTGAGTCCAGGAGCTGTTCTCCTGCATCTCTAAGTCAATCAGGAGTCGCAACTGGATTCGGTCACCAAGAAACTCTCTACGTAAAGAGCAAAAGGAAATGTTCTTTGCTTGGCCCTACAACAAACCCCTTTCAGTTTTCTTTTGTTTGGAGTTGGAAATATTTATAGGAACTGCAGATCTTCTTCCCATTATGAAGGAATGACGTCCCCATAAACCCATCATAAGTTGAAAATATCTTAAGTTGAAAGTGCATTTAATACACCTACCCTACTGAACATCATAACTAGCCATGCCTACCTTAAATATGCTCAGAATACTTACATTAGAATACAGTTGGGCAACATCATCTAACACAAAGCCTATTTTATAATAAAGTGTTGAATATCTCATGTAATGTATTGAATACTGTACTGACAGTGAAAAAGAGAATAGTGGTCTGGGTAGTGTTTACCCTCATGATCATGTGGTTGACTGACAGCTGGCTCATTGCCGCTAGCCAGCATCATGAGAGAGCATGGCACCGCATCATGCCAGGCTGGGAAAAATCAAAATTCAAAATTTGCATATCACTTTTATACCATCATAACGCTGGAAAATCATAAGTTGGGGACTGCCTGGTACTTGGAGCAGCCAGATGTTTCAGACTGAACGAGTTGGAACATCTCTGTGCTTCATCAACATCTCATTTTTAGGTCTTTTTTCTTTGGCCCTCCACTTAATTTAGGCTGAGGTAGCATACACGCTTAGTTTAAAAATATTCGTTGGACTTCCCTGGTGGCGCATTGGTTAAGAATCCACCTGGCAATGCAGGTGACACGGGTTTGAGCCCTGGTCCAGGAAGATCTCACATGCTGCAGAGCAGCTAAGCCTGCAAGCCACAACTACTGAGCCTGTGCTCTAGAGCCCGTGAGCCACAACTACTGAAGCCTGCATGTCTAGAGTCCGTGCTCTGCAACAAGAGAAGCCACCGCAATGAGAAGCCCGTGCACCGCAACGAAGAGTAGACCGCACTTGCCGCAACTAAAGAAAGCCCACACGCAGCAATGAAGACCCAACGCAGCCAAAAATAAATAAATAAATTAATTAATTAAAACACAAAAACAATCTGTTGCAGCTCACATTACCTGAAGTATCTGAGAGCCAAATTCTTAGTGCTTTGTTCATGGTACCTGCTGTTGTAGATGAGTCACATCACTGCTCACTTCTAATAACAATGAAACATGAAAACTCACAATAAATGAAAAAAAGAATAACATTTCTACATTGGACCACAATTTTAAAATGTACTCTGTTTAACTTTAGTTACCTAAGATGGAACAGGAACTTTTGTATGTGTGTGTGTTTTGTTTTTCCCCAAAATTGATTCACCCATCAATTGTAATAATCGGAATTGGATTTCCTTGACAGTGTGGGAAAGACTGTAATATTTATTTGCTGTTTTCCAGAGAGCTCACGGATAGCTTTGCAAAGCTTGGGAAATGAGCCAGTTTTGTCTTGACAAGACAAGAAAACACATAGATTTCCATGAAAAGGCTTGAAATCCATAATTTTCCACTTCAAGTTGTACTTTATATGGCTGCCTTAATTGCTTTCTACCTTCAATTGTCAGATAATGCTTTTGCCTTATTTCTCCATGAATAGTTATGAAATTCCAATGTTTGCATCTTTCAAAGTGCAATAGATGGTATAGTATTGAATTTAGATTTTGGTAAAGAGAAACATAAATTTTCAGTTCATAGCAGAAAACAGGCCCTACAGGGAGAAGTAGTCTAGCTCACACATTCAGCTCTCAGGTGAGAAAAAATAGAAATCACCAGTAAACTTATGAACATGTAAAATATCAATAATTAATTAGAATTGTTTCCAAAGCAAAGCAAATTCCTGAATTTCCTTAACCATTTGAAAATATGATCCACCATTGTTTAAATTCTTTACAATTTCTTTTAATATAAAAAATGTATAAAGCAATTATTATATATAAGACCCTGTTCTAAGTACTATATAAATATTGACTCAAATACAATGTTCCTATTATCATTTTTTTAGTGCTTGGGAAAACCAATGACCCAATGATATAGAGAAATATTTTATTCTCTCCATATTATCAAACAGAGAAGGGACCAATAAAGGAACTTTGTACATTTAAATATTGTTTTATTTACCTACTGAGGGTCTCTTTGCAGCCTGGTGGGTGGATGGATACCTTAAGGTGACCTAGGATACATTTGCATGGCGAGTTCCTGCTGTAGTCCAAGTTCATAATCCCTGCTTGAAAAAGTGGGCATAGAAGGAACCTACCTCAAGATAATAAAAGCCATATGTGACAAACCCACAGCCAACATCATTCTCAATGGTGAAAAACTGGAAGCATTTCTTCTAAGATCAGGAAAAACACAAGGGTACCCACTCTCACCACTGTTATTCACTATTATTATTATAGTTTTGGAAGTTTTAGCCATGGCAATCAGAGAAGAAAAGGAAATAAAAGGAATACAAATTGGAAAAGAAGAAGTAAAGCTGTCACTGTTTGAAGATGACATGATACTATACAGAGAAAATCCTAAAGATGCCACCAGAAAACTACTAGAGCAAATAAGTGAATTTGGTAAAGTTGCAGGATACAAAATTAATGCACAGAAATCTCTTGCACTCCTATACACTAACAACAAAAAATCAGAAAGAGAAATTAAGGAAACACCCCCATTTACCATTGCAACAAAAAGAATAAAACACCTAGGAATAAACCTACCTAAGGAAGCAAAAGACCTATATGCAGAAAACTATAAGACACAGATGAAAGAAATCAAAGACAATACAAACAGATGGAAAGATATACCATGTTCTTGAATTGGAAGAATCAACATTGTGAAAATGACTATACTCCCCAAAGCAATCTACAGATTCAATGCAATCCCTATCAAATTACCACTGGCATTTTTCACAGAACTAGAAAAAATTTTTTTACAATTTGTATGGAAACACAAAAGACCCCGAATAGCCAAAGCAATCTTGAGAACGAAAAATGGAGCTGGAGGAATCAGGCTCCCTGACTTCAGACTATACTATAAAGCTACAGTAATCAAAACGATATGGTATTGGCACAAAAACAGAAATAAGATCAATGGAACAGGATAGAAAGCCCAGAGATAAACCCACACACATATTGTCACCTTATCTTTGACAAATGAGGCAAGAATATACAATGGAGAAAAGATAGCCTCTTCAATAAGTCGTGCTGGGAAAACTGGACAGCTACATGAAAAAGAATGAAATTAGAACACTTCCTAACACCATTCACAAAAATAAACTCAAAATGGATTCAAGACCTAAATGTAAGGCCAGACACTATCAAACTCTTAGAGGAAAACATAGGCAAAACACTGTGACATAAATAACAGCAAGATCCTTTTGGACCCACCTCCTAGAGGAATGGAAAAACAAAATGAACAAATGGGACCTAATGAGACTTAAAAGCTTCTGCACAGCAAAGGAAACCATAAACAAGATGAAAAGACAACACTCAGAATGGGAGAAAATATTTGCAAACGAAGCAACTGACAAAGGACTAATCTCCAAAATTTACAAGCAGCTCATGTAGTTCAATATCAAAAAAACAAACAACCCAATCCAAAAATGGGCAGAATGGACTTCCCTTGTGGTGCAGTGGCTAAGAATCCGCCTGACAATGCAGGGGACACAGGTTGGAGCCCTGGTCCGGGAAGACCCCACATGCTGCAGAGCAACTAAGCCCATGTGCCACAACTACTGAGCCTGTGCTCTAGAGCCCACAAGCCACAATTACTGAAGCCCGTGCCTAGAGCCCGTGCTGGCAATAAAGAGAAACCACTGCAATGAGAAGCCCGTGCACCATCACGAAGAGTAGCCCCCGCTCACCGCAACTAGAGAAAGCCTGCACGCAGCAACGAAGACCCAACGCAGCCATAAATAAATAAATAATTAATTAATTTTAAAAAAATGGGTGGAAGACCTAAATAGACATTTCTCCAAAATAGACATCCAGATTGCCAACAAACACATGAAAAATGCTCAACATCACTAATCATTAGAGAAATGCAAATCAAAACCACAATGAGGTATCACCTCACACCGGTCAGAATGGCCATCATTAAAAAATTTACAAACAATAAATGCTGGAGAGGCTGTGGAGAAAAGGGAACCCTCCTGCACTGTTGGTGGGAATGTAAATTGATACAGCCACTATGGAGAACAGTATGGAGGTTCCTTAAAAAAACAAAAATAGAACTACCATATGACCCAGCAATCTCACTACTGAGCATATACCCTGAGAAAACCATAATTCAAAAAGATACATGTACCACAATGTTCATTGCAGCACTATTTACAATAGTCAGGACTTATTTGGAAGCAACCTAAATGTCCATCAACAGGTGAATGGATAAATAAGATGTGGCACATATATACAATGGAATATTACTCAGTCATAAAAGGATTGAAATTGAGTTATTTGTAATGAGGTGGCTGGACTTAGAGTCTGTTGTACAGAGTGAAGTAAGTCAGAAAGAGAAAAACAAATACCGGATGCTTACGCACATATATATGGAATCTAAAAAAAAGGTATTGATGAACCTAGTGGCAGGGTAGGAATAAAGATGCAAACATAGAGAACGGACTTGAGGACACAGTGGGGTAAGGGGAAGCTGGGATGAAGTGAAAGAGTAGCACTGACATATATACACTAGCAAATGTAAAATGGATGGCTAGTGGGAAGCAGCTACATAGCACAGGGAGATCAGCTAGAGCTTTGTGACCACCTAGAGGGGTGGGATAGGGAGGGTGGGAGGGAGGCTCAAGAGGGAGGAGATATGGGGATATATGTATATATGTAGCTGATTCACTTTATTATACAGCAGAAACTAACACAACATTGTAAAGCAATTATACTCCAATAAAGATATATTAAAAAAAATAATCTCTGCTTGAGAGACTCCAGGGCCACCCTACAGGGTAGGGTTATTTCAAGGAATAGACCCAATACTCAGTAGCACAAAGACTGGCTTTTCAATGGGCCCCTGGATTTTGGGGGCAGTACTTTACATGGTTGGCTCACATGGGCCCAATTCTGGACTATATTATTAATTCATACTTGTTTTAGGAAGTCCTCATTTTAAAGGGAAATTAATAACAACCTTAAGGAAATTCAGCTGCAGCACAGAATTCAAGCAAACTGAACTACTTCTGGGAAATCCTTCCACACCAACTGCATATTTTTCTGTGCAGTTACGACCTTTTTTTTTTTTTTTTTTTTGCGGTACGCGGGCCTCTCACTGCTGTGGCCTCTCCCATTGTGGAGCACAGGCTCCGGACGCGCAGGTTCAGCGGCCATGGCTCACAGGCCCAGCCGCTCCGTGGCATGTGGGATCTTCCCGGACCGGGGCACGAACCCGTGTCCCCTGCATCGGCAGGCGGACTCTCAACCACTGCGCCACCAGGGAAGCTCAGAATTAGGACCTTTTATCAATTCCAATTCACCCATATTCCAACCAGTCCATAATTTCTGGGTCATTTTTCTCTTTAGAAAGATATCTAGAAGTGTATACTTATTGAGTATATCTCTTAGCAGCATTTGGGTGAAGATTGAAAAAATAAATCTAAACGTAAGTTCCTAATTATAACATGCGGTTCAGCGTAATCAGTGCTGAAAGCTCCCACTTAATCCTGAGATCATTAAAACAAAAATGCTTGGCGTCAGGGCTGGGAACCAGGAGGGGAGGATGTATACATTTGATACGTCGGAGATGATCTCTATTTAAAATAGCTTTTCTGGACAATGTGTTCCTTTATTTCTCTTTTAACCAAAATTCAAGACTTAGTCATAGCAAACAAAATGGCAGATTCTGGTTCAACATTTATAATATAGGGATATTTCGTATTCTAGGATGTTTCATATTTAGTAGGTTACAGTTCTAGTTTCCCCAGGAAGCCATGGTTTGACCTTGGAACATGAGTCAGGGTGTAGGTGGTGGCCCATGAGTAGACTGGGAGGTAATAACTCAGGATTTACCCCCTCCATCCTGCCCTCTGCATTTTTCCCTTTGCCTCCCTTAACCCAAGATATCCAGATGGTTCTCATGGGTGGACCACTCTGCTTACTTTCATTACTTTAGATCTGAACTTAAAATACTTTATTTTTTTACCAGCAAATGGTAACAATTTGACATTTGCCAGGCTGGTGGCTTGGGTTTTCCTCAAGATTTGTTGTTGTTACACTTATTCATTTGGTTTTAAAATCTCTCTCTATTAAATTAACAAGAGCAAAGATTACTTCCAAAGATGATAAAAACATTTTCAGATTTATGCTTCAGAGGTTGAGCAGATAGAAGCCTTGAGGTGGGAATTGTTTCGGCTCATTCAAGGTGAACACCCTTAAAAAAATTCCTCATTCTGGGTCAGATGATGTGCAGCTTGGCCTCTAAGCATTAAGTTAGTACTTTTTGGTTAAGGAGAAGATCAAATCTCTTAAAACAGTTCAAAACCAGAAAATAAGTTGAAAATGGCAGCTTAATTTTAGATTTTAAGAAATTTCAATATTTTATTGTTCTAGAGTTAATTTCAGGTTATTCTGAATAACAAAAAAATTCATGGTTGATAGCTAAAAGATTGGCTTCATGGATCAAGGAAATAAAAAGATGATTTTTGCATTTTGCAAAATGGTCCATTTAGCTCTTCCAGCCATGTCAAGAGCCTTATGAAATAATAGTTAAATATTCAGTGATTGACTATTATGATACTTAATTACATCACAGAATAGCACAAGCCACAAAGAAATGGTCAGGTATTTGTACTTTTAATAATCATCTTTGGCCAGTAATGTAATGTAAAGGACATACTTTTCTTCATTATGAAAAAAATAACTCACATAAATACAGTCAAACAGTTATGAAATAGAAATTTCATTTTCTTAGGGAAAAATTTAGGACCAAGATTAATGTGCAAGATATCAACTGTGTGGTTTGTTATTAACATAACTTTTGTTTTGTATCTTACAGACCTGGAACTCATTTTGAGCTTTGAACAGAGCTCTCCTTTATCCCTGGAAATAGTTTTTCTTCTTATGATTTGAATTCTGTAACTATCAAAATAAAATTAGAAGCAACCCATCACAGCCGTAATCTATCTAATACTTAATCATTGCAAAGGACCTCTGTTTTTGCCACAAAAGCCACAAAGTGTTCATAATTTACCCCTCTTTAGAGTTTGGCATTGTTACCTACTCAAAATAGGAAACAAAGAGCATTGTGTACTCACATCAGGGTTATGAGTTTTGTGTGTTTTCATTGTAAATAAGTACACAAAATGTCAGAAAGGGTCTGTTGCAATTTACATTTGACTAAACAGATAACCTAGTATGAACAAATCTGGCTCAAAACTTAGAAGTCTATCAAAATACAAGAATACATCTTTAAATTAGAGTAGCCAAGAAAAATAATGCTTGAAGTAGTCCTATGACTTTAGTGATAAAAATTATAAACACAATAGAAAGCTGTACCTATGAAGATTCAGAGATAATAACATATTGCACCTTGAAATGTAGCAATTACCATAGGATGTTCTGAGGGTGCTGTATTTCACAATGTCAACCTTAAGCTTAGGTCCCTAAAATAACCATTACTTCTCCAATTCTTCCTTTCTCTTTCCAGGGGCTATAAAAATGTAGTTTCCAAAAGTTACATAAAGAGAAAGTCATTGTCCAAGGTTTCGACCCCTAGATTGTGAAAGCATGGACGACAATACAAGTATTGATATATATTCTATTGCCCCATGTGCTGGACTTTTTTGAAATGAATTAGTGGCACTCTGACCTCTAATCTGTTTTGAAAATTTTGAGTTGCATGAGAAATAGAAAAAAACAAAACTAAACATTAAGGCAGTTGCTACGTTGCAAAGTTGTATAATCTTTAAAGGAGATTCCACAAAAATATCTCTTCATGGTTCTATCTTTCAAAATTGAAAAATAAAACCATGTTTAAAAAAAAGTCAAATGTCTGAATAAATTCTGGGTTTTCCTACTTCCTCCCTATTTTTGCACAAAGAAAGGAAAAATTGTTGCTGGTCAGAAAGAGCTTGTTTTCATGTGCATGCAGAGACCAGAGGCCATAAAAAGATAGAGCTATGGCAACTAAGAAGGTGTTGATCTTTCTGGAGAGAAGTGTGCCAGAATACCAAAGGGTGAGGAGAGCCTTCATCAGATTTCATGATGTTTACACCTAAACCCCCTCCTCCTAACTCCTGTATTTAATAGTCTGCACCCAGTGGGCACAATACTGGAAAGGGCATGGTAAGGGATGGGAATTGACCTCTAGATAGGCACCATTTGTCAGAATCCTTCAACCAAAGAACTGAGAGTCAGATCTTTTAAGAAACTTTTCCTTTCCTAGGTGGGTCCCGTTTTCCACTCTTTTATTCCTGAAATGTTGCACATGGAGTTTAACATATCCTTTGAAATGGACTTTTCTCCTCAGTGTACTCATTTGGCTTGCCTGGGCTTCAACCTGCTGAATTTTCTGCAAGTAGCCCAGAGGTCATCAGCGTGGTGACTGCTGTCTTCCTCTCCCAACCTTTTGTGGAAATGCCCTTGACCTAGACATTTGACAGGCAAGTTACCAGTCAGTCCTTCAGGGCTTGCTCTGATCTGCTTGCCTAGACCTACCACTTGAAAACTTCACCATCAATATCATCGCACTTCTGTTGAGAGGCTACACCGTGCTCACCAAAGATCAGAGAGGCAAGAACTGAACTGGCCTGGAAGGACTGACAGTGACAACATGGTGTTGGATTTCTGAGGACAGCTCTGTGACTTCTCTCAGTCTAGGGGACTTGGTGAAAGAATTGTACTGAGCCACTGCCTCTTGAGCTGTACAAGCCAACTGGAGACCTATGTGGGACCCCACAAAGAAAGCTAGCAAGTTCTCTCCTAAAGAGTAAGCCCTCCACTCAATCATGGGCAAACTGTGAATACCAGCATCACTACTTAAGCCAAAGTACATCTCATATGGGGAACTGACCAGCTTCCTCAAGTCATCTGGACACTTTTTTTCTTTTAATCAAAGCATTGAATTCTTCCTTGTATATTGTTCAGTTGTCTTCAATCAACATAATGGCTGCAAAGAACGAAAATGTACTGGCTCAAAACATTCGACCATTTAGATAATCATAATTGTGTAAACAGAGATGCAAAGCTGGGCACTTTGTGCTATGAGGATGTTAAGAGTTCCAGGGCTGTGCATACTGGGGCATCTGTGCCTTCTAAGGAAAACAAACTGATAACGCCACAACTTTAAACATTCTGTTCCATCTTAAATATTAAACATATGCTGTAAGGGGAAAAAAAGCACAGCTATGTGAAAGCAAGACAACCAATATAAAACTGTCACGGCGTACTCTACAGTCACAAAGAGAAGGCCAGGAGCGACAAGATGAGAGGCAGCTGCATGGACGCTCCCCATTTGGAAGACTGGACAGGAAAAGAGAAGCAGGGTTCCTGGGAGTAGAAGGCTTTTGGGTCCTAATGAAGTGCAGGTTTCTGGTCATCCTATAATCACATTCCCTTTGACAGTCTGCACAAAGCAAGTTAACTCTTGAAGAATGCAGTTAAATTCCCTTCACCTTCATTCTAAAAAGAACGATATTAACCTGAAAAAATAAACCTGTACAATATAGAGCAAGGCAGGCCATCACACCTGCCTGAAAGTCATTAAGAATGTAAAGCCAATCATTCACATTCATGGCTGAGTATTTAGTACATTGTGCTGAGTATGATTAAAAAATCCTAGGGCTTCCCTGGTGGCGCAGTGGTTGAGAGTCCGCCTGCCGATGCAGGGGACACGGGTTCGTGCCCCGGTCGGGGAAGATCCCACATGCCGCGGAGCGGCTGGGCCCATGAGCCATGGCCGCTGAGCCTGCGCGTCTGGAGCCTGTGCTCCACAACGGTAGAGGCCACAACAGTGAGAGGCCCACGTATCGAAAAAAGAAAATACAGTAAGAGAAGGAATATTTGGGGCTTCTGGCATCTTCTTTCAGTAAACTGTGGTGGTAAAGTAGATGGCTTTTAGAAACTGGAGTAGCCCATGAAGAATCTATTTCTGGAGTGGCAACTAAACAATCTATTTCTGATTTCTGTGATTTTTCTACATGCTTTTGAAGCTAAGTAGGTTTCTACTTGATATTCTTTGGAATAACTTAGGTTTCAATAAGAATCCAGGGTACTCTACCTTTTAAAGATTCTTAATTTTAAGTAAGCCCTTTTCATAAGTTATTCACCTCATTTACCTCCAGATTGTGAAGTAAAATTGTTCTAAAGAAAAGTGGAAATCTACTAATTGGACCAATGGGTATATACATTAATAAATATTCTCAGAAGTTAGAGTAACAATGATTTTCTCCTTTGTTGAACCAAATTGTCTACATTTAGTCAACACAGCTTCCATTTCTACAATCATAGGATTCAGTTTTATTGATTCATTTGTTATTTGACTGGGATTATGTATGGTGCCCTTCAGTGTCTGGGATTACGTACGGTGCACTTCAATGTTTTTTATTTGATTGGGATTATGTACAGTGCACTTCAATGTTTGCTCAAACATTGCTCTCAATGTTTGATATTTGAGTTATTTTCATATGGTGCTTTGACTCCAATAGGGAATCCATACTAATAAGTTTGCTGGTAATAATAAAAGTATTTCAATTAGAAGGTAAAAAATTCCTTTCCGAAGGAAGTGATTCTCTTGCTTAATACCCCACCAGCCATCCTTTCTCTCACCATGGCTGGCTTCGTGGGTAGCACCATGAACAGACCCCATGGACCTGAGCACTAAGGAAAGTAGATTTTTTTTTCTTTCTTTGCAATTCTTCAGTACAGATCTTAATATGGTGGTGCGGGGCCAGCTGTATGAGAGAGGATAGTGCTTACAGTTTAGGACTGTAAAGAGGATCGCTTCCCTTTCCTGCCCCCAGTAATGGACTTTTGTCTTCGGAGATGCCCTCCTGCGACCTCAGGCTAAAATGAGGGTATGTCTGAAAGAGGTGACTGCAAAACACTAACAATCACTCATTTCTTAGTGTGAATAAACTGATTACATTCTTGTGGACACAGATGATATGAGGGTCCCCCAAGCAGGATCACCCCCAGACAGCTCCCCTAATAACCACTTAGTCTCTCCATCCCCCATGGAAAGGGGCTCTTGAGTTCACATATCATACTTTCTTCCATTTTCCTACAATTCTCAGTACCAGAGGCAAATTTCTGCATGAAAGACCCTGAAGAAGAACTTGGTGGCATTTTCTTAGGTATATATCTTTAAAATAGCATTAAAGATTAGTTTTTTATCTTTGATCATTACCATCAACATTCTTCTAATGAGCCCCTTAAAAGCTCCAACCTTTACCAATTCTATTTATACAGAGATTCTTATGAGCTCTTGCTCTTTTCTCTTTCCATCAATGATTTATTTTATTGGTTTTTTGGCTCAGGTTTCTCTTTCAGGTCTCTGCAGAGTTCCTGATTGGGGCAGAGTGCATGGCAAGACCCTTCCAGGCTTGTCTAATACATTGACACAGCCGTTCCCTGTGTCTGAAGAATGGATGGACCAGTATTTTTATATTTTTTTGTTTCCTGGATTATTTTCTCAAGTCATTCAGACCAAAATTCTAACTGTTTAAAAAGTTGCTTTTTCAAATCTGTTTATATCAACTACAACCCTTTTCTGTGTACATGATCTTACATGCTATCATTTCAATCAGCAGAACCCTGGAAACAGAACAGTATTTCAGGATACTTAAAATTTAGGAGTTAAAAATACTGTAATGATTGACAGCATGTGGGTATGTGTTGTATATGTGAGTATGTGTATATCTATATCTATATCTATCTACCTATCTATCTATCTATCTACAAAATCTATGTCTTATACACATAAACAGACCCTATAGACCCAAGCACCAAGGAAAGTAGATCTTTCTTCGCAATTCCACAGTATGGAGCTTTATATGGTGGTACAGGGCCAGCTGTGTGAGAAAGGACTATGCTTAGATTAGAAATGTGGTAAGGATGACTTTTCTGTCCCATAAATATATATATATATATATATATATATATATATATATATATATATACACACATACATACATATACATAAGAAATATATATATACACACACACATATATAATATACACACACACACTCTCTCTTAGTTTTGAAAGCTCTATGAATTATTCAGTCCTCTTCAAAAAGAAAGGTAAAAAAAAATCCCTATAAGAAACAGGAAGAGCTGGCCAAAAAATAAATACTTGACAAAAGATGAACAGGTGCAGTGAAGTGACTTCCAAGCTGAAAGGGGAAATAAACGGAGGGAATGGCACTAGAAATGCATGTGATATGGAACAGCTTCATAAGACAGCTCTGAGCTGAGGTTCTTCTGTAGGTACAATGGATTGGTTGAGCCAAGAATATAGTGAGATTTATCCACGTGTCTATGGAAACTGATTCAGGTGGAGAACTGCATCATCTGACACATTTTTAGCTTGAGGCTAAAATCTAAATTTTACCATAAAAACATTTTTCACACATCTACACCCTAGGAAAATTTTGTTAGAATCAATGCACAAATGTCCTTTGAGAATGATGAGTGCCCTAGTCAAACTCCTCATTTCTTCTTTATGCTGCCTGATCCATGGAATCTCTCCTTCTTTTTCTTTTTTTCTCTCTCACACACATAAACATTATGTGTCTGTCCATCAATCCAGCTGCTAGCTGGCACTGCTCTATTACCTAAAATCATGGCTGGGTTTATCTATTCCTGATGCTTATGATCTCTCCTTCATGTTTTTAAGAAAATCAACAGAATTTCCAATGTGACTGGGGAGAAAGAGGCTGAGTCATTTCTGCTCCACCAGAAATGGGGAGCTGTTGGGTAGTTGCTATGTGAATAAATGTTTTAGCTTGTGAGATTCTGGCCAGGGCTGGATTCACTCTGTGAGTGTCTGTGCTCTGTATATAGGTAGAATCCTGGTTTCTCCCACTTTGGATGTGGTAACTATATTAAACAAGGCTAAAGAGAGACCTTTATATTCATAAGTTTGGAAAGCATGATATTTATAAGGTGGGGAGGTCCATGGGGATAGAAGACTCTGGCTAGATATCTTTTTCTTGCCTTCTACATATCCATGATAAGCGTATGACCTTTGCATGCTGCTTTGTAGTGTGTCTCATTATTATTTGAGTCCTAGTGACGTATAAAAAATATTTAATGGCGTGATGCTCTCCCAATGGGTTTCACGCATTTTACTCTTTTCCAGTTCTAATCCATTCTGGCTGGATCAATCACATTGCTTTCCCCATTGCCTGCTGACTTCAGAATAAACTCTGGTCTATCCAGCTAAGGCTGGCTGGTCTTGCTGGGGCTTCAACACAATTTTTCAACCTTTTCTGCTGGTACCTCCCTTGGTGTGGCCTAACCTCAAGAAAACTGGACTGTTTCCCGGAGCATGATCTAAACGCTCTCCTACACGTGTTGTCTTCTCTTCCATCTTGTGCATTTATGCTGCTGTTGTTTGAAAATCTTTTTAGACCTGACTCAAGTACTATGTTCTTTATGAGCTATTTCCTGGGTCCATCAACATATAAGGTATGCCTCATTTAAACCATCACGCACTTCCTATCTTAATTAAGGCATTCATTTGTCTTCCTGCTTACAAGGCTGTAAGCTCCACGATGATAGGTACCCTGATTATCTTTCTCACAACTGTTTTCCTAGCATCTACAAAAGTGCCTCCCGCTTAAGAGGTTTTCAATAAGAATTTTCTGAATAAAGAAGTGGGTTGAGATTTAGCCCCTGAAGTCTTTCTTTTTGTCTTTTGTAGCATCAAGCTGGGTGATTGGATAGAAGATTCTGATATATTTGTGGAATTCAGAAGACTCTCCCCCAAATTTTGTTAAATTAGAGAAAATTGCATTTGCCAACTATAGTGTATAAAGCACTTTTAGGTATATTATGTTTCTTCAGACTTAAGGCTTTAAGGTGGGCAAGTTAGGTTTTTTTTGTTTTTGTTTTCCATTTTCAGGTTGAGTTACTAAGGTATGCAGAGAAGTAGCAAATAGTAGCCTTGGAACAGGCCTGCTGGTCTTCTGCTGTTTGTCAACAACAACAAATGCCTGAATAAACTGTCCAGGTAATCTGTATTTCAAAGGGTCAGAAGAGGAAGGAACTGGCAGGAGTTATTCTCATTGGCCTGTAGGCACCTGGGCTGGGGACCTGGGATCACATGCCCCTCTTGATTCTCATAGCTGGGATACAAAGATTGGCTTAAAGGCCATTATCTGCACACTGGGTGAGATTCTCCCATCCCATTTCTGGAATTATCAGCTGGGTAATTTTAGAGGCTATTTTGCCCACTCCTGGCTCTCAGAATGCACCAATGGTTTACCCACCATATATTTCAATTTACCCTGGAATATACATTTGTCACGGCTTATTTTTGTTATTGGATATTCTCTATGAGCTGTGTATTACAGAAACGGACCAAATATTCCAGAAGTCCATTTGACACATCTGTTACAGTGACTGATATTGAGTGGACTCTGTCAGCCTAGGGCTAAACAAACACCTAGCTTTTCCAAATGTTAACATGCTTTTGTAACAGGGAAGAGCCAAATCCAACTCCATGTTGGATCTGTTTCTTTTACTTTAACCTTTGCTTCCTGCTGCTTTTGTTCACTAAAAGCACACTGTCTATATACAATGGCCTGCCTCAGGGAACCCTGCCCCTCTGCCTGAATATTAAACCAAAGTGCCTTTGTTCAGGGAAACATCCGCACCCTGTCCACCTGTGGACGGCTGCAAGAAAGAAGGAATGAACACATCTCCTCCCCGAGGCTGGCCATTCCAGGGGACATTTGCAAATCTTATGGCCTTTTTACTTTACTTCCTCATCTCCTCCCCCTCTCTGTTCTATAAAAGAAACTGGCATCCAAACCCCGATAAGATGGTTTTTTGGAGACTTTAGTCTGCCATCTTCTCGGTCTGTGGCTTTCCGAATAAAGTCGGAAAAGCCTTGCCTCCACACCCCCTCTCTGATATATCGGCCCGTTGTGCGGCGAGCAGAGCGAGCTTGGACGTGGTAACACTTTGTCTGTAGCCATGATGGACTGAACTCTTGCCCAAATGCAAGTGTGATCATGCCTCCATACGACTGGGGACTGGGTATACGGACTGAGCTTGAGTCTCTCTCTTTAATGCAAAGTCGAGAGACTTGAATTAATTTATTCTCTGAGTGACTGCAGTCATTCCCATTCTAGCCCCTTAGAATCTGTTTCCCACACAGCAGCCTGTACCTCCTCTGCTCAAAACTCTCCACCAGTTATCTCCGTCTCACCTAATTAAAAGAAGAGACAAAGTCCTTGTAGACTCCACATGGTCCTACGTTTTCTGCCCCTAGTCACCTCAGTGACCCAGTTTCCTACACTGTTTCCATTTGCTCACTGAGATCATGTCCTGGAGCCCCTTCCTGTTCCTAGGATGTGTCAAGCACACCTCCCCTCCTCAGGACCTTCCTGCTGATCGTGAGGCAGGAGATAGATGGGCCCCAGGCTAAACAGCTGGAGTCTGTCCGCTGTGGACAGATACTCCAAGCCGAAGAGGAGAAGGAGTTAAGCCCCACCCAGATAAGAGACCACATATTTCTCATTCTCGAGGTCGAGGAGACCTTCCCGTCTATACATGTAAAGAAAAGCTCCTTGGAGGTCAAAAGGGGAGTGATGTCAACCTACCCATAGGCTTCTTTGCTGGAATCCATCTTGGCTAAGAGATGTGCACGCACGCATGGGAGGACCCTGAGATATACCAAATACAGACTCAGAACCAGGCAAAGCAAGATGAATGGTCAAAGGGAAGCCAGAAGAAATGCCCTATATAAGTGATTTAAACTACCACGAGGGTGCGACTCTCTCTCTGAGCCCGCCCGTGTGTCTATCCACACGTGTGTCTATCCATGCGTACTCTTTCTCGTCCTAATAAACGCTTTCCTTGTTTCACTGCTTTCCGTTTCTCTGTGGAAGTTCATTTTCTGCAAAGCCGTATGGGCCAGGGCCTTGTCACTGGCCACGGGTCCAGTGGCTAGGATTCAGCACTCTCACTGCTGCAGCCAGACTTCAATCTCTGGCCAGGGAACCGGAATCCTGCTTCAAGCCGCTGCAGGCTGAGGCCACCCGAGATCAGTTGGAGTGCTGTCCCCAGAACATGGGATGGCTCACACCATCTGCCCCCTTTCCTCGGTGCTTTCCCTGAACCCTGCTCCTTGGGCTGCAGGGGGCTGGCCTCTATGCATCACTTTACCAGGCTCCCTTGTTCTGTGGGATGTAGGAAAGGGAGGGTCCGTCTTCCACACCCCTCTGTCCCCTTCCTGCTGGGGGCTTGGGCAGTGGCTGCATTCCTTCCCCTCCAGCCCCCTCCGCTGACAAGCAGCCCCTCTCCCTTGGCGACAGTTCTTGCCGGGTTCCAATATCACCGTGCCTTTCCTCCGGCCCTTCAGGATTGTGAGTGGTAACGGCTTCCCTCTGTAGCTAGTCCCTGGGTACTCACCATCCCTTCCCCTTAATCCTACCTGTACCTGTGTAAATAGTATTTTTATTCAACCCCCTCAATTACTCCTTGTATCATCCGTCTCTGCTCATAGCTTACCTCCTGGGTGAAGCCTTCCACAAGAAGCTCTTTAAAACATAAGTCAGGGGCTTCCCTGGTGGCACAGTGGTTAAGAATCTGCCTGACAGGGCTTCCCTGGTGGTGCAGTGGTTGAGAGTCCGCCTGTCAATGCAGGGGACATGGGTTCGTGCCCTGGTCCGGGAGGACCCCACATGCTGCGGAGCAGCTGGGCCCGTGCACCACAACTACTGAGCCTGCGTGCCACAGCTACTGAAGCCCACGCGCTTGGAGCCCGTGCTCCGCACCAAGAGAGGCCACCACAGTGAGAAGCCCGTGCACCACAATGAGGAGTGGCCCCCGCTCGCTGCACCTAGAGAAAGCCTGCATGCAGCAACGAAGACCCAACACAGCCAAAAATAAATAATAAATTAAAAAAAAAAAGAATCTGCCTGCCAATGCAGGGGACATGGGTTTGAGCCCTGGTCTGGGAAGATCCTACATGCCACAGAGCAGCTAAGCCTGTACACCACAACTACTGAGCCTGCGTGCCACAACTACTGAAGTCCGCGTGCCTAAAGCCTGTGCTCGGCAACAAGAGAAGCCACTGCAGTGAGAAGCCCGCGCACCCCAACGAAGAGTAGCCCCTGCTTGCTGCAACTAGAGAAAGCCCACACGCAGCAACAAAGACCCAACACAGCCATAAATAAAGAAATAAATAAATTGAAAAAAACAAAACCAAAAACATAAGTCACACTTTACCTCCATGGTACTTACTACCACCTCATATATAATACATTATTTTTTTAAAATTGTGTGCCTCCCTTTATAGATTGTAAGCTCAAATGACTTTGTGTTTTGTTTCCTGATGTGTCTCCAGCTTGCACAAAATATGTGGTTAATAAATACTTGTTTCCTAATTCTAAAATATAGGAAATTATATTTGGGATTTATTTTTCCTTCCAAGATTTTAAATGGTAAAGGCAGTGACTTAATGTCAACAGAAACCACTCTGCTCTGGAGAATAGAACTTAAGGAGAGGATGGAATATAAAAGTCACTGGAAATCTACTGACCCTAGCTTAGGCTTATAGTAAAAATAATTAGTACATCCCTGACCTGAGCAAGAACTTGAAGACACTTAAGAATCTACTTCCCTACCCTCCTGCACTGTTGGTGGGAATGTAAATTGGTACAGCCAGTATGGAGAACAGTATGGAGGTTCCTTAAAAAACTAAAAATAGAACTATCATATGACACAGCAATCCCACTACTGGGCATATAGCCTGAGAAAACCATAATTCAAAAAGACACATGCACCCCAATGTTCATTGCAGCACTATTTACAATAGCCAGGTCATGGAAGCAACCTAAATGTCCATCAACAGATGAATGGATAAAGATATGACACATATATACAATGGAATATTACTCAGCCATAAAAAGGAATGAAACTGAGTTATTTGTAATGAGGTGGATGGACCTAGAGTCTGTCATACAGAGTGAAGTAAGTCAGAAAGAGAAAATACCCTATGCTAATGCACATATATGGAATCTAAAAAAATGGTACTGATGAGCCTAGTGGCAGGGCAGGAATAAAGACTCAGACATAGAGAACAGACTTGACACTGGGGGACGGGGAAGCTGGGATGAAGTGAGAGAGTAGCACTGACATATATACACTACCAAATGTAAAACAGATAGCTAGTGGGAAGCAGCCGCATAGCACAGGGAGATCAGCTCGGTGCTTTGTGACCACCTAGAGGGTTGGGATAGGGAGGATGGGAGGGAAGCTCAAGAGGGAAGAGATATGGGGATATATGTATATGTATAGCTGATTCACTTTGTTATACAGCAGAAACTAACACACCACTGTAAACCAATTATACTCCAATAAAGTTATATATATATATAAGATACTACTTCCCTGACATATGTGAGGGCATACGGTAGAATTAGGAAGTGATGAATTAGGCAGCGTTAATGTTATCTTTTAAAACTACTTCAACTTAGGGGCTTCCCTGGTGGTGCAGTGGTGAGGAATCTGCCTGCCAATGCAGGGAACACGGGTTCAGGCCCTGGTCCGGGAAGATCCCACATGCTGTGGAGCAACTAAACCCGTGAGCCACAACTACTGAGCCTGTGCTCTAGAGCCCGTGAGCCACAACTACTGAAGCCCGTGCGCCTAGAGCCCGTGCTCTGCAACAAAAGAAGCCACTGCAATGAGAAGCCTGCACACCTCAACGAAGAGTAGCCCCCGCTTGCCACAACTAGAGAAAGCCACGTGCAGCAACAAAGACCCAATGCAGCCAAAAAGAAATAATAAATTAATAAATAAATAGATACTACTTCAACTTAGTTGAAGAATCCAAATGGTAATAGACTATAGCAACAACAGTACAACAATACCAGAAGTGTAACTGATGTGGAGAAAATACTAAGAATAAGCTGGCTAAACTTAAGCTTGAATTCTCTCTGCACAGATGATAGATTTTAGCATTTTTTTTAGATTCTTCTAACTGTGTAGATTATCCTGCTTAGTATATCATTATTCAAGTAATTTTAATTTATCTAAAATATTATCACCAAATTGATCACCAGAAATTAGTTAATAAACTCATCTTGATCTCCTTCTGGATTTGTTTATAGTACATAGAGTTCACATATTGAAAAGTAGGGCTAGAAAATCAAACTTCTTGTTGGAGTCTCCCATTGATTTCTATTTTCAGACCATCTTTAGAGGCTACCAAGGCTGAGTTCTGTCAGTGTTCAGCTTTTTACTTGAAAAGAGAGCATGAAGCTTGCTAGTCCCAAGAATTTTTGGCCCTTATAAAGTCAGCACTATGAGAAATATATCTCAGGTTATGAACGGTCCACTGCTTCCAACCTTGCTTCTTAAACTGGCCTGGGTTATGGCACCTGGCTGAATTTTTGTTGTTTGATTTCACAAGTCTTCACCTTGGTTTTTATTTGGGAGTGGCTGCTGAATAATCACATGTTTGTGGAAGGAAAGGATAAATGGACCCTGGAGATAGAAATGCTCCAAGCACAGAGCCCCATACTTGCAGACACTTGAAGTGTTCAATTTAGTGTACTGATTCTCAGCCTTTGCTGAAATTATGTGGGAAGTTTTAAAGCAGCACTGATGCCTAGATCCAACCTCCTGAGATGATGATATAATTGGTGTGGGGTACATCATGGGCACTGGAGGTTTTCAAACTTCTGTGTGTTCTAATATGGGAGAGAGTTGGAGGACCACTGATTTAGGGAAAATGAATGCCACTGGCATATCTTTAATGCAAGTTTCACCTGATTCTAGTCATACGTAGCTTCTGCTGCTTTAACTCTAAAAACACCGTAGGTGCTCCTGCGTTCCCTCGCTTTGGTTCATTAGGAAAAATCTCTGTTGCTCACTGTTTTTCTAAGAAACATGAGCTTTTGCTTTTCAGTGAGGAAGCTCATCAGAAGTCATGTGCAAGTTTCCTGATAAATCACAGGAGGAGGGATCTTATCTTCATCTTAGGTAGGGCTGATTGGGGGAACATCAAGAAGGAAGGATGCTGCTCCTTGAAGAGAAGAAGAAACTCTCGGCTTGTTAATCTTCAACCACTGAACCCCAAAGTGGAGTGTTTTCATTGGCTTGTAGCCAGCTGTTAGTAAATTTCACAGTGTTTAATACCATCCATTTTCTCTGGGAAGGCAATGTCCTCTTTCCCCACTTTTCTTTCCTGCTTGTTTGTCCCACTGGCTTTGTCATGGATATCCAAGATACAGAGAGACCAGGCATAAATGAAGAAGAAACTAAATGGGGAAAGGAGCTTTAGTATTGCCTGAACACTGCTTTAGGCTTTAGGAAGGTAAAGACCAAATTTGCCATTTTTCGTGAACTGGAAATGTGCACACAGGTGGCAGAATGGAGTCAGGTGCAGAAGGTTATTTGTCTTGGACTTCATCTCCTTATAAGATTCTTTTCCAAACCTGACCAAGTGATTCTCTTAAGAACTTAATAGCTTTAACAGCCTAAATGTCCATCGACAGAGGAGTGGATAAAGAAGATGTGGTACATATGTGTAATGGAATATTACTCAGCCGTAAAAAATAATGAAATAATGCCACTTGCAGCAACATGGATGGACCTAGAGATAGTCGTACCAAGTGAACTAAGTCAAACAGAGAAAGACAAGTATCATATGATATCACTTATATGTGAAATCTAAAAAAAAGGGTACAAATGAACTTATTTACAAAACAGAAATAGAGTCACAGATGTAGAAAACAAGCTTATGGTTACCAGGCAGGAAAGGGGGGAGGGATAAATTGGGAGATTGGGATTGACATATACACACGACTATATATAAAACAGATAACTAATAAGGACCTATTGTATAGCATAGGGAACTCTACTCAATGCTCTGTAATGACCTATATGGGAAAGAATCTAAGAAAGAGTGGATAGGGCTTCCCTGGTGGCACAGTGGTTAAGAATCCGCCTGCCAGTGCAGGGGACACGGGTTTGAGCCGTGGTCCAGGAATATCCCACATGCCGCAGAGCAACTAAGCCCGTGTGCCACAACTACTGAGCCCACTCACAAGAACTACTGAAGCCTGTGCGCCTAGAGCCCGTGCTCCGCAACAAGAGAAGCCACCGCAATGAGAAGCCCATGCACCACAACGAAGAGTAGCCCCCTCCTCACCACAACTAGAGAAAGCCCGGGTGCAGCAACAAAGACCCAACACAGCCAAAAATAAAATAAATAAATAAATTTAAAAAAAGAGAGTGGATATATGTATATGTATAACTGATTCACTTTGCTATACACCTGAAACTAATACACTGTAAATCAACTATACTCCAATAAAAATTTTATAAAAGAACTTAATAGCTTTAAAATGTCACCACACAAAGATAAAAATCATGGGGGGAAAAATTCAGTGGCTTCTGGAAGGCATTTGTATTAACATTTTATGTGGAATTTACAGGGGGTCACAAGAACCACTTCATCAAGTAAATTAAGAGCTCTTAAGTTCCTGGATGATAATGCAAGATAACTTAGTTTTAGTTACTAGGGATGCACTTTACAAAATCTCCTTACATTGGCCTCTCAGGTTGTCCACCCATGGGATTTTCACTGAGGAAAAGAGATCAGGGACCTCTAGAGCTTTTGGCACTGTTATGATGTCAAACATAAAGAAGCTCAACCTTAGAGCTGGTGTCCAAGGGCTTGGAAGGGCAGGTGGATGGTGAGTGGGAGAACATGGGAGCACTGGCAGACAAAGAATCCCGGAATGAGTTAACTCTGGCTTTTTAACATTAGTATTTCCTCCTCTCTCCATTGAAAAAGCACCTATGTATTTAAAATAGTTTCACAGACACTAACACATAGTCACTCCTCTTGAGTTTACCAAAATAACCACATGCGATACTTTTGAATTCCCACAAAAGAGCTATTTCATGCATGAAACCGTCATGGGTGGCAGTTACTATCATAATGTGTGTTTAGTAAGCTCATTAGCTCACTCTCTTCAGGGACAACCCTAAACAAAGCCTAGAAGTGCACATGGTCAATATTTATATTTGCTAGACACATTGGGATGGTTTGGAGCCATTTCCAACAACAGCTGTGCAAATGGTTGATGCTGAGGTCCTTTCTCAGACTTAAATCTCCATTTAGCAATTCCTGCATACGTCCAAACACTGAAAATATTTTCGCCTTTGAGATGTAGGAGAATCCAATTTGGTATTTAAATGTCAAGCCAAGAGGGATCACCCTTTCTCCTGCCTTCCCTCCCACATGTGGCTTTGTTTCCCTCCCTTGCTCTCTTTCTCCTGTGACAATGCACACTGCCCTGACTTCCCCTTGAGAAATTCCCAGAGCTTGCTTTTCTGTGCTGTCATAAACATAAAGGGTGAAACATTGGCTGGAAATGTAAACTTGGATCAAACTTCCAAAACACAACAGAACAATTGGTGGTCTTTTCGGGTCCAGTCCTTAAATTGGACAAAACCATAGCCTTGACTAGGTTGTACTGTTTATAAGGCTCATCCCCACATATAAACGATTTTTTTTTTAATTATGGGAGACGCACGTTTATAAACGCAATGAGTCTGTTTAGAAAAAGCAATTTATCTGTCTCTTGAATGGTTAAGCTTTTTCTCTTTCCTCTTTCCAGCTCCAATGCAAAACAAAGCACAATTTGGCCTTTTAATTGAACAATGAACTTGTTCCATGCAAAAAAATCTTCACGACACTTTATATCATTGTGGGGAGAGTGTAACTGTTAGATCAGCCATGTTGCTTTATGAGCCACGACTCTTGGAAAATATGTGCTTTTGAGACTTTGGGCCACACAGGCACGTGTACACGTACACACAAAGGCAGACCCACATGCAGCTTCCAAAATTTTGTCAGATTTTATTAGAAAAGGACCTTCTCCTTGGCTCTGCGTACATTATTTGTACCCTGCTAATTAACGAAGTGGAAGATCCTTGGTTTATGGGGTGAAAAGCCTTACTGGCAGGATGGTCATCCATAAACCAGCATAATAAAGGGGAATGTAGGGATGACTGAAATTAGCCTCCATTTAAAGACAAAATATAAATCAGGAGATGTACTAAGTCATATCCACTGAGATTGCTGTTTGGAGAAAAAAGAAAATAGCATACATCAGAGAAATGCCTTTTGGAGACAAGGCTAATTAAGGCAGTGGCTAATAACTTTAGAAGTCCCTCTGCCCAGTTTTACAGCCACAGTGAGAAAGGAGCAAGGGAAATATACAATACCACCCACTGGGACACGGATCCTTTCCCCTGTGCATGTTCTCATTGTAAAACTATGTATGCCTACATGCATACGCACACATAGGAACTCACGCACAAGTGCACACACAATCACACAGAGCTCACGATTACTTCCTGACAGTTCTTTCAGCTGAACTGAAGAAACAGAAAGGGGGACACAACATCCAATCTGCATTTAGTATGGACTGTTCCAGCCGCCCTTCTCCTTTTTTTTTTTTTTTTTTTTTTTGATTTTGCGGTACGCGGGCCTCTCACTGTTGTGGCCTCTGCCGTTGCGGAGCACAGGCTCTGGACGCGCAGGCTCAGTGGCCAGGGCTCACGGGCCCAGCCGCTCCGCGGCATGTGGGATCTTCCCGGACCGGGGCACGAACTTGCATCCCCTGCATCGGCAGGCGGACTCCCAACCACTGCGCCACCAGGGAAGCCCTCTCCTTTCTTCTTGCTTTCTTTCTGTAATTTACTCACACACATTTTAAACAAGAAAATGTCATTTTAAAAAGTAAGACTAAATGATAATAAGGATTGCTAACTTGACCGGTTCTGGCTATACATACGGTCATAGAAATTGAATCAGGTCCTAGAAAGACAATGACTTATACATTTTTAATATTTTGGAGGGTAGCCATGGTGGGAACTTAACCATTTCTTTGATCTTCCTCCTTTCATTTTGCAACCATTGAAGCGGAAATCAATCTTTACTTGTGGTAGGTGCTCTCTGACATGGGTCTCAGTGATCTCCCTTGCTGGTATTTACTTCTGTGTGTCATCATCTCCTCTTGAGAGTGGACTGGACCTAGTTACAGGCTTCTAAAAAATAAAATTTTTTAGATCAGGTTATAAAGGACTGTGACTTACCTGTCACTTGCCTTCTCTCTTGCTCTCTCTCTTACTTATTCTGATGAAGCCAGATGCCATGTGTGAGCTGCCCTAAGGAGAGGCCCAGGTGGCAAGAAAATAAGGGAGGTCTCTAGCTAACAGCTGGTGAGGAACTGTAGCACTCAGTTCTCAACACTCAACACCCATATGAGGGAGCGTGGAGTGGGGTGCTTCCCCAGCAAGACTTGGGATGGCCACAGATGATACCCGATTGCGATTTATCTGTCTCTATGAAGTGCCAGAGGGCACAGCTAAGCTGTGCCTGATTCCTAACCACAGACTCTGTGTAATAATAAATGGTGTTGTTCTTAGCCACCAAATTTGGGGTAATTTGTTACCCAGCAATAGGTAGCCAATACACCATTCTAAAAACATTCTCCATCATTAGCTGGTAGACTCTGAATATTTTTCAAAATGGTAAACATCCACAATTTATTAAAAGTTCCCTTCCACTTTTTTGGGGAGGGAGAATGTTTTATTTTGAATCCCACCACTCTTCCATTTCTAAAAGAATCTGTTAGGTTCACTGTAATTCATACAGTAAAAAATGTTCCCAATAAAATAAGACTGTTTTTACCTACTGAATTCCTTACTCAGAAAACTGTCTTTTCTCCACTAACAGACATCTTGTATTTGATATTTTTAATTATCTACATTGAATTCATTTGTAAGTAAACTGTGTTTGTCCCTCTTAGCCCAGTTTTGTTTGTTCATTTCAGCATCAAAATAATAGATAATCAAGATAAATGCAGTTAGTTGGCTGCGTGATTACCATTAGTATTTTTTTTTTTTGTAAAAAACTGATTCTATAAGCATTTATTAGGTAGTTAACTATGCTTGAACCTGTACTATACATTTGGGCAGATAGTTTGATATTTATAAACAAATTATCTTTACATGAAATAGTTTCTCAAAAAAAGGTGGATTTTAGGATTTAATCAGATTTAAGGTCCCAGCTACATATTCTTGTCCTCTGCCACCACTGAAATATCATCTCCAGATGTTCAAGGAAACTGAATGACCAACAGAAGTGGTAATTTGGTCAACATTGATCTAAGACTTAAGGGAATAGACCCAAGACCACATCTTCGACTTGCTGACAAAATCTTTCCAACAAAAAAGATGCTGGTCTCACCACCTGTAAAGTGGTAAGTGAGTTCACAATGCCCAACTGGGGGTTATAAAACCCTTTTCTTACAACACTCAAAATTGCTATGCATACAACTTGTTGTGATGAGAAACCAATGTGTGGGAAACCTTGTTTGGTGAATAATAGCTTTTCTATACAGGGGTTTAGAAACCATTGAGTATCTCATGATGTATTTTCAATAAGAGTGGGGTAAATTGGTAGTACCTTCTCTTCTGGGAAAAAACAAAACAAAAAACAAAAAACAAACAAATGAAACCTTAAAACTGCCCTGTCAGGGATAAAGTGCTTGGGAATGTGTATTCTTCTGAATTTCCTGCCCTGTCACAATGCTCTTAGTCAGCATCTATACCCAACACTGAAAATGTAGATAAAAATATCCTCATATTTCCTATCTTACGGCAAATGTTTGCGCTTTTACAGCCTAACATATGAATGATAAATACGGAAAGTGTAGTTTTAATTACATGGAAGAATTTTTCAACTGCTGTGAGTTGGCTGCCATCTGGAAGATGAGAATTTATGGTAACGTGTCTGAGACTAGGAGAGAGAAGGCTAGGACTTAGCTTGATTTCTGAAAGTGACTGGACTGACATGAGAAAATACACTTAGTTAATATTACATATTTTAATAAAATATGCTGTATCATTTTTTCTACATGAATTTCAGAGATTCGAGCTCTATTTGGCTTCAGAAGAATTGCCTTGCCTGGTGATTCCACACTTGAGTTATTTCTACTCTGCAAACTCAGAAGTTTCACCTCAGCTTAGCCTTAGGGTTTTGGCCGAGGAGAAGGAACCAGTTCTGTGCCCATACAGCAAGCTTTTCTTCTAAGGGGAATCGACTGAGAAGAGACTGTGCTTAGGCATTAGAGGTCATCTGACTTCATTGCTAATATCCCCTTCCTTGGAGCATTAATGTATTTCCAGTTCTGTCTAGTGACTTCTGCCAGGTCTGAAATGTGGGTTTTATAGCAGTCTTGGCTGTTTATGAAGAACAGGGGAGCTGGTTTCATTCATGGTCCTGAGAGTAGACATTTCCTAAGACCGTACACCTTAGACAAGTCAGATGCACACAGAAAGCTCTGCACTCTGACACCAGCCTAGATCAGGTCCTACAAGAGCTCCTTGTGTGTCTCCCGGCCCGGACCCTTCAGGTGCTGGGATCCTTGTCTCTGCTGGTCATGACACCAGAAGCATTAGATGACTTGGAGTGAGTGCTTTCTGTCAGCCTCTTATGGGATATTATGCTTGGTGGCTCCACTTTCTCTATGATGCTGTAAAACACAGACATCCCAGGGATTTGAGTCTCAGCAAACAGTTACTTGTAATTTGGTAGAGAGTGTTACATGGTCACTGTAGAAAAGTGAAAGGATTTTAAAAAATGAACTTGCTCAAATCTGAAAACAACAGCAACAAATCCAGCAAAACAGCGAAATCATCTATCTCGGGAGTCATTGTTTTTTAAAAATGGTTTTTAGCTTACTCAGAAGAATAGTGAATCTGACCAAAGATCTGTGCTTTAAAGGTGACTTCTGACAGTAAAGAATACTATTAAGTTACCTCTGGGCTGCCCTTATGTAGGGGCTTCCATGCAAGAAGGTAGTGTGGTTTGGTGGGTAAGAGGGAAATTTCTGGGAACAAAATTCTTGGGAAAGTTAATCTCTGTTGATTAGTTTTCTCATCTGCAGAGTGGGAACAGAAATAGTACCAGCCTCACAGGGTGGTAAAGCTTAAATGGGCATACAGTAGAGATAGGCAGAACGATATGATAAGTATTCAATATATGATTTTTTATTATTAAATGAAAATATAAAACTTTCCCTGGCCTACGTGATTCAGAATTTATTTTACTAAGCATATATTACAAACCATATTATTTATATGGTAAGGCGTAGTGCTTCTCAAACTCCCTGTGTTAAGGGACCAGCTTTTTGTTTCCAAAGTGTCCTTGACCAATACTTTCACAAAATTAATAAACATAAATTACTAGAAAAATAAAATAAAAATGGAATAAAGATACACAAACTTAAGCCTAAAATGCTGTATAAAATATTTCTGAAAGCTTCGTTTCATTCCTGTGTTTGTCTCCTTGCCATCTGGTCATGCAATTCACAGATGGGTACGTGTCTGTAGACCCCACCTGGAGCAACACAGCGGCAGAAGACAGTAGCTTTTAGTTAGGACTGTAGTGCATGGGCACATTTTCCTGTGTTGGGCAATTCCCCTTCCCCTGAGGTGGCATGCCCACCCCACTAACCACAGGCACTGAAAAAAAAACCTTAGGGCCAGCCCATGACCTTGGCTTGACCATCAGATACAGCGACGTGGAATGGAGGTTAGGTATGAGAAGAAGCAGAGAGAACAGAGTCATTCCAGTAAACAGTGGAGAAAGCAACAGAGGCACACCCCACCTCCAATAATAACCAGGATTCTAGAAGCAGCCTGGGATGGGTTTGTGGTGGGTGTGGTCCTTCACCAGGCCAGTATCCTGCCATGACTATGGCCCAGCACCTTTGGAGGGGAGCTCCTGGGCCTCAGTTTCAGACTCTCTTGGAAAGTTAACTTACTTGACATTATTTTAATGAGTTCTTTCTTAGCTGGTAGGTTTGTGTTGCTTGAAATTAAGAACCATTAGTAATTGATATGGATTTAAAAGACAAAATCAAGAAGATGGGCTGTCCTGGCGTTTGGCATCTCATTAACTCTGGCCAATCTATGGCTGTTTACAAACACTCTGGTATTCCTATGTGTATTATTATCCCATTACTAACCCAGATCTACTAACTTCTTTTTCATCTTGTTCCCTACAGTACCATCTTATGTGTAAAGACACTCCAGTTTAGTTCCAAAATCAAGCTGAAAATGGATGAACATTTTATACTACGTTCTGACAAGTTTAAGTGACATGGGCCAGTTGGCAGGCCGTATGTCACAGTTATGAAGGAAACTGGTCTCCCACGTTGTGCTTTTTTACACTGAGGGGAATTTATCCTGGAAATTCACGCTTTTGTGATCTTCAGCAAGAATTTAACCCCGCAAAGCTGATTTCCCATGTAGGAGGCTGCTCTAGTGAAAGCCTCCTCCCATGTAATGGGTGACAGAGGCAGTTTCCTGCTCAGCCGACAAAGAAAGGTGCACAGTGATGTAAGCTCACCCCGGGATGTGTGCCCTCCTCCTCATGCTACAGTGTATGCAGGGGCTATCCAGGTGTCTTTTAGGAAAGTCTTAGATTTAGAAAATAAGGGAATTAGGCTTGAGGATTTCTTTTCCCCTCCAAACTCTGAGAACCTGGTTGCTGTCCTTCAAGTTTCTTCTGGCCATTATAATGTAATCTGAACTTACAGTTTGGTCAGCTAGCACATTTTGTGTCAAAAGGCAAATATCATATGATATCATTTATATCTCATAAAAAAGACACAAATGAACTTATTTACAAAACAGAAAATAAAAGGCATTTTGTTAAATTAGACCCTTGAATGTGGTACATATATACAATGGAATATTACTCAGCCATAAAAAAGAATGAAATAATGCCATGTGCAGCAACATGGATGGACCTGGAGATTATCATACTAAGTGGAAGTAAGTCAGACAGAGAAAGACAAATATCATATGGTATCGCTTATATGTGGAATCTAAAAAAAAAAAAGATACAAATGAACTTATATACAAAACAGAAATGGACAGGCAGGTGTAGAAAACAAACTTATGGCTACCAAAGGGGAAAGGGAGGTGGGGAAGGATAAATTAGGAGTTTGGGATTAACATATACATACTACTGTATATAAAATAGGTAATCAACTAGGACCTACTGTATAGCACAGGGAACTCTACTCAATATTTTGTAATAACCTATAAGGGAAAAAAATCTGAAAAAGAATATATATAAATATGTATGACTGAATCACTGTGCTGTACATCTGAAACTAACAAAACCTTGTAAATAAACTGTATTTCAATTAAAAAATTAAGTAATGGGGAAAATAAACAGAATAATACAACAGAATAATACAAAGTCAAAAAAATTAAAAAAAAATTTCCTCATGTATGATCGCTGCAAGGAGGTAAAAGGATGAAAGAACCCAAACTACCTGAAATTACAAATCATGAAGATAGGGCTTTGCTGGTTGTATAGGTTCCCTATCATGATGCAAATAATTATTGAGAAAAGAAACAATGAAATCATCACCTATTACTGGTGAATTAGCAGGGATCCATGTGCCTACTCACTTTGGTCTGAATAGCCAGATAGCTGACAGCAAGTTTGCTTGGGAATGAGAGAGTTCAGGGCAACAGTTTTTGACCTTGGCTACATATTAAAAGCACCCAAAGAGCTAGAAAAATGATCCATGTCTGGTCCTACTTCTACAGAGTCTGATATTCCAGAGAGTCTCCAGCAGATAATATCTGAAACGTAAAACCCCATCAATTTCTACACATGAACCTCAAGGTAGGAAACTTCCTTTACTTCTTAAAATAGGAAACTATTACCCTATGTCCATTTTTGAAAACGTCTGCTTTATAGTCAAGCATATTTTTAGTCTAAATTCCACTTATTTTTGATAAATGGGAGCTTTCATTTCAGTTTCCTTAAAATAAATAATTACAAAATCAAACTCAGGTAACACTTCTTGGAAAACATTTTTCATTACGTGATGTGTCATGCTTTGCCAGAAGCAAACTCATTTATTAGTGTGGGACTCAGAACTCTATCCATAGGAGAATGTTAATAATTAGTTTGGGAATTGATAAAAGAAAGGTTGAGAGGACATTCAAAACCTAAGTTCATCTGGTAAACTTTCATGTCAAAGAGCAGAGATTTTAAGTATTTAATATCTCTGTGCATTTTCTTCTCTAGAGATCAGTTCAACTTCTTAGTTAACTGCATATTTCAACTACCTTTTTCTACCAGTTCATAAAGGCCAATTGGTTTGTCTTTGATCACATAGTTAGTACCAAAGCCATATCCAACCCCAGATTATAGCGTCTATTCCTACTGAAAAGCTGTCATTGGATTCACATGACACCTGCAACTGTTAACATTTGTAGCGGTTTCTCTTTAGTAACATGTAGACATTTTGCCAAGTATCCAAAAGGTCCCCCACTTACTCCATGATTATATTTTGGTTATGAAAAAAGAATGCAGCCCATGTAAGGATTTGAATGGGAGACTTTAGCTCAGTCACTTTGCATAGTCCCTCCTGACTTTATTATATGATATTCAAAGACAAGTTAGACTAATATGAATAGCAACAGAGAGATTAATTTCCATTGTGTTGGTTGTTAATTTATGTGAAGGGTTCATTTAATCATATTTAAATTCCATAGAGATTAAAGAGATGCAATTGGCAAAATATGAACAATCTATCTTTGTCATTCTAATTCCTCACTGTTTAGATCTGTGTACTTGGCAAGGTAAGTACAATGAATAATGAAGTAACTTCAAAATATTATTTGGAGCCATCTCTCAGTACGTAGGAACAGACAGATCCTGTAATAGAGGAAATTAACAAGCCAAACAGAGAAAATTAGTAATAACATTAATTTCTAGAGTACTATTATTTCTGCATTGCTGAGCCCATCTGCAGCACTGATTTTTCCCTTTAAAATAATTTGTAATTCTTTCTAAACTCCTGCTGGTTTAATCACATGGCTGCTAAAGAAATTGCTGGGGGGTTTTTGTTTTTTGTTTTTAACATCTCTGCAAAAGAGAAGCATTACCCTTATAACGAGTAAACTCTTGGAAGGAATACACTCTTCTACTGCTGTTGCAGTTCATCTTTAAGGCTTCATCCTGCTTCATGTCTCTTCACGTAGTTTCTTGCATGACCTTGTAGCCTTGCCAGACTTTCAGGCCTGTTCCTTAAAAGACACTGGGTTTCAGCCTTATGTGAGTGTAGCCTGATTCCACAGATGCAGACGAGATCACAGCCCATGGGCTCCCAAAAGTGCTTGACCATGAGGACAACATGAGTGTGAAAGGACCACACAAATCCTTTGGCCGTCTTTGCAGACAACTCATAGAATACCTCACCATCAATGTCAGCCACATCTTTTTGAATAAAATCTGCACAGAAGGTCCAAGGAGCTGGCTTTTTAACAAATGATGGGGGACTGAAGTCACCCACACAATAACCATAATGGAACCTGTTTATGTACATGCCATTACTTCTGTTAATAAAAGCCCTATACATTTCTCTAATAATTAGCAATGTTGAGTGTCTTTTCATATGCCTTTTGGCCATCTGTATGTCTTCATAATTCGAAAAGATACATGCACCCCAATATTCACTGCAGCATTATTTACAATAGACAAGACATGGAAGCAACCTAAATGTCCATCAACAGATGAATGGATAAAGAAGATGTGGTACACATATACAATGGAGTATTACTCAGCCATATAAAAGAAGGAAATGATGCCATTTGCAGCAACATGGATGGACCTAGAGATTATTATACTAAGTGAAGTAAGCCAGACAAAGACAAATACCATACAATATCACTTATGAGTGCAATCTAAAAAAAAAGGATGCAAATTAACTTATATACAAAACAGAAATAGACCCACAGACATAGAAAACAAACTTATGGTTACCAAAGGGGAAAGGGAGGCGGGGAGGGATAAATTAGGAGTTTGGGATTAACATATAAACATGACTATATATAGAATAACCAACAAGGACCTACTGTAGAGCACAGGGAGCTCTACTCAATATTTTGTAATAACCTATAGGTGAAAGGAGTCTGAAAAATAATGGAGTAAAATAGATAGCTAGTGGGAAGCAGCCACATAGCACAGGGAGATCAGCTCCGTGCTTTGTGACCACCTAGAGGGGTGGGATAGGGAGGGTGGGAGGGAGACGCAAAAGGGGAGATATGGGGATATATGTATATGTATAGCTGATTCACTTTGTTATAAAGCAGAAACTAACACACCATTGTAAAGCAATTATACTCCAATAAAGATGTTAAAAAAAAAGGAATGGATATACATATAGTGTGTATATATATATGTATATAACTGAATCACTTTGCTGTACATCTGAAACTAACATTGTAAATCAACTATACTTCTAAAAAAGGTAGTTATGCTTAAAATTAAAAAAATCCCTATACATATAAATATAGCCATATCATAAACTCAAAGTGACATCTTACCAAAAATTTCTATTTGAGTGCCTAACCTACTGCCCATGGATGGCTCCTTTCCTCCCAAATCACCCTCCATGCTCCCCATCAACTCTGCCTGAAGATGGAAGATTCAAAAACCCCATGGGACAGTTTTGGCTCAAAATGTAATCTCCAACCCTGACAATCTGGGAATAATCTTCAAATTATTTATAATTCACTCTCAGATCATGAGCTAGTTTCCACATCTCCAAGTCCTTGAGGAATTCTCTAGAGCTTAGACCACTCATTTCCTGCAGAAAACCCTCTTTCTTCTGGTTGTCTTTGTATCATACTACATGGCCTTCCATCCACCCAAAGTGCAACCCATGCAGCCAACTGAGAGTGTGAGGAAGGGAAGAGAAACTGGAGGGAAGCCAGGCTGAGTTCTCTGTCCCTCTGTTAAATTTTGGAGGAGGTGAAATGAGCCTCTCTTTTCATAGATTCCTTTAAGCCAGTGGTGCTCCTATCCATCTCCTCCCTTTGCAAAATGCCCTAGGTACCCTTGATGTCTCCTGGCTGACCAGACCTTGGGCTACACCAACCCCCCAAAGTGAAAGCAGAACCCAGGATCTCCACCAGAAACCAGAAAGCATCAATAGTTTTAAAAGCTCCCCAGGTGATTCTAATGGGAAGCCAGGACATGGGTTCTGAGGACCCCTGCTTCCTGGTATTGACACCCTTGTGTAATCACCTCCTCTTAAGTATGGGAGGGACTTAGTGATGGCCTTCTAGAAATAGAATATAGGGAAAGGGATGGGATCATGTCTAAGATTAGGTTATAAAAGCATGTGGCTTCTATCTTGTCAATCTCTCTTGCTTTCTAGGTTTGCTTGCTTTGATGAGAAGTCCATGTGGAATGCAGCTGAGGTCAGCATCCAGTCGATAGCCAGTGAGGAATGGAGGCCCTCAGTCCAACAACCCACAATGAGCTGACTATGGACAACAATCACCTACTTCTTCAGCTGAGCCTTTAGATGACCCCAGCCCCAGATGACACTCTGCAGCCTTGTGAGAGTCCCTGAAGCTTTGAGAACACAGCTAACCTGTGCCTGCACCCCTCACCCAGAGACAGTGAAAAAATAAATGCGTGTTGTTTGCTTTCTCCATTTTTATTGAGGTATACTTGATATGTAAAAACCATATATGCATACTTAAGTGTATCAAATGGTGTTTTGATATATACCCACATTGTGATATATACCCACATTACCACAAGCAAGTTAATTAACACATCCATCCCCATGTGTGTGGAAAGAACACTTAAGATCAAATCAATATGGACTGCTTTAAGTCACTAAGTTTTGGAACCATTTGTCACACAGCAACAGATAACTGATACACATGGTTACTCTAGTGATAAACGTTATAGGAAAAATAAAGCATGAAATAGTACTAGAAAGTGATGGGGCTAGGGGTGAAGGAAGAAGTTGAAATTTTGAGTAGTGTCACCAAGGAAGGCCTCATTGAGAAGGTTCCACTGAACAGAAACTTGAGGGAGGTGAGGGAGGAAGTCATGCAGATGCCTGCAGCGAGATCCTTCTAGGCCGAGGGTTCATAGATATGCAATGGGGTTGAGGAAAAATTCTCATGGGCCCACCATATGTTGAGTGCTTTATTTGTATGTTCTCAGGCTCTCCGCACAGAGGCCTAAGAGGTGGGCTGAGATTTTATCCATTTACAGATGAACACCCTGAGGCTCAGCACCCAAGGTGACACTACCATAAGCACTGGGGCTGGGCACCAAACACAGGCCTTCTGAGTCCAAGTTCATGCCAGAGAGCATGTATTAGTTTTCCATTGCTGCTGTAACGAATTGCCACAGACTCTGGGGCTTAAATAATGCAAACATATTATCCTACAGCTTTGTAGGTCAGAAACGCAATATGCTTCCTACTGGGAGAAGATCAAGGTGTCGGTAGGTGTTCATTCCTTTTTGGAAGTTCTAGGGGAAATCCATTTCCTTGCTTATTCTGGTTGTTGGCAGAAATCAGTCCTTCAGGGTTGTAGGACTTTGTAGGTTGGAGGTCCTGGCTGCATTGCTGGTTGTCAGCCAGGGCTGTTCCCAGATTCTAAAGGATCCCACATTCCTTGGCCCATAGCCCCCTTCCTCCATTTTTAAAGCCAACAATAGCAGGTTTGAGTTCCTCTCAGGCTTCAAATCTCTGCTGCCTCTTCTGTGGTTGCACCTCTTCTGTCTCGCTCTTCCACTTTTAAGGACCCATGTGACAAGAATGGTTCTAACTTGATTGTCTAGGTTAACCTCCACATATTAAGTTCCACAACCTTCATTCCATCTTCAAAGTCCCTTTTGCCATGTAATGTAACATATTCACAGGTTCCAAGAATTGGCCTGTGGACATTTTGGGGGCAATTTTTCTGCCCATCGCAGAGGGACACTTTAGGGAAATTAACCTCAGAATTACTTAAGATACACAGGTGCTCTACGGTAGTTGAACAGCAAGTAAACCAATCACTAATCTGATCAGTCTATGTGATCAATGTTATCCATGGGACTAGCCACCATTTTCCTTAGATTGGGGAACTGTCAAGAAAGGCTTTCAGTAGGAAGTGTGCTTGAGTTAAGTCTTGCAGGGTATTCAGGAGAAGGGCAGAGTTGATGGGCAGGGTCTTCCAGAAAAAGGCAGCCCTGAACAATCACTGAGTTGATAAACAGCATGCTGAGTTCAAAGAGCTGCCTGCTAATAACTCACACACATGCTTTGGGGAAGGGGAGGGAGGGAGTGATTGCAGGGCTGAGAGAGGGAGCTTCAGTGCACAGGTAGTGTTGAGCTTCATCCTGAAAGGTATGGATTCGAATTTATGAGTTCTTCAAATTAAGCAAGATTCAAATATTTCAACTTAATGTCAATTGGAAAATTCATACTTCTTTATGTCTTGACCCACTCCAAATATATTTTCCTACCATTATGCATCTTTCTAATGTTTCTAACATTAGAAACATGTTTCTAAACTTTCAGGTTAGGAATGGGCAAAAATGGCTCATTCTACCTCATTTCATGTCAGTGATGGGCATTAGTCACCAATCAAATTGAAGTTATAAATATAGGAACCAGTTCTCACTGAAATGGCATCCAGAAATTTCTGATGGATATATGCACATATGTGTAAACTAGTGTATCAATAAATATGCATTTATAACCTGTACATGTTTTGTTGAGTCTCATATATTGCACCATGAAATCAGCCCTTTAATGCTAGCTGGGGTTGAGGGTACATCTTGTCTCAGTAGCATTTATTAACTTCACTCACCTAATAATTACTGTTTGGTGGCTCATTGTTGTGACTGCAGAGAACAAATAGAGAATTGAGGCCATTCTCTGCATAATCGAAAGCAACATCTACATCTGTCCCATTTGTGTGCCACTTCCGTGGAGAGATGACCTTTTCTTTGGTAATGAATTTGGTGTTGTAGATTTTGTCTTAGGAAAAAGAAATCACACAATTGTTTGTGAGACTTGGCTGGCACTGTGGGCCTTCTGGGCTAAGGGGTCCCATTGTTGGTGTCTTGGCATATAATAAGACGGGGTAGGAGATCTATTCTTCTGGGAAAACTAGAGAATTACATGTTGTGGTGTCAGGAAGGGAGCAGTCCCTTTATGTGGGCATTGTCCCTGCAGCTGGTATTTATGGGATTGTTTTCTCTGACCCCTGAGGCACTTTTAATTTTCTCAACATGGAAAGGTCAGTATTTCATCTCGGCAACAATTATGGTGAAAACAGCTCTAAGCAAAAGTGGATTGAAAGCAATTGTCCTCCCCAAATGGTACTATTGTATATTGTTTTCAAAGAGCTATTTTAAAGAGAAAGAAGAGGAGGAGGGAGGGAGGGATGGGAGGAGAAAGAGTGAGAGATCCAGAGACGGAGAACAGGGAACAAAATGCTGAGTGAGGCTGTGAAGGGATTAGGAGAGAGGATGTTTGAAGAGTTAGAGACCTGTCCTCAATTTTCAGCTCCCTCCATAGATGTGGGAAGTGCTGATGGAGAGGTCAGCTTCGTGCAGTGCAGGAGTGAAGTGGTGGCGTCATCTTTGCTTCTGGATCCTTCTGACAAGTCTAATCCCAATTCAAATATTTCTCCCTTTGGTTCTCTGAGAGCCTGCCCAGCAGTGAATGCCCTCTTCCTACACTCAGGTAAGCTCCCATTTGCTTTCTAAGCCATTTCTCCCCCTGTGGCATCAGGATCTCCTGCAGGTCTGGAGTGGAGAGCTATGGTTCCTATTTGCCTTCCTTTGGGACCTGCCCCTCCCTCAGCCTCATGGGATTACGATGGAGCTGTCAGTCGAGGGGTTCCATCTCTCCCACAGAAGCTGGACAAATGATGCCTGCTCACTTATTAGAGACCTTTTGGATACTGGAATGGATGCTTAGGGCCAAAAATTGCTTCTTTCCTAATGAGATTTTAAGTTTTTAGGACCACCTAAGTTTAAAATAGTAATTTTTCCCATTTTGTAAAGAGAATCATTCACTGAACGAAAGCGATACTGCAGAAATCAGAGCCAAGGCTTGGAAGAAGAGTCAGTTCTCTGAGACCATTCATGGAACACCTGAATTTAGCTAGCCGAAAGCAAGACAACACCAGAACTTTTCAGCTGCACCAGACGATAGATTCTATTTTAGCTTAAGGTTAGATTAAAGTGGGTTCTATTTCTTGTAGTGGGAAAATATCTTAGACAATATAATATTGTCTTTAATATTTTTGAAGTCTGATTGTGATAGAAATAAAAATCTACTGATTCTGCTGAATCTACTGATTTGATTCTGCTGAATCTACTGATTTGATTCTACTGAAACCTAAATCATGAGTCTTGGCTACCTTTCCACCTGAACAGAAATCTGCACTGGTTTTTCGGCTTCTCTCATTAAGTTTCTCCACTTGCTCTGTGACGCTTGTGTTAAACGATTTCTGCCAAGATTTATTCCTTCCCTCTGGGAGACCTGAGAGCTAATCCTGTATTTTCATTCATTCTCAGCACGTTTTAGTCCTCATCACTCTCTCTCACTCTAGCCAGGAGAGCAGCAGTGATGCGCCAACTACCCCAACTCTAGCCTTGGAAGACCAGTGATGGGGCTTCCAGAAATGCAGAAACAGTAAGTGGGACAGCAAAGAGACAATAAGGAAAATTTTGTCATCAAAGTGAGGTCACACCCACCACTCTCTGAGGTTCCCATGTAGATATTTTAAAAACATAGTCCATGTGGATCACGCTCATCTGGTACCTGTCAAATTTCTGCCTTGAATTTTTCTATACTCTCTGGTACAAGAAAAGGCATCAACACTTCTTCTTCTTAAATAAAAATGGGCTCTTAAAAATCAAATGATGACTGCAAAGCACATGCGCCACGTGGAGAAGATTAATACTGGAAATCCTTAATTATTAGGGCTTTCATGGCTTCTCTTTCTGGCTTTCCACCCTTGGGTTTTTAACTACAGTACTTATTGGCACTGGTTCCAGAGAGCAGATAAAATAAGATCTAATTTAGAATGGATCACCTGTCACCTGGCAGTGCCTTTGGGAAATTTTAGTAGAAAAGGTCATTGTTTAAACTTTTTGCTGTATATAACACGTGGGGATTACCGTTAACCTAGGTATCTGTGTGCAGAGTGTACACACGCCCATACAGAAGAAAATGCTCGCCATAAACACTGACACGAGCATACACAAAAATGCCTGAGTCCCCCAGGGACTTCCTTAGATGAAAGGAGCAGCCAGCCCCACATTTTGGATGCGGCAGAGGGTGGAGAGGAGGGGGGGAGATTCTCTTTCTCCTCGGTTAGTCCTTCCCACCATCTGGCCTCTGAGGTTCCTTTCTGCTTCCCACCTTGTGTTCCAGCTCAGGGTTGCTCACCTTCCCCTTGCCTATCCCCATCCCATCCAGATGCTATAGAGACACATTCCTGTTCAGCGTGGCAGCTTTCTCCTCCATTGAAGTCACTTAAAGTACAGAAAAGAGTGACATCCGGCTCCCTTCCTGGCTCTCCACTCACCGGCTTTGAGACCTGGGCATGCCATAGAGCATATCTGAGCCCATTTCTTAATTCGGAAATTGGTAATAATAATGACTAATAACAGAAGTCTTGTGAGGACTCAGTGCAATAAGACACATAAAGTGTCTGGGTTTTGTAGATGTTCTGTAAACATTCTCTCTCCATTCTCTTCCTTTCACTCCCAAAGAGAGTCAGGGTTAACTCTACCCAGAAGTTTAGTTCGCCATGTTATCCCATGCCAGTTACTACACCTGGCCTGTAGCAGGTACTCCATAAACATTTTTCAATTAATAAATGAAGTCTGGGGCTTCCCTTGTGGTGCAGTGGTTGAGAGTCCGCCTGCCAATGCAGGGGACACGGGTTCGTGCCCCGGTCCAGGAAGATCCCACCTGCCGCGGAGCGGCTGGGCTCGTGAGCCATGGCCGCTGAGCCTGCGTGTCCGGAGCCTGTGCTCCACAACGGGAGAGGCCACAGAAGTGAGAGGCCCGCATACCGCAAAAAAAATAAATAAATAAAAATTAAAAAATAAATGAAGTCTGGCAGATCACATATTATCAATTTGTGTTTGTAGAAGGTGAATGCAACCTGGCTTCTTATACAAAGGGCGTTGGAACACAGTAGATAATGATAGGGTGGGCATGTGCCGCAGTCTCCAGAAGGGGACACCAAGAATGTGCCACACTGCAGAGGGCAACTCCTACAGAGGGTGGCTGATTTTCCGTGGTCAGCAATCCACCACTTGAGAACGCCAGCAGGGCGAGCAAGGTTAAAAGGACCACAGTACCAGCTCTTTCTCTTCTGTTGACAGCCTTGCCGCTGTGTTCTAGAAAAACATGTGCTTCCCCTTCTGCTTGGTCTTAAAGCAGAGGTTGGAAGGTGTGGGAAATGAGGCTTACTTCCTCCCAATCCTCCATGCTCAAGGGCTCCGAGAATCACCAAGTGTTGTTCATTTTCCCACTGAGTCAGGACAGATGAGCTTTGTCTGAGTGTCCCTATGACTGTCACTAACGTGTGGCCCAACACCCAGTACACAAAGATGTACCTTCAAATCGGCAGGTGGTTGAGCAAAAGGCTTTGGTTTGTCAGGAGAACACAGGATTTGCTTTCCTTCTTTAGTCTGAGTGATTGCTGTGGCTCTTTTAAAAGACAACAGAAGTATGGACAAAGCAAACGTCTGTCATTCTGGTAAAATTCTTGCATATGTGGCCTGTGAGGCAGCCTTCCTTGGGAGCCAGTGACTGTGCCTCATCTATAAGAAGTCTGTGACAGCCAAGGCACTCCCTGCTCAAGCGCTGGAGCAATGGCTGGGTCTCAGTATCACCATGTCACACCAGAACCTAAGAAACCAGGCGTTATCTTGGCAAGGCAAGTTAATAAGCCACAAAAATATGTTAAATATGTTACAGAACACACAGTGAGCAGAAGTATGCCACTTTGGAATCTACAGTATATTCTGTGGAGTAGAATTCACTACCACCTAGCAAATATTATCTTGAAACACATTCCAGTGAACTCTGTTATTGGAAAGAATTTTGTCAAAAAGTGTAGTGCAGAGAGCCTGGAAATGAGAATCAGCAGATAAAGACTGGTCTCACTGAGACTGCTAATGGGCTATTCGACCTTGGCCAAGACACTCAACCTTGTTGGATCTTATCATCTCTAACTATACAAATAGGAATCTAGACTAGACAATGTCTAAGGTTTCTGTCAGTGCTAACACCCTATGGGTCATTTGGGTCCAGAGTCTGGTCATTTTCCAAGAGGAGTCCAATGTCAAGAATTGCACTATCCCTAAGTATTTAACTAGTTAAGGAGGGCTTGGATTTGTTGATAGTGACTATGGAAATAAGAAGCCAGGTTAAGGGAAATTAATATGCTGATGATGGACCAATATGAGAAGATGAGGGAGGATGGAATAAAATTTTCAAAGATAGGCTCCAAGGACCTAAATTTGAATAAACTCATTAGAAAGCGAAATAAACCCAACTTCCCAAAGTGTGAAATGCTGTCACTAAAACTAGGCTCTATCAATATCATATGCAAGGCTCCATCAAGATCCCTCATTGGTACCCTGGCCACAGTGGACTGCTTTGATGAGAGATAACAAGAAGAAAATGAAGCAAGCCGGATGGCCAGAGGATATCTCTTGATATTTGTCAAGTAAAAATGAAAATGTGTAAAATAAAAGGTTTGATTTGATTTTGATCAAAGTTTGCTACTCTTAATAAATTTTGGCAACTCTAGGCTGTCAAGCAGGAGAATATGTGTCTATGTAAACAGGAGAGCATAAGGGGTGAAATTTCATGACAAATAAATTGGTTGAAAATAGGAATTTATGTGTTGTGGTGTTATTTCCCCAAGTCATTCTAATTGAGTTTTGATATTCCAGTCCTTTTTATTTAATATTTCTGCATCCAACTCTTCAACTGCTCCACAATCCCTATAAGATACAGTCTCCTAGTATTCATAATTGTCTATATTTGGATGTTGATCTATATGTTCTGATTTTATTTCTGATTCCTCAAGAAGAAATGAATTCTAGTGATAAAGAATGTCAGGCCTGAGTTTATGGACCTTTTAGATACTCAGTTTCCTTATCTGTAAAAAATGGACAGCGTTTCTCAGCCTGATGCTATTGGCATTTTGGGTATGATAATCAGGCAGCATCCCTGGACTCTACCCACCAGATACTGATAGCACACTTGGAGTTGTGACAATCAAAAATATTTTCAGACATTCCCCAGTATCCCCTTTGGGCAACATCACCCTAGGCTAAGGATCTCTGAATTGGGTACTCATGGTTATCTCATGTGTTACTGGGAGAATGGAATGGAAGAAAGATGAGAAGCTCATGGTACAGTCTGGGCCCAGTAGTTGTCTGGTGCCTTTTCTCTTGACTCCAATCTTGGTGGACATTCTGGGGACCTTCAAAGGCTCCATCTATCAGCTCCTTGAGTCATGTGCCATCTACTCAATTGGTTTCTTTGATCTCTGTTCATCACCTGATCATGATGGCTGGCTTTGAAAACCTAATTGACATAGGTTTAATGTCACTTAAATGACATAGATGAGGAAGAGGAGGGAGAAGATTCAAGATATTTTTTTAAATCCCAGTATATTAAAAACATACATTATATATGGAATATTTACTGAGCATGTTAGTGGAAATTTTTCCAGACCAAATTGTCTATTAATCACATTCTAGTTCATAGCTATGAAATGATATTTTATTACGTTAAATTTCTGGTGATCCACTGTGTCCCATAAGTACAGTAAAGACGGGTCTATAAAACAATCAACCAGAAGTTTAAAAGCAAAAAAATGGTAAAATCTGAAAAATGGTTCTATGTTGACTTTAACCAAAGAGGCAGAGGCAAACAACTTAAATCAGGTTATAGAATCAAAATAATTTGGCTCTTTTAAAAAGAAAGAGGGGCTTCCCTGGTGGTGCAGTGGTTGAGAATCCACCTGCCAATGCAGGGGACAAGGGTTCGATCCCTGGTCCAGGAAGATCCCACATTCCACTGAGCAATTAAGCCCGTGCACCATAACTACTGAGCCTGTGCTCTAGAGCCTGTAGGCCACAACTACTGAGCCTGCATGCTGCAACTACTGAAGCCCACGTGCCTAGAGCCCGTGCTCCGCACCAAGAGAAGCCACAGCAATGAGAAGCCTGCACACTGCAATGAAGAGTAGCCCCCTGCTCACAGCAACTATAGAAAGCCCACGTGCAGCAATGAAGATCCAATGCAGCCAAAAAATAAATAAATAAAATAAATATTAAAAAAAAATTTTAAAATGAAAAGAAAAGCTAAACAAAAAACAAACATCTGGTCAGGGCAGCTTGCTCCCTTATGAATTCACAGTTGGAAGTTGCTGAAAACAACATCTTACAAATGTATACATTAGATAATTCCCACCAAAACATCTCTCTGCAAATGAAGTTACTGTTCATATAGGGGTATTGCCTGTCCTGTATAACCACAGTACTTAACAATAAATGCCATCAGAGAATTCTATAGCTCCCTTGGAGCTAACTGCCATGGGGCTTAAGCTGCAAAACCACTGACTTTCTCCTAAAAACCCTACTCTCATCCAGTGAATACCAAAAAGAACACCTTTCCTGACTCAAATACTGGCTGAAGAGTTTAGTATACAATAGTCCTTTATCTTTGCTATCAATGACATTGTGTTATTTATGGTAATTTCTCATAGGATGAATTGTTTGAGTGTTTGACACATCTTAAATAAGTTTTATATATATATATATATATATATATATATATATATATATATATATATATATATATATTTCCCTCCATTTTTCCATTCTCTAATAGCTGAGAGGTTGAAATTTGCTATGATTCTCTTGGAGTGTTGTAGAATTTTAATGTGAAAAAAGAAATGGAATAAGACTGGAATATGAAGCCATGAACTTGGAAAGAAATCCCAGTTGCCACATTGATGAACACTGCATTTTCTTGAGCCAGTGTGCCCGCTTGGAACAATTGTTTAACTTGTCTGTTTCTATTTCCTCAATTTATGGCTGTTAGGTCCTTGAAACAGAAACATTTCAAACACATGTATCAAATAATTATACACATATACACCCATGTATCAGAAACTGTACTTTATATATTGAAAATCACCCTTTGTAAGTCATCTTTGCACATATCTGTTAGTAGTTTAAAAGATTCAGGACTTTGTTGTGGGAAAAAGGAAATTGTCTATTTCTGCATAATAAATGTGTTTTCTGATCACAATCCAATCTTGTAGGTTTCTCACTTTGCCTAGGATCACAAGAAAACATTCATTACCTTTACCAACTCACTCCCTTACTAATAAATTTGAATAGTTCCTCTTTCTAGAACAGTGGTTTCCAAACTGTGTTCCCGGGGGCTCCAGGGTTCCACAGATGTGTACCAGGTGTAACAAGGGAGAACAGAGCTGTTTACAGGACTCTTCTCTGCCCTCACTCTTGAGAGCACAGCTTCCATTCAATGTAAATAACATACAGAATATACCTATTCTTAGACTTTCATTTCATAGATGGACCTGCCACTGGAACCAAATGGTACCACGGCTTTCCAAAGATTTGTGGAATGCCAGCCTGGAGAAGAGACTCTGAATTCATTTCACTAAAATCTTCTTCTGCAACCTGGGCCCATATTAGGGCTGCTTTTAAGAGAGGAGGAGAGAAGAGGAAAGGGAGAGGAAGAACAGAGCAGAGTGGGCAGTTTTACAGAACAGAACTTGCAAAGCGTGAGTAGGATGTAGACTTCCTGTGTCATCAGGTTCTGTGGCAAATGACAAGTGGAACCTGGTGGCCCTTTCCCTGGCTAAGGTTTGCAGAGTGTTGGGACTGACAGACACGCCAGGACGCCATGGAATGTTGGAGGAAAATGGTCCTCAGGTGGCAGAGCAGTGGAGATGCCCAGTGCTGTTCAGACAGAGGAAAGGATCCCTGAAGGACTGGGGGCCTGGCTATGGAGTTGAGGAGGGCAGATGGAAGTGAGTTCCGAAGGATGTGCATTTTGCTTAACTTCAGGGGGCAGGCATGATGCCCCTTACACAAGGCAGGCAGATAACGTCTATTCAAGCTCTCAGGCGCCCGCTAGCCCTAGGTGGGCTTCGAAGGAATGAGATCCCTGTGTGCCCATAAGAAACAAACACTGAGCTGTGTAACTATTTGAGTGGGAAGTTTCAACTCACTGAGGTATAAACTTGGAACAGATTTCCCTGGTAACTTACTAATTGTGTTCTCTTTACTGAATCAGAGGAAACACCTTACTGGATGCCTCATTTTTCAGTCACTTTCAGTAGTGAAGGTTTTTCCGGTCCAGGTTATACCTCAGGCTCATGTTCAATTCAAAGCCCTCCCTTACCTGCTAGATCTATGGCTCAAGTGGCGAGCAGAGAGCGGGGGCTATGGTCACTGCTGTCACTCCTGAGAAGTTCCAGCTACAGTTCTCTTCAGTCAGAACTGAGGGCATGCGCTCCTTCACTTGCCCAGAGCTCCATGATCTCCTCTACACACACACACACACTCGTGCATGCTTGACTTGCGTTCTTTTTAACTCAAAATCCTTCATCCTGCACTTTCTCTGTATTTGATGGATTTCTTATAACTTCTTTTTTTTTTTTTTTTTGCGGTACGCGGGCCTCTCACCGTTGTGGCCTCTCCCGTTGAGGAGCACAGGCTCCGGATGCGCAGGCTCAGTGGCCATGGCTCACGGGCCCAGCCGCTCTGCAGCATGTGGGATCTTCCCGGACCGGGGCACGAACCCGTGTCCCCTGCATCGGCAGGCGGACTCTCAACCGCTGCACCACCAGGGAAGCCCTCTTATAACTTCTTAATGGACTTCCTGGGCAACTTGATTCAAACAACTCTTGGGAACAACTTAATCAGTAGAAAATAAGTATAAAACAGATATACAGTATGCAGGTAAAGAACATGGACTTTTGGACCACACTGCCCAATTCTAACTGTGTTGATTTGGGAAAATGTCACTTAGCCTCTCAGTACTTCAGTCTCCATATCTGCAATCTGAGGATAGTAATTGCTCCCAGCTGGCAGGGTTGTTGTGAGGATTAGAGGATTTTAAAAGTGTTTAGAGCAGTGGTTGGCACTCTGAAGTGAAGCTATCATTATTATTCTATTTTATGTATTTGATGCTATAATCTCGGTTGGGCTTGAACCCACATCTTACTATACGTATGATGTAATAGGCAAACCGTTAGCATCCCTCAGGCTCAGTGTTTGTTAGTAAAATGAAAGGGATGAACAGTCTCCTGTACTCCCTTCCTTTGGTTTGGGTGTACAAATGATGGTTGGGGCAGGAGGACAGGGACATACTTACATGATGCCACGGGACTAAAAACTGGTAAAATCTTTTTGGAAAGCAACGTTGCAATATTGTTTATAATTAAATGTGTGCATACTTTTAATCTCAGCAATTTTTATTTTTTGTGGCTTATCTTACAAAAGTACTTGCAAAAAGATAAATGTATAAGAACATGTATTGAAACATTGTTTATAATGACCCTAAATATGCATTTATTAGGAACTGATTACTTATCATAAATAATGCTACTTGGGCTTCCCTCGTGGCGCAGTGGTTGAGAGCCCGCCTTCCGATGCAGGAGATATGGGTACGTGCCCTGGTCCGGGAAGATCCCACATGCTGCGGAGCGGCTGGGCCCATGAGCCATGGCCACTAAGCCTGCACGTCCGGAGCCTGTGCTCCGCAACGGGAGAGGCCACAACAGTGAGAGGCCCACGTACCACCAAAAAAAAAAAAAAAAACAATAATAATAAAAATAATGCTACTTTAGTTTATAGCCATTAAAATGGAGTTTGATAGTCATGGAAGTAAACAGCCAAGTGGAAAGAGCACAAGTTGTAAACAGTGTGTATAGCATAATCTCATCAAAAAAAGAAAGAAAAGAAAGAGGGAAAAGGAGAAAATGAATGAAAGCAATAACAAATACATGTGTATTTTAGCAGGTACATAAAACACAAATGCAGAAAGTATATGCCCGACAATTAACAGTAGTTATTCTGGGGACGGAATTATGGATATCTTTATCTTTCTATGTTACATATTTCTTTATTCTCTAAGTATTTTAAAGTCTAAGTGAGCATTACTTTGGTAGCTAGTAAAACAAAGCTATTCAATTTTTTTTTTTTTTTTTTTTTGCGGTACGCGGGCCTCTCACCGTTGTGGCCTCTCCCGTTGCAGAGCACAGGCTCCAGACGCGCAGGCTCAGCGGCCATGGCTCACGGGCCCAGCCGCTCCGTGGCATGTGGGATCTTCCCGGACCGGGGCACGAACCTGTGTCCCCTGCATCGGCAGGCGAACTCCCAACCACTGTGCCACCAGGGAAGCCCCTCAATTTTTTTTTAAAGAACAATCATAGACTGAATCAAACAAGCTTGAGTTCAAACTGTAACTTTATAACTTTTTAGCAGTGTGACCATGGGAAAACTATTGAAAGCCTCTAAATCTTAGTTCCCTTCGTTGTCAAATGGATAATACTGAATTCTCATTATTGCAAGGAGATTTAAATTCCCTAACACAAAGCCTGGCATCCGTAAATGTTTCATAAATGTTAGTTTTCTTCCCTCCACTTCAGGCTAATTACAAAATATCTATACACTATGCTGTTTAACTTAAAAAATAGGAATAATATTTCTTGACAAAAATTTTAATTTAGCTCTATGAGTGACACAAATTTAATAGACCAAATTTGTGATATCCTTATTTTAACTGTATCATGCTTCCTAAGATCGTTTTTATTTTAGAGGGACTAAGAAAATATGTAACTTAAGTGTGAAAGAAATGGTTAAACCCCTGCAATTTTACAGTAGGTCTATCAGGACAAATATATATGTAATTTTCGTGTCCCAACCCATCTGTAATCCAGTAAATCACTGCAGAGTGAAGTAACAGTTATTTCACTATAAATGTTTATAAATATATGTATTTATGTCCATTTATATAAATACATGCATATGCAGAAAAAGCTCTTCCGCATGTTAACAGATCTTTAAAATGTAAAATTACAGAAAAATTTCTTTCTTTTGAACTCATTTTACACCTTTAAAAAGTTGTAAATGTATATTTCTTTTGAAATACAAAATACACAGTAAATGTTGCAACATTTTATTTACTTACATCTAAAAATATATAGAAGTAAGCAACAGTGAAAAATAACCAAGGTCTTTGATAATTATTTTGTTTTTATTTTCTATCAAAATTACCAGGACAGGGCTTCCCTGGTGCGCAGTGGTTGAGAGTCCGCCTGCCGATGCAGGGGACGTGGGTTCGTGCCCCGGTCCGGGAGGATCTCACATGCCGCGGAGCGGCTGGGCCCGTGAGCCATGCCGCTGAGCCTGCGCGTCCGGAGCCTGCGCTCCGCAACGGGAGAGGCCACAACAGTGAGAGGCCTGCGTACCGCAAAAAAAAAAAAAAAAAAAGTTACCAGGGCAAACCTTCAAGCTACGTGTTTTCCTAATATGGATGAGGTCAACTAAACCCTGTGCAGGAAGTGAGAACAATGGATTTTGACTTGTTTCTAACGTTAGGAAATACACTGGTCTTATCATCACAACAGTGGACTGGTACCCTGGTTTCATTGTAAACAATTAAGCAAAACATTAGTCAAGAAGTTGATCAGTATTATTTAGGGACTAGTATCTGCTTTTTGAGGCTTGCCTGCGACTGTTATAATCAAGTAGTGTAACTTTTTTGTGTGAGTGTTTTTTAAGAGAAAGGAGTAACTGTCACACTGCCCACTCCAAATAGAACTTGACTCAAAAATTCAGGTAGGTTCATGCGGTAGGAAATTATTGTAAGTGGTGAGGGCTGTTTGTGGCCAGTTTCAGCCAGAATGACCTACTCCATGTTGAAAGCAAAATATGAAGCAGCTGGGAGAACATGTGACAAAAAAAATGAAGTCTCACACTCTCGGCATGTTCATATTCAGAGAGGATGAAAAAGAGAGCACCTGATCTGAACCTGAACTTGAACCAGATATCTCACCACAAAGCCTTCCTTAGTTCCTCTCCCGCAAGGCGTGCTAATGTCATTAACATTCAGGTAAGCTCACAGGGCAAACAGGCCTACGATTACTTTGACAGATTCCAAACTCTATGGAAAAATAGGAGAGTTAACATGATGGGTAACAGGATGTTTATAAAAAATGTTTTTGGAATTTGATTCTTTCACGTTTAGGCTGACCGATTAATTATACACACTTATGAGGACAAACACTTGTTAATGTGGCATGTCCAAATGAACCTAGCATGCTCAGGCCCTCTATAAATATTTGTCAGATCAATGGTTAACAGATGCTTATTTACTCTATGGATTCATAACTCCTTTGCCTCTCTCTCTTATTTCTGCTTCATATTCTGGTGCCAGAACCATTTCTCTCTGAAGGCAGAAAGATGAGATCAGAGTAAGGAAACTCTCAAGTGGTCTACTTTATTCTATTGAATGTTTTGGTCCAATGGCTTGGCAGAGAGGAACTTTTTAAACGCTGATGAAAACAACCTGTTACATCTCTGTCACCGTTCCTTAAGGGAGTTGAAAGGATCAAATATCTGTATGTCATTCAAGAAGATAGCCCATGTCCTAGATGTGAAATTTAGAGTTGTATCCCTAACATATACAAGATCCATAGAGTTGCCACATGAAGTTTTCTAAAACTATCAATGTAGGGGAAATTTCAAGTCCTGATCATAAATATCAATACAAAATCCTTGCAATCGAGCCCCTTGCCATACCCTTAACTTCAAGCCCTGATCCTTCCTGCCCTGTGCTTAATAATCCAGGGCCCTGAAGGACTTTCCTCTCAAGTCAAAGCATCAATGTACCTGAGCATCAGTACGCCTGAATGCGCAGGGCACACAGGGCTTAAACTTCAGGAAGGCAGTGATGTGTCCCTTCACAAAGTTTTCTCCCAGATACTCCATGTGAAACGTCTGTATCACCATCCTGATTGGTCAGAATTGCGTTTAGTCACTCAGATCCCAGAAATAGACACACTTCTTCCACCTCTCACCAGCCTTCCCATCAGGTGAAGTACCACTTCACAATTCAGGGTCTTTGCTGAGCTATGCCCTCTCCTTGGAGTCTCCTCACGTCTCTTCCTTCAACTAGCAACCACTTTATCATCCTTGAAATCTCTGTTCAAGATGGAGCCTCCTTGCAAAGACCAGACGCACAGCCAGAGATTCTACCTTGACTTCGACCTCCCCAGCCCACCACGTGCCAGGCCAGGTGGTCCTCCTCTGTACTCCACGGTACACAGTGGTTCCATGTTTAACCACTGCATTTGTATCACAGCCTAGTGTTTCTGAACACAGGCTCGGGAGCCAGGCACCTGGGTTCAAATCCGGGCTCCTTTGCTTGCCAGCAGGGTCAGCTTCCTCATTTGCAAAGTGGACATAATACTAAAATCTATCCTACAGAGAGGAGGATTCAATAAACCAATATATCTAAAACTTAAAACAGGAATCCTCAACAAGTGTGAGCTATTGACAGCGATTACTTGTGTTTGCTCTTCAGCCTGGATATCTGGTTTATTTTTTTCAGAAAAAGAGGTCTCAGTTGTCTGTATATCCCTCACCCCTTACGTAGTGCTTGGCAACTAGTAAGTGCAATGCACAGACTGAACTTGTAAGAACAATCTCAGAGTCATAGAATCCTAGAACTGGAAGTGTCTAAAAATCAACATTTAGTTCCAAGTTCACAGAGCAAGGAAGCCCCCTATAGAGGGACAGAGAGCCATTTTTTCCCAGGGAGGAAACAACTGAACATTTCAGATTCTACCCTTGACTGTAAACACAGCCTCCTTAAATGGCACAGTCCTCATATAGCTTCTGACAAATACCCAAAGGCTTCATATCCATGCAGGGTATCCAATTATAGTTTTCAACAGAAAGTGTAAATTACAGGATGCCTGATAAATTCATCCAGAAATGCTAAGAAAAACAGATGGTATTTTCCAAATCTTATCAAATGATTCCCTTTCTCCTCACTCACCAGGGTAGTTTTGTGCCAAGTATGATGGAAAAGTAATTTGCCTGTCCCCGATCATTTACACACTCCAGAGGGAGGGGTTGTCGGACTAAGTAAGATATATTGATTTCCCACACAGTATTCTCTTCCTTCTCTGGGTGGTTAAAACAAAACAAAATATTTGGTTTCCCCCATTTTTCTGCTGATGAAAGATGACAGATCCAATAGTTGAGCTCACAAATAGAAATCTTTATTTTGTATGATTAGAATCTTTCTGTTTCCACTGTAACCAATCCAAGAGCAGAGAAAGATATTCCAAAGTCTGCAAGACCAGTGCAAAGGGAACTACAATCTAGCATGGACTGATGGACTTTTTTTACCATGGTATCATCTCCCTACACACTCATAGACCTAGTCAGCTTAGACCTTGATGAAACTGACAGGGCATGCAGAGGAGAGAGGGTGGGTTGTTTGTGCTTAGTGGTTTGTATTCTAGGTTTCTCTTTAGTATTCTTTAGACATACCCTTCATCAATAAAAAGTGAAGTCGTTATGTCTTTTCATGAATCGAGTACCTGCCTTAGAAGGAGGCCACTGGAGAACTGCATGTAGGAAACATCTCTGGTTTCTAAGATTATTTATACATTTATTATAGTTTATGGACTCATTTTTTTCCATTTTGCTATTTATTTCCATGAATATATCAATGAACAAGCTCGCATTTACCCTCAGATATGCTTAGCTCCTCCAAACTACATTACCTACCTTGACTATTAGAAAGAATTAGGAAAGAATTGAAACTATAAGTCAATAGACGCAGCAGACAAGATTTATTCAATTCCTGTGGATTTAGCCTTGAGAATTACTGTACACCAAGAGACTCATGGAGACTAAAACTCTCGCTCTCAGGCACAACAAGAGGAAAAAAGTGTCCTTATGCTGCAGAGTACATATGAAATGACTGGAACAATCCATTCGTTCATTAATTCAAAAGGGGTCTGTTGCTGATAAAATGAGTTCTAGCCTCTTGGAGGACAGCCTCCCAATAGGCTGCTTTCCTAAGCTCAGGTGCTATAGTGACCTAAGCACGTGCTATTGTGTGAGTGATTCTCAGAGAAAGTCTGCTTTCAACTTGGACTCCATTTTGCATACAGACTAAAACAGGAAAAGAGGTCATTTATTCATCATTTTCAAATGGAAAGTATTTGACAGATGAAAAATTCTTTGAACCGTGTAAGATTCTGCAAACAGACAAGGGAATGCCAAAAAAAAAAAAAAAAGGAGTGACTGTGAACTGGCCTGGCAACATGTGCTTCAGGAAGTGGCCGGGCGTGTATATCCTCGCTGATTACACACATAATAGCTCCAATGCCATGTTCTGTACCAAGAAGGGCTGCACTGCAGAGCTATGTTTTCAAAAGAAAAAAGAAACAGCACTCTAATCGAGCCCTGTTGGAAAGAAGCAGGGCAGCTACAGGGGCAGAGAGATTAGGAGGCCTGTATGCTGGGGCCAGAGGCAAATCACACAGGAGGAAAAGATGAGTGTGGCTCACAGCACAGTCAAAGGGAAGATCCAGCACTGACATTGCTCCAGGATTTTCTAGAAAAGGATTCAGGAAAATAAAAAATCAAAAGCATAGCTCATATCTCTTGTTTTCATTTTCTGGATGAGAGCCCTGGAGAGGAAATGGTGGGTACAGGTAAGAAGCAAATGGTATATTCAGATTTTAGGTTGTGACTAGGATATCTGAACGCTGATGATAAAGGATATTAGCTGGCTGTAACCCCCAGTTGACTGGGGAGGAAGGTGTGAGAATTAATGAGATAATGCTTGAAAGCACTTGCTACAATGCTTAGCACATAAGTTCTATGAAAAACTTATAATTCCAAATGATAATATCAATAATTATAACAAATGTCTGTATTTTAAGAGGCCCTTCTATCTCTGTCATCCTGGATATGACGGGGAGGTGATCTCAGCTTATATGGCTGTGAAAGTGGTTTCCCTGTGAACCCTCCCACCTGAAAATCCAGGACTGATTTAGCTGATCTGGGGTGCTTTCACAGACATGTCCCTGTCTCTACAGAAGCTGTGGTCCAAAGACATCATCAGATAGAAGCTACACCGCAAGGAAGGTTATAAGAGAAACTAGAACAAGGGGCTTCACACTTAGAGCCCAACTGGGGAAGAATATTGTACCATTTCTCTTCAAAATTATTGCTTTTCAACCTGGAATCACATGCGTGCATCTCTTGGAATTTATCAATTCAAAGGTTTCAAATACTTTCTTATCATTGCCCGTGTTGCTTTAGCTTCTTTTCATACTTTCACTAACCTTCGACATTTATAAGTTTTCCCATATTAAAAAGTAATCATTACTAATTTAATTTAAAAGTGTGTAACAGCTTTAATTGTGATGACACTTTTCCATGATGTTCTGGTATGTGGATACCTAGGATATCTAAGCTCTGATGTCCACAGGCAGAATTGCTGATGCTTATGAAGGCAGGTCCTGGAACCAGACTGCTGGGATTCAAATCCTAAGCCCACCTCTACCTAACTAGCTTGTCAGGCAAGATGACTGACCACTCTATACCTCAGTTTTCTCATCTCTATAAATGGAGACAGTAAGAGTACTTCACTCATGGGAGAACTGAATGAGTTAATACCTATTAAGTTCTGAGAACGGGTAAGGCAGAGCAGAAAGATTTTAGTGGACTTCAAGTTTTTACAGGTAAATAGAATTCAGACAATCTGTCTTAATAGTATTAATAGTCTCATTTCAAGAGATTAAAAACAAAATTAACATGAAAAAAGTTTGCATTTTGAATTAGTAGTGATTTGTTTCTTCGAATTCGTTCATTCATCTATTCATTTATTCACCAAATATTTACTAGACTTCTAGATGGTCTCTTTCAGATACAATGAGAAGAAGAAAAATTGACATTCAATTTTAATAGGCAGGTCAAGAGAGGGATCACACACTGAATTCATTTTACATTTAGGTGGCTTTTTTCAAATACTTAAATCACAAACCAAAGGGTAAAAGTTAGGAGTTGGTCAAAGCTATAAACGGTTTTTAATGCATAGAAGAATTGCCTGCATAAACCATATTCCAGTAGAGTTCATTAAACTGCACATAACTCAAGCAATAATTTATATATTCAGTTTTAAGAATACCCCAAAAAACATACTCAATCTTGGTAACTGCCATCTTGGATTTACTTTTCCAGAATAGAAAATAATTCCCGGCAATAGCATTTGAAAACAACCCCTAGTTTTATTTCCTTTTGAACAGCCAGGGAGTCAGTGCTCCCGAAAAATACTGTCTGAAATAACAATAAAACCCCTAGAGTTTCTGGAGAAGCAATAGGGACTCCTTTGTCACAAAACGAATTTTGGGCTCTCAGTCATTACAAAATCCTGCAGTTACTTTCATTGCCTTCGAAAGCTTTACTTTTGACTTAAAAGTTCTTTCTCAGTTAAACAATTCCATTAAAACATATATCTGTGCACACACACAAAACCTTCTTGGTTTCAAAGAGTATTGTGCCTTTAAGAATGGAAAGGCATTTAAGTTTCCTTTAAGAATGGAAAAATGAATTAACCTGATAACATAAAGAGGTGGATAAGACTTCTAAATTTTCAAGAAAGATTAGACTATTATAGATAATTCAAGGATAATTATAGATAATTGTACATACAACACCATAGACTCATCAGAGAATTTCTGTCAGATATATCTCTAGAAGCACAACTTCTAGGTGTACCTGTCACCTATTGCTGTGTAACAAATAATCACAAACTTAGTGGCTTTAAACAACACCATTCATGATTTCACAGTTTTAGTGGGTCAGGAGTCTTGGTTGGGTCTTTGGCTCAGAGTCTTCCAAGGCTGCAATCAAGGTGTTGGCTGGGCTGTGTCCTTTCTGGAGCTCAGGATTCCCTTCCAAACTGACATGGTTGTTGGAAGAATTCAGTTCCTGTGGGGGTAGAACCTGTTTTCTTGCTGGCTGCTCACTGGGGGCCACTCTCAGCTCCTACAGGTTGCCTGCAGTTCCTTGCCATGTGGCCCCTTACAATATGACAGTTTACTTCTTCAAGGCCTTCAAGAATCCCTCTCTTTAGGAAGGTGCCAGTCTCTCCTTTAAGGGCTTTCACCTAATTAGGTCAGGCCCACCTAGGATGTCTCCCTTTTGATTGAATTAAAAATAAATGATTTAGGATCTTAATTACCTCTGCAAAATCTCTTCATCTTTACTATGTGCTGCAACCTACTCAAGAGAGTGAAATCCCATCCTATACATGGGTCCTGCTCACACTCAGGGAAGGGACACATGCAGAGCTTGTACACAGAGGGCAGGGATCTTGTAGACAATCTTAGAATTCTGCCTAGTGCCCTGGGCTAGAGTATTTACTTTGCCAAGGTATGGAAGCAACCTAAGTGTCCATCAACATATGAATGAATAAAGAAGATATGATACATATAGATATATTATATATATACAAAAATGGAGGGCTTCCCTGGTGGCGCAGTGATTGAGAGTCTGCCTGCCAATGCAGGGGACACGGGTTCGTGCCCCGGTCCGGGAAGATCCCACATGCCGTGGAGCGGCTGGGCCCGTGAGCCATGGCCGTTGAGCCTGTGCGTCCAGAGCCTGTGCTCCACAATGGGAGAGGCCAGAACAGTGAGAGGCCCACATACTGAAAAAAAAAAAAAAAAAATGGAATCCTACTCAGCCATAAAAAAGAATGAAATAATGCCATTTGAAGCAACGTGGATGGACTTGGAGGGCATTATGCTTAGTGAACAGACAAAGACTGTATGTTATCACTTAAATGTGGAATCTGGTAAACAAAACAAAACAAAACAATCCCCAAAATAATAATCTGGTAAATAAAACAAACAAAAACAAAAAAGAAGTGGACTCACATATTAAAAAACAAAACAAAAACAAGTGGTTACCAATGGGGAGGGGGAATGGGGGAGGGGCAATATAGGCGTAGAGGGAGAAAAGGTTATTATGGGATTATATGAAATCATGTGTGTGAAACTTTTGAAAATTGTAATGCACTATAGAATTTACAGCATCTTTCACTCAATAAAAATTTAATAAAGTTCTAATTAACAAAACATAAAAATATAAATAAATAAATGAAAATTTAAAAAATTTTTTAAATAAATAAAAAGAGTACATACTTTAAAATTTTGGATCCATACTGCCAAATTGTTCTGCAAAGAGGTCGGGACAATTATAAGTCCACCAGCAGTGTATCAAACTTGCTGTTTGTTCACATTGTAATCAATATTCAAGATGATTAAATCCTTTAATTTTTTTCCAATCTGGTAGGAGAAAAATGTTTTATTGTAGTTTTAATTTCTATTTCTTTGAGAAAGAAACTGAGCATAATTTCATGTGCTCACACATCTTCTGTGAATTACCTTTTTCATATCCTTTGCTTTCTTTTTAAATTGGATTGTTTTTAATTTTTCATATTGACTTATAAGAGCTATTTTTGTATTATGGAACAGAACTCTTTCTCTATTTTTATGCTTTGCAACTATTTTTTTTTCTCTCTCTCTTTTAGCCTTTGAACTTTCTGTTTTTGCCCCTGTTTTTAGTCATGAAGAAGTTTTTAAAACAAATACATAATAGTGGAAAATCAAAATGAAAATCAAAAACTGTGTCCATCAACTTGTTGCATAAATTGAATAAACTGATGGAATATTCTTAAAACATTAAAAATGAGTTATATATTGATGGTTGATATTTATAAGATATGGACACAGAGAGGAGGCTTCAATATTTCAATGAGTAGAAAAGCAGGTTAGAGAATATCTATAATTGTGATCCTATGTTTGATAAAAAAACTGTTATATGCCTATTTGAATAATTGTATATTCATAGAAAAATGTCTAGAATAGCACACATCAAGATAATAGCAACACACCACAGTGGATATATCTGAAGAATTGGATGAGGCAGTTGCCTGTGGCTTTTTACTTTATTCACTTCTATTTATCCATTTAACATTACAATAAGCAATCTTTGATTTGATTTTTGAAAAGAAGGTAAGTAATGAGGTAATAATATTTAATCCACTTTAAATATAAATGATGCATTTTACTGTGCTACTGGAATATTCTTAATCATATTTTCCATTTGAGGGATATTCATTTAGCAGTATGAGCTTTTTCATTTCTTTACACCTGGTGGGTTAGTCCTAATTTTCCCAGTTGACAAGAGGAGCTAACTGGGTCTCAGCGAGTCTGCTACTTGACTGGTGATCAGAGGGCTGGTTGGTTAGTTGGAAAAGTGAAACTGAAACCTAGATGCTCAAAATCCTACCAGAATATTGATTCTACACTATCACCCACGAAGTGGAGTTTATTGTGTGCACCTCACATTGGACTGGGCTGGTGTGTGCAGAAAAAACCAACTAGAAACTCTGGATTAATTTACCACATCAGGAGGGCACACAGAAACATCTGCTAAGAACAAAATCATCCAAATATTTTCCATCTATTTGAAAGAACCCATTTCTCAGAAGGACTTATTTTCCCATAGTAGATAAGTCAGAGGTATCAGCACAATTAGCTACCAAGTTGCACGGAAGAGGATGTAGGAAGTGGTCCAGCCAGCCGGTCGGCTTGGTGTCTAGGGGCACAGCATAAAGGCTGGGGGCTAAGCTGGAGGTCTGTGTGTCAACCCGAGGGAAGGAGGGAACAAATTGGATCCTGAGGCCGAGGTGGCTTAAGAAAAAGGATCTTTTCCTACAGGGTCCCTAGCCATTTGGATTTTCTTGTATTTGTGACTCTTAGTTACTTCCAAAGTCTTTTTTTTTTTTTTTTTTGAGTTGGGTGGCTCTATGAGTGACTAAGGTTTATCCCTTGTGACAAAAGTAATGCCTTTTAACTCTGACCAGTGCCAAGCACTGGTCCCCTCTGTGGCACAGCCCCTTCTGCTCTCTCCATCTCTCCACGTGCCCTGATGTAGGCATCCCTGCCTAGTGCTCGGTTTCTCTCACGCCCACAGCATCCTGCCCTGGGGACCCTGAAGGAGATGGAGGAACCGTTCTACTTCCCCAGACCTGCCCATTCCTCCTCATTCAGCTCATTCCTCCTGTACACTGTGCCCCCAGCTCTCCTCCAGCATGAAGATGGCCTGGACACCTCGCCTGGCTTTCTCTCACTGCTCAAGGGGATCGGCCCCTGGCAGTGCTGGGAGACAGCCTGACTCCAGAAATGTCCCTGCCTTACTTGGAGTCACTTCAACTCCTCTCACAGTGAACTTTCAGGCCCTAGAAAGAGGGCAAGACTTGCTTCGCAAGTGAAAGCTGCTAAGTGAAAGCAGAACTCTGATGTAAATAGTAGAGGTAATACTTCCCATTCTCTGGCACTTGAACGGAAAGGACTGAAGCAAAATAAAAGGCCAATCTGTACATAATTCAAAGCATCTACTGACAATTACCTTCCCTCCCGCTGCTAAAACAATAGAAATTCAAATTTTCTACCTTCTCAGGCTCTCCCCACTCCAATACTAAACTGTCATAGGTGGGAGTGGTGTCTTTAGCCTTGCTGGCAAGGTTATATCCATCAAAGGAAGGAAGGAGTTTTTAAATTAAAAAAAATTCTAACGTATGGCATTTCTCCAGAGCAGTAGTTACTATAATTTTTAGCCTAATCTTTGGAAAGTATATATATTTTTACTGTCACTGTGCATTGATTCTTCTTTAAAGATTATTCATATGACACTTTCTTGAGATATTTAAATTAACTTTAAGATTTTAAAACTCAGACAAAAGAAGACAATTATTCAGCAATTTGCAATCTTCTGGAATTCTTACAAAATCTAGAGCACTTTATAGTTCTCTTTTAAACTTTCATTCATTAGATACAGGAATTTGAGAAGAGCAACTTAAGGATATTCACTTGTCTTCTGAAAACTGTTGCTCTTTGCATTCTTAGGCTATGGCACTTTCTCATATTTTTAACTCTATGACCAATCAACCACATAAAAGGCAATATTCATATGCTTTTATTCATTTATATATTTTCTGAATTCCTACTATGTGGGAAGGATACAGCAGAGGAAAAAAGAGGCAAAATCTCTGACTTTAGGGAACTTTCATTCTAACAGAGAAAGACAGACAGACAATAAGCCGATAAACACATAAACGTATGTGCATGAAATGTGTTATGAAGTAAAAAGGAGAGTAATGAGGGCAGAAAAAAATGAGAACCTTTATTTTAAATCGTGTATCTTAGAAGAAGAGGGGAATATATTTTTTAACAGAAGCAAAGGCTTCTATGAATCATCATTTTATATTAGAATACACAAATTTCTTAGAATTATACAGATGTAGAAAATTTGAGGAAAGTGGGCATAAAAGATGTTTCCTGAAAATTATAGAAAGAATCACCTATAAGAATGAGGTCAGGGCTTCCCTGGTGGCGCAGTGGTTGAGAGTCCGCCTGCCGATGCAGGGGACACGGGTTCGTGCCCCGGTCTGGGAAGATCCCACATGCCGCGGAGCGGCTAGGCCCGTGAGCCATGGCTGCTGGGCCTGCGCGTCCAGAGCCTGTGCTCCGCAACGGGAGAGGCCACAGCAGTGAGAAGCCCACGTAATGCAAAAAAAAAAAAAAAAAAAAAAAAAAAAAAAAAAAAAAAAAAAAAAAGAATGAGGTCAAAATAAGGATGTTTCAAAACATATCCTTTTATTCGTAGAGGTACTTTCATAGTCTCTTTTCTCTTTTCAAATCATGGTTAGCAAAATATGGTACAGCTTAAAGAAGCTGTAGTTGTCTTCTCACTTGTTTCAGAGAAAAGCAATTGTTCATAAAATGCATTTTTCTTTGTCATGATTAAATCATCAATATATGTTGTATTTTCCATAAAACATTTGAAAGAGTTACGGCAACAAAAGCTATTCTCACTGGCTTTCTGAAGCCACTAGTTAACCCACACTCTCTGCTCCACTGTAGAAGCTTCCCCTTTCATTCAAACTCCATCTAAACCTCCGTTTGGCAAATTCTTATGATTTCAGCATGACTGGGACTTCCAGAGGACACTAGTTCCCTGAGATGAAGATAACAACAGATATTTCAAAAAGGATCTGTAATGCATTAGGCTTGGAAATAGAACTTCAGGAACTCTGAGCCTTCATGTATCAATGTATATCATACATGCAGAACTGATGTATATCATACGATGTATATCATATCACGCATGCATAACATGCAGAATATGCAGAATTTTTCAAAATTATTTAAAAACAATAATTTTTTGATAGCATAATTTAAGAGATACATAGTCTAACAAATTGAGAAATCATGAATTAATATTAGCGCCACTGAAGATTTTTGACACTTGATTCTTTTGGGGTTTTGTATCCCCCCAGAAAAGAGGGTTGGTTTCCTTAAGGAATGTCTAATTGGGAAAATTTTAAAAAATAATTCATTTTTAATCAGGAGGGTTTTCAAATACTTTGTACTTATTCTGAAATATCTCCTCAAGTTTCAGCTCAGTAGAACACTGGGAGACAATAAAAAAAAAAACAAAAGCAGAGGACCTAATAGAAAAATGGGTAAAGTATATGACTAGGTGATTCTCAGCAGAGAAAACCTAAGCAGCACAGCAATGCATAAAAACCTCTTGACCTGCATAGTAATCAGGGAAAACAAGATTTTTTTAAAAAATGAGAAAAATCACAGTGAAGGAAAAACAAAGCAAAAAGAATACATATTAGAAAGTTATGGGTAAAAGCAGTTCATAAGGGGTATATTGGAAATACAATTATATGGTTCATAGGGTCTATGTGTTTTTAAAAAACAAACAAATCTGTAATTATAGTTATTTAGTAATAGTTACTGTTATCAATATACCTATAGATAGAGCTATCTACAGAATTTAGCGGGCAAAGTCAAGCTTAAAGATAATTTTCCACACAATTTTCAAGTTGTTAAATTTTAAGTAGTTAAAACTCTGAAGGGTGTGTTAGAAAGTGTAGTGTGAGAAAAACAGAGGGGTCCAGAAAGACCCTCCAAGGACGATTAGCATTTCAAATGTGTAGTCAAGGGAGAAGAGACGCCAGTAAAAGAAGATGGTCTTGGTTCTGGGAGGAGAGAAAGACCAGGAAACCAAGGGTGAAAAAAGCTTTTCAAGAAGGTGCTGGGGTTATCAGCCAAATGTAGCAGACAAAGGTACTGAGATAAAGATACAAATATTTGTAGATTTAAAAGATTTTAGCATTGAAGATAGTCTCAGTGGATCCACCCATGGTGTGCTTGTCTAATTCCCTAAGGTGGGGGCTGAGTGGCCTGGGTGAGTCTGGAGCCACAGCAGGTGAAGCCCACCATATGCCTTTCCCAAACTCCAAAACACCGGACTAAATGGTTGTCTTTCTTCATGGCCTTAGACATGCCAAGAGGAATGAGTATATCTGTTTTGTTCCCAAACAAAACTTACTTATCCATTTATCCTCCTTTTACTTTGTGCCGAGTGATTAAGTTTCAAAATTTTCTCTTAAAAAAACTACTGCTGATCTGAGAGCAATGCAAATAACCACTGAAGACAGAGTCTGCATCCAGGAATCCACAGCCCTGAAAACTGCAGCTGTCAGATGTTGACCTCCGATTCCTGACTCCTTACCAAGTTAGTTTCAAGGAAGATGCATTGTATTCTGGGTCTTTGACCAACCTGACTTCTAGCCATCCTTAGCTCTTATAATATCATTTTTTGTTATTGTTGTTCATAGTGTCTTTATTCATTACAGGCAAAAACTGGAAACAACACAAGTATCCATCAACAAGGGAATGGATAAATGAGTTGTGGTCTGTGTATACAGTGACATGACTCAGCAACAAAATGGTAAAAACTACTCATAGGTGCACAGCATGAAGGAATCTCAAAAACATTATGCTGCAAAAGACTACGTATTGCAGGATCTCATTTATGAGTTCAAGATCAGGCAACACTAATCTACGGTGATAGATTTCAGAGCAGTGGTTACCTGGGAGAAAGAAAAGAAGATGAGACTGGGCACTGTATTTGATACGGACCAGCGTTCTTGGCCTTCCCCAATCAATAGAAATTGACTAGATCTTAATGCTAATCATTATCATAATAATAACCAAAAAAGGAAGTGATTAGGTAATAGATTATCTACAGAGGGTGGTCTAAATCAGCTCTGTCTAGAATCTGGCTCACTTTTCCTTTGCTGGATTCAATCTAAGCATGCTTGTTTTAAATGTCCATTGTAACCAAACATAAATGTCTTGTTAAAACAAGTTTATCTTCACTAAACTTAACTGTAGTCTTTGATTAGCTGTTTCGAACTGAAATGAAGCATATTTATGGTTGTTTTTCCTTTTGATGTTATGTCAGCTACATACAGGCAGAACTGTGTGTCTCAGATCCTTTAAAATGTCCTAGAATTTCTTCTGTGAAGTTTGAAAAGACCAGTATCACACTTAATTTTATCCAACATATGCAGTTAAAAATAAATTGAGGGTTTACTGCTTTATGAAAGGATTCCTCATTAAAGGATTAGCAATAAATTTTAGTAAGAAGCAACTGTCTAATTTTATCAAATAATATTATTTGCATTATTTCAATTCATGTTAAATTTTAAAATTTGAATGTTATGATGGCTTCAGTCCAAGTTGGGCAATAGACTGGATGTTTGTGTCCTCTCCAAACTCATATACTGAAACCTATTCCCTAATGTGAGGATATTAGAAGGTGATTAGCTTTGGGGAGGTGATTAGGTCATTGAAGGTGGAGCCCTCATGAATGGGATTAGTGCCCTTATGAAAGAGGTCCTAGAGAGCACCCCAACCCCTTCCTCCATGTGAGGTTACAACAAGAACACCATCTGGGAACAAGGAAGCAGGCTCTCACCAGCAGCTGAATTTGCCAGAGCCTTGATCTTGGAGTTCACAGCCTCCAGAACTGTGAGAAATAAATTCCTCTTGTTATTGAGCCACCCAGCCTATGAATATTTGTTATAGCAGCCCAAACTGATGAAGACAACACGTCAGCAGAATATCAGGGATCTTAGTGTCATAGATTAATGAGTGACAGAATGTTTTGGCTCTAGGCTATCTAATTCTAGGTAATTCTGGGTATTTGTCTGCCAGACATAAGGGAGAGATCTAAAGCTGCAAAGTCTGGATGCCTCAGTGTTTTCTTATAAGTGAAGTAGCAAAAGAAGACAAAACCTCTCAAGATGTCTAAGAGGAGGTCCTGCCTGGACAAAGGGTGAAGATACAGTTGACACCTGACTTACCCCAATTCTCCTGATAAGGTTCCTCTCAAAGTTTCCATCGTAGTGTACAATGAGGATGGTCATGGTGCTTGACTGACAGAAGGCTCAAAGCTGACAGAGGCTAGGTCACATTGTCCTCTGCTACAAAATGTGCAGGGTGTCTTGGACTAACTGCTGTATGACCTGTCACAGGACCTGGCCTCTCATTCCTCTCAAACTCAGTTCTCACAATTCTTCCTCTTTTCCATTTAGCTCCAGCACACTGCTCCTCACTGCTCCTTGAACACACGAGGCTTCTTCCCACTTACAAGCTGGGCACTACCTATTGCCTTTGTTGGAATGCTCTCATCATACATATCTACATGGCTCATTCCTTGTCTTAGTTCGTTTGGACTGCTATAAGAAAATACCATAGATCGGCTGGCTCATAAAGAATAGAAATTTATTCCTCACAGTTCTAGAAGTTGGAAGTCCAAGACCAAGGTGCTAGCAGATTCCATGTCTGGTGAGGACCCACTTCCTGTTTCATAGATGGCCATCGTCTCACTGTAATTCATAAGGAGGAAGAAGCTAGGGAGATCTCTGGAGTCTGTTTTATAAGGGCACTAATCTTATTCATGAGGGCTCCACCTTCATGACCTAATCACCTCCCAAAGGCCTCCTTCTTAATACCATAATATTGACGGTGAGGATTTCAACATATGAATTTGGGGGGATATAAACATTTAATCTACAGCACTCCCCACCTCATGCAGGTCTTTGCTCAAATGTCACCTTCTAGATGAGGTTGATCTAGAACATTTTTGTGTGTGTGTGTGGTACACGGGCCTCTCACTGTTGTGGCCTCTCCCGTTGCAGAGCACAGGCTCCGGACGCACAGGCTCAGCGGCCATGGCTCACGGGCCCAGCCGCTCCGTGGCATGTGGGATCCTCCTGGACTGGGGCACGAACCCGCGTCCCCTGCATCGGCAGGCGGACTCTCAACCACTGCGCCACCAGGGAAGCCCAACCTAGAACATCTTATTTAAAATTGCAACCCACTTGCCTCCCACCTTGATGTTCCCAATCTCTTCACATGATCTGTTTTTTTTTGTTTGTTTGTTTGTTTGTGGTATGTGGGCCTCTCACTGTCGTGGCCTCTCCCGTTGCAGAGCACAGGCTCTGGACGCGTAGGCTCAGCGGTCATGGCTCACGGGCCCAGCCGCTCCACAGCATGTGTGATCTTCCCGGACTGGGGCACAGACCCGTGTCCCCTGCATCGGCAGGCGGACTCTCAACCACTGCGCCAACAGGGAAGTCCCATATGATCTGTTTTTTCTTTTTTTCTCCTTTTTCTCTATAGCACTTATCACCTTCCAAAGTACTATATAATATTTCTCATTTATCATGTCCATTGAGTACTGTCTGCCTTCCCTTATTTAAATGCATGTTCCAGAAGAACAGGGATCATTATTTTATTCACTGGTGCATCTCAAAGCTCTGAAAGCAGTTTCTGGCACACAGTAAGTGTGCAATAAATATTTGATGAATGAATAAATGAATTAATGAAGTTGGCAGAATATTGTGCAATGATAAGATATAAGGACCATGAGGGCCAAGATCATCTGGATTTTTGTCACCACGATATCCTTAGCACCTAGGACAGTCCCTAGCAGACAGCATTTATTGAATAAGTGAATGAATGTTATTGGGGTGGGGGGAAGAGTTCATAAAACCCAAATAAGCATAAGTGAAAATGAATATATTTGGACCAGGATTGGGGTATTTTTGTGTACCAAATCCTGTCCAGAGTTCTTTAGCTGCATGCAGTTCATAAAATTACCCAAAGTGTTGCAAAAAAAAAAGATTATTGTTTTCAGTTACCTGAGAATTCAAAAGGTCTACAACTACTTAAAAGAAAGTCCTGACAAAGATGACAGCATCTGATAGGCAAAGCAAAAGCACATGAAAATGATTTGTCCTGTGACATAATGTACAGAATTCTACTGCAGTATGAAACTCTCTTTTCAGTGCTGTTTTCTTGTGCTGTAATCAGAGATCATGGGCTTTGGAGTCAGACCGACCTAACATCAAATGTCCTCCCCATCCTGTCCTAGACTGTGTGGCTCTCAAAAACCCACTTACTTTTTCTGGGACTCCATTTCTTGTATTTTAAAGGGTTTTCTAGCAAAATTCTATGGTGATTACCTCTGGGCAGCAGAATTATGGGTGGTTTTACTTCGGTCTTTGTACTTTTCTCACTTCCTCAATTTTCTCCAGTAAACATGCTTTTAATAAATGTTTTTATTTTAAAAGCCAATAAATAAATAAATAAATAAAATAATACCCACTCTTTAGGGCTCTTGAGAAGCTAAAAAGGATGTGTCAAGTAAAATGCCTAGACATTCCCCTCAAAATCACGGTGCCTTCTATGTCTTTTCTATGCATGATTCTAATATTTCTATTGCATAATTATGCATAACAATACATTATTACAGATTATAATTCTAAATAAGATTTTGTTTTCTCATCCAAGGTCTAGCCATTAGATCACTTTATTCCTTTATTTTCTTCTTGTATTTTACACCATAACTGTACAGTAGGAAATGTCACAAGAAAATGGAATTAAAATACAGGCCATTTCATTTCTTTCCTCAGTGCAAATCTAGCCATGAGTGTTTATTAATGCTGGGTTCCTTAAAAATTATAGCATTACATCAGAATATTTACTAAAAGGGCAGAGCAATGATTCATACATTACCCACTATTTACATTTTTTAAAAAATAAATTTATTTATTTATTTTTGGCTGTGTTGTGTCTTCCTTGCGGTGTGCGGGCTTCTCACTGCGGCGGCTTCTCTTGTCACAGAGCAGGGGCTCCAGGCGCGCAGACTTCAGTAGTTGTAGCACATGGGCTTAGTCGCTCTGCAGCATGTGGGATCCTCCCAGATCAGGACTCGAACCCATGTTCCCTGCATTGGCAGGTGGATTCTCAACCCGTGCGCCACCAGGGAAGACCCCACTATTTACATTTGAAAGAAGCTAATGATGTATATCCCTGATAAGTCATGACTTGATTACCAAGCAAAAGTGACCATTAAAAGATGAAACTGTAGTTTACAATGACTAGCCCAGCTCCGTTACTTGGAAATATTTCTTTTTGAAGTATGATTAACATTTAGCTTCTGAAATTAAAGAATAAGCAAATCAGTAGCCAATGAATTTGCTAATTTTTCTATTGCCTACTTAAGTCTTCATAGATACCATTTGCATAATGTAAATCTTATTGAGAAAGGAGCACTTCTGTAAGGTGCATACTTCCAGAAGGCCAAGTTTTTAGCTCCAAGGCTATAAAACACACGCTGTAGAAGGAAAAATGGGAACCTTGAAGGATTAAGAACTTTGATAGGTTTTCACAGCTTCTAAGTGGCAGAGTTATGATTTGAACTTCTTGAAAGAGAAGCCAATTAAAGCCATAAAATTTATAATCAGAGAGCCGTACATTTAAGGTTGTCTGGAGTGCTTTCAGCCATCAGATTCAGAGCAGCAATACTTTTATCTGTTTTATGTATGTGTCTTTTACAGAAGACAAAGATCCTATTAAAAAATCTATACACTACCTGTGTCAAAGTATAATTTTCAAAACTTTAAAAACATGACTTTCATATAAATGTAAAATGAATAAATGTAAACTTTTTTTTAAAACTCCTTAATGAGGGAACGAGCAACAAGGATTCAAAAGAGAATAAGAATATATAGTCAGAGGAAAAATAATTTTGTAATAAGATTTCTGGATCTGATGCACAACTGATTCCCTACAGGTAAGATATCTTTTCTGCAGACAGAAATCATTTGAACGCTACTGGCTAAGAATCTACATGTTAACATATAACTTCATAGAATTTAGTCTTTTAGTAAATAGTACTCAGCGAGTCAAACAAAATTACCTAAACTTGTTCCCTAAACAAGAATACGATCCTTGGGTGAACATGTTAAGCGATGTTTCTGTATGGCATCAAAATGACATGCTCCCCTAGCTTTGCCTTATTTCCAAGTTTTAGTTAACTTTTCTTAACTCCCAGTAAGGGTCTTCCTGGAAATTGAAAATAGATTAGTAAGTACAATGAAGATAATAATGCTTTATTTACAGGTAGCTCTATAGTTTACCCTTTGATAATTATAAAATTACCTAGACAGTGAAAATGGCATCAGGATATTTCTGATGCAAGAGAGCATGGTTATTATTTTCTAAGAGTAGAAACCAGATCTTCCCTATAAATATATGTTACCAAAATATATATTTCGAATGAAAATGATTACTTGTGTCAAAGCAGTTAATAACATCATGAAAATCTTAGACTGTTCATGCACTTCCTCTCAGACAGCACTAAGAAGCAGATGCAAGGGAGGAAAAGTGATGGATTGAAGGTGACATTCCTGACCTGGAATTGGAAGATAAACAAATCTCCTTTCAGTACAACCTCTTTTAGCTTGAGTATGGGTCTCTATGCATCAGAGGGACAGATGACAAAACCTGGCCCAACACAGCTGACAACAAAGCCAAGGGTGGGATTGGAAAGACTTGCCTTGTGTGGCTATTGCTTTAGACAGGGAGTCTGGCTCCATGTTTGCCCAAATTAAATTCAGAGGGGAGATGCCGGAGCTGGTGGATTACAGCAAAGCAGACCGGATAACCCGCACAGGGAATCTCTGAATTTTTGACTCGATCATCCCAATTTACCAGATACAGGACTCTGAGGTTTTTTGTTGCCTTGGTTCTTCTCGGCATTTGGACCCAGAGAATTCCTACTAACTCAGTGTTGTATGTCTCGCAAGTGTCTGTATTCTCCTGCCTTGTTCTACTTGCAAAAACTTCCTTAATTGAACTAGCTGTTCTGAAGATGGTTAATCTGAAGTGTCCTGTATGAAAAAGGATCATTTGACCCAACGTGGAATCAAATCATGATGTGTTTTCATCATATTTCTGAGAAGTATTCAAAATTCTGTTACTTTTGAATATATAAATTCACATTGAGGAATAACACACTGATATTTATTAAGGAACAAATGATATTTCTTGCTTGATTTATCCCCTAGGAAGTGCAACTTCTAGCATTTGTAAAAACAATCTTTAAACAGATGTAATGAAATCATATTTTAGGATATTATAGGACTGCTCTTCTCCAAGGTTGCTAGCTCCCATGATCCTTTTCTCCACTATTGAGGCAGCAGAGATAACTTCCTCTAGGCACTGCCCTGAGGGAAAGAGGGAGAGCTCAAAACAGTCCTTTGAAATTCACAGCAGAGGCAACAGTATTCTTGAAAGTCAAAATAATTTAAAGTCACAAGAAAGGCCTGGGCCTTTCCAGTGAGAAAAAGATGTGTGGTTTCCATGAACCAAAGGCTGGAGTACTTAGAGCCTAGAGTTCACACCATAAATCTCGAAGCAGGGAGGCCTGTGTTAAGACCGAGAGCGGCTTACTTCTCTGAAGATCAGGGATTGGGGTGAAAAGAACAGCAGAGGTCCTGCAGGGTGGGGGCCAGAAGAGCAAGGACCATGGGCCAGCTCTTTATAGAGAGTGAGTCACAACTTGGGGTTTCCACATGTACAGACACATGTCCGTTATCTTCTTTCCTAATGGAAGATGTTATGCAGGTCTCTGCATGCCCGCTCCCAGCCCCACATATCCTACCACATCCCCCCTTTCCACATCCTCAAACAGACCTCTAGACTCAGCCTGCAGATCAGCCTATTAGAGCTTTGATAAGAGTTCTGTGTGGGACAGGAGAACCTCTTGGCGTTTCCCTAGAGTGTCTGTCCATAAAAAATCCATTAAAACACTGATATCCCTTTCCCTGGGATGCTGACGTCCAGTGAGGCCGCTGTTCCTTGAATCACATTGCGGGGAACACTGGCTCAGCTCCCTGGTTGTAGAATCAGTGTGTCCTAGGGTTGTCTCCTGTTCTAGGTTTTCCCACAATAGGAATAATACCATTTAGCATCGTTGACAGTATCAGATGAGTCTGTGCCGTACAAAACGTGCAGAATCTGGACTATGGTGAGGTGCCCTGTGCCTTGCCTTTCCTCCTTTTCCTCATATCCCCCAACCTGAGAATGTTCTGACTCACACCCCCCCCCCCATCTACATCCTCCTCAGCATTCAGCTTGAAAAGCCACTATTGCCAGGAAGGGTTCAGATATGCCACTGACACGCAATCTCCCTTAAGCTTCCAAAGCTTATTATTTCACTTGAAGTTAGACGAATCTTAAGGGTCTTTAGCAAAACTAGCTAATCTTTTGATTGCATTCTGTCCTAAGTTATTATCTGAGTATTTCTCTCCTCCATAGACAGATGTTTCCTTGAAGACTGAGACTTTAGATGCTTTTCTCTTTGAATTTTATGCATCTAGAAAGAACCTTGACTAGAGTAGGCACCCATTTGATATCTGATGGGCTCAACAGGTTGCTGGGGGAGAGAAGTGGAGAGCACAGGGGAACCTTAGACAGTTAAACAGTGTGTCAGTCAAGACGAGCTAGGCTGCACTGCAGTAGCAAGCAGCCCCAGCACCTAAGTGGTTCATTCAGTAAAGATGGATTCCTTATTCGTCTACGTGAGGGTGAACATCTACATGGGCATGGTTTTATGCCCATTATTCTCCCTCTGAGATTCAGGATGCTACCTGGAATATGGCTTATTGATGCGGCAGAGAAAGAGAGAACTCTGGAGGGTACCTCCAACAAAACATCCCACAAATGTCATAGCACCCAGTTAGCCAGTCAGGCCAGGGCTGGGCCTGAACCCAAGGCACCATGTCAGGGCCAGCAGTTCATGACGGGTTCCGGTGATGACTGTGATCACAGTAGTTTTATTAGCGGTATGCAGGCTAAGGTTGCCATTGTGTATCAGCTTCTGTCCTCAGCTTCTGAGAAAGAGCCAGAGGTCAAGATGGAGAACTTCTTGCCTGAGTCTCTCCAGGCATAAACGTTGCAGGAAAGTTGGCCCTAAAAGCACAAGGGAAGAGGGGAGAGGAGAGAGGAGAGCCAGCCGTGGAAGGGGCCATGCTGGGCTCCAGGGGAGGCTTCTTCTCACCATCCTACTCTCCCTTGGGGCAGAGTTGACAGTGACCAAAGCTGGCTCCAAGGCCAACATGTAACAAATAGGCATAACTTTAAAAAATGCTCAACCTCACTTATAATTCTGGATATGTAATTAAAACAATAAGCTCTATCTTGGGAACAGGGCTGGATCCCAGTTTCGTGGGGCCTGAGGTTTGTGCAATTTGGAGGGAGTCCTCTTTAAACTTGAAGAGGAAAGCGACTGGACTCCTGCCTGATTGCAGCGAAATATCTTCCTTCTGCAAAATTTTCTGAAGTCTAAGTGTATCCATTTCTAGATCTTTCCCAGGACCTTGGAAAGACCCAGGCAAGTGTGGATGCTGAAGTGTAAGCCTCACTGGCTTCAGGATTAAACCAGCTTTGCAGGGGAGGGTTTTAAGCAGGGAGAGATGTGGCCAAGAGACAAGTGACATGAGTGTACCTTTGCTCACTGTCAACCCCACATGTCATTCTCTGGGCACATTTCAAGAGGCCAATGATTTGAATTTCAGTTTTAATTTAAATTACCAAAATAATCACATTACTAGAAGACAGAAACCTGCAGAGAACCCCTTTGCAGGATCCTCATACAGGAAATACCCAAGTGCCGCATATTATTATTGTCCTAATAAAACAATATTTCAAAAGCAAATTTGATGTTCAAGTTTTCAATGTTATGGTCTGACAGTAGAATAACATTTCATGTTCATACTTTCAAGAGCAATTCTAGGAAAATACAGATTGAGTGTGGACTGGCAAACTTATATGCCGACTGGTGAATTTTAAAGCAAAGAGAGTCAACGTTATTAAAATGAAAATAATTGTATATGATTCAGAATCCTAAATCATTACCATATGTTACTTGGGTGACTCCGAACATTAGGAAAAAATAAAAAAGTGAAAAAAAACCCCATGTTTCATTTTAACCATTCATTTCGTGAGATGGTTTTGAAACATGGATTTTAAATATACTTGAATGGCAGCTGCTAGCTTTCCAAAAGTATAAGAAAACTTTTTTTAAAAGTCTATAAATTTAGTATTTTAGTAGTTACAACTTTCCAAAGATAAATGGCTTAGAAAAGAGAAAAACAAAAAAATTGTAACCAATGAGCTGCATTAAAACTCAAAGATGGGACTTCCCTGGCGGTCCAGTGGTTAAGACTTCGTCTTCCAATGCAGGGGGTGCAAGTTCCATCCTTGGTCAGGGAGCTAAGATCCCACATGCCTCATGGCCAAAAAACCAAAGCATTTAAAAAAAAAAGAAGCAATATTGTAACAAATTCAATAAAGACTTTAAAAATGGTACACATTAAAAAAAATCCAAGATAATTACTATAGATAACAAGGGTAGAAAGAAAGGCTTAAGATGTCTCTGAAGTTTCAAGGGTTAATTTTGGGTCATTATTAAATAATGATATGAAAATTCACTGTTATTTAACTAGCTGTTTAACACAACTCTATAAAGAAAACTATATTAAAAACCTAATAATCCAAGGCAGTGGTCCAGGCTTCTGAAGATCATGAATCACCATTCAAATTAACAGTATATTACTGGGCCTTCCCTGGTGGTGCAGTGGTTGAGAGTCTGCCTGCCAACGTAGGAGACATGGGTTCAAGCTCTGGTCCAGGAAGACCAAGTGCCGCAGCGCACCTAAGCCCGCAAGCCACAACTACTGAGCCCGCGTGCCACAACTACTGAAGCCCACGCACCTAGAGCCCACGCTCCACAACAAAAGAAGCCACCACAATGAGAAGCCTGCACACTGCAATGAAGAGCAGCCCCTGCTCACTGCAACTAGGAAAGCCCACATGCAGCAACGAAGACGCGATGCAGCCAAAAATAAATAAATAAATAAAATAAATAAATTTTAAAAAGGGTATATTACTACTATTGATTTTTTCTCACACTTCACTTTGTTATCTCATTAAAAATTCTAGGAGGAGATCTTGAAGATGACGGAGGAGTAAGACGTGGAGATCACCTTCCTCCCCACAAATACATCAGAAATACATCTACATGTGGAACAGCTCCTACAGAACACCTACTGAAGGCTGGCAGAAGACGTCAGATTTCTCAAAGGCAAGACACTCCCCACGTACCTGGGTAGGGCGAAAGGAATAAGGGAAAACAGAGACAAAAAAATAGGGACGAGACCTGCACCAGTGGGAGGGAGCCGTGAAGGAGGAAAGGTTTCCACACACTAGGAGCCCCTTCGCGGGCGGAGACTGCGGGTGGCGGAGGGGGAAGCTTCGGAGCCGTGGAGGAGAGCGGAGCAACAGGGGTGCGGAGGGCAAAGCGGAGAGATTCCCGCACAGAGGATCGGTGCCGACCGGCACTCATCGGCCTGAGAGGCTTGTCTGCTCGGCCGCTGGGGTGGGCGGGGCTGGGAGCTGAGGCTCAGGCTTCGGAGTTCAGACCCCAGGGAGAGGATTGGGGTTGGCTGCATGAACAAAGCCTGAAGGGGCCTAGTGCACCACAGCCAGCCGGGAGGAATCGGGAACATGTTTGGACCTGCCTAAGAGGCAAGAGACCATTGTTTTGGGGTGCGCGAGGAGAGGGGATTCAGAGCACCGACTAAACGAGCATCAGAGACAGGCGCGAGCCGCGGCTATCAGTGCGGACCCCAGAGACGGGCGTGGGATGCTAAAGCTGCTGCTGCCGCCACCAAGAAGCCTGTGTGCGAGCACAGGTCACTCTCCACACCCCCCTTCCCGGGAACCTGTGCAGCCGGCCACTGCCAGGGTCCCGTGATCCGGGGACAACTTCTCTGGGAGAACAAATGGCGCAACTCAGGCTGTTGCAACATTATGCTGGCCTCTGCCACCGCAGGCTTGACCCACATTCCATACCCCTCCCTCCTCCCGGCCTGAATGAGCCAGAGCCCCCGAATCAGCTGCTCCTGTAACCCCGTCCTGTCTGAGCAAAGAACAGACGCCCTCCGGCGACCTACATGCAGAGGCGGGTCCAAATCCAAAGCTGAACCCCGGGAGCTGGGCGAACAAAGAAGAGAAAGGAAAATCTCTCCTAAGCAGTGTTAGGAGTAGCAGATTAAATCTCCACAATCAACTGGATGTACCTGCATCTTTGGAATACATGAATAGACAACAAATCATCCCAAAATTGAGGTGGTGGACTTTGGGAGCAACTGTAGACTTTGGCTTTGCTTTCTGCATCTAATTTGTTTCTAGGCTTATGTTTATCTTAGTATAGTATTTAGAGTTTATTATCATTAGGAGATTCGTTTATTGATTTGGTTGCTCTCTTCCTCCTTTTAAAAAAATATACAGATATATATACTTTTTTCCTTTTTCTCTTTTTGTGAGTGTGTAGGTTTATGCTTCTTTGTGTGATTTGTGTCTGTATACCTTTGCTTTTACCATTTGTCCTAGGGTTCTGTTGGTCCATTTTCTTTTTCTTTTTTTCTTTTTTTTTTAGTATAGTTTTTAGCGCTTGTTATCATTGGTGGATTTTTTAGTTTGGTTGCTCTCTTCTTTCCTTCTTTCATTTCTTTTTTTATTACTTAAAATTTTTCTTTTTAATAATTATTTTTTATTTTAATAATTTCATTTTATTTTATGCTTTTCTTTCTTTTTTTTCTCCCTTTTTTTCTGAGCTGTGTAGCTGATAGGGTCTTGGTGCTCTGGCCGGGTGTCAGGCCTGTGCCTCTGAGGTGGGAGAGCTGAGTTCAGGACACTGGTCCACTAGAGACCTCCCGGCTCCATGTAATATCAAACAGTGAAAGCTCTCCCAGAGAACTCCATCTCAACGCTAAGACCCAGCTCCACTCAATGACCAGCAAGCTAAAATGCTGGACACCCTATGCGAAACAACTAGCAAGACAGGAACACAACCCCAACCCATTACCAGAGAGGCTGCCTAAAATCATAATAAGGTCACATTCACCCGAAAACACACTACTGGATGCACTCCTGCCCACTAGAAAGACAAGATCCAGCCTCATCCACCAGAACACAGGCACTAGGCCCCTCCAAGAGGAAGCCTACACAATCCACTGAACCAACCTTAGCCACTGGAGGTAGACAGCAAAAACAAAGGAAACTATGAACCTGCAGCCTGCAAAAAGGAGACCTGAAACTCAGTAAGTGAAGCAAAATGAGAAGACAGAGAAACACACAGCAGATGAAGGAGCAAGGTAAAAACCCACCAGACCAAACAAATGAAGAAGAAATAGGCAGTCTACCTGAAAAAGAATTCAGAATAAGAAGACGATCCAAAATCTTGGAAATAGAACAGAGAAAATACATGAAACTTTTAACAAGGACCTAGAAGAACTAAAGAGCAAACAAACAATGATGAACAACACAATAAATGAAATTAAAAATTCTCTAGAAGGAATCAATAGCAGAATAACTGAGGCAGAAAAATGGATAAGTGACTTGGAAGATAAAATAGTGGAAAAAATGACTGCAGAGCAAAATAAAAAAAAAAAAAGAATGAAAAGAATTGAGGACAGACTTAGAGCCCTCTGGGGCAACATTAAACGCACCAACATTCGAATTATAGGGGTGGCTAAGGAAGAAGAGTAAAAGAAAGGAACTGAGAAAATATTTGAAGAGATTATAGTTGAAAACTTCCCTAATATGGGAAAGGAAATAGTCAATCAAGTCCAGGAAGAGCAGAGAGTCCCATACAGGATAAATCCAAGGAGAAACATGCCAAGACATATATTAATCAAACTATGAAAAATTAAATACAAAGAAAACATATTAAAAGCTGCAAGAGAAAAACAACAAATAACATACAAGGGAATCCCCATAAGGTTAACAGCTGATCTTTCAGCATAAACTCTGCAAGCCAGAAGGGAGTGGCAGGACATATTTAAAGTGATGAAAGGGAAGAACCTAAAATGAAGATTACTCTACCCAGCAAGGATCTCATTCAGATTCAATGGAGAAATCAAAACCTTTACAGACAAGCAAAAGCTAAGAGAACCCAGCACCACCAAACCAGCTTTACAACAAATGCTAAAGGAACTTCTCTAGGCAAGAAACACAACAGAAGGAAAAGACCTATAATAACAAATGCAGAACAATTAAGAAAATGGTAATAGGAACATACATATCAATAATTACCTTAAATGTAAATGGATTAAATGCTCCCACCAAAAGACATAGACTGGCTGAATGGATACAAAAACAAGACCCGTATATATGCTGTCTACCAGAGACCCACCTGAGACCTAGGGACACATATGGACTGACAGTGAGGGGATGGAAAAAGATATTCCATGCAAATGGAAATCAAATGAAAGCTGAAGTAGCAATTCTCATATCAGACAAAATAGACTTTAAAATAAAGACTATTACAAGAGACAAGGAAGGACACTACATAATGATCAAGGGATCAATCCAAGAAGAAGATATAACAATTATAAATAGATATGCACCCAACATAGGAGCACCTCAATACATAAGGCAAATGCTAACAACCATAAATCGGGAAATCAACAATAACACATTCATAGTAGGGGACTTTAACACCCCACTTTTACCAATGGACAGATCATCCAAAATGAACATAAATAAGGAAACACAAGCTTTAAATGATACGTTAAACAAGATGGACTTAATTGATATTTATAGGACATTCCATTCAAAAACAACCGAATACACTTTCTTCTCAAGTGCTCCTGGAACATCCTCCAGAATAGATCATATCTTGGGTCACAAATCAAGCCTTGGTAGATTTAAGAAAGTTGAAATCGTATCAAGTATCTTTTCCGACCACAACGTTGTGAGAGTAGGTATCAATTATAGGAAAAAATTAAAAAATACAAACACATGGAGGCTAAACAATACACTACTAAATAACCAAGAGATCACTGAAGAAGTCAAAGAGGAAATCAAAAATACCTAGAAACAAATGACAATGAAAATACAATGACCACAAACCTATGGGATGCAGCAAAAGCAGTTCTAAGAGAGAAGTTTATAGCAATACCATCTTACATTAAGAAACAAGAAACATCTCAAATAAACAACCTAACCTTAAACCTAAAGTAATTAGAGAAATAAGGACAAAAAAACCCCAAAGTTAGCAGAAGGAAAGAAATCATAAACATCAGATCAGGAGTAAATGAAAAAGAAATGAAGGAAACAATAGCAAAGATCAATAAAACTAAAAGCTGGTTCTTTGAGAAGATAAACAAAATTGACAAACCATTAGCCAGACTCATCAAGAAAAAAAGGGAGAAGACTCAAATCAATAGAATTAGAAATGAAAAAGGAGAAGTAACAACTGACAATGCAGAAATACAAAGGATCATTAGAGATTACTACAAGCAACTCTATGCCAATAAAATGGAAGCCTGGAAGAAGTGGACACATTCTTAGAAAGGCACAATGTACCAAGAGTGAACCAGGAAGAAACAGAAAATATATACAGACCAATCAGAAGTACTGAAATTGAAACTGCGATTAAAAATTTTCCAACAAACAAAAGCCCAGGACCAAATGGCTTCACAGGAAAATTCTATCAAACATATAGAGAAGAGCTAACAACTATCCTTCTCAAACTCTTCCAAATTATAGCAGAAGGAGGAACACTCCCAAACTCATTGTACGAGGCCACCATCACCCTGATACCAAAACCACACAAAGATGTCACAAAGAAATAAAACTACAGGCCAATATCACTGATGAGCATAGATGCAAAAATCCTCAACAAAATACTAGTAAACAGAATCCGAGAGCACTTTAAAAGGATCATACACCATGATCAATTGGGGTTTATTCCAAGAATGCAAGGATTCTTCAATATATGCAAATCAATCAATGTGATAAACCATATTAACAAGTTGAAGGAGAAAAACCATATGATTATCTCAATAGATGCAGAAAAAGCTTTTGACAAAATTCAACACCCATTTATGATAAAAACCCTCCAGAAAGTAGGCATAGAGTGACCTACCTCAACATAATAAAGGCCATGTATAACAAACCCACAGCCAACATTGTTCGCAATGGTGAAAAACTGATACGATTTCCACTAAGATCAGGAACAAGACAAGGTTGTCCACTCCCAGCACTGTTATTCAACATAGTTTGTCAGTTTTAGCCACAGCAATCAGAGAAGAAAAATAAATAAAAGGAACCCAAATCGGAAAAGAAGAAGTAAAGCTGTCACTGTTTGCAGATGACATGATATTATACACAGAGAATCCTAAAGATGTTACCAGAAAACAACTAGAGCTAATCAATGAATCTGGTAAAGTAGCAGGATACGAAAGCAATGCACAGAAATCTCTTGCATTCCTATACACCAATGATGAAAAATCTGAAAGAGAAATTAAGGAAACACTCGCATTTACCACTGCAACAAAAAGAATAAAATACCCAGGAATAAACCTACCTAAGGAGTAAAAAGACCTTTATGTAGAAAACTATAAGACACTGATGAAAGAAATTAAAGATGATACAAACAGATGGAGAACTATACCATGTTCTTGGATTGGAAGAATCAACATTGTGAAAATGACTATACTCTCCAAAGCAATCTACAGATTCAATGCAATCCCTATCAAACTACCAATGGCATTTTTCACAGAACTAGAATAAAAAATTTCAGAATTTTATGGAAACACAAAATACCTCGAATAGCAAAAGCAATCTTAAGAAAGAAAAGCGGGAGCCGGAGGAAGATGGCGGAAGAGTAAGACGCGGAGATCACCTTCCTCCCCACAGATACATCAGAAATTCATCTACACGTGGAACAACTCCAACAGAACACCTACTGAACGCTGACAGAAGACCTCAGACCCCCCCAAAAGGCAAGAAACTCCCCACATACCTGGGTAGGTCAAAAGAAAAAAAGAATAAACAGAGACAATAGGATATGGACGGGACCTGCACCAGTGGGAGGGAGCCGTGAAGGAGGGAAGGTTTCTACACACTACAAGCCCCTTCGAGGGCGGAGACTGCAGGTGGCGGAGGGGGAAAGCTTCGGAGTAGCGGAGGAGAGCACAGCAACAGGGGTGTGGAGGGCAAAGCAGAGAGATTTTGGCACAGAGGATCGGTGCCCTCAGGCACACACCAGCCCGAGAGGCTTGTCTGCTCGGCCCACGGGGCGGGCGGGGCTGGGAGCTGAGGCTCGGGTATCGGCTTTCAGTCGGAGCGCAGGGAGAGGACTGGGGCTGGCGGCAGGAAGAGACCCTGAAGGGGTTAGTGCTAGCCCGGAGGGAGTCCGGGGAAAGGGTCTGGAGCTACCGGAGAGGCAAGAGACTTTTTTCCCTTTTGTTGCCTGGTGCGCGAGGAGAGGGCATTCCCCTCCCTCCCCTCTGCCTGAGTGAGCCAGAGCCCCCGAATCAGCGGCTCCTTTAAACCCGTCCTGTCTGAGCGAAGAACGGACGCCCTCCGGCGACCTACGCGCAGAGGCGGGGCCAGGTCCAAGGCTGAGACCCGGGAGCTGTGAGAGCAGAGACAGGGAAATCTCTCTGTGCAGCCTCCGAGGCAGCGGATTAAAGCTCCACGGTCCATTTGATGTGCCCTGCGTCTGTGGAGTGCATGAATGGACAGCGAATCATCCCAAATTGAGGAAGTGGACCTTGAGGACAAGATTTAAGACTTTCCCCCCCTTTTTTTCCCTCTTTTTACAACGAATTATCTCAAATTAAGGAGGTGGACTTAGCAAGATTTCAGACTTTTCGCCCTTTTCCTCTTTTTACAACGAATTATCCCAAATCGAGGAGGTGGACTTGGAGAGCAAGATTTTTGATTTTTCCCCCTGCTCTCTTTTTGTGAATGTGTATGTGTAATCTTCTGTGTAAGATTCTCTCTGTATAGCTTTGCTTCCACCATATGTCCCAGGGTTCTTTCGGTCCGTGTTTTTTTTCAATAATTACTTTTTAATTTTAATAACGCTACTATATTTCATACTTTATTCTATTTTACTTTACCTGCTCTTTCTTTTTTTCCTCCCTTCCCTTCCTCCCTCCCTCCCTCCGCTCCTCCTTTCCTTCTTTCTTTTTCTTTCCTCCATCCCTCCCTCCCTCCCACCCTTCTTCTTTCCACTTTCTTTTTCTTTCCTTCCTCCCTCCCTCCCTCCTGTCTTTCTTTCTTTCTTTCCTTCCTCCCTCCCTCCCTCTCTTCTTCCATTCACTCTTCCTTTTGCTTTCATTCCTCCCTCCCTCCCTCCTTTCTTTCCTTTCTTTCCATCCTTCCTCCCTCCCTCCTTTCTTTCTTTCTTCCTTCCTTCCTTCCTTACTTCCCTTCTTCCTTTCTTTCAATCTCTCTTTCTTTCTTCTACTAATTATTTCTTTCTACTTTCTCTCACTGTTATTCTGAGCCGGGTGGATGAAAGGCTCTTGGTGCTGCAGCCAGGAGTTAGTGCTGTGCCTCTGAAGTGGGAGAGCCAACTTCAGGACACGGGTCCACAAGAGACCTCCCAGCTCCACATAATATCAAGCAGCGAAAATCTCCCAGGGATCTCCATCTCAACACCAGCACCCAGCTTCAGTCAACGACCAGCAAGCTACAGTGCTGGTCACCCTATGCCAAGCAACTAGCAAGGCAGGAACACAACACCACCCATTAGCAGAGAGGATACCTAAAAACATAATAAGGCCACAGGCACCCCAAAACACACCACCAGACGTGGACCTGTCCACCAGAAAGACAAGATCGAGCTTCAACCACCAGAACACAGGCATTAGTCCCCCCCACCAGGAAGCCTACACAACCTACTGAAACAACCTTAGCCACGGGGGACAGACACCAAAAACAACGGGAACTACGAATCTGCAGCCTGCAAAAAGGAGACCCTAAACACAGTAACATAAGCAAAATGAGAAAGCAGAAAAACACACAGCAGGTGAAGGAGCAAGATAAAAACCCACCAGACCTAACAAATGAAGAGGTAATAGGCAGTCTACCTGAAAAAGAATTCAGAATAATGATAGTAAAGCTGATCCAAGATTCTATTTCCCAGATCCAAAATCTTGGAAATAGAATAGACAAAATGCAAGAAACAGTTAACAAGGACCTAGAAGAACTAAAGATGAATCAAGCATCGATTAAAAACACAATAAATGAAATGAAAAATACTCTAGATGGGATCAATAGCAGAATAACTGAGGCAGAAGAACGGATAAGTGAGGTGGAAGATAAAATAGCGGAAATAACTGATGCAGAGAAAAATAAAGAAAAAAGAATGAAAAGAACAGAGGACAGTCTCAGAGACCTCTGGGACAACATTAAACGCACCAACATTCGAATTATAGGGGTTCCAGAAGAAGAAGAGAAAAAGAAAGGGACTGAGAAAATATTTGAAGAGATTATAGTTGAAAACTTCCCTAATATGGGAAAGGAAATAGTTAATCAAGTCCAGGAGGCACAGAGAGTCCCATACAGAATAAATCCAAGAAGAAATACGCCAAGACACATATTAATCAAACTGTCAAAAATTAAACACAAAGAAATCATATTAAAAGCAGCAAGGGAAAAACAAAAAATAACACACAAGGGAATCCCCATCAGGATAACAGCTGATCTCTCAGCAGAAACTCTACAAGCCAGAAGGGAGTGGCAGGACATAATTAAAGTGATGAAGGAGAGAAACCTGCAACCAAGATTACTCTACCCAGCAAGGATCTCATTCAGATTTGATGGAGAAATTAAAACGTTTACAGACAAGCAAAAGCTGAGAGAGTTCAGCACCACCAGACCAGCTTTACAACAAATGCTAAAGGAACTTCTCTAGGCAAGAAACACAACAGAAGGGCTATACCTACAATAAAGAACCCAAAGCCATTAAGGAAGTGGGAATAGGAACATACATATCAATAATTACCTTAAATGTAAATGGACTAAATGCTCCCACCAAAAGACACAGAGTGGCTGAATGGATACAAAAACAAGACCCATATATATGCTGTCTACAAGAGACCCACTTCAGACCTAGAGACACATACAGATTGAAAGTAAGGGGATGGAAAAAGATATTCCATGCAAATGGAAATCAAAAGAAAGCTGGAGTAGCAATTCTTATATCAGACAAAATAGACTTTAAAATAAAGACTATTAGAAGAGACAAAGAAGGACACTACATAACGATAAAGGGATCGATCCAAGAAGAAGATATAACAATTGTAAATATTTATGCACCCAACATAGGAGCACCTCAATACATAAGGCAAATACTAACAGCCATAAAAGGGGAAATCGACAGTAACACAATCATAGTAGGGGACTTTAACACCCCACTTTCACCAATGGATAGATCATCCAAAATGAAAATAAATAAGGAAACACAAGCTTTAAATGATACATTAAACAAGATGGACTTAATTGATATTTATAGGACATTCCACTCAAAAACAACAGAATACACATTTTTCTCAAGTGCTCATGGAACATTCTCCAGGATAGATCATATCTTGGGTCACAAATCAAGCCTTGGTAAATTTAAGAAAATTGAAATTGTATCAAGTATCTTTTCCGACCACAATGCTATGAGACTAGACATCAATTACAGGAAAAGATCTGTAAAAAATACAAACACATGGAGGCTAAACAATACACTACTCAATAATGAAGTGATCACTGAAGAAATCAAAGAGGAAATTAAGAAATACTTAGAAACAAATGACAATGGAGACACGACGACCCAAAACCTATGGGACGCAGCAAAAGCAGTTCTAAGGGGGAAGTTTATAGCAATACAATCCCACCTTAAGAAACAGGAAACATTTCGAGTAAACAACCTGACCCTGCACCTAAAGCAATTAGAGAAAGAAGAACAAAAAAACCCCAAAGTTAGCAGAAGGAAAGAAATCATAAAGATCAGATCAGAAATAAATGAAAAAGAAATGAAGGAAACGATAGCAAAGATCAACCAAACTAAAAGCTGGTTCTTTGAGAAGATAAACAAAATTGACAAACCATTAGCCAGACTCATCAAGAAAAGAAGGCAGAAGACTCAAATCAGTAGAATTAGAAATGAAAAAGGAGAAGTAACAACTGACACTGCAGAAATACAAAAGATCATGAGAGATTACTATAAGCAACTCTATGCCAATAAAATGGACAACCTGGAAGAAATGGACAAATTCTTAGAAATGCACAACCTACCAAGACTGACTCAGGAAGAAATAGAAAATATGAATAGACCAATCACAAGCACTGAAATTGAAACTGTGATTAAAAATCTTCCATCAAACAAAAGCCCAGGACCAGATGGCTTCACAGGCGAATTCTATCAAACATTTAGAGAAGAGCTAACACCCATCCTTCTCAAGCTCTTCCAAACAATATCAGAGGAAGGAACACTCCCAAACTCATTCTACGAGGCCACCATCACCTTGATACCAAAACCAGGCAAGGATGTCACAAAGAAAGAAAACTACAGGCCAATATCACTGATGAACATAGATGCAAAAATCCTCAACAAAATACTAGCAAACAGAATCCAACAGCACATTAAAAGGATCATACACCATGATCAAGTGGGGTTTATTCCAGGAATGCAAGGATTCTTCAATATACGCAAATCAATCAATGTGATACACCATATTAACAAGTTGAAGGAGAAAAACCATATGATCATCTCAATAGATGCAGAGAAAGCTTTCGACAAAATTCAACACCCATTTATGATAAAAACCCTGCAGAAAGTAGGCATAGAGGGAACTTTCCTCAACATAATAAAGGCCATATATGACAAACCCACAGCCAACATTGTCCTCAATGGTGAAAAACTGAAACCATTTCCACTAAGATCAGGAACAAGACAAGGCTGCCCACTCTCACCACTCTTATTCAACATAGTTTTGGAAGTTTTAGCCACAGCAATCAGAGAAGAAAAGGAAATAAAAGGAATCCAAATTGGAAAAGAAGAAGTAAAGCTGTCACTGTTTGCAGATGACATGATACTATACATAGAGAATCCTAAAGATGCTACCGAAAAACTACTAGAGCTAATCAATGAATTTGGTAAAGTAGCAGGATACAAAATTAATGCACAGAAATCTCTGGCATTCCTGTACACTAATGATGAAAAATCTGAAAATGAAATCAAGAAAACACTCCCATTTACCATTGCAACAAAAAGAATAAAATATCTAGGAATAAACCTACCTAAGGAGACAAAAGACCTGTATGCAGAAAATTATAAGACACTGATGAAAGAAATTAAAGAGGATACAAATAGATGGAGAGATATACCATGCTCCTGGATTGGAAGAATCAATATTGTGAAAATGACTCTACTACCCAAAGCAATCTACAGATTCAATGCAATCCCTATCAAACTACCACTGGCATTTTTCACAGAACTAGAACAAAAAATTTCAAAATTTGTTTGGAAAAACAAAAGACCCCGAATAGCCAAAGCAATCTTGAGAACGAAAAACGGAGCTGGAGGAATCAGGCTCCCTGACTTCAGACTATACTACAAAGCTACGGTAATTAAGACAGTGTGGTACTGGCATAAAAACAGAAAGATAGATCAGTGGATCAGGATAGAAAGCCCAGAGATAAACCCACGCACATATGGCCAACTTATCTTTGATAAAGGAGGCAGGAATGTACAGTGGAGAAAGGACAGCCTCTTCAATAAGTGGTGCTGGGAAAACTGGACAGGGACATGTAAAAGTATGAGATTAGATCATTCCCTAACACCATACACAAAAATAAGCTCAAAATGGATTAAAGACCTAAATGTAAGGCCAGAAACTATCAAACTCTTAGAGGAAAACATAGGTAGAACACTCTATGACATAAATCACAGCAAGATCCTTTTGGACCCACCTCCTAGAGAAATGGAAATAAAAACAAAGATAAACAAATGGGACCTAATGAAACTTCAAAGCTTTTGCACAGCAAAGGAAACCATAAACAAGACCAAAAGACAACCCTCAGAATGGGAGAAAATATTTGCAAATGAAACAACTGACAAAGGATTAATCTCCAAAATTTATAAACAGCTCATGCAGCTCAATAGCAAAAAAACAAACAACCCAATCCAAAAATGGGCAGAAGACTTAAATAGGCATTTCTCCAAAGAAGATATACAGACTGCCAGCAAACACATGAAAGAATGCTCAACATCATTAATCATTAGAGAAATGCAAATCAAAACTACAATGAGATATCATCTCACACCAGTCAGAATGGCCATCATCAAGAAATCTAGAAACAATAAATGCTGGAGAGGGTGTGGAGAAAAGGGAACACTCTTGCACTGCTGGTGGGAATGTGAATTGGTACAGCCACTATGGAGAACAGTATGGAGGTTCCTTAAAAAACTAAAAATAGAACTACCATATGACCCAGCAATCCCACTACTAGGCATATACCCTGAGAAAACCATAATTCAAAAAGAGACATGTACCAAAATGTTCATTGCAGCTCTATTCACAATAGCCCGGAGCTGGAAACAACCTAAGTGTCCATCATCGGATGAATGGATAAAGAAGATGTGGCACATATATACAATGGAATATTACTCAGCCATAAAAAGAAACGAAACTGAGCTATTTGTAATGAGGTGGATAGACCTAGAGTCTGTCATACAGAGTGAAGTAAGTCAGAAAGAGAAAGACAAATACCGTATGCTAACACATATATATGGAATTTAAAAAAAAAAAATGTCATGAAGAATCTAGGGGTAAAACGGGAATAAAGACACAGACCTACTTGAGAATGGACTTGAGGATATGAGGAAGGGGAAGGGTAAGCTGTGACAAAGGGAAAGAGAGGCATGGACATATATACACTACCAAACGTAAGGTAGATAGATAGTGGGAAGCAGCCGCAGAGCACAGGGAGATCAGCTCGGTGCTTTGTGACCGCCTGGAGGGGTGGGATGGGGAGGGTGGGAGGGAGGGAGATGCATGAGGGAGGGGATGTGGGAACAGATGTATATGTATGACTGATTCACTTTGTTATAAAGCAGAAACTAATAAAAAAAAAAAGAAAAGAAAGAAAAGCGGAGCTGGAGGAATCAGGCTCCCTGACTTCAGTCTATACTACAAAGCTACAGTAATCAAGACGGTATGGTACTGGCATGAGAACAGACATATAGATCAATGGAACAGGATAGAATGCCCAGAGATAAACCCACACACATATGTTCACCTTAGTTTTGATAAAGGAGGCAAGAATATACAGTGGAGAAAAGACAGCCTCTTCAATATGTGGTGCTGGGAAAACTGGAGAGCTCCATGTAAATGAAATTAGAACACTTCCTAACGCCATACATAAAAGTAGACTCAAAATGGACCAAAGACCTAAATGTAAGGCCAGACACTATCAAACTCTTAGAGGAAAACATAGGCAGAACACTCTATGACATAAATCACAGCAGGATCCTTTTGACCCACCTCCTAGAGAAATAGAAATAAAAACAAAAGCAAACAAATGCAACCTAATGAAACTTAAAAGCTTTTGCACAGCAAAGGAAACCATAAAGACAAAAAGACAACCCTCAGAATGGGAGAAAATATTTGCAAATGAAGCAACTCACAAAGGATTGATCTCCAAAATTTACAAGCAGCTCATGCAGCTCAATATCAAAAAAACAAACAACCCAATCCAAAAATGGGCAGAAGACCTAAACAGACATTTCTCCAAAGAAGATATACAGATCGCCAGTAAACACATGAAAGAATGCTCAACATCACTAATCATTAGAGAAATGCAAGTCAAAACTACAATGAGGTATCACCTCACACCAGTCAGAATGGTCATCATCAAAACAATCTACAAACAATAAATGCTGGAGAGGGTGTGGAGAAAAGGGAATCCTCTTGCACTGTTGTTGGGAATGTAAACTGATACAGCCACTATGGAGAACAGTATGGAGGTTCCTTTAAAAACTAAAAATAGAACTACCATACGACCCAGCAATCCCACTACTGGGCATATACCCTGATCAAGCCATCAATCAAAAAGAGTCACGTACCACAATGTTCACTGCAGCTCTTATTTACAATAGCCAGCACATGGAAGCAACCAAAGTGTCCATCAACAGACGAATGGATAAAGAAGATGTGGCACATATATACAATGGAATATTACTCAGCCATAAGAAGAAACGAAATTGAGTTATTTGTAGTGAGGTGGATGGACCTAGAGTCTGTCATAGAGTGAAGTAAGTCAGAAAGATAAAATCAAATACTGTATGCTAACACATATATATGGACTCTAAAAAAATAAGGTTCTGAAGAACATAGGGGCAGGACTGGAATAAAGATGCAGATGTAGAGAATGGACTTGAGGACATGGGGAGGGTGAAGGGTAAGCTGGGACAAAGTGAGAGAGTGGCATGGACTTATATATACAACAAATGTAAAATAGATAGCTAGTGGGAAACAGCCGCATAGCAGAGGGAGATCAGCTCGGTGCTTTTTGACCACCTCGAGGGGTGGGATGGGGGGGTGGGAGGGAGACGTAAGAGGGAGGGGATATGGGGATATATGTATATGTATAGATTCAATTTGTTATAAAGAAAAAACTAACACACCATTGTAAAGCAATTATACTCAAATAAAGCTGCTAAAAAAATTCTAATAACTGAAAGGCCAGATAACTTCTAAGAAATTGAAAAGTACTAAGCAAGGTAGGAAACCTTCCATGGACAGGCTCTGTAGGGCATTGGTTGCATTGTCTCCAATCCTTTCTCAGATTCAGAGAAGTTTTTTCCTAGTCAACTGACAAATAATTTGGTAAACACATGTACCAGTGATACCCAGAATGGCAACATTCTGGATATCACTCTAAGATTTCTACTACAAATTCTGTTTGGCCTTTCCAAACAGAAATACCACTGCAGGTCAGCGAGAGACTAAATCTAAACTTAAACTTTGGCACTGAAAGCCCACAGGGTTCCCCAGAATTTTGAATCTTTGTTTCGACTCACTTTCAGGTGCTTCCTACCTCCTTACCTGAGCTTACAGTGTGACAGGTCAAGAAATCATCTCAGAAGGTGTTCCATTAGTTACTGAAGGTATTCGGCTGATTAAAAACAACCCTTTCAAGCTACATTCCTAAACTCCAACTAAGGTTTATTCATTCATTCAGCATATGGTTGCCAGATTAAATACAGGGCACCCAGTTTAGACTGAATTTCAGATAGCCAATGATATTTTAGCATGGATATACCCCAAATATTGCATGGGACACACTTGTAATAAACAAATTATGTGTTGTTTTAACTGGGTATCCCACATTTTTATTTGGTAAATCTGGCAACCCTAATTCAATCTTACATTAATTACAACCATCATACCTACACAGCACTGACTATGCCAGTCATTTAACATGTTTTTATGTGTTTTTAATTCCAGCAATAACCTCATGAGGTAGTTATTATCCCCATTTTACAGGTGTGAAAATGGAAGCACAGAGAATTAAAGTAAACGTTCTCTTATGAAATCAAGTATTTTAAACCTGGACCCTCAAGCTTAGATGGCTTCCCATCTTGTGGGGATGGAAAGCGCCAATGTTTTCCAGAGAAAACAGTTTTGAGCTGCTTGAGCACAAGGACAAGTGCTTGATCCAGGTCCCTAACACTCTTTGGCATGGAGTATTATATATACTTTTAGTTTGGAAAGTATCCACAGCAGGTGTTACCAATTGCCCACTGAAGCCATTAAGACACTCACAGAGTATTGAATTTTAAGCAATGAAATTCTGGGTGAGCTTTCCAAGATAAACTGGCTACAATGCGTGCCCCTTAATCTCCAAACGATTTGACCTGCTATTTATTTGATATAGCTATTTTAAAGAGCACCTACAACTGCCAAAATGAAGATTTCTGTTTTGACATAATTCCATTTATTATGTACCTCGTATGTGTCAGATCTAGGAGAAAGACACATACAAAATTTAAATGCAACATACTGAATGTTAGGGTGTAGATATACACAGTAGCTCTATAAGTGCAGAGCAGAGAAGAGCTATCCAGCTCAAGATTAGGGACTACAAGAAGGTCTTCATGGAAGAGATGTGACTTGAACTAAATCTTAAGGACCAAGGAAGCGTTCATAGGGTAGGAAGTTGGGAAGGCTGTTGTAGGTGAAGTTGACAGTGAAATGGAGAGAATCTTGCTTCTCATCATCATTGGGGAGCCAGATCCATCACTGCTTGAGCACATTCTTAGTATGAAAAAATGAAGCAGCCCAGAGGAGACTGCCTGGTTCTCTACAATGTCAAGAGATGAGTATAAGGAACACAGTTACACTCTATTATTTCAGGCCTCTCTGCTTTTTAATATTATTTTTTTTCTTTTGCTGAAACAGACTAGGCACGATATTAGATCTTAGTGTATGATGGACAGAGCAAAAAGATCACAGAACATGTTGGTGCTTTCCTTACCCTGTACTTAAAAGCTTGAATTTTATACCCTCTAACGACTATTTTCTCAAAGTACTAACGTCTTAAAAGCTCATCTACATTTTCTGAGAGTTTGTCAACATTAGACATTTAGTATTAAATGAAGAGTCTTTAAAATATTTTGAAATGTGATTTTTCTCTAATATTTTCAACTATATTAGTTTATACCTAAGGAGTGGGAAATAGACTTTGCCAAAGAATGAACTGATGCGGATGTTGGTCAGACATACCAAAAATATCACAAAGCATTGGCTTCAGTACATTTAATTTTGCTCTTGAGAGAAGTCTTACTTTCAACCTGGCCCCTGTTAACTAGGGAAGAAATGTCAACTGTGTCCTCAAGTTTCCATAATATGTTTCTTGTGATTTTCAGTTCACTAGAAGTTCCATAAGGAGGCTTAGATGATGTACTTTAGGCAGAGTGCAATGAGCACCAGCCTGGGAATCACTGGAACCTAAGTTTGCTCTTGGCTTTGGTTCTTACTTGGTCAAGTCATCCGACTGCTGAGTTTCTCCTTTTCTTCATCTCTCAAGGGATAACTGAGGTTGACAATGGCTCCAGTCCCCTCTGGTTCTAAAGAATTCTGCTTCTATAACTTAAGTTGTTTGATGGAATTACTTTTACCCATTTGCATTTCAAATTTTTTGAATAATAGATTTAGCAAAATTGCAAGAGACCTGGGATAGTATCCAGGAAAAAAAAAAAAAAAGGTAATGTCTTCCACTGACCTGAATGCATACAAATTCAGAAATTAGGAAACATCTAAAATAAAATTCTCAGGGCTTTATTTTACAATAGGAGTTGGAATAATTTCTACTTCTGATAGAAATATGACAGGTCTACTTCTTTCAAATGCATGTGTGATCTTTTCTTCTTTTGGCTCGAAGCCAGTGAAAACCTCAAACAATCCTAAATAAGTAAATTGCAAAGTTACTTTAGTTAGGAGTTGTAAGCTCTCTTCAGTATTTTACAGCAACATATGTGGTATTTTATTGGATTGAGAACTTATATTCCATATAAAGTCATTTTTTTCCACATAAAGATGATTTTACTGGATTCAATTCAGATAATATTAACATTTATGGACCAATTCCAAACTTTCTTTGGTTTCTAGTAATCATATACGAATGAGAATGGCTACAGCAATTCTATTAATATATTTACTTCTGTCAGAAGCTGCATTAGCAAGCATAACAAGAAAACATAAGAAAATAAATGTTGAAAATTGGACTTTTAAGGGACTCTTCATCTTATGGATTTTATTAAATAAATGCCAAAATAATTAAATTACTACAAAATTTTAACTAAATGTTTATTATTTATTTTGGCTTAAAATAAAAAACCCAGAAAGTTTATAGTATCTGATGTTCCAAAATTAATATATTTGATTTACTAAAATAAAAACATATCACAATGAATTAGGTTCACATCTGAAACTTACAGAATGGCTTTGACATTGCTTATGCCTTTTGGAAACTCTTTTAATTTCTCAGAACCTCGGTTTTGCATCTGTAAAAAGACTGGTTGGTAATTTTTAAAGTGCCTTTGAGCTCTGAGAATTTATGATTCCAGATAACAGCTTTCAAAAAGTACTCAGAAGCCCCTGAAACTGTTTCATTAGATCAATTCCAAAGATCTAATATAAAAAAAAAATCCTGTGTTTCCAACATCAGTCAGTCGTGAAACTGGGTTATTTAGACCAAGCAACACTGGTAAAGGGGGCTTACAGTATTTGTCTACCATGAAGAAGAAAATTATCATTCTTTTAAATCAACAGATGTTATGTTCTCCTTTGAATCGAACTTAGCTTTTTCTTGGAAAATGCAAACATTAAGGACTATGAAGAACAGCAGAGGGCGCCACAATCACAACCAAAACAAACAAAAGAAAAACCTTGGCATCACATCCAGTGCCAGGAAGTCCCGAGCCTGGAATCAGAAAATGGGCCACAGCCAGGTGGGAACAAACATTTTCAGAATGTATTTGGGAAACTGCCAATGAAAATGATTTACATTTAATCTCAGCATCCACTTCCAGATCAAGGGCTATGATTCTCTTCTTGGGTATCTTCTGGAATATTTCATTCTCTTTGGGACACCATATAGGAGAGAGAGGACAGTGCCAGGTTAGAGCACACCCAGGGCAGGCAGGGCAGGAGACAGGAGGACAAGTTTGGTGTACGGGGAGTCATTGATGAGAGGGCAGGCATAGTTTGAAGACTAGAATCCTTGGGTAGAGTCTTTGCACACTTGAGACGGTCTCATGTGAAGCATAAAAAGGACACGTGTGTCGCCAGAGGTCTAGGACAGATGGAGCTCATAGGTGGGCAGGGTTGGGGTAACTGCGGGGAAGAGTTTCTAAACAAGTGGAGCTGTCCACAACTGAGTAAAAGAGCTCAGCAAGTCTCCAAGCCACGGCTGCCTACACTTCATTCACAGACCTCAGAGATTTATGAATCTGGTGAGAGGCTCGGGTTGATGACTAAGAAACTAGAATTCTAATGCATTAATTACACTTGTCATTATGTCAAATTGTATAGAGTCTGATTTACTTCTAGGAAATAAGTATGAGATTACACACGCTTTTGAAACACAAGCTCATTATTTCCAAATAACAGGTCATAATGACTGTGATGAGCTCAGAGATCTGTTATTAAAACAAACTAATGATTATAATTATTAAAGTAAGTATAAGAATGATTAAAGAATTTGCTAATGGTTATTCTCTGTTGATACAGAATTGGAGTGTCTGGTTATTATATACACGTGTATATTTATCCACATGTAGGCAGACACCCATACAAACGTGCATATTTCTATGCAGAAAAGTGGAAAATGGTTATATGGAAACAGGCATTCTTCTTACAAAGGCACGAGAGTCCTGTCCAGTTATTACGCAAGGTAATGCAAAGGCTTCTGAGACCTGAGTGCTGGCGTTCAAATCCATCCTGTAGTACTTACTGGCTGTGTGTTCCTGGGCAAGTTACCTTATCTCACGGGCTCTCACATGGTCCCCGGAATGGCAGCATCAGCATCAGTGTGCCCTGGGAACTTCCTAGAAACGCAAATTCTCAGACCATACCCCAGCCCTCCTGAATCAGAAACTCTGGGGGTAGGGTCCAGCAACCTATTTTAACAAGACCTCTAGGTGATTTTTGATGCACACTAACATCTGAAAACTCTTGGTCCATGTGCCTCAGTTTCCTAATCTATAAAATGGGAGCAAATAGGGTTATTATGAAAAATAAATGAGTTAATATACACTTATAGTGTTTAGAACAGTATGTGGTACATGCAGTATGCAATATGTACGTGTTTTTAATATTACTATACAAATCTTGATAGCCATTAAAAGAAAAAAATAACACCAACTGGAATGTTAATGCTATGTGAAAGTAGAATCAGTGGGAAAACGGTGATTTTGCTGAGTGCAATAATTTAAAAAATGAGCCCCACTGAAATATGGGATGGAGAAATATCCAGGCTTCATAAACCAGGATTGACAGGAATTCTTCCAGAGGAAAGGACAGTCAAGCTTGCTCATCGGAGAGCAGTCCCATCACCCTTGTTGCTAGGGTCTGCACACTCACCCTGGCGGGCTTTCAGAGGGACATCATTTGGGTTCAGGCTGGCCCACCTCAAACCCCACATAGGATGATTCTCACTGAGGCAGACATAGGAGCTCCGTCTAAACTATTATGACTTCACGTCCATCCCCAAGATCGAGTTAATCGGGGTGCTGAGATTCTTCCTAACTGAGAAATTAGGGATGAGGTCAAGCAGTTGCTATGAGGGCAACATGAGGATTTTCTCAGGCACTTTCAGTTCATCCCCTTGAAATCTCAGAAAAGCCACTCCTGACTTTTTGGTGGTTATTAAGTGAGGACTCTGGAATTTCTCTAATCCTTTGAAGTGTGGAAGGTCTTTAATCTTCCATTTCCAAATATGTAAAACAGGGATGGTGGTGGCGATGATGATGTGATGATATTACTTTCCTCATAGGGCTCTGAGGGTCAGGTAAGAGAAAGGGTAAAATGGGAGCTACCTAGCAAGTGTCCCATACACATTCGCCATTGCTGAGTTATTCATTTTCATGGCTAAGTAAAATGACGTTCTGAGATCTTAAGTAAATCGCTCACCATCCCACAGCCAGTAAGTGGCAGAGTTGGAATTCCAAGCCCGGTACGTTGGACAGGAGAATGAATGGGCTGCTCCCTGTACAACACTTTCCCGAGAACTGTCATTTTACAGGAACTTTGAGATTGGTCTCCCTCAGGAATTATAGGAGATGTTGATTCACACATAACTAAGACCTTAGCAAAAAAAAAATCTTCACAAGATGAAGACTGATGCTAATAACCTAAACAACTTTTTTAGGTAAAGACGTATCTAGTTGATAATGTAAGTAACATTATGGTTCTAATGAATGAAATTGCCAACGATTTCTTTAAAACTTAATTCAAAACAAAGCTATCCAATTTAGAAACGATTTACTGAGGACATACCATGTGTCATGTCCTATTCAGTGGATAGGACAGGAAAGTTGAATAAGAGGTACTCCTGCCATCAGGAAGAAGGCATCCAATAGGACAGTAGCTCACTTCTCTTAGAGCACTTACCACTCCAGACAAATCACATGGGTATTTCAAGGCAGAAGGGTGGTGGTGGTGTAGGAATCCATATTTTCTAAAGTCTCTTTAGATAAACATTGAGGGGCAGCCAGGTTTGAGACCATAGGGGAAGGGAGCTGATTGTTTTTGGACCATTGCAACTCCTGGGATTCATTCTTTCTTCACTGGCCCGAGTGGGCTCAGGTGCCCCTTCCTGACCAATCATCATTTCTGATGGGGAAAAATCCATAACTACCACTAGATACTGGGGTGTGGTCAAGTCTTCAAAAAAAAAGGCCTAAGACTGAGAAAAGAGAATTCAGTTGATAGGAAATGAAATGGGGGACTTCTCTAGTGGTCTAGAGGTTAAGACTCCGTGCTTCCACTTCAAGGGGGCATGGGTTCGGTCTTTGGTCGGGGAACTGAGATCCCATGTGCCACACAGTGCGGCCAAAAAAAAAAAAAAAGAACTGGCCAAATTGAAATTGGATGCTTATAGAGGAAACCCACAAATGTCCAGGAGACCAGGAGGACTGAGATCTGGGAGAGGTTTCTCAGGTGGGACTTGGCCCTGAAGGCACGGAGGCCAAAAAATAGCACTTGAAGTGCAGGAGGGAAAGTGGAGGGGGATGAGAGAGAGAGAGAGGATATAAGATGAGAGAGGTCTGGCTAACTTCCTGTGATTAAATAAAAAACAGGAAAATATAAGCTGAAGGGAAGATAAGGCAAGAGATAACCAATGGAGTCCTCTAAGAACAGAGAGGAAGGGATATGATCCAGAATCAGATGCCAGGAGGAGCTTCCCTGGGTAGAAAGATGTCTCTCCTAATGAGGGTACCTGAGAGGAGGTGAGGATGGGTCCACACAAGGACAGGACCAGTGCCTGGGCAGTTCAGTGTGAGTGCAGCCATGTAAGGTACTGTGCTGGTACCAACAAGAGACCTGGGCAGTCACTCATCTTTCCTATACTGTAAAATAATAATACAGGCTCTTCTAACATGAAGTGTGAAGGGCCTCCCAGATGTAGGCTGGAGTTCATTTCACAAACACAACAACAATGACTTCGTGATCTAGCATTTGCAAGGAATACACAACAATCCCAATATTTATTTTTACTAGACTCTGAATAAACAGAGCTGGTCTATTTTCATTCTAGCATTCAATATGGGGCCCAGCTTTGTCTTCCAATAATATTTTGAAAAGGAGAAGCAATCACAACAAGACTTTTGCCTAGGACATATTTCCTCATTCTCTCATTTAAGATTACCAGCCCCAACAAAACCCAGGTGGGTATAACCCCGCATCATCCTTCTTCCTGAAGTAACGATCCTCTTGGAAGGTTCTCTTTCCAGCATTAGAACCCAGATAGGGATCAGGTTGGGAAGGATGTGGATGGTGGCTCCGTGTGTGGTATCCTGGGGTTGGTTATGTCTCCTAACAAAGAATCTTTAATTTGCAAACTGGTTGATATCAAACAAACTCAGTGCTATTGTGGCTTTAATTATGATGGTTTTAAGAGAGTATCTGATATTAAAAAATATACACTGTCTTTTACTGGAAACATTTTTTCCCCTCCATTGGTGTTTGTTTTAAAATATCAGATTCAAAGTGAAAAGAAAAAAAGGTTCAATTTCACTCTGTTTCCAGCTCTTTAAATATGTTGAGATCACTCTTGGACTGAAGTACACAAAGCTTAGTAATAATCATAATGATAACATAATAGGTGTTTTTTAAACTTGAGATTTCCAAACATCCAGATGTTTGGACTTTGCTGAAGGTATCCAGATGACTGATTACATTTTTTCAGTTTTCATACAGCTCCAGGACTTCATGGAGCCACAAACCTTTTACTTGCAACAATGCAATTAGAAATTACAATTATTCTCCTATCATGTAGGACCCCTGTGAACAAACTAAGGTCTGCGGGCCAAACCCAGCCCCTGCCATTTCTTTATGTGTTGTCTCTTGGTGGCTCTCAAGCTACAAGGCAGAGTCTAGTAGTTAGGATGGCTGGTTATGCGGAAAATATTTACTCCTGGCCCTTTGCAGACAAAGTTTGCCAATTCTTTATGGAGATCATCATCTTCTTTCTGTAGCTAACTGGCTTTCTCTGATTGGCTTTAGGAAGTTATCTAAATCAGTAAACTTATTTGCACATGAGTAATAAGCACTTTGAGAAGATGCACTAATGCCTTTGGCCGTTGTTCAGTTGTTCAGAGGTGAACTTAATGGAACTGAATGTTTAAGAGGCCACTGGGTTAACTGCTCTTCACCTTGGAAATCATTATGCATTTGGTTAAGAAAAACGCTAACTTCAGATGCGTGGGTAAATGAATAGAGGGTATGTTCTCAGTTTCCATTTTTATAATTTATCCCACGGGGATTTTAAATGATATATATTACAAGAAGTGATGGAGCACTCAAATTTACCTCAATATAAAGATTTAAGTTTCACCAAATTTTATTATGTAATAATTTCTTCTAATATGCTTATTTAATGACCAGTATTAAATTGACATTTTGACATAGAAAGTTAAGGAATAATGAAAACATTTTAAAATGATAAATTAGGTCACTATTTTTTCTGTATCATTTAAAACTTAAAGTTTTGTAAAATTTACTTTTTAGCCTATTCCTTCATGATTTTCTAAAAGAAAGGGTTAATTTAGCCACCTTAGTACTCAAAAGTCTTAAGAAATAAATTTGAATTAATAAATATTTACTGAAGAGCTTAGAGATGGGCTTCTCCTGCAAGATATATTGCATAAGAAGGAATAACACAATGTCTTCCTTTCTATATCAACGTCTAGCTATGAAAAAATAAATTTAAAACGATCTTTTTCACAGGTTTGAAAAACTGGAAGAAAAGGCCACAGTATATCTACTGTCTACAGATTTTTAGGTTCTTATTTGAACATGATCTGGGACTCTCTCCTAGTATAGCTAGTGCTTTGTCAGATTTTATCTCTTCATAAATACTACACACGTTATTTACTATAATAATATATACTACTAGCATTGTATTTATGTGTATATATGTATGCATTGTATTTATGTGTATATATGTATGCATGTGTATATATGTATGTGTATTATTATATATGTATATATAATAATATATACTACTAACATTGTATTTATGTGTATATATGCATGCACTGTATTTATGTGTATATATGTATGCATGTGTATATATGTGTATTATATATGTATATATAATAATATATACTACTAGCATTGTATTTATGTGTATATATGCATGCACTGTATTTATGTGTATATATGTATGCATGTGTATATATGTGTATTATTATATACGTATATATAATAATATATACTACTAGCATTGTATTTATGTGTATATATGTATGCGTTGTATTTATGTGTATATATGTATGCATGTGTATATATGTATGTGTATATATTATTATATATACGTATATATAATAATATATACTACTAGCATTGTATTTATGTGTATATATGTATGTATGTGTATATACATATGTGTATATATTGTTATATATGTATATATAATAATATATACTACTAGCATTGTATTTATGTGTATATATGTATGCATGTGTATATATGTATGTGTATTATTATATATGTATATATAATAATATATACTACTAGCATTGTACTTATGTGTATATATGTATGCATGTGTACATACATATGTGTATATGTGTATTATTATATATGTATATATAATAATATATACTGCTAGCATTGTATTTATGTGTATATATTGGTGATGAAGAATGATAGAACGCCTGCCATAGTACCAGCTACTGTCACACAGACCCTCTCTATGGTTCCTGGGTTCCAGTTGATTCTACGTTGTACAGAATCTCTATAAAGGAAGCACAAACACTTGAAGCCGGATCACAGAGAAACATGCCTTCTTTTGCCATTATTTCCAAGTGGAATCTGCTGGTATCCAGTCTTGAAATGCCAGTCTCTAAATTTTCTCACCCATTTAATCCTCAGTCTTTTATGCTAACCCTAAACTTGCCTTATCTATTACAAATTTACCAGCTGACCAGGGACTGTGATCCAGACAAAAATGAAAAAACTTTTTTTTTTAAGTTGGTAAACATCATGCATTTAGGAAAGGAAGTCTCTAATCGCCTCATTTATCATGTAAAAGCAAACCTGTCTGCTCCCTTTGACTAGCGTATTTGTTACTGGCGAAGCCTCAGGCACTTCCTCCCACCACTTTTTGACTTGTTATAAGGGGATGTCATTCCCATATTACAGGTGAGAAAACTGAGGTGCAGTCAGAATAAGTGACCTGCCCAATGCTTACAGCAGAATCTGGGACCTGATCCCAGGTCTTTGGACTCAAAGCCCAGCAAACTTACCATTACCTCACATTCAACCACAAGCCTCTCATGGACTTAAGGAACAAAAACAACCTACACAGAAATGAGGAGGAGTTTTGTCGTTTAAACTTTGGTTTTTGACAAAGGTTGATTTGTTATGGAATTGCATTTTATTTTCGGACAAAACCGCCAATGCAATTATTTTGTATGAAAAAAACAAAATAAATAAATTTCATAACACCCAGTTTTGAATAGATGATCACCTTTGTGGCCTTCACAATAAAAAAAATTAAGTAGCTGCAGTGCAAGATCTTTAAATCAACTTTGAGTTTAAAGGTGGCATCTAAAATATATCAAACATCTGAGCCACGATAGTGTGAACAACTGAATGTTTGTTTGTTTTTTAAAATTTGGGTGTGGATGTGCAAAACAGGGAAGAAAATGAGGGCAGCACTAAGGCAAGGTCTTGGATAATTCCTCATTTTGTAGATGAGGAAAATACGGTCAGGAAAGGTTAGAACTTTACTCATGGCCAGTTAATATCACATCCAATAGTCTTATTAAATTATGATGCTTTATTGTCACGTTTACATCCAGATTTGGGTATCAAATTAACTGTGTGTTCAGTGAATTTGAAAAGGCATGACCTTTACAGGTACATAAAACCGAAAAACACTGCCAACATAGGAAGGGCCGTCCATCTCCAAAAAGAAAAGAAATCCTGATGGATTTTACCATACCCACCTACCAGCACGCACTCATGGCTTTCTTAAATTTATAGACAAAAAACTAAGAAGTTAAACACCTTTTATTTGTATACCCAAGAACAGAACAGAGTAGTAGTTGAGCTAAAAGGGAAGCAAGTTATTTCGGCAATATATTTCTACCAGTTAATTCCTGAATACTTTGTATCAGAGTGATAAGATCAAGTCTAAAGAAATAATAATAATAGTTTTCATTATGATAATTTCTTTTGGAATGCCCAAACGTTTCCAAGTACCTAAAAACATTTTAATTATGTATCTAAATCTTGAGGTAGATATGGATAATTTGCATCACATTGGTGAGAATCCAACAGCACTTTTCACATACAAATGTCTTTTCATAGCTCTCTCCATACAGTTTGAAATGAAACATATATTACAAATTAATCTAAAATAAATTACATTTTCTCAATTGCAGCCATTGGCTGTCACCTTACTAAAAACACCCTTCAGCCAAAACTCAATATATAGCCATTTGATTTAGTGCAGGCTACTGGGGTCTGATGAAAGCAAGAAAGTGTGAAAATTTAAAACCCTTAAAGCAAACACAGAGCATTTTATAGGTGATGAAAATAATTGAGTATAAATTCTATATTTTATTTCAATCTCTCACAAAACTGTCCTGCCCTAAATAGTCAAGTGTCTTGACTGAGTAGACTTTAACGTTCCAAAAATAATCTATCAAGGCAGAGTTTTCCCATCCGCAGCATGTGACTCTCATCACCTTCAAATATTTCTCATTAAATAGGGATTAATTCACAAGGCCCCCTACTCCGCTAAGGACCCACTATAAATATGCAATAGTTCAGGGAAAGTTGCTAACATCCTTATCAAAGGCACTAATGTCCTAAAGAGCTTAGCAAGTTTGCTTGTATAATGAGTCCTTAAAGAATTCTGTCTCCATGGAGGCTGGACAGCTATTCTGCATTGAAACCCTATTCAAAGTTGTAAATTTATGTTTCTTTCTCTCCAAGAGGCATTTCATTGCCTTTCTTCTTTTCTTCATTCCTTTCAAACAATGAGATAATTAGCCGCAGAAATGTTATCGAATGCCAATGCCTATAGAGAAAGATGTCAACAGTACCTTCACTTGGAGTGAGGAAGTATGTGGAAAAACTGGTACCAGTTGGTAGAATGCAAAAACAGAAAGTCATAACTTAAGAAAGAATTATTAAATGTATAAAGAAAAGTCCTGTGTAAAATTCATAATGTGTTGTGGAGATGGCACAGAGTTGGAAACAACTGCTCATGCAGCTGGACTCGTCACAGGGTTGCTTGGGGTCAGACACATCAGCCGCCCTCGGTAACAGCACCACTCAGACGCAGGGCTGCCAACACAGCGCCGGGCCACCACTGTGATTTGCCAAGGGGGTGTTCCAAGGGAAGATCTGGAGTGTTGACAGTGTATGTTATTGGAGTGAGGGAGGGCTTGTTTTTTTCCCTGGGCAAGACTAGCATCCTATAGTTTTCTCTTGGAGATTCCTAGCGCATGGCAGCATATTAAAAGGATCTGTTAAATCTGGTCTCACCAAAGCATTTCTCAAACCAATTTGATCATGGAAGATTTTCATGACCACATCGTTATGGTGTGAACTGCATTCCCCCCAAATCCACATGTTGAAGTCCTAACCCTCAGTACGGTACAGCAACTCAGAACGTGACAGCGTTAGGAGATAAGGTCTTTAAAAAGGTGATTAAGTTAGAATGAATTCTTCGTGTGGCCTCTAATCCAATATGACTAGTGTCCTTATAAGAAGACGAGATTAGGACACAGACACACAAAGAGGCAAGACCATTATTGTGAAGACACAAGGAGAAGGAGGCGTCTGCAAGCCAAGGAGAGATGCCTCAAATGGAAACTAGCTCTGCTGGCACCTTGAACTTAGACTTCCAGCCTCCAGAACTGTGAGAAGATACATGTCTGTTTTTTAAGCTCCTGAGTTTATGGTACTTTTTATGGCAACCAGAGCAAATTAATACACACAACAGAAAGATTTATTGGAGCAGAATACTACCTTACAGCAAAAATATCTCTATAATTAGTGTACAGTGGACAGCACAAAGTCCATGGCCTATCTGACCTCTGCATCTCACCATATGAGCAACTACTACTAATAGTGTGGCTAATAATTGTGAGGATCATACTTTCTTATTGGCCTGTAAGTTGTAAATTTAGAGATACTTCTACAATTTCTTTTAATTTTGCCCAAGGATCAATTTTTTTTTTTTTTTTTTTTTTTTTTTTTTTTTTTGCGGTACGCGGGCCTCTCACTGCTGTGGCCTCTGCCGTTGCAGAGCACAGGCTCCAGACGCGCAGGCTCAGCGGCCCATGGATCACAGGCCCTGCTGCTCCGCGGCATGTGGGATCTTCCCGGACAGGGGCATGAACCCGTGTCCCCTGCATCGGCAGGCAGACTCTCAAGCACTGAGCCACCAGGGAAGCCCCCAAGGATCAATTTTTGTGTTTTCTTTTGTTAGGAAAAATGGAAAGGGTAAAAATGCAAATGTAGCATTTTCATATCTACATCGTTTGATCATTTACTTAAGAGGTATCTGTTAAATGCCTACTAAGTACCAAGAACTGTGCTAAATAGTGGACACACAACAAAAGCAAGACAGATCTGCTTCTTGGATTTTAGAGTTGGGAGGAGAGAGAGAAGTATTAAATATCAATACCATTTATTATTTCATTTCAGTTTTAAGTGAAACAAAATTTCTTTTATATAAGTGATATAAAAGAAAAATAGTGGCAACTGAACCATAGCTAACAATATTACAGCTTTCACTGAACAAATCTAAGGCAGATAAAATAATGATGCAAATAAAATTTGCAATCATGGTATTCATAGTAATATGGTCAAATTTGTGTCCCGTGTTTTACTCTTTTCAATATTAAATAAGGTACATGATTATTCACCTTCTTAATATCACTGTGGTGAGAGAAAACTAGAAAATATTAAGCAATAAGAAATACATTTCAAACCCTGCAGAAAGTAGGCATAGAGGGAACTTTCCTCAACATAATAAAGGCCATATATGACAAACCCACAGCCAACATTGTCCTCAATGGTGAAAAACTGAAACCATTTCCACTAAGATCAGGAACAAGACAAGGCTGCCCACTCTCACCACTCTTATTCAACATAGTTTTGGAAGTTTTAGCCACAGCAATCAGAGAAGAAAAGGAAATAAAAGGAATCCAAATTGGAAAAGAAGAAGTAAAGCTGTCACTGTTTGCAGATGACATGATACTATACATAGAGAATCCTAAAGATGCTACCGAAAAACTACTAGAGCTAATCAATGAATTTGGTAAAGTAGCAGGATACAAAATTAATGCACAGAAATCTCTGGCATTCCTGTACACTAATGATAAAAAATCTGAAAATGAAATCAAGAAAACACTCCCATTTACCACTGCAACAAAAAGAATAAAATATCTAGGAATAAACCTACCTAAGGAGACAAAAGACCTGTATGCAGAAAATTATAAGACACTGATGAAAGAAATTAAAGATGATATAAATAGATGGAGAGATATACCATGCTCCTGGATTGGAAGAATCAATATTGTGAAAATGACTCTACTACCCAAAGCAATCTACAGATTCAATGCAATCCCTATCAAACTACCACTGGCATTTTTCACAGAACTAGAACAAAAAATTTCAAAATTTGTTTGGAAAAACAAAAGACCCCGAATAGCCAAAGCAATCTTGAGAACGAAAAACGGAGCTGGAGGAATCAGGCTCCCTGACTTCAGACTATACTACAAAGCTATAGTAATTAAGACAGTGTGGTACTGGCATAAAAACAGAAAGATAGATCAGTGGATCAGGATAGAAAGCCCAGAGATAAACCCACGCACATATGGCCAACTTATCTTTGATAAAGGAGGCAGGAATGTACAGTGGAGAAAGGACAGCCTCTTCAATAAGTGGTGCTGGGAAAACTGGACAGGGACATGTAAAAGTATGAGATTAGATCATTCCCTAACACCATACACAAAAATAAGCTCAAAATGGATTAAAGACCTAAATGTAAGGCCAGAAACTATCAAACTCTTAGAGGAAAACATAGGTAGAACACTCTATGACATAAATCACAGCAAGATCCTTTTGGACCCACCTCCTAGAGAAATGGAACTAAAAACAAAGATAAACAAATGGGACCTAATGAAACTTCAAAGCTTTTGCACAGCAAAGGAAACCATAAACAAGACCAAAAGACAACCCTCAGAATGGGAGAAAATATTTGCAAATGAAGCAACTGACAAAGGATTAATATCCAAAATTTATAAACAGCTCATGCAGCTCAATAGCAAAAAAACAAACAACCCAATCCAAAAATGGGCAGAAGACTTAAATAGGCATTTCTCCAAAGAAGATATACGGACTGCCAACAAACACATGAAAGAATGCTCAGCATCATTAATCATTAGAGAAATGCAAATCAAAACTACAATGAGATATCATCTCACACCAGTCAGAATGGCCATCATCAAGAAATCTAGAAACAATAAATGCTGGAGAGGGTGTGGAGAAAAGGGAACACTCTTGCACTGCTGGTGGGAATGTGAATTGGTACAGCCACTATGGAGAACAGTATGGAGGTTCCTTAAAAAACTAAAAATAGAACTACCATATGACCCAGCAATCCCACTACTAGGCATATACCCTGAGAAAACCATAATTCAAAAAGAGACTTGTACCAAAATGTTCATTGCAGCTCTATTCACAATAGCCCGGAGCTGGAAACAACCTAAGTGTCCATCATCGGATGAATGGATAAAGAAGATGTGGCACATATATACAATGGAATATTACTCAGCCATAAAAAGAAACGAAACTGAGCTATTTGTAATGAGGTGGATAGACCTAGAGTCTGTCATACAGAGTGAAGTAAGTCAGAAAGAGAAAGACAAATACCGTATGCTAACACATATATATGGAATTAAAAAAAAAAAAATGTCATGAAGAACCTAGGGGTAAAACGGGAATAAAGACACAGACCTACTTGAGAATGGACTTGAGGATATGGGGGGGGGGGAGGGGTAGGCTGTGACAGAGGGAGAGAGAGGCATGGACATATATACACTACCAAACGTAAGGTAGATAGATAGTGGGAAGCAGCCGCAGAGCACAGGGAGATCAGCTCGGTGCTTTGTGACCGCCTGGAGGGGTGGGATGGGGAGGGTGGGAGGGAGGGAGATGCATGAGGGAGGGGATGTGGGAACAGATGTATATGTATGACTGATTCACTTTGTTATAAAGCAGAAACTAATAAAAAAAAAAAGAAAAAAAAAAAAGAACCAATAGGAGATATAGAGATGGATGGATGGATAGATAGATAGATAGATAAAAAAAAAAAAAAAAAAAAAGAAATACATTTCAATATAAAGTATTTCCCCTATTATTTTTTGCATAAAATGAAAACCATGGATCATTATTGTCTGAGTTCTTTTCTGATATGTATTTAAAATTTTAAAAATATATTACCCCAAAAAAGACTAGAGTGTTATTTGCTAAACAACCCAACAAAATATTTTGTGTTTCTAAAGAAATTCTGGGAATCCATATTCAATGCTGTATATTCAAATGACGTGTTGCCTTTATGACACTAGGGGAAAGTCAAGAATTGCAGCTTTGGCTGTTAAAAGACTGTAACGCTCAGATACTGTGTTTCAAATGGGCATGTCAACATGTCTTCATTTATGCAAAAGAGACGCCTTTCAAGTCATCTTTCTTCATGTTTTGCCCTTCCATTTCAGCTTCATGCCTCAGCTCTGTTCACTGATTAGTTGACTAATCCTAGTTCCTCTCCTCTTTTGTTGTATTAGCTCTTGTTCTTCTATCAGAAAGTTTAAAGCTATTTTTTCTTTAAAATGATTTGATCTTTCTAGGAGTATCAAGCATTTATATGCATAAATGATTATTTTAATATTATTAGTTCTTTGAGATTCTAGAGATACTAATATACATAGCTAATAATTACTGAGTGTCCACTCTGTATTAGGCCCTGTGCTAAAATCATTACATACCCTATCAAATTACATCCACCTAATAGCCCTACGAAGTCGATTCAATTAGTGGCCATCTTCTTTGTTTTTTTTCCAGGAGGAAGTGAATTTTTTTTTTTTTTTTTTTTTTTTTCGGTACGCGGGCCTCTCACTGTTGTGGTCTCTCCCGTTGCGGAGCACAGGCTCCGGACACACAGGCTCAGTGGCCATGGCTCACGGGCCCAGCCGCTCCGCGGCATGTGGGATCTTCCCAGACCAGGGCACGAACCCGTGTCCCCTGCATCGGCAGGCGGACTCTCAACCACTGCGCCACCAGGGAAGCCCCAGGAGGAAGTGAATTTTAAGGAGGGTTAGCAATTAGGGTTCTAATCCAGATCAAGCGCTTAGCCATGACAACGACTGCCTGATAAAGTGATTCAAAAGGTACCCATTGTGGTAGTCCAAGAACAGTGAAGGATGAGGAGTTCCCACGGGAAATTCTGAAGTTCAACATTCAAGTAACCATCTGCATAAACCATCCCCCAAATATGCATACATCATCTGCTTTAGAATATGCAATTCTACAGATATTTGTGATACGGACACACTGATACACATTATCGTTAAATATAGCAACTTCACATGGTGACGACCATGGGTTGTCCACTAGCAAGAAAATATTTCTGCACAGTTACATCCACGATGGCAGTTTAATACTAAGGTAGAGCAATTCCTTCTGTGAGTTCCACTTAAAGAAAGTGGCTGGGGTTTGGATGGTTTATTGGGTGAAAATAATAGCCAGCTGTCTTCAGAGATCGAGGATGAGCAAAATAATATAGTTAATGAAGGCAGACTCTTTAAGTGACCCACATGAATTTTGAAAGGCAGTGGTTAGCAGAACAAAACATCCCTGCACAAACTCACAAATTGTGCTGTAAATTAATTCCACACCTTGAGTCCCTACTGTGTGTCAGGGACTATGCAAGTGCTGGCAACAGCAGAGTGTAAAAGCACCCAAGTCCTTGCTTGTGTGGAACATCCAAACTTTCACTTACGAAGGAAACTCAGACAAAGGGGATCACCACTGGGTCACTTGGGACAAATCTCTCTTATATCATAATATATCAAGCTGTTATGATTTCTTCATGTGTTGAGTCTGACTAGGGAAAGAGAAGGGCCCAAGGCTATGTCATGTCCATCCTTAGTCTCAGGGCCCCACCTGCCATCTTTCACTCTAATAGTTACTGAAGGTCTGACTACCATATACCAGGGTTATCCTGTGCGAGATGTGTAGCCATGCCCAGAGCATCCATTGTGGATGGGGGAGGGGCAAGTCCAGGCTGAGCTTGAGGAAGGGGCTCTGGGGAAACTATCACTGACCATGAGAAGTACATGGATGGATACAGAAGAATTTACGATTGGAAATACATTTTAAATAAATCCAGGAGTTCCCTTTATTCCCCTTAAATATAAAGACTTGGTCAACGGAACACTTGACCTGGAGGGTATCTTCAGAATTTGATAGGACACTGAGAAAGACAACGAAGAAAATCTAAAGAAAAATGCCCACCGCGGACTCCGCAGGAAGCAGGCGAGGGACTAGATCACTTCCACACACGTATTTCAGCTTATTTGGGGCAAAGGAAAATGATAAATTATCCGGTCCTCGGGACCGTGTGAGTCATTTCCAGCACAGATGTGCCCCTGCTGCTGACAGACCTGGAACAGCTGTCTTTTCTCAACTGCCAAGTCCTGGGCTGTGGTCACAGGGAGACCTAGCAGACATTCAGAGCTTCCACAGCAGATACCACATCTTCACTCTCACCCAGCCGAGGAGCCCGACAATTTCCAGCTCTGGAGAGCTGTGAATTCAGAGTGGAGTGTGCTGTACCGTGGATCTGTCCAGGGAGGCTCAGGGGTTACTTCCGACCACTGGCAGAGATACCGCCCTGAAGTGCTTTTGGGGGGTGCCTCGAGGCTAGACATCTGTGTATGCTGTGATTCAAAGACATAAGTGGGAGTTAGCTCTGGAAGGGATCTTGAGCATTTGGAAGCTCAATTTATGACACCTTCTTGAGAGATGTAAATGGAAAGCAGGGGTTAGAGGCAAAAGTAAGTCCCTGTCGTGAGGGGAAATTTGATTAAAACCAGTTTGCAATTTAACTCCCTTCCTCAGGAATGGTGACTAATCCGGATTGTCAGAAAACTGCCCTGAAATACTCTGACCTACGTTGCATCAGAATGTGCTGAATTGTGCCCACTGGTGACTGCAGCGCCTTTTTCCTCTCCAGACAGTGAGGCTACTTCCTTCTCCAAGCCAGCTCTCCGGGGTGTCCGGGTCACAGTTCTTCCCCCTCTATGGCCCTCTCCTTCCCAGCACACGCAGGACCAGGCATCTGCTGAAGTGTGTGTATGAAGGACCTCTAAAGGCAGGGTGGCAGGGTGACCTAACTCCATGTGCCAGAATGTTCACTTCTGTTTCTCAGTATAATACATACATATATTATAATGAGAAATATATATTTATTATATATTATATATTTATAATAATATATATAACATATAATGAGAAAAAAATAGGGCTTCCCTGGTGGCACAGTGGTTGAGAGTCCGCCTGCTGATGCAGGGGACATGGGTTCGTGCCCCGGTCCGGGAAGATCCCACATGCCGCAGAGCGGCTGGGCCCGTGAGCCATGGCCGCTGAGCCTGCACGTCCGGAACCTGTGCTCCGCAACGGGAGAGGCCACAACAGTGAGAGGCCGACGTACCGCAAAAAAAAAAAAAAAAAAAAAAAAAAAAAAAAATATATATATATATATATATATATATATATATATTTACTGTTTAGAAATGCAATCATGTCATAGCATAGACTTAGAAATGGAAAAAACCTCATAGGACAGGACACATTTGACAACTGGGCAGCTTTGGTCCAGACAGCTGGACTGGGGAAGTCACATAGCAAATCACTGTCCCCTTGCTTTAGGCTGCTTCCGTCACTTGTCCCAGGAGAGAGCTGTTTCTGGACACAGGTAAGCCTCCACTCTGTTTAGCTGGTGTATTTGTTAGACATGCTTACCAATCCACGATTGGTACCGTCTGTCCCATAGATCTGGGCAGGGCTAATCTTCCTAAAGAATAGGGTGGCCATGTCTCCAGGGTGTTGAGCAAAGCCCTGTTTTATGCCTGATGTCCCAACCTGATAATTATCAACAAACCCACCCTCTCAAATGAGCCTCAGTGTGGAAGAGAAATCCACGGTGTTGTCCTGATGTCACTTCTCCACTCAAAATCTTAAAACTCCTTCCCATCCGTTGCTAACTCCCTCATTTCCAAACTGTTTTTAAACAAGAATTTATTTTTTAAGTTACTCACTCTAATTTTTTCAGGCTATGCCAGAGATTTTATGTTGGTTTTTGTATTTACATTTGTCAAAGCTAGTTTAAGCTGATACATGGGAAGGTACTTTTGAGATGAATCATCCACAAATCAACACATGAAGTGTGAGCAGGAAGTTAATTTTTCCGCTTTGGCTGAGGAAACAACACCAAAAGCACCAAAGTGACAGACTTTATGTTACTTTAGAGAATAAAAGCAACTCACTTATGTAGCCTATAAACAAGCAAACTGGAGAATGATTGGGACAAATTAAACAAGTTTATTTTTAAGCTTTAAATGTTTCTGTTACATTTTTCAATCTGTAGTTAAGTCCTTTTGGCTTTCCTGGGTCTAGCTACTAAGCCTTTAGGTTATAGGATTAGATCAGATGATCTCAAAGAACTCCATCACTTGTAAAGTTTGATTCTGTGATTGAGATTTTTTTAAAGCATGCCAACTTGAGAAATGAACATAAAGGCTGTAGGATAAAAATCCATCTTCACTTTTCTCTTCCTCTTTATTCACAGCCTGAAAAAGGAAGGTGAGTCATTCACGTCCATATTTCATACCCAAATAATTTTCCAATTTAAAATAAATTAATAAAAGCTAAGATATCTATTTTTAATCAATCTCAGAAGTTGAATGATTAAGTAAGTCCCGTCAAATACTTAAGTCATCATAAAGAACTTAGCTTTCTTTTTAAAATCCTATGATTTAATAACCATTTTTTCCCCAAATGGATTATTTTCTCCTGGAATTGATTATGGTTGATACTCAGTAACCTTAAGGGTCAAATAGGGCCTTTGGGGCCCTGCATTGACTATTTAGAAAACTTCTCAATGGCTATGGTGATACAGTTTCTCAAAGACCTTTGTAATTAGATGTCATTATATGAATCCCCAGTGAAGACCTGGCCTGTAGATAGATCTTAAGCTAAATCCATAAAAAAACTAAAATCCATAAAAATTAAAAAGTTGTATCTTAAGATAATCTTCTACTGTATTTAATATCATAGTTTACTATAAATTCAGAGTGTGGAGTATTTATAGTTATCAAATTCAAAGAGCTTTCTATTTGGGAAGAGTGGAATTTCAGGATCTAAAAGGAATATCATCCCTCCTCACTCCTTATAGCTATTAAGTCATGCTATGGAATTCAGAACAACATGCTTCTCTATTCTAGTGTCTCTATAGTTGTGACCCCACTCCCAGATTCATATACTCAAGTCCTAACCCCCAATACCTCAGAATGTGACTATATTTGGAGGTAGAGTCTTTAAAGAGAAAATTAAGTAAAAATGAGGTCTTCGGGTGGGCCCTATACTATGACTGGTGTCCATATGGGGAGAGGAGATTAGGACACAGACACACACACAGGAAAGACTATGTGACGGCACAGGAGAAGGTGGTCATCTTTAAGCCAAGGAGAGAGGCCTCAGAAGAAATCAACCCTGTTGATATCTTGATCTTGGACTTCCAGCCTCCAGAATTGTGAGAAAGTATATTCTTGTTGGTTAAGTCACCCAGTCTGTGGTACTTTGTTATGGCAGCCTAACAAACTAATACAATAATCAACTTTTACAATTTTATTGTAAATATGGAAAAGTAGAATAAGAATGCTGTAGTAAAAATAAGTTGAAAAAATATATTCTGGTGTTAACAAACAATATGGAAGTGTAAAATCAATTATTTTAATATTTGGGTTAGAAGAAAGTCACAAATAACTACAAGTGATGGTAAGAATCTTGTGATACTTGTTTCAGAAAGAAGAGCTATCACCATTCCACTGAAGTGTCTGACTCTTTCTCTTTTGAGTGACACAAAGATGTGTATGGAATGTTCTGGCGGGCTGCTACGGAATGTCCAAGTCCTGTCTCTCAAACATGGGGCTCCCATTTGTGTGATTCCCCCCCTGCACAAAGGCTGGAGTGACTGACTTCCGCTTCACACAGGGTCTTTGCACTGGTCAAGGGACGAGTCTGTGGATGCAGATAATAAGGTAAGATGCAGCAGCAGGTGAAAGAGATGCTATTAAAATTCATCCTCCTTATTTATTTCTAAAGAAAATAAGAAAGCTTCTGGAGAGAGGTAGAGATCATCTAATGAATTTTCCCATTTGGGGTTGCATGGAATGGGACAAATTCTGAAACACTGATGGAATTACAGAAAGAGAAAGGAGAACGAGGGGGAGGGGAAAGAGGGAGGGAGCAAGAGAGAGAAGTATGAGAAGCAAAGAATATTTAATTGAGCATAATATGCAATTTCAATTCCCAAATTCAGTGTGAAATGTATGGCAAGATAATCTATGCTTGGATTCATGCAAATTGACTCACTTTCCTTCAATCATTCATTTGCCACAGTTTTTCTTTTTTCCTCCTTCTACTACTTCTCCTCCTTTGTCTCCTTCTTCTTTTTTTAATGCATGGTCAAGATAGTGTTGTATTCAAGAACAGGACAAAGTGATTAGGGGAAATGCCAACGTTGGTTTTATCTGACTCAAACCCATTGTTACACAGATAAGTATCTACGATATTAGGAGATCAAGGTTATACTTGTGGTATATTTCATGATAAAATGTTGATCAAATATTTTTAAGTGGCTAATTTCCAAAGTCTGAGTATAAAACTGCTAGAGGTCAGCCAGTGCACAGACATTCATCAAAGGTCTACTATGGCTATAATACAGGTCAAAGCTCTGAGGATACAGTAAGAACCAGATGATGTTTGTGTCTTCAAGGGTCTCACTTTCTCCCAAGGAGTGACAGACAGACATGAAATCCACCAACAGATTAACAACATGACTGCAGACATAGGTAACTGCTAATAAGAAAACATAAAGTAATTTGGTGAAGGGTGACTTGGCAGTGCTGAGAGCAGTGCTGGTTTATCTAGGAGGGCTGAGGAAGCCACTTTGAGGGGCTGTTTAAGCCAAAACTGCAAGGAGGGAGCCCAGTAAAATTCTGGAGTAAAAGCCTTCAAGAAAAAGCAAGAACCTGTGCAAATGTCACGTGTGGGAGGCCAAGCTTAGCATGACCACGGGAGAGAGAGATGAATGACTGGATGGCAGTGAATGAGGGTAACAGTCAGACCTAAGAGTGTAGATCTGGACTTAGAAGTGGGCGAGATCGTACAGATCCCCCTGCCTTGTGGAGGAGCATGGATTTTACCTTAATTGCATTCAGTTTTAAGCAGAGACCGACAGGATCTTGCCATTAATGCTTCTAAAACATCACTATGGCTACTGGGTTGAAAGTGGACTGTTTGGGGTCAGAATAAAGGAGGTGAGATCCAAAGAAGGGGTGAGATGAAGGCCTTTTGGAGTGGTTGTCATAGAGGAGATGGTGAGAAGTACTCAGATTCAAGATAGATTCTGGAGGTAGAGCCAGGTGGACTTGTGGATGGGTACAATGGGAGGAGAAGGTGGAATTGGTGGAACTTAATCACATGCGTGTGACCTTCAGTCATCTTTGCTCTCTTTTTTTCTGCTGAGGTGAAGAATACTCCATCAGACTAAGCCTTTTCTTTTTTATTTTTTTCTGCGGTACGCGGGCCTCTCACTGTTGTGGCCTCTCCCGTTGCGGACCACAGGCTCCGGACGTGCAGGCTCAGCAGCCATGGCTCACGGGCCCAGCTGCTCCGCGGCATGTGGGATCTTCCCAGACCGGGGCACGAACCTGCGTCCCCCGCATCGGCAGGCAGACTCTCGACCACTGCGCCACCAGGGAAGCCCCAGACTAAGCCTTTTAACTTAAAGTCCTTAACATCTCTGAATTTCATGGATAGAATGAAGATAGCTAAACCTCTCTCAAAAAGTTCAATAAATGCTTCAAATGTATCAAATGTATTAGTAATCAGCTGGCAGACTAAACTCCTGTGCAAATATGGAATGAAGTTATTATGTTCACCATTTTGGCTTAGAATCTTCTGCACCCCTGTCCCTCAATGAATATTTCTAATGCCAGGAAAGAATATTTCAGAACCCTGGCTTGCTTTCTTCACTATATACCCCAGTGGGGGATCCTTTATCTCTTGATAAAGAGTGAAAAAAATTCTTTACGCTGTTCTAGAAAGGACATGACTTATCTTTTCTTGTCAAAATGAAAGCAACGTTTTTGTGACACTACTTGATTTCAAATGCTGGGAGTGATATTTGCAAAGAGACACTCTGCCCTGGTTAGAGTTGGTCAACTTCCTCATGACGTATCAATGAAACTCCTAGACAGTGTGTTTTGCAGGGAGAATGGAATAGGCATTCTAAGGATATGATGTTAATCTGTGCATTGAACATTTTCCCTCCGCCTTTGAGACACAACACTGTGACCTTTTTTTTCTCCCCAAGAGGGGATGGGGAGGGGCCTAAAAGACCTTTTACTGCACTTCCAATGGAAATGAGCCTGGCACAGTCCTTTCTTGATCTGGATAGATAGGAGAAGGATAGTCTCTCCTTCTCCTGTCCTCACATATAACTCTAAGTTAGCCGTCTCCTGTTCTGTACATTTCACCCATGACAGCTCACTGACGCGGTGTATGTAGATCGCCATTTCCTCGATTACACTGGCTCTACCGGCAGAGTGAAGGTCTTGCTCACTGGTGCTCAGGTGCCCGGCCAGGGCTCAGCTCCGGTCACTGCTTGTCTTACGAGTGAGTCCCAAGTACACTCGATTGTCAGTAAGTAGGAAAATGTGTGATTACCTGCAATAAAGTCTGGCAAAGGGACTGTCTCAAGGCACCATATTGTATCACAAAAGCTGGTGACATTATTAGACTTAATTTTCAATCTAGATCAGAATCCTCACTTGCAGACAGGAAATTTCATCTCCCCCAAGATGGACCAGGCAAAGTTACAGATACAAATTTATGTAGAGCTCTGACATAACTGTGTCAACCACATGCTCTCAGAAGAGTGAATGTCTGCTAGACCTTCAAAATTCTCCTGTGGGAGAGAGTGCTGATGAAGCATTTGTTCAAGTTGCTGCTGTCTTTTGTTTTTGTTTTGATTTTTAAAAAATATTTTAACTTAGCTTTTAAAAATGGGTAATAAATTCACATAGGCCATAAGTGAAAAAAATCCAAGATACACAAAGTCTTCTTCTAACGCCATCTCCAGTCTGTTCAGCAAACTCTTCCTAATGTTACCACCGTTACTACTTTTAGTGAATCCTAAAGACTTATTTTACATCTGCAAATATTAATTCTTATTCTCCTTTTTTTTCACAAAATGATCATTACAAAAAAGTTAATTTATCAGCGCTAAAGGAAGCTCAAAACAACGTGGGGAAACTATCAGGTTCATAAATGGAAGAAATTAAGTTAACCTAAAGAAAAAGGGGAACTGGCAGAAAAGAAAAACATAAAGTGCCGAAGTGGGTTTTATTTGCTTCTCCATCAGCTTTGAGCAAAGGGGAGAGAGTCTTCATTCAGCTGAGTGTGAAGGGTCTTGGCAAGCCCGTGGGTGTCTTTGTGCTTCAAGGCAGACTTGTTTGGTCTTCAGTCTTTCCAAATAAAAAGCTTAGGTTCTGTCAGGAACATGGAGACAACAGCAGACCAACTGGTCTGTGGTCAGAAGAGTTAGAGGAACTGGCACCGACGCTCTGAATGAGACGGCCATCTTGTTTTATTCCTCTATCGCAAAGCTCCCATTTTTCTTTGCTACCTCTTTTCTGTCATCTGGGGGGTATTAATGGAGACATGGGGAGGAACCAGAGCAATTATCTGGAAAATTAAGTGGAAAAAAAATCCAAAGTACTTTGCCCCAAAAGGTCTGGGCAAACCTAAAAGCCAGTATTTCCTGTGATATAGATGACTCCAAGTTTCAGAATATATAATTTCTTTCAGGAGCTTAAAGTTACAGTTTAAAAAACACAGACATCACACATTTCTTGTCGAAATGGTAAGCTGTTATTAAGATCTGTCTTAATTTGTTCTAATACAATCTAATCTTTTCCATCTATCGAAAATGTAACAGTTCAGGTAGTATTGCTTTTAGATCAAGGCTGAAATGCTGCAAGTATTGAACAAGATTCATCCCCATCAACCTAGTTTTGCTACCATTACCACTCCGGTGTTGAGCAGGACAGCCACATACAGTTGTGCCCTGTCAGATAGTTGGCCAGGGGTTCAGCTGGGGGTCTGAGATTTACTGTGCTCCTCAACTAGTTATGCCCTATGGAGGAGGGCTGCACCTATCCAGAGGAAGGGGAGCCTATCTCTAGCGGGCCACAGAAAGCAGTGCCTTCTTGTAATTCTCACACAGGCACTGCACGTTCCAGCTCAGCCCTGAAGCCAAGCACTTTGAAACCATTGGCAGTAACAGGCACCACCATGATTATGTTTATATGGGAGACCACACATCAGGTTCATATGGGATAGTCCTGCATTATACCTGTTGACCAGCTTAATTATTATTAATGCCACTTCCACTCTTAAGAGTGTTTGGGACAAGATGACCTTTTATATTGGTCATCCTAGTCTTGTATATTTTGTTCTACCTTTGTAGAACAAAACATACAGGGAGATTAATTTACAGGGCTTAACTGAATCCCTTTCAAAGCTACACTCATGAGAATAGCCAAGATGATCTCTTAGCTGTGCTGTATCTCTTTTTGAAATCCACTTTGTAGTGTAGATTCCTCAAATAATTGAATCTTTAAAAATTAGCCCAAAATGTGTACTGTTTCATGCTAATTAGGATAGTTGTGCTCTTTCTTCAACTATCCCTTATATGCATGAAAAAAAAATGGTGGTGAGGGTAAAACAAGCATTCTGCAGTAACTCTGAGTCTCCCACTGAGGAGTTCCTGATCTTATTATGCACATTCTCAAATCCTTTCTCGGCCACACCTTGTCTGTGCCTAATTTTGGCATTGACTTGGGTAACATGATAGCACCTCAGGCAGCTGAGGGAATTCCATAATCCTCACTGGCCTGGCACAGTGAATCCTAGTGAAGTCTGGATCGTGCCAGTTGGAGAAAAAAATATTTACTGCTGAGTTGCTAAAAGCTCTGGATGCTTCGCTCATTTGCAAACCATATAAGAAATGGATGTCACAGCAGGGTATAAAATCCAACTGCTTTGATGCTTTTTTTCTCATGCAATTACCTGTGTCATTATGTCATTATTTAGGCCTCTTTGTTTTGATTTGGAAGTTTGGGTCAGTAATCAGTGCAGATTTTAAATAGACAAACTAGCAGAGCAGGGGTTGGCAACTTTTTTTCTGTAAAGAAACAGATATTAAACATTTTATGCTTCGCATGCTGAACAGTCTCTGTTATAACTACTCAATTCTGCCTTAGAGCACAAAAGCAGCTGTAGACAATGGGCAATCAAATAAGCATTGCTGTGTTCCAATAAAACTTTATTTACAAAAGGAGCTGGCAGTCTGGATCTGGCCTGTGGGCCATAGTTTGCTGACCCCTACAGTTAGAGGACTCCCCACCCCTCTGGTCTTCCCCATTGGCTATCTATTGGAAAATGTGCTCTTATCATCATCGTGATTCATAGCCAAGTCCCCATGTCTCTTTCCTTATCTAATGAGACATTATTGGTTTTTATGGCAGAAAACCATTCAAAGATTTTCAGAGTTGATTTTGAGAATCTTATTACATCTCAAGATTTATTCATGATTTGACTTATTCTTTGGGCAATCTTCTGGATGGAGAATTAATGGCACTGAAACATTACAGTGGATACAATGGATCCATACAATGGCTTGACTTCAAATGGGATATCACTTTAGTAAGAAAATATGCCCATTGAATAGGAAAAATAACCTGTAATGTCATAAACTAGAAAATCAGATTATAAATTATGATAAAAGCTTTTGAGCATAAGAAATTTGATAGTTTGAGGCCTGCTGTTATTCTAGTTTTAAAATGTGCCTCTCTTTTCTTCTCCTCTGTTACACTTATGGTAGTAATTTGATGAGTGTGCCTTTGAAATCAATGAGATGCTCACGCTTACTTGGATCTCTGCATAGGTAAAAACATTAAGATGTGTGCTTACTTCCTTCTAACTTAAAATGAAAATATTATATTCACCCATCCTCTCCACTTAGCCTCCAAAATAAAGAACAATGGAGTTATCCATATTCATTTCTTGAAAAAACTCATGGAGCAAAACCTTGAGGTGATTTTAATGATCAAACACACCATTTGTTTGCAAATAATTTTTGTGACTGAGTCCTTAAGGAAAGCACATTTTGTTCCAATTAGCAACACTTAAAAGGGCATGGATTTTAAAGTTTCCACCACAGAAAAGGTACTGCGATGATAATGTTAATGCCTGGCTCTTAGGCACATCTTCATTAGAATTCTATACAGTTTAAGGCTTGCAAACTGCACCAAATCTTGATAATTACCTTAGGCTTCCAAAATCGATACACATTTAAAACCCTGGTATGAAAAACTTAATCATCTTTTGACTATATCCCTCTGAACTGCAAACAGTTACATATTTAGAAAACTGTTAGTCACATTATGATATAAGAAGAAAGGCTTTCTAATTCTGTGTTACTACCTCCTCACCCATGGTCCCCCTCCCATCATGTCTCAGAGGTTTTTTTTATCCACTCTTGTCAGAGCCACGGATTCTCCAGTCCCTGAACTACTCTTGATGGATCCCTGGAGGAAGAGAAGGCTGTAGAAAAACAAAACACACAAACACAAACCAGACTGGGCATGGGGTATAACGAGAGATGAAGAGCCACAGAATCAAATGTAAGGCTTCCTCAGGCAAAGCTGTTATCCACCAGCCTCAATCTTAAAATGTCTTTTAAAGTTTCAAGAGCAATTCACGCTAAGGCATCATACTAAGAAACGAAGCTAAAAAAAAGTTGGAAAGTATTTCCCACAGGAAATGCACCCTGCTTGCTCTCTCCCGCCTGTATTGAAGCCAAATTTCTATCTACAGAGGAAAGACCTTTGTTTCTTCCCCCCACTCTCTCCTCTTACAATATTATTAGGTTGCAAACAATAGCTTTATTGTTGCAAAGCAGGAATAAAGGAGCCTAAAATCAGCACACAATTGTGTGATCACTGGTTAGCCTTGTATCCCAAAATTGTTAAGGAAAAAAAAAAAAAGAGTATTCACAAAGCCAGTCACCCTACTCACACCAAAAGATAAGGGAAGGCCCTGGAATCTGTGAGCAAAAATCCTCGCTATGCATTTATAGGGCTCTGGCAATATTTTCCACAAGGACTTGCCAATTTTAAAGCACTTTTTCTTGCTTTATTTACCCATCTTTAGTCAAGGGAGGTATTATTAGTTCTGAGTTTCCAAGTTTGTTATTCATGGTGCTGAACATGGGAGTAATGAGAATATGAACATATAAACTGCTGATGGCTTTAAAACAAAACATTTGGTAAATATCTTTTATTTTGTTTAGATCTTGTCATTTTCTATCACCTCGGAAGATGTTTATCAGTTAGCTTTCATCTTGGCCAAGAGATGTCGCTGTAGTTGGATTAAATAATTTACAGAGCAATTTGAGATATGCTGGAAACAGTCTGAGTGTTAAAAACTTTCCGTGGGACTGTCAAAAATGTATAGAGAGGCATTCTGGAATAAAAGTGGACTCTGTGTACCCAACTCTGCTTTTAGCCAATAGATACATTTATGTTATGCTCTAGATTAAAAGGGAATGCTTATTCCCTCCCACCTTGCTAAAAGTCAAATATACTAGAATAAGATAGCATCATAAACTTAGTGATTTATCTATCTGGGTGAGTAAAGGTTTTAGTGGACATAAGCATGAGGGAGTTTTGTTTCCACTTTTCACAGAAATAGGAAAAAAATCCTAAAATTTGTATAGAACCACTGAAGACTCTAATAGCCAAAGCAATTCTAAGAAGCACAAATCTAGAGGCAACAGACTTCCTAATTTTAAACTATACTACACAGCTATAGTAACCAAAACAATATGGTACTGGCATAAATATAGACACACAGACCAATGGAACAGAATAGAGAGTCCAGAAATAAACCCTTGTATGTATGATCAACTAATATTTGACAAGAGTAAAGGTATACTCAGTGGGGAAAGGATAGTCTCTCCAATAAATGGTCTTGGGAAAACTGGATATCCACGTGCAGAAGAATGAAGATGGACTCATATCTTACACCATACACAATAATCAGCTCAAAATGGATTAAAATTTGAATGTGTGACCTGAAATCATAAGACTCCTAAAAGAAAACATAGGTAGTAAGCTCCTTGGCATTGTCCTTGGCAATAATTTCTTGGATTTGACACCAAAAGCAAAGGCAGTAAAAGCAAAAATAAATGAATGGAACTATGGAGACAAAAAAGCTTCTTCACAGCAAAGGAAACCATCACTAAATGAAAAGGCAACCTATGGAATGGGAGAAAACATCTGTAAAACACATATCTAATAAGAGGTTAATATCCAAAATATGCAAGAAACTCATACAACTCAACAGCAAAAACAAAACAAAACAAACAAAAAAACCCAATAACAAACAAAAACAATTAAAAAATGGCCAAAGGATCCGAACAGGCATTTTCCCAAAGAAGACATTTAAATGGTCAAGAAATATATGAAAAGGTGCTCAACATCACTAATTATCAGGGAAATGTAAATCAAAACCACAATGAGATATTACCTCACACCAGTTAGAATGGCTGTCATAAAAAAAAAAAGAGAGATAACAAGTGTTGGTGAGGATGCTGTGAATGTAACCAGTATAGCAGTTCTTCAGGAAATTAAAGAAGAACTACCGTATGATCCAGCAAACCCACTTCTTGTGCTGGTAGATGACCCAGAAAAGTCTATTTCACTGCATTACAGTCCATCCTTTGGAAAGGTAAGACTGTGCCCTACTTATGTCCATAAGGCATTCCGCAAAACATTTGAAAGTTGAAATGTCTGAAAGTCAAGCAATAGACTTCATGTTATTTAGTCAGGGTGTGAAGAAGGAGTACTTTTTTTCTTTTTCAACTCTATTGAGTTATAACTGACCAGAGCATGACTAACTTGGTGTTTACTGAATACATGCTAAATCAAACTGAAAGAAAAAAAGTACAGTGAAAATGCCCTAATTACTGCTTCTTCTCATCCCCCACTCCCCCTCCAAGGTGCTTTATAAGCATCATTTAGTCGTGGGGTTAAGGAGAGCTTGCTTTAACATAAAATGCCTGAAAGCTAAGCCAACATATGCATTATAATTGCATTTCTCTGTTATTTTCCCTAACTTTATGAATATATCAGGTGGGACCTTGCCATTTATTACTATAATATTATGGTTAGTGATTGATAAAGCTCCAGATGACAAAATGATTCTCTCTTTAGACATTAACCAAAATTACCTATTGTTCTTGCAAAGTAGGTACTAACTGGATTTTTTTCATGGGACGCTCTTTGGAGTCAATGTTATGCATTTGGTCCACCAGATTCACTCTGGAACCTTCCGTACCCTCCTCAGTGACCAGGAGCCAGGCTTCTGAGGGTTACATCTACACAACAAGGATCCTCTGCTGTCTGGCTCCTAGTTGGAATTGACCACTGGGCAGCCCAGCAAAAACAGAGAGGGCAAAGGAAGGGAGAGGTCATAGCGTTCATTATCCAACGTGCTCCCCACTCAGCCTTTTCTTCTCTACCAGAGGCTTCTCCTTGAGACATACCTACAGTTCTCTCCCAGTCCTGGCAAAACCCCCAGGGGTTTGCCTGCCTTTGCCCTCCCAGGCCCAAGAGCTAGCCCAGGGTACTACCCATCTTTCGCAGGTCCCTTTTAACCCTGCCCTCAACTTTGCAAAGTCTTCTCTAGGAAAATCTCTCCAATTGCCTTGTTTGAATGTTCTATATACACACATCATTTCTGGATCCCAGCTGGCACCTGAAGCATGAAATAAGCTTTAGTGGAATGTGTACTGTCTACTATTTAGATACATGACTAGGCATACATCCCTTGTAGGTGTCTTAATTTGAAAATAAAATAGTTTTTATTGGACTTACCCAAACCAAGTTTTGGAGATAGATTCATGGAGAGAAGAAAATGTATAAAGACCAGAGAATATTTGAAACAAAGAACCACAGAACTAAACTTGTTAGACCCAATCACAGGTTTATTTTAAATCCTGATTCCAAGTTATAGTATTAAGTTTAGCGACTGTTTATTGAGAGCCTACTAACAGCTCGACGCTGCGCTCAGCATTTTAACATAAGTCATCTGTCATCGGTCTGATAAACTTGCAAGGCAGTTATTATCCCCATTTTAGAGTTGCGGGTAATGAGACTCAGATAAGTGCAATAACCGACCCTCACACACATGGCTAGTTATGGACTAGCAAGGAATCCAAAACACTCGCACTCTGTCTACTGGACAGACCACCCCATCCAGAGGGACACTGGGACCTCATGGACTCCACACGGCTAAAAGGACTTCAAGGAGTCCAGAGCCTTAACATAAGCCTGTTTCATTTTACTTAATCTAATCTTCCCAACAGATGTCCTCACAGAACCATTCTCAGAGAAAACTCATTAACATCACGTGTCCATGAATCACAGTTTGGAAAATGGGGTCTGTACCTCTATTTCCTGATTTTCCTCTCTTAGAGCTGAGTCTGATGCCTCTTATTCCTTCTGGGACCAGTGATTACATTTAGGAAAGCCTGCTCTAAAACATCAGGTGTACTGGAGTTTCTCAAACACTACGCTGTTATCAAAAGGATGTAGCATATTTGTGAGACTTTCAAAGTATGTTGATGATGATAAGGAAGAGGGAAGAGGAACCTTCGTAACAGGAAGTTTTCTTCAGCACTTAATGATTTGGGCAGAGACCAGGCTAGCAGTCATCTGATAAAATGATTTGCTAAGGAAAATGCTGGTGTGGGTGATTGGAATAATAAATAGACACAGGAATAATAGCAAACATGTACTTAACACTAAGAATGCGCCAGCCATGACTCTTCAGCTCTTTACATGAGTTACCTCATTTAAAGCTCATGGTACCCCTCTGAGGTAGATATTATTAGTCTCTAATTTTACAGTTGAGAAACTGAGGCACAGACAGGTTGAGGAGGTTGAAGAAGTTTCAATGTCAGACAGCTAGTGTAGAGAAAGTGGCATTGAGCTCTAGGTAGTCGGATTCCAGAATCTGCTCAGAGGAAGGGCTTTTCTGCTTAAGAGATGCTAGCTTCCTCCTGTTATGGACCAGCCAGATTTTAATTAAAAAAAAAATCATGTGCCATGATCTCCACTAAATGCAAGGATGAATCGACTTCAACACATGAAATGTGGTAGGAATAATTTTAAAAATCAAGTCTGATATTAAAAAAATAGTTTCGGGCTTCCCTGGTGGCGCAGTGGTTGAGAGTCCGCCTGCTGATGCAGGGGACACGGGTTCGTGCCCCGGTCTGGGAAGATCCCATATGCCGTAGAGCGGCTAGGCCCATGAGCCATGGCCGCTGAGCCTGCGCGTCCGGAGCCTGTGCTCCGCAACGGGAGAGGCCGCAACAGTGAGAGGCCCGCATACAGCAAAAAAAAAAAAAATAGTTTCACGAGTTCAAGGAGAATTGTAATTTGGCCTCAGTGTGGAGATGATCTGGAGATTTTAGTTAATGGTAATCTAAATAGGAACAAGCAGTGTTAGAGGGCTGAAAATGGGGTCTTATGCAGCATCAGAGCAAGTTCAAGGCTCAGAATCTGCCCCTCATGAATACTCCCAGGCCTGCCGCATGCACAAAAAAAGCATTATTTTATTTTGAGCGTTACCCTTTGGAAGGTTCAGAGGCAAGTCATCAGCACAGTGAAACGATTCACAGCCTGGTCTGATGGTCTTCCTGCGGCAGCCCTGGTCTACCCTGCCTGCTATTCCATCTTTCCCAGAGCTGGCCACGAGCCATGGAACCAGAGCCAGGGAGCTGGCTTCAAGCTGAAGCGAAGAGAGGCAGGAGCCACAGAGCTGGGTGATGCTGGGGTCCATAGAGGGTGCGAGAGACCCACACAGCCAACACTGTTGTATAGAACACACAGCAGGGCACCAGGTAGGTTGTGACCCCAAAGCTCATTCGTGATGGAATCAGCACAAACACCCTGCACACCTACCAGGGTAGTGGTGGCTAATGGCCTTGAACATCACCCTGTTGTGCTTCACCTTTGTGCTCAGCAGGTACAGGGCAGAGGTGAGCATCAGGTTGCCTTAAAGGACAGGGTATGTTCACTTAAGGACATAGGTGGTCCACTCAGGTGGAAGAAGCCTTAGGGTAGTCATGATGATAGTCTGACAATAGCTGAAGAGCCGTCATATAGAAGGACCTGAAATACACCCGAGATGCTGGGGATACTTCCTTGAGCATGTTAGGTAAGCTCTTGTCTCCATGTAGCTCCTGATCTGATGGAGATGGAGACATTAAACATATGATTGTATTATTAAAAATATTGTTCCAAACTCTGAGAGCTGCCAATAAAGGAAAGATACCAAGTCCTACAGAGCACCTGCGGAGACGCCACCTTTTTGAAGAAGTGCCACTTAAGCCGAAGAGCTAAGGATGAGGAGTTAGTTAAGTGGAGAGTAGAGAGAGGGAGGTTTCGGGTGAAGGGTACAGGACCTGAAGAATCTGGAAGGAGGGTGGTCCAGCGGGGAGGAGGAAGGCCAGGGTCAAATCTTAAGAGACCTCATAGACCCTGTACAGATTTTGGATTTACACTTCCAGGCAACACTTGAGAAGCTTCTCTTCTCCCTTCCAATTCCCCTTCTCTTCTCTTGTTTTATAGTCTATGTTTTATTTTCTCGCAATTTCACATAATTAATGGACATTACAGGTCTACTTCCTTGGTCAGCAAAATATTAGTGGTTACCAATTTTACATTCAACACTGGACCAGGCCCTATGGCTTAAAACGTAAATAGGATGTGTACTGGGTTGAAGTATATTCCCCCCAAATTTACGTCTACTTAGAACCTCAGGATGTGACCTTATTTGGAAATAGGGGTTTTTGTAAGTGTAATTAGTTAAGATTATGTAATACTGGATTAGGCTGGGCCTTTATAAGAAGAGGAGAGAACTCAGAGGCACAAAGAAGGCTGTGTGCAGAGCGAGGCAAAGATGGGAGTGATGTGGCGAATAGTCAAGGAACTCCAAGGGAATGCCAGGGATCTCCCGCGGCTGGAAGAGACATGGACGGATTCTCCCCTAGAGCCTTCAGAGGGAGCGTGGCCCCTCTGACACCTTGATTTCAGACTTCTGCCTCTAGGGCTGTGAGCCAATACACCCCACTGTTGTAAGCTACACAGTTTGTGGTAATTTGCTGCAGCAGCCTAGGAAGCTAATACAGCATGCATCTCCCTACTCAGATAGGCCACAGGGTATGAAGCAATGGTGTAAAAAGAAATTAGTGTAAGTTAAATACTATAATAAGTGCACATCCAAGACATTATAGAGCTTTCAGAACATCCCTGAAATTATTTCTTTCCTCTCCGAATTTAATTTTTATTTTTACCATGCTTCTTCAGAAATCTATTTTTTTTAGTCAATTTAAAGTTTTAAAGTCAATTTAATTTTCGACAGAAGAAGGTGGGACGTGTAGGTTTCTCTATAATCTAAGCCAAGCAACAAAGGACCTCTCTGTTTGACCAAATTGAGGCTTTCTGCATTTCTGGACACAAATTCTCATGGCATTAGAAGTTTGGACTACATCATTTCCTTTCTCAGGACGCAACTACGGTACCCCATTTACTCAGATATTTTATCTTCCTGAATCCCCCTCTGTCTTAGCTCTGCTTATGTCCTGAAATTTCCTGTCCCCTGATCGAGGCACACCTCTTTCAAAAGGCCTTTCCAGCTGTCTTTATTTGAAATAAGTTCCCTTCTCTCCTATACTGTAATGCCTTTAACATTGCACAGGTATCATATATTACATATTATAAACTCTTCATTGGGGATTGATTTCTGCTTGTTTTATTAGCTTTCTAGGGCTGCCCTAACAAATTACCACAACCTAGGTGCCTTAAAACAACAGAAATGTATTCTCTCACAGTTCTAGAGGCCAGAAGTCTGAGATCAGGGGGTCGGCAGGGCTGCACGCTGTTGGAAAGATCTAGGGGAGAATCCTTTTGCCTCTTCCAGTTCCTGGTGGCTCCAGGTGTTCCGTGGCTTGTGGCTGCATCACGCCAGCCTCTGCCTCCACTTTCACACGGACTTCCGCTCTGTATCTTTCTCCTCTGTGGGTTTCGTATAAGGATATATATCATTGGGTTGATGGCCCACCCAAATAATCCAGGATGATCTCATCTTGAGATTCTTTACTTAATCACATTTGCCACCATCCTTTTTCCAAATAAGGTCATTTTTACAGGACCTGGTGGTTAGCACATGGATGTACCTTTTGGGGGGCTACCACTATGCTTCGCATCCACTTGTACCTGTTAAGTTCTTTATGCATAATATGCATTTAGTAATCAATTTTTTGATTAAACTGAATCAAATTAAACTTTTGAACACAGGCTTAAAAGTATCTACAAACTATCCTAATTCACTTTTTACCAACCATATTAAACTCATGCCAAGCCACAAATTCCATTCTGGTGTAGGGTTACATGTCTGCCAGCTGACGTTATTAGATACTGAATGACCCTCCCAGTACGAAAGAGACAGTGGGAGTTGTCACTGTCTATATATTATGCACTGACAGAGTCTTGAATACTGTCAGGACATTTAAAGAACATAATAATCTGACAGGAAACACAGGGCAATTTAAGAAAATAGGAAATATCAAAAAATATAACCAACAATTATACTTAAAAACTTTGTAAGTGAAATCTAGGCAGTGATAGACCTACTTTGAATTCCAGTTCTACTTACTGGTTGTCCAGTCATGGCGAATTCTATAATATTACACTTTTGTTTTATTCTAAAGGTAAGGAAGAGAAGGAGAGAGAGAGGAAACAAGAAACCCCAAAACCCTCTAGTACTATCTACCATTAATTTCAGTATTGCTATAGTTATTGAGAATTCTCCTGTGAGAATTCACCTATGGAAAAGTCTACAACTTGTGAGGACTTTATTTAGTAGCACTTGCACTAGGAGAAGACAAGTTTTAGAAAATCAGGACACAACAGAAGCTATTTCTGCATGTTGCTTTTTTCTGTTCCAGGATTCATTTCATGAAGACAGTCTAGCCCAATTAGCTAGATAAATAGAGTCATTCCAATATTAAATATTGTTTTCTGTTTGTTTGCTGTTGTTGTTTTTTGTGGTACATGGGCCTCTCACTGTTGTGGCCTCTCCCGTTGCAGAGCACAGGCTCCGGACGCGCAGGCTCAGAGGCCATGGCTCATGGGCCCAGCCACTCCGCGGCATGTGGGATCTTCCCGGACCAGGGCACAAACCCGTGTCCCCTGCATCAGTAGGCGGACTCTCAACCACTGCGCCACCAGGCAAGCCCTTGAATATTGTTTTTATAAAGTATTTTCTGTTTATTGTAAAAATATAGAAGTGTCATTGCTTTACAGATGCCACCCAGAGCCACATGCTGCCACAGCCAAAGTTGGGGATTTCGCACTGTTGCAAAGTTAGAGCAAACAGGCCACAATATATACCAGATGCAGCTGAACTGCAATGCCACTTAAAAAGGTTTAATCGAAAACGTCCTGAATCTACTTTACCCAAGAATTATCACTGGGACAGTCTGGTCTTTGATATGATAATGCAACAAGCTGCTAGCTCATCTCTGTTTCCAACATGGTAACCCACACTGCTTTTCATCTTCTTTCCATCAGTCGTGTGACTTTTAATATTAGGAGAGCTCTAGATTCCATGTATGAGGCTTGTTTGTTTTCCTTTAATTGGGAGTAGGGAAGCGGTGACTGGCTTAGACTCCTAGAGGGATGAAGTCACCTTCACCATTCCCATCTACTACTTCTCTTCCTCTGTGTATGACACACTTCAAAGTAGTTTGTCTAGTTTTTTGTCATTTTCCTACATTGGGCTGGTAGGCTTCTGTTATCACACAGGTGACTTCCCTTCATCCCATGTTTTTAATACTTTTACACCTGGAGATCTTCACCTTTCTCTAAGCTCTTCTACCTAGATTCTTAAGCCTGGACTTTTCCTACCATCTATCTAGCTCTTTGGTTTTCTCCCTCTCCGTCAATTCAACGACATGAGTGTGGACCCAGCTTATCCCCAAAGCCTGCGTGGCCCTGAAGCATCCAATTCTAGGGAATCTTCACCAATGCCTGAGATTTATGGGCCTGAAGAAAATTATGTGTCCTTGCAAATGTCATCTGCTGAGACCCACGACATGGAGACTGTCTCTCCTCTTCCTTCCTTCTCCACGGATCTGCTTATTCAGGACAGTCCTGATTCTTCCACAAGCCCCAGAGTAAAACTACTGGCCACGGCTGCAGACAAGAGCACAGAGAAGAAGGAAGAGAAGGTCCTGGTCAAGAAGCAGAAGACCAGAACCGTGTTCTCTCAGACGCAGCTGTGTGTGCTCAATGACAGATTTCAGAGGCAGAAACACCTCAGCCTCCAGCAAATGCAAGAACTTTCCAATATCCTGAACCTTAGCTACAAACAGGTTAAGACCTGGTTCCAGAACCAGAGAATGAAATGTAAGAGGTGGCAGAAAAACAACTGGCCGAGGAATAGCAACACTGTGACTCAGGGCCCAGCAACTACAGAATACCCAGGCTTCTATTCCTATCACCAAGGATGCCTGGCGAACTCTTCCGGAAACTTGCCCATGTGGGGTAACCAGACCTGGAATAACCCAACTTGGAGCAACCAGAGCTGGAACAGTCAGTCCTGGAGCAACCAGAGCTGGAACAGTCAGACCTGGTACCCCCAAGCCTGGAATAACCAGACTTGGAACAATCAATTCAACAACTATGTTGAGGAATTCCTGCAGCCCCAGCTCCAGTTCCAGCAAAATTCTCCTGTCAGTGATTTGGAGGCCACCTTGGAAACTGCTGGGGAAAGCTATAACATAATACAGCAAACTGCTAAGTATTTAAATTCCCAACAGCAAATCATGGATTTATTCCCCAATAACTCTCTGAACATACAGCCTGAAGATTTGTAACGACGGCTGTATTATTCAATCTCAATTTGAGCCGTGACTGTATTACTTCCCTAGAATTTTTCTTTTACAATTACATCTCTCTGCCTTGATAAGCTGCTTTTCATTGTGCCTTTTGTGTCAATTTGGGGGTGTATGATTGGTGTCTAATCAAAGAGGTTTCAGAAGCATTGGCTTCTATGGACAACATGATAAAAGATGACTGGCAGCTATAGATAACTAGGTTATAATACTATTTTTTGGATATCTTTAGGATCTAGAACCTAACCTCAAGAATAGGGAGCAAAAGTACAAAGATGTGTGATGAAGGATTATTCATATTTTCTGGGATAGGGAGGCTTTACTTGTTAAGAACCTCAGTTGTTAAGGTGAAGGGTTAAGCTACAATGTGCTTCACTGATTTCCTCTACCCCTTTTTGCTATTTTACTACAACCCCTAATTTTTTCCACCAATCTAGTATTTGTAGAAAGATGTTTTGATTTGTCCACATCATAATACTACCAGCTGGCTGGTTCGTTTATAAGTACCAATAAATAAAAAAATTACCCATTAAAAAAAAAAAGTAGCTTGTCTAGGTTTATAACCAACTGGATGCAAAGGTGACCAGGGAGCCTGCCTCGCACTCTGAGATGTTTATAGTGGGCTGTGTGTGTGATGTATGTGTACATGAGAGCCGTGGTAGAATTCACCTCTGCTGCAGAAGAAGGCTCCACAGCTGGCCTCTACCCTTTCTTCCCATGGTGTTCTGGTGAGAGCAGTGCAGAGCATCCAAATGTCTATACACACATGGGGATGGGAGGTCAAGAAGTCCAAGCAGTGATTCTTTTTAACCTCATAATTATAAGCTGTTTTTCTGAAATGCCGGTAATTGCATAAATCTCGTGCTGGTGAGATAGAAGCTTCCTTCATCACATCCAAGGCTGTGTTACAGACTTGATTCATGGAAATAGGTACACCCACCCTCAGATGAATGAAAGAAGAAAAGAAAAGGAATATAAAAAAAAATTACAGTGATGACACACACAGGCATGTATCATATACATATATATGTGAATATATATTCTTATATATCCTTATATATCCTGTCAATCTCTCAGTCACAAATGGCAGCAGAGTACATATGTCAAACATGGTAGCCCACCAAGGGTGCTTCTTTCTAAGTCTAATATCCTTGAGCATTTCTGTTTGATGATACGGGCCCACATCTTTAATTTTAAAGTGCTACAGGTACTTACCTGGTGGTCCAGCGGCTAAGACTCCACGCTCCCAATGTAGGGGGCCCAGGTTTGATCCCTGGTCAGGGAACTAGATCCGACAGGCCACAACTAAAGATTCCGCATGCCGCAACTAAGAGCCAGTGCAGCCAAATAAATAAATAAATAAATTTTAAAAATAAAGTGCTACAAACATATCTTACTATATTTCATGCTATAATCACAAAAGTTTAGCCTGAGGAGGACCTACAGGGCTATCTCATTTTCTTCTTTAACAGGGAATTTGAGACTCACAGAAGTTACATGATTTGCCCAGGTTACCAGGGGGAGTGGTAACAAAGTCAGCATTGCCACTCTCTGTTCTTCCTCTCATGTCCACATAGTATCACACTGTTAGATTCTTTAAAGGAAGCTTCCCCAAAGCAATGACAATGACGATTGTGGGAGGTGGCGAATTCAGCCACCCAGAACTGCTGTAACAACGTAGGCTGTGGGAGGGACCGTCACTACTGTGCTACCAAGCTAAGTTTGGGTCACCATGCTAGAACCGCGTGCCCATTTGCTGAGAAGAAACTCTCCACACTGATTCACTGTGGCCCACATCCCTGTTTACCTTCGCCGCTGTCCAAAGTTCAAGCTTCCTGTGACATCTGATAACTCTCATTCCCATTCACATACATCCGGTCACATGACCCCAAACTTCACTCTTCTTCTCTTGGCTAAGCCTTCCCATTGTGACTGCTGGTGCTCTCAATCAATAATCCAGCACACATCCTTAACTTCCTAGCTTACCTCCTTAACTACTCTGAGTGGTCCCTTCACCTCTGTCTGTTAACTGATCCTTGGACGGCTCCTTCCTCTGCATCTCGGTCCAGTGAATGATGTCTTTTCTCCAGTATCCCCTGAACCTCAGGGCTTAGACTTGGGGAAGGCACCCTCCTATCCTCCTTGCTACTCCTGTCAACCACTTATCATCCTTGTTCTTGCAATGTCATGCCCCTTTGAGACTTGTCCCAACCAGTCACACCACCCTTGGCCCTCACTGCTTTCATGTTGCTTGTCTCATTCTTGGATGACTCACAGTGATCATTCTTGGACACTTCAGCATCCAGGATCCTGACTTTTCAGTTCCTTGACCTCTCCTCCAATGGCCTCTTCTTCCACCCACCTTAGTCATCCACTCCCAACATCACATCCAGGGCCTGCTCATCTCTGGGAGCTCTGTCACCTCCTACTTCTCTACCGCCCCTCATAACCTTCCAGCTCACTTACTGGAAATGATGACAGTCCATGACTCCAATTTCTCATCCTTACTGACCCTCGAATTTACTAACCCTACCACTATTCCTCACTATTCCTCAGCCATCTTTTGTTTTCACTTCCTCCTTTGCCCAGCCTGGATTCCCTGGCCCACCACCATTGTCACACTCATGTAAAAACGGTCACTCTCTTGCTTCTCTGTTCTGCTGTTGTAATCACCTGTCAAAATCCCAAATCTAATTGCTCCAACTTTCCACCCTCTCTCTGCCTGCACATTAGCTGATTCATGTTGCTGAGGAATATCATACAGCTGTTTGGTTTCACTTTAAATTTATGACTGCAAATGTCAAATAAAGTCTCAGTATTGCCTGGTAACCCTACTACATTTCCTTCCTAAATTCACTTTTCTGCTTTAAGTATCCTTTTTTTCTCAAATATCTCCCAACCCTTAGCCACATCCCCAACGTCTGTCTTAGAATGGAGGAAACATCCCTTATCTTTTCATAGGCAAATGTCTTCATTTTGGCTGTAGGTCTGAGTTATACGTCTTTGATTTTTCTTTGTTTCTCCTGTGTTATCAATCTCCCCATTCCTACTCTTCAGTCCTATCAACAAGAAATGCACACTCCAATCTTTCCCCTTAAAGAAAAGGTCATCCCTCAACTCTTCAGATGTCTTTAGCATCCGCTGCATCTTTATGTTCTCCTTTTCAGAAACACTTGTTAGGAGATATCTACATATATGGTCTCCACTTCCTGGTCTCTCATTTACATTAAAAAATTTTTATTTTTAAAAATCAAAAAATATATATTTTTTAAAAATATACTTATATATTTAAAATTTTCTCCCCTTAGGCAGTCACTTAAAACTTTCTTAAACGAATCTCCTGTGATTCACTTTAAAGAACATGTTCACAAAGCACTTCTCTCTTTCTCAATTTTGGGCACTTATATTGGCTCCCTATTACTGAATATGGCAGTTTATTCTTTTATACAACACCCTACACACACACACACACACACACACACACATACTTCTCCTTTCCCTATCCTCCCAATGTAGTTATGTCATACTGTTTGGTTAAATCAGTATTCAGTGGTATGGAAATACCATTCATAAACATGATTGTGGTGTACCATGACTGTATTTTATTTTTTGAACAACTTTAAAATTTTTCTAAAGTTATCAGTTGCTTCAATTTTCTGATTATTCTTCTATTTATCACAAACTCAATCTCCACTAGGGCTGCAGAATTTGTCTTAGTGTATTCAAACATAACAGGCATACTGTCAGTTCCATTTCTATTGGACAAATCCTTCCTGAAGTCCTCTATCTTTTGACTCAAATTAGACCATGGTGACAAAGGGAGAGAGATATAATAAAAGAGACCCTTGGGAGTCACTGTTATAACTGCATATGCAGCATGTTTTAGAAATAGAGCCTGGCCAAGAAGTTTAAGGAGGGGATAATGAGATCATGAATAGCAACAGTTTCAGGATAAATGGAATCAGAGCACTACTTTTTACAGCCAAAAGGAGCTTTTGCACCAGACAGAAAGTCTAGAATTTTCCTAACTTTTTGGTGCAGCACGGCAGAGGCAAACTCAGCTTCTGGTGGTGCTCAAAAATCTGACTAATTGACTGCTCTTGTTCATTCATTTGTATACTAAATTCCAGTTCATCCATTCCTATACTAAATTCTTCAGAATATAAAAACTATATTAGTATAGGTTCATTGAAGGGCAAAAAGTTTTATGAAAAGTCTGAAGAGAAAAATCATTTTCATCTTTTGTGTAATAATTCCAATCACAATTCCCCAAATCTCTACTCCGTCTGCTTTAATAATACGCATAGAACTCACTGACTTCCTATCTTGGAGGTGCTTACTGAAGAAACAATATGGCCATGTCAACGTTCTAAAACCCATTCCTATTTCTTAGTAACTCTGAATTTGGTTTATGGGGTTAATGGACTTAATTTTTTTCCTAGAAAATAAAGCAGGTAATCTTTGGGCAATTCCAATTCAAATTATGGTACATTCTGAATTAGTGAAGTTCAAATGATTTGAGGTGTTAAAATATATATAAAATATTAAAATAAAATAAATTAAAAATATAAACATATTTTATATCTATCTATACATATTTCCCTTCACCCCTGGATTCTACCTAAGATTCTTTCCAGTAACACAAATATGGCTTCCTTCAGTTCAGTCAATGTAAACAGGTTACCACAGCTAACCTTTAGCTTTTTACTTTGGATGAGTGATTATACACTGAATATTAACCATTAATCTTGCTGTTTATTTAGTGAAATCAACCAAAATTTGATTTATTTTCAACAAAGAAATATAGACACAGCAATGGAGAGTGGAAGCCAGTTACCCCCCAACCCCAAGCTCCTTGGCAAATCCAGGCTTCCTTTGCCCCTCATGTTCCAAAAGACAACTGGCCAAAGAGAAATCATTTATTTAATTTGTTACCCACATGATGTGGCAATTAGTTTTCAAATACATTTTTGACAAACACAAGTAGGACATCTGGAATGAGGTAGGGATGATTAGGTTTGGGGAGAGAAGACTAATAAATGGAAATTTCAGAAATCTTTACTGAAGAAACAAATATTCCAAAACTAAGTGGTTCTGTCTTTTAAATGAAATTGCTTTTTGAAATAAGAAAAATGCTTACTGAGTTCTGCTACAGAATAAATCAATTTTTCATGATGATGCTTACGCAAAAGCCATAAATCAAGTCTTAAGCACTTTTGAAAAAGGCCATGCAGATGTCTATTGTGTAATTTACAATGTTGCTATTAATTTGCTGACTGTACCTAAAAGACTTCAAAATGCTCAAAAATACATACTCAAATTTATTTTGTATGAATTATGATTAAAATACTCAAAATCATTTTAATCCATGTAAAATTTTATCTCAGTGCTATAAAGCACTTTTTTAATGGGCCATTCCCTTAGAACTCAGAATGGCAGAAAACCAACAACTGGAAACCACATTTCCTGAAAAGGCACTTATTGTGACAGACAAGAAGATAATTGCTCTCAAACCACTCTTTTCCATTTTTCCATTTTTAATGACACGGCTTTTCTACTCTGTTCTAGATGCAGTAATAAGACCCACCATAAGTGTACATGTTGTCAACTGCATTGACAATTCTGAATAAGTAAGGATTTTACCCACTAGCTAAGAGAAAAACAAAAAGTCCATTGAAAGTAAGCTCTCAGCGTGAACTTCATATCACATATGAAGTTCACGCTGAAATAACAAGCATTTGATCTTGAGAAGAAAAGTGCTGCAATTGTAAGACATTATCGTTAGTGAGATCATCCCTTCCTTTGTATCTTAGGTCATGATTAATGTTTATTTCTGGCTAAAATCTCTTCTAGATTCTTGGTCTTTTGGAAGTATGACTTTCTGAAGCCATTTCAACTGTATTAGAAAGCTGACAGGAGCGTCTGCAGCTATCCCTACATTCTGTAGAGGGGGATGGAGACTCAGGAATTCACACTACCTACAAAGACTCTTGGACTAACCTGGGGAGACATAAAAAACAGAACTGCTTAGCAGGATCAGGAAAGTGAACCACTGGAAAAGAAGAATGATGAAGACAAGAAAGAGAGGTGATTCAGGGAGCAGTACTCTTGAGAAGGCACCACAGGTGGGGACCTGGTTTTAATAAAGAAGTTTCTTCTCAATAGAAAAGATTAGGTCAGTGGTTCTCAGTCCAGATTCTTAACTCTATCAGTCTAGAGTCGGTACACAGAAAAGCTCTCCAGGTGATTTTACTGTGCACCCAGGGTAGAGAACCACTGAAAACTGAAGAGAAAGAAAGGCCAAAATACAGCGAGGTGTTGAGAAGGAGAGTAGTTGAGATGGAAAGGGCAGAGACCATTCTCTCAGTAAAGTGAGAGATGGAGTTCTCTCTTGATACAGGAACTGGGTTGGAGGTTTGAAGAGAATGGGAGTTATATGAAGGGAGGGGAGTAAAAATGCAATAGGACTTTAACCAAAAATATCCTTTGAATGACCTAAAATATATTACAGTGTGTGAAAGTTATATAATGATCCCTTATTGTTGAGAAAGGATAACTAAATTTGCTAAGCATCTTAGATACTCATACATTTGTCCCATGATTTCTTCATATTAATTAGGTAGAAAATATGGGAAATATTTAAATTCATTGTTGATTGCACTTACAAATTTTGACTCATCTTGAATAAAGTTATAGTCAAAATACTATAACTTTCTCAAAATATTTTTTATGCAGGTTGATTTTGTTTGGTTACTTGTTGGTGTGTGTAGTGGGGAGTGAGTTATGTGACTTATTTCCCACACTTCTCCATCATGGCCACAGAGAAGATAATTAGCCTTGTTCTAGACTAAATAGTGCTTCTTGCACAGTTGAGCACTATGCCAATATAAGAAAAAAGTTACTCAACCTTGGAATTCACTGTTTTTCTTTCCTTTCTTTTTTCCTTTTTCTTTTTCTTTTTTTTTTTTTTTTAAGAGAATAGAGGTTTGTACCCTATATGTATCCCATTTCCTTAAAAGGGAAATTCTCTTGTGTCTCCTAGGACCCACACTTTCTATGTATCAAGCTTTTAAATTCTGATTCAGGGCTTCCCTGGTGGCACAGTGGTTGAGAGTCCGCCTGCCGATGCAGGGGACACGGGTTCGTGTCCGGGTCCGGGAAGATCCCACATGCTGTGCAGTGGCTGGGCCCATGAGCCATGGCCACTGAGCCTGCACAGCCGGAGCCTGTGCTCCACAACGGGAGAGGCCACAACAGTGAGAGGCCCACGCATCAGAAAAAAAAAAAAATTCTGATTCAACTTCTCTTTCACTATTCAGAACTGTGCCATGTGTATTGTAATTTTGTGAGTCTGACAATCTCATAATAAGAGGATTTGAACACAGCAGCTGTTTACTGTTTCAGGCTAATTGAATGTGATTCCCATCATTGTCAATTTTACTCTTTTGCCTTCCAATTAACTATCAATAAGAGAAAGACACAGGTAGAATGCAGGGAATACATTATCTGTATGTTACTCATTGATGAGTCTCAACTATAAACACTTTTTGGAGGGAAGATTTAAGAACTACATTATTTGATTTACTCAAGGTTGATATCCAAGTGCATTAATTTTAAGTTAACAGGGAGCCATACTGCAGTGGGAAAATAATGATAGGTCTTGGGATACAAGGTTGGAATTTGCCCCTAGGTCCACTACTAACTACAAACTGTAATTTTAAGTAAGTCTCTGAAACTTTTATGTGTCACTTACTTTTTATGCAAAATGGAAATGAAAACATCCTCCCTCACTAGGCTGTTAATAGGATGAATGGAATAATGTGTGTGAAAAAAAAGAAATATATATATATATTTTTTGCAGTACGCGGGCCTCTCACTGTTGTGGCTTCTCCCATTGTGGAGCACAGGCTCCGGACGCGCAGGCTCAGCAGCCATGGCTCACGGGCCCAGCCGCTCCGCGGCATGTGGGATCTTCCCAGACCGGGGCACGAACCCGTGTCCCCTGCATCGGCAGGCGGACTCTCAACCGCTGCGCCACCAGGGAAGCCCGTGAAAAATATTTTAATGTGAATTACCTTTGCTTTAATTCTCTATTTTGGGAATGTGTTATATTTACATATTGAGCTTCCAGAAAACAAAGCACAATAATCTACAGAGTGACAAGGAAGTAGAAATTAAGATATATACGTAAATGGAGTGCCACATGCAAAGAGGGTTAAACACCAAACGTTCAAATTGGTGGCTTACATATTTTATTTAAATTCTATAATGATTACCTTTGTAAATATTAGCATTATACATAACAATGTATAATGTTCTGTATAACATAGGAGTATTTAAAATAGAACTTATGAATACACTTCTGAACTTAGAAAGGAGCTAGCCCACTTACAGGTCTTTTCTTTCTCTTGTGCTGATGTCAGTGCCATGAAGTTATAAGAAACATATGAGAGAAATTATACTAAAAAATGTGAGAATTTTTTCCTGCCTCACCATCACATATATTGAGCCCCAGACACAATTAACCTTTTAGAATATATTACAGATGCAGTACTTAGCAAATGGGTGGAAGATGTTTGTTGAGATAGAAACTTGCCAGCCAACGCTAGGGGAAGCTGGCAAAAGCGTTAAGCTTTGCCCTGTTTCTTATAGGTTGCCAACCCAGATGACTTTTTTCCCTGAGAGTTCTGGCAGCTGTCTTCCTTCTCTTCAGGGTGCACTTCTAATTGGTTGTTTCCATGGCGACATGGACTTCATACCATAGTCTTCTTTATTAACTAGCTATAAAATGGAGGTGTGCCCTAAGCAAAATGTGGTTTGGGGTGTAACAGCAATTAGGATAAAACCTACCACACTTTTCTGGATGATGCTAATTATGCAACCAAGAGTTATACACTCACAATTTATTAACCCAAGTGTTGGCAGGTACCTACCCTGACTTCTTCCTGTAATGTTTCACTTAACAAAAGGCTCTGGAATCAGATTTATTTTTATTGCCATTAGTATTATTATTATCATTCTTATTATTATCATTAAATACAAGAACAAAAAACGGTGGCTCACAGTTTGCATTAAGGAAACTCACAATATGTTGCAGGTGTCTATTTTTAATCCTGAGAAATAATAAAAACTGAAATCAGTTTTAAGCTTTACTCTCTAAAAACCTAGTAGTTTCAGGTGGAAAGTTACATAATCAGAGTATTGTTACACCTGCATGTCCAGAATCTCTGGTATGTCCAAGTAAATGTCTATGATGAATGGGGTGTGGAAGAACAGTCAGGATGTTTTGATAACGTAGTTGCAATGGGATTGCTTTGGCCTTATCAACATGCTTAAGACTGCTATTGTTGTTCTTAATTACCACAAATTGTGTGCAGCAGACATGCCTGACCCAATTTCCGTTCAGTGCCTCACTGAAGTTCTGAATTAGCTGAAGCAAATGTGTAAGCACTGGTTTTGTGAAATCCATAGTTTTTTCCTACAAAATAATGTGAATCACAGACATTCAGCACCCCAGATCTGTTCCTGATTCCCATTCCATCCCAGCCTTAAAGAATGGAGGTTTGAAAGATGGGGAATCAATGCATAATGAATATCACAGATGAGGTAAAGGGGTCCAAAATATAGTTTGTGTTTGATGGGGGAGGGGTGGAGAGTGAAAGAAATTCATGGAATGACACTGTCCCCTCCACGGTGTGTGCTAATGAGCAGGGGAGATGCAGAGTACATTCCAGAAACATAATAGAGCTGTCAAAAACATGGCATAAAAAATACATTATAGATACACATGACTATATATGAAATAGATAAGCAACAAAGACCTACTGTATAGCACACAGAACTCTATTCAGTATCTTGTAAGAACCTAAAATGGAAAGAATCTGAAAATATGTATATACGTAACTGAATCACTTTGCTGTACACCTGTACATCAACTATACTAAAAAAATATGGGTTATAAATTACACAAGGTAGTGTTTTCCACCAAATTACAACAAAAATTTTTTTGAACTTTTTTTGGGCAAATAATCACTACATTTTTACCTTTTTTTTTCTTTTTTTGGCCCGAAGGTTGACATGTGCACCCTTTACATTGTTTAAAGCATAAATGTCCTACTCTCCTTTAGTTATTTGATACGTATGTAATGTTTAGTTGTGAATATCTTTTCTAGATGCAATTATTTGAAAATTATCTCAAAAAATGTTTCTCTATTTTCTACCTGGCAACCTGTCAAGGGGTATGCACGTCCAACAGCCTCTGTCCCTTATACTCTCTCTCTAAGCCCCCTTCACAACCCTAACGACTTCTTTCTTCACCTATTTGGAATTTCTGGGAGAAGGAGAGAAACTGGACAGGAGTCCCTCATTTCCCAAGGGTCAAGAGGAAGAACTGAACCCTAGCATGGGGGGTGGTTCAGGACCATGGATAACAACCACAGAGGCACCTGCCTTTGCCTCCAAACTCAATAGCCAGGACCAGAGAAGGCAAGGAAGAACTGTTGCGTATCTTACTTGGTAATTAGTCAGGGATTTATGTTAAATTGTTATTTTTTAATTTTTAGGCTGTCAAAATTCTTCCTAAGACCAGATTTAATGGTTTCATTAAGGTGGCGTCCCCTTAGAAAAATAATGGTCTGGAAAAAGTTATCAGGACAGGCCAGAATTCTGGACTCCCTATTATGGCAGGGGCATGCCAAGCTCAGGGGTCAAATTTACAAAGATGAGAACAGATTTTTAAGTCCAGGGCCGTAGCCAGATAAATTGGGAAAGAGAAACTCACAGAGAAACAGTAAAATCTGAAATAAAAACCACATCTAGGTCAATATATATGGTAGGCTGAGTGATGGTCCCCACAGAAATGTCCAAGTCCCAATATCCGGAACACGGTAAATGGAATGTCCAGGTTAAATTAAGGCTATTGAAATGAGGTCACTCTCCTGGATTAACTGGATGAGCCAATATAATCACAAGGGTCCTTATAAGAGGGAGGCAGGAGGGAAGGAGTTAGTGGCAGGAGACGTGATGAAAGAGCAAGGAAGCGAGAATAAGTCAAGGAATGCGGGTGGTATCTAGAAGCCGAAAAAAAATCAGGGAAACACATTCTCCCCTCCAAGCCTCAGGAAGAACGCAGCCCTACCAACACCTTTATTTAGACTTCTGACCTCCAGATCTGTAAGAGAGTAAACTCGCTTTTTTTTTTTTTTTTTTTTTTTGCGGTACACGGGCCTGTTGTGGCCTCTCCCGTTGCGGAGCACAGGCTCTGGACGCGCAGGCTCAGCGGCCATGGCTCACGGACCCAGCCACTCCGCAGCATGTGGGATCCTCCCGAACCGGGGCATGAACCCGTGTCCCCTGCATCGGCAGGCGGACTCTCAACCACTGCGCCACCAGGTAAGCCCTAAACTTGCATTTTTAAAAGCCATTAAGTTCGTGGTAATTTGCTACAGCAGCAACAAAACATTAATACAAGATCCACAAGAAGAACCCAAGTGTAAAGAGAAATGAAGGGAATCAAGCAACATGGGAGTATTTACGAGTGGAAGGGCTTCCATATCATTGCTTTCCTCTGTCCATTTCCTTAAAACGACTGAAACATCCAATAAATATGTGCTTCCTTTACTCATCCCCTTTTCCCAAGTAGAATAGATTATATAGAAGCATATTAACCACACACTGCATTTAATGCCCTAACTCTGCTGTATAATAAACAATGGCAATCAGTATGGAACTCAGCAGACTGTCCTCTAGACCACTGGTAATTTCTTTCATTATTTAAAAATTCTCTAAGTTTTGGAAAAAAATGCGCTTAAAGTAAAATATTTAAATTGAGGCCCAGTTCAATAAAGTTGGGTGGAACCAAGTGAATGCAATGCAAATAAAGGAACATTTTTCATTAATCTGGCCTTTCTTTTCTGTTTAAATGTCAGGCACTTTAGACCTTGAAAAAAAAAAGGGTCACATGATTTTCATAGGTCCTGGTCGCTACGGAGGTCTTCAGAGAATCGAAGAGGTGCTAAAAGACTATATGTCAAGCTAGAGATAGAAAGAACCAATGTGAAAACAAGAAAGGGAATAATGAAGGGTATTTGAGGTGGGAGGGGAGCGGTGAATGGACGACTGATACAACCTAGCTCTTTCTTCAACTAATTCCAATCATTTATTTTGTCTGGCTAGGTCCTGTCCTAGAATCTGTCCCAATATTTTTTTAATTCATGCAATCACATCAAGAAGAGGGTATTATTCTTCTCATTTTAATAGACTCAGAGGTCTAAGTAACTGATCCAAGTTGACATAGCTTGAGTGTCCAAGGAAGGGGGCCTAATTTTAAAATATCTGACGCCAAAGCCATGCTTTTTCAGTCATGCCTTTCAGTGATTCGAGACAGTACAGAAAACTTTTTAGTTTAATTGTCTTGAGTTTGTCTTCCATGTCCTGGAAAGACAGGGTTTTGCTTATTCGCTTGACAAGGGAACAGAATTTTCACTGAAATTGAACAGTGATTCAGAAGCCCCCTTTCTCGCTGATACACCAGGTATTCTTCAGCTCAGTTTCTGGAAATACAAAGGATGCTACCACCTGTAAACCTGTGTACATAACATGTTCTTAGGTTTAACTATCTTGTACCATTAAGCGGAGCAGAAGGGGAAGTGGAAGCTGCTAGAAAAACAGGAGTAGGGTATATGTGCTAATATTACTCCTGTAATTTTCATGCATAATTCATCAATTTATGAGACTTTTAGTTCATTTATGGATAGTTTCTTTTCTTAATTTAATTTTGATGATCACCTCTAGAATTTCCTATACATATCCTCAGTGTAGCACAAGCTCAGTAAGTATGTACCCAATAAAGTAACATCACACAGGAAGATGCACTGGACATTAATTTTCTAGTGAAAAAGAAAATGAACTAAAGTCCAACTAAAGATACTCAGAACTGTGTTCCCCCACTGTTTTGAGTCACCTGACCTCCATTTCAGGGCAGGCAGGGCTACATTTCGCAGCACAGTGAAGAATGAAAGTGCCAATAAGATGTATTGTTCAGGGAAAAGCTCACAGTGATTAAAGGTGAAAGCAAATGTCATGCATTAGAGCAGACTAGCAAGGTGCCAAGAAGCCAATATCCCTCTCAGGTCCACTGATGACCCTCTATGCGATCTTGTACTGGTCACACCACTTTTGTTGCAGAGAAGACTAAACTATAAATCACAGGAAAGAAAGTTAGTTCTAACTGTCCCCCAGGAATGTGGGATGATAAAATTGTATCAGAGATATGGAAATTCCTTTGTAAGCCTTACTTGCTTTTGCTGAGCTATACAGAAAGCCAGGCTTTAAGAAAATCTGAAGACTTGCCTTAATACAACCTTCACTACTTGGGTATCTCTGGGCAAGTTTCATAATCTAGAATTTTCACTGCCCCCCAGTGTGTACAAATAACCATGGAGAGGCAGTGTGTTGCAGCAGAAAAGGAAGGAGGCTTAGGTCTAGGCACACTTAGAGTCTAATTACTTCCATAAGCCCCAGTTTCTCAATCTGTATAATGGGTAGGATGACAATGCCTATAGCAAAGGAATGTTTGTACAGATGAAATAGTTCATGTAAAACTTCTGGATAAATTAGACATATTTTTCATTTCAAATAACAAAACCCACAATATTGGCTTAAACTAGTAAGAGTTTATTTTCTTCTCATATCAAAAAGTCTAGAGGTAGGTAGCTGCTGGTTGGTTTATCACCTTGGTGCTGGCATCTCTGTAGTTTTCTTGGGCTCCGCCTCTTGGTCACAAGTTGGCTGCCAGAATTCCATACATCATAGTTATATTCAAGGTAGGTAAAAATGAGGAAGAAGGGAGGAATCAGATGTGTTTGCTCCTTTTGTCAGCAAAGCAAAGTTTTCCTCAAAGCATTTCCTGCATCCTCTCATTTTATCTTATTGGCCAGAACTGCCTCACATGGTCACCCTAGCTGCAAGGGAGACTGGGAACCCAGAGACGAGGATGACCTATTACCCAGACTGGGCACATGTGGCTCTGAATAAAATCAGGGTTTGGGTGACAAGAAAGAATAGGTCAGGGAATACTGGGAGACAATTAACTGAGTTGGCGACAACCTAGCACCTATTGTTAAATACTGCTTTTTTCATCCTTCTCCCACCAATAAACTGAATAAATCCATCCAGGGTTAATAGCCTGTGATTCCATATGGCTTATTAAATTGCAATTAGAGATCAGTACTGTATAAAAATTCTCTAAACTGACTTATTTGAAGATGAATAGGACAGTGACAAACCTGATTCATGATTCTTTAGTTTGAGATGATTTTAGATTTACCAAAACAGTTGCAAAAATAGCACAGTAGGGTCTCATACACCCTTCTCACCACTTCCCCAAATGTTAACATATTATATGACCACAGTAAGATAATCAAAACCAGGACAATAACACTGATACCGTGTTATAAACTAACCTGCAAGCCTTTATTCACATTTCATCAACTGCCCTGTCCAGGATCCAATTCAGTATCCCACTGCATTTATTTGTCATGTCTCCTTAGCCTCTTCCAATCTGGATGTGGAATATTTTCACAACTAGAAATTTTTACTATTTTGATGTAGTGACAACAACAGAGCCCTTTGTTTTGAAGTCTTTGGAATGCGCTGTATTGAATATGAAAGTTCCATTACCATGTGGTGCCTGGAGGGTTAAAAAGTTGATTTGCTAAATATTCTTTTACATCAAGAATACATGTACATTTCAGAACAAAATGTACAGATGATTAAGCTACAAATGAGTACAGTATGGTGAGGGATTTCTGCATCTCGTCTGGGTAATGTTAAATTTCTCCTTTAGACCATTTTCTTGCCCATGACATAAGCATCCATCATATCCACAGAGGGTCGACTTTGAAGGTTCCAGATGGATACATTAAAGATATATGCTCGAATGGTGACAATTAGCTAAATTGTATCAGTATCATTCATTAGAGAATTCCAACACGGAGTGCTGGGCTGTCTTGGGAAGTGCAGTGTCCTTACATTCCCCTATAAGGGGGCAGCTGACGGCAGAGGGAGCCGCATGCCAGAGGTCATGTGGCAAAAGCAGCAGAGAGTGCAGTCAGGGCTCCCCACGCAGCCTCCTCACCTGGATGCCCTGCTGCCTGCCTGGTCATGGAATTAGAATGATTTATGATCTTGGCAAATGAACTTAAATATTATGCCAATATTTTGGATCAATACCCGGGAGCGTTTCCCTAAACGAGGCATCTTGACTCTGATCTTTTGATAAAATGAGACTTGACTGCCCTGAGATGGGAGTCGAATGCATCAAAATGTCCACAGTTCTGGGCTTTGATGTATGGTTACATCCCCATGTCTAGCGCAGACCAGCGTCCTCCAGTTGCTGTCTCGTGCACCACTGCAGCCGCAGTGCCCAGGGATGCAGCTCGGGGTGGAGCCTTGCCTGGCACAGCGCTAATGGAGAAACTCAACATGCTCTGAGTACAGCACAATGCCTGTACCATCACTACTGATGGCACAATCTCAGAAGAGGACAGTTTACCAAGGTCCAACATTCTAAATGTAGGTGGTCTTCTGTGCTTTCCACTGGTGCTCTATGTTATGTTTCTATTCTGGGGATTGAGAATGAGCAAACCTGTGACAATGTTACTCTTTAAGCAAATGATGGGTACTTGCTTTTAGAGGTCACACTACCCTTAGAATAAAAGGGTATCAAAAGCACATGAAAAAATAACATAATTTAAAGGTATTCATTTCCCTCTACACCAGTAGAAAAACATAACAGATTTCTAATTCTGATACTGGTTAAACCGTGTACTTGTTAACCAAAGTAAAGGGACGTATTGCATCTTTGACTATTGTTATTATGATGTTGAAGAGGTCAAAGGGGGATAACCGTTCTTAAGGAAACTTGACAGAAAGTAGTAAAAACATACGAATGTGACAAAATTTCTTGCCATATGTACATATATTATTCCTTTCTTAGATTAAGAAATAGTCATGTTGGGCTTCCCTGGTGGTGCAGTGGTTGAGAGTCCGCCTGCCGATGCAGGGGACATGGGTTCGTGCCCCGGTCCAGGAAGATCCCACATGCCGTGGAGCTGCTGGGCCCGTGAGCCATGGCCGCTGAGCCTGCGCGTCTGGAGCCTGTGCTCCGCAGCGGGAGAGGCCGCAACAGTGAGAGGCCCGCGTACCGCAAAAAAAAAAAAAAAAAAAAAAAAGTCATGTCACAAACAATTGTACAGTTTATTTAAGTATAATCTGTGTGTATGCTTTCCTAGTGGCATCTGCTTTTGTCATCAAAGTTATCTCTTGGTGCTAGATAATACTGACGCCTCATCATACACATATAACTAACAGAATAATGTTGAAAATAATAGTGAATCAGCAATGACGAGCAGTAAGAAACGAGAATAGGTCTCCGCGAAATTGGCTGCATTTATTGTGTTGTAATGAATCTTCTGCAAACGTTCTTTATATATATGCTTGCTGGGTTCGGTGTCCCAGTTTTTGCTTATTCCTAGAGTAGCTGTATACATTCACAACCAAGTTGTAGGGAAACTTATGCTAAACATCCATTGTGGTTCTGGGGTTTAGAAACACAGTTCCATGTAGCCTTCTGCGCACTGAAAAGGCTGCGATTCCTGGGGAAGACACAAACCCCACATTAGCAAATCAGAGCCCAGCCTTAATTTTGGCCTGTGGCATGCTATGGATATCATCCTTAGAGTAAAACAGTGTTAAACTGTTTCCTAGTAGTTTAAGACACTTTGAAATGAAAACTGTAGATTTTGAAAATGGAATTATTTATCATTGGTGTGAGAGGGAAAAGCAAGGATGCTTAGAGGAAAACTGTCCTCTTTTCAGATTGCCTTGTCCGTCACGGTAGAATGTAGCAGGTGCATTTACAGTGGATTGAGTTTCTTCATTAACATCTAACAATTAGAAAACTTCAGTTTTCTTCCCCCATTTACTTGGTTTGATGAAGGTGGAGAAAAACACAAAAATCCAATATGAGACAGAATAACTTGATAGGAAAGTTATTAATCCCTTTTTTATTTGGGAAGAGGAAATATACTCTAATGAGAGTCAATTTTAAAATAAGAACAGTTTTATTCCAAAACAATCATGGATTTATACGTAATAATGGAAGTGGAAACTTGAAGGTAGACTTTTAAATATTAGGTTCCTGAATCCTCACTTATATTTGCCCCTCCACTCTGCGGTGATGAAGAGAAGATAAAGCCAGTGGCAACAAGCCAGTTCCATATAGCTTAACTAAATGGTAAACGTTCATGGAATGCCTACTTCATATAAGACTCCTGTCCAGGGATATGAAAATGAAGACATAGTCCTAGTTCTCAAAGTACCTCTGTGAGCAGTGAGGGAGACCGACATATCAAAAGACTATTATAATTCAGTGTAGAAGGGTGCACACGTCTAAGACCGTGCCCGGAATTTTCGCCATAAGCTTTTTCTGCCATAACCATGTTTGCTGCAGCATTTTTGCTGCAAA